>NC_064422.1:14732500-16108750 GCF_023375975.1 Astyanax mexicanus
TGAGCTGGATAACGGTGGGGAAAAAAAATATCGTGGCAAATTATGCCCCGTGTCAACCAGTCTAAAGGGTGTTTGAACAATATGTTAAAATTTTTGATCTCGGAACGCTGTGGGAGAACGGAGATGTGCTATTCATCAAAGGTAAGTACTGTTTATCATGTTTTACTACAGCAAGTCATTTTTACACTGGAGTTCTCCTCTAAGAATTGAATAAAGCTTTGAACTGAAGGTATAAAAACGAAGTGGGTATTCAGAGAGGGTTTTCACTGGGGTCTAAATTTGCTTCTAATTCCTGCAGACTGTTCTGGAATCTCCTCCCACTGAGCGGCCGACACGCCATCAGACCTCACGTCTCTAAAACCGCTCTTAATTTAAAGGAACACGAAGCAAGAGTTCCTCACACAAAGATCTGAACAAGACCAGAGCCCTTTTATACTCTCTCTCAGGGCCTGAACTGTTATTTATTCATGCTCACAGCTTCAGAGCAGCTGAATAATACATACATTTACCAAGAACTTTCAAAAGCCTATCAAAGCTTTAAAATGCAGACATGTTAACGCATTAAAACATTTAAAAATAAGACGAATAAGCATGCGGTCAGCCTTTTTCTGCCCATTTACTTATTTGATCAAATTAAAAAGGAGTTGAAAAAAGTGATTTTTCTAGAGGGCAATCCAAAATGCTGCCTTCCTAACAGTGTAATCACTGAAGCGTTTTTTTTTTTTTTTTTTTTTTTGTAGCCAGTGCACTGGATTATGGAAAAAAAGGGATGAAACTAACTTACAAATGTGTGCATCTACTGATTAGAGTGTTTTATGGGTCATTGGGTGACTAATATTGCAGTCAGAATCAGGTATCAGGGATCAGGTATTAGGTTTTAACATTTAATCCAGTTCCTCTCCTTAGTTCTGTTGCAGCAGAACACAGGTTTGTGTTCTTAAGATAACATTAATAGAGCAGTGAAGAGCTTCTTATTTAAAAAAAAAATGTAATTGATAAGTGATGATTGATAATTGATGTTACCAATTGGCATCCAAAACAAGACAAAAAGTTTGTTTGTAATGATATCGCTCCACCCCATTCCACCTTAAATAGTGAAGTACAATAAATGATGAGTTTGATGAATGGTCCAAAATTACACCAAAAGGTAGTACTATAGCCTTTTGTAATTTGGCGATTTTGGTGAAAAATAAAAAGTGTTTTTTTTGTGCAATTTTAAATAAACCGGATACAATCCACCATGCACCGGCATTTTACCACTTATTTGACTTATTTGTCATAGAAAAAAGAGTAAAACATAACACTATAGCCTTTTACAACCTGGTGATTTTGAATAATGTTTTTTATGCAATTTTGTATAAACTGAACACAATCGACCGTGACCCAACATTTTACCACTTTATTTACATGAAAAAAAAAAAGATGAATGGTCCAAAGTTATACCAAAAGTTAATACTGCAGCCTCTCACAATTTGGCAATTTGGTAAAAATGATTAGTAGTTTTTGTTGCAATTTTGAATAAATCAGACACAATTGACCATGTCCCAACATTGTACCACTTATTTGATTTATTTTTCATAAAAAAAAAAAAAGATTGATGAATGGTCCAAAATTACACCAAAAGGTGATACTATAGCCTTATGCAATTTGGCTATTTGGATTTTGGTGAAAAATCGTTTTTATTACCATTTCGAATAAAGCAGATACAATCACCCATGCCCAGGTGTTTTACCACTTATTTGAGTTTTTTTTTTATAGAAAAAAGAATTTGATGAATGGTCCAAAGTTACACCTAAAGGTCATACTATAGCCTGTCACAATTTGAGAATTTGGTGAAAATGATTAGTGGTTTTGTCGCAATTTTGAATAAACCAGACACAATCCACCATGACCAGGCATTTTACTGTTACAAATTTAATGTTTACAAATTTAAATAAAACAGCTGCAATTTGCCATGCCCAGGCATTTTACCACTTATTTGAGTTATTTTTATAGAAAATAAAAATTATGAATGGTCCAAAATTACAAGGTAAAAGGTAATACTATAGCTATACATAGTTTGGCAATTTTGGAGAATTTTTTTTTGTGAAAAGTGTTTTTTTTTTTTTTAATATTTGAAACTGACAACATTCTAGACTCTGTAAAAAACAATTGGCAAAAAACTAGACAAAATATATGTAAATTAGGACATACATGTTTATATTAAGCAAAAAAAATCTGCCAAAGCTGTTTCTTCTTAGTAAGTTTTCTTAAAAAAAAAAAAAAATCGCAAAGTCTCAAAATGAGTGAAGTAAGATTTATATCAAGCCTTACATTTGGACACAAGAATCTAAATATCTTGACTGCTTGTGCTTCATTTAAGCTCAAACATACATACATAAAATAAGGTAAGACTGATTAACATAATTATTCCTAAAACAATCTAACACTTACAATGCGTAGTAAGACAAAAAGTCTTATCAGAGTAGAACATTAACTTCATTGCATTAAAATGAGAAAAGATGCCGTTCTCTCCCCACATCCCTTCTAGGGTGATGTGGATCAGCACGAGGCATCTGTGAGCTGGTGTATCAGAACTGAGTCGCTGCTCTTTCCTCTGAGTGCTCTGTGATGCTACTCAGCAATGCTGCATCAGCAGCAATTGGAAAAGAGGCAGAATCTGACTTCACATGTATCGGAGGAGGCATGTGCTAGTCTTCACCCTCCTGGTGTGTTGGGGCATCACTAGTGAATTGGGGAGAAATTGAGAAAAAAAAAACACAGTTTAAAATAGCAAATTAACAACACATTTTACCTTTTGTGGGCGTGAAATATTTATAGAAATTCGAGTACCGTTAAAGTATTCAACCAATTAGATCCAACTTTAGAGGATAGTTTTATGCTAGGAGGGCCTAATTATCAATAAAACACTCATTCATTACCATCACAGACCAGGTGGTACCAGTCCAAGGTGAGATAGACTGGCAGACCGATATTACTCTGCAGAAATATCTCTCTGAACCAGGATCAGTACTATATGTATTAATATAAGTCTGGGTGGTGTGTATTCTCGTTATATTGCCTCATGCTGTTGGGTAACTGACCTGTATTATCTGACCACCCAGGACCATCCCACAATCGATTAGGACGAAAAGCTACACTTCTGGATAAATGTAACACTATAATGCTTTAGGGAAACTCTGCCACTCTCGCTCTCTCTCTCTCTCTTTATCTCTCTCTCCAGCACTCACACACTCACACCCACACAATAAATAGGATTGTTGTTGGAACATGATAATGCAATAGTTGGCCAACACCTACAGAGCAATGAGTAATCTCCACCTACAGGAATACATACATAGTGGACAGGAAAAAACAAGAAAAAGTGAGAGAGAGAGAGAGAGAGAGAGAGAGAGAGAGAGAGAGAATAAAGGTTATTCGGCTATTTTACCTATTTTTACCATTTGGCTCTGTAGGTTTTTTTTTTTTTTTTTTTTTGAATTACACTATATTGCTAAAAGTATCCACTCACCCAATCCAATTATATCATCAAATGCTATGAATGCGGCTCTTAAGTGATTTAACCCGTTGGTTCTGTGGTACTTTGGCCTTGTGATCATTTGGCTCTAGAGTTGATTTTGTGATGTGTTGCCTACATGGACTCTTTGACATATTTGGCCTGTTGTATCTGTGCTCCTTTGGCCTTTCAGTCCCTTTGGCTCTGTGGCACCCTGTATCATTGGCCTATTTTGCTCCTGTGGTTCTTTGTCTTCTTTAGATCTTTGATTGCTTGGTTATTTGGCTTTTTTGACCCAATATCTTTATGATTCTTTGACCATTTGGGCCTTTGGCTCTGTGGTATTTACATTTTTGACCTCTTTGACAACATGACACTGTAGGATTTGACTTTGAAGCCATTTGGCCTCTGTAGAACATAAAGCTCTGTGGTTCTTTGACATTTTTGACCCATTGGTTCTGTAGTACTTTGATATTTTGGATCCATAGTTTCGATGTACTATAATATATTTTGGACCTATTGGTTCTGTAGTACTTCGATAATTTGGACCCATTGATTTTGTAGTACTTTGGCATTTTAAACCATTGGTTCTGCAGTACTTTGATATTTTGGATCCATTGGGTCTGTAGTTCTTTGACATTTTGGACCCATAGTTTCTGTAGTACTCTGATATTTTGGATCCATTGGCACTGTAGTACTTTGACATTTTGGACCCATTGGTTCTGTAGTACTTAGATATTTGTGACCATTAGTTGGGTAGTACTTTGATATTTTGTAACCATTGTTCCTGTAGTACTTTAATATTTTGTAACCATTGGTTCTAAAGTACTTTGATATTTTGTAACCATTGGTTCTAAAGTACTTTGATATTTTGGACCCATTAGTTCTGTAGTACTTTGATATTTTGATTTTGGACCCATTGGTTCTGTAGTACTTTATTATTTTGGACCCATTGGTTCTGTAGTACTTTGACATTTTGGACCCATTGGTTCTGTAGTATTTTGATAATTTGGACCTATTGGTTCTGAAGTATTCTGATATTTTGGACCCATTGGTTCTGTAATACTATAAAATATTTTGGACCCATTGGTTCTGTAGTACTTTGGCATTTTGAACCATTGGTTCTGCAGAACTTTGATATTTTGGATCCATTTGGTCTGTAGTTCTTTGACATTTTGGACCCATTGGGTCTGTAGTACTTTGATATTTTGGATCCATTGGTTCTGTAGTACTTTGATATTTTGGATCCATTGGTTCTGTAGTACTTAGATATTTGTGTCCATTAGTTGGGTAGTACTTTGACATTATTGACCTATGGGTTCTTCTGTACTATGATATTTCCAACCTATTGATTCTGTAGTACTTTGATATTTTGTAACCATTGGTTCTGTAGTACTTTAATAAATTGGACTCATTGGATCTGTAGTACATTTTATTATGGGCCCATTGGTTCTGTAGTACTTTGATATTTTGGACCCATTGGTTCTGTAGTATTATGATATATTTTGGACCTATTGGTTTTGTAGTACTATAATATATTTTGGACCCGTTGGTTCTGTAGTACTTTGATATTTAAAAAAATTGGCTCTGTTATGATGCTTTGGATTCTTTGACCCTTTTGTTGCCTTTGGCTGTATAATTGTTTGGCCTTTTTGTTTCTTTTCCTTTTTTTGTTATGTTGTTTATATGGACTCTTTAAATTTTTGATTTTGTGTTCTATTAGTCCTTTGGTGTGATGCTTCTTGACATTATTGACCTTTGGTCTTCGAGTCGTTGTCCCTTTGCCCTTTTCTGCACCACTGTCCTATTGTCCCTTTTACCATGTGACTTTGTGGTAATTCTGTCCTTCAGTCCTTTTTGACTCTATGATCTGTTCATACGTTGATGCATTGACCACGTGTACATAATAATTATCCTTTATTCACTCATGCATTTGTAATGAATGGCTATGAAGGTAAATATAACTGAGAAAAGATAAAATACAGTGGCCCAAACTAAATAACAGCAGAATTATAAAGCGTAGGATCAAACACAGCCCAGCACAGAGCGTATAGTGTATATAATGAATGTGTTTACAGTCAGTAGACCAGAACCAAATGAAAACAGCACGATCTCCAGTCTGCACTGGTTTTATTCTGCAATGGAAAATATTTGCATGAAAAGTGAAGTGTGTGTGTGTGTGTGTGTGTGTGTGTGTGTGTGTGTGTGTGTGTGTGAGTGTGTGTGTGTGTGTGTGTGTGTGTGTGTGTGTGTGTTTCCGGCCTCTCCTGGCACTTTAAATGACATGCAGAGTGTTTTCTTTCCTATTCAGCTCAATACACACAATATCTTGTGAGGAAGTGAAGGAGTGCGACTCTAAAACAGCTCACCTGCAGAGCTCTGCGCCCGTCTACACACACACACACACACACACACACACACACACACGCACACACTCCTACTACACCACCCCCTCCTGTCCGGTTCCTCCGCCTCCGTTAAACACACACTGAGATGTGCTGCTTCAGATTTACTGAAACAAATCACAAATGCCAGCACTGTTTTGGTTTATCTTTACCACAGAAGCAGTGACATCAAAACTACTATATATAAACCTGTGTGTCCAGAATTAAATGGACACACCTAAATTCCACACAGGAAATTTGGCAGTGTTAAATCAACACTGTTAGTGTTAAACTTTACACTCTCAGTGTTAATTTAACACTAACAGTGTTGATTTAACACTGCCAAATTTCCTGTGCATCTCCATGTTGTAATGCTAAATTTGAATCAAGGACAAACATTTACTTTAAAGAGTCCATTAACCCTTTGAACTCTAGGCTGTTTTGGTGTATTTTTTTATCAGTTTTTGTCAGTTCCTCTTTCAGGTCTTATAACACAGTAATTATATCAGATAGACACATGCCCTGATCTCTTTTACTCCAGAAGACATATGGCTGCTCAAAAATCGAATCGTTTAAAATGTAAAAGGAAGCAAAATTTGTTATATTTTCCTGGAATTGATCATGTTTTAGTCAAAATTTTACCAAGCGCCTGTTTTTACTTATTTTTGAATGTATAGACTTTAAATATATTCATACCTAAGATATCTTTTCAAAAATAGTTAGAATAGAGTGAATATGAAAGCATAAGAATATTGATAATAGTTCATTACATGGTTTATTAATTATTACTTTGATAAAATACATGAACAGCATCAGGCGGACTTATTTTTCTTGATAATCACACCTCTAGGATACATGTAGATTACTAAAAACCACCTGACACTCACAGCAGCCTATACCTTTCAGTATTTTAACTACTTAGTAAAAATGTACAAGTAAATAAAAAGTATATAAAGTAGTGCGCACACCATACCTAGCTTTAGTTTGAGTAAAGCAGGTAGTTTCACACTTTTTCTGTGGACAGTTACTGATATTATTTGGTTTTAAATATCATAGAAATATATTTAAAGCACTAAAAGTAAATAATACTGGTTGGGGAAAAGCAATTTTTTTTTAAAACAGTTTGAGGAATCAGTGGCAATGATGACGTCATGAGACCCACTCAGAGACCCGAAAGTGAATGTAAATAAAACTGATTATGTGTTTTGAGCAAATAAATAGAGTAATAATGGAAGAATAAAACAAGGAATATTTCTTAAAGGATTTCTTGCAGATGCTTTACTGCACTGGGATGTAACTTCTATTTTTAGAAAGAGTAAATTCCGCCTTTTCCAACCTTATATGGGTTATGTTTATGTGTAAAGGGATTCCTGAGTAATTAAGCTGAGTACACAGGGTGCGATTTTGGACGTAAAATCCGTTCATATGGTTCTAAGGGTTAAATTCAAATCCAGTGTGGTGTCATGTAGAGATGATGGATCATGAGGATTGTGTCGCTGTTCAAATAATTATGGACCTTGGTCTTTCCCTGTCATGGTCATGGTCTAGCCTCCTTGTTACACAGTGTTGGGCTTTTGGTCTTTACTCCAACACTACTGGTAAACTCACTGCGAATACAACACAGTAGGTCCTAGTACAGAGCCATGTGGATCCCCATCTGTTTCCCTTGCCTCAGCCTCAGCAAGGTGTAAGAAAGACAATTTTCAATCCATCTACAAGCATGCTGAGCAAAGCCTCACTAAAGACAGTCTAAGCCACAGCTGCCAGACATGGTGGGGAACCCTCTCTGTGCATGAGCTTTAGAGTCAAATAAAACCCAGCTGCTGCTGTTTTTATCTACTCAAATCAGATAAAAAATCGTAAACCAGAAAACATGAAGAATCCAGGCTTGCTTCATGTTTTAAAGGGCAATTTAAAACAGTTTTTAAGAGTCATTAAAGGTCTCCTTCTGCTAAAATCCACTTTTTCTTGTTCTTTGTGAAAACTATAGGTGTCTTTGAGTTGTATATGATGCTGCACATGAAACTGTTCTTCAACCCCCATTGTCTGCAGTAGCTAAAAAAAAAATCTTGTGTAAGCAACTACAGGTTTACATTGGATCTCCGGTGGATTCCACGTTTTACCGAGACCTTAAACATTCTCTAGGGAAGCAAGGTTTGACAAGGTAGCACAACTCAACAGCACACCGGTCAAAGCGGGCGCTGTTCATGTCGGATTTTTAATAATAGAGAGCAGACTCCGGGGCTTCGACGTGGTGAAACTGCCCAAGAGTCTGAGGTTAAGTGAAGTTTAAAGGTTACCTTTATCTAGCAATCAGTGCTATATCTTTACAAGTGATTCCGTATCTCTGAAAACATTTTATCCTTTGAGGTTCAGAGCTGCAAAATTGACCGTGGGGTTGAAGAAAGGTAGTTTTCTCTGCTGCAGTGCTGTTAGCCAATCAGAGGCGATATATTTGCACGTATGAACAATGAATATGAGCAAGAGCCGAAATCCTATCCTTCTTCAAAGACCACCAATCCAGTGAACTAAAGCAGGGTTATACAGAAACACCTGAGCACTTTTTTTTCCCACAAAAAACGGCTCACGTGGCATTCATTCATACTAGAGACCACAACTAGACATTTTAAAATTAATAAAAAAGATTTCTGCAGTAAACTATAAAAGTAGGTCCCATAAAGGAGGTTCTAGCACCCTGTTGGGCACCTCAAGATGGAATATGGCTGCTGTTGCAGCTGGGCCTGTAGATCCTGCACATTTGGAAGTTACCAAAGCTGGTGTCCCAGCTGGTTATATAACTTACCAACTGGCAATAAATCCAGCGACCAGACAGACCAAGGAAGTGTTGCAATCTGCTGTGTGTGGGCGAGCATTATCCTGCTGAAAAATGCCACGAGAAGCTGTCTGCTAACCCCGTCCAGTGTTGCAACCCATCTTAAAGTCTGTCAACTGGGTGAAAAATCTTGAGTGTTTTGTAGAGACATTTCTAGCAGTCAGTGATCTCTCACCAAGAGGTACACCAAGAGGTACAAAAGTTGCGGCATTTTACAGCAATCCACGATGCATTTTTTGCATGCTTTTTTATTATTTGCCGTTTTTTCTCTTTTTTCTTTCTATTGTATCTCTAAATTACTTTTAACCTTTGTCTTTCCTTTTTTCTTCTTCTTCTGCAGAACTCTGATTGATGAGAAATCATTAGGCAGCATTTTAACATTTTCTTTTTTCCTCCCACTAAATCTATGCTCTATTTTTGGATGCTTGTTGTGTTTTCCTCTCACTTGAAGCATCTCTACTGTAAGTAAATACGCCTCCTTCTGATCTGTTGTGCTTTTGGACTACATGCTTATAGTTTCCGTCCACACAGTTCTTTGTTTCACAGTACAAAGCAGCTCAGTGTAATTGTAAAATGTCTTGTAAATATACACTGTAGTAAATGTTAACTGTGTATATACTGTGTAAATATCTGTCAAATTGGTCTAGTTCTTTGATACCCAGCTAGCCACCAAAATTAGATATCTGGATGATACCTGGTAGAATGTAAGTTGTGACCTCAGGTGTCCAAAATTCAACAGCAGGCTAACCTTTAATACAATGTCGATTTGACAATAAACAGTGATGACGGCTAATATTGATTTTTTTGTTGGGTTTAAGTTGATGTTGGTTACAGTCAATATCTAAAACCCAACGTCTTCCAAATGCCCCATACCAACATCAAATTTACTTAAATGTAACTTTAAATGTAACTTTAAGTCTGTCTAATGTTAGAGCTTGATGTCAACCCAGTTAGTTTTTGACTGATATGTAACTGGTTTTTAACCAATATTCAACATCTGTCTAATGTTCTATCTTGATGTCAACTCAGTGTTGGTTTATAATAGATAAGTGACTTATATTTCCAACCAGAATACAATGTATGTCTAATGTTGTAGCTTGATGTCAACCCAGTGTTGATTTATAATAGATAAGTGACTTAGATTTCAAACCTAAATTCAACGTCTGTCTAATGTTGGTCCTTAATGTCAACCTAGCATTACTTTTTGACTGAAATGTAACTTTGGTTTTCAACTGAAATTCTATGTCTGTCTTATGTTGGAGCTCAATGTCAACCCAATGTTGGTTTATAATAGATAACTGACTTTGACATTTTCCAATTAACATTTGTCTAATGTTGGAGCTTCTGTCAACCCTGTGTTAGTTTTGACAGAAATGTGACTTTAACTGACAATTGAAATTGAACATCTGTCTAAAGTTGGAGCTTAATGTCAACCAAATGTTGGTTTATAATAGATAAGCGACTGGGATTTCCAACCAAATTCAATGTCTGTTTAATGTTTGAGCTTGATGTCAGGTCAATGTTTGTTTATAATAAATAATTGACATAGATTTCCAGCCAAAATTCATTGTCTGTCAAATGTTGGTGCTTCTTGTCAAACTAGTGTTTTTGACTGCAATGTGACATTGATTTCTAACCAAAATTCAACATCTGAGCTTTGTGTCCACCCAACGTTGGTTTTGTACAGATAATTGAACTGAGTTTTCCAATTAACATATGTCTAATGTTGTAGCCTGATGTGAACTCAAAGTTGATTTAGATAAGTGACGTACATTTCCAACCAAAATTCAAACTCTGTCTAATGTTGGACCTTGATGTCAACCCAGTGTTAGTTTTGAACTGAAATGTAACTTTGGTTTTCAACCGAAATTGAAAATCTGTTCAATGTTCAAGTTTGATGTAAACCCAACACTGGTTTCTAATTGATAATAGAAAAGTGACTTAAATTTCCAACCAAAATTCAATGTCTGTCTAATGTTGGAGCTTGATGTCAACAATATGTTGGTTTTGATAGATAGATAAGTAACTTTGAAATCCAACAATTAAAGTCTGTCTGAATTTGGTGCTTGAGGACAACTTCATAGCAACACCTGGCAACCCATTAGTAAGAGATTGCTTTGTTGATAAAAAGTTCTCCGTTTCTAAAAGCCAAAAGTCTTGAAGTCTTGAAGCTTCTGAAGCTCTGAAAAGTTCTGTGTTTACTTTTTTGTTTGTTGGAATAATCGGGTGGGATTTAAAAAATCTCAGTTTGTTCTGCTAATATAAACTTGTTATGGTTCCAGTCTCGTCTTGCTGTTTAAGTTAATAATGTTCAACAGAGTTACAGTGTCAGAAAAGCTTTTTTTATGTTGTAACTCAGCAGAATCTGGTACAGCATCAGTACATCGCAGCAGATCGCATTTGTAGATGAGGTCTGATTGAGTATGCTGCGTGCAGAAGATTTTTTTTTTTCTATTTAAGTATGGCGCCATTATGTACACAAAAAACCTGACATTGCATTTTGTTCTGTCCTACATTACTTTTTTCCTGGATATACAGTACAGGCCAAAAGTTTGGACACACCTTCTCATTCAATGCGTTTTCTTCAGGTCATAATTAGATGTATGGAATGTAAAACCCTTAATTAAAGTATTTGAAGGGTTAAATTATAGTTTGAACAGAGCTGTAGATGTAAAAACACAGCTTTTAAAGGATCTAATTTTATCTCCAGTACTAACCCAGCACACCTACTGTAGCTACAGTTGTGGTCAAAAGTTTACATACACTTGTAAAAAAAACATAATGTTATGGCTGTCTTGAGTTTTCAATAAGTTCTACAACTCTTATTTTTCTGTGATAGAGTGATCGGAACACATACATGTTTGTCACAAAAAACAGTCATAAAATTTGGTTCTTTCATAAATTTATTATGGGTCTGCTGAAAATGTCACCAAATCTGCTGGGTCAAAAATATACATACAGCAACAAAATTTGTCAATTTTGGTGATGTAGCGAGTTGTGTCAATCAAATTAGCTTCATGTCATGGCCTCTTCACTTCTTGTAAGTGATTCTGATTGACTACAGCTGTTGACTTCTCATGAGCCCATTTAAATAGGGCTCATTTGACCCAGTGATTAGACTCAGCTACAAAAGCTACAATGGGAAAGTCAAAGGAACTCAGTGTGGATCTGAAAAAGCGAATTATTGACTTGAACAAGTCAGGGAAGTCACTTGGAGCCATTTCAAAGCAGCTACAGGTCCCAAGAGCAACTGTGCAGACAATTATACGCAAGTATAAAGTGCATGGAACAGTTGTGTCACTGCCACGATCAGGAAGAAAACGCAAGCTATCACATGCTGCCGAGAGGAGATTGGTCAGGATGGTCAAGAGTCAACCAAGAATCACCAAGAAGCAGGTCTGCAAGCATTTGGAAGCTGATGGAACACAGGTGTCAGTCTCCACAGTCAAGCGTGTTTTACATCGCCATGGACTGAGAGGCTGCCGTGCAAGAAAGAAGCCCTTGCTCCAGAAAAGGCACCTTAAGACTCGGCTGAAGTTTGCTGCTGATCACATGGACAAAGATAAAACCTTCTGGAGGAAAGTTCTCTGGTCAGACGAAACAAAAATTGAGCTGTTTGGCCACAACACCCAGCAATATGTTTGGAGGAGAAAAGGTGAGGCCTTTAATCCCAGGAACACCATGCCTACTGTCAAGCATGGTGGTGGTAGTATTATGCTCTGGGGATGTTTTGCTGCCAGTGGAACTGGTTCTTTGCAGAAAGTAAATGGGATAATGAAGAAGGAGGATTACCTCCAAATTCTGCAGGAAAACTTAAAACCATCAGCCCGAAGGTTGGGTCTTGGGCGCAGTTGGGTGTTCCAACAAGACAATGACCCAAAACACACATCAAAAGTGGTAAAGGAATGGCTAAACCAGGCTAGAATTAAGGTTTTAGAATGGCCTTCCCAAAGTCCTGACTTAAACCCCATTGAGAACATGTGGACAGTGCTAAAGAAACGGGTTCATGCAAGAAAACCATCACATTTAGCTGAACTGCACCAATTCTGTCAAGAAGAGTGGTCAAACATTTGACCTGAAGCTTGCCAGGAGCTTGTGGATGGCTACCAAAAGCGCCTAGTTGCCGTGAAAATGGCCAAGGGAGATGTAACCAAATACTAATGTTGCTGTATGTATATTTTTGACCCAGCAGATTTGGTGACATTTTCAGCAGACCCATAATAAATTTATGAAAGAACCAAATTTTATGACTGTTTTTTGTGACAAACATGTATGTGTTCCGATCACTCTATCACAGAAAAATAAGAGTTGTAGAACTTATTGAAAACTCAAGACAGCCATAACATTATGTTTTTTTACAAGTGTATGTAAACTTTTGACCACAACTGTACCTTCTATAAATGAGCTCAAAAAAACCACACACTCACACACTCTCTCAGAATGTACTTAGAGACTTCATGAGTTAAAGTGAGAAACTTTGTGAGTTACTTTACACAGACTTTTGGATTCACTTATTTTATTCTATATAAAAATATATTTTATTGAGTTCCTTTCTGACCTGTTTTCCCATTGTGGGATTAAAGTTTCTCCACACAGTTTATACATTGTCTTGTTTTTTGCGACATCAAAGGAGAAATATATAGCTAATATATAGCCAACTTCGAGTCGAGCCCGTAAGTAACTGAAGTTCACAGGCGAGTTACGGTCTTCCCGGGTTTTGTATCTGACCACGGCCTTCTGCTGCAAAAGACACAGGGACTGATTGGTTGACTACCCCGCTTGTCCCGCCTCTCCACCTACGCTAAAATATAGGATCTCTTCCTAACTGGTCCCTACCATCCACAAAACTAATTTAGTTCTGATTGAATGTCCTCACTGCCAAACATTTTCGTCTCGTTTTTGTTCGTTGACGAAAATGTCAGTTAACTTCGTCATCGGTTTTACTATTTTATGCTGTTTTTATTTTGTTATCATCTCATTTTCGTCGTGAAAAAAAGTGAGTTGATAAAAACTATGACGAAAATTATTCATCAACGAAATTAAGACTGCATCAGAGCACTCTCAAAACTTAGACAAATTAGACCAATCAGAGTTTTTGGTTCGATACCTTTCACTAGTCATATTTCGCTATGTTTTCAACTCCAGTACAGATATCTACTGTAAAGCTCAAAGTGAAAGCACAACAGAAAAGGGCTGCTTATGAAGCTCTAAAAGTGTTTTCCATCATTTTGAAAGTGATTCTTTTAGATGCACTCTTAAGAGGGCCATCTGGTTAGTGTTCATATACTCACTGTATTCGACTAAGTGATGGATTCTCAAGAAGAGTATCAGATTAGGGTTTAGATACTCACTCTATTGGGTCAAGTGATGGACTTGTGAGAGGGGTATTCAGTTATTGGTGTTAAAAGTCTTTATCCGCTTCCTCCATGGAGCATGTTAGCGTTTCAATTTCAACAGAGGAGTTAGTGTCAGATATGGTCAAAAAAAAAGAACAACACCAATTTTTGGCACAAACTCTTTTTTTTTTACAGAAATATCAACAGGATTTGCCATGTAATGTTTTCATTGCTGATCCCAATGCTTCAGTGCTGATCCCAAGTAATAAAAGGAAAGGAAAGATGAACAATATGAATCTAAACAGCTACATGGTTGTGCTTTGCTGTGCATTATTATAAAAATATAATTAATACAAGAACAGTGCTGGTGTTGCGCTGAATTCTGACTCACCATAGCAGGCATGCAATTTTGGATGTTGTTAAATTCGCAAGATAAATGGTGCTATTACAGTATTTTTAAAACAAGATACACAGGTCTATTTTGATTCTCTGAAAATTGGGTGCTTTGTTATTGTTTGCTTTCTGTGATTTTCATACCCCCTGAAAATATATATTTTTTTTTTTCTGAACAATACATGGGTTATAAACAATCAAATATGCTTACTGGGCTGAGTTTTACACACATTTCACACAGTGTTAATGACAAAATTTGACCAGTAAGCATTGTACTGCAGAAGCTTACAGTAAAATCATCGGTTAGGGTGTCTATGGGCTAATATCTCCTATTCTATTATATAGAAATGTTTATTAAGGTTGTTTTGTAAACTAATATCTCCTTTTCTAGTGTATATGACTTTTCACTGAGGGTATTTATGGGCTAATATATCCTATTCTATTGTATAGAAACGTTTATTGAGGGTGTTTTGTAGACTAATATCTCATATTCTAGTACATAAGAGTGTTTATTAAAGGTGTTTGTGGGCTAATATCTCAAATTCTAGTGTATAGGAGTGTTTGTTGAGGATGTTGATAAGCAAATATATCCTATTATATTGTATAGAAACATTTATTGAGGGTGTTATTTTAGACTAATATCTCCTATTCTAGTGTATAAGAGTGTTTATTGAGGATGTTTTGTAGACGAATAACTCATATTCTAGTGTTTAGGAGTGTTTATTGTTTTTGAGTGTTTATTAAGGGTGTTTATGGACTAATATTTCCTATTCTAGTGTATGAGAGTGATTTGTGAGGATGTTTATTGATTAATATCTTCTATTCTAGTGTACAAGAGTGTTTAGTGAGGGTGTTCATGGGCTAATATCTCCTATTCTATTGTATAAGAGTGTTTATTGAGGTTGTTTATAGAGTAATATCTCCTATTCTAGTGTATAGGACTTTTCATTGAGGGTATTTATGGGCTAATATCTCCTATTCTATTGTATAGAAACGTTTATTGAGGGTGTTTGTAGACTAATATCTTCTATTCTAGTGTATAGGAGTGTTTATTAAGGGTGTTTATAGACTAATATATCCTATTCTTGTATACATGAGTGTTTTGTGAGGATGTTTATTGATTAATATATCCTATTCTAGTGTATAGGATTGTTTATTGAGGGTTCTTATGGGCTAATATCTTCTATTCCTGTGTGTAATAGTGTTTATTGAGGATGTTAAAGGTATGCAAAGCAGAATTGTCTTAATTCAGGGCTAGAAGGGTTAACATTTAACCTGCCTCTGCCACAGCACCATCACACCCAGGTAAAAATAAGCATTTAGATGATGGCATCTCCGCACCACTGACCTTTACACTAACAAATCTGAATTCATTAGGCTGTGGAGGCGGTTCAATATCTCCACCATTTAGGAAAATTATGCCCTTTAGGGGGAAATAAAGAGATGAAAAGCTAAACGCTCCCCGGAGGCTAATTTCTTTCTTCTACTTAAGCATGAAAGATAATGCATATTAAGGGCAGTAGAACGCTGCGGTGCGGTGAATGTGACTTAGTACTTCAGCATGTGCTGGTTCTGGGTAAATCCCTAGAGGTCCATGCTGTAGTGCACTGCTGTGTGCTGTACTGCTTCAGGCCCTACAGCTTATTAATATCTTTTATTGAAAATTAAATCAAAGGAAATGCTGTACATAAAGTGCTGGTGTTGTAGAAATAGCATTAAATGGTTTATAGTGGGACAATTACCTGGTCTTCACTGGTACAATATACAGCCATTAATGTCTAAACCACCGGCAACAAAAGTGAGTAAACCCCTAAGAGACTACACCCCTAAATCTCCAAATTGAGCACTGCTTCTTATTTTCCCTCCAAAATGACATGTGACTCCTTAGTGTTACTAGGTCTCAGGCGTGCATAGGGAGCAGGTCTGTTCAGTTTTGTAGTACAGCTCTCACAATCTCTCATACTGGTCACTGAAAGTTCCAACATGGCACCTCATGGCAAAGAACTCTCTGAGGATCATAAAAGACTAATTGTTGCACTACATGATGATGGCCAACACCCTGAAACTGAGCTGCAGCACAGTGGCCAAGATCATCCAGCGTTTTAAAAAAGCGGGGTCCACTCAGAACAGACCTCATTGGTCATCCAAATAAGCTGAGGGCACGTGATCAGCGTCACATCCAAACGCTGTCTTTGAAAGATCAGCATTGCCGAACACTACTTCAAATTGGTCTGCATGGCCGTCACCCCAGAAGGTAGCCTCTTTTGTAGTCTGTACACAAGAAAGCCTGCAAATAGTTGAAGCTGAAGACATGTCAACAAAGGACATGGAATACTGGAACCATGTTCTATGATCTGATGAGACCAAGATTTTTAATAATAATTTGTTTGGTTCAGTTGGTCTCAAGCATGTGTGGTAGCAATCAGGTGAGGACTACAAAGATAAGCCTACAGTCAAGCATGGTGGTGGGGCTGCATGGTCTGGGGCTGCATGAGTGCAGCAGGTGTTGGGGAATTAAACTACAGTATATACTGTGAAATACTAAAGCAGAGCATGATCCCCTCCCTCTGGAAACTGCGTCGCAGGGCGGTGTTCCAGCATGATAATGACCCCAAACACACCTCTAAGACGACCACTGCTTTATTGAAGAGGCTGAGGGTAAAGGTGATGGACTGGCCAAGCATGTCTCCAGAACTAAACCCAATAGAACATCTTTGGGGCATCTTCAAGTGGAAGGTGGAGGAGCACAAAGTCTTGAATATCCGTCCCCATGGAGGAGTGGAAAAGCATTCCAGTGGCAACCTGTGAAGCTCTGGTAAACTCCATGCCCAGGAGAGTTAAGGCAGTTCTGGGAAATAATGGTGGTCACAAAAAATATTGACACTCCAGGAACTTTCTCTAAGGGGTGTACTCACTTTTGTTGCCGGTGGTTTAGACATTAATGGCTGTATATTGAGGTATTTTGAGGAAAGAATAAATGTACACTGTTATATAAGCCACACAGAGACTACTTTTTTGTGTAAAAGTGTAATTTTGTCAGTGTTTTCCTATGAATACAGAATACACTTAAATATCTTCAGAAATGTTAGGGGTGTATTCACTTTTTGTGGTATACTGTATATAAAAGAATGTCCCAGAAAATTCACATTGCCAGTGAGTTTTTTTAATATATACAATAAATATAATACCAAACATCAAAATCCAAGATAATTATAAATTCAAATAAAACAATTTTATTTTAAAGAATGTATATTTAATTGTATAGCCTTTTTAAATATTAGCTTAGTGTCCTAATACTCACTGCACTGGGCTGAGTGATGGACTCTTGAGAGGATTATCTGGTCAGTGTTCTGATACTCACTGTACTGGATCAAGTGATAATATTTAAAAACTACGCTTATTTCAAAATACCGTATCATTTTTTTTTGCTCTATAAGGCTTAGCAGATTATAAGTAGCACTATCAATAAACATCTGGTTAGAGGCTAGTGCTAATACTGCTCCAGCAGTGCTAGCCCCGGGGTTAGCAGCAGGCTACAGGCTGCTAATTCTCACCTCTGAACAGCAAAAGAGCTAGCGCTTAGCTGGAATTTACTACGTGGAAACATTAAAGCTCAGCTCGCTGGGATCACTGAATCATTTTGAAGTTTTAGTTTCTAATCTCCATCAGAAAGCCTGTGATTGTTTTAAATGATTTTTTTTATTATTTATTTTTCTTATTTTAATTTTTAATTTATTCATTTTTATTTATTTATTATTACTTTTATTGTTTTTATTCTAATGCTTTATATTCTCATTCTTGTTCTAAGTTTTATTATTTATTTCATCATTTCTTATCATTCTTAACATTTTACTTTACTTTAACTATTATCTTTTTATTTATATATATTGAATGTTGATTTAAAATTAGTACTTATTTTATTTTTGTTTATTTTTGTTTACTGTTTTATTCCTTATTATTTTTAATTTATTAGCCGCTAATGCTAATACTGTTGGAGAAACTAAACTGAAACTCCTGTATAATGCTGTACTTCAGTGCAGTGGCTCCTTAAAACCTGACTGTTATGTAAAATTCATTTTTTAAGGCTCACTGGATTATAAGACACAATGACGATTTTTGGAAAAATAAAGGATTTTAGGTGCGCCTTATACTGTGCAAAAAATATAATAATTGATCATGTAAGTAAGATAAAAAAATCTTTAAAAAAATAAAGTAAGAACTCCTCAGTCTTCCCACAGACAGCATAAAGTTATTTATTTAATTATCGCAAAACGATGATTCCGGTAGTGTAGTGTTTTACAGCGGGAGAACAGGTGCTGGAATAGCGTCTGGTTTTCCACACAGGCAGCCTTCTTCAGTCGGCCGCAGAACTTAATTGAAAAGCTCTTTTCTCTGAAATCATTTCCAGCAAAGTCATGAATTATTGAAATGAATAAAGAAACGGCTCTATAGCCACTCAATATGTCTGATCTCTCGCAGCGGCGAGGGAGGAAATCAATTTCCAGCGGATCGGTCTGCGCGGACGCATTTTCCGTCGGCGGAGGCTGAAAACAGAGCCGCGGCTGAAATGAGCCCAATTTCATGCCCCCATCTTTCTGGCTCGCCGCTGCCCACCCGGCCGGACAAGTCATTTAGATCAATAAAAAACAGCTCGCAGCCTCAATCAGCCATGAACAGTGAGACTAATCAGAGAAACTGCAGCCATATTTCAGCCCCAACCTCTCATAAAGACTCGCCACAATCACTCCGTACAGAAACTCTACTGCAGATCAATATTTATAACAGTGATCAATAGCAGGTAGCGCTACACTCTCAAACATTTGTGCACACATTTTGGAAGAGTTTGAGGTTTCTTTTTTTTTTTTTTGAGGTACAGTGGCGTAAAAAAGTATTTGCCCCTTACAGATTTCTTTAGTTTTTGCTTTTTTGTCATACTGATATTTTTCCGTTTATCAATTAAACTTTAAAATAAGACAAAGATAACCTGAGTAAATCTAAAAATCCCCATAAAAAAAAAAGAGTTTTGTTCTCCATGGCAGCGCAGCTGAACTTTTTTCCATGCAGTGTTTATTACGGTTAGCGGGAGAGACGCTGTGTAAATCAGCGGTGTAGTCTGGTGTCTGTGTGCGCGGCTCAGGGGAACCGGTGTTCTGTCGAGTTATGCTACCCATCGCTATGTGCTTCTTCACGGCACTGCGCATACACCGACCAACATTTTTGGTATGATTTCATGTTTTTAATGATAATTCCTTAAGTTTTTATTGAAAACATTAAACAATCTGCTTGAATGTTAAAAAAAAAAACATTGAAAAATAGCAGTTAAAAAAATATGGGAAAAAAATGGATCATAGAAACCTATACCACTTGTTCTTGAAAATGTTTTATGGGGTGGTTTAAACAAATACTGCCTGAAAGGTCCAAATTATTATGTGGAATAATAGTTCATTTAAAACGATTTAATTTATGATTTGTTGTACTTTTTTACATCAAAAAATTAAAAGTAACTATGTAACTTTTCCTCAAAGTACATTTTAAATTGAGTACTTTTCTACTTTTACCTGAGTAGATTTTTAGATGGGTACTTTTACTTTTGCTTGAGTAAAATTTTAGTAAAGTAAAGGTACTTTTACTTAATTACAATTTTTCAGTACTTTTTACACCTCTGGTGAAAATGCCCTCAAACAGTTAAACAACTAAAACTAAAACTATTCTGAGTGCAGGAAAATAGACTGTCTAATCCTGTAGGTGGGTGTTTTTTTTTTTTGTGAAACTTTAAAGATATGTTCTATTTCTCTTTCCTGAAAGAGGTAGACAGGAAAACTCGAGAGTCTTAAGAGAACGAGAGCACAACTACTCAAACTGAGAGAGAAGAGGAGCAAGAGGATAACTCAGCCAGCATAGAGTCACTTTAAGAGAGAATCAAAGATCCAGCACAGAGTGACTGAATCTGAATCTTTGAGATTAAATAGCTGTTTCCACAGGTGCAGGTTGTTGTGCTTGGGTTTTTAGAGTAATTGGAAATGTACTATACTGTACTGTAGTCTGACTGCAAACACTGTGTCCAATATGCATTTTTTTCACTTGCTCTCATTAAAAGCCCAGGCTTGAACGCTAACGTTAACGCTCAACTGCTTAACTGTGATTGTCAGAAGAATAAATGAGCAATTTAAGGTGAAAAAACTGCTATTATAAAGCACTGAATGTCTAAGAATACCACTAAGGAAATATTCCAGGAACCGAGTGACATTATCATTTGTGCATAGTAGAAAGTTCAAAGTGAAAAAGATGTGTTCACACAGAGATTTACATGCAAAACGTCTTACTTAAACAACTTTGACAGCTCTGGCCCTCATTACACATTTACACACTGAATAAAGTGTAGTAAAGTGTCTGTAGTTCTGAAACTGGGTTATTTGACCTGTTTTCGTGCTTTAAAACATGTTATTTAAAGAACTGGGCTGGGTTTTCCAAAAGGTTTTTAACAATAAGATGACTCTTAGCTGGTCAATTGGGCAGGTGCATAAACGCTACCTACAGCTTCTAATGAGAGTCTGGCTTCTGGTTGAAGGTATTTTGGATCATTCTTCTTTATAAAACATCTCCAGTTCAGTCAGGTTTGATTCAGGTTTCTGATCATGAACAGCTGCTTTAAAACACCACAGATTTACAATAATATTCAGGTCTGGGGACTGAGATGATCATTCCAGAACGTTGTACTTGTTCCTCTGCATGAATGCTTTACTAGATTTAGAGCAGTGTTTAGTGTTTAGGGTCGTTGTCTTGTTGAAGTGTCCAGCCCCAGCACAACTTTTGTAGAACATTGTTCTAAAGAATCTGCTGATATTGACTGGAATCCATGCAACCTCCAACTTTCAACCTAACAAGATTCCCAGTACCTGCACTGACCACACAGCCCCACAGCATGATGAAACCACCACCAAATTTTACTGTGTGGAGCAGTAAAGTGTTTGTATTGAAATGCTGTGTTCTTTTTCCACCATACATAAATAACCGCCGTCCAAATATCTCAATTTTAGCTTCATCAGTCCACAAACAGCACCTTATTCCAGAATGAAGCTGTTTTGTCTAAATGTGTTTTAGCTTTAGCATACCTCAAGCGACGCTGTTTGTGGCGTGTGCTCAGAAAAGGCTTCTTCTGCATTACTCTCTCATACAGCCTCTAATTGTGTAAAGGATAGTTGAACGATGCACAGTGACTCCATCTGCAGCTGAAGATGATGATGTATGTCTTTGGAGCTGGTCTGTTGTTGACTATGACAGTTCTCACCATCCTTCACCTCTGATTATCTGAGATTTTTCTTGTTCTGCCACTTCAGGTCTTAACTAGAACTGTGTCTGTGGTCTCTCATGTCCTCACTATGTTCCTCACAGTGAACTTGCACCACACACCATGACTGTCAGCTGGGCCAGGACAAGGTAAGACAAGTGCTGATTAGAAAACTCAGGTTTATTGAAAACACTCATCCCAAAGGGATCGATATGCACAATACAGCAGGTAAACAAAAGGGTAGCAAATGAAAGCCAAATGACTCACCAGACCCGAATACTCGAACGACTCATCAGACCTGAATACCCAAACGACTCACCAGACCCGAGTACCCAAACAACTCACCAGAATCAAATACCCAAACGACTGACCAGACCCGAATACCCGAACAACTCATCAGACCCGAATACCCAAACGACTCACCAGATCAGAATACCCAAATGACTTACCAGACCCGAATACCCAAACGACTCACCAGACCCAATTACCCAAACGACTCACCAGACCCGAATACCCAAACGACTCACCAGACCCGAATACCTAAACGACTCACCAGACCCGAATACCTAAACGACTCACCAGACCCGAATACCCAGAAGACTCACCAGACCCGAATACCCAAAAGACTCACCAGACCCGAATACCCAAACGACTCACCAGACCCGAATACCCAAAAGACTCACCAGACCCAAATACCCAAACGACTCACCAGACCCGAACACCAAAACGACTCACCAGACCGAATACCCAAATGACTCACCAGACTCGAATACCCAAACGACTCACCAGACCCGAATATCCAAAAGACTCACCAGACCCGAATACCCAAATGACTCACCAGACCCGAAAACCCAAATGACTCAACTGACCCGAATACCCAAACAACTCGCCAGACCCGAATACCCAAACAACTCACCAGACCCGAATATCCAAAAGACTCATTAGACCCGAATACCCGAACGACTCATTAGACCCAAATACCCAAATGACTCACCAGACCCGAATACCCAAACGACTCACCAGACCCGCATACCCAAACATCTGATTTAAATTCCAAATGACTCAACTAACCCAAATACGCAACGACTCAACTGACCTAAATACTCAAACGACTCACCAGACCCGAATACCCAAACAACTCAACAGACCCGAATACCCAAAGGACTCACCAGACCCGAATACCCAAACAACTCACCAGACCCGAGTACCCAAAGGACTTAACTGACTCAAATACCCAAACGACTCAACTGACCCAAATATCCAAAATGTCTCAAGATGCAAAACATTGTGTTGGGGACATCCCCTACCTGTGTTGGGTATGTTTTGACCAAGGACAAAAAGAGAAAAGCCCAGGAGTTGATATTGAATTTAAATCAGATGTAATTAATTATTTTAGCACTTTAAGCTTTTCTTCAACTGCAATTAGAAGCAGCTCCAGTCTCTCTTTCTCTCTCTCTTTCTCTCGTTCTGCAGACACAGTAGTAAGTCTAGCCTGCAGATGTAGAAAAACTCTGAGCTGGTAAAACAGAAGTGTGAGCAGTGATTTGCTGTCAGGAACTCGGACTCATCAGAGGAAAAAAGCTGTACGATCTTTCTGGAGGCCGAGTTTTGTCTCCCTCTTTCCTGTGTAAATGTCAGCTCTGCTGAAGAGGAATACACCTGCCGCTGAAGGCCGTCAGCACAGCGCTCCCTAATGGCAAAGACACACACTGCGGCATCCGTCCCGCTCTAATTAGGAGGTCTGTGGAGGAAGAAGAGCCGCTGGACGCCCGAGACATTCTTCCAGAGCAATTAGGACCGGCTCTGCTCTGTCTCTGTCACTCGCCCTCACTCTCGATCTCTCTACATTTCCCTCTTACTCTTTCTCTTGCTCTCTTTTTTCCCTTGTCCTCTGTCTCTCCTGGGCGGTCAAGCAGAGAAAGGAACTGCTGTCCGGAAGAGCAGAGAGAGATCTCATCACGCTGTGTTCTGGGACGGAGTCTCTGGGTTAGATGTCACTAATGCAGAGCCTTTATGGTGTTCAAGGTGTTCAGAAAAGACCTAATAATTAGAGGAACATATTATATTGACATACAGTTGCAAGAAAAAGTATGAGAACCCTTTGGGATCACTTGGATTTCTGCATAAATTGGTCATTAAATGTGTTCTGATCTTCATCTACAGCACAACAATAGACAAACACAGTCTGCTTAAACTAATACCTCACAAAAACAAATATATGTTTGCATGGTTTTATTGAACACAACATGTTAACATTCACAGTGGGGGTGTAAAAGTATGTGAACCCCTAGGCTAATGACTTTTCTAAGAGCTAATTGGAGCCAGGATGTGATGAGATTGGATGTGTTGGTTAAAGCTGCCCTGCCCTATAAAATAAACACACCAGTTTTGAGTTTGCTGTTTTTAAGAAGCACTGCTGGGGAGGATTTTTGAGTTCTTAGAGCGGGTTGCAGCGCTGACGTTAAAACATGTCTGGATTTACGGTGATTTTTCTAAAAGAAAGGTAACGGTAGGCTAACCATGTAAACTGTGATGAGACTGTTTCTAATAGCTGGTTAAAATACACAAATCAAAACACACAGATCAAACCCACCTGTGACAGCCTGTGACAGTCAGTTATCTTAACTTTAGAATTAGTTAGTTTAGATAGATAGTCAAGGTTTGAGAAAATAAAACTATATATGTTTAACTTGCCCTGATTTACCTGATTAGCCAATAACTATTTCTTTTTTTTTCAATTTGTTTTTATTAATTTAGGACTGCAGGATTACTGTAAGCTATAATTAACGAAAATTAATTTAGCTAACCAGCCAGAATTTAGTACTATAGTTTAAGTTGATTTCTTAACCCTGGTCTCTGCCCTAAAATTGTATGTTTTCCAACTTGATCAGCTAATAAACTACACATTATAGTCTTAAACATTATATATTAGGATACTTAATAGGCTCCTGTCCCTTTCATTACTATGGAGGAAATTTGTACAACAATTGTATTAATTCGTACATCATCTTTGAAAGTACTTTCTTAAAGTATGTTTCTGAAAATACATGATAAGTTTTATAAGCATGATGAATTTAGTCTTCATATCTCAAAAATTGCATCATACACACAATTTTTGTGTATGAATTTGCCATTCATTTTGCCATTAATTCTTAATAGGCATAAAAGCAGACAAGTTTTTACAAAAACTGTGCGTCCAGTCAAAAAGCTGTATTATACTGCAATTAACCAAATTTTCTCTTTTTTGGATCATTCTCTATAAACCCTAGAGATGGTTGTGTGTGAAAATCCCAGTAGATCAGCAGCTTCTGAAATACTCAGACCAGCCAGTCTGGCACCAACAACCACGCCATGTTCAAAATCACTTAAATCACCTTTCTTCCCCCATTCTGATGCTCTGATGGTTTGAACTGCAGCAGATCGGTTTGGTCGTGTCTATATGCCTGAATGCAATGAGTTGCCGCCATGTGATTGGCTGATTCGACATTTGCGTTAATGAGCAGTTGGACAGGTGTACTTTATAAGGGGGCCGGTAAGTGTATATGATAATGGTTAAATGCTTCAGAGTACTGTAATTTTACAATCCTTTATTGGCAAACTTTTTGACAGTAATTTACTGTAAAATTTAAATGAAACTTTTTACAGTGTAATCTAGGAATTCAATGGCTGATTTTTTACCTGACACTAGATGCGGAATTCAGGTCATTGAGAACCACAGAGAGCTGTGTTTTGTACGTCTTGCCTCAGTTCAGTTCAGAATCGACCTGGGAATTTACTTTTTTTGGATCATACGCTGAGCTCCATGGTTCCGTAGCTGGAAACTGTGGCTTTGACTGTCTTCTGTCAGCCTTTGCTCAGCATGGTGTTAGATGGGTTGCAAATAGGCTTTCTGACAGCTTGCCACATGGTGAGGCAGAAGCAGTGAAAACAGATGGGTTACCACATGTCTCTTTTGTAAGATCTTAAAGATTGTACTCACAGAACAGATTAGTGAACTTGCAAATAAAATTAAGATGAATAAAAATATTGCTTACTTAGTTTCTATGTTGATTCCATGGAAATTCCACAAACACCCTCAATAAACACTCTTGTATACTATGATAGGAGATATTAGTCTATAAACACCCTCAATAAACACTCCTATACACTAGAATAAGGGATATTAGTTCATTAACACACTCAATAAACACTCCTATGCACTAGAATAGGATATATAAATCCATAAACACTCAATAAACAATACAATACTAGAATATGAGATATTAGAGATATTATCCATAAACACCTTCAATAAACACTCCTATACACTATAATAGGAGATATTAGTCCATAAACACCCTCATAAAACACTCCTATGAACTAGAATAGGAGATATTAGTCCATAAATACCCTCAATAAACACTCCTATACACTAGAATAGTGGATATTAGTCCATAAACACATTTAACAAACACTCCTATACACTAGAATAGGAGATATAAATCCATAAACACTCTCAATAAACACTCCTATACACTAGAATAGAAGATACAAGTCTATAAACACCCTCAATAAACACTCCTATACACTAGAATAGGAGATATTAGTTCATAAACACCCTCAATAAACACTCCTATACACTAGAATAGGAGATATTAGTCAATTAACACCCTCAATTAACACTCATATACACTAGAATATGAGATATTAGTCTATAAACACCCTCAACAATTATAAAAATATTTTTAAAAAATCATAATTATCCATAAAAAAGGTAATACAAATATACAATTATACTCTGAAGTGTACTCCATATTTAAAAAAAGACACCTCCCAATAAGAGACATGGAAATATTTAAGGTAAACACATGGTTAAAATGGGTGTTTCACATTCTTTGACAAATCAAGAGAAAAAGAGAACTGATAAAATAAAAAGGAAACAAAGAAAATAGAAGAAAAGCAAAACAGTAAAAATAAAAAAGGGAAATAGACAAGATAGAATATAAATAAAATGACAGAAAATGAAAGAAAATAGGGAAAATGAACAAAAAAGAATGATGCGAAAGAAAAGAACGAGTAGTTCTCTGCTCATTAGATCAAATAAACACACGCACACACACACACACACACACACACACACACACACACACACACACACACACACACACACACACACCAACACACACACACACACACACACACACTCACACAAACACACACGCACACAGAGCTTCTTTTATGTTCTCACTCTGACGACTTTTTTTAACATAAACACTTCAATTATCATCAAGGCTGACAAGCAATGCTGCGTGTGAGTGTGAGTGTGTGTGTGTGTATGTGTGTGTGTGTGTGTGTGTGTGTGTATGTGTGCGTGTGTGTGTACATTTTCATCGACATTTTATTGCTCAATTACTTCACACTGCATGGTAGCACCAAACCAACCAATTAAAAAAACATATCTTAGAATACAACATAACCCAACACACTTAAAAGTCCTTTTTAAACACTAAATAGAACTCAATGGAACCCCAATGCATCATGGGAGCACTCCTATAACACAGTATCATCACTTCATTGTTTTGGTCAGGCTTTCTGCTTTGTTTTTTTTTTTGTTTTAAAGATATAAACTTATAAGAGCAGCCTGCACAGACTGCAACACCCAGCTCAACTGAACACATCCAAAACTTTGCTGGATTCTAAAGCCCTTTATCAAAAAAAAAAGAAAAGCAGAAAAGCATGTAGCTTTTAAATTACCTACATTTAAATAGTTTCCCATTAGATTTTCTCTAGAAGATAAGATAAGTTTAGCATATTTCTTTTGAAATCGCCACATTTTGACAAGAAATATATTAGCAGTTTTTCTTTTTCACTATACTACTTTACACATAGTTTTACTGTATAACAAGGGTTATACAGATGCTCGTTGCTATCTTACACCTCGTCAACAGTTGTCACATTCTGGTCCTGTTCTGTGTCTTTTCTAGCTTGTCTTTGTTATTTCAGCCCTCCTGTCTGTTTATGTTTTCTAATGCCTTCCTGCACATGCTCTGTGTTTTCCCTGTGTCTGAGTGTTCTCATCTGTGTTCCCCTACGTGATTCTAATCTGTAGCTCCGCCCCCTCGTTTCCTGTTTCCCCAGGTGTCTCCCATTTCCGTTTCCTGCCTTGTGTATTTATACCTCTGTGTTTCCGTGTTTCCTTGGTCGGTCTTTGTTGTTCTTTTGTTGTTGCTATCTCATTTTTTTCTTTTATTGTTTAGTCCGCCTCCGCGTCCTCCCTGCAGCACCCTAACAACAGTCAATTTTCACGCCTGGCACCAGCGCCATTAAAATAGTTTCAGAAATAGAGTTTAGGAATAAATCTACACTGATGCGTGTGGTGGTCTGAAAGTGAGGTGTGTTCAAGGGAATTTCTGGCATATTGCTATTTTGGCAGCAGAAAACACAAGTGCGCCACTGACTGAAATGAACCTAGACAACAGTCAATCGTCAGAGTCCATTTATGTTAAACACGACTTTAACTTAACAATATATCAACAGAATAAAGAATAAAATATTACTGTTCCCTTAAACGAGCTGCTGGTGTACCTTTACAGAGTAAAAGTGCAGGTCAGTATCCTCTGCTGAGACGTACAAAGAGCTGCACTGTTAAGATACGAACGTGCCACAGTCAGAGCTCACCTGGCTCTTAAAGGGAATGACTACTGACACACTGATTGGTTTATTTCACGTTGCACCCAAAACACGCCACAATTAATTAAGAGAATTAGTAAACACAAGGCATATTTTTGCACCCTCACGCTAAATCCAGCTGCATGATCCGCTATTGGCCGATGCTATAGATCGATAAAAAAGAGCCACTGGTCTCCATAGTTGACATTATTAAATAAAAAAATACAAAAACGCCAAACCATCCACTTGAAAACGTATTTCTTAAAATACAGCATAACACAACAAAAACCCTGCTTAATTACACTGCAATTTAAAGTTATTTCTTAAACACTTAAATACAAAACAATAAAACCCCAGTGCATTATGGGAGCACTCCTATGTCACAGTAACTTTACGTCACTGTTTGGATCAGGTTTTCTGCTTTGTTTTTACTTGTTAAAATAAGATAAAACAGACAAAAAGCAGCCTGCACAGACTGCACTAAAAAAAAACCCCTGTGACGCTTTAACATCTGTTACTGGAAGACGAGAGCAATTTAAGTTGAGTGGGATCTGAAACCAGTATCAGAAGAGCAGTCATAAAGAGACTGGCACTGAATATCCTGCCACCCATGGAGGGCAGCCTGGTGTGAGCTGCAGTAAGCAGACTACTGACAGAGGATCTGAGGATGAGAGAGTGGATGAAAAGATGAAGAAGCTCTGAAAGACAAGATAAAGTGGGTTGGTGAAGGATGCTGAGCGTAAGAGAGATGGTTTGTATTTGATCCAGCGAGACAGGAAACGTGTGTAGCTGTGAAGAGCAGCAGAGATATGGACAGATCGCTTAGTCCCACCGCTCTAACTCATCCAAAACGTATCAGGTCTGCACTCTTTGGAGTGAATTTTGTGCCAAAGGTTTTTAAGTAAACAAAAATAATAAAATCTGCAATCAGAATTTTAAAAATTAAAAGGAAAAATGTAGGTTTCAAAATATATAGCAAATATATATTTTTAAATATACTTGGTTAATTTATTATCGTTTGCAGTTATTTTTAAATATTTAATTTTTTTTAATTATGTCAGTTTGAATTTTTTTTTTTTTTTTTTTCTGTGGATTTTTTTTTTCTGTGAAAGACTTTGCTTCTGGAATCTCTCGTTTGCTTCTGCTTCAGTTTTTTGCTTCTGAGTTTTGGCACACTTTTCATGGGTGGGCGGGGCTTAGAAGAAGGCGGAAAATTGGTCCATAGGATTCTAAGGGTTAAGTAATGCTGGAATGTCAAAATTCCTGTAGTTAAAACTAAAGCTAACCTGGTATAATAGGAAACTGCACCCCAAACTGTTGATCTTGTTTTGTTGGACAGTTAAATCTCTTCATTCTGCTAGCTTTAATGCTAATCTCAGAGCCTACATCGCCGGATGTTTCTTCACTGAACTGTAGTGTATGGAAAAAAGGTTTCTACCTAATGGTTGATTCCTGGTAGTTGGTTCATATTTTTTTTTTATTAATGCTAAGTGTATATCAGAATACCTCAAGCTCACATGTATCAAAGCACCAGCAGAAGAAGAAAACACATTTCACAGCTTCCGCATTTAATGATGATGGAATAAAAGCCCAATGTAATTTCTCATCTACTGAGTGGACAGATGACCTTTTCATCAAACTGTCTGCTTCTTTTACTTCAGCTTTCCCGTGCCCCTGCCAATTAGCTTCTCCGCGTTTCTTACAGACAGAACTTTTCTTCTGCCACTCTGTAATTTCCCCATCTTCAGTCAGAAAGTTCATCCTCAGCCGTCACTCTGTGTTTATCATTTCTAAAGGCAGATACAGAAGCTCATTAAGGTCTAAAGGTAAGAGTGGCCATTCACTGAGAGCTCCACGCTCACTGAAGAGAAGCCACGGGTCAAGGTTTTTCAGCAGGGGACGCTCAGCAGAACATTATTTTACTTTCCTGCTTCAAATACAGTAAGTTCCTGCGTTTCTGACCTTTGTTAAGAGGAGCGCACTCTTCTCAGAGCTCCTGCTTTCAGTCTGACTCTGAGGTCAGCGTACAGGTTTCTTTATAAAGCCGAAAGCTGCAGACATTTATTTATTTAGTAAATTCACGTCGTATCTCTGTCTTTCTCTCTTTTTCTGTATATTGCAGGTTTCCCAACAACCAAGGTTTTGCAAATGTGAATACAAAATGTTGTACATGAAATAACAGTACCTGATACTACCCTATACTTCCCTATACGGCCCTGCACTACCCCTATACTCCTTATACTATCCTACGCTTTTCTATACTACCAATACTGCCCTGTACTACTCTATACTCCCTATACTGCCCTGCACTACCTTATACAACCTGTACTATCCTATGCTATTCTTTACTACCTATACTGCCCTGTACTACCCTATACTGCCCTGTACTACCCTATACAACCTGTTCTATCCTACGCTATTCTATACTCCCTGTACTGCCCTTTTCAACACTGCACTACCCTATAATCCCCTACACAGCCCCGTACTACCCTATAATCCCTATACTATCCTATGTTATTCTACACTCCCTATACTGCCCTGCACTACCCTATACTCCCTTTCTATCCTACGCTATTCTATACTCCCTGTACTGCCCTTTTCAACACTGCACTACCCTATAATCCCCTACACAGCCCCGTACTACCCTATAATCCCTATACTATCCTATGTTATTCTACACTCCCTATACTGCCCTGCACTACCCTATACTCCCTTTCTATCTTGCGCTATTCTTTACTTCCTGTACTCACCTATACTACTATACACTATATAGTACTGTATCCTGTAATCCCTTTTACTACCCTATCATGTCCTGTTATAGCCTCCACTACCCTGTACCCCCTTTACTACCCTACAATCCCCTATACTACCCTACGCTATACTATACTCCCATATACTACCCTGTGCAATTCCTATACTCCCCTATACAACCCTACGGTATCCTATACTTCCCTATACTACCAAAAGATATCCTATAATCTTGATACTCCACTATAGTACCCTACGCTATCCTATACTCTCATATACTACCCTACAGTATCCTATAATCCCTATACTCCCTATACTAGCCTACGCTATCCTATACTTTACTATATTACCTCATCATGTCCTATTATGCCCTACACTACTCTGTACTCCCCATACAATCCCCTATCCATCTATACTGGCCTATGCTATTCTATAATTCCTATACTACCCTAAAATATCCTATCATCTTTATACTCCCATATACTACCCTACACTATCCTATACTCCCTATACTACCCTACAGTATTCTATAATCCCTATACTCCCCTATACTATACTTCCCTATATTACACTATCATGTCCTATTATACCCTCCACTACCCTACAATCCCTTATAATCCACAATACTCCCAATATTACACTATGCTCCACAGGTCCCTAGCTTGTGTAAATTATGATTCTCTTATCATTTGGCATGGGTGGCCAAATGGGTGGCCCTACAGATGGTTGGATTATGACACACAGATTTTCTAAGTCTGCTTTAAAAATTCCAAAATGCTGAACGCAAAGCTTGTCTGACAAATGAGCTGCTCTGCCAGAACTGTCTGGTGGGTTTGCACTCCCAGATGTGTGATGGACTTGCACTAAGTATTGCACAGAGATTTCAGCTCTTATTAGCTGGCGTGTTTGTCGAAAGCCACAAAAAACACATTCAATTAAATCTTTTCAATCTGATAGTTTGGATGCAATGCATCATGTTCTTTATTTCCTTAAGTGTTGCTCCAGTCGCCCCAGAGCAATAAACTGCAGATCTGTGTAAACCATTTCAGCGCTGAGGATCATCTGGATGGATAATAACAATAAAATATCTATAAAGAAAATAAAATCCTAGCATTATTTTTTTTAATTACATGATCTATAACAGGCATGAGAAACAAAATACCTGCAGTATGAAACCAATAGCCCAGGTAACAATGTGTATTTGGTTAGTAGAACATATTCTACTAACTACCAGTACTGCTGGATGATAATAACAGTAATGTCTGCAGTAGTATTAGAAGTACTGTAGTTGTAGTAGTAGTACCATTGTCCTCCTCATTCCACAATTATCCACCAAATACCATCACACTCCAACAAATACTGTTATCTGCTAAATACCATCAAGATCTAAGATTAGACTTTCCTTCCAACCACCAACATTCTCCAACAAACCCAATCCTTCTGCAACACAAAGCACTGTTTCTTACTAAGTACCAGCATGCTTTAACCGAAAACCACCATGTTTAAACAAACACCACCATTCTTCAACCAAACACCACCATTCTCCAGCAAATACGAGCAATTTCCCAACTACATTTTGGCTTTGTTTTGTATTTACCTCATTCTACAATATTTGTTTGTGATCTTTTGCTGTTTCTTTTTTACTGTTATCTGCTGTGCTAGAGGACAGTACTCCCACTGTTACTGCTGGTTTAATTAAACTGGACTGAATTGATGTGGCTGTCATTTTGATGTGTCAGGGCCTAAGTTGAGAGTTGTGTACCAGTGTAGGTGTTCAACAATTGTTAATAGATCCCAAGCACTGAATTAGAGGCTTATTTTTATAACAGTAATTTGTCAGATTTCTTTGTCAAGATTTATTTTGCTGTTTTCAGATTTTCAGATGTTGAAGGATGAGTTAAACTATCTAATTTCAGTCCTCAGACTCTCTCTGAGTTTATTCTCATGTCTGAGGGTCAGTTCTGCTCTTTCAGATAGAATTCTTTGTCTCAGGGAGCGAGGGACGAGGCAGCCGTGCATCACAACAAACAAGAGCAGCAATTAGTGCGGATTTAATTAGTTTTAGTGAGCCTTAAACACTCACACTCACTGTTTTCCCTCCATACTGCCTTTCCAATTTCACCATTCTCCATCTCCATTCATCCATCTCTCTCTCTCTCTCTCTCTCTCTCTCTCTCTCTCTCTCTCTCTCCCTGTCTCGGTTATTATTAGAGGCACTGGGATCAGTAATTGCGGTTGATGTGTGATAGTCCTGAACACGGTTTCCTCTGCCAGTGTTTGAAGTGCTGCTCTGACTCATGATGGATTTTTAATGATCATTGGTATAAACTGAAAGCTAATTGTTGACGATGGAACAACAATAACAATCAGTTCATCGTCAAACTGGGTCCAATTAAAAAAGATTCATTGCGTTCCACTCAGCCGCAGAGGTTAAATTACAGCGGTGCAATGAGACTGTCTAATCTTAGTGTTCTCTTTAAACGAGCCTGTAGTGTGTGCTTAACCTGCTGCTGGACTCACCTAGCATTTTCCATCACATCCCATAATTCTTCATAAAACAACAATTATTCTCCTCCATACCCCATAATTCCCCATTAAAAATATAATTCTTCTATAAAACACCAACATTCTTAACCAAAAAACTGCTTAACTTTCCACTCAATACAGTTGTCCTCCACTAAATACCAGTGTTTTTCCCCAAACATCATTCTCCACCAAAAACCATGATTCTCCTCCACATATCATCATTCTTAACAAATACTATTATTATCCACCAAATATCCTCATTCTCCTATATATACCACCATTCTCTTCAAAATGCCATTGTTCTCCTCCACATACAGTCATTCTCCACCAAATACCATAATTGTCCACCCAACACCATCATTCTCCAACAAATAACATCATTCTCCACTAAATATCATCATTCACCACCAAATACCACCATTCACTACAAAATACTATTATTCTCCTGCAAATACCATCATTCTATACCAAATATCCACATTCTCCACCCAACACCATCATTCTCCATCAAATACCATCATTCTGCACCAAATACCATCATTCCTCTCCACATACCATCATCTTCCACAAATACCACCATTATCCACCCAATATCCCAATTCTCCACCCAACACCATCATTCTCCACCAAATACCACCATTCCTTTCCGCATACCATCATTTTCCACCAAATACTATCATTTTCTTCCACATAACATACTTTTCAACCAAATACCTTCATTCTCTTCCAAATACCTACATTTTCCTCCACATGCCATCATTGTCCACCAAATACCCCATTTGCCAATACATACCATTATCCTCTACCAAATACCATCAGTATGTTCTAAAAAACCCCATTCTCCTCCACATACCATCATTCTCTACTAAACACCATCGTCCTTTCCAAACACGACCATTTTCTTCCACATACCATAATTTTTTAACAAGTACCCCATTCTCCAATACATACCATTATTCTTCACCAAATACCATCAACATATTCCAAATACCTCCATTCTCCTCCACATACCACCATTCTCCACCAAATACCACCATTATCTTCCAAATAGCCCTATTCTCCTTCACATGACCATCATTATCCACCAAATACACCTATTCTCGTCCACATACCATCATTCTCTACAAAATAACATTATTCTCCACCCAAAACCCTTATTCTCTTCCAAATACCACCATTCTCCTCCACATACCATCACTGCCAACCAAATACCCCATTCACCAGTACATACCATTATTCTCTACCAAATACCATTTGTATGTTCTAAATAAACCCATTCTCTTCCACATACCACCATTATCCACCAAATACTATACTTTTCTTCCCCAATTTCATAATTTTCCAACAAATGCCCAATTCTCCAATACATAGCCTTATTCTCCTCCACATACCATCATTCTCCACCAAATACCCTCATCTTCTACAAAATAACATTTTTCTCCACCCAATACCATCATTCTCCACCAAATAATATAATCCTTCTTCAATACCCCTCATTCTCTCCTACGTACCACCATTCTCCTTCACATTTTAAAATTCTCCATCAAATACCTTCACACTCCTTCTCCAACAAACACCATCATTCTGTGCCACTAAACACTTTCTTTCTCTAAGTATAACCATTCTTTAAAAAACAACAAATACAAAGCACATTCTCCAACAAACACCACCACAAATAACCAAATATCATAATTCTTATTCAGAATTCTCCACTAAACGCTCAATCATTCTCCACCATCTCCAGTATTATCTAATAAATATAATATAAATATAATATAAGTCATTCTAATCCAAAACACACCATTCTCCACCAACAATTAGGTCAGTCCCAAACTTCAGTGAAATCACCTTTTTTGTTTTGTTTTAAGTCTCACACACACACACACGGTCCACTGTGTGGACGTGTATGAACACAAGGAAATAAATGGTCAGGAGGGCCACCACAGGAAGTCTCCTGGTGCCTGCAGAGAGCCCTTGGTACCTACTGCTGTGCTTTCATGGATAATGATCCTAGCTTGACTTTATAATTATTTCTGCAGCATACAATGCCCTCATTTGCTGTTATCGATTATTAACTGCTTGACCTTGTCTCGCTCTGATCCTCCTGTGCTATAAACACACACCTCATATTTATAACCTGCTCTGAATGGCCATTATTCTAACAGCCGCATGCTAATGCTGACAGCGCTGGTTTGTAGAGCTCCATGAAAAGAATTGAAAAGCGAATATAAACCAGATGGAACGAGAGTAAATAATCCAGAGCTGGGCCACAGTTTTTTCTTTTCATTTTCTTTCTTTTTCCTGGTTTATGTACCAATAATTTAATGTTTTATGCTACAATTACTACATAATGTTGCCTTTGATAGAAGGTCTTTGGTGAAAATTGTTTTTTAGGGGAACCTGAATGAGAGTGACAGAACTCACCAATACATAGCAAGCCCACTTATACACATGAATGGCTCTGGCAGCACCAGGCATCCAACCAGTAAATTCCCAACACAGACAGTGCCAAAAATTACAATGACATGACAAATGTCATGAGGCAGGAACTACAGTACCTGGACACACCTTTTCATTCAATTTTTTTTTTATATATATTTTTTACATTGTAAATTAATACTGAAGTCATCCAGACTATGAAGGAACACCTGTTGCCCTGAAGTAACCCTTGTGGCCCTATTGTTCACCTTGTGCAAGGTGCGTCACGATGTTCTTTGCTATCTTACACCCAGTCAACCGTCTATTTTTACACCTTGCCCACACTGTTAAATTAGCGTTGGATTTTAGGAATAAATCTACGCTAATGGGTGTGCAATTTTGTGTTGTGAAGAGGTATGAAGAAAGTTGGTGAATACAGTGAATAGCTCTTTTTAAATATTGTTCTAATCCATATTATGACAAGAATTACTCAACTAAGTGAAGTAAAAAAAAGACTTCAAGAAATTAAGGTCAGTCAATCTCAAGAAAAATCTCAAGAACTTTGAAAATATGCTCAAGTGCAGTATCAAAGACAATCAAAAATGCTATGATGAAACTGGCTCTCATCAGGGGTTACCTCTGTTGCACAGGGTGTTTAGGTTCATTAAAGTTACCAGCCTCAGAAACTGCAAGTTAACAGCAGCCCAGATAAGAGTCATCTAAATGCTTCAGAGTATTTGGTTCGGTTAAAACGTAAGTATCATGGAGATAAAAAAACACTGAATGAAAAAGGTATGTCCAAATAAGAATATCAGAGAAATACTTTAGTTATTTTCAGTCATTTCACATCCACAGCAGTACATAGGAATGTATGTAACATTACACCCCTATTAGTCTTGCATTTCCCATTATAAACTAAATATGCCCAGAGTCCAGAGACAAGACAAGGACCTGTACAAAAACCTGAGTCTGGACTTAAATCAAAACCAGGACCAAGGGGGCGGTGAGGGGTCCAGCGGTCTAAAGCACTGCCACTATGAGCCATCAGAGGGAATAAAATTGGCCCTGCTCCCTCCGGGTGGGTAGATGGCGCACATCTCTCCCCACATCGCTCCTAGGGTGATGTCTGCAGCACAGGGCGTCTGTGAGCTGATGTATCAGAACCGAGTCGCTGCGCTTTCCTCCAAGCGCGCTGGCTGCTCGGCAATGCTGCATCAGCAGCAGCTTGAAAAAAAACCTCCTTCACATGTATCAGAGGAAGCATGTGTTAGTCTTCACCCTCCTGGTGTGCTGGGGCATCACTTGTGCTGGGAAAAAAAAGAAAACAGGAACAAAAGGGCAAGGTCCACGATAAATGAAAAAACAAACCAAAAAAAACCTAAAGCAGTCAGTCATGCTTATTTGATTTTACGATAACCCTAACTCCAACCCAAACTTATTTTAAGGTTTGATTTAGGGTTACATTCAATATTAAGGTTAAGGTTTGGTTTAGGACTAGGTTTTTAATGGTTTTAATTTACATTCACCCAAGAGTTATATTTAATAGACATTCAGTTAGGAACAGAGTTCAAGTCAAGTAGTTTTATTGTCAATACTGCATATGTACAGGACATACAGAGAATTGAAATTACGTTACTCTCCTTCCCAATTTTACAGCAAGTGCAGATAATAGATATAATAAAGGAGAATGGGAGACACTATGTGTACAATACAGCAGGGACACAAATAGACATACATGAGACAAAAACAAGGTGCAGTAGTGTGGGGGAGGAATAGATATATAAATATAAGTAAATAAGTAAAAATAGATATATAATTATAATATAAAAGAGTGGGGGACACTATATGTTCAATACAGCAAGACACAATAAACATACGTAAGACAATAGTGCAATATTGATGGTGATTGAGATGGAATGACAGTAAAAATAGTAAATAACAGTAGTGCAAATACGGTATATGGTATATAGCTTAAGGCTGGTAAAGTGAATGGGTGCGTAAGTCCTTAAAGTTCACAGTTTAATTAAGTGGAATTAAAGTGCGTATTGACAGTGCAAGTATATCAGTAGTGCAGGTGTTGTGTAATGCAAGTCCGTTGGAAGGGACCAGTACTTTGTGCATTGTAGTGCAGAGTCTCAGTACTTTATTAGTGGGGGGGTCAGGATGCTGAGTGAGTGTGTGCTGGGGGCAGAATTGGGATGGGGGGTAGAGCAGGAAGAGAGTTCAGCATCCTCACAGCCTGATGGATGGGGCTGTCTCGCAGTCTGCTGGTCCTCGCCCCGAGACTCCGCAGTCTCCTCCCTGATGGCAGCAGGCTGAAGAAGCTGTGTAGTGGGTGAGAGGGATCTCCTGCCAGACGGAGGGCTTTCCGTGTGAGGCGGGAGCTGTACAAGTCCTGAAGGGAGGGGAGAGAGGTGCCAACAATCTTCTCAGCTGCTCTCACGATGCGCTGGAGGGTCCTGCGGCAGGATGCTGTGCAGGCCCCATACCACACGGTGAAACAGCTGGTCAGTATGCTCTCGATGGCCCCTCTGTAGAAGGTGGTCATGATGGGGTTGGGGGCTCCAGCTCTTCTCAGCTTGCGGAGAAAGTAGAGACGCTGATTTGCCTTCCTGGCCAGTGACGCTGAGTTGGTGCTCCAGGAGAGGTCCTCTGTGACGTGCACACCCAGGAACTTGGTGCTGCTCACCCTCTCCACAGCAGTTCCGTTGATGAACAGAGGGCTGTGCAGTGTGTGAGTTCTCCTGAAGTCCACAACAATCTCCTTGGTCTTCTCTGTGTTCAGAGAGAGATTGTTGTGTTTGCACCAGGAGGCCAGGCAGCTCACCTCGATCCTGTAGTGTGACTCATCGTTGTTGCTGATGAGACCCACCACCATCGTGTCATCCGCAAACTTGACGAAGAGGTTGGAGGTGTGTGCTGGTGTGCAATCGTGGGTCAGCAGAGTGAACAGAAGGGGGCTCAGCACACATCCTTGGGGAGCCCCTGTGTTCAGTGTGGTGATGCTGGATGTGCTGCTGCCAACCCGCACTGCCTGTGGTCTTCCAGTCAGGAAGTCTAACAGCCAGTTGCACAGTGAAGTGCTCAGCCCCAGACTGTCCAGTTTGTGTATGAGCTGTTGGGGGACAATTGTGTTGAATGCTGAGCTGAAGTCAATAAACAGCATTCTGACGTAGGTGTTCTTCTTGTCTAGGTGTGTGAGGGCTGAGTGGAGAACAGTGGAGATGGCATCATCGGTCGAGCGATTTGACCGATAAGCAAACTGGTAGGGGTCCAGGGAGGGGGGGAGCAAAGACTTGATGTGATGCATGACTAGTCGTTCGAAGCACTTCATGAGGATGGGGGTGAGTGCAACTGGACGATAGTCATTGAAACAGGATGGCGATGCCTTCTTTGGGACAGGGATGATGGTGGTGGCTTTGAAGCATGTGGGAACCACCGAGGTGTTATAAATGTCAGTATAAACCTCTGCGAGTTCCCAGGCACAGTCTCTCAGCACACGGCCAGGATGTTGTCAGGCCCAGGAGCTTTCAGGAGCGTCAGCACCTGGTCACCAGGAGGAAGGATGGATTTCTGGGCGGGTGTGTTGTTGAGTGGCTCGAACCTTGCGAAGAACCCATTCAGGTCGTTCAGCAGAGATGTGTCGCTGTCGCAGGTCTGTGGATGTGGTTTATAGCCTGTGATAGACTGGATACCCTGCCACAGGTTCTGTGTGTCTCTGCTGTCACTGAAGTGTTGGGAAATCTTCTTTGAGTACAGCCTCTTAGCTTTCCTGATCCCGCGGGACAGGTTGGCCCTGGCTGACCTCAGGCCTGCCTGGTCACCTGTTCTGAAGGCTGCATTTCTAGCCTTCAGGAGCTTGTGGACCTCTCCTGTCAGCCATGGTTTCTGATTCGCTCGAACAGTGACGGTCTTGAAGTCGGTTACATCATCAGTGCACTTGGTGATGTAGGCAGAGACAGTTTCTGTGTACTCCTGAATGTCTGTGGAGTTGTTGTGGGTGGCAGCCTCTCTGAACATATTCCAGTCTGTTGTGCTGAAACAGTCCTGAAGTGCCATACTCGTACCTGCTTAAGAACTGGTTTGGTGACTTCGTGTGGTCGAACTTTTTTTCAGGAGTGACCGGCCTACTGACATTACTCCAAAAGGGCATGGACAACTCATCTAAGAGGTCACAAAAGAACCCAGAACTCAGCATTTAAAGGACTGCAGGTCTTTGTTGTTTAGGGCTAGGTCTTAAGATTGATTCATGGTTAAGGTCAGGGTTAGGATTAGGTGTAGGGTTGGGTTCTGTATAGAATCATTTACATTCAACTAAATGTGTAATCTACAATTAAATGATGATTTATAGATTGCTCAAATAAGGCCATTGGTCTTCCTTTCTTGGGGCAGTCCTGATTAGAGCCAGTTTCATCAGAACATTTTTGATGATGGTCTTTGCGACTGCACTTGAGGATACTTTTAAAATTCTTACAATTTGACTGGCCTTTATTTCTTAAAATATTTTTTCTCTTTTTTCTCTAGTTGAGTGTGTAGTTCTTGCCATACTATGGATTAGAGCATTACTTAAATAGGACTATTAACTGTATACCAACTCTACCCCTTCACAACTTTACAACTGATGCTCTCAAACACATTAAGCGATTTAGGTAATTAACTCTTAACAGGTTCAGGACTTAATAAAGCTGACTCAGAAAATCCAGCTAAGATGTGCAAATATGTCATATATGCAAGAGGTGCTACTTTGGAGAGTCTAAAATATAAAACATAAATTCATATTTAGATTTGTTTATTCTTTTTTGATTGCTAAATAATTCCTTATGCTTTGTTTGGATAGCTTTGGTATTCATTTTCAATGCAGGAAAAAAATAATAATGGAAAAAACACTGAGTTTAAGATGTATCCAAACTTTGGAACTTGTAATGTACATTTTGGACAGGTGTATCTTAATCATAGATTCTAATATAGAAATCGACAAGGCCAAGCAGAATTTAACTTGGATTGTTTATTAAGAAAAAGTCCTAGTGGTCCTACAGGTTTAGAAAGTCTACAGCCAGGCCTCACTCCTTCAGTTTTAAAAGCAGCTGCTCTTATTCTTTAATTCTAGTTTTCCAGACCACATTTTTCTCAGTTCTCAGAACCAGAATGGACAAAAGAGGTCAAAAGGGCATGAAAGCATGGCATGACCATGACCATTAGTATTACTGTGTTCCAGCACCATCAGATAAAGAAGCATGTGGTTTACCACAGTGGCTCTCATATTATTCCTTCCTTCAAAGCCACCCTTCAAAGCTTCTCTAACTCTCTCTTAGCCTCAAAATGTCAGAATTGTCTGAGCATTCCGGTTTATGTGTGCTAATTGTTTGCCATTAAAGTAAGCAGCTGATGTGTTTAGTGTTTACACCAAACGAAAAAGAGAGCATTCGCACCAAAATAACAGAGAACAGATCAGAAAAGCATTAGCGTTCAGCTTCTCCGCAGCCGTAGCCTTGAACCCGCAGGTGACCGTGTCAGTGAGAGAGCGTAATCACTGCAATCGGGGAGTAATTACAGAATTGTTGGTGGCTATTACTCCGAAGGGAAGCTATTAAGTCCTATTTGCAGAGCCCTTATTGTCTAAAATCTGCTGCAGATGCTTAAATACATGTGCTTGATAGCAAAACAAGCAATTTTGGCTGGTTTCTGTTGGCAACCCATGCTTCGTGCACTGTGAAGCCAGGAGTTATGGGTAATTAACTAACAGGAAATGGTATATAGGCATTGTAAAATTCCTGAACGCATTCAGGCTGGACAGGTCTTCTGGGGACGGTTTAGAAATTGCGAGAATTGTCATTTCGGCACCAGTTGTGTTGAATTCCGCGAGGACAGCAAATTACCAGAAAAACCCACAGCATATCCCCAGCGCCTGTAATGCTAATGTATTCAAAATCCTGACGGCGGAAAAGAGAGGTTGGCTAGAAGCCAGAAGGCAGCACGCTCAAAGCTCAGGACTGTATGAGAATTCCTGCTTGTGCCTTTGGGGAAAAGGCACTTAACCTTGCACTGCTCCAGGCGGTACTACCCAGCCTGCAATGCTGTGCACCCAACTCCACCCCCCTTACAGGCAACTGGGCACGGTTAGGCAGAAAAATGGCTAATTGAGTGCCTAAAAGAGTATAACTTAACTTAACAGCTGCATATTTTTGGCTGTACAATGATAATTTCATTAATACACTTTATACTTTATGGACAACAGTATTGGGAAACCTACTTATCCAATCGCATTTCTAACATTGAACGATTCAGAATCGATTCTCATTTTTCAAAAATCTTTTTTTTTTGCAGGTGCAGCTACTGTCGCACAGAGCTTTTTAACTGTACAGCAGAGAGCAGCTACTGTCACGTAGAGCTTTGTAACTTTACCGCGGAGCTTACCTACTGTCGCACGGAGCTCACTGACTGTCCTGCGCAGCTCTTTAACTGTACTGTGGAGCTCCGTGAGACAGTAAGTGAGCTCCGCGAGACAGCAGCAACAGGAGAGGGAAAGTTTTTGCTCATACTGCCTTTCACTGTTAGGCTAAAGAGGGGTGTGTAGTGTCATGTTACGGTGTTTGTTGTTGCGCCGCTAAAGTATTAAGGATGAAAAAAATAAATCCAACCCGAAAAAAATCTAATCGCGACCCCAAGAATCGATTCTGAATCCAATTGTGGGATTCCCAAAGATTCACAGCCCTACTTGGAATGTACTGAAACATGATGGTGAGTACAAATTTTTGCCGAATTGTTGAATAGTTTAAAATACAATGCTACACTTGCAATGCTAGTGATAGGAGCTTAGTGTTATCCATGCAAAGAAATGGCTATTTATTTTTACACCATTAACAACAAGCTCAAAGTATCACCACACGTCATTGGTAGAATTCTGAGGGTCTTGATATAAAAAAAAAAACAAGTCACTGACAACTTTGAAAGTGCACCAATGAAGTCTGGTGAAGTGTGGAGCCATTCCATTCCTATCTTAGCTACGCAGGTGTGCTGTGCGCACCACACTCGTTGCACACAGAAATGCATCAGTGCACAAACCCAACTTTAACATCAACAATAAACAGAACAGAAAATAAAATATTATTGCTGTTCCTGTAAATGAGCTGTTTGCCTTTAGGTCAACCAATAGGTCAATTTCTTCTGCTGAGATACATTAAAATACCAATTTTACGCTCAAAACACACCTATGATTGCTTCAAGCCGTGCAAGGCATTTATTTTGCGTTGTCACCATACCAAAGACATACTGACACGCCCCCTAAATCAAGCAGCTTTGTGCACGGTTGAGGGCTCACCTATAGATCGCTAAAATTGGGCCCAACTAAATTTCCTATGCTTTTTAATGTGGTCTACACTATTGTTCAAACATTTGAGAACACATCTTTTTTTTTCTAACTATTATTGTGCAACTTAAGCTCTTCAGGTCCAGTGAATTACCTTAAAATGGAACAAAATACAGTGAACTTACATGATACAAAAAGTAAGCACTATACTACCAGGGCTCTTAAATAATAAAAATATTGATTAAAAAAATGAATATGAAATGGAAAATACCACATTTACACACTTACTGCACATTCACACTTTCATCATAATAACAAGAAACACAAAATTAATTAATTAAACAAAAAAACTATTCGGACTAATCTGAGTAAGAGAATCTGAGATGTGAAGTGCACTAACAAAAGCCACTTTGATTTGCCTTCTTAGTTTCTTTAAACTTTTTAAAACGTTTTTATTCCCCTTTGACACTGGTGTCACATCCGAGACATTAGTCCAAATATTATTGAGCTCTCCAAGTTCCCTAACCCTAGCATCCATTTAGCATTTTATGGGCAAACCATTAATGTAGTCTGATTTAAGGAGTGTCTTTTTGTTTTTGCTATCATAACGACAGGAAAAGTATGCCTTGAATGGCTCAAAATGCACAAAAAACATGTACTAATTCCCTTAGTTAATCATGGCTGTATTTTGGCTGTACCATGCAATGAACCAATCAGTGAGTCACTTACAAATCCCTTTACGAGACTTTTTGGCACATTGCTATTTCAGGGTTGCAGCTACGTGGACATGCCCAACGCATCTCAGCAGAGGAAACTGACCTGCTCATTCATTGCCAATATAGAAATATGCCAGAAATGCGAGATCACCACGGCCATCAGCGTGAATATATTTACAAGCTCTGCTGCTATTTAAACGGCAGTTGCCTTGAAAGCTTTGAAAATAGACTGCTGCCGGGGTGTAAGATAGCAATGAGCATCACAACACAACTTGTGCAGGGTGTAAGATAGAGCCATTAGACTTTCATCAGAACTAGAAAAAGACACAGAAACACAGACAGACAGAAAGACAGCCTCTTCTTTTCTTTTTTTTTGCATTCTTGGTTTCTTTAAACTTTGTTTTTTAATCTGCTTTTTATTCCCCTTTGACACTGCAGCCACATTCAGTGACCGTGTTTAATTAGAAACACAAGCACAGTTGCGATTCAAGCTTTCTCATTTATTTTCAACACTTTAAATTAGTTCAAATATATATATGTGAGGTCTTTTACCTCACTATCCAGCCACTGAAACCCTTCCTTACTGCTAGGAAAGCCGTCAGCCACGCACCATGCAGCTTGATTTAGGGTGTGTCGGTGTGTCTTTGCTATCGTAACAGCAGGTTAAGTACACTTTGCACTGTTCAAAATGCACAAAACGGCATGTACTAATTTTTTTAATTAATCAGGGCTGTGTTTTGGGGGTAATGTGCAATCAACCAATCAGTGTGTCACTTGCCTCACATTCCCTTTTAGAACCAGGTGCATTCTGCTCTGGCTTTGGAACATTGCTATTTCAGGGGTGCAGCTACCTGGGAATGTCCACAGCTTCTCAACAGAGGAAACTGACCTGCTTGTTCACACTTTTTATTGTTCATTCTGTTTATTGTTGATGTAAAACTTTCAATAGCTGCCAACTGGCACACGCTATGGGTTTGTGCACTGCTGCGTGTCCATGAGTGCATAACAAATGGGGGTGTATGAGAGTTGGGGATGCACTTGCGTTGACAATTCACTGCCAAGATAGCAATGAACTTCTGACTAGCTTAATTTCAGACAGTGGCGCACCTGTTTTTTTTTCCATTGCCAAGATAGCAATATTCACGATAAACTCTGAGAGAGCACAATTGGCCATGTTCTTTCTGGGTGGGTAGATGGTGCTTTTTCCCCTCATCACTCCAAAGGGTGATGTCGATCTACACAATACATCTGTGAGCTGATGTATCAGAACCAAGTCACTGTGCTTTCCTCCAAACGCACTGTGATGCTACTCGGAAATGCTGCATCAGCAGCAGCTCGAAAAAAGAGGCGGTGGCTGACTTCACATGTATCGGAGGAGGCATGTGCTGGTCTTCACCCTCCTGGTGATGGGGCATCACTAGTGATAGATAGGGGGAGTCCTAATCAGTGCGTTGGGTTATTGGCCTTGTAAATTGGAGAGAAAATGGGATAAAAATTTGAAATAAATTGAACTTTAACTTTAACTTTACATATTATGGATCAAATTGAATGACATTTCTTCATTTTTTTATTTCATATACAGCAGGAAGCTAGTACTATACTCAACTATAGTCACTGATTGCTGTAGCTGGCATAATTAAAGCATTGGCTTTACAAAGAGTGTATTATAAATGACCGTAAGCCAGTGGATGTTGTGAGCACATAGAAGGCCAATTAAGCGAAGAACACATGAAACAATGGCGGGATCTGAATGGGGCATTTGTGGCTAATTGAATGGCAGAGAAGGACAGAGCTTCAGGCTTTTAGAGAGCACCTTAACATGCAAATCTATAAACAAAATCTCCGTAATCAAACAACAGATCACACGTCATCTGGATGAGTGTGGGTTTAGCAGTGAATGTACTGTAAATAAGGATTTACTGTTATCTCTGATTGAAATTTTATAATGTTATAATGTGAGAGAAGAGCTGTGCGTTACACTCTAAAAAGTAAATCTGTGTTTTAGTCAGGAGAACTAATATTATCAAGCCAGCCAGTACAACTCAATAAAATGAGTTCAGAGATCTTCAACCTGAAAACTTAGAAATGCTTGTTGAGCCAATTAAAACAATGTGATTTGAACCAACTTTTAGTTACTACACGTGTCGCTGCTCTCTCTACAATGTTGGTTCATACAGCTATCCCATAGGCTCCTGGCACCATATATTTGCATATTGGGTGTGGCCTTTACCTTACTTACCATCATTGTGTTATCCGTTGCCCAAAGCTACCTTATCCTGGGTGTGCAGTAATTATAATATACATGTTGATTGCCAGGTCTTAGTGTTTGTAGGCTGTAAGAACATGTAAACTTTATTCTGTGTTCCTAGTGATCACAGTATGTTGGCTTGGAGCTACAGAGTTCACTCTTTATAGAGTTTACTCTTATACTGCTCCAGTATTATGCTGTCAGCATTGCCAGTTAAATAATATGTATATATAAACTAAATTATGTAAGTCCACAGAGCTTGAACAAAAAAACTTTTGAGTTTATTACATTTTTGTTGTGTGAACAAAACTCAGTTAAGTTGAATACACTTAACTGATTCAAGTTATCATCTAGCTTTGACTCAGTTAAGATGGATGAACATAAAATTGTATGTATTTACAACTTAACTGAGTCAAAGCAAAATGATGACTAAGTTAAGTTGAGCCAATGATTTTTTTTTTACAGTGGGTACATACTGTAGACAAGCCATTACATTACATTACATTTAGTGGACACATTACAAATAAATGAATTAGTTAAGCAATAGAGGACATAGAAGTCCTCGAAGTCCAAGGCAAAAAGTAAAAACATTTAGCAGGACCTGAAGGAGGCCAAAAGGGTAATATTGTAATAGAGGAAGAAAAGAAGAAAAAAGGAGAAGGGGAAGCAGGAAATGAGGTTAGAAGTAGTTAGTTTGTTAGTTTTTTGCATCTCAAAAAATAGACATGAAATGTTACTTTATTTCAATAATTCAGTTCAAAATGCGAAATTCATATTTTATATACGGTGGCTTGCAAAAGTATTTATACCCCTTGACCTTTTTTTACATTTTGTCACCTTACAACCACAAATTAAATGTATTTTATAGAGATTTTAAGTGATAAACCAACACAAATGAGCACATAATTGTGAAGTGAAATGAAAATGATCAATTTTCAATTTTTTATAAGATAAAAATCTAAAAAATGGGTGACAAAAAGTATTCAGCCCCCTTTCCTCCCTTTCCAGTCAACTGCCTTCAGAAGTCACTTAATTAGTTAATAGAGTTGTGCAGCTGTGTGTAATTTAGTCTCAGTATAAATACAGCTGTTCTGTGAAGACTTCAGTGGTTGGTTAGAGAACACTAGTGAACAAACAGCATCATGAAGACCAAGGAACTCACCAGAGTTAGAGGTCAGAGATAAAGTTGTAGAGAAGTTTAAAGCAGGGTTAGATTATAAAAAACACACACCAAGCTTTAAGTATTGCAAGGAGCATTGAACAATCCATCATTCAAAAATGGAAAATGAATTCTACAACTGCAAACTTACCAAGACATGGTTCACCCAAAACACAGAATATTGATTAATTTACAATGTATTTTTTTTAATTTACACTGAATTTTGCTCTTTTCCCGAGTTATGGCTTAAATTCCAGGTACCTCATTTAAAAGACCATTGGGTAATAGCACAACAATTATAAATGTTCTAAACATACACACCTACCTATGTGTTCCATAGACAAATTGTAGCCATTTGTTCTTTAACTCTGAATTACTGGGCAAAACATAAAACACTGATGTGTTATTCGCACAAACAACACAGGAACACACTTCTATGCTGTTCCTTGCACTATTAGTTAGCTCCAATCTGACGAGACGGTGTTGCTGCCTGGCTTCAGCTTTGCCTGTGGGTGGTCGTGATTCAAGATGGGCGTGGCCATGAATACTAATTCACGAGTTGAGGTAGACACGGTGCTTTTCCTGATCGACTCGTGTTTCTGAATATTTCCTTTTACTAGCTTCTGCAGACAATGGAGTTTAAGGAAAAGTTTATTGTGCAGCATCATATACAACTCTATAGAGAGACCTATAGTATTACAGTACTATGGTAAAAGAAAACAAGAAAAAGTGGATTTGGGTGGAAGAACACCTTTAAACCTTTTTTACACATACAGAAGACAAAGACAAAAAGTAAAGAAAGAGAAAAAGAAATATTGAGTCAAGAAAGAAAACAGAATGAAAGAGAAAAAGAAAGATAGAAATGAATAAGTAGAGAAGAGTAGAAGTGAATCTTATAAGAGAAGGTTGGTGTAAAACATTCAGTGACTGAAGAATGGAGATGAAAAGACAGACAGACATAGATAACTCTGAAATTGACTAATTTCTCTCTCTTGCACTTTCTCTAAAAATAATTGCTACACCCTCTCTCTCTCCCTCTCTCTCTCTCTCTCTCTCTTTTCCCACCTCTTCTCTAATTAAGCTATTTTGAACAGTCTTCTTTGATCAGTTTAATTAATGTGGAAAAATTAACATCATACATGATTTATATTTGTAACGTCAAAGCAGACAGCAGGCAGCACATCATCGGTGTCATTAAAGGTAAAGCAGCTCAATTTTTTCAGACTCTGCACTCAAACAAACTAAGGGCTGACGAGAGAAATCATCTTGTAGTGAAACAATTTAATGTTTTCTCTTTATACCACAGAGTGCTGGAGTTTAAAGTCCTTAGAATGTGTTTTGCAAAGACATTGTTCATAACAATGTGCTGTACCTTTTCTTTTTTTTTTTTTTTTGAAAAGCTGAGTTTAATTTAAATGTAATTTAATCAGACATGAATAATGCCAGATCTGAATCACTTACATAAAACCTGTTTGATAACATGAATTAGGGTAAAAGATCTCAAAGAAATTCTGAAGAGATTCAAGAACATATGGAACTCTATTCTTTAATTAAGAAAACAGCGAAGAGTGGTGGTGAACCTTCCCAGGAGTGACTAAAAGCGTACTAAAATTACTCCAAAAGGACATGGTCAACCCATCCAGGTGGCACGCCTGACTCTGTCAATCTGCCTGCTCTTGAAGCCTCTCTGCCTAAAGACTCAGTTTCCCAGCAGCCTCTGGCTCAGAACTACAGTGACTCTAAGAATCACGTGTCTCTCTTAAGCGTTCTACATCACCCAGCAACTGACTGATTGCTAAATAATCCCACCTGGTCTGCCTAGTATAAATACTCCCTCAGTGCAACTCCCTAGTTGCTGCGTATTATCTAGATTTCTAGCTTTGTACAAAGCGTTCTATCTATCTGTCTTTTTGATTTCCTGTTTTCTGACCTTGTTTTTCCTCTCGTTTACTCTTGTGCCCAATCCCTCTAGTACGTTTGATTTACTGTTACTGACCTATTTCTCTGCTTTGGACTACTCTCTTGCCTGCTCCCTGTTATCTGGATGTTCTGTGTACCGAACCCCGCTTGTTTATCGATCACTCTCTAGGTATGTCCATTATCTTTGCTTCCCTTTTGGTTTTCACTGGATGTGATGAGATTGGATGTGTTGGTTAAATCTGCCCTGCCTTATAAAAAACACACATCAGTTTTGACTTTGCTGTTCTTAAGAAGCCTTGCTTGATGTAAATCATACCTCACACAAAAGAGCTCTCTTTTAAGAAGACCTACATTCAAAAGTTGTTGCTGGAAATGGTTACAAAAGTATCTTTAAAAGCCTTGATGTTCATGTGTCCACGGTAAGACAGACAGACGGTCTACAAATGGAGAAAGTTCAGCACTGTTGCTACTCTCTCTAGGTGTGGTCATCCTGTAAAGATGACTGCAAGAGCACAGCGCAGAATGATCAATGAGGTGAGGAAGAACCCTAGAGTGTCAGCTGAAGACCTCAAGAAATCTCTGCCACATGCTAACATTTTTGTTGACAAATCTACAATGAGAAAAACATGAAACAAGAATGGAGTTCATGGAAGGACACTCTCTAGGTATGTCCATTTTCTTTGCTGACCTTTTGGTTTTGACTCTGCCTGTTTCTGACTACCTCTGTCTGCCTAGCTCTGTAGATAAACCTGTGTTTTCTAACCAGCGTTTGTCTCCCCTAGTCCTGGTATTCGTCACACCAGGAGGTCCCAAAAGAACAATAATTTAAAAGCTGCAGGCCTCACTTGTCTCAGTCAAGGTCAGTGATAATGATTCAATAATAAGAAAGAGACTGCTGAAATTAGACACTGGAGATAGCAAGACTGAATTTAGAAGATAAAAAAAATCTAAGAAAATGGGTGTGGTTATTTTATCATTGAAATATATGGGGACAGGAAGTGTTGAATCTTCACTTCATTGAGATTAGCAGACCTCCTTCCTCAAATACGGCAATAATGGAGGCTCCGCCAGCGTCCAGCCAAAAGACAGGAACCTCTCGAGCTTTTCAGAACATCAAAGCTTCGGTTTTATATTCTCTCTCTCTCTCTCTCTCTCTCTCTCTTTCTCCTCTGTGACCTATGCCCAATAAATATCACATTCAGAGCTTTTCACTTTGATGTTGTTCTTCACAGTCCTGAAAGGCCCATTGTCCAGCCTCTTCTCCCTGTGTTGTGTCCAGTCTTGTCTCTGGTCACTCTTTGAAAGTCTCGGTAAGTGATACAGTGTGAATTGTCCTGTATAATAGAGAGGCGCCCAAACCTGTTTCCCTCAGTTATAAATAAATATGGATCTGCTGGACCAATCAGATTCACTGCTTCAGCTGGACACTCTGATGCCCAGTCTGGACTCTTTTAAAATGCTGCACTGATATTTAACCCTTAGGGTCTTTTCTTCTACTATTTCCAGTGTAAGATGGAAAACAAAAAGGTACAAAAGTACAATTGCAAGAAAAAGTATGTAAACCCCTTGGATTTCACAACAATAGACAAACAAAGTCTGCTTAAACTAATACAACACAAAAAATTATATGTTTTAATGGTTGAATGTTAACATTCACAGTGCAGGGTGAAAAAAGTATGTAAACCACTAGACTAATGACACTTTTTTAAGCTAATTGAACCCAGGATGTGATAAGATTGGATGTGTTGGTTAAAGCTGCCCTGCCCTATAATAAAAACACACGCCAGTTTTCTTGTTTGCTGTTCTCAAAAAGCGCACTGCTTGATGTGATTAATGCCTCGCACAAAAGAGCTCTCAGAAGGTATACGATCAAAAATTGTTGACTTTTATTAAACTGGAAAGGGTTACAAAAGTATCTCTAAAAGCCTTGAGGTGAGAAAGAATCCTAAAGACAGAGATCTCTGGAAACATTAAGCAAGAATGGAGTTCATGGGAGGACACCACAGAGGAAGCCACTGCTGTCCACTTCACTTGGGTGGATGTTGTGAATGGTATTTGCTTCACCATGGAAAAGGCAGAACTTACTCTTTCTAAAAATAGAGATGATATCCCAGTGCGGTAAAGCATCTTCAAGAAACCCATTGAGAAAAACACCTAAAAAAGTGAGCTCTCCTTCCCCAACCAATATTATTTACCTTTAGTGCTTCAAACATATTTATATGATGTTTCAAACCAAATACTATCAGTAAATGACTCAAAAGTGTCCACAGAAAAAGTGTGAAACTACCTGCACTTGTAAGAAACCACCAGAAGAGGGCCTGGACACTGCAGTGGAAGAGCTGGTGGATCTGGGGCAAAAAACTCCAAATCCCAGAATCCCCAGCGGTAATTAGTGCAAATCAGGCTCAGCTGTGAACACAGCTTAAAAACCCCCAGCCAAACCTCAGTTCACCGTTACACCTTTGTAGAGGGGTGACCGGTAACAGTGGGTATAGCAGAAAGAAAGAAAGAAAGAAAGAAAAGAACGATCCTAAAAAAAGGAGAGATCCTAAAAGAAACAAAGGCTCACAAAAAGAAGAAGAGATCTTAAAAGAAGCCGCAAAAAGAGAGAGAAAAGATCTCAGTGTTTTTCTAAGTTTTTTTAAGAAGCTTTTCCTAAGTTTCTTTTAAGTTTGATTTCATTTCCTTTGTTTGGGCCATGCCATGTGGCAGCAGATCCTTTGTTTGATTTTCCCGCCCTTTTTCTCCACTGCCACATTTAAGGCCCTCTTCCAAAGCCAATGCACACACTCTAAGTAGAGCGGTGGTAGCACACCTGTCTGCAGTTCCAAAGGTTGAGAGTTCAAACCTCGGTTCAAGCACTCCATTCCAGATACATCAAACCAACTGCACATACACACACAGACACATCAGTAATATCAAATATAATATTACTAATAAATAATAAGACTAATAAATAAGCAAATAAACAAATTAATAATAAATAAAATAACTCTGCGTTTGAGTCTACCTCCCCCGCTAAACCGCAACATCACTCAAACTAAAGCTACAGTTGTGGTCAAAAGTTTACATACACTTGTAAAAAAACATAATGTTATGGCTGTCTTGAGTTTTCAATAAGTTCTACAACTCTTATTTTTCTGTGATAGAGTGATCGGAACACATACATGTTTGTCACAAAAAACAGTCATAAAATTTGGTTCTTTCATAAATTTATTATGGGTCTGCTGAAAATGTCACCAAATCTGCTGGGTCAAAAATATACATACAGCAACAAAATTTGTCAATTTTGATGATGTAGCGAGTTGTGTCAATCAAATTAGCTTCATGTCATGGCCTCTTCACTTCTTGTAAGTGATTCTGATTGACTACAGCTGTTGACTTCTCATGAGCCTATTTAAATAGGGCTCATTTGACCCAGTGATTAGACTCAGCTACAAAAGCTACAATGGGAAAGTCAAAGGAACTCAGTGTGGATCTGAAAAAGCGAATTATTGACTTGAACAAGTCAGGGAAGTCACTTGGAGCCATTTCAAAGCAGCTACAGGTCCCAAGAGCAACTGTGCAGACAATTATACGCAAGTATAAAGTGCATGGAACAGTTGTGTCACTGCCACGATCAGGAAGAAAACGCAAGCTATCACATGCTGCCGAGAGGAGATTGGTCAGGATGGTCAAGAGTCAACCAAGAATCACCAAGAAGCAGGTCTGCAAGGATTTGGAAGCTGATGGAACACAGGTGTCAGTCTCCACAGTCAAGCGTGTTTTACATCGCCATGGACTGAGAGGCTGCCGTGCAAGAAAGAAGCCCTTGCTCCAGAAAAGGCACCTTAAGACTCGGCTGAAGTTTGCTGCTGATCACATGGACAAAGATAAAACCTTCTGGAGGAAAGTTCTCTGGTCAGACGAAACAAAAATTGAGCTGTTTGGCCACAACACCCAGCAATATGTTTGGAGGAGAAAAGGTGAGGCCTTTAATCCCAGGAACACCATGCCTACTGTCAAGCATGGTGGTGGTAGTATTATGCTCTGGGGATGTTGTGCTGCCAGTGGAACTGGTTCTTTGCAGAAAGTAAATGGGATAATGAAGAAGGAGGATTACCTCCAAATTCTGCAGGAAAACTTAAAACCATCAGCCCGAAGGTTGGGTCTTGGGCGCAGTTGGGTGTTCCAACAAGACAATGACCCAAAACACACATCAAAAGTGGTAAAGGAATGGCTAAACCAGGCTAGAATTAAGGTTTTAGAATGGCCTTCCCAAAGTCCTGACTTAAACCCCATTGAGAACATGTGGACAGTGCTAAAGAAACGGGTTCATGCAAGAAAACCATCACATTTAGCTGAACTGCACCAATTCTGTCAAGAAGAGTGGTCAAACATTCGACCTGAAGCTTGCCAGGAGCTTGTGGATGGCTACCAAAAGCGCCTAGTTGCCGTGAAAATGGCCAAGGGACGTGTAACCAAATACTAATGTTGCTGTATGTATATTTTTGACCCAGCAGATTTGGTGACATTTTCAGCAGACCCATAATAAATTTATGAAAGAACCAAATTTTATGACTGTTTTTTGTGACAAACATGTATGTGTTCCGATCACTCTATCACAGAAAAATAAGAGTTGTAGAACTTATTGAAAACTCAAGACAGCCATAACATTATGTTTTTTTACAAGTGTATGTAAACTTTTGACCACAACTGTAGGTATGATGTGCACACTACTTAATATAGTTTTTATTTTACTTGCACATTTTTACTAAAGTAATTTTGCACTAAACATTTTTATTTATTTAGACCAAAAGGTTTACATTTTTGTACATAGTTTTCTTTGTGTGTCCTGTTCAAAATACTGAAAGGCATAGAATGTTTTAATAATCTACATGTATCCTATAGTGTGGTGTGATTTTATCAAAAAAAATAAATCTGTCTGATGCTGTTCATGTATTTTATCAAAGTAATAAACCATGTAATGAAGAATCATGAATATTCTTATGCTTTCAACTCATATACACTCTATTCTAAACATTTTTGAAAAGATATCTTACATTAAAAAAAAAAAAAACAGGCGCTTGGTAAAATGTTGACCAAAATGATCAGTTCCAGGAAAATATAACAATTCTGCTTCCTTTTACATTTTAAATTATTATATTTTTGAGCAGCAGTATGTCTTCTGAAGTAAAAGAGATCAGGGTGTGTGGCTATCTGATATAATTACTGTTTTATAAGACCTGAAAGAGGAACTGACAAAAACAGATAAAAAAAAAAAAAACACCAAAACAGCCTAGGGTTCAAAGAGTTAACAGTAGTGTTATTTGAGTATGGAGGTGCTTCTCAAGGTTTTGTTAGAGTAACTGTTTCTACTGTCTGGGGAAGAAGAAGAAGAATCTCTTCTTGATCAGCAGTACTTCAGTACTACAGGGACTAGGCAAGTTGTGCATATTTGGAAATTAAATATATAAGACAAATCAATGGTAGAGACCATGTAGACCATGAGATTTGGTCTGACATTCTCCAGTAAATCAGAAATCAGCGAGCAACTTTGTTCATCCACTTTAAGTCCTGATATGCCCAACTTAAGAAGTCTCGCTGCTGCCTCAGAGCCAGTGTTTCATTTCATTAAGATGTGGAAACTTTACAAAGCTTCTCAGTGAGACGCCTGAGCTTCTCACCACATTCAGTTTTGACCACCCCTCCCACAGCCTGCCAGCCGGATAATGAACACACAATCCCAGACCACCAATACAAATGAAGCCCGTCCAGCATTTCCGGACCTTTCTGACCTGTGCAAGACTCCAGAGCAGCGGTAGAAGAGCTTTAGTGTACAACATTCTGACATCTGATCGATATCTCACCGTTCTTAACATGTACTGCTGCTGCTGCTGCTGTCAGAAGGTGGGGGAGATGTTAGGGCAGAAAAAAAAGAAACTTTGATGAAGTTATAGATAGTTTCATTATAACTGACAAAACTGCAGAACTCAATATTTAAATATTTATATATAACAATATATGGAAACACTGTCCAGAAGTTGAAGTTTAAAAAAGTGCTGAATCCACATTATTATTCGTATTGAAGGCCTAATAATGAATATTCTGAATGGAGCATTAATAACAAGAATAAAGTCAAAATAAAGCTGTAATTACATGAGTATTATTATTCATAAGGGATCTGTAATAACAATAACATCCACAATTAAGTTCTAACAACAATAATATCCACAATGAAGCTGTAATGACACCAATAATCAAAATTAACCTGTTATAAAAAATAATATCCAGAATTACAGTTGTGGTCAAAAGTTTACATACACTTGTAAAAAAACATAATGTTATGGCTGTCTTGAGTTTTCAATAAGTTCTACAACTCTTATTTTTCTGTGATAGAGTGATCGGAACACATACATGTTTGTCACAAAAAACAGTCATAAAATTTGGTTCTTTCATAAATTTATTATGGGTCTGCTGAAAATGTCACCAAATCTGCTGGGTCAAAAATATACATACAGCAACATTAGTATTTGGTTACACGTCCCTTGGCCATTTTCACGGCAACTAGGCGCTTTTGGTAGCCATACACAAGCTCCTGGCAAGCTTCAGGTCGAATGTTTGACCACTCTTCTTGACAGAATTGGTGCAGTTCAGCTAAATGTGATGGTTTTCTTGCATGAACCCGTTTCTTTAGCACTGTCCACATGTTCTCAATGGGGTTTAAGTCAGGACTTTGGGAAGGCCATTCTAAAACCTTAATTCTAGCCTGGTTTAGCCATTCCTTTACCACTTTTGATGTGTGTTTTGGGTCATTGTCTTGTTGGAACACCCAACTGCGCCCAAGACCCAACCTTCGGGCTGATGGTTTTAAGTTTTCCTGCAGAATTTGGAGGTAATCCTCCTTCATTATCCCATTTACTTTCTGCAAAGAACCAGTTCCACTGGCAGCACAACATCCCCAGAGCATAATACTACCACCACCATGCTTGACAGTAGGCATGGTGTTCCTGGGATTAAAGGCCTCACCTTTTCTCCTCCAAACATATTGCTGGGTGTTGTGGCCAAACAGCTCAATTTTTGTTTCGTCTGACCAGAGAACTTTCCTCCAGAAGGTTTTATCTTTGTCCATGTGATCAGCAGCAAACTTCAGCCGAGTCTTAAGGTGCCTTTTCTGGAGCAAGGGCTTCTTTCTTGCACGGCAGCCTCTCAGTCCATGGCGATGTAAAACACGCTTGACTGTGGAGACTGACACCTGTGTTCCATCAGCTTCCAAATCCTTGCAGACCTGCTTCTTGGTGATTCTTGGTTGACTCTTGACCATCCTGACCAATCTCCTCTCGGCAGCATGTGATAGCTTGCGTTTTCTTCCTGATCGTGGCAGTGACACAACTGTTCCATGCACTTTATACTTGCGTATAATTGTCTGCACAGTTGCTCTTGGGACCTGTAGCTGCTTTGAAATGGCTCCAAGTGACTTCCCTGACTTGTTCAAGTCAATAATTCGCTTTTTCAGATCCACACTGAGTTCCTTTGACTTTCCCATTGTAGCTTTTGTAGCTGAGTCTAATCACTGGGTCAAATGAGCCCTATTTAAATAGGCTCATGAGAAGTCAACAGCTGTAGTCAATCAGAATCACTTACAAGAAGTGAAGAGGCCATGACATGAAGCTAATTTGATTGACACAACTCGCTACATCATCAAAATTGACAAATTTTGTTGCTGTATGTATATTTTTGACCCAGCAGATTTGGTGACATTTTCAGCAGACCCATAATAAATTTATGAAAGAACCAAATTTTATGACTGTTTTTTGTGACAAACATGTATGTGTTCCGATCACTCTATCACAGAAAAATAAGAGTTGTAGAACTTATTGAAAACTCAAGACAGCCATAACATTATGTTTTTTTACAAGTGTATGTAAACTTTTGACCACAACTGTAAGTTCGAATAACATTCGTTTCCAGAATTAAGTTCAAAGTACCATACCTTAGCAAAAGTCTATGTCTGGTCAGAAGCCTGTGTCTGGGCAGAAGCCTGTGACTGGTCAGAAGCCTGTATTTGGGCAGAAGCCTGTGTCTGGGCAGAAGCCTGTGGATGGTCAAAAGCCTATAACTGTGCAGAAGCCTGTGACTGGTCAAAAGCCTGTGACTGGTCCGAAGCCTGTGCCTATGCAGAAGCCTGTGACTGGCCAGAAGCCTGTGGATGGTCAAAAGCCTATGACTGGGCAGAAGCCTGTGCCTGGGCAGAGACCTTTGTCTGGGTAAATTCTTTTGACTAAGAAGAAGCCTGTGCCTGGGCAGAAGTCTGTGTCTGGTTAAAAGCTTATGACTGCAAAGAAGCCTGTGCCTAAGCAGAAGCCTGGGTCTGGGTAAAAGCTTGTGACTGGGCAGAAGCCTGTGGCTGGGCAGAGGTCTGTGTCTGGTTAAAAGCTTATGACTGCAAAGAAGCCTGTGCCTAAGCAGAAGCCTATGTCTGAGTAAAAGCTTATGACTGGGCAGAAGTCTGTGGCTGGGCAGAAGTCTGTGGCTGGGCAGAAGTCTGTGGCTGGGCAGAAGCCTGTGTCTGGTTAAAAGCTTATGACTGCAAAGAAGCCTGTGCCTAAGCAGAAGCCTGTGTCTGAGTAAAAGCTTGTGACTGGGCAGAAGCCTGTGGCTGGGCAGAGGCCTGTGCCTGGGCAGAAGCCTGTGTCTGGTTAACAGCTTATGACTGCAAAGAAGCCTGTGCCTAAGCAGAAGCCTGTGTCTGAGTAAAAGCTTGTGACTGGGCTTAAGCCTGTATCTGTGAAGAAACCTGTGGATTGGCAGAAGCCTGCACATGGGCAGAAGCTTGCATCTGGGCAGAAGGCTGTGCCTGGGCAAAAGCCTGTGTCTGGGCAGAAGCCTTTGTATGGGTAAATGCTTGTGACTGGGAAGAAGCCTGTGGCTGGGCAGAAGCTTGTGCCTGGGCATAAACTTGTAGCTGTACAGAAGCATGTGTCTGTGTAAAAGCTTGTGACTGTGCAGAAGACTGTAGCTGGTCAGAAGTCTGTGCCTGGGCAGAAGCCTGTGTTTGAGTGCTTGAGTGTTAGGTGAGGAAATGGTTGGTGCTGTTCCTGCTGGAAACGGATTGTGTGAAACACTGTTCTACAGCCCTGTCTGACACTGACTGTAGGAGAGTATTACAGCTCCGGATCTGAAGCACAACAATAGACAGCGTGAGTTTCCTGGGCTGCATATTTAGTGCAGAAAACAGGCTTTAGCTTTTAGCTTTTAGCGCTCATTAGCTGCGGTCTGACAGATGGAATTAGCAACATGTGTTAATCCTGTGGCCCAAAGCTCATACACAGCATATCTGCGAGAAACACCACGGCTAACGTTAACACTCCAGAAACACAGTTCTAATAAAAGACTGGGAGCTAGCCGCTGGTGTGTGTGTGTGTGTGTGTTTGATGTGTGACATTTAAGTGAACGAAGTGACACACTGTTCCTCACCTCCACTAAGACAGATTTTTGGCTAATTGCAGTCTCAAGCTTATGCTGAGTAAATGTAAAACACCCTTAGAGCAAAGAACAGTGTGTGTGTGGACAAAAGTAATGGGACACCCGCTCATTTACTATGTCTTTTTTTTGCTTTTAAAGTAACTTACCAAGAAAGGCTTTCTACTAGGGTAAGTGAAAAATTGCTGTAAGGATTTGATTGCATTCGACAAAAAGAGGAACAAAAAGAAAGAGTGTGTGTGTGTGAGAGAGAGAGAGAGAGAGAGAGAGAGAGAGAGAGAGAGAGAGAGAGAATAGTAGAGAATATATTTTAAGTCCAGCCTTCCTGGATCTTCTTTTGGGTTTAGACAGTAGGATGAAAAGTAAGATTAATGACCCTTGCACACCAGAGTGTGCACGCACACACACATACACACCAGGGCACATTTAAACATCGTCGTATTGATCACACCTCTAGGGATGTCACAATACCAGAAATTTGGAATTTGCCAAAAATAAAAATTTATATTTAAAAAAAAAAATCTAATTTCCATTGTACTTTGGAGCCTGGGAACCAGTGCGGGTTGGGGGGCTTCCAGGAATAAAACCACAGCCAAAGCCAGTCTGGGCTTCCCTGGGGATCTAAGCAAAATTCTGATAGATTCTGATACTTCCTGTGAGCTAAAATGTCACCTGACATTTTCTGTTTCAAACATAGATGAATATATTAAATATTGAATTCTTCATCTTCATAAATCTGAATACTTCATAGTTCTTAATTGTTTGTTTAATAAGAAATTGGCTATGTGTCTGTATTATCCAGCATGCACAGCTAATGGAAATCAGCTAATCAGTTCCATTCAGTTAATTATTTGGTATCAATTGAGCTTGAGAGGCTGGGTAAGCATGACCTTGTTTTAAAAATAATACAGGAGGAATTTGTGGAGTGAATTTTGTCCCAAACGTTTTACACAAAATAATAAAATCCGCAATCAAAAGAGAAAAAATATATAGCAAATATATATCTGATGCAGGTCTAGCATTGTCCTGCATCAGAAGGAACCCAGGACCCACTACACCAGCATATGGTCTCACAATGGGTCTGAGGATCTCATCCCGGTACCTAACGGCAGTCGGGGTACCTCTGGCAAGCACATGGAGGTCTGTAAAATGCCTCCCCACATCATTACTGACCCACTGCCAAACCGGTCATGCTGGAAGATGTTGCAGGAAGCAGAACGTTCACCACGGCGTTTTCAAGCTCCATCATGTCTGTCACATGTGCTCAGTGTGAACCTGCTTTCATTTGTAAAGAGCACAGGGCAACAATGGTGAATCTGTCAATCTTGGTGTTCTCTGGCGAATGCCAATCACCCTGCATGGTGTTGGACTGTAAGCAAAAGCCCCACTTGTGGACACCGGGTCCTCATACCACCCTCATGGAGTCGGTTTCTGACAGTTTGAGCAGAAACATGGATATTGGTAGCCTGCTGGAGGTCATTTTGCAGGGCTCTGCCAGTGCTCCTCCTGTTCCTCCTTGCACAAAGGAGGAGGTAGCGGTCCTGTTGCTGGGTTGTTTCCATGTCTCCTGGTGTACTGGCCTGTGTCCTGGTATCTGCTCCATGCTCTGGACACTGTGCTGACAGACACAGCAAACCTTCTTGCCACAGCTCGCATTGATGAGCCATCCTGGATGAGCTGCACTACCTGAGCAGCTTCTGTGGGTTGTAGACACACCGCCTCATGCTGCCTCTATAGTGAGAGAACTGACAAAATGCAAAAGTGACCAAAACATCAGCCACAAAGCATGAGAACAGAGAAAAGGTCTGTGGTCCCCACCTGCAGAACCACACCTTCATAGAGGTTCTCTTTCTAATTGCTCCTCATTTCTACCTGTTGTCTGTTCCATTTACTGTATACAACAGAAAGTAAAATTGATTCACAATCAGTGTTGCTTCCTAACTGGACAGGTTGATTTCACAGAAGTTTGGTTGGCTTGGAGTTACATTGTGTTGTTTATATTTTATTGGAGCAGTGTATTATGAGTCTTTCTTCACACCTAGATAAATTCACTATTCCACAATGGTGCAGCAGTTCAATTCTGGCCCTGATCCTGCTGAATGATTTAAATTGTAATGGGAATGAAATTTAAAACGAGAAGCTACTCTTTAAGGTAAAGTTAAAGAAGCTTAAGGTTATTGAACTTTACTGCTTGCCTGAACATTGAACGGTAACACTTTCTTTGAATGTCATCTCTATAAGACTCTATAAACATACTCATAACACGTTATAACGCATTCATAAGGCATTATAAACAACGCTATACATATTTATAAAAATTTATAATTCATTATAGCCATGATTATTATGCATCATGAACTTTGATTATAATTAATTAATAGCTGTGTTTATAACATGTTATACATAAATACCAAGAAACTTAGTCCCAGCTTGTAGACTTGTATCATGAATAAAACAGCTTCCAACTTATAAACACACCCTCAATAATCCTATAAATATATTTTTAACCACTCATAAATTATTCCTGTCTTGAATATAATATTAATTATAGTCAATTATAATGTATTATAACAGGTCTTTGTGCGCTCTAAGTAAAGTGCCAGACTTTCATTGTAGGACTAGATTATTAACTATAGATATATACTATTTTAACATATATATTATAAGCACAGCTTATAATGTATTATGATCACAGGTCATAATGCTTAACAAACATGACTATAATGGGTTATACATTTTTATAAACATTTATAGCCATGTTTATAATGCCTTATGAATGCATTATTATATGTTATGAATGTGGTTATAGCGTCTAATAAAGATGACATTCATAGAAAGTGTTACCCATTGAACATCACTTGCCTGACTTGCATGTACGCAATCAGAGCACTGCTAGTAGCTGCTAATGATGATTTTTTTTTTTTTTTGTATTGATTTTGATGATATTGGGTTCTGGAAGGGTTGCACCATTTTTTTAGAGGAAGGATTTTAGCTAGAGCCAACAATGTCTCAAATGTAAAATGGGATGGGGCCAAAGCAGTGGAAAAGTGTGGCCCAAATATCCCTACCATCGCCATAACTGCTTCAAAATGGCCGTGCTGGTACTGTGTGAGTGAAGGGACAGGATGCAGACGGTAAGTCTGACTGTAGATCTGCAGGAGGGTAATCACAGCAGCTGTGGGAGCTTCATTCATCTGTCATGTTCCGCTCCTGCTGGGAGGTTCCAGCACTTTCTCAAATGCAGGAGGTAAAAATAAATGTAAATGAATCTACAGAGAGCTGCAAAGAGACGGGCGAATCAATAACGCTGCTCTACAGTCAGCTGAAGAATGAAAGAGTTTCCAGTTCAAGCTGTTTTACGGCTCAAAACATCGTTCTTTATACACAGGTGGAAATATTGGTGGTCTGGGGGTCGGATTTGCACTCAACCTCTTTCTTTTATAGTGCATCCATTCAGCAGCTTCACGTAGATTTCAAAGCACTCTGGAATGTAAAGAAAGTAGCCCTGGCTACAGCTCTGGAAAAAAAAATAAGAGACCACTTAAAACTTGAAAACTGTGATTAAAAACCAGGGTTATTACACCAAATATTGATTTCTGACTTTTTAAAAACTTTATGAATATAAACTTGTTTTTTTTATTTGCATTATTTGAGGTCTGAAAGCTCTGCATCTTTTCTGCATCTGTTATTTCAGCCATTTCTCATTTTCTGCAAATAAATGCTCTAAACGACAATATTTCTTTTGTCAGTGAGACTTCTGCACCTCACAGCAGGTATTTTGGCACCACTAATCATGAGCAAACTGCTTCAGTTCTCTCAGGTTTGAAGGTGCCTTTTTTCAGATGGCACAGAAAGATGTTTCAGCTCCTTCCAAAGATGCTTAAGACACCCTGTACCAGATGCAACAAATCAGCCCCAGAACATAACAGAGCCTCCACCATGTTTTACAGTAGTTATTTTCTTGATATGCTTCATTTTTCCGTCTGTAAACATAGAACTGGTGTGTCTTGGCAAAAAAGATACATTTTTTGGTCATATCTGCCCGTAGAAAATTCTCCCAGAAGCTTTGTGGCTTATCAACATGTAGTTTGGCAAATTCCAGTCTGGCTTTTTTATGTGTTGTTTTTAACAATGGTGTCCTCTTGGTCATCTCCCATTAAGTCCACTTTGGCTCAAACAATGACGGATGGTGCGATCTGACACTGATGTTCCTCGAGCTTCAATCTCTTTGGAGGTTTTTCTGGGCTGTTTTGTTACCATTCATTTGATCCATAATATGTGCGACTATAGTCACAGGAACATCAAGCTGCTTGGAGATGGTTTTATAACCTTTACCTTTAAGATGTTTGTCTTTCTAATCTCCTGAGACTCTAAACTCTTTTCTTTCGTTTCCTCTGGTCTGTGTTGAGTGTGGTTTAGAGCAAGTCACCAAACAGCACGTGTAGACACCTATGATGCTAATTAGTGCTCACACCTTGATTTAACATGTTCCTTTGGTCTTATTTGATCTGGATTTATTTTTTAAACGATTCTGTTGAAACATGGTTCCAAATCAATGTCGGATTTTCATAGAAGTGTAATTTATTATTACTTCGGTCAGATTCAAGTTTCTGTGGCCATTAAAGGATTTTCTTTCATTAACCAAGAGGTACCAACAGTTTTTCCATGTGTGTACAACATATTAGGAAAGTGGAATGAAGGCTGCTGAATATATGTATAATAATAAATGTTTCTATGACTGCAGTGGGGGGGTCAACTGGTGGTGGAGTGTTTGTGTGTGATTGTGGGTGTGGTGTGGGAGGACTTTTGTGAAATTATAATGTTATATCACGTCATTATAATACATATTGACTCTATTACTGGAGCGATAGCTGTTCATCCCCCTTAATAATGAAGCAGATATTTAATCAATCCAGCTTCAATCGTATAAATCAGCTCATAGAATAAAAATAAAATGTAATAATAATTCAGTTCAGTGTGCCTCGTTTTCAAAAGCAACATCTGTGCGAACTGGTTCTGTATTATTTTAACAAAGGAATATTAAAAGCTCGACATTAATATCCTGTGAATGTAAAGTTAATTTCGGCTCTTTTCATCTAAGTAAAAGCGTGAAGGCTTTGAAAGGGAAGGCTTGAGAACAGGGTATAATTTGTGGTTAAAAAGAACAAAGGAGAACATCTTTATTTAATGCAGCTCGAACTAGAAGGCCTTTAACCCAGAGCTCCAGAGTTCAATTCCTCAAGAAGCTCAGCATGTTCCTCTATTTACTCTGTTCCAGTTCACTGGTAATCCAGTGTTCTGGTGTCAGGCATTACCTTCTCAGGTGTGAGAAATAAAAGTGAAAAAATCGATGCATTTGAAACATTGAAACACAAGACCAATCTTTAAAATGAGCCTATTTTCCTCCTCATATGTCTAAATCTTTAACTGCCATTAGGAGTGTGCAAGCCACAATGTTAGCATCACTACAGCAGCATTAGCATTGCTACCACACCGTCAACGTCTCAACTGTGCCATCTACCAGTCTTTACCAGCATCCTTAATGTGGTCTCTACATCTACTGAGGCATTAGTCTCATCCAGCATTGCTGCTATGATGTTAGTATTGTTATTGTGACTAAACACTAGAAAACACTAAAAAAAAATACACCTAGCTAGTACCGGGTTGGACCCCCTTTTGCCTTTAGAACTGCCTTTATCCACGGTGGCACAGATTCAACAAGATACTGGAAACATTCCTCAGAGATTCTGGTTCATATTAACATGATAGCATCAAACAGTTGCTTCAGATTTGTCGGCTGCACATCCATGATGCAAATCTCCCGTTTCACCACACTCCAAAGCTGCTCTATTGGATTGAGATCTGGTGATTGTGGAGAACATTCCAGTACAGTGAACTCTCTCATTGTCGTGTTGAAGAAACCAGAAACCAGTCTGAGATGATTCACGCTTTATGACATGGAGCATTATCCTGCTGGAAGTAGCATCAGAAGATACAGGTACACTGTGGTCATAAAGGGATGGAGGACATGGTCAGTAACAATACTCAGGTAGGCTATGGCGTTTGAGACACGATTCTCAATTGGTACTAATGGGCCCAAAAGTGTGCCAGGACTGACCTCTGGCATCAACAAGGCATTTGCTCCCACAGAACTGATATCAGCTCACTGGATATTTTCTCTTTTGCCACGTTCAGAGTCACTTAAATCACCTTTCTTCCCCATTCTGATGCTAAACTGCAAAGAACATTAAAAAACATTATGATGAAACTGGTTCTCATCAGTACTGCCCCAGAAAAGAAACTTCAGACTTCAGTATTCATTTACAATGTAGGCAAAATAAATAAAAAATTAAAAACCTTTGACTGGAATCTGTACTTTTGTGACAGTAGGGGTTTCTGCCTTGTAATTTTTAGGTCCTTTTCTCCCTGGTATTAAATATGTAAATATGAGTTTGGTTTAATTTAGGTTTTTCATAATATGCAATTATGGGACCCATGTTTTATAATTTTTCAGATGCCTTTCTGAATGAAAAACAAGCCTTTGACAAAAATACCAGACTCTGCAACAGCATCTACTTCCACCAGGCAGTCAGACTCCTAAATTCACAGAGCCTCCATTACCAGACTCTGCAACAGCTTCTTCCACCAGACAGTCAGACTCCTCAACACAAAGAGCCACCACTACCATACACTGCAACAGCTTCTTCCACCAGGCAGTCAGACTCCTTAACACACAGAGCCTCCACTACCAGACTCTGCAACCGCGTCATCCACCTGGCAGACAGACTCCTCAACTCACACACACAGAGCTACCCCCCCCCCCCTTCTCCCCTTTAAGTTTCTCCTCCTGGTAACAGAGAATCATAGGAAGATGCTTCCTAAATTCTATGAAATATTTCTGGGTAAATCAGCAAAAATAAACTTAACATAATATTTTAACAATGAAAACACTTAAATCTGTATGCTTATACATATTATAAAAATATGTGGTTCTGTCCTGCATTTCATTGTCGGTTCAAAATCTTGTCAAGATATAGTTTTTTTTTTTTTTAAGAAAAAAAGAAAAACTAACAAAAAACATCAGTTAAAGGACTCTTACGATTTTGATCCTAGAACATATTAAAACAGTGTAATTGCTATTTTCATAACTGGAATATCTCTCATTTATTTTCAGCAGAGAGTCACTAACATTATTACAGTTATCAGGTCTATAAACAGTCATGCTGTAATCCTGCTAAGATATGTGTTTTAATATCACATTTTACTGTAATATAACTCCCGTGTCACACTGCTAATTGCAAGCATATTTTCCGAAGCACAATATTGTGTTTTTTGATGAAGATGAAGTGGTTTTCTCTGTGGAGCTGTTCCAGAAATGAAGCTCGGCGATGAGGATGATCTTCACTCTTCCTCTCGCCTACTTGCGTTTCTGATGCTGCTTAAAAGTCATGTCATAAAAATTATATTTAATAGTTTTTTTTTTACCAGTGCCAATACTTTAAATAAAAAGGCATAATTATAAAACCACTGATATAACAGCAACTGCAGTGAGTTTTTATGGTTTACTGTCATCCGGATGTGAAAATTTAGATAACCACATCCTCTAAAGTATCAGAAGCTGCACAAACTCCTTATTAGCCTGGTCTTATTAAAAATATATATGTATGCAACGAAATAACTATTTCAGGATTCATACAATGTGAACTAAGCAACCCATAGGAGCCCATTTTTCTCCCCAATTTAGCTAGGCCGATTGTCCCACCCATTCAGCTGCAAGTTAGCTGTATATCCCACCATTCTTAGTGAGAAATAGTGAGAAGACTAGCACATGCCTCCTCTGACACATGTAAATCATCCGCCGCCTCTTTTTGAACTGAGTAGCATCACAGCGCTAACACTCGGGGGGGAAAGCGCAGCGACTCGGTTCCGATACATCAGCTCACGGAAAAGCCTTGTGCTGACTGACATCACCCTTTGGACCCCCCCAAAGAGAGCAGGACCAATTGTGCTCCCTCAGGACTCCAGCAGGTTATAGCAAGCTGCATAACCAGGATTCAAACCAGCGATCTCCCAATCATAGCGGCAGCACTTATCCCGCTGGACCACTCTGTGCCTTAAATCCTGGTTTAACACCAATTAATAAAACAATTTCATGAAATGGTGCCAGCAGGGCTGTTTCAAATGATTTGGGGGCCCCAAGCAAAATAGACCTATTGTCTGTGACAGTGAAATCGCTTGGAAAATTGTTAGGTGAAGGGTCAGCATAAAAGTAATGTCACTGTGGAAGCTTATGATCTAATTATGAAGATTTTCCCCAAGCATGAAGATCCGATACCTTACAGTAAGGTTAATGTGACCATGTTTCATCCATTCCACAACATTTTACCCAAGCATGAAGATCCGACACATAACACCTTAGTTTTATGTGCATTTTAGCTGTATATGTACTTATTGCCTGAAATATTGTAGCACTATACTGGTTTTAAAACAGTGGTGTGCAGTGAGGCCCTTCTAACCCTTCAGAGAAGGGGTGACAATAGAAAACATTACATAATATTTAATCAGGAAATATATATTATAGTTATTGTAAATATAAGCATTTGTTTGACAAATTAACTAAAATAAAATACATCATCTAATTCAAAGCATTAGTCTGTGTTTTTCAATTGCTACAGTACTCTTATTTGACTGACAGCTGTTCTAACCAGTCAAAGCTTTTTAAAATGGCTTCTGTCCCCTTGTGTCTGCATGACCCTTCTCCTGATTTTGAGAAGGATGTAGTGATGAGTCTATTAGCAAAGTCATAGGACAATCTAACCAATCAGATTCATGATTTTCACTACGGGGCAGGGCCATGACTGTGTAACCCCTTCTCAGCGCGTTGTTTAGTGTAAAACGGAGCGCATGCTGGATCAGTTCAATGGATAACTAACTATCATAGAATTGCGACAGCAAATGAGACAGATATTGTGTTATATCATATTAAAAAAAAAACTTTTTAAAAGGCTCTCCTTCAACGTGAAACTAATTCACAATAATAGGCCGCCTGACTGGTGAGTTTTTGTGTGTACTTAATGTTTTGGCTGCTCTGGTATATTGTAGGCATATAAATGAGTGATCTTCGTTAAACGGCTGTACTTGTAGTCAGATTAAGCATTGATTGTTGGGTCGATTGTATACTTTTGTCGTTTGTAGCTGAATTTGTGGGCTGTTGATGTGCATTAAGTTCATATAATTAAGTCAAGACAGAGAATATGCAGTTATTGTAATATTTTTCTATGTGTTGGCCGCCTGGGGATGGGGGGTGGGTTGCAAAAGGGGTACCCACTATATTAACCGCTCGCCACTAATTAATAATATAAAAATATCCCTCACCTGATGTTACTACTTTACTCTTTCTTGGTTTTGGTTCACGTTTGTTTGCAGTAATCGTACTTGCTCTCTGTTGGAAACAAAAAAACGAAAGTAACTGTGAAACAAGTATTGTATTTACAGTATGAAGGTTCGAGGTGGACTTGAGTGCACCATTAGCTCCAGTGCTGAGGCTAAACTCCACCAGCTGACCTGCTGCTGCTGGAGGAAGACATTAGCGCTATTGAGGAGGACAAAGCCTCTTAGCCACTAAAGCCCCCAGCTCCGGTACCCTCCTGCTCCTGCTCCTACCCCTGGCACCGGCCGGGCGAGAAAAAGAAAGAGAGGGAGAGAGAGAGGATTAGACCCTGCAGATGTGAAGGTGTTTCATCCTCACTCCTCTTCTTTTTTCTTCAGAGAGAGAGTAATCCGCTCCAGCTGTCTCTCCGGGGCTCGGGGTGGAGGGAAAAGCTCCGCTGTGGGAATTAGAATGATCTCCTGCTTTCAGAGAAACGGGTGGGAAAAATGTATACTAATAAATAACAGAATGAAACTAGAAAACTGCTTTTCCCCAAGAAAAACACAGAATGGTTGCTCAGATGAATAAGTGCAATGAAGGATGAAAAAAGTGATGAACACATGAGTGTGAATCAGTGTGGCTGTGGATTAGAAGGAGTTTTGGAACCTGTTCTATAGGAGGAGTAGATGCAGTTCGGGCTATAATCAAACCATAGGCCTTGGGTGTGGCCTAAAATGAATGGGAGGTAATATCAATAAATCTTTATTTTCACTCGGGAAAAACATTGAGGGTGACTCTCATTTACAATGTTGATGAGCATTTATAACATCAAAGGCAATGTCTCTTGAAAACATTTAATAATAATTTAGAAATAATAAGAAATAAAATAGTAAAAAATAATACAACATATAAAAGAAGTACTAATTTTAAATCAACACTTAATAAAAATATATATGTAAAACAGAAAATTCTTAAATACCATAAAAAACAAATTTGACACATAAAAAGTACAAAATTATAAAATATAAAATAAGTAAAAAGATGATAGTAAAAGTAAAAAGTGATTAAATGAATAATAGAACTAAGAACAAGAACAAGAATAAAAATATAAACATTAAAATAAATAAATAAAAATAAATAAATAAAAATACTAATAAATAAACAAACATAAATAAAATAAATAAGAATTAAAATAAACGAATAAAAAAGTCATTTAAAACAATCACAGGCTTTCTGGTGGTAATTAGAAAGGAATGAGGGATGAAAAAAGGACAAATAGATGAGTGCAGGTCGCCATACCAGTAGTGTAGAGTTTTGTGACATGCCCTGAATTAATACAAAGCATATTCAGCTGAATTGGTGCCATTTTTTTCCCCAGGAAATTAGATGTATGAATGTGCACACAAAATAACATTAAACTACATTTTATTATTAAGCATAGTGTCTTGTACCTTGACCAAATTGCAAAAGTAAGATATGTAATAAGAAATGAATAAAAACTACTTAGAACACATGTCAACAAAACAGCATTTGTTACCTGTATCCACTCTCTAACTATAAACTTTACCATGAAATATAATTATTGATTGTTAATATGTTTTGTGACTCCAAATCCAATCTACTTCAAAATATATTTCCATAAGTCCATAATAAATCCATAACATTTAAGTTAAAATACACTTCTCAGTTGTGTCCCTGGTTTTACACTCATTCCTATTACCGTAACACAATTACCCCATCTGAAACATCTGAAACATTCTACAAATCACATCTACAACAGGAAGTGACATCAGCTGGTTCCTCTGAAGATCACCGAACGACCAAAAATTAAGTTGCTTCATTAGTTTTCCTGTATATTTGATCTTATTGTATCTATGGCTGATGCTGTCAGTCTAGGCAATCATTCCTGTTACCTAAATTAATTCTTAGATTTTATTCGTTTATTTTTAAAATACATATTTTGCGGAAAATCACCAGAATGTGCTCAGTGTCCTCATGCTATTAGAATAGCCGCCATTTAGCTATTTTTCATGTTTTTGCTAATTATGTGCTTAAAATGCTCAGTCCTGTTACTTTCAGTCCTGTTTCTCGAAAGTGAGTGAGTTCCAGTAACAGGAGTGAGTTCCAGTAACAGGAATGAGTATGTCCCCTGGTTTATTGATTTATTAATGTGTATATTGAATTGTTGGTGCACGTCTTGCTGGAGCATCTGTGACCAAGACAGCAAGTCTCTGTGATGTATCAAGAGCCACGGTATCCAGGGTAATGTCAGCAATACCACCAAGAAGGACCAACCACATCCAACAGGATTAACTGTGGACGCTGTAAGAGGAAGCTGTCTGAAAGAGATGTTCAGATGCAAACCCGGATTGTATCCAAAAAACATAAAACCTCGGCTGCTCAAATCACAGCAGAATTCAATGTGCACCTCAACTCTCCTGTTTCCACAAGAACTGTCCGTCACCACAATAAATTATTTAGTTTCACTGTCCAACCCCTGTATTTATACTGTATATTTTCCTATACTGTCACGTCCTTTTCTCAGTTGGGGATATACTGTATTTGTTTGTGTCACAAACTACCACTTTACCATAACTACACCATAACCCTGAATGCTGCAGATCTCTGAGACTGAATGTGTGCAGACGCAATATTAGATAATATCTAGATAAATAGGAAAGGATTACATCCATCAAACAGTCTCACAGAAAAGAAAACATGCATCACAGATGATGAATCTTCTGGCAAAGCATCTAAAGCAGATGGTAGAAATAGACCAAATCAAACATTTATTTATTTGAAAGAGAAGCTCTCAGAATTAACCCAACATCTGTTAATAACAGTAAACTCTCTCAGCCTCTGATCTACTACTGACGCTAACACTCTCAGATTAGCAGTTAAATGCTAAAATGAAGCTGTAGCTGTAGTTTGATGAACTGGGAATGAAATGTATGTATTTTGAGGCCTTGCTATGCACTGATTAAGATATTGAATAACGACAATTCTATCACTGTCCCTCCACCGGTGATATTTGATTTCATTGTGGTGTTTGACATCATTGATCGCAGTAAATACTAGAACAACAGACTGGCTGAAAAGGTTGTTGGGGCTAATGAAGTGCTCTAACTGTAGACACTGACATGCTAAAAGGATTAGACTTTATTTTAGTGGTCATTTTTTAATGAGTCTCAGTAATTTATCAAAAATGTATCAGTGATGTAGCAGTAGCTGCATTAATAGTAGATTACCAAAAGACTTTTACTGAAGACTAAAATTGTTCAATGGAAAAAATCAGTGTTTTTTTTACTTTATTTGAAGCATCGATCTTAAAGGAGAACACCGGTGTAAAATGGACTTTTGCTGTAGTAAAAAATGATAAAACGTACTTACCTTTGATGAATAGCTCACCTCTGTTCTCCCACAGCGTTCAAAGATCCAGAAATTTTAACAGTTTGTCCAAACACCCATAATTTGCCCTGATAGATCGTTTTTATCACCGTTATCCAGCTTTACTGCACCAAAAGTCCTTTTTACACCAAAGTTCTCCTTTAAATTCTGTAGAAGTTAAGCCAGGAAATCACTGATCATGTAAAATCTCTAATACAGACCATCTTAACATCCCCAACCCTCTGTTACAAACCTGCTACTGACAACAGTCTTTAACTAGAGATTAACTGGATTAGAGATGAGAGTTATGGACCAGATTTGGTCTTGGATTTAGCTTAAAGTTTTGGATTGAGGTTAAAGTGATGGACAGAGCGATGGTTATGTAACCCAGGTTTTAATATTATAATATATTGTGGCGGCTCTGGGTTGTGTGTGTGGCTGCCTGTAGGCATGGTTCTGTTCTCCTGTGTGCGAGGATGACAGGGGTGGGGCATCTCCCTTGGGAGGGGTTATGCAGAGAGGGTGGGCACCACTCTGGATCTGCCATCCGGGAGACACACAGCTGGGCTGGTGGCCTTTGGGTTATTTGAGCTCTGTGGGTGGGTGGTTTTAGCTCTCCTAGTCTTGTTGAAGACTGTAAGTGAGTGGCAAGCTTGTTAAATAAAAGAGCTTATGAGCGTTCATCATGAGTCTCACGGGTCTTCCTTCCTCTTCCACGCCACAATATTATAACACATATAAATACCTAATGTTAGAAAAAAAAAAAAAAAGAAAATAAATAATAAGAATTAATAAGAATTTAAGATATTAAAATAAATCATTTATCTATATAAAATAACCTAATTATTGTGAATAATTATAAAAAAGTAAAATCTGTTGTACTTAGCATTTTAATATTAAATATCTTAATATTAATAGTGTTTAAACTGAGTGTCACTACTTAGAACGTCCACTGCGCAAAATATGAACCAATCAGCAGCTAAACCCGTAGGATCCCTGGGACCAGAGGGTCTTTGCATAGAGGCATTGCTAGGCAACTGCCTTGGGCCCCTCCCACTGCAGCCCACTGTAGGGCCCCCCTGACTAGTTGCAAACTTCCCATAGGCCTACAGCTGGTAATTGGGGCTCTTTGGACAGTAATTCACAAATAGTGCGTTCAGAAACGGTGATTCTTGTATGTTTAAAATGGAAACAAAGACAACACAATAAATTACAAAGAAATACAGTTCAGTCCACACCCCCTCTCTTTCGCTTTAAAATGGAATATTCCATTCATGCCATGTGGCCGGAATTAAGGTGAAATTAAGTGTACAAGTGGGTTGTGAGCGAGGCCATGAAGCACCACTTGCTACAAAAAGAAAAAAGGAAGGAAGAGGCTAAACTAAAAACAGATGCTCTTCCAAAACTGATAAGCTTTTTTTTTTATCAATAAAATACAAAAAATATTTAAAATGAATAAAAAGTAATTAATATAAAATAAAAATCTAATAGTGCACAGAATAATTTCAGTTTCAGTTAGTTTCAGTTTCAAATAATTGAAACAGCTCCCCAAAACCTCTACCTATCCTTTATATTTGACAATATTTGATTACTTTACAGGTCCTCACTCATCTTAATTTTAGTTGTTATATTATTTTTAGCCTCGCGCTGAATTTAGCTCTGTGCTGCAGGAGGGAGGGAGGGAGGGGGAGAGAGAGAGCTCAGCGCAGCACAGCACGGCTCATTTTGCCTGATTTCTCTTGATTAAATATCAATAAACATGTGAATTAAATAACTTTTAATAGCATATATTTTAATTCACTTGATAGGACCTTATTTATTAAAACGTTGTTTTGTTTAAATCGCAATGCCGTGCGCGCGTTCCTTGTGACTGACGCTAAACTGTTTGATCCAGTTGTTATATTATATTATATTAATACCATTTTAACGTTTTTCGTTTCTATGTTTTGAAATTCGTTAGATTATATTTTTGTCAACATTTTGGGTTTATTTTCGTTTGTTATTTTTCTAATAATAATAGAATTTACATAATTTATTTTCAAAGTACCGTGCCCAACACTGGCTGACAATGAGCGAGTTTCCTGGCACAACCAGCATGAATGACATGAAATGTTCAAAATTAATACAGACATGTAGAAAAACCAAGATGAAGACAAGCTGTAACCTAGATATAAATAATAATAGGATAATAATAATAGAATAATAATAGAATAATAATAGAATAATAATAAATAATAGAATAATATGCCAATTAGGCATATTTGTAGCAGTAGGGTATTTTAATTTTCATCCCTGACTCTAATTCATTTAAGTTATATACCTGATTTGATCATTTTCTGTACAATCCCTGCTAAAGTTTTAGGTGAAGGAGACCTAAAGAAGGTCAGTGCATGTTTCTGGAAAAAACAAAACAGTGGGCGTGGCATCGTGATGGTTACCATCCATCGCGATGTTGGGTCATAAATGAGGATGGACGATGATATCATCCATCGGCACAACCCTATTTCTCGCATATTAATGTTGATGGGCCCCCTAGCTAAATTCGCCTTGAGCCCCCAAATTGCTAAGTCCGCCACTGGGCAGAGCCAGAAACCTTTCCGGATTTTGAGAGTTGGAGAGTTCATTTTCGACAACTGAGTGCTAATTTCAGTTCTGACTAATTTAGCCACTTAAAACCAACTGTGAGTGACTTTACTGACTTCCGCACGTCGGAGCCGAGTTGCCGCGTGCGGGTTGCCAGATTGGCGGGAATTAAACACCCGGATTGGATTTGGTGAATGATAAACTCATTTAAGTTAATTATTTCAATAAAATAACGTTAAAAACGAAAGGTAAAACTGCTAAACCAGCACTATAATGTGTTAAAACTGTAGTAAACTAATTATTTTCACTACTAATTATTTTTTCTGCTAAGCTAACCTGTAAGCTAATGTGCTGAACAAAGGGGCTAAGCTAGGCTACTTGGTTATTTGAGAGTTCTATTTTTCTAAGCTAACACTGTAATGTTCTATCAGTGGGATAAGCTACTTGTTTTATTTGAGAGCACTATTTTACTGTTGGGTTGTTATTATTATATTATGATACTGTGTTATTTCTGAGTATGTAAATGTTAACTGTGTAATTATTTTATATGGAAACTGATGTGTATATAGTCCTGAGTGTAATAGAAAATTGTGATTAGTTACTAAAGGCCCTGTTTTTTATGAACAGGCAAGTTTTGAGTGGATGAAAATTTGATAAAAGAGATCTGCCGCCTGGCTACAAGAACCCCAGTCGTGCAGGAGACGAGATGGCGAGCCAAAGCCCGGTGGAACTTCGTTTCTGAGCTTTGAACCTTGAGTATTTCTATTTTTTTCACCCACGTGGACAGTTTTTTTTCCACAAGTGAATTGCACTACACTCCCACCTACTGAACAAACAAAAATTGCAGGAACTACAACTCACCAGAACTGTAGTTGTTCGAGTAACAGCTATTGGAACTCAGGAACAATTTCGAGCATCCCTTTAAAGGTTTATTACTGATTATTGCATTGTTTCAGAATTGTTTGGTTTAATTGATTCCTAATGGGTTTATATTGATTTATTGACTATTTTTTATTCTAACTCATATTGGTGAAACAGATACTTTGTGTTATTCTGTTTATAATATTTTGAAGGGAAATATTATCTGGTTAAAATACCCAAAGTAATACTACCTCAAGAGTAACTTTTATAATAATACCTAAACACTCACCTTGATTTTCTAATCCCTAGTAATATTTACCTTTATTATTATTATACTATACTTACCCAAATACTCACCTGAATCCTTAATAACAATACTCACCTTGAACGCTGCTCCGAAATCCTAAAAGAACCTTAAACTAAAAAGACAAACAGTTATTAAATTAATTATATACTAATTATAGATACTTACCTGAGGATTGAGTAATAAAATAGAAAACCAACCCTAAAATAATAACAATTAACAATAAATAATAAGTGATACAATATACACTAAAGCAGGGGTTCTTAACCTGGGGGTCGGGACCCCCCTGGGGGTCGCGACATACTTCCAGGGGGGTCGCGTTTTTTCAGCTAAATTTGCGACGAATCAGATTTGGGCGTCAAACTAAAAGTAGATAAAAAAAAGAGTAAATACAACTCATTGATTCAACTCATGATTCAAGGTACCGCATGCGTAAAATAGGTCACTTTTTTCTTTTCACTGATTCAAACTGACTCATTCGCCGCTGTACTCGACTCTTCGATCTCAATCTTGATTCAGGTTCACACATGCGCACCGTGGCTCTGCAAGTCCAGGCTGGATTAAAATGGAGCGGTTTTTAGAAGGTCGAGGTGGAGAGGCAAAACGCCCGCTTCCAGAAACTTCAAAAAAGACTAAGAAAGCGAGAAAATATGACGAAAAGTACATAGAATATGGATTTACGCAGACAAGCGAAGGAGAGGATGCACGGCCGCAGTGTGTGGTTTGTGGCGAAGTGCTAGCCAAGGAAAGTCTCAAGCCGTCCAAGTTGCTACGCCATTTGCAGACGAAGCACTCAGCGTTGCAGTCAAAACCTGTGGAGTTTTTTGAACGTAAACTGCAGGAGCTAAGAGGCCAGAAACTTTTACTCCAAAAAGCCACAACTGTTAACCAAAAGGCTCTGAAGGCTTCTTTTGTAATATCACACTGGATTGCAAAGACTGGGAAGCCCCACACACTAGGTGAGACTTTTTTCTTACCGTGTGCTAAAGAAACGGTTTCAATAATGTGTGGAAAAAGTGCTGCAGACCAGCTAGCATTAATACCAGTCTCAAATGATACAGTGGCTAACCGAATTGGCCGTATGGCAAAAGATGTCGAGGAGCAGGTTATCAGCAAGATAAAGTCAAGTGTGTACTTTGCTTTGCAGCTTGATGAAACTACAGATGTGTCTGGAGAGGCACAATTGCTTGTTTATGCCAGATTTGTCGAAGAAAATGAAATTGGCGAGGATTTTCTGTTTTGTCGCCCCCTTCCCGGACGAGCCACTGGCGAACAGATTTTTGTTTTGCTGGATACTTACGTACGTGACCATGACATTAACTGGAGCAAGTGTGTGGGAATATGCTCAGATGGCGCACGAGCAATGACTGGCAAACACAGTGGGCTAGTCACAAAAGTCCGGGCTGTTGCCCCGCTTGCATTGTGGACACACTGTATGATTCACAGACAAGCTCTCGCAGCTAAAAGAATGCCCGCTGATCTCAAACTGGTAATGGATGAATCTGTTCGTGCTGTGAATTCCATCAAGGCAAGTGCAACAAGTGGACGACTTTTCAAAATTCTCTGTCAAGAAATGGGATCAGAGCACCACCAGCTGCTGTACCATAGCGAGGTACGATGGCTGTCCAGGGGTAACGTACTAAGTCGCCTTTACGAGCTCCGCGATGAGGTGAGGGCATTTTTATTGGAGAAAGGCTCTCCTCTAGCTGCTAAGTTTTCTGAAGAAAAATGGCTTGCACAGTTAGCTTATCTGGCTGACGTTTTCAGACGGCTCAATGAGTTAAATGCAGGACTGCAGGGGAAAAACACATCAGTTTTCACGCTTTCTGACAAACTTGAGGCTTGGATCAGAAAACTGTGCTTGTGGAAATCTCGTCTGGAAAACGAAAACTTTGAGGCATTTCCTGCTCTAGAGGAGTTTTTGAACAACAGCACAGTTGCTAAGGCTGAGATATGTGTGGTCATTCAGGCTCATCTTGATGGAATGACGACACAGTTTCGCGAGTACTTTCCTGAAAACGGTGCAGTGTCAGCAAGAGATGAATGGATACGGAATCCTTTCTCTGCAAAGAACGCAGGATTGTCTCTTGAAGCAGAAGAGTCACTGATTGATCTGGCCACAGACACAGCCCTGAAACAGAGGTTCACAGAACGCTCTCTGCCCGATTTCTGGATTTCCCTGTTTACGGAGTTCCCATCACTGAGTTCAATGGCGTTGAAAAAACTCCTCCCCTTTGGATCAACATTTCTGTGTGAATCTGGATTTTCTGCACTTACATTCCTAAAAAACAAATACAGAGCCCGTCTCAACGTGGAAGATGATTTACGACTGTTCCTGAGCCCTACTAAGCCACGCACGGAACATCTTTGTGCTTCAATGCAGGCGCAACCATCACATTAAGTAAGAAAACTTAGCTTGTAATAACTTGTTATTTGTGCTGCCAAAGATTGTATGTGTGTATCTGTGTTTCGGGGGTGTTTTTTTTGGGGGGGGGTCGTGAAATTTTCTGGAGCCTATAAGGGGGGTCACACAGTAAAAAAGGTTAAGAATCCCTGCACTAAAGAAAAGGAAACCTTTTGAGAGTACTTACCTAAAGTTTTGATATATTTTGTTGTTTTGTATTGAACTGAATTGTTTTAAGGGTTTTTTTATTGTTTTTGGGGAATATTTTACATTTTGTTCACATCACACTTTTTAATATTTATTTTTCTACTGTGGAAACAAATCTAAATTTGCTAATATGGGTCAATGACGTGATGCCTAAACTTTGTGTCCAACTACATTTTTTTCAATTTAAAAAAAGTTGTCATAGGTATGTTGTCTCTCTCCCTCACATTTGTACTTACTTTTACTTATTAAAATAATTAGTTCATCAGAAAGTTTGGGCTATTTAAAATGTCAAAATATCATGTGGTGCGACCGTCCCACCATGACTATTGTTTTGACAACTTCTTTGAAATTACTCCTAACCTATATATTTTATTTTTTTCGTCCTTCTCGGCAGGATTTTCAAAGTGTTTAGTCCTGTACAAAATTGCAATTTTGTCATTTTATTTCCATCGTAATATACAAGCAAAATTTGTCCGATAATCTCCATTTTATAGAACATCATGTGGTGCGACCATCAAGAAACTACTACTTTAAGACCTTTATGTTAAAAACCAATTTAAATACAAGAAGTTGCATAATTTACCACTTTGCCAGGGACCTGTGGAAGCTGCAAGCAAGTTTACACATCAGCAGCAGTTCAAAAAGAGGCGGAGTCTGACTTCACATGAAGAAAACATGGAACAATGGTGAACCTTCCCAGGAGTGGCCGGCTGCTCGAAATTATTCCAAAAGGGCATGAACAGCTCATCCAGGAGGTCACAAAAAACCCAGAACAACATTTAAAGAACTGCAGGTCCCACTTGCCTCAGTTAAGATCCGTGTTAATGATTCAATAATAGAAAAGAGACTGTTCAAAAATGATCTCCATGTAAGAGATCCAAGGCAAAAAAAAACACTGCTGAGCAAAAAGAACACAATGGTGTTGATTATCCCCAGGACTTTGTGTCAATATTTATGTGAAATGTCAGAAAAAAAAAACATCATACTGAATTTAAAACGTGGTGGTAGTGTGATGGTCTGGAGCGGCTTTGCTGCTTCAGGGTTTGGACAACTTTCTGTAATAGATGGAACCAGGAATTCTGCTGTTTACCAGACAATCTTGAAGGAGAATGTCCGGCCATATGTCCGTGACCTCAAGCTCAGGTGTACTTGGGTTCTGCAGCAGGGCAATGACCCAAAGCACACAAACAAGTTCACCTCTGAATGGCCTAAAACAAACTATACAAAAGGTTTGGAGAGGCCTAGTCACTGATTGAGTCTGAGATGATGTGGCATAATCTTAAACAGTAGGTTCATACTGGAAAATCCTCCAATGTGTCTGAATTAAAACAATTCTGTTAAGAAGAGTGGAACAAAACTTCTCCACGTAGATGTGAAAGATTAATTAGCAGTTATCAATGAAGCTTAATTAAGAGTGACACAACCAAGTTATTAGATTTAGGGGGCAAACGCTTTTTTTCACACAGGTCTAGATTGGTTTGGATAGTTTTTTTTTTCCTTTAATAAATAACATCATCATTTAAAAAGTGCATTTTATACTGTATTTACTCAGGTTATCTTTGTCTGATATTAAATTTTGTTTGATAATCGGAAAAATATCAATATGACAAAAAAGCAAAAACAAAGAAATCTGTAGGAAGGCAAATATTTTTTTACGCCACTGTACCTCCCTTTCAGAGTCTATGCTCACAGTGTGATTACTTTGCACACCCTGTGTTCAACCCTGCGAGCTTCAAACATCACTGCCAGTCTTATTGATATGATTCCAGCGTGGAGTTAGGAGGAGCTTCTCCTGCTGTTGCTCCTTCTGCCTCCTGGACACGCTCCACTGCTTTAGACTGACTTACCTGGATGAGCGATGGAGCAATCCATAAAATAAAGATTCCCAAATCCTGCCCAGGGGAGTGAATACGCCAGCAAGAGCGCGAGAGAGAGAAAGAGAGACATAGAAATAGATAGAGAGAAAGAAGGAAAGAAAGGGAGAGAGCAGGGGACAGGAAGCTGTCACTGCTCGCCTCGTGGGATGCTGATCCTCTGCAGCAGGTATGAATAGTGAATGAAGCTCTGGATCTGCTGGAGGTTCTGCAGGTACGGTACGGACGTTGGTGTTCGGGCTGATTCCTGGTGTTCACACTTTATTACCCAGTCTTTCATTTTTAATGCAGCGGCGTGTGTTTTATTTACAGTAACACGCAACGCTATAGAACCCTCGTCATGATGCCTCTCTGCTCCTCCTTTATCATTTATTCACCGATTTACAGATACAGAGCCTTCAAAGCTCAGAGCTGCTCTGATGCACTGTGGAGGTTTTTGATTGGGTGTTTTTTTTTGTTTTTTTTCTTTACTTAACTAAACTTTAGTTTAGTTTAGTCAGTCAAAAGTTCTTCTAACTTATTGCAAAGCATTGCAGCTAGAGTACATCGTTACCTCATTTACTCTCATCATCAAGGAAGGTAGATGAAAGTTACCAGCAACATTTATTTGCAGAAAATAAGAAATGGCTGTAATAACAAAAAAAAAGAAAAAAAAAAAAAAAAAAAACGTTCATATTCATAAAGTTTTAAGAGCTCAGACATAATATTTGGTGCAATAACCATGGTTTTTAATCACCGTTTTCATACATCTTGGCATGTTCTGCTGCACCAGTCTTACACACTGGTTTTGGATAACTTTAAGCCACTCCACAAAATTGAAGCAGTTCAGTTCAGTTTGATGGCTTGTGATCATCCATCTTCCTCTTGATTATATTCCAGAGGTTTGTAATTTGGTAAAATCAAAAACTTATTTTTTAATATACAATGCTACATACAGAAGATGTGCAGATATCTAGGGTATGTATGTGGAAGTGAGGGGATAGTCCAATACAGTTGAGTGGGAAGTACAGGGTGCAGAATGCTGTGTGTAGGATAATATGGGAAAGTCTGATAGATGCAGTGTAAAGTAGGGTGCAGGGTGCAGAGTTTGTATGGGTTTCAGTGGGGTGGGTTGGTCAGAACACTACTGGCTGTTCCACAGCCTGGTCGCCCAGGGAAAGAAGCTGTCTCGGAACCAACTGGTTCTGGTCTTCAAGCTTCTGAGACTTCTTCCACTCGGCAGCTGTGAGAACAGGGAGTGGCTTGGATGGGACGGGTCCTGCTGGATCCTTCTGGATTTCCTCAGCCAGCGGTTGGTGTATAAATCCAAAAGGTTTGGGAGTTGAACCCCAGTGATGTACTGCGCTGTATGCACTACCCTCTGCAGTGATTTCCTCTTCAGAGCAGTACAGTTCCCGTACCAGGTGGTGGTGATGCCCGTCAGAATGCTTTCCACAGTGCAGGTGTAGAAGGATGCTGGGGTTCAGACCATACTTCCTCAGCCGTCTGAGGAGGTTGAGGCGTTGTTGGGCCTTCTTTACCACCTGTGTGGTGTGTTCTGTCAACATAAGATCCTCGCAGATGTGAACATTGAGGAATTTGAAGCTGCTGACCCTCAGGTAGAGTGAATCTACTATTCTAGGCTGATAATGGGTACGTCCAATCTGTTCTAGAATGAAAGAACAGGCCTTCCATTTTCTTAGTTTAGCACGATGGCAAGAATTAAGCATAGTTTTTTAACCTGCTCATTTTTTGAAGAATGTCTGTAAGCATTTCCTGCTTTAGAAGCAAGTCTGTAAAGATAGAGACAAAAGAAGGACCGTAGCACCATTTTGGTTCAACAGCAAGAAAACAAGTTGGTATCATGAAGCAGTATCCAGGAACAAAGAGTCAAACATTGAGCTTAAAGTTGAAGAATGTTGGTACAAAGGTTCCCCCTAAAAGAAACATCGTAGGAAAGAACATGCTGAACTCCTTCATCGGTCTGGCCAACATTTTTTCCTCAAGGCGCAATAAATGGAGAGACTTGCGTTTTTCTCCCCAGTGGTTGCAGACAAGAAACCAGTAATTGTGAAGTTCTGTTCTGGATGAGTCTTTGATAAAGAGATGAAAACCTAGTTACAAAGATACTGTGAAATCACAAAACCTGTAATAAAACCAATTGATAATCTGAGTTTGTGGAATAGGGTCAGAAAATATGTGGTAAAACTAAAGAAAGGACATGGCCAATGCATAAGAATCTTGAGCTCCATCTTACTGGGTCCTTATAATGGTAAAAGCAGCCAAGGCCATGCCAACACCTGCTTTGTATAGCAACATGAAGACCCTCAGGCCAAAGACGGTCCCAGTATTAAATGCTGGCAATGAGGCGAGTTGGGCCACAAATCCAAAGATTGTAACGGTAATTCCTTTTGCAGTTTGTATGGTGACTACAGACACAATTACTTCAAGTGTCTTCCAAATAAAATGCAGAAAAATCTAGAGAACCACAAGCACAGAACCAAGACGGGGACCATGACACAGATGCCTAGTTTAAACAGCCCAGACTCTCTGGACCAAGAAACCTACCTTAACAACCTAAGTTGAAAAGAAATGTCCAGTAAAGACTCAAGACAAGAGTTTAAGAAATAAGCGTGCCTCAAAAAGCAAGCATCCAGGACCTTCAGGAAATGAAAGAAACACATCAACTTCAGACTTCCCTCAAAGCAATGAAAGAGCAACGTGAAAGACACCTTGACTGAGGACGACTACAGAATTGACTCATCCTTAACCCCAGAAGCAACCCCAGGAAATTGAATGAAAATTGAATAAAACACAAAGGAAACGGAAGCTGATGAGCGAGGACGCGCTCAGTGCTTTCTGTAGCCTGAATGGTAGGATGTAAACAACCTTAATTTTCTTCTTCCTTCCTTTTTTTCTATCTTCTTTCTCATCTGGTTGAACGAACATTACGAGCATTTCTCCCTACTGTCCTCTAAAAGTGTTATTGCAGCTAATTACCAAACAAAAGCTTTTTTTTTTTTTATCTGACTGAGGATTTTGTAGAAAATTACGAGCTCTGAACTAATACACTTTTTACCCTGCACTTTAGTAGTACACTGTCTAGTGTGTGTGTGTGTGTGTGTGTGTATTTACTGCTCTATTCTCGGTGTCTCTGTAGCTGCCTGTCATCCCCCTGGCCTATGACCCCTGTATCTCCCCCTGTGATAATGCTTGTGTACAACAAGCAGTGATGTGTGTAGCAGTGTGTAAAGAGTCTGACCCTGTGTGCCTCTGTGTGCCTTTGTGTGTGTATGTGTGTGTGTTTGTGTGTGTGTGTGTGTATGTGTGTGTATGCTCTTTCCTGGAAGATCACAGTACTCATCATTTCTCTGCAGACACTAAGACTGAGCAGTGTTTACTGTCAGTGTTCTTATATTGTATTTCATTTTGTATAATGTTTTACATTCCTGATCACAATCTTACGACCAGTTAAAATAAGTAGAGATAAAATCTACTGCTAAAAGAAGAAATAGAAGAAAGCACTCTTTCAGAGTGGCTCTTTTGATGCTATTTCAGAGCATCTTTTGCATTATGAAGCTCTAATAAGAACCTTCTTAAGATCCAGTAGTGCAACATGCAAAGGCTTATCATTTTAACTGCTCTTATTTCTCCTATCATCTTTACTCTACTCATATTTATGTCTTTGATGTACAAACTCCTTGTATAAATAATTTCATTTTAGTGTGGGAGGTTTCATGCCTAAATCGGAACAGCCTGGTGGCCAATCTTCATTGATTGCACATTGCACTGGTAAGAGCAGAATGTGAAGGTTTAATTAGCAGGGTAAGAGCACAGTTTTGCTTAAATTATTGCAATGCACACAACATTATGGGTGACATACTAGAGTTCAAACGAGGACAAGTTGTTGGTGCATGTCTTGCTGGCGCATCTGTGACCAAGACAGCAAGTCTTTGTGATGTATCAAGAGCCACGGTATCCAGGGTAATGACAGCATACCACCAAGAAGGACCAACCACATCCAACAGGATTAACTGTGGACGCAGGAGGAAGCTGTCTGACAGGGTTTTTCGGGTGCAAACCCGGATTGTATCCAAAAAACATAAAAGCACGGCTGCCCAAATCACGGCAGAATTCAATGGGCACCTCACCTCAACCTGTCTGTCGAAACAATAAATTATTGTGGTCTAAAACCAGGTGTTTCAGTTTCATTGTCCAACCCCTGTATGTAATAATTGTGACCAGAAGTGGGTCAGTACCAGTGGTACGGTACTCTTCCTCTGACCTTGCCTCTCTTTCTACCCCTAACTCTACCTCTCTTTCTCTACCTTTCTCTCTACAAATCATTGTCCTCTGACCTTGCTTCTCTTTGTACCCCTAACTCTACCTCTCTTTCTCTAGCTCTCTCTTTCTCTACATCTCTTTCTACCACTACCTCTTTACATCTGTCTCTCTGTCTACCACAATCTCTTTCTTTACCTCTCACTCTACCTCTCTCTCGCTACCTCTTTCTCTACCTCTCTCTCTGTCAAACTCTTTCTCTCTATCTACCTCTATCTCTTTTTCTACCTCTTCCTCTACATCTCTTTTCCAACCACTATCTCTCTTTCTCTACCACTCACTTCCTCTCTCTCTCTCTCTCTCTCTCTCTCTCGGTTTCTTTCTCTCTCTCCTCGGGCTGTGTGTTAGTGAGTGCACACAGTAATTCAGCTAACAGTCATTAGTGCCATCCTCACATTCGACTGGAATGGCTGAATCCATCCCCGGGACAGATTCTGGGCGGGTTTGGAGGAGGGGCTGGTTGGCAGCTTGGATCGATTGTACGATTCCAGAAATCACCTTTGGCGGCACAGTTACGCAAATTGATAGAGAAGAGCTTCATACTGTTACTGTTACTGTGAATATATGGAATTCAATTTCCAAATTAGGTCAAAAGTTTATTGTACACATATAAACATGCAATTTTAATATTAGTGTTTCCAGGGGGTTGATGCATTACGACTGAAAGCAGCATCACTAAAAGGTTTTGTCCTGCTTGTAAAACACCTTAAAGAGAATATCGGCAGATTGTGAAGGACCTTCTTAGTTTATACAGTATATATTTCAACATTTCTGAAGTAGCACTCTCTTGTTCTCGTTTTTTTAGCTACACAGCAGGACATGGGACATGCATTTTTTAGTACACTCTCAGTGCAGCAGCTCACCGCAGCTTCCGTTTCCTTCTCTAACATTACTAAACTTTATCCAGCCTGAAAAACTTTAACCTGACAAAATTATATGACCCCACACTCAACAGAAGCAGTAGCTGCCCTGCACACAGAAGTACTTTTATTTCTTAGTGCTTTTATTTTCTGATTTGTTTGCTGACTCATTTCATCTGTGTCTAATACGTTAAACCATGTCTGTATATCAGTTTCTTTGCAAAGTATTGCCAACTCCTGTCAGTTCATAAAGATAGTTAAATTTCTGTCTTCCTCTGTTTCACTCTCAGTTGGTCACTTGGTCTATGTCACTAGTTTTGCCCATGGATATTTGGTTTGCTTTCATGTATTTGCTTCACTTTTAATCAGCTTGAAAACCTTTACCCTGACAAAAACTACCAGACACCACACTGAGCACCAGCAGCCGCCCTGCACATTTTAGAGGTTTCTCTGCTTGGATCTTGATCTTAATCTATCTAATCAGTTCATTAACAAGTCCCTTCAGTGTGTCTGGAGTGGGGTATTGTGGTAAAGCAGGGAATCCACTAAAATATGCAGGGCAAAAAGTCTCCATGACCAAGGTTGAGAAACGCATCACTAGAGAACAAGGCTGTGAAAAGCTCCCAGGCTTGAAAATAGCTTTCACACTTGACCTAACAGACCAAAGTCTTAGATTTTAAAGTCCAGGGTTCCTAAGAAAAGCTCTATTGTTTTAGAATGAAGACTGGCTTTACCACCACTCTTTCTTTATACCAGCCCATCTGTGAAACACAGTGGAGGTAGTGTCATGGCTTCAGTTTGAATGGCGTATTCTGGGATGAGCTTATTAATCTTAAGAACTTAGAAGACTACAAAAACATTTTCTCTGTAAATTTAAAGAAAGATGAAACCATACTGTTGCTCACATGTAAAATGGGTGGTTTTAGACTGAAGGTTCTATCTGTGTTGGCGCGCACCAGTCTTAATAAGTTATCGGTTTGGGGGGGGGGGGTATTGTGATTGGTGTGCGCCAGAGACTGTAAAAAAAGATGGACGTCGTGTCGCCGTTCCCATTCATTAATTGAAAATGAAGCCAAAATCTTCCGCCATGTTGGCGATCCTGAAACCTGAGTCTGCGCAGTAGAGTCCAGAGGAGGGAGAAAGACTGAGGAGAGACAGCCTACTCATTTAAATAACCCCGCCCCTGAGGGATGCCTCACGGTCATGGACTGCAGAGCGGAACGGAGCAGAGCTGACGGTCTGTTATTGGTCCAGCCCTTTTACAATAACCACACCTTTTTTGAATAGAGCTGAATAACGTTTTTAAAAACGAATTCTGTGGGGATATAAAAATTTGACTATATAAGCAGAGGTTAAACTAGCTGCTGCATTTAAGTAAAGGAGGTAGAATTACAGTATATCCGAAAAAAAAAAAAACGTGATTGAAAGTTGTCTGTTTTGCCATTGAAACCTATGGGAATGGGTGGGGTTACACGGCTTTCTGAAACCGAACAGCAGGGGGCGACCGACCTGTGGTGGCTTCACTTTTGAGAGACGATGGGGGGGGGGGGCTGTTGGTACCAACTGGTGTCTATGTGTGCATGCCACTGGTCTCACTGTTCCAATACTTTTAGAGAGGACTGTATGAACAAGTGGACTACTACTGCTACTGAAAGTCTGATCTGCATCTTTATGAACACAGTAGAGTAGAGTGGCTTTGTGTTTTGGTGACGGCGGCGTGACACCATGCTGAAACTCTGCACTGTCAAACTCATCACTCTTCTGGAACTCTCCGCTACGTCGGCCCATTCGAGCTGAGATACAGCTGACGAAATTCTCTCACAAAGACACGAAATTTCAGAACCTCTCGCCTTTTTACCCAATCAGAGAACCTAAAGCACTTGACTGCATCAAACAAAGGCCGTCAAAAGTTCACTCTGGATGAGGCTGAATCTTGGCTGTTTCTCAATCTGTGTTCTTGTCTGTACTTGTGTTCTTGTGGATTCGGGAAATGTCATCAGTCGCAGCCCAAGTCTGATCTAATTAGAAGATCATAGTTAGCCGTAGTTAGACCTGTGTGGACTTCTTATAGTCCGATATCCCAGAATGCACTTTGCAGCAGTATCGCTAAAGGAGAAAGTACCTACCTGTAAGGTATACGTTTTGAAAACAGTACTGCTGTGTGATTAAAATAAGGTTTGAAGTTAATTTCAGGCGAGAATGTAGTGATTTAGACTCCAGATATGTGGTTTATTTATTTGTAAAGTGACTATGGGAAAATATATATATCTACATTTTTTGGAACTACACTTTCCATGCACTGTTTCACCAGCAATGAGCAATATATTGTTAATTTGTTAATTATCCTAGCCGAATTGTACATGCTTAAAATTAAATAATAATAAAAAATACCATTATATTAGTTTTTTAAGCGAACAGATCTGAATTCATATTTCAAAACATCATCATATCTGAAAATGTATAATAAAAAATTGATTTTAACTTTTAAATTATTATCTCATTAAGTAATCCTCATGTAAGAACTCTTGTTTTTGTTCCTTCATTTTCCTATTTTTTGTGTTTGTTTATTGCAAAGCACTGTAAACTGGATACACAATGTACCTCTACACGCTTCTATGCGTAGGATAAAAAATGAATGTATATGGATATTTTGTAAAGTAAAAATTGTTGGCAGAAAAAACTATTCTTAATGTTAAAAAAAAAAAACTTTCAGAATACGCACTCACTAGCCAAACTTACCAAGTCCGTTCATGCCAAGTACAGGAGTACAGACTTGTGTACTCTGAGAAACGGCTCCAATCTCCAGGCACCTCAAGATAATAAGTGCTCACAATTTCTGATTTGAGTACTGACTAATTTTACCTGGGTCTAATTACTTAATCATGGCTGTATCTCAGTTTCTTTGCAAAGTATTGCCAACATCTGTCTTTGCACACAAAACATACCATTCCTGTCTGTTTTTATCTTTGTGTATGATCCTCTGTTTCCTTTCTAACCAGGTCTGTATCTCAGTTTCTTTGCAAAGTATTGCCAACGTCTGTCTTTGCACACAGAATATACCATTCCTGTCTGTTTTTATCTTTGTGTATGATCCTCTGTTTCCTTCCTGACTCAATCTCAAGTTTCAACAATAGATTGTTACATGGTTTTGCCCATGTCTTCATGTTTTGTTTGCTTTCATGTCTGTGTTTCTATTAACAAACAGTTCAGTTACTCCCTGTAGGCTGTTTAGTATTAAGTGCTCCGTTTCATTTTATGTCCACAAGGGTCTGAACCTTTTCTTCTTTATATTTAAGATTCTTCAAAGTATCACCTCTTGTTTAGTTTTGCACATCTTGGCTGGATTTTCTCAGTCAGTTTTATTAGGTAGAGTCCCCTGGAATTCAAGCTTTCAGTTAAATTTCACATACATTTCTTGTCCTCATGACCTTAATGAGGCCATAAGATCAGTTGTAAAGTTGTGAAGAGGTAGAGTTGGTATACAGTAAATAGATCTATTTAAATAATGTTTTAATGCAGATTATAGCGAGAACTGCTCAACTAAATACAGACAAAAAATGCATTAAGAAATTAAGGTCAGTCAATAGTCATCCCAAAGAATTTCAAGAACTTTGAAATTATCCTCAAGTGCGGTGGCAAAAACTATCAGGAACATGTCAAGATGAAACTGGCACTCATTAGGAGTGCCCCCAAAAAGGAACACCAAGAGTTACCTCTGTTGCACAGTACAAGTTAATCGAAACGAGTTACCAGCCTCAGAAACTACAAGTTAAGAGAATCTGAATGAGTATTTTGGTTTGTTTGCCACTTTTAAGTTTACATTTGATTCTTTATTCATTCATTTATAGTCTGAATGACTATGCATTTAACGTGTGCCTCGTGCCTGTTCATCTGAGAAAAAAGTGAAAGTAGATGTAATTCCTAAAATTAATATTTGATTAATGGTGTAATTAGGTAATTAAATATGAGTAGTGCAGTAAAACAGCAGTAATAACTCCAGAGTTATGAAGGTTAATATTAATGAAGTCTGATCTCAGTGTGTCTCACTTAGACTGACTCTAATGATCAGATGGACGTTAATGAATGAATTTAATGATCTCCAACTGCAGGGTGTGTGTGTGTGTGTGTGTGTGTGTGTGTGTGTTGCTCAGATGACTCCTTCCTACCTGTGTCTGACATTCTGTAAAAGCTGTTGGAGTTGTGTTAATGGCAGTGGGTAACAGTGAGGGGGCAACAGGTGAGTGGTCCTCTAAGGGTCACCTGACTGAAACATTCACAGAAATGTCGCCAGATTTATTGCCAATCAAGCATGTATGGGACCAGCTACAGCATCTTGCAAAAGTATTCATACCCCTTGAACTGTTTCACATTTTGTCACCTTACAACCACAAACCTAAAAGTATTTTATTGAGATTTTAGACGATAGACAAACACAAAGTAGCCTATAATTGTGAAGTGTAAATAGTTAGGAAATCAAATGTATAAATGTGCACAGAAAAATACGTTTAAAATACATTATTATTAAGCATAGTGTCTTGTACATTGACCTAAATGCAAAAGCAAAATATGTCGTTCAAAAAATGATAATAAAAACTAGCTAGAAGACTGAAAAATAGCTGTTACCTGTCCCCACTCTCTAACTATAAATTTAATTTTTTTAAATCCTTCAGATTTTGCATTGTTGTGTGACTCCCAATCTATGCTATATATATATATATATATATATATATATATATATATATATATATATATATTTGTTTTTTCAATAACAAATCTATAAAATTTAGGTATTCTTAGATCTTATTTAATACACATATATTAAAAATACAACTTTTGGGAAAACCACTAGAATGTGCTCAGTGTCCTCATGCTATTAGCATAGCAGCCATTTAGCTATTTTTCATGTTTTTGCTAATTCTATGCTAAAAACACATTCCTGTTACTGAAAACATAAAAATTCAGTCAACCATTTCTTTAAAACATTTTCTTGAGAGGAAATGAAAGGAATTTGTGGACTTTTGGGCTTTTTAACATGATTTTTAAATGTCACATGAGTTTTGTAACAACACTTGGCTTAGAAACCTCGTAAAAAGTTAGGTAAAGCTGCCTGAGGTTGACCAGTACATGTCTGCAAATAATTGCTCAAAATGACAATATATTTTTATTTGGAATTCGGGACAAATGTTGTCTGTAGTTTATAGAATAAAACAACAATGTTCATTTTACTCAAACATAAACCTATAAATAGCAAAATCAGAGAAGCTGATTCAGAAACTTAATTTTTTCAAGAGCTGTTTTTTTTAACCTAAGTGAGTCATCATTTACAAAACAGCCTGTTTATGGAACAGAAAGTTCACAGGGTTTAGTTTTTAGTTCATATGAATCCTTGCTGTGCAGCAGGGAAGTAGAAGATGAACTCCGACATCATTCACAGAATTCCCTGTGGTACGTCTGCTGCTGTAACTCAGCGGGAAGTCAAGCACCATCCAGGAGAAGCTCTTCTGTAGGTTTGGTTAAACCACACACAGACATCACGCTGAAGACTTTAAGAAACGTTCCAGAGAGAGCAGGTGTTCACCTGACAGAACACACACACACACACACACAGACAAACACACTTCCAGTAGATCGATGGATGTAATTGCCCTCCCTGCTCCACTCAAGTTCCATGAATCAAACAAGGATGAGTGCAGGTGTGTGTGTGTATGTGTGTGTTTTCCAGGCCTATATCTCCAGTCGTCTCCACTGAAGCTCCACTGGTGCAGTAAATGAACACTTTGGCTACGGAACCGGTACTGTTTGGACGCGTCTCTCCTGAGGTAACAATCTGTTCTGCTGGTTTGTCTCTAAGCTGCTGCTAATTTTAGACCATCCAGGAGTTCTGGGGCCATCGTAACTAATTGAATGCATTCATTAAAGCTAAATTAATTCATACTGGACCCCCCTGCCTCTCTCAGATACAATGCCCAACTGGAATTCTGGAAAAATTAAAAATTATCCACAAGTTCCATATTGGACCCATATATACATGAATGCCTATATATGTCAGTGTAGGGAACAGCCAGGGTTAAATATGGGTGTCATGGTCAGAACAGAATAGCAGACAAGCGCAGATACTGATAAAAACAAAATGTGTTTATTATGATAATAAACAGATGAAATCAGGGTCGATACAAAAACAAGGGTGATCACCAGTAGACAGAGCAATGAAGACAAAACCATACCATAAACGAGAGACAGTCCAGAGTTCATACACAAGCAATCCAGTATCAGAGGTAATCCAAGAGGCAGTAGTGAAAGCACAGTCCAGGTCATACACAAACAATCCAATATCAAAGGCAGAGGCAAGAATCGGCGTTGAGTAAACAAAAGCAAGGTCATACACAAAGTAACTGAGACAAGAGATAAGTAACGCTTTGTACGAGGATAACCTACAATACGCGGCGATGAAGTCTGTTTGGCGTGCACCTTTATAGTGCCAGTAATCAGTATTCGGGGCTTCCTGGTGGAAGCAGGTGAGGTGTCACGTGATCAGGTGAGTGCGTGATGTCAGCGGGTGGTGCATTCTGGGTAGTGTAGTTGTTAACCTGAGAACCTCCGTTAGAGCTGGGTGTGGAAGGGACAGAGGAGCTAACAGCACCAGACGTGACAGTACCTCCCCCCAAGGGAGTCGGAACGGAGCCGGAACGGGGACGACCACGACGACGTCCACCCGACGGGCAGGGAGTACCGGCGGGAGGACCAGGCGTAGCCTCAGAGGTGACGGGCAGGCGGGGGTTGCGAGACTGGGAACCCCTACGCACCGGAGCCGAAGAAGAGAGTGAGCGCTTGGGACGCCCACGGGGTCTAGGAGCAGGCTTACCAGGGTGACGGGCATGAAATTCGGCCAGTAGAGCAGGATCCAGCACGTCACCGGCGGCAACCCAGCAACGCTCCTCAGGGCCGTAACCCTCCCAGTCTATGAGGTACTGGAGCACACCGCCACGCCTGCGTGAATCCAACACCTCTCGAACCGCATAGGTAGATGAATCCTCCCCCTCCACTGCCGCGGGCGGCACGTCATCTGGAACACCCTCAGCAAGCGGACCTGGGACAAGAGGCTTGAGCAGAGAAACATGGAAAGAGTTATGCACCCTGTACTGAGCTGGCAACTCAATCTTATAAGTCACCTCGTTAACCTGAGACAACACCTTAAATGGGCCAATATACTTAGGCAGCAGTTTCCTACAGGCCCCCTCAAACCTCAAGTCCCGGGTCGACAACCACACCCTGTCTCCGGGTTGGTATTGGGGGGTGGTGCCACGGTGTCTGTCGGACTGCTCCTTATATTTCCGTAAGACCTCCGAGATCTGCTGATGCGTCTCCTCCCACACCTGCTCACTCCGCTTCATCCAATCATCAACAGCAGGAATCTCAGTGGACGACGCTGTCCACGGAGCTAACGGAGGCTGATAACCCAGAATGCACTGAAAGGGAGTGAGACCAGACGTGGAGTTAGTTAAGGAGTTTTGGGCTATTTCAGCCCAAATAAGATATTGTGACCACTCAGACGCATGCTTGAAACAATATAACCTTAGAAACTTTCCTAACTCTTGGTTGACTCTCTCACACTGACCATTACTAGTGGGGTGAAACCCAGAAGTGAGACTTACGTGTACACCCAAATGTTCAAAAAATGATTTCCATACCCGAGAAGTAAATTGAGGACCTCTGTCTGACAAAATGTCCTCCGGAACCCCATAATGTCTGAAAATGTGTGTGTATATAGCTTGGGCGGTCTGAAGAGCAGTAGGAAGTGCAGGAAAAGGGATAAACTTAACTCCCCTAGAAAATCTGTCTACAACAGTAAGGACAGTTGTGTAACCTTCAGATTCAGGCAAATCAGTAACAAAGTCTACAGCAATATGTGACCATGGACGTTCAGGCACAGGCAGAGGACATAACTTACCGGCTGGAAGGGTTTTTGGTGTTTTGCATTGTGCGCAGACAGAACATGAAACTACGAACGTTTGAACATCAGCTCGCATGGTTTCCCACCAATACCGAGCTGAGATGAGTTGCAATGTACGTGTAACGCCTGGATGACCGGAAGTAAGAGCAGCATGTGCCCAGCCAATAAGTTGATCACGAAATTGTTCAGGTACATAAGTCTTGTGAGGAGGGCAACCCTCCGGAGGTCGTGTGTTAACCAGACTCCGCTGGATAAGATCATCTAGTTCCCATCTAATGGCAGCTACTTTAACTGTGGGTGGCAGAATGTGTTCGGGTTCAGAAACGTGGCATGTGTCATCTGGGGAACTGAAAACACGGGATAAGGCATCAGCTTTAGTATTACGGTTGCCTGGACGAAACGAGATTGAGAAGTTGAAACGTGAGAAAAACAATGACCAACGAGCTTGACGGGGGTTTAAACGTTTAGCTGTACGGAGATACTCTAAGTTCTTGTGATCAGTTAGAACGGTGAATGGATGTGCAGCACCTTCCAGCCAGTGACGCCACTCCTCAAGAGCTAATTTGACAGCCAGCAGCTCTCTATCCCCAATCCCATAATTACGCTCCGCAGGCGACATTTTCTTTGAGAAAAAGGCTACGGGATGAAGCTTAGGCGGTGAACCGCTGCGTTGGGAGAGAACTGCTCCGACGCCGGTATTAGAAGCATCGACCTCTACAACAAAAGGTAAATCTGGATTAGGATGCGTCAGGATGGGGGCAGAGACAAAGGCGGCTTTTAATTTCTTAAAAGCTTGGTCAGCTTCAGGGGACCACTTCAGAATTTTGGTGGCATTTTTAGTGAGCGCCGTAAGGGGGGCAGCTATGCTACTAAAATTACGTATGAAACGTCTGTAAAAGTTTGCGAATCCTAAGAAACGCTGAAGATCTTTGATAGACTGGGGAACAGGCCAGCTAGTTACGGCATCTACTTTAGAGTCATCCATAAGAACTCCCTGGGAGCTGATGACATAGCCGAGAAATGCGACTCTTTGAAGGTGGAACTCGCACTTCTCGGCTTTCGCATAAAGGTTGTTCTCCAAAAGCCTCTGGAGAACAGAGCGCACGTGCTGCACGTGGGAATCTAGGTCTGAGGAATAGATCAAAATGTCGTCAATAAAAAGTGTCACATACTTGCCAATCATATCTCTAAATACGTCGTTCATAAACGACTGAAATACTGCGGGGGCATTAGCGAGACCATAACTCATGACTAGGTACTCGTAGTGACCATTAGTAGTGGTAAACGCGGTTTTCCACTCGTCCCCCTCCCTAATGCGGATCAAATTGTAAGCACTGCGCAAATCGAGTTTAGTGAAATAGGTAGCTGTACGCAGTTGCTCAAGGGCACATGGAATGAGGGGCAATGGGTAAGCAAATTTTCTCGTAATGGCGTTCAAACCTCTATAATCAATACATGGTCTCAGTCCCCCGTCCTTTTTCTTAACAAAGAAGAATCCAGAACCGACGGGGGACTTTGACGGCCGAATGAAACCTTGCGCCAAAGCTTCATTAACATAATCACGCATAGCCTTTTCCTCATCGAGCGTAAGGGGGTAGACTCTAGCTTTGGGTAAGGTGGCACCCTCCACTAGGTCAATAGCACAGTCATAGGGACGATGCGGAGGCAATTTAGTAGCGTTATCTTTGCTAAACACTTCCAAAAAATCTGAATACTCAGCGGGTACAACAACGTGATCAGAAACATCAGGACTTTCTACTGAAGTAGACTGAATGATTAAACTATCCAAAGCTAGACAATGTTCATGACAATGAGCAGACCAAACCGTGATATCCCCATCGCGCCAGGAGACAGTGGGATCGTGGGTCTTCAGCCATGGCATGCCCAGGATAACTGGATGCTCGGTGCAGGGAAGCACGAAAAGCGGTAGTTCCTCAAAATGGAGAGCGCTGGCTTGTAGAGTGATGGGCAGAGTCTGCAGGGTAACCGGCTTGGAGCGGACAGTCTTTCCATCAACAGCATGGATGGCTAATGGACGTAGAAGTTCTCTGGTGGGCACTCCATGCTCCTTAACTAGGTCCTGGCTGATGAAGTTCCCCTCCGACCCGGAATCTACAAGCGCTGGGACAGAGAGCATACCAGTAGGTAACATAATATTTACAAGCAAAGAAAAACATTTAGAGCGAAGTATTGTGTTGTGCTTACGTACCACGTTAGCGCGTGGAGAGCACTCCACGCGCTGTCCCAGGGCTGGAGCTTTCACAGGTCGGGTCAGGAGACCACACTCAGCCTTGAAATGCCCGGCCTCTCCACAATAAAGGCATAGGCGAAGCCGGATTCGACGCTGCCGCTCCTCTGGAGTTAGCCGGGTTTTCTGGATATCCATGGGCTCTGGGGCAGGCAGCGCAGCTTTCTCTGGAGTGGGAGCGCGGGGCAGAGACACAGGAGTGTGTTGAGTGCGAGGACTGGTCTTGGGTCGGCGCGAGAGAAGTTGATCCAACCGGATCGACAGTGAGATGAGCTGATCCAGGGTCAGTGAATCATCTCTGCAGGCTAATTCCCTCTGTACATCTGGGTTAAGTCCGCATCTAAACACGTTGATTAAAGCAGCGTTATTCCACCCACTACCAGCTGCGAGAGTGCGAAACTCCAAAGCGTAGGAAGCCACCGGCTTCTGACCTTGCTTGAGAGCCAGCAAAAGTTCTCCATTAGACTGTCCATAACGCGAATGATCAAAAACTGAGCGGAAAGTAGCCAAAAAGTCAGTGTAACTAGCCCCAGAAAGGTCTTCCCAAATAGCTGTAGCCCACTCGAGTGCCTTACCAGAAAGCCGTGAGATAATAAAACCGATCTTAGCTTTATCGGTTGTAGGCGATGAATTACTGAAAAACACGGAGCATTGTAAAAGAAAACCGCTGCATTTTTTCGGATCCCCATCAAACAACTCCGGTTTAGAGACAGAAAATCCAGACACAGAAGAGTTAGCGTTAGGCATACTGGGGGCAGCTAACGGGCTAGGGCTAGGCTCAGTTACGCCTCTGAGGTGAGCTAGCAGCTCAGCTAGTTGTTGCTGCTGCGTGGTTTGCTGGCGGGCTAGCTCAGAAACAGCTTGGGTCACACCAGCGAGCGTTTGCTGGTGCTGACCGAGTAGCCTCCCCTGGTTGGCTAAACCAGATCTAATAGCCTCAGTATCTGCTATCTGATTTAGTTTGGCCGCGTATTCTGTCATGGTCAGAACAGAATAGCAGACAAGCGCAGATACTGATAAAAACAAAATGTGTTTATTATGATAATAAACAGATGAAATCAGGGTCGATACAAAAACAAGGGTGATCACCAGTAGACAGAGCAATGAAGACAAAACCATACCATAAACGAGAGACAGTCCAGAGTTCATACACAAGCAATCCAGTATCAGAGATAATCCAAGAGGCGGTGGTGAAAGCACAGTCCAGGTCATACACAAACAATCCAATATCAAAGGCAGAGGCAAGAATCGGCGTTGAGTAAACAAAAGCAAGGTCATACACAAAGTAACTGAGACAAGAGATAAGTAACGCTTTGTACGAGGATAACCTACAATACGCGGCGATGAAGTCTGTTTGGCGTGCACCTTTATAGTGCCAGTAATCAGTATTCGGGGCTTCCTGGTGGAAGCAGGTGAGGTGTCACGTGATCAGGTGAGTGCGTGATGTCAGCGGGTGGTGCATTCTGGGTAGTGTAGTTGTTAACCTGAGAACCTCCGTTAGAGCTGGGTGTGGAAGGGACAGAGGAGCTAACAGCACCAGACGTGACAATGGGCCCCTTCTTGGTTATACCCTATATATATACACAGGGGTTGGACAATGAAACTTAAAAAAACACCGGCCATTTTAGTGTGGGAAGTTTCATGGCTAAATTCATTAAATTAATTGCACCAGTAAGAGCAGAGTGTGAAGGTTCAATTAGCAGGGTAAGAGCACAGTTTTACTCAAAACATTGCAATGCACACAACATTATGGGTGACAAACCAGAGTTCAAAAGAGGACAAACTGTTGGTGCACGTCTTGCTGGAGCATCTGTGACCAAGACAGCAAGTCTTTGTGATGTATCAAGAGCCACGGTATCCAGTGTAATGTCAGCACACCACCAAGAAGGACCAACCACATCCAACAGGATTAACTGTGGACGCTGTAAGAGGAAGCTGTCTGAAAGGGATGTTTGAGTGCTAACCCGGATTGTATCCAAAAAACATAAAACTACAGCTGCTCAAATCACGGCAGAATTCAATGTGCACCTCAACTCTTCTGTTTCCACCAGAACTGTCCAACCCCTATATATATATATATATATATATATATATATATATATATATATATATATATATATATATATAATTATTATTATTATTATTATCATTTTATTTTTACTCAACATGTATGCAAAATATAATATTCATTATTATATTTATTATTAATTAATATTAGTTTTATCACATTTAATGAAATCATATTTCACTATTAAAATAATCAGGCTGAACTTTGAAGCTTGATATTCTTGTCAAAGTTATGATCTCTAGAATTTGGAATTGTGTTTATTGATTTCTCGTTTTTTTTTTTTTTTTTTTTTTTGTATGCAGAGCTCTATCCAGAAGCTGTGATTGGCTGGGCAGTATCTGGCATATGCTGAAAATGAGCATTGTGATTGGCTCAGTTAATCGATAGTCTACATCCTATGTAAAAACGCTGTCAGATCCTGTCCATGTAATCCTGTTCATGTAGCTTGCCCTCAGCTACCGGAGTCCTGAGAGAGCAAAATTGGCCTTGTTCTCTCTCTGGGTGGGTAGATGGTGCCCTTTCGCCTCATCACTCCAAAGGGTGATGTCGATCAGCACAAGACATCTGTGAGCTGATGTATCAGAACCGTGTCGCTGCGCTTTTCTCCGAGTGCACTGTAATGCTACTCAGCAATGCTGCATCTGCAGCAGTGTAAAAAGAAGCGGATTCTGACTTTACATGTATCGGAGGAGGCATGCGCTAATCTTTACCCTCCTGGTGTTGGGGCACTGGCCGTGTAAATTGGGGAGAAAATGTAAAAAAAAATCGATATAAATATATCCACAACAAAAACTTGTGTAGTAAGAAGAACAAGTGTGATTAATTACAGTTAATCACAGAATATTGTTATTTGTTATTCGATTGACACCACTAGTTGTAGTATATGGTGCACATTTACACATCTATCTGTGTATATGGTCTTTGTATTGATCCTTGGGGGGATGGAGTGCAGGCACCTGAATGGTTCCCATCCAGAGTTGCAGATTTTTGGGGTCTACAGCTCTGCAGTTCTAGATGTTTTCTAGAAGCTCTTTTGGGTTTATGCAGGCGAACAGTAAGGTTCTATCATTGTGTCCTCAGATGACTGTGCAGGAGAGCAGTGTGGAGCTGCTGGAATGAAGTCCAAGCACTTCTGGCAGCCGCATTAGAAACCGCAGCTCCACCTGAGCTCAGAACCTGATTTACATGGAGATTGGATCTGGAACATTTTGTCATTTATCATTTTCCCTTCCTCAGAGTGAACCACCCCCCCACCACCCCCCCCCCCCTTCCACATACACACACACACACACATACACCCCACCACACACACACACACACTTCTTATATCACATCACAGGTGCACTTGCTCTTTGACTGTCCGATCATTTATGAATATCATTCCACTGTTCTGTATGTAACGTTCCTCCTGCAGACCGAATTCTGCTCCAGTGATGGATGAGTTCACCTTCTGCTCGGCTTTATTTCTCCAGCTCACAAACATAGACACCACGGAAGATAAGAGAGAAATACACAATGCGTCCAAATTCAGTGGCTTGCAAAAGTATTTGTACCCCTTGAACTGTTTCACATCTTGTGACCTTGCAACCACAAACTTATGTGTATTTTATTGAGATTTTAAACTGCGAAGTGTAACATGTGACAGGGTTTGTCTCTATCAACATTTCACGTCTAAAAACTGAGATTTTTGTCTCTTCTTCTTTGGAAAACAGCTCAACTTTGGCCAAATTGGATGGAGAGCGTCTGTAAACAGCAACTTTCATGTCTTGCCACAGAAGCTCAGTGGAATTTAGGTCAGCTAAAGCTTTAACTGCATCATTCTAGCACATGAATATTCTTTGATCTAAACCATTCTACTGTAGCTCTGGCTGTATGTTTAGGGTCATTGTCTTGCTGGAAGGTGAATCTCCTTCCCAGTCTCAAGTCTTTTGCAATTTCCAACAGGTTTTCTTCCAGGATTTACCTGTATTTGGCTCCATCCATCTTCTTATCAACTCTGATCATCTTCCCTGTCCCTGCTGAAGAAAAGCATCCCCACAGCATGATGCTGCCACCACCATGTTTCACAGTAAATCTCAATAAAATACCGTGAGCTGCATGGGACCTGCAGAACTAGAACCACTCTGTGGTTCACTCTGACACCAAATTGTTGAATGAAACCTTCCTCACAAGGGATTGTTTGTTACTGTCACATTAAAAAGGAACAGGAAAAAAAAAACAATCCAGCACAATATGGCTGAATGACTTTGGTAAGTCAAAAAAAACATTGTTGGGTGGAGGCATCCCTGCTTTCCTTCGAGCTGCCATTCCTGAGCTGTTAGCCTACACTGCAGCTCAGTGCCCTAAAACATTATACTGGAGGTAAAAGAAAAACACACGTATTAGCGACCTTAACATATGGAGAAATGCTGCATTTACACGGCTTCTTCGCAGCAACGCACTCGAACGCACAGCCCCCCTCCAACAGGTCGCATGTAGGCGTAACAAGGGCGCTCCTTATGTCGTCCAATTAAATAATTTAATAAATGGGAATACATTTTTTACTTGCTTTTTTTCCTATAAACTCATAAATATGTGTATATTTATAAATATAAACGTTTGATTGAACTTAATAACACTGTATAGTAAACAGCATATAGGCTATATTAAATCATTAAATCAATTAAATCATATATTAATATTTTCAAAACCCACCAGAGACCCCAACAATCTCTGCAACCTTCCTACTTGCTGTATTACTGTGATCAGTGTCCCTGTAAATCAGCAGCCTGAAACTGCAATGATTAGCTTTTCTTCCACGCATCTCTGGAACGCTTGAAAGCGGAACTAAAATGTTTCATACGCTGCACTAAGGACAGGTAGAAAGTAAACAGCTGCTCTCTGATTGGATAGACGCATCGCATTGGACGGATCAATTTGCGTAATGTTGACCTCGGCTCAACTTTTCACGCATCCTCCAGTCTGATGGACCAGAGGTTTCCCATTCAAAATGATGAATCCGATTCCAGGTTATGTTCAGTCAGAGAGAATGAGAGAGAGCGCTCAGTCAGAAACTTCACTTCAACTACAGACTTTGTTTTTACTATGAGTGAATGAGCTACTGAGCTCTGAGTTTCCCCTTCTGAAGTCTCCATTGCTCCACCAGCCACTCCACCGTTCAGTAAACCTGAGCCGGATTCTTTTTTAGAAGCTGTACGTGTGAGGTAAGTACACAAAGATGCGTGACGTGGCCAGAAAAACTCCTGCGAAAAGCAACCTGACACCTGACATGGTGGTTCCAGCAAACTGGTACCATTAAACACACTGTTGCATCTTTTTGGGTTGAATGTAATTCATGTCTATGATTGGTCGGGGTGTGTAGATTGACCAATCAGTTTAGAAGCAGCAGTAATGTTGTGCAGAGTGATGGCGATGGATGGATGGGTGGATAAACTATTCTATTGAGAAATAATAGCAACCCATGACATTTGTCATATCAGTGTAATATATGAGGTCTATCTGACCACAGCAGACCACTGAAAAGCTGTAGAGAAGTTGTCTGTGACCCTTCATTAAGCTAATAATTAGTCATTAATTACACCCAGACAGCAGTCGGGCTTAATGAGGGAGATCGTCAGGTCGCTCTGCCTCAGATTGAGGCACTCGCTCACTCACAGCTGCTGCTCAGTATGTGTTAACCCCTTAACAGGCAGGCATTTTAGTCCAGTTTCAACCTGATTACTCGCCAATATCTTTAGGATATCTATTTATGCATTACATTAAAAAATCTGAAGTAAATCTGCAAACTATAAAAAAAATAATATAATTTATACAATTATAGCTTTCCTAAACTGTATTGAATTTTACAATGATGTCCTCCAAACCTTTCGTTTATTTATGGGTGTCTAGTTTTCAAGTGGAGGGGGCGCCGAGTGGTCCAGCGGTCTAAAGCGCAGGATCGATCCCCCGCTCATGCAGCTTTGCCATCAAGCTGCCGGCGCTCAGAGGGAGCACAATTGGCCCTGCTCCCTCCGGGTGGGTAGATGGCGCTCTCTCCCCACATCACTCCTATGGTGATGTCTGCAGCACAGGGCATCTGTGAGCTGATGTTTCAGAATCGAGCTGCTGCGCTTTCCTCCAAGTGCGCTGTGATGCTACTCGGCAATGCTGGATCAGCAGCAACTCGAAAACAAGCAGTGGCTGACTTCACATGTATCGGAGGAAGCATGTGTTAGCCTTTGCCCTCCTGGTGTGTTGGGGCATTACTGATAATGGGGGAGTCCTAATGAGTGGGTTGGGTAATTGGCTGTGTAAATTGGGGAGAAAATGGGAAAAATTTGAAAAAATTAAAGTGGAGTAGGATGATTGGATGATCCTGTAGGAGATTTTAACGCCCTCAAATGTATCAGAATGCAAATAAGTTATTTTACTGCAGAGAAAAGGGTAGTTGTATCATCTACACTTGTCGGTTAAGAGGATAAAGATGATGCTTTGTGCTGGAGACACTCAAGACTTTCACTTGGTTTGCTCTCAAAACTGAAGTAAACGCTCCAGTTCGAATTTACCCAGATGAGCCTTGATGTTGCAACTGGGCCTGAAGACCTTGCACACTTGTAGATTGCCAAAGATGGCTTCCCAACTGGTACCATGACCATGATCGATTGTCAATAAATCTGCACGGGCATCAACAACAGCAAGCACCAACACCCCTTCAAAAGTGAACCATCACCTTCGTTCAAGCCTCTAAAGAAGAAGCCGGGGGGGCTGGTTGCAACAGAAAAGGACTGGCAACTACTGATTGACCTTGGAAGACAGTTGATGTTTCTGGACACCACTGCAACAACAGTGATTGGCCAACAACTTTGGCCAGACATATCAAGCGGTGCTTCTAGAGCTAACTATCTCCTGGGAGGATCAGCTGGAAGAACCAATAAAAGTAAGAAGGCCAAGTTTGCTGAAAACCAATCGAAGTGGGCTGCAGGGTCTTTGCAGGCCAGTCTTTTTACATCAGTTCCTGGGACTTCTGGGGATCTGTGGACTGCACAGAAGAAGAGCCATGAAAAAGAAACATCATGGAGGCTGTGGAAAAAGCATGCCGTTGGCTCTGCTTGAGGAAGGGGGATATGTGGCGTAGTCGACAAGCCTGATGACCCCGGGTGAGGGTGTCTGATGTAAGACCCGATGCACCTTGTGACCCCGGTTACATCACTGAAGATGTGTACAGGTTGCACCGCAAGGTGTATCTTAGTATCTCAGGATATGATGCAACTACAGTGAGTAGACAAGCATTATTCTGCTGACGAATGCCATTTGGAAGCCCTGTAGTGAGATGCATATATTTTTTAAACTTTATATACTGTAATGTCCTATAGTGTAAGTTTTGCTAGTTCGAAACATGCCATCAGAGAAATCAATTTAACCCTTAGCAAAAAAAAATTCGTCCAAAATCGCACCTTGTGTCCTCTTATCTTAATTACTCAGGAATCCCTTCACACATAAACATAATCCATATATGCTTAGAAAGGCCGGAACTTACTCTTTCTAAAAATAGCAATGACATCCCAGTGCAGTAAAGCGTTTACAAGAAACCTATTGAGAAATACACCTAAAAAAGTGAGATCTCCTTCCCCAACCAATATTATTCACCTTTAGTGCTTCAAGCATATTTATATGATGTTTCAAACCAAATAATATCAGTAAATGACTCAAAAGTGTCCACAGAAAAAGTGTGAAACTCAAACTAAGGCTTGGTATGCTGCGCACTACTTCATATAGTTTTTATTTTACTTTTGCACTAAACCAAATTTGTATTTATTTAGACTAAAAGGTTTACATGTTTTGTACATAGTTGGTTTCTTTGTTTGTCCTGATTAAAATATTGAAAGGCATAGGCTGCTCTGAGTGTCAGGTGGTTTTTAGTAATCTACATGTATCCTAGAGGTGTGATTATCAAGAGAAATACGTCTGCCTGATGCTCTCCATGTATTTTGTCAAAGTAATAATTAATAAGCCATGTAATGAACTCAAATCATCAATATTCTTATGCTTTAAACTCATATTCACTCTAGTTTGAGGTGTGAATATATTTTAAGTCTATACATTCAAAAATAAGTTTTAAAAAAAGTAAGTGCTTGGTAAAATCTTGACTATAACATGGCCAGTTCCAGGGAAATATAACAATTCTGCTTCCTTTTACATTTTATAAATGATTAGATTTTTGAACAGCTGTATGGCTTCTGGAGTAAAAGAGCTCAGGGCATGTGACTGTCTGATATAAATACTGTGTTATAAGACCTGAAAGACCAAAGAACTGACAAAAACAGCCTAGGGTTCAAAGGGTTAACTTTGGGCTGGAGTTTGGAAAACTTCTCTACTTGTTGTAGAGTAGAATAAGTAGAGTCAGGAGGGAGAAATAACAAAGTTAATGGGAGGAGATGGGGCAAAGGAAGGTTTCAAAAACTCGCCATAATACCTAAGTGAAGTCCAGGGTATTGATAAAACGTCAGATTGAAAGAAGGAGGTGCTTCAGGCACCTTATAGTGTCTTATATTGTGTGTATTTTGTTCTATAGTGCGAATTGTGTTCCACAGAGTAAATGATGTCCCACAGTGTTTATATTGTTTGGGTACTATGCAGTAATATGTTCTACTGTAAGCATTGTGTTGTACAATGTGTATTATGTTCTCATTATTGATCTACAGACACCAGCACACTGCAGCAGAGCGTGTTCTTCTGTTTCTTATACTGTTAACAGAAATTGGCCGCTTTTAAATAAACCTGTACCCAGTGGAAGTTTCTTCCATTTTGTTTGATAAAGCTTTTTTTGTTTTTGGTTCAACTCAGCCATTAATCAAAGCATTGTAACTTCATTGCCACAGTAATGGAAACAATAGCTGATAGAGCAGAGCAGGGGGATCTACACACAGGAGCTTAAAACTGAAAGATTAAAGATTAGACCTCCTTTCTTCTGCTCTACAAATGCAGCTTCTGAATCCCACGGCTGGGCCCAGAGCCAGGAGCCGCTACGGAGAACCTGGACCAGCCGAGAAAAAGCCCTTTAAAGGTCATTCACGCTTTAAAAGAATGCATTTGAATGTTAGAGGTTAGAGGAGAGAGATCGGCAAAGAGAGACAGAGCGCCACCAAGTGGAGGGATGGTTCTACACAAGTGGATAACAATGATTAAAGGATATATTCTATTTGTTTTCTTTACTGGGTTTAAAGGATGGATTACCATCTCTTTCTTTACTGTTTTAAATGATGGTAGACTCTCATTTCTTTACTGGTCTTCAGGACAGTAGACTCTCTCTGTTTCTGTACTAGTTTAAAGGATGATAAATTCTTTTTCTCTACTGGTTTAAAGGATGGTAAAATCTGTTTCTCTACTGGTTTAAAAGACGGTAGATTCTATCTGTTTCTCTACTGCTTTAAAGGATGATAAAATCTGTTTCTCTACTGGTTTAAAGGACGGTAGACTCTCTGTTTCTCTACTGGTTTAAAGGATGGTAAAATCTGTTTCTCTAATGGTTTAAAGGACGGTAGACTCTGTTTCTCTACTGGTTTAAATGATGGGAAACTCTGTTTCTCTACTGGTTTAAAGGGTGGTTAACTATCTGTTTCTCTTCTGGTTTATTGGGTGTCAAACTATCTGTTTCTCTTCTGGTTTAAAGGGTGGTAGACTCTATGTGTTTCTCTACTGGTTCAAAGGATGGTACACTCATTTCTCTACTGGTTCAAAGGATGGTACACTCATTTCTCTACTGGTTCAAAGGATGGTACACTCATTTCTCTACTGGTTCCAAGTATGGTAGACTCTATCTGTTTCTCTACTGGATCAAAGGATGGTAGACTCTATCTGTTTCTCTACTGGTTCAAAGGATGGCACACTCATTTCTCTACTGGTTCAAAATATGGTAAACTCCGTTTCTCTACTGGTTTAACAGATGGAAGACGATCTGTTTTCTACTGGCTTAAAGAATGGTAGACTGTTTCTCTACTGGTTTAAAGGACAGTATACTAAATCTGTTTATCTACTGGTAAAATCTTTTTATCTACTGGTTTAAAGGATGGTAAACTGTTTCTCCACTTGATTAAGCGATGCTGAGCGATTTTCTGCTTCTCTACCGGTTTAAATAATGCTAAACCCTTTTATTCAAATGGTTAAGATGGAAACAAAATCTTTTGTCAGGTCATCTGAATCTTCAAACTTCTACTTTAAGCTCTGAAACAAAAATTTTATGGTTATAAATACACTGTATGGTACATGGTACAAGTATGTGGAAGATATTTCTTCCAAAGCCTTACCTCACTTGGCAAGTTAGAACACCTAAGTGTGAGGTGTTATCTTGTGAGTGTGGCCAGAGTGCTCATGGCAAGGCGATGTGAATTATTGGAGTTGGAGCAAGGCCTGACAGTGGGTGCCCAATGATTGGGACGTTCTATTTCTTAAGTTGTGCCTATATTTAACACATGCGTACTAGGAATACATCATAGAACTGATCACAGAGAAAGAAAAAAACAGGTTTAAGATCATTCATGAGCCTGAACAGCATGTGTCTGTTTTAACTTAAAAAAAAAAAACCTGTGTTTAGTGTCTCTATACCTGTTTTTACCAGCCATGGCAAGATTCAGACAATTTGCCCTGGCAGATTCAGTAAAAGTCATGGGATCAGTTCTTTAGAGCTTCTGGTTATTTTCTAAGAGAGCAAGTGCAACTGACTCAGTGAACCAGTTCAGTTGAGAGAGTAAGTAGCATTGCATCGAACATCTTGAACTGTTAAGAACTGCCTGCTCACTCCACTTACAGATCCATTACACGTTTTTTAAGAGGGCCACAGTGCAACCTACAGCTGAAAGAGGGTGAAGAAGGACTGATAGGCCAACAGTGTTGTTCAGAAACGGCAGTTACTCTATTGCATTGAGTTTGAGAAAAGGGATATACAGTGGTATAAAAAAAAAATTGGGGCATCCTCAAACGTTTAGGAATCATCAATTTCAATTAAATATATCATATAGCAGATGAACACAGTGATATTTGAGAAGAGAAATTAAGTTTATAGGATTGACAGAAAGTGTGCAATAATTCTTTAAACAAAATTAGGCAGGTGCATAAATTTGGGCACCCCAACAGAAAAAGAAAATTACATCAATATTTGGTAGTAGATCCTCTATTTGGAAATACAACAGCCTATAAACATTTCCTATAGCTTCCAATGAAAGTCTGGCTTCTGGTTGTAGGTATTGTGAACCATTCTTTTGCTATCATAACGATGGGAAAAGTATGCCTTGTGCGTCTCAAAAAACGCAAAAGGCATGTACCAATTCTCTTAATAAATTATGGGTTTCACTTGCTGTTACCTTTAAGAGCCAGGTGTGCTCTGACTTTGGCACATTGCTATTTCCGGGGCGCAGCTATCTGGATGTATTTAATGCTTCTCAGCAGAGGAAACTGACCTGCTTCTTCTGTATAGCGCTGAAATCTGACACTTGCACTTGGATGCATGCATTTTTGCAACCATTTATTTGACTATCAGAATTAATTATACTATACTATGCTACAAGTAGTATAACTTACTGTGAATGATCTATCCTACAGAACCCTGTTTTTCAGTATTTTTACCAGAAAATGTAAGAGCTTAATGTCTCTTTATTAAAAGTGGATCAGAATTCAAAATAGCCAGAATAAATCTGTGGACAGAAACTAGTGGCAAGGGTTAAAAAACAAAAAGAGCCCCTACTGCATGACCAGGGGCCTGAACCTTCTAAAGGCAGATGTGGCTAAAATTAAAAACATAAAAATAGATGGAACAAATAGGAACAAGTATTTTTTTTTCTTTTTGCAATCCTTGTCTACAATTTATTTATTTCTTTTTTCCCATTGTGAGGGCATCTATTGGGCACCACATTATATTTAGGGCATTAGGACAACCCTATTCAGGACATCATCCTATTTTCTCTACTGGAAAGTGCATCCTTTTAGACATTATCTAGACAGGGTGGAATAGAAAAGCCATCTTTTCTATTGGAAGACCAAAAGGGCAAGATTTATCATCACAATTCCATAATCTAGAGGGCACTTTATTGTTATTTATTGCAAATAGTGGCTGCCTAGCAAATGGGGACTCATTCACTTTTTCCCCACCAGAAGGGCTTCCAAAAATCCAAAGCACTTCGGCCTTTTGGCCACTCAAAGGAGGGTACCAAAGGAGACACTTTTCCGATTATAAGGTACTGCGTGGCGGTTGCCCAACCTGCTCCCCCCCTTTCAGTCCAACAGTGTCAGAAACTGTCCATTAATGAAGGGCCTAATAAGTGCCAGCGCCAACTGTGTACGAACAGATGGCCGACAGTCTCCAACTGTACACAAGAAAGAACAAGCCACAAGAGTGGGGTTTCTGATAAAGTGGCCAAAGAGGAGTAATTAAGGCAGCTTTCATTAAAGCAGACTTTCAGTTCGGCTTAGATCGAGCCGTCTCTCTCTGGTCTCTTTTTAAAGCTTTGCCTACAAAGACTGCTGTGTTCGAATGAGGTCTTATACTGTTGTTTCATCAGGGGGAGTTTTTGCAGGTTTGGCGTCCTTCTCCAAAGTGATCATGTGATCATTGATTCAGAGAGACACTCTGTTCCTGATAAAAGCTTTATGTAACTGTGAAGGCATTTGTTGTGAGAGAAATTAGCCACTTACTTGCTGGTTGTTGGTGACCTTTTCAATCCAAAATCACACCTGTATTGAAGTTGTGAGGTGTTTGAGTATCAGTAAATAGTTTGGACATATCTTCTCATTTAATGTTTTTAATTTTTAGAAATCACATAGTAAAATTAAAAGTGTTAAACAAACCAAAATACTCTGTGAAGCTTTTAAATGGAATCTTACGGAGCCCCTAAAGGGACGTGGTGTATTTTTTTTTTATGTTTTTTTTATGTAAAAAGTAGCGAACGCGACATACTAAGTGGTGAGCACCAGATAGTAAGTGGTGAGCACCAGATAGTATGTGGAGCTCACCACTCAGTATATTCACTTGTTTGTACCTGACTTCACAGATTGCTAACCTAGCTAATATTAGCTAAAACATTCCCCACTATAGCTTGCTAGCTACCATTATCTGGTGCTCACTGTTTATTATGTGGTGCTCACCACTTTTTACGTAAAAAAGGGGCTCCGTAGGATCTTATCAGGGGTGCTGTTAACTTGCGGTTACTGAGGCTGGTAACTCTGATAAACTTATCCTGTGCAACAGAGGTAATTCTTGGTCTTCCCTCTCTAGGGTGGTCCTGATGAGAGCCAGTTTCATCATCTAATTATTTTTGATGGTCTTTGTGACTGCACTTGAGGATACTTTCAAAGTTCTTGATTTTTTTTTTTTTTAGATTAACTGACCTTCATTTCTTAAAGTATTTTTTTTACTTACTTGAGTAGTTCTTGTTATAATATGGATTAAAACCTTATTCAAATAAAGCTATTCACTGTATAGCAACTCTACCTCTTCACAACTTTACAACTGATACTCTCATTAAACAGAGCAAGAAAATCAAATACCGTATGTTTCACACTGTAAGCCACTCTTAAAAGTAAAAAAAAAAACGTATATTTTCTAAAAATCGTCAGTGTGTCTTATAATCCAGTGATAAATGGTCCAGTGGTAAAGCCACTCTGCTGAAGTACAGCGTTATACAGGCAGGAGTTTTAGCACCGAGGCTGGAGCAGTATTAGCATTAGTTGCTAACTACGCTAAGCTCTAGCTCTTTCACTGTTCAGAGGTGAGTATAACGAATTGTAGTCTGCGTGTTTACCGTGTTTAAACAAGCTACAGGTGACAAACCGCTAGCTAGGCGGCATTTACTAGCGCTAAGTGCTGCTAACTGCACTAAAATACTGGAAGTCTAAGCTTACTGTAAATAAACAGGAGTGCTGTACTCACAAAAATAAACAGTTTTCAGAAGAGAAGTCTGTGTAAATAAACATGCAGCACTCGTTTGACTTTGAAAGACTTTGAAACATTTTTTTTTGGTTTTTAGAATTACAGTTTTGTTTACCTGCTGAATTAGAAGGAAAACATGGCGACACCCTTGTTTCCTTACTATTGTCGCTTAAAGTGCATCTTGTAATCTGATGAGCCTTATGTGTGAGAATAGACCAGAAAATAAACGTTCATTGATAGTGCTCCTTATAGTCCATAAAATATGGTAATTAGCTCTTGATAAGTTCAGCACAGCTGTTAACTGAAAGCCATTCCAGGTGACTCTATCTCATAAAGCTGATTGAGAAAAAATAAAAATAAATAAAAAGAAAGCTGTCATCTAAACAAGAGGTCCTACTTTCAGAAAAAAATGTCAAAACATATAAAACATATACTGTAAAAAAAAAAAAAAAAGTAAAATCTATAAATTTAAGGTGTGACTGGTATTTTATCTCGTTCATGAGGTTGAGCACTAGTCAGCAGTGTCACTTTTGTACTGGGAATACGACATAGAAGGCATTACAACCCACAGGAGACAGCGCACTGGAGATGGAGTGGAGATGATGGTGTCACATCTACATTCAGTGCAGGAAAACCCTACTAATATATATATATATAGAGACCTAGAACAAATCAACAAGTTTCTCTGATCTGTTTTTAAAGCGGTTTTCAGAGACAGCATTCCGAAGGAGCTCTTAAACTGTTGTTTTCATCAGTCTGAGCATTTGTGGTTTTCTCGTCCTTCTCCAAAGTGCTCGTGTGATCGATTCAGAGAGGTGCTCCTTCACCTTTATGTGAACCGTGGAGGCATTTATAGTGAGAGAAATCAGCCACATACCTGTTGCTGGTGTCCTTCTCAATCTGAAGAAAGCCTTTGAGAAAGCTCTCCAGCAACAATGCATTCATCTGATTGATCCCGCAAAGCCACATCGTGCACAGAGCTCACTCCGGCAGGAAGAATGCTCTTTATACGTGGGTCTTTGTGTGTGAGCATATCTACAGCCAGCAGTCCTGGAAGATCTTTGATTTCAGCACAAAGCAGCAGAGCTCGGGATGATACACAGAGTCTCTCAATATGTCTGGAGAACACCTGGAGAAACTGTAAACACTGGCTTGTCTATTCAACATAAAACTAAATCTTTTTATGTCTTTACGTGGAAACTGGCGAATAAAATTGGTTTATTTAACTCAATATAAATTAATACTTTGAATTAAAAAATTGTTTGCTCATTTAACATATTAATTTGAGGTATAATAAAATAATTTTTTTTTTACTTTGATTTCGTTTTATATCGTCTATACTACCTGAAATAAAGTTCTGTACCAAAGCAAACAAAAAAAAAGCTAAATTGGGCTCTGGGTGATCCAATAAACTCCTAGAAAGTACATTTGGCCTTGCTTTGTCTAAGGGGGTAGACGGTGCTCTCCAAAAGCATCACTTCCATTGTGATGTAGGTCAGCACAGGCTTCTGTTGGCTGATGTTTCAGAGCTGGGTGGCTGTGCTTTCCTCCAAGCTCACTGGCCAAAGTGAGTAAACACCTAAAACACTCTACAGTAAAGAAGCTAGAGCTCCACTGGGATATCGCTATGTTAATGTACCATATTTTTCGGACTACAAGGCTAGGGGCAACAGCATTAGCATTAGCCGCTAACCGCTGCTCTAGTGGGACGTAAACGCTATTCAATAGACTCCTGAGTGTTCCGGTAACCCAGGGTGCTACCAGCTAGCGGTTTGTTCCACGTAGCTTATTTTAACACGGCAAACATGTAGACTACAGTCCAAAATACTCACCTCTGAACAGTGAAAAAGCTAGCACTGCGGTTAGCGGCTAATGCTAATGCTGCTACCCCAGCATTATTAGTGCTGGAGAAACTTCAATGAAAACTTAACCTTATAACACTGTACTTCAGCAGAGTGGCTTTATTGCTCCTTAATACCTCACTGGCAAAATTCATACATAAGGCGCAATGGATTTTAAGGTTGAACTGTCGATTTTTGGGGAAACTAAGAAATTTTAAGTGTTTACTTCAAATTGCTACAGTAATATTACTTGAAACATGTGCAGTGAATACAATAAAATCAGATATTTATGTTTTTAGGGGTGTAATTTGATGACCCTTTATGTTGTCCCAAAATCTAAAATCTTCTAAATCTATATACAATAAAACAGGCAATTGTTCACATTTCAAATCCCATTAATTATCATTCTTACAGTATTATTACTTGACTCATACATAATAAATACTATTATAAGTGTTCTTCAAGACTTCAGTGGTGTCATTTGGTAATCCTTTGATTTTCTTATTTTACATTTTAAATTAGGTCTTATTACAACCAAATAAGCATTTTTTTCTAATGTTGTCATAACGTTACTGCATATTTCTACAGTAATATTATTTGAAATTAAACATGATTAATACTATGAAAAGTGTTTTTCAAGACTTGAGGGGTGTAATTTGATAACATCATGATTTTAATCTTTAATAAGACTTTAATTGGTTCTCTATACATAATGTAATGATTAAAAATATAGTGTATTTTATTTTTGGTAGGAGAAAAGTCTGCATTTCCAGAATGTTACGCTGTTCTACAGATAGACAGTTGTGTTTTTGGTGTGTATTTATTGATTAGACCTTGTTAAGTTATGTTCATGGAGATGTAAAACTATAAACTATAGTTTTATAGTTATAAACTATAAAAAAATATATATTTTTTAAGGCTACGTTTGCACAGATATATATTTTCCCCCTAACAATTATGTTACTTTTGTACTGCTTAAATCTGTTAACATGCTTTACATATTTTTATTTTACATATGTCGTATATTAGTAATATTACAATATTACTAATATTATATTATTTAAATTCTATTGTGAAATAATCAGTTAAAAGGTCAAGTAAACACTTCAGTCGTGAAATCTTTAAAAGTGTGAACTAATGTTGACATCACAGTTTCTCAGTGATTAATTATGATTGATAAACTTAAAATATTGTAACAGTAATGATAATATTAGTCATATTTTTGTTAGCAGGTATACAGGCTTCCGTATATGAACTAAGTAGAAGTTGCAGTGAAGGGGATTCATTTATCAGGGATGAGCATATTAAAATTCTATCATGAAATTTTATGGGCGTCCTGCTGCTGCGGTGTGAGGAGCAGCTAAAAGGCAAGGCTCCTGAAGGGCAAGTATAATCAGCTCCGAGTAATGAGTCTGTTGACTGAAATGTCTCTAAAATTACAGGACCACCTGCTGGCGGAGCGATCAGCATAATACTCTCCACCTCCCCGAGGGAAGGGTCACCTCATTCCCTTTATGGAACTTCAGAGAGCAGAGCAGTGCCCTCGTCTGACAGACTGATAGACAGTGATGCTCCACAGCCTCATCATTCTACACTTAGAACCAAATCACCAAATTCAACCTACAGCAGTTTAGCCCCGCCCATTCTGTCTACAGCAGTTTAACATCCCCCCAATTTTGTCTACAGCAGTTTAGTCCCACCCATTCTGTCTACAGCAGTTCAGCCCCACCCATTCTGTCTACAGCAGTTCAGCCCCACCCATTCTGTCTACAGCAGTTTAGTCCCACCCATTTTGTCCACAGTAGTTTAGTCCCACCCATTCTGTCTACAGCAGTTTAGTCCCACCCAATTATCCTACAGTAGTTAAGGTCCACCTATCTAGTGTACAAGAGTTTAGCCCCACCCATTCAACTCACAGCATTTTACCTCCACCCATTTAATCTATAGAAGATTAGCTCCACCCAGTATGTCCACCCAACAGATATTTAGCCCCATTTCATTTGGTCTACAACTATTTACCCCTGTTTATTTTTCTTAGATCAGCATAGTCCTGCCTATTAGAGCAGTATCCTATTTAAATTAAAAGTTTAGCCCCACCCATTGGTTTCATTCAATAATTGATGTTGTTTTAGCCCACCTATTCAATTCAGCCTACAGCAGATTAGCCCCACTGATTCAGATTAAAATAGTTTAACTCCACCTATTTAGCCCACAGCAGTTTAGCTCCACCTATTCAGCCTAAAGCAGTTTAGATCCAACCATTCAGCCTACAGCAGTTTAACCCCACCCATTCATCCTACAGTGTATTAGCTTCACCTATTCATCCTACAGTGTATTAGCCTCACCCATTCATCCTACAGCAGTTTAGCCTCAATCATTCAGCGCACTTCAGTTAAGCTCCACCCATTCACACTGCAAAAGTTTAGGCCAGTTAATTTAGACTACAGCAGTGCAGCTCCATCCAAGATGAAGATCTGAGAGTAGAAGAGTGTGAGGGGATCTGATCTGAACTCCGGGGGTCTCTCAGTGAGCAGAGCTGAGTGTGAGGTTTTCTCCGTCACACCGCTCCTCTGATTAATGTGGAGGCAGCAGATGCGCCCCCTACTGATTATTACAGAACTGATATCCCCCCCAAAGGCTAAAGCACATGGCACACCCCCAGCAGTCCCACAACACACACACTCACTGCCAGCCAGACAGCATGCTGGAGAGCTTGCCAGATCATCACTGAAGCAGACCTGGAGAAGGGGCGGAGTCTGGAAGATTCCTTCTCCTTATAAATTCAGACACAGATATTTTAAATACACTTGTGGCCACATTATCAGAAACAATCGCTCACATTGCTGGCGGACAGTTAAAGACTGGAGCCCATCTGTTGATGCAGTTTGTGTGTGTGTGTGTGTGTGTGTGTGTGTTATTTCACTGGTACACTGCATAGCTTTAGCCACTAATATTTCCACCTCAGACTAATTGCTCTCAACTGTGACAAAAGCAGGAAGATAATACATGATTACTGACATGAAAATTTAAGGCAAAATTACAGTCAGATTTATGACAATGTTAAGTGAATCAAATATTTGGATTCTAATTCCTATTTGAATGTGTATCCAGGCTTACATTAGAATTGAATCAGAATCAAAATCAAATTTAAAATCAACATTAGATTACCATTGTCACATTAACATTTAACGGGAGTTTCTGGTTCACAATGAAATTCCTTTAAAATTACCTTAATAAACTGAATTAGAGTTAGACTAATTCATGGAGTGAGTAATTATTAGAGATAGAACAGAAACAGGCATTATACTGAAATATAAAAACAGGAACAGAGTCAGAATTAGATTTCAATAAAATAGTTAAAATTAGGTCCAGATTTTTGGAGTAAGTAATTTTCTAAGATAAGAATCAGAGTTAAAATTAGGCCAAGAATAAGAGTCAGATTTTAGGAGTCATTACGTTTCTAAGATCAGAGTCAGAGTTAAAATTAGATCCAAAATCTGAGTCAGATTTCGATTTCTGAAGTGAATAATTTTGTAGGATCAGAGTCAGATTTCTGGAGTGCGTGATTTTCTAGAATCAGAGTCAGGGTTAAAATTATATCCAGAATTAGAGTGCAAAATTAGGACCAGAATCAGAGTTAAAATTAGGTGCAGAATCAGAGTCAGATTTTTGGAGTAAGTGATTTTCTAGAGTCAGAGTCAGGGTTGAAATTAAATCCAGAATCAGGCTTACACTAGAATGGAATCAGAATCAAAAACAACATTATCTGGTTCACAAAGAGATTCCTTCAAAATTAGCTTTATAAACTGAATTAGAGTTAGACTGATTTATGGAGTGAGTAATTATCCTAAATGGAAATCAGAGATAGAACAGAGACAGACATTTTACTGAATTATAAAAACATAAACAGAGTCAGAATTAGATTTCAATAAAATAGATAAAATTAGGGCAAGAATTAGAGTCAGATTTTAGGAGTCAGTACATTTCTAAGATCAGAGTCAGAGTTAAAATTAGGTAAAGAATAAGAGTTAGATTTTAGGAGTCAGTACGTTTCTAAGATGCGAGTCAGAGTTTTTTTGTGACAGAATCAGAGTGAGTGATTTTCTAGGATAGAAGTCAGAGTTAAAATAAGGTCCAGAATTAGATTCAGATTTTTGGAGTGAGTGATTTTCTAAGACCAGAGTCAGAGGTAAAATTAGGTCCAGAGCCAGAGTCAGATTTCTGGAATGAGTGACTTTCTAGGATCAGAGTTAAAATTAGACCCAGATTCAGATTTTTTGAGTGAGTCATTTTCTGGGATCAGAGTGAGAGTTAAAAAAAAAAATCCAAAATCAGATTTCTGGAGTGAATAATTTTCAAGGATCACAGTCAGAGTTACAATTAGGTCCAGAATTAGAGTCATATTTCTGGAGTGAATTATTTTTTAAGATTAGTCAGAGTTTAATTAGGTCCAGAAACAGATTTTTGGAGTGAGTGATTTTCTAAGACCAAAGTAAAAGTTAAAATTAGTTGCATTAGAGTCAGATTTCTGGAGTGAGTGATTTTCTAGGATCAGAATCAGAATTAAAATTAGGTGCAGAATCAGAGTCAGATTTCAGGAGTGAGTGGTTTTATAGGATCAGAGTCAGAATCAAAATTAGATCCAGTGTCAAAGTTCTGGAGGATTTATTAAAATTTGAGTCAGAGATAAAATAAAGTGAAGAATCAGAGTAAGCTTTCTGTAGTGAGTCATTTTCTAAGATTAGAGTCAGAGATAAAAAAAAAAATAGTTACAGAATCAGATTTTTGGGGTGAGTGATTTTCTAGGATCAAAATCAAAGTAAATTAAAAATCAAATTAATTATTCAAATTAAAATTAGGTCCAGAACCAGAGTAAGATATCTGAAGTGAGTAATTGTCTAAGATCAGAGTTAAAATTAGGTCCAGATTCAGATTTTTGAGGTGAGTAATTTTATGGTCAGAGTTAAAATTAGGTCCAGAATCAGAGTCAGATTTCTGGAGTAAATCCTTTCTCTATATCAGAAACAGCGTCAGAGTTAGATTTCTTAACTGAATTACATTTCTGGAGTGACTCAAACCTCATGCTGAGAAACAAACTTAGAGTCAAAACAGATAAATGATCCCTGGAACAGAGCCATCCCTCTCTCCCTCTCTCTCTCTCTGCATGGCTGGACTGTGTGTGTGTTTGTGTGTGTGCGAGTTGATGGAAGACTTTATAAAACTCCACATTTTTGCTGGAATATTTGCAGCACCACCCAAACTTCTGCTGTTTTTCCGCTTCTGTAAATCAGACGGTTTGATTTACATCAGATCTCATTTCCATAATTCAGCCTGTGTGACGGTTATGAACAATAACCCTAAACAAATACCAACAAAACCCCCAAAACAATACACAACATTTACATTTTAATGTGCGGCGCCGTCACACACTACAACACATTTACATACATATTACTGCGCCCGAGCCAGAGTCTCCAACCGAGACACTTAAAATCACACCTCTCCAGCAAAACGCTTACAGACGCATTACCACAATTTACAGCAGCCGAGCCGACATTAGAGCTGAACATCAGCACATTTTAAAGTTTAAAAACAATGTTCCTCTACGAAAGATTGGATGAGTTTTGCATATTTCTTTCTCTCTACAGCCCATAATGTCTTTAAACCATTCAAAGAACCGGGACCATCTTTCAACAATAGCTGATCAAACCACATGGTTAAGGGATTACTTTACAAAACTTTTACTTTATCAACTACAAGCTCTATAATACAACTTTAATACAGACTTTAAACTGCAAAACAGTAGCCTAATGTTAACCATGTCCACAAGCAACATCAACTTCTCTGGGCTTGGAGGCATCTGGGCTGGACCATTACCCAGTGGAAATGTCTACTATGGTCAGAGAAATCAGTATTCCACAACATTTTCAGAAGAAATGAATGCTATGGGCTGTGGACCAAATATTAAAAAGGACCATCCAGATTGTTATCAGCCTAATGCCCAAATATCCCAAAGCCCTGTGGTCTGTCATGGTATTGGAGTTGTGTCAATACACTTCTTTGTGTCAGCACTGATGCAGAAAACTACACTGAGATCCTAGAGCATTTTACACATAAAAACAAGGCAAGGATGCAGATAAAATGGTAAAAAAGGCAATAATGACTCCCTTACGAAGTGTTTGCAGGAAGAACAGAACAAATAAAAACACCTGAAACACTGTGGGCCCAATCATACACCCTGCACAAGGAACGTCACAATGCTCTTTGCTATGTTGCACCCCTCAACAGTCTATTTCAGGGGTGTCCAAACTACGGCACGCGAGGTATTTTAGAAGTAAAATTTAAAAAGTTGGCTCGCAGGTTTTTATAATGTGAGATTCAAAGTTTGAGCGCTGGGTGTCAGAAAACAGACCAAAGAGTCTATATGCGGCGAGAATGCGCAGTTGTGGCCAGAAAAAGGAAGCAAACAGTCTATATGCGGCGAGAATGCGCAGTTGTGGCCAGAAAAAGGAAGCAAAGAGTCTAAAAGCGGCGAGAATGCGCAGTTGTAGCACAGAAAACAAGCCAAAGAGTCTAGTAGCGGCGAGAGTGATCAGTTGTAGCGCAGAAAACGAGCCAAAGAGTCTAGTAGCGGCGAGAGTGATCAGTTGTAGCGCAGAAAACGAGCCAAAGAGTCTAGTAGCGGCGAGAGTGATCAGTTGTAGCTCAGAAAACGAGCCAAAGAGTCTAGTAGCGGCGAGAGTGATCAGTTGTAGCGCAGAAAACGAGCCAAAAAGTCTAAGAGCCGCGAGAATGCGCAGTTGTAGCTCAGGTGAGGGTTCATTAACCATTAATATAAAACCTTGTGCTTTCTGTGTATTAATAAATACATTTTCTTTAAAATCTCAGCGTTCCTGATTATTTTAGTATAGATATATAAATATTATTGTATTTTAGTCTTGACATTACAAACTAAACATTTTCTTCCTGCTCCCCCCTGACTTGAGGTGTAATAGGAGGGATAGCGGTGCTCTCGTGTCTGTGCCGGAGCTCCTCTGAGCTCAAACCAGACTCTGTAAGTTTTCCGAGGCGGCCGCGACCAACGCTCGTGAGAACTGCGACCTGCTTTCCGACCTTTAGTTCTAACAGTTCTACAAGGACTACTGGTTCATTCTTTACAAACTAATATACAGACACACTGGCAGAAGCTGGAAAGAGACCAGATTAGAGAAACTAATCCGCCTGAAACATTTATTACACTCTGCAACTGTAGGGGGAGCCCATGAGCACAAAATCCCAATCCTACCTAGTGGAGCTTTAAGGGAAATTGCAGGTTCTCCTGTGCTTTATTTGTACCTACATTTAAGTACAAGTAGGACCTCATAAGTATTTTGTATTTATAATGATTCATCGAGAGCAGTTACACCATAAGTGTTGGAAAGGTAAGTGCAGGGTAAGTTTCATAAAGTTACCTAGTCGTTACACTCTTGTTCCTGGTTGTAATTTATGTATATGTACAGTTAAAGTACCTGTAGGACCCGGTAAGTATTTTAAATGTACTGGCTAATCCAGAGAAGTTACACTATAAGTAAAGGGAACTTACCCTCTTAAAAATGGCGTTACCCACTAATTCTCTTAAATAATCATGAGTGTGTTTTGGGTGTAACATGAAATAAAGGAAATGATAAGTGACACACGGATTGCTTTAAGACTCAGGTGCGCTCTGACTTTGGCGTGTTTGTAATCTTAACAGTGCAGCACTTTTTGTGTCTCTGAATACAGCTGACTTCCAGACCACCACACCCATCAGTGTAGATTTATTATTAACTATACTGCTTTAACTAGAGTGGGTGCGAGGCATCAAAAAAAATCTTTATAGGGTATAAGGTAGCAAAACGGTACAGACGCCTTGCTCCTGTACAATAGGGCCCTTTATCACTTAGTAAAATCCAGGTAGATAAAATGTCTTTAAGAATATATACATTAATTTTCCCCTGAGATGTATTCAAACCGTCTGGCCCCTGTGGACGATGGTAAATCAGGTTGCTGTAAGGGCAGAGATTGCCGGCGTCTGGTTCCTGCCTCCAGCAGACACAGCGATGTGATGAAAGTGAGGGAGATTGATGGGCGGAGAGGGTGAGGGAAACACTCTGGATATCTAAAGCCGTCAGCCGGTCATCTTTACTGTTACCTTGAGGACTCTTATACCCCGTATTTCAGCCTGAAGACTCTCAGAGGAGCAGCTGCAGATCCAGCACACATCTTTTAATAAAGGAAGACCGATGCTTTGGAAGCCTACTGTGAAAAATTACGTCTATACCAAAATCTCTGAGTGAGAGCCAGGAACAACTAGACATAAATGAAATAGATTTTTTCATCAATTAACAGCTAATAGTTGAGACAAATTTTCAATCATATCCAATATATAGTTACCCAATGTATGGACACACCTTACATTCAGTAAATTTATGCATTGTAGATTAAATATAAAGTCATCCAAACTGTAAAGAAACATAAAGAAGTATTTAGTGAACAAAAAAAAGTGCTAAGCAGAACATGTTTTATATTTCAGCTTCTTCAATTTTTCATTCATTTTGCTTTATTTAATACTTTACAGTGATGTGAATAAGTTTGAGCACCCCTGATAATTTTCACGATTTTCCTTTATAAATCATTGGTTGTTCAGATTCAGATCAGCAATTTTAGTTAAATATATAATATAGCAGATGAACACAGTGATATTTAAGAAGTGAAATAAAGTTAATATGATTTAAAGGAAAATGACATCAATATTTAGTAGATCCTCCTTTTGCTGAAATAGCAGCCTCTAAACTCTTCCTACAGCTTCCAATGAGAGTGTGGCTTCTGGTTGAAGGTATTTTGGATCATTCTTCTTTATAAATCATCTCCAGTTCAGTCAGGTTTGATTCAGGTGTCTGATCATGAACAGCTCGATTTAAATCACACCACAGATTTACAATAATATTCAGGTCTGGGGTCTGAGATGATCATTCCAGAACGTTGTACTTGTTCCTCTGTATGAATGCTTTAGTAGATTTAGAGCAGAGTTTAGTGTTTAGGGTCGTTGTCTTGTTGAAGAATCCAGCCCCGGCGTAACTTCTTCTTGAACTTTCTCACTGATTCTTAAACATTGTTCTCAAGAATCTGCTGATATTGACTGAAATCCATTCGACCCTCAACTTTAACAAGATTCCCAGTACCTGCACTGATCACACAGCCCCACAGAATGATGAACCACCACCAAATTTTACTGTTGGGAGCTTTAAGTGTTTGTCTTGTAATGCTGTGTTCTCTTTCTCCATGCATAAATAACCGCCCTGCAAATAACTCCAAATTTTAGTTTCATCAGTCCACACACAGCACCTTATTCCAAAATGAAGCTGACTTGTCTAAATGTGCTTTAGCTTTAGCATACCTCAAGCGACTCTGTTTGTGGCGTGTGCTCAGAAAAAGGCTTCTTCTGCATTAATTACCCTCCCATACAGCCTCTCCTTGTGTAAAGTGTGCTGAATAGTTGAATGATGCACAGTGACTCCATCTGCAGCAAGATCATGATGATGATGTAGGTGTTTGGAGCTCTGGAGGTCTGTGGGTTGACTATGACTGTTCTCACCATCCTTCTCCTCTGCTTATCTGAGACTTTTGTGTACACACACTGTCTAAAAAGTTTAACTTTTTTCTACAGTCCACAGAGTAATTTTTTCCAAAAGTCTTGGGGATCATCAAGAGGTTTTCTGGCAAAATTGAGATGAGCCTTAATGTTCTTTTTGCTCATCAGTGGTTTTCGTCTAGGAACTCTGCCATTCAGGTCATTTTTGCCCAGTCTCTTTCCTATGGTGTCATACATGATGACAGTAACTGATGTAATTGAGGCCATGCAGTTCTTTGGATGTTGTTGTGGGGTCTTTTTTTTCGGACCCCTTGGATGAGTAATCGATGCGCTCTTGGGGTAGTTTCGGGCGTCCGGCCACTCCTGGGAAGGTTCACCACTGTTCAACGTTTTCACCATTTATGGATAATGGCTCTCACTGTGGTTCACTGGAGTCCCAAAGCTTTGGAAATTCCTTTATAACCTTTTCCACAATGATAGATCTCAATTACCTTCTTTCTTTTGTTCCTGAATTTTTTTGGATCTTGGCATGATGTGTAGCTTTTTGAGTATCTTTTAGTCTACCTCACTTTGTCAGGCAGGTCCTATTGAAGTGATTTCTTGATTGAGAGCAGATGTTTTAATAATCAGGCATGGGTGTCTAAAGGAATTGAACTCGGGTGTAATAAATCACAGATAAAATATGTTTTAACTGTGGGGGCAACACTTTTTCACTTGTGTTGTCTTTGACTAATATTTCAACTAGTTTGATAATCTGAAAAATAAGAAATCATTAAGGGGAAAAACTCTTTTTCACACCACTGTAACTGTAACTGATATGTACAGTTGTTAAAGGCTCTTTTTTGTCTGTATCTGCTTTCTTATTTTGGTGCTTTTTCCTTTCATACAGCAGTTATTCAGTAAAAGCTCTCTCTCCATCTTTTCTCTTCGTTATTCTGTGTTTGACCTCACAGGTAAATGTTGAGCTCACTCGGCTGAATGACTGGATCCAGCTCATTTTGGATACAAGGCCAGAGCAGATGCCTGCTATTGGTGTCTCTATTAGGACTTCTCTATGGACATAAATGAAGGTCTTTTCAATTTTCTGTACCAACTAAATAAGCTACAACACCAATAAACACTATTTGTCATTTGTGAAGGTCTCGGAACGTGAAAAGCAAAATTTCAGTTATACAGTTTTAGTTAGTTCATGGTTATTTGTGTGTGCTTTTATTTTTCAAAAGTCTTTATTCCAAATGAGCTCTTTAGGATTCAGATTTCAGGTAAATAAATAGTCATTATTAGCATCACTAAATAGCAGATCACACCAGCAGATGACAGGGACCAGTCGTTTGTACAAACTATGGGAGTAGTTTGTGGCTACTATATGGCAACCTGCAGAATGCAGTACATCAAATTTTAATCAAATTTAAATGTTCTCAGCTCTGTGCAAATTAATTATGAAAAGGTAATGGAATGTTTCTAAATGAACCCTTTTTTTCTTCTTAATTTGTAAACCCAATTCCATTTATTAGTTTACTACATAATTTGAACAGAAAAAAACTGTCCCTTACACTGCGCCAACAGTTCTTGATGAATGGACCAATAGAAACTCTTCAGAGTGACCTGAAATAAACTATTTTTACATCGACTTCCATTGAAAGTTTACAAGGTTTTTTCCTCTCTCCTGTAAAGTTGTTGTTTTGGAGATGTTTGGAGTGTTTTTCATTGGACAGCGACGATATGAACTCCACCTATCACTAGTAGTCCTCTCCTCTAACACTAGGAGAGTAAGGACAAGCACATGCCTCCTCTGATACATACATAATGAATTCAGCCCACCCTTTTTCCCACTGCCACCAATGCAGCATTACTGGGTATTCAGTGTACTCAGAGGAAAGTACCAGATTGCTAACTCCGATACATCATCCAACAGATACCTGAGCCAGCCAACAACACACTAGAACAAATGTGGGGAGAGAGTGAGACCTACCCACCCAGAGAGAGCTTGACCAATTGCCAGCATGATGTCCCCATTTTCCTGAAAAATTGCATTTGAACCATTACATTTCACACAGTGCTAGATTGGCATACATGTGCATAGATTTTATTTCCCTTAATAAAATAAATTATCATTAAAAAAAAAATTAAAGGTAAGAATGATAAAAAAAGCAAAAAAAATAAATCTAAATTCACAATTTAATAGGACAGAAGTAAGGCTGCTCTCACCTCTGCTGCTGATTTCAAGAGCTTCAACCAACATGTCTACGATTGGGTGAATGAAATCTTTTTGAATGATCCAGCAGACTATGAAGCAGTCACTATAATCTGAGACGCATGGGTTTGAATCCCGGTCATCCTTCTTGACAGTTTGCCATCAGCAGCCGGAGTCTAAGAGAACACAATTTTCCATGCTCTCTCTGGGTAGCATAGTATTTGCCCCGCCCCCTACAGAATTCTTTTGTTTTTGCTTTTTTGTCATACTGATATTTTTCTGATGATCAAACAAACTTTAATAGCAGACAAAGATAATCTAGGTAAATATAAAAAGCACTTTTTAAATAATAATTGTAATTATTAAAGAGAAATAAACCTTTCCAAATCAATCTAGCCATGTGTGAAAAAGTGTTTGCCCCCTGATAACTTGGTAAAGCAATCAAGCTTTACTGTTTGCTTCCCAGGAATTAGTCTTTCACATCTCTGTGGTGGAATTTTGTTTCACTCTTCTTTCCAGAATTGTTTTAATTCAGCCACATTGGAGTGTTTTGGCTGATGCTGTTTAAGATCATCCGCAGCATCTCAATCAGACTTTAATTAGGCCACTCCAAAACCTTTAGTTTGCTTTTTCTAAGTCATTCAGAGGTGGACTTGTTTGTGTGATTTGGGTCATTGTCCTGCTTCAGAACCCAAGTACACCTGAGCTTGAGGTCACGAACAGATGGCTGGATATTCTCCGTCAGGATTGTCTGGTTATCAGCAAAAAAATCTGGTTCCATCTAATAAACCAAGTTGTCCAGATCCTGAAGCAGCAAAGCAGCCCCAGACCATCACACTACCACCACAATGTTTTACATTCAGTACAATGCTCTTTATCTTAAAATTTGTGTTAGGTTTACGCTAGCTTTACAGGACATACTCCTTTCAAAAAGTTCCACTTTTTTCACTTCAGTCCAAAGAATATTTATCCAAAATCATGGGGATCATCAATATGTGTTTTGGCAAATGTAAAACTGTTGTAGCTGTTGTGTACTTTTTGGTCAGCAGTGATTTTTGCCTCAGAACTCTCCCATGGAGACCATTTTCGCCCAGTCTCTTTCTTATTAATGAATTATTAACACTGACCTTAACTGAGGCGAGTGAGACCTGCAGTTCTTTAAATGTTGTTCTGGGTTTTTTGTCACCTCCTGGATGAGTTGTTCATGCCCTTTTGGAGTAATTTTGGTCGGACAGCCACTCCTGGGAAGGTTCACAAGTGGTCCACGTTTTCTCCATTTGTGAATAATAGCTCTCACTGTGGTCCACTGTAATCCCACTAATGTAGATTGCTCTCTTTCCCTACATTGCTCCAGTTGTGATACAGACCCTTAGAGGTAACATCAAACAAAAGCAAAACTGAAAGTGTACTTTATGTATTTCAGGTAATATTTTTCATTCTTCTTACGTGTTCTTCGTCAATGTTCATATGGCCGGTTAGGTGGCTGGTTTAACTGCAGTTGAGGTGGAATATCAGCCTGATGCAACGTGATGCTTCAGAAATAGAAACGAGGCATCCATCAGCAACATCTCACAGCATCCCACTCTGCTGCTCGCGGCTGTTGTGGACAGCTTTATTGATTATAATAGCAGCGTTTGATGGTGTTGTTGCCGCTCGCTTGCATCGCTTGCAGTTGGACATGGTGTTAGGATTAGATTTCATATAATCTGTTACATTCATCCTAAAGGTCAGCTCTATTTAATAGACATGTAATTGCATACTGGTTAAATACACGGTCAGTAACTATATCTGTACCATAATATCATCACAGTAAAGGGACTCTAACACTAATAATTACATTATTACTAAACAATTACAGGTTGTCCCTCACCAATTAGTAAAAAAATGTTACAGTGATACAAATATCTAGAAAAGATATATTTTTATGAGCTATAGGAAGTGCCTGGAGGACAATAGAGATTCATCAAGAGTGTCATCAACACAGATGTGGAAGAAGATATGAGTTTATAAGCTCCCACTACTACACAAAACAGCAGCGGACCAAAAACAGACCACTGAGGGACTCCAGAATACTGAAGTATATGATAGTATATCTTTAGGGTCAGTTCATAAGCCTTTTCTATAATTGTATATCTTGATCCAGTGTTAATATCAGTGTTTAATTTCCAGTTGAACGACCCAGTATCAGTCCAGTATACTGGAGTTCTTCAGTCACTTTAGTTTATTATATGTTTCTATCCAGTATATTATCATTGCTTATTGTCCAACTGATACTCAATATCAATTCAGTATACTGGAGTCCCTCAGGGCTCAGTTCTTGGTTCACTTTAGTTTATTATATGTTTCTATCCAGTATATTATCATTGCCTAGTGTCCAACTGAAGGACTCAATATCAGTTCAGTATACTGGAGTCCCTCAGGGCTCAGTTCTTAGGTCACTTCAGTTTATTATATGTTTCTATCCAGTATTATTATCATTGCCTAGTGTCCAACTGAAGGACTTAATGTCAGGGCAGTATACTGGAGTCCCTCAGGGCTCAGTTCTTAGGTCACTTCAGTTTATTATATGTTTCTATCCAGTATTATTATCATTGCCTAGTGTCCAACTGAAGGACTTAATGTCAGGGCAGTATACTGGAGTCCCTCAGGGCTCAGTTCTTAGGTCACTTCAGTTTATTATATGTTTCTATACAGTATTATTATCATTGCTTAGTATCCAACTAAGAGACTCAATATCAGTTCAGTATACGGGAGTCCCTCAGGGCTCAGTTCTTGTTTCACTTTAGTTTATTATATGTTTTTATCCAGTATTATTATCATTGCCTAGTGTCCAATTGAAGGACTCAATATCAGGGCAGTATACTGGAGTCCCTCAGGGCTCAGTTCTTAGGTCACCTCAATTTATTATATGTTCTATCCAGTATTATTATCATTGCCTAGTGTCCAACTAAGATAACTCAATATCAGTTCCGTATACTGGAGTCCCTCAGGGTAGAGTTCTTGGTTTACTTCAGTTGCTATATAATTTGGTCCAACTGTGTAACGTTCGTGTCCTGTCCCTTTTAAGCATCCATGTTTTTTCCCCTGCTTTGTTTGTTGTCCTAGCCATGTGCTCAGAGCACATGGTTCTCCGTGTCTCTCCATGTCTTTGCCCATGTCTTCAGTGCTCCCACCTGTATTTATTTGTAGCTCCGACCACTCATCAGCAATCCCAGGTGTATTAGTTCAGTATATTGGAGTCCCTCAGTTGTTAGGTTGCTTCAGTTTATTATATGTTTCTGTTCAGTATATTATCACTGCCTAGAGTCCAACTGAAAGACTTAATATCAGTTTAGTATACTTGGGTCCCTCAGAGCTTAGTTCTTAGGCCACTTCTGTTACTGCATCTCACTGTTTAATGGTGCTACCATTGTTTGACTAATCAGTACAGTATACTTAAGTACATAATAGTATTTTGGAGTCCCTCAAGGGTCAGTTGTTGTACCGCTACAGTTACTGTACATTACTCTCCAGTGTTAATATTGATGTCTGGTGTCCGCCCCCTTCATCTCTCTCTCTCTTTCTCTCTGTTATGCACTTTAAGCTCTTTACAGCTGTGATTGAGAGCCACTCAGAACCGGAGCAGAACCCTCACACTCCAGCGGCAGATAAAACACCAGCGTCCCGACAGCTCGCTCGCCCATCCTAATTAAAAAATCCGGGCTGGGCCGGATCCGGTCCCGACACTCCGGCTGTATTTCAGAGAGCATCCTCCAGCTGTGAGTGACAGCGCAGCTAAATCTGCCCTCATTTTACTCCACATGTGTAAACTGCTGTGTGTGTGTGTGGGAATGGGGAGAGAGAGAGAGAGAGAGAGAGAGAGAGAGAGAGAGAGAGAGAGAGAGATAAAGAGAGGGAGAGAGAGGAAATCTAATGCAGATTGAGAGACATTCAGACTCCTATATTTCTCCCAGGACTGGAGGGGCAGGTGGGTAAAAGAAATCCTGACAGTCTGACGTCGTAAAAACCGACACTTCAATCCACATCTCTACAACACACACACACACACACACACGCAAAGTTTTACCTTCTGGATTTAGTGTTTGCCCTTTAACACCACAGAAACCCAATCAGACAACAGACATTAGCAGTATCTCCAGGGCTTTTTCATTAACCAGTGTCTTTTTTTCAGTAGCCCACATGTTTTCATGTATCCTAGATATTTATTTAGTAGCCTGGATTTTTCATTATCCCAGATCAATTGTAAGTAGTCTGGGTCTATTTTAATTAGGCTGTTAGTCAGTTAGCTGTAAACCTAATATAACATGAATTTCTGTCTGCAGAATAGTTGTTTAAATTTCATTCAAACACTGTGTAATAATACATTTTTCAAGATTTACTCAAAATGAACACATTATTATACTGTAAATACATTGGCTTGCAAAGTATTCACACCATTTAATTTTCTTCACATTTTGTTACCTTAGAACCACAAACTTAAATATTAAGTGATAGACTTACACAAAGTGGCACATAGTTGTGAAGTAGAAAGAAAATGATACATGGTTTCCAAAATTGGTGAAGGCCTCAGTGAATAAGCAGAGCATAAGAAGAACTATTTAATCCATCATCCAAAAAAATATATATATATATTCTGCAACTGCAAACCTATCAAGACATGGCCGTCCACCCAAACTGACAGATCAAGCAAGGAAAGCACTGGTCAGAGAAGCAGCAAAGAGGCCCATGGTCACTCTGGAGGAGCTGTAGAAATCCCTTAGCTCAGGTGGGAAAATCTGTCCACAGGACAACTATAAGCAGTGCACTCCACAAATCTGGCCTAAAGAAAGTGGTAAGATTGATAAGAAGAAGAGACATAAGAAGTGTCCTATAGGGGACACAGCAATCATGTGGAAGAAGGTTCTGTGGTCAAATGAGACTAAAGTTGGACTTCTTTGAAGTTTGGCCTAAATGCAAATCTCTGTGTGTGGTGGAAAAGGAACGCTGCTCATCACCCTGAACACACCATCACCATCCCCTCTGTAAAACGTGTTGGTGGCAGCATCATGCTCGGGGGATACTTTTCTTCAGCAGAAACAGGGAAGCTGCTCAGAGTTGATGGGAAGATGAATGAAAGACATGACATCTTGCTCTTCACAGACACTCTCCATACAACCTGGTAAAGCCTGAGCTATTTCGAAAAGAAGAATGAGCAAAAATCTCATCGCCAAATGACACAGTATTTGAATAATGACCCTTAGATTTAGTGAGCTAGTATATAATTCAGTTAGCTTTCTAAAGTTGTTATTTTCTCTTATCCTACTTTCTCTGTATATTCTTTTGTTTTGTTTTTTTGCTCAGTTTTCTCACATGTTTCAAACATCAATAAATCATTATCAGTGTTAAGATGGTTGTTGTGGGAAGTTGGGGGAATCAGACAGGCACAGATATCTGTATGTCTGTCAGTCAGTCTCTCTCCCTCTCTCTCTCTTTCTTTCTAGATTTCACTTTGTTTTGTGTTATGGCCTAACCCACACCATGTCATAAGAAAAATGTAATCATCTCAACAGTAGAGAGAATTATGTAAACATGAAACCTTTTACAGATTTTGAACACTTGCTTCAAAATCTGAAATTCTGATAGATGTTTACATAAAAGAGTTAGTTCTAAACATCACACATCACATTTTGGACAATTGTAGCCTCATTAAAACAAGCTAAAACATTCAAGCCAGAAAACACCAGTGTCTGTCAGTCAACAAGACAAAACCGACAATTTCTCAAGAAGTTTGGTTGGAACACCATTGGCTGCATGAACCTGTCAATGGATGTTTAAGAGAACTTCAAGGGGTCATCACTGCAGAAACCACAAGGGGTGGGGCTAGATCTGATTGGATCCTATTCCTAATTCTATCCCTAACACTAACCTTAACCCCACCTCTTGACCATATGGGAGGAATTGCATCAGATTCAGCCCCAGTCCCTGGATTTGTGGTTCTGCAGTGAGTGCTATTTAAATTTCAACAGTAGGGATGCTACTTGCTCAAGGGGAAAGCAGCACTAGGGTTTATTTTGAATAGTCCGATGTTAAACTGAATTTTCTCTTTTTCACTGGTAAATTGGAGTTATACTCTTTGTTTATTTGAATCATTGTGAGCTCGGGGACCACAAATATTTTTTCCAGACATCTAGAGCAAAAGCACAAGGAGAAGTAAGTGCAAACTAGCGAGAGATAACAAATGTTAACAGCAGACTAGCTAATCATAGCAACAAGCTAACTAAAATACTAATGTTACCAGAGAGAGAACTAAAGCTAGTGACAAGCTAGCTAATCTTAGTGATGAGCTAGCTAAAATATTAATGTTAACTGGGATAGTACTAACGCTAGTGACATGCTGGCTAACCTTAGCAACGAGCTTAATTACACACTAATGTTACCAGGAAGTGAACTGAAACTAGCGAAGAGCTAGCTAACCTTAGCAACGAGCTAGCTAACCTTAGTCATAAGCTAGCTAAAATACTAATGCTACCAGGGAGAGAACTACCGTTAGTAATGAGCTAGCTAATCTTAGTGATGAGCTAGCTAAAAAACTAACTTTACCTGGGATACTGCTAAAGCTAGTGAGGAGCTAGCTAACCTTAGTAATGAGCTAAATTGCACACTAATGTAACCAGGAAGTGAACTGAAGCTAGTGAAGAGCTAGCTAACCTTAGCAACAAATTAGCTAACCTTAGCAACGAGCTAGCTAACCTTAGCAACGAGCTAGCTAACCTTAGTGACAAGCTAGCTAAAATACTAATGTTACCAGGGAGACAACTACCATTACTAACGAGCCAGCTAACCTTAGCGACAAGCTAAATAAATAATTAAAAAAATTGGCAAGTAATTAGAACCATAAACCCGCAAGTCTAGCTTGTAGAGTGTGCCAGCGGTGCACCATGGGATAGGAAGCTCTATGCACTCAAACACACAGGCTGCACATACTCACGGTCTATAATGACGATCGCCACAGTATATAAGCTGTGTAAAATATGAAGAACTAAATTAATTAAGTCAGACAATAAAGAATATTAAATAAAACAAAACAAATTAATTAGATAAATGATACTGTGGTAAATAAAATAATATAAAATGAAAGCTGCTATTGGTGATATTTTTGTTCTGTATTACAGGAAATGTATCAGAATCTTGCCAGTACGATTAAACTCATATCAACAAACAAATGAAATTAATCTTTTACTGCTGTAAACTCTATGCAGCTGAAAATGGTTCAGCAGGTACATCTGCAGTTCCTAACGATTACAAATTCTCCAATTTAGTTATTTATTTCTGTCTAAGAGCTAAAGATAAACAGCATCTTCTTCATTTATCTCCCATTAAAGCATTAAATGTGACCTGATCTGATCTATCTTCTCATGATCAGACACGCCGCTGTGTGACAGACTGATCCGCTGATGTTGTCGGTAAATTAGTGAGATGATTAAAGAAGATCTGATTCAATCTGGAGTTGTTTGGAGATGAAGGTGTTGAACATAAACACAAATGAAGAACTAAATCACTGAGACTGAGAATCATTAAAGTAACCACTGAACAAATCCCTGTTTAAATAACTCCCAGATTAATGTTTAAAGGATTAATGAACAAACGGCAGTGTCGTAAATCAGGTAAAGAGTCTCCTCTGTGTTTACATTTCCTCCTACAATTCACATTTAAACACTTCACTTCACCTAATCTTACACAATCAAGATTATTATCAAGAGTAGAAACTGTCATTACACTGTGCTGTACTAAACAGTGTTTCTAATAAAGTGGCCAACAATGAGTGGAAGCACAATGTAAGTAGGTGTTTCTAATAAAGTGGCCCCCAGTAAATAGAATCACAACATAGGTAGTTGTTTCCAATAAAGTGGCCACCATGGTGTGGAAACACAAAGCAGGTAGGTGTTTCTAATAAAGTGGCCACCAGTAAGTTGAATCACAACATAGGTAGGTGTTTCTAATAAAGTGACCACCATTAATTGGAAACACAAGATAAGTAGGTGTTTCTAATAAAGTGGCCACCAGTGAGTAGAATCATTACATAGGTAGGTAGGTGTTTCTAATAAAGTGGCCACAAGTAAGTAGAATCATAACATAGGTAGGTGTTTCTAATAAAGTGGCCACCAGTGAGTGGAAGCACAAAGCAGGTAGGTGTTTCTAATAAAGTGGCCACCAGTAAATAGAATCACAACATAGGTAGTTGTTTCCAATAAAGTGGCCACCAGTAAATAGAATCTCAACATAGGTAGTTGTTTCCAATAAAGTGGCCACCATGGTGTGGAAATACAAAGCAGGTAGGTGTTTCTAATAAAGTGGCCACCAGTAAGTTGAATCACAACATAGGTAGGTGTTTCTAATAAAGTAACCACCATTAATTGGAAACACAAGATAAGTAGGTGTTTCTAATAAAGTGGCCACCAGTGAGTAGAATCATTACATAGGTAGGTAGGTGTTTCTAATAAAGTGGCCACAAGTAAGTAGAATCATAACATAGGTAGGTGTTTCTAATAAAGTGGCCACCAGTGAGTGGAAGCACAAAGCAGGTAGGTGTTTCTAATAAAGTGGCCACCAGTAAATATAATCATAACTTGTTTCTAATAAAGTGGCCACAAGTAAGTAGAATCATAACATAGGTAGGTGTTTCTAATAAAGTGGCCACCAGTGAGTGGAGACACAAAGCAGGTAGGTGTTTCTAATAAAGTGGCCACCAGTGAGTGGAGACACAAAACAGGTAGGTGTTTCTAATAAAGTGGCCACCAGTGAGTGGAGACACAAAGCAGGTAGGTGTTTCTAATAAAGTGGCCACCAGTAAATATATTCATAACTTAGGTAGGTGTTTCTAATAAAGTGGCCACAAGTAAGTAGAATCATAACATAGGTAGGTGTTTCTAATAAAGTGGCCACCAGTGAGTGGAAGCACAAAGCAGGCAGGTGTTTCTAATAAAGTGGCCACCAGTGAGTGGAAGCACAAGGTAAAAAAGGTGTTTAAAATAAAGAAACACAGTGTAAGGTGATGTTTCTAATAAAGCGGCCACCAGTGAGTAGAATCACAACATAGCTAGGTGTTTCTAATAAAGTGGCCACCATTGAGTAGAAACACAAGTTACTGTAGGTAGGTGTTTTTTTTAATAAAGCGGCCACCAGTGAGTGGAAGCACAAAGCAGGTAGCTGTTTCTAATAAAGTGGCCAGTAGGTGGAAGCACAGAGTTGCTATTATTAACTCGCAAGAGATGACATCACTCTCTATAATATCACATTAAAGGACAGGGGCGGGGTTTCAGGGTGTCTGCAGTGTTAATGGATTTAACAGACTTTATAAATGGTCTGGGAGGCGGGGTTAAAGGTCAGGGCTCGGGGCCGACCGTCGAAAATTCAGAAATGAGTTTGCTGCCAAACGTCCAGCAGAATGACCTTTTCAGAGGAACGCTGTGCTCTCCTGTCGGCCAATCAGCATCTGTGGAGAACGGGGGGTAAAGGCCGACAGTCTGAGGGTCCGAATATGAAAGGGTGGTCTTTGCTAATTGGACACGGTGTCAACAGGGTGATTCCAGCTGTTTGAGCTCAGATATGAAGATTTTAATTTCAACCAAATTTTACAGCATTTCCTCACGTCACTCTCTTTACTGACTACTACAATGTTTCTCACTCTCTCTCTCTCTCTCTCTCTCTGTCTCACTCTCTGTCTCTGTCTCTCTCTCTCTCTCTCTCTCTCTCTCTCTAATTAATCAAGCCTTTCTCCCCCTGTTAAATACACATCAGGCAAAGGCAGAATGTCACCAAAACAAACGTCTGACAATTTCGTCTAAGAAATGCCAAAACCATCGGTCCTCAGACGAGCACAGACACAAACAAGTCTGTAGCATCTTCTCAGTGTGTGTGTGTGTTTGTGTGTGTGCATACATGTGTGCTTCCTGTGAAGTCTGGCTGACCTTTTCTGCTTCAATCAACATCTGTCAGTCTGATCTCGTATAAGCCCACTGTCTTGAAAAGTATACACTATACAACTCTGAAAAAAAATTAAGAGACCACTTTAGTTTCTGATCCAGTTTCTCTGATTTTGATATTTATAGGTTTATGTTTGAGTGAAATAAACATTGTTGTTTTATTTTATAAACTACAGACAACATTTCTCCCAAATTACAAATAAAAATGTTGTCATTTAGAGCATTTATTTGCAGAAAATGAGAAATGGCTGAAATAACAAAGAAAAACAAAACAGCAGAGCTTTCAGTTCTCAAATAATGCAAAGAAGACAAGTTCAAATTCATGAAGTTTTAAGATTTCAGAAATCAATATTTGGTGGAATAACCCTGGTTGTTAATCACAGTTTTCATGCATCTTGGCATCGTGTTCTCCTCCACCAGTCTTACACACTGCTTTTGGATAACTTTATGCCTGCACTCCTGGTGCAATAATTCAAGCACTTCAGTTTGGTTTGATGGCTTTTTTCAATTTTCAAATCAAAGAAACTAGTTATTTTTAAGTGGTCTCATTTTCTTTCCAGAGCTGTATTTAAAAACTGCAAACTTGGTGGGTGGTATTAACATTGTAAGACTTTGCATTAATTGCATTTTCAAAGTGCATGTGATGTAAGCTGTTGACTCATGCTTTTGAACCTGCGACCTCCCACTCACAGACCAGCTAAATTTTTAACCTTAAATAAAAAAGCACCCCATACTGGTCAACTGGCTTAACCAGCATAGCAGAGATGTACTCTTTCTCTCTTTTTGACATGGGCTGAAAGAAGAGTGAAGAGTAGATCCTGAAGGAAGGTTTACAATAAGAGAATGAAAGAATCAGTGACAAAAAGAGAGAGAGAAGCTCAGAGAAATGAATAATAAAAAAGTAGTTGAGGGAAGGTTGTACCTTATTAAACAGTACATTTCTGAGTAGAAAAACCTCACAAATGTGCGACAGAACCGACCAAATCAGGTGTTTTTCACGTAAAACCAGACCCTATGAATTTTTCTCCCACTATGTAATTATTAAAATAAATAAACTTTTTTCACAGTCGCTGTATCGTCATGACCAGCTCTAAACAGCACAGCTGACAGGAGCAAAGCTAACAGGGGCACAGCTAACAGGAGTACAGCTGACAGGAGCACAGCTTACAGAAGCACAGCCAACAGGAGCACAGCTAACAGGAGCACAGCTAACAGCAGATAAAGCAAGTCTCCCTGAAGCTGCGGGAGTCTCCCGCATTTCGGTAGTGTCTCCCTGATGCTCGCGAGTCACATATAATCTCCCAGAACCCAGAACGAGTGCCCCAAACGCGCTCACAGGCCACAGACTTTTTTTCTCTAATCGCGTGTGGGAAGGAGAGAGAGAAAACAGAGAGGGTTCTGATTGGCCTGTTCTCTGCAAAGAGTCTGTGAGACAGCCAATCAGTTTTCAGTGTGGGCGGGCAGTGGTTTTCCCCCCTCCCGGATGGGATTTGTTCAGTGAGTGAGAGAAAGCAGATCATGGCGGAGGCAATATTAATAATTATTGTAATATGATATGAAATGTTTTTGATGTTGTGCAAATTTTTGTGATATTGTAACTGTCAATTTTTTGTCAAATAAAGGCTTTTTTTCCAAAAAAAAAAGAGAGCAGAGGCCTTCCAAAAAGAAAAAAGATAAAACTAATTTCACCTCTGAATACTCTAAATTTGATTTAAAAAAAGTAAAATGAATTAATATAAAAGTAAAATTTCATTATCCTTTGGTGTGTGTGCAAGTTTTTTTTTGTTTTGTTTTTTTTTTGGCGAGGGGGGGGGGACCTCCCTGAAATCAACTTTTGCAACTTACATATTTAAAACACGCTCTAAAACAATGATCATAGATAACAATAATGTTGGTACTTATTAAAAGTTCAATTGTACAATCATTTTACATCACATCTTCAAAAAAAAAAGAGATGTTCTAAAATAGTCATGTGCTCCCATTTGCTTCTATTTTTATAATAGTAATAATACAGAGCATAAATATAGTAAAGCCCTTTAGTAAGTACAGTTCAGCCTTTTCAAATACGCCTATCCAGAGATAATACATAACTATATAACCAGAGTTACAAGGTTATGAAGAAGGGTTGGGGTTTTCATCACAACTTAATCACAAGCGATTTTAATAGAAATACGACATTTACATTTAGTACGCAGTTTTACAATGAAGTAAGAGTTTTTGGTTTGGTCTGAACCAAAATAGCAGGTTTAAAAGCTCTGCGAACTGATGGTGCCAAATTTAGCCAGACTAAAAATATGTAGTTTTGGTCAGAAACAACTGAATCATGGTCTGGTTTTGTTTATAGTGTGAAAACACTTTTTTTTAGATGATATTTTTTTATCTACAAGAACATAAACAACAAAAGAAGTTTAACCCCTTATTTATAAAAAATATATACACCTGCACTGTAAGGGAGGCATCTCACTGAATTGTTGACACTCTTGTTGGAGTTTGACAGCAACTAATGCACTGAATGATGTTAAAGGCAGAGGATATAAACTTTTTCTCAGCTTTTACAGCTCCATTCCAACAGACGAGAGGAATTTTACTCCGTCTCCTCTGGAGAACCTGTCAGAGAACCCAAACGCCACAAGACAGAACTCCACTCGTCTCTCCGCTCTCTACCCATTCTGTCTCCTCCTCAGATCTCTCTGCTGTTGGGAGAAGAACAGATCAGCTCATAGGGGAACAGGAAGCAGACCACAGAACGCTGGCAGTACTGTCAGAAGGAATTTTGGGTAAATTCTTTTTCTGCCACTTGTTATGACACTAATATGACGACTGAGGAAAATCCAGAATAAAAAAAAATAGAAGCAGAACAGAAGCCGTGTGAAGTTCTGAGGGGTCTGTGCTGGAGTGTTGGAGGGTCTTTCTGACAGCATGCTGAATGTAGAGTATGGAGTGTGGGAAAGCTCGATCGAGAGAGAACAATATCAGAATGAATAAAAAGTTTTCAGCAGGCTACTAAATTAATAAATGTCCTTTAGTATTATATCTTTCTCTCTCTCTCTACAGTTGCAAGAAAAAGTATGTGAATCCTTTGGGATTACTTGGATTTCTGCATAAATTGGTAATTAAATTAAAGCACAGTCTGCTTAAACTTACACCACACAAAACAAATTATATGTTTGCATGGATTTATTGAACACAACATGTTTATATTCACATTGAGGGTGGAAAAAGTATGTGAATCTTTGGATTTAATAACTGGTTGACTCTCAATTGGCAGCAACAACCTCAACCAAACTCAACCTTTCCTGTAGTTGCAGGTCAGACCTGCACAACAGTCAGGAGGAATTTTGGATCATTCCTCTTCACTAAACTGTTTCAGTTCAGCTATAATATTCTTGGGATATCTGCTGTGAATCGCTCTCTTGGGGTCATGATGGCACAGCATCTCTGTTGGTTTGAGGTCAGGACTCTCCAGAAGGCGTATTTTCTTTGTTGAAGCCATTCGGTTGCTGATTTACTTCTATGTTTTGGGTCGTTGTCCTGTTGCATCATCCATCCTCTGTTGAGCTTCAGTTGGCAGACAGATGATCTTAAGTTTTTTTCTGCAAAATGTCTTGGTAAACTTGGGAATTCATTGTTCCGTTGATGGCGGCAACCCGTCCAGACCCTGAGGCAGCAAAGCAGCCCCAAACCATGACGCACCCTCCACCATGTTTCACAGCTGGGATGAGGTTTTAACGATGGTGTGCTGTGCCTTTTTTTCTCCACACATAGCATTGTGTGTTCCTTCCAAACAACTCAATTTTGGTTTCATCTGTCCACAATATATTTTGCCAGTCGTGCTGTGGAACGTCCAGGTGCTCTTTTGAAAACTTCAGACGTGCAGGAATGTTTTTTTTTTTTTTGGACAGCAGTGGCTTCCTCCGTGGTGTCCTCCCATAAACTCCATTCTTGTTTAATGTTTTCCGTATTGTAGATTTGTCAACAAAAATTTCAGCATGTGCCAGAGATTTCTGTAAGTCTTCAGCTGACGCTCTAGGATTCTTCCTCACCTCATTGATCATTCTGCGCTGTGCTCTTGCAGTCACCTTTACAGGACAACCATGCCTAGGGAGAGTAGCAACAGTGCTGAACTTTCTCCATTTGTAGAGCGTCTGTCTTACCGTGGACACATGAACATCAAGGCTTTTAGAGATACTTTTCTAACCCTTTCCAGCTTCATGTAAGTCAACAACTCTTGAACGTAGGTCTTCTGAGAGCTCTTTCGTAAGAGGCATGATTCACATCAAGCAATGCTTCTTGAGAACAGCAAACTCAAAACTGGTGTGTGTTTTTAAAGAGCAGGACAGCTTTAATCAACACATTCAATCTCATCACATCCTGGCTCTAATTAGCTCTTAGAAAAGTCATTAGCCCATCTTAACCAGTTTTACCAGCATGAGCAGGGGATGTTTTTGGTTCTCTTTATTCCAGGTATAGATTATGGTCAGAACTGTATTGTTTTAATCTTCCATATGTTCCATAACATCTTTCACTCATTAAAAACTTATTCTCCAGGTGGAAACCAGGGCATAGCTTGGCTTTTAGTTGAACTAGCCCCGCTACACACACTCACACACACTTGCATATTATTCCAAACAAATTCCAGTTGAGCGCTTGGACCCCTTTGGGTTGCCACATCCATCCTGACCCACTTCTTCCCTCGGAGTGAATTGGACAGGCTCGTTAAAATGCAAATTCTTCCTTTTCCCTCTTATTGCCGTTTTGTCACTTTCTCTCTCTGAGAGTGAGTCGTGATGAGGAGAGAGAGTGAGAGAGTGCGGCTCAAGACTCGGAGGTGAAATTATAATGTTGGGCTGTTTCCGCTCATTACTCTCTCTCTGCTGACGAGCTGCTGATTGCTCCGAGTTCAGTTAGAATATGACTGCCGGCCTCAGATTGCTCCATGATGTTTGTTGTAAACCAGCATTATTTGTGTATTTCGCAGAAATGAACGGTAATAAATGCTCAGCCCAGGTGAGGAACATCTGCTCCAGGTCAGAGATGAGTGTTCCCGTGTGATTACTACTTCAGGTAAGTGTTCCCAAGCAGAAAGACTCAGTAGACTCTGTCCATGTGAATATTCTCAGGTAAGTGTGCTTGTCAAGTGATTATTCACAAGGAAGTTTCCTTAGGTGGCAAATAACAGGTGAATGTGGTCAGGTGAGTACTTTTAGGTGAGTTAAAACAGGTGAGTGTGCTCAGGTGAACACTTTTAGGTGAGTTTGAACAGGTGAGTGTGCTCAGGTGAACTCTTTTAGGTGAGTTAAAACAGGTGAGTGTGTTCAGGTGAACACTTAGGTGAGTTTGAACAGGTGAGTGTGCTCAGGTGAACTCTTTTAGGTGAGTTAAAACAGGTGAATGTGGTCAGGTGAGTACTTTTAGGTGAGTTAAAACAGGTGAGTGTGTTCAGGTGAACACTTTTAGGTGAGTTTGAACAGGTGAGTGTGCTCAGGTGAACACTTATAGGTGAGTTTAAAAAGGTGAGTGTGCTCAGGTGAACACTTTTAGGTGAGTTAAAACAGGTGAGTGTGGTCAGGTGAATACTTTTAGGTGAGTTAAAACAGGTGAGTGTGTTCAGGTGAGTACTTTTAGGTGAGTTAAAACAGGTGAGTGTGTTCAGGTGAACACTTTTAGGTGAGTTAAAACAGGTGAGTGTGGTCAGGTGAATACTTTTAGGTGAGTTAAAACAGGTGAGTGTGTTCAGGTGAGTACTTTTAGGTGAGTTAAAACAGGTGAGTGTGTTCAGGTGAACACTTTTAGGTGAGTTAAAACAGGTGAGTGTGCTCAGGTGAACTCTTAGGTGAGTTAAAACAGGTGAGTGTGCTCAGGTGAGTACTTTTAGGTGAGTTTGAACAAGTGAGTTTGCTCAGGTGAGTACTTTTAGGTGAGTTTGAACAGGTGAGTGTGTTCAGGTGAACAATTTTAGGTGAGTTTGAACAGGTGAGTGTGCTCAGGTGAACACTCATAGGTGAGTTTAAACAGGTGAGTGTGTTCAGGTGAACACTTTTAGGTGAGTTTGAACAGGTGAGTGTGTTCAGGTGAACACTTTTATGTGAGTTTAAACAGGTGAGTGTGCTCAGGTGAACTCTTTTAGGTGAGTTAAAACAGGTGAGTGTGCTCAGGTGAGTACTTTTAGGTGAGTTAAAACAGGTGAGTGTGCTCAGGTGAGTACTTTTAGGTAAGTATGTTTAGGTGAGTTTTTCCAGGTGAACACTTGAGTATACCTATGTGAGTTTGCACAGGTGAGTATGTTTCTGTGAATATTGTCAGGTGAGTATTTTCAGGTATGTGTCCAGTTGTGTGTTTTCAGGTAAATGTGCACAGGTGAATATTTTCAGGTGGTTTTAGCAGGTGACTATTTTTAGGTGAATGTGCACAGGTGAGTATTTTCAGGTGAATGTGCACAGGTGAGTATTTTCAGGTGAATGTGCACAGGTGAGTATTTTCAGGTGAGTTTGAACAGGTGAGTTTTTTTTCAGGTGGGTTTAACAGGTGAGTATTTTTTTAGGTGAATGTGCACAGGTGAGTATTTTCAGGTGAATGTGCACAGGTGAGTATTTTTTCAGGTGAATGTGCACAGGTGAGTTTTTTCAGGTGAACGTGCACAGGTGAGTATTTTCAGGTGAATGTGCACAGGTGAGTATTTTTTCAGGTGAATGTGCACAGGTGAGTATTTTTTCAGGTGAATGTGCACAGGTGAGTATTTTTTCAGGTGAATGTGCACAGGTGAGTATTTTCAGGTGAGTTTGAACAGGTGAGTATTTTCAGTTGAGTTTGGACAGGTGAGTATTTCCAGGTGAGTGTGTCCAGGTGAATATTCATGGTGAAGTATTTTAGGTGATTAGTCTAGGCAGTGTGTGTTTATGTGATAATACCTAGGTGAGTTGTTCGTGGAGAAGTTGAGTATTCTCAGGTAAATAATGTCAGATGAAAAAGCTTAGAAAAGTATTCTCAGGTAAATGTTCTCAGAGTATACCCAAAAGAGTGCTTAAAGGATTAGTTTCTAGCTGAGGAGTTTGAAGTGATTGTTTCAACTTGAGCACAGACATAATTTGGGGGGAGGGACATGTCCTCTGCATGAAGAACTGTACAACCTCAACAAAACAAAGATAGAAATGTGTATATTTAATGCCAAAGACATATACTTTTTGATTATTATTATTTATTATTTCCATGGATTTTTTGTGTGTTGGAAGGAAGCAACTGTTTAAAAACACCAACAGCGAAATATGTGGGGAAAAATACAGTAAAATCTTGGATTACAAATGTGATTTGATACAGCCATATTGTTGGCAAATTAAATGCACATAATAATTAAACTGAGTTTTTTTCCTCAGACTAGAACTGTACCATCAAAATCTATGACTGTCGCACTGTTCATATGTCACATATAAACTTTTATAGAATTATAGATATTTTATCCTATTTCTCCAATTCTCTTGTCAAAATAATTCAATTTCTGCTTTTTTTACTCAAAAATCAGGTTGTGTAATGTTATGTAAATGAGGACGAAAATGAAAGCTTCTAGGCTGCAGTTGTAATATTGCTGGTCAATCACCGCAAACCATATGTTTTATATTTTAGATTCTTCAAAGTAGCACATCTTGCTTAGATGACAGCTTTGCACATCCTGGCTGGATTTATGAGGTAGAGTCACCTGGCTTTTAGTTAACAGCTGTGCTGAACTGATCAAGAGTAATTTCTTGAATTTCTTGTCTCTTAATGTGTTTGAGAGCATCAGTTGTAAAGTTGTGGAGAGTTAGAATTGTTGAATACAGTGAATAACTCTATTTGAGTAATGTTTGAATGCATATTATGGATACAAGAAATACTCAACTAAGTAAAGAAATAAAATACTTTAAGAAATGAAGGTCAGTCAATCTGAACAGTCGCAAAGGCCATCAAAAATGTTATGATGAAACTGGCTCTTATTAGGACCGCCCCAGAAAAGGAAGACGAAGAGTTATCTCTGTTGCACAGGATAAGTTCACCAGAGTTACCAGCCTCAGAAACCTAAAGTTAACATCACCCCAGATAAGAGCACCTAAATGCTTTACAATATTTGGTATTTTGGTTTGTTTAACACTTTTACGTGCATTGCAAAAAATATATAATTGAATGAGAAGGTGTGTCCAAACGTTTGACTGGTACCGTATGTAATATATCTGTGCAAATATTATGAGACAGACCAGGAAAGAAAAAAAAAACAGGATTTTTCCTTTCCAAACTCCAGCAGCCAGAGAGAGCGCATCTGTGTTTCTCTGCTGGAGTCAAATCTCCCAGCTCTAAATACTCTCAGCAGGTCCAACACCACACCAGCAGCCGTTCACCATCCAAACCAGACAGCCACGCTTTCAGCAGCCGAGCCTGTTTTACATGGTTTTGGGGGGAAAAGCCCAGTGTGAGTAACCTTAGCCTCGCTGTGGTCGACCTCAGCTCTGCCAGCTAATCAGATGATGGGGCTGACTGCTGTAAACTCCTAACGGAAGGTGTATGTGTCCCTTGGAATCTAACTTCCCATAATTAATCTTATTATTCACGTTGCCTTGCCATGAGCAAGCTGGCCAGTGTTCAATCTCGCTCACAAGATAACAGCTCACAACTTATACAGCGGTGGGCATTCTCATGCACTTCATGAGCAGTTTACTGCTGTCCAATGACTACTGACATGTCTGTGTTTAACCCTTAGAACCCTAACCTCTTTCTGTGTCTTCATTTTTGTTTCTCTTTCAGGTCTTATAACATAGTAATTATATCAGACAGTCACATGAGCCCTGAGCTCTTTTACTCCAGAAGACATACGGCTGCTCAAAAATATAATCATTTAAAATGTAAAAGGAAGCAGAATTGTTATATTTTCCTGGAACTGATCATGTTTTGGTCAAAATTTTGTTAAATGTTGTTAGCTGCTAATGCTAATACTCCAGCACCCAGTGAAAATCTGGAAATCTAAGCTTACTGTAAATAAACGGAAGTGATTTACTCATCCAAATAAACAATTTTCAGGAGAGAAATATGTGTAGATTAAAACATTTTTTATTAAAGAATTACAGTTTTGTTTGCTTAACTTAGTTTATCTTTACTTAACATAGCTACCCCCCCACCACCACCCAGCGGCGAGACCTGCTGAATAAGAAAGAAAACATGGCGACAGCCCTGTTCCTTACTAGTGTTGCTTAATGCACCTTATAATCCGGTGCACTTTATAGTCTATAAAATACGGTCGTTGCAATAGTTTCAAATTGCAGTGCTATTCAGAAGTTAGATCAATAAATGATTTCGAAAAATTTAGAACAATGTGGGCAACTGTTGGTCATATTTACTGAGCTACACATTGCGAAGTAATGTGCAACGCATGTGCAACCCTGCAACATGCCAGATGTTTCGAGGTGTTTGGAGTTGTAGAGGTTCCTAATTGTGTCCTGTGATAATGCATACCATGCAGGCTAAATATTCGTACTCAGTTCCTGCTGATTTTGTGGTAGGGTTGATGAGTGTAGATATTGCATATAAAATAAATATATAAATATATAAGTGAGTGTAATAAAGACAGAAGGTGATCTTGCATCATATGAAATTATGAAATTGCACCTCCTGAGGGTAATGGAATATTAAAGGAGAACTCCAGTTTGCAGTGGACTTGAGCTGTAGTGAAACATGATAACAGGTACAAACTTTTGTCAAAAAGCCCACCTCAGTTTTCTAAAATATAGCGCTTTTAGCCGATGTTCCCAACAGGCTTACAATGCTAGTGATAGGGGCATAGTGTTTACAATCACTAGCATTGTAAGCCTGTTGGGAGCATCGGATAAGAGCGCTGTATTTCAGAATGCTTGGGGAGAACAGAGGTGTGCTATTTGTTAAAGGTTTATAATCGCTATTATGTTTCAATACACCCCAAGTCCATTTGACCCCGGATTTCTCATTTAAGACAAACTATTGTCATCTTCATTGTTAATCTCCACTTAGAAAAAAGTAGGACTCATTAATAAAGATGACCAATCTGAATGACTATGACCGTCTGGAATGAAGTTTCATTCCTGGTGATCGATTCTATCTGGGTGCAACTATTTCATGTTTTTATATTTGATGATGAATGTAAGCTTCTTCATTAGCTGGGGTGAAAATCTTTTTAAATCACATGGCAGTGGATAAAACAGAGAAATTACAGCAGACTCATCTGAAGTCCACTGAGCTGCTCCAGCTAATCTGATTCTTAATTTAGCAAAACACTGACTGGAAAAGGGTATCGTCTGACAGTTCCCCCCGTGGCTCTTCATTAGGCTGTGTGATGACTGTGTTCCTCTGGAAGCTGCAGAAAGGGGGCAGTGTTCCAGAGTCAGCGGGGGGGCTTGTTTTTCCTCCAGCAGAACACACTCGTCTAAATATCAGCTGTGACACCGCGGTCAACGCTTACAACAGCAGCAGCAGCAGCTCTGGCAGAGAAAGAACATCTCTCTCTTTACCTCTCTCTCTCTCTCTCTCTCTGTATCTCTCTCTCTCTCGCTCTCTTCTCTAATGGAACCCAGTGGTGAGAGGTAGGCAGAGCCAGGCTTTCAGCTTTCAGCTCTTGACCTCATCACTGCCCTCCTCCTGCCCATTTAAAATCAACTGAACATTTACTCCGGCTGTGCAGCGGCTCTGGCTGCTGGCTGACCGGCTGCTGTGTTATTTGCCAGGTTGAGCCGCGGACCAGCTGACCCTGAAGGAGAGAGAGAGAGAGAGAGAGAGAGAGAGAGAGTGAGAGAGAGGGAGAGAGAAAGAGAGAGAGAGAGAGAGAGAAAGAGAGAGAAAGAGAGAGAGGGAATGACTCAATCAGAAATACACAGTATAAGAAAGCAAAGGGAACTGCTGGAGGTTTGATGTCCTGTCCATGGTGCTGAAAAGAACTGAGTGGAAGCCCAAGGTACTAGGGTTTTCTAATAAAGTGGCCACCAGTGTGTGGAAGCAGAAGGTAGATAGGGGGTTCTAATAAAGTGGATGCCACTTTATTGATGTTCTTTTCAGCACCATGGACAGAAAATTCATCCTCCAGTAGTTCTTTTACTGTCTTACACAGTATATTTCTGATTGCTCTCTCTCTCTCTCTCTCTCTCTCTCTCTCTATTTTACTCACTCTCTCTCTCTTTCACTCACTGTTGGCTACTTTATTGGAAACATCTGCCTACCTACCGTTTGCTTCCACTTACTGGCAGCCACTTTATCAGAAAAAAATACTTACATTGTACAGGTAGATGTTTCTAATAAAGTGGCACAAGGTAATTGAAGCACAAGGTTGGAAGATGTTTCCAATAAAGTGTCATTGGAGTGGAGGTAAAAAGGAAGGTAGGTAGGGGTTTCTAATGGTGTGGCTACTTGTGAGTTCTTTTCAGCACCATGGACAGGGAATCCATCCTCCAGCAGTTTCTTTACTTTCTTATACAAGATATTTCTGATTGCTCTCTCTCTCTCTCTCTCTCTCTCTCTCTCTCTCTCTCTTTTGCCTATCTGTCTACCTACATGCCTCATGCTTCCACTCACTGGTGGCCACTTTATTAGAAACACCTAAACTAGTGGTCACTTTATTAGAAACACCTTCTAAGCTACCTTGTTCTTCCACTCACTGGTGGCCACTTTATTAGAAACACCTAAACTGGTGGCCACTTTATTAGAAACACTTTCCAAGCTACCTTGTGCTTTCACTCACTGGTGGACACTTTTATTAGAAACATCTAAACTGATGGCCACTTTATTAGAAACACTTTCCCAACTAGTCTGTGCTTCCACTCACTGGCTGCCACTTTTTTAGAAACACCTGCTTTTAGAAGCCTTGTGCTTCCACTAACTGGTGGCCACTTTATCAGAAACACCTGAACTAGTGGTCACTTTTTTAGAAACAACCTCCAAGCTACCTTGTGTTACCTCTAATTGGTGGCCTCTTTATTAGAAACATCTAAACTAGTGGTCATGTTATTAGAAACACCTTCCAACCTGCCTTGTGCTTCCACTCACGGGTGGCCACTTTATTAGAAACACCTTCCAAGCTACCTTGTGCTTCCACTCAGTCTTGGCCATTTTATTAGATACACTTTAGTGTAGATTAGAAAGCAAATATTCCATAGTGTGAAATATACAGTATATAGAGTTATTGAATTTAGACACAATGATGACACTCTCTAACAACTAACATCCCTGCAGCTTAACACACACACACACACACACACACTCTCTACACACACACACACACACACACACACACACACACACTCCACTAGAGATGAAGAGTGAACTGGTTGTGGTCCTCAGGCTGTGAGTAATGTTATTATAATGATAATGAAGTGAAATGCGTGATCAGTGGTGGGTAAACTCTTTCTCTCTTCCTCTTTCTCTGAACAGACTATCTGACCAATAAAATATTTTAATTAGATTTCCTCTTTATCACTTCCTCTGCTCTCTCTCTTACACACAAACACACACACACACACACACACACTGGCACACGCACACACTTACACACTCTCAGTGGAGAGCACTGCTGTTTTAATCCTCAATGTGAAAGACAGACCAAGAAACATGAAAAAACAGGCAAGTCTAGATTTGCCAGACCACCATTGGCTGCATAGAATCATTAATGTCATTTAGGGATGCTCTTCATTTTTGAAAAATGTGCTATGGCAAAAAATATGACATTAGTAGGATTTATGTAGCATGTCATGTGTTCTTCTCTGTTAAAGGACTCTGTTAAAAGCCTTTTTCTCAGAGACTTATCTGTTCATGAATTTTCTTTATAAATCATTGGTTGTTTGGATGAGCATTTTTTGTTAAATATATCATATAGCAGATGAACACAGTGATATTTGAAAAGTGAAATTAAGTTTATAGGATTTACAGAAAGTGTGCAAAAAATCTTTAAACAAAATTAGACAGGTGCATAAATTTGAGTACCCCAACAGAAAAATGACATCAGTATTTTTTGCAGAAATAACAGCCTCTAAACGCTTCCTACAGCTTCCAATGAGTGCCTGGCTTCTGGTTGAAGGTATTTTGGATCATTCTTCTTTACAGAACATCTCCAGTTCAGTCAGGTTTGATTCAGGTTTCTGATCATGAACAGCCTGCTTTAAATCACACCACAGATTTACAATAATATTCAGGTCTGAGGACTGAGATGATCATTCCAGTACTTGTTCCTCTGCATGAATGCTTTAGTAGATTTTGAGCAGAGTTTAGTGTTTAGGGTTGTTGTCTTGTTGAAGTATGCAGCCCCAGCGCAACTTCAACTTTCTCACTGATTCTTAAACATTGTTCTCAAGAATCTGCTGATATTGACTGAAATCCATGCGACCCTCAACTTTAACAAGATTCCCAGTACCTGCACTGATCACACAGCCCCACAGCATGATGAACCACCACCAGAGTTTATTGTGGGGAGCAGTAAAGTGTTTGTCTTGTAATGCTGTGTTCTTTTTTCTACATGCGTAAATAACCGCCCTCCAAATAACTGAATTTTAATTTAATCAGTCCACACACAGCACCTTATTCCAAAATAAAGCTGACTTGTTTAAATGTGCTTTAGCTTTAGCATACCTCAAATGACTCTGTTTGTGGCGTGTGCTCAGAAAAGGCTTCTTCTGCATTTCTCTCCCATACAGCCTCTCCTTGTGTAAAGTGAGCTGAATATCTGAACGATGCACAGTGACTCCATCTGCAGCAAGATGATGTTGTAGGTGGTTGGTGCTGCTCTGATTATGGTTGACTATGACTGTTCTCACCATCCTTCTCCTCTGATTATCTGAGATTTATCTTGTCTTTATCTGATACTTCAGGTTTTAACTACATCTGTGCCTTTTGTATTACCTTTTGTATTCTTCCCCTAAACCATGGTGTTAAACAATCTTTGTTTTCAGGTCATTTGAGAGTTGTGTTTCTCATAATTAAATTCACCAGTATATGTAGGTCATGGGTCAATGATTTTACCAAACTAATTTTGTGTTCCAATGATTAGTGCTAAATGTATTCAAATCAATACAATTACAAGAGTGCCCACATTTATGCACCTGCATAATTTAGTTTAAATGATTATCGCACACTTTCTGTAAATCCTATAAACTTCATTTCACTTCTCAAATATAACTGTGTTTTTTTGCTATATGATATATTTAACTGAATTTGCTGATCCAAACAACCTATGATTTATAAAAGAAAATCATGAAAATAATCTGAGGTGCCCAAACCTTTAACAGTTATCGAATGACACTATTTAATCCTTTAGGAACAGTTTTCATATTATTAGGAAAATTATCCATTCGGTTTTGCATATAACAGGAATTTGACATATTGAATTATTGTTAATATATAATATTTCAAATACACACTAAGAAAAGTAAGTACAGATTTGTACTTAAAAGAGTACGCTGGGGCAAAAAAGTACCTTTCAGTGAAAGTCCTTTTTTGTACCCATGTTTTTTGTGCCAGTAAAGATTATAAAGATTATAAACATTATCATCAACTAAATATGTGTCCACAATTGTCTGGCTTTGAAATGAAAAATGTGCAATCTAAATATATATAGTTTATTAGTACAGTGATACAGAATACTGAATGTACCTTTTGGCTGGTTAAATGGTACAAATCTGTACACTGTAAAAATAAAAAAGTTAAGAAAACTCAAAATATTAAGGCAACTTACTGCACTACATTTTTTTTTTTTAGTTTTGAGACCAACTCAGTCTTTTAAGTAAAACTTTAAATATTAAATCTCACCAACTTAAAAATGTAATTTGTGTCTTTTGTTGGTCTGATTTAAATTCTACAAAATGTGTATTGCACGTTTTGCTGACCATCCTTTAGGACCAACTAAAAAAATAAGTTGCACCAATAAAATTTATATATGAATCAAAATCATTTAGTGGGTGCCACATACTTTTGTTAATTTAACATAGCAACTGGGTAATTGGAATTTATGACTATCATATATTCACCTTATTGTCAGTTATGTAAAACTATTGCAATTAATGCAAATGTAACCAGACTGACTTGGCAACACAGAATATAGTAACCTGTTCTTACAGCTTCAACACTGAGACCAGGCCGTTACTATTATATAATGGATACGCAAATTCCAAGAGAAGGCAGCTTGTGGAGAATGCTTACACACTGATGGTGAATGAGAGGTAGAAGGACACGCCCAATATGCAAATAGTGTGATTAACGTTGCTCCATAGACCCCAATCAAATAAAGGGTCAGAGTAGTTGGCATGGCCTCGACTAGGGTTAGCTACAATAAGTAAATTTTGCCAACACAGATTATTTATTTGGACCGACTTTTAACAAGAAACTTAATAAAGTAAGTTGGGGTGATAAGTCTGCTATATTTTAGGGTGCAATTCAATATTTCTCATTTAGCTTACTTACAAATCACATTAAGCAGAACAATTTTGAGTTTTGTTTTTTACAGTGTACTTTTTTGCTGTTAGAAATTACTTTGTACTTCAGAGGGAACAAATCTGAGCCTGTAAACACCAATATTGTACCTTTGAGGGTACAATTATGAAGAGTGTACCTCTGAGTACAAAAAAGTACTCATACCTCTGTTTTTTAGAGTGTAAAGACACAAACCCACATAAAACAAAAGATCATCATTAGCCAGACTAATGATAACTTTTCTCACTCACTGAAACCTGATGCACAAAGCCAGTCACATTTGTAAATTAGTAAGTAAAACTTCCTCTTCTTCTTCTAGGCAAAAAACACATTCCTAGACATATTAGGACATATTTATCATGCAGGCTTCTCTAAGTGAGCTTTCTAAACATTTCAGAAAGACTTCTTCAACAGCCAAATGCTCAGATACTGAAACCAGATCTGTTCACACAGCATCATCATAAACACACACTGAGAGAATGATGAATAATAAGTGGGCTCATCTTCTGGTAAATAAAAGATTTGCACTCTACATGCTTTAACTGGTGTAGAACATTTATGAGAGGAAACCACCAGAAAAAACCCTGGGCGGACTTTAATATCAGACACATATAATCTGAGTAAATATAAAAATCTCTTTATACCTGTGATTAATCACTGGTACTGGAAAGCTGAGTTCAATTACACTACTAATCACAACCAGGCCTGATTACTTCCAGACCTTTAGAATCAAGAAATCAGTTAAATAGAACCTGTCTGACAACATGAAGCAGCTAAGAGATCTCAAAAAGCAACATACAGTGATTTGCTATGATCTGAAGATATTCAGAAACAGATGACAAAACAAAGTAATTGATCATCTATCAGTCTGGAAAAAGTTATTTCTAAAGCTTTGGGACTTCAGAGAACCACAGTGAGAGCTATAATTCACAAATGGAGAAAACATGGAACACTGGTGAACCTTCCCAGAAGTGACCAGCCCACCAAAATTACTCCAAAAGGGCATGAACAACTCATACAGGAGGTCACAAAAGACGCCAGAACAACATTTAAAGATCTGCATGTTTCTGAATAATGATAAGGATCTTAAAAATGTTAAAGACTCAAAGAAGACTTGCTCTCTACCAGGTTCATTGTATTTTCTGTACCTTCAGGTACGGTCTTCATTACAAGCATATTGGGTTCTGTGGGATAGTCCTCTGAGAACACATCCTCTTTTGGCTTTATTTAAATGGTATTCTGAGATGATTCACACTTTATGACATGGCGCATTATCCTGCTGGAAGTAGCATCAGAAGATACTGCTACACTGTGGTCATAAAGGGATGGAGGACATGGTCAGCAACAATACTTGGGTAGGCTGGGGCATTTGAGACACGATGCTCAATTGCTACTAATGGGCCCAAAGTGTGCCAGGAAAATCTCCCCCACACCATTTTAACACCACCACCACCAGCCTGAACCATTGATACAAGGAAGGATGGATCCATGCTTTCATGTTGTTGATGCCAAATTCTGACCCTACTGTCCGAATGAATGTCACAGCAGAAATCATCAGAGACTCATCAGACCAGGTAACGTTTTTCCTTTTCAGTCTTCTATTGTCCAGTTTTGGTGAGCCTGTTTGAATTGTAGCCTCAGTTTCCTGTTCTTAGCTGACAGGAATCAGGGCACCCGGTGTGATCTGCTGCTGCTGTAGCTCATCATCCGCCTCAAGGTTGGACGTGTTATGCTTTTTTTCTGCAGACCTCGGTTGTAACGAGTGGTTATTTGAGTTACTGTTGTCGTTCTATCAGCTTAAACCAGTCTAGCCATTCTCCTCTGACCTCTGGCACCGACAAGGCATTTACTCCCACAGAACTGAACTGCGGCTCACTGGATATTTTCTCTTTTTTTCAGATAATTCTCTGTAAACTCTAGAGATGGTTGTGTGTAAAAATCCCAGTAGATCAGCAGCTTCTGAAATACTCAGATCAGCCCGTCTGGCTCCAACAACCACGCCACGTTCAAAATCACTTAAATCAGCTTTCTTCCCCCATTCTGATGCTCAGTTTGATCTGCAGCTGATCGTCTTGGTCGTGTCTACATGCCTAAAGGCATTGAGTTGCTGCCATGTGATTGGCAGGTGTACCTAATAAAGTGTCCTGTGAGTGTGTCATGTCATATTTGTTCTCTTAGGGTTGTGGGCTCTCTTTGAGGCCTCATACTTGACAGAACAAATCTTCTTAACTTAAATCAGTGTAAAACATGTTATTCCAAGTCATTCTGCAGCATTTCTATTGGTCCAATTATCAAGAAATTCTTATACAATGCAAAAAACAAAACAACAAGGAACAAAAAGCTGCCAGATTCACAATTATGTCAAAAATGAATGACAGTAAGGCATTTGAATGATGGTGGCAATATGACTTTTCCACTCTATGTGTGAGATAGTGAACACACCAGTGCTCAGAGGTGGGAAAGAGTAACGCACTGAGGATAATGTGGAGTTTAGCCCCAGTCTGACGGGGTTAACAGGGTTAAGCAGTCTGATCCTCACTGTCTGAAGTCTGAGAGTCAGGAGAAGCTGTGGGAGCTGTCGTCATTATTTCACACACAAATTCACCGTCAGCTCCGGTGTCTACAGACGGCCTCTGGGGGGAATGGAGAGAACTGTGGCGAGAACAGGGAGCGTATCGACTGTAGCGGAGCTTCAGTTCATACTGATAAACCACAGATCCATCTCTTGTACTAGAGAAACCTGTAATCTTATATATTTCATAAACTCGGCTCTCGTCTCTAATCTGCTCTCATTGATCTTTTGACTAGAGAACATAGAGAACATAATGTTAGTTTAGGAAATTATAAAGTCCCCTACAAAAGAATTGGAAAAGTGAGGCAGCCCTTTATTTGTGCTGTAGATTAAATACATTTGGGTTTGATATTAAAAGATCAACATTTCAACGTTTATTTCCAGGCATTTACATCTGGATTTGATACACAGTTCAGAAGATAAAACCTTCTGTCTGAACCCACCCATTTTTCTTGTGAGCAAAAGTATTAAAACAGATAATCTTAAAGTAAATTAAAGTGAATAAGACTTAATATTTAGTTACAAATCCTTTTGCTTCGTTTTTTTTGTGATGCTTTTCCAGGCTTCAGTGGGTTTTGGGTCATTATCTTACTGCATGATGAAGAATCTATTAATTAGTTTGATTTCATTTTACTTTAAATTTACAGACAAAATGTTTCTATAGACTTCTGATGTTCACTTTACATCAATGAAGAGAAACGTAATGTTATTTTATTCTTTATTCTGTTTATTGTTGAGGTAAAAGTCGGGTTTTTGTTTAACGAGTGAGGGTGTACCTGCACTGAGAGCAAAATAAGGGGCTGACTGTTGACTGTTGTCAGGGTTTTAATCAGTCAGTGGTGCACCTGTATTTCCCACCGCCAAGATGAAAACACACCAGATATTTACCTGAACACACCTCACTTCCAGACCACTACGCCCATCAGTGTAGATTTATTCCCAAACTCTGATGTTTTTTTTAAGGGCACAGGGTCAAAGCGTGAAATTAGACTGTTGATGGGGTGTAAGATAGCAATGAGCATCAAGTGTCTGAATAAAATGAACCATGGTCCTCTCATATGTTCGCAGTGTGAAAACACGTGACTAATTAAGCAATAGAAGAAGAAACCGAAGAGGTGTCATGCTGAAATCAGTAGTATGGGTATAACTAGGGCTGGTACAACCTGGAATCGGATTCATCCGCTCTAAAAAGGAGACCGCATCACACCCGCTCTGTTTAAAATGATTATTTTCCGCATGCTTGGTGCAATTACCCATTCTCACCAGAGAGGGCCTTGAATCCCAAAACTTACAGACATCAGCTTTCACAGCGAACATGAGTAATCTCATTCTCATACTGTCACCACAAAGAGACAAAATCACAAAATCATCTTTTTGGATCTTGTTGGAACACATAGTGAGCATGTTTGTGGCACTTTTTTAAGAACAAATAACAATGCTTTTGCATAAACTATACATATCTTTCATATTCAATTGGTGATTTCTGTATCTACTGTAACTGTAGATTAAGCTTTATTTGTAAACAGAAATTAAAGGAATTATAAGAGAGTCCGTTGCTCTCAAAAAAGAAGGAAAAAGAAGTTAACTTATTGAACTGACAATCTCATGCATGCTTTTCTACAAGCCAATCAGTGTCAAGTATCAAGAGACCCTGCACATGTATTGGATGATGAGAGAACGTAATAAAGTACTTTAGTTTATTTGCTAAACTGCAGTGTGAAAACAAAACTAGCCGGACTCAATGTTTTTATCATACAACGTAACAAACACATGAACCTTAGTTTGTTTGTTTGTTTCATGTGAAATCTGGGAGCTGGACCCCATAAATGATCCCATTAATGACTTCACCCCATTACTGGGAAAACAAAGAATACACCACAGTGTATACTAAAACAGCTAAAATCACATTGAGCCACTGAGTCGTTTGTGTTTTGTTGTTTGCTGTATGATTGGTGAAGGTAGGTGTAGGTGTGGGGTCTGTTTATTATTTGAATTTATGTTTACCCCTGAAGAGACAATATGTTTGTTTGTGTTTATTCTGTTGTTTGTTATTAAGTGGTGGCTGCAACATATTTTATACATAGTTGAGGGAATTTATAGTCTGGGCTTTATTGCCTCATCTCTCTGTCCCTCTTTCTTTCTTTCTTTCTTTCTTTCTGTCTCAGAGCAATGTAAATCAATGTGAACAACAGTAAATCAGTTTCAGTAACACTTCAGTAGAGCTGATTTTGGCACAAATACAGCAGGACGTTATATTACTGTTTTGTTTTTTTGTTTTTTTTTTTCAAAATATAAAGCGCACCGGATTATCAGGCTCACTCTCAACATACCTCTATTTTCCGGTCTATAAGGATTATAGCACCAGTTTATAAGGCACATTAACCCTCCTGTTATGTTCTGGGTCAAATTGACCAAACGTTTGAAAGTTTGAAGATCCAGGAAAAATAGTTTCAGTATGAAACTTCTTCTGCTTCCCTTAATTAGTTTAATCAACATATACACTGGCACTCTGGTTAGCAGCTAATGCTAATGCTGCTGCACCCAGCCTTAGTGCTGGAGAACTAAACTGAAACTCCTGTACAACACTGTACTTCAGAAGAGTGGCTTTACTGCTCCTTAATTCCTGACTGGTAGAATTCATACATAAGGTGCAACAGATTGAATTGAATTGAATTTTAAGGGTTCCTTAGTCCAAGAAATATGGTAAATGTATATTAAGAATTAGAAAATATGTATAAGAATTATAACGCACATGCACATTTTATGATCTCATACAGAGCCTGAGTTACACCATCCCAACTTATTTATCTAAGCCAAATGCTCGCCTCACATCCAGGCCAAGTGCTGCATGTTCAACACCCCGGTTGCTGAGTATAGTATAGGAATCATGTTTCACCATTATTGACATGTCTCAGTGGATGCTGCCATACACCATACAACAAGCTTGGACCAAGACTTCATGCCATCTGTGATGTTTTGGAAAATTTGGACATTTTTGATAAGGTTTTATAATGGTCTGTAAGGATTTAGTAAGCATTTCTAAGGCTTTTATAACATTCTATATTTTGCTTTCCTGATATGTGGTGTTTGAGTGTGTGGAACAGATTTTCATTTTTATTATTAAAGGAAAAAATGATACAGGTAATTATAATTAAAAACGTATACTCATTGGCCTTAGCTCATTTTCTCAAAACAATATACAGCTCTGGAAAAATAAGACAGCACTTCAGTTTCTGATTCAGTTTCTCTGATTTAGCTATTTATAGGTTTATGTTTGAGTTAAATGAACATTGTTGTTTTATTCTATAAAATACGGACAAAGTTTCTCCCAAATTCCAAATAAAAATATGGTAATTTAGAGCATTTATTTGCAGAAAATGAGAAATGACTGAAATAACAAAAAAGATGCAGAGCTTATAGATTAAATTTATAAAGAATTCAGAAATCAATATTTGGTGTAATAACCCTGGTTTTTAATCACAGTTTTCATGCATCTTGGCATGTTCTCCTCCACCAGTCTTACACACTGCTTTTTGATAACTTTATGCTGCTTTACTCTTGGTGCAAAAATGTAAGCAGTTCAGCTTGGTTTGTTGGCTTGTGATCATCCATCTTCCTCTTGATTATATTTCAGAGATTTTTAATTTGGTAAAATCAAAGAAACTCATCATTTTTATGTGGTCTCTTTTTTTTTTTGGTCCAGAGCTGTTTCAGAACATATTTGCAATGAATGCACAATTCACACTCTATTGTGTTTGTGTGTGTGTGTGTGTTTCAAAAACAAAAAAAAGATTGCAACACTGTTGTAAGATTCATGCTCTGACTCCTGTCTTTGCTCACACCCCCACACTTTTCCCCCTCTGTACTGCGGGAAGGATGATGCAAATTGGGGGTGGATGATGTAGAGGAAGATGTTTCAGAATGCGAGGATCACATTTCTGGAAATTCAGAGTCTGACAGTGACTATGAAGAAGAGAATTAGATAGTAGGTTCGGAGTTTTAGTCAGTCACAAAATAAATATGGGTCCTATGTCCAGCCAATCAGTAGCCAGTCCCAGGACTAGCCAGTTGTTAGCTAGCAGATGAAGAAATATGGATGTCAAAGATTGGAGAAATTGAATGGACCAAAATTACCCAAGAAACGAGCCTCCACGCATTACTGCCAATGAGATAAAAATGCAACCGTTTGCACAACATTTAGGCACAATTCCACCCTGCAGGTTGTGCAGCAATTAATTATTATTGTCCATTCCTTAATTTCTCTGTGATCCTTTCCACTCTAAATGCTACTAGCTTTTTTTTTCTATTTTGTGCTTGTCTAAAAAAAAAAAAACATTGAAACTAAAAGAATGACCTATGGTCGTATAGTGGTTACTGCAATTTTTAACAAGGAAATAATTCAAAATTGTTTGTTTCCTTTCTATTTTGCCGCCACCTTCGCAGTGATTCTCATGTCCCTCTGTTTGGAGTCTGCCTCTGAAAAATCTCCATTAGAAGGGTCATGTAGCCCTAACACCTCACCCTAAACCTGCAGCCTATCAAGAGTGTGGAAACCTCTTCCCATAGACGTGAAATAGGATTGAGCCAAGTCTTACCCACACAAGGGTTAATAAATCGTTTTAAGCACTTTATACACACTGTATTGAGGCTTTTGTTACAATCTATATGGGTTTTTATAATGGTTTTGTAAGGCTTTTTGCCTTATAATGTTATAAAAGTGTTTTCTAAACTAGTCTCGGGGTTTTTTTAACAATCTGTAAGGATTCTACAGGGATTATGTAATGACTGTATAATAGTTCAGGAAGGTTTTGTAACTGTTCTATACATGTGTCCTGAAAGGGTTCTTCATGTGATTTGCAAGGGTTTTGTAATAATTTAAAATAGGACTTTTTATTGTTTTATTAATGTTGTCTAAGCAATTGTAACTCTTTGTATTCTGAGTTGTCAGGTACAAAGGGGAATCCACAGAACGTCTGTGGAATGCAAAAACTGCCAGAAAACTTTTCCAACAATGTATTTGAAAAAACGTACATGTAATTTCCCGGATTAACAGTTTTTATAACCGAGATAACAGACCAGCTTGACAGAAAAGTCAGTGTGGGACATCATCTTCCTTGTTTTACAACTTTTTCTTGCAATATATACCATCGAAAACCTGCAAAATACATAATAAAGATCTTATATTAACCATATGAGCCATTTATATTTCTTGTAAACAGGGTGAAATAAACATCTGTTAAGCTTTTTAATGTATAATGGCTTTAAAATGTTGAATTTGAAAACAAAATGCAGTGGGTCCACCACACCCTTGAACACTTACTGAGTAAGAAAAATATGAACACCACACAAGGGTTAATAACACTCTTTAAGCAGTTTATAACCACTGTTTTGAGGCTTTTGTAACAATCTATACAGGTTTTAAGAGCATTTATAATGGTCTCATATGGTTTGTAATGGTTTTGTAAAGCTTTTTTTTCCTTATAAAAGTGTTTTCTAAACTAGTCTCAGGATTTTTTTTAACAATCTGTAAGAATTCTACAGGGATTATGTAACAAATTATATTGGTTTAGTAAGGTTATATAACTGTTCTATACATGTGTCCTGAAAGGGTTCTTCATGTGATTTGCAAGGGTTTTGTAATAGTTTATAATGACTTTATTTTCTTTTATTACTCATTTCTAAGCTATTATAAAGGCTTAATAACATAGTAGGGTTTTTGTAAGAGTTTGTGACAATGTGTAAAAGTTTTATAAAGGTTTTATAACACCCAAAATGTTTGAGATATGGAATTCATTATGGTTTCCAATCATTGTTAATGTTTCAAAAATGAAACTAAGGGTTTTATATGTAATTCTAAGGGTTTTAATGGGTTATTAATGGCTTAATAATAGTTTGTATTGGGTACTTGGTTTGGTTTCCCATCATTAAAAGGTAGTTTCTTTTCATTAGATAGACTTTAAACACTTCACAAAAGATTTCACCCAGCAGGAAACAAGCTCCATCACCCTCCTTCCTCTCTCTGTCTCTTTCTCTCTCTTTATTGTTCTCAGTGATGTGAAACTGAGGGATGAGAACAGACAGGAAGAAGAAGGTAAATAGAAGGAAAAAGAGATATTTCATCTTGGGAGTGTAACACTGCTGACATATCTACATGATTTCCTCGGGATCAGCCTCTTTCAGCTTTACGCTGATAAAACAGCTCCAGTCTGTCTTTAAGCAGCCTTAACGCTTTGATGTTCATACGCAGTTATGCAAAAAAAAAAAAACTTGGAGGAACTTCAGACTGACTGCAGATGAAAACTAAACCCAGTTATTATCACCTCTCTATTTATTTATAACGTTTAAATGACTGTAATTATACTTACACACCCCTCCTAATGAACGCATTCAGCTGCCTTAAGGAGCACTTTCTGCTGATACTGGTTACTGGCGAATGAGGATGAGTTGCATGAGCAGAAATATCTACTGATCCAACATCAGTTCCAGACCTCACTCATGCTCTAATGAAGATAAAGACCACTGATTGGCACATGATGACCACAGTCTGGGAGGAAGGCTTTTGACAGTGAAGCTCTGAGCTCTTTTTCACTATAGGAGGCATTACCTCTCACAGTAGACAGTGCAGTAAGTAGGTGTTAATGATCATAACCATTGGCGTCTGCACAACATGTCTGGTCAATGCAGGAGATCCCATACACCTATCCCACAGGTCAGCAAAGCATTCTTTATTTTCTATGAGACATGGCAAAAGTCATGGGACTCAAAACTAGCTGCTGTCTACTGTATTGTGACAAAATAAAAAAATCAATCAAAAAAATAATCAATGCATCAATGGGATTAGTGTAAAATGCTGTTTCTGTAGCTGACAGTCAGTAAATCCATTGTGTGAAAGAATCTATGAAACTCGTCATCTGTGGTGAGAATGTGATCCGATCTCCACCCAAACAGCTGTTAAGGTACAGTTTAACCTGATTTATTACCCAGATAATTACGATAATTACACACTGAAAACATTGTGTGTACATTTTTTAAAGCTGTGATAATTTTTTATCTGATGGGGATAATCTGAAAAACGGAATTAATTAAAAATTCAGGTGGGACTGGTCAATACAGGAGACCCCACACATACACTCACCAGCCACTTTATTAGGTACACCTTGCTAGAACCGGGTTGGACCCACTTTTGCTTTCAGAACTGCCTTAATCCTTTGTGGCACAGATTCAACAAGGTACTGGAAACATTCCTCAGAGATTCTGGTCCATATTAACATGAGAGCATCACACAGTTTGCAAATTTGTTGGCTGCACATCCATGATGAGAATCTTCCGCTCCCCCACAACCCAAAGCTGCTCTATTGGATTGAGATCTGGTGACTGTGGAGAACATTCCAGTACAGTGAACTCTCTCATTGTTGTGTTCAAAAAAACGGTCTGGGATGATTCACACTTTATGACATGGAGCATTATCCTGCTGGAAGTAGCCATTAGAAGATACAGGTACACTGTGGTCATAAAGGGATGGACATGATCAGCAACAATACTCAGCTAGGCTGTGGCGTTGACACAATGCTCAATTGGTACTAATGGGCCCAAAGTATGACCAGCCTGAACCATTGATACAAGGCAGGATGGATCCATGCTTTCATGTTGTTGACGCCAAATTCTGACCCTACCATCCGAATGTCGCAGCAGAAATCATCAGAGACTCATCAGACCAGGTCACGTTTTTCCATTTCAATCTTTTATTGTCTAGCTTTGATTACCCTGTGTTAATTGTAGCCTCAGTTTCCTGTTCTTAGCTGCAGGAGCTGCACCTGGTGTGATCTTCTGCTGCTGTAGCTCATCATCCGCCTCAAGGTTGGACGTTTTGTTCTGTTGTTCAGAGATGCTCTTCTTCTGCAGACCTCGGTTGTAACGAGTGGTTATTTGAGTTACTGTTGTCGTTCTATCAGCTCAAATCAGTCTGATCGTTCTCCTCTGACCTCTGGCATCAACAAGGTGTTTGCGCTCACAGAACTGAACTGCAGCCCACTGGATATTTTCTCTCTTTCAGATCATTCTCTGTAAACTCTAGAGATGGTTGTGCACAAAAAAATCCCAGTAGATCAGCAGCTTCTGAAATACTCAGACCAGCCAGTCTTGCACCAACAACCACGCCACGTTCAAAATCACTTAAATCACCTTTCTGACAAAAAACTATGTTTTTAAAGTCGTGGCTGAATCTGATGGGGATAATCTGCAAAAGAGAATAAGTTAAAAATTCAGATGGGTCTGGTCAATGCAGGAGAATTCACACATATATCCAACAAGTTAGCACAGCATTTAGCTTTAGCTTCAATAGGACATGGCAAAAGTCATGAAAAGGGCAATACTAGCTCCTGTCTACTGAATTGTGACAATACAAAATTTAAATCTAAATAAAACATGGCAGCCCGTTAGTGAATAAAAAATCAGCCACAAACAAATCATTGCATCACCGGGATTTATGTAAAATGTGTCACGCCGCCTCAGTCTCCTTCTACACTGTCGGACTCCATTTCCCAGAATATCTCTGATAATGACCTCAACAGCACACGTTCGTCTTCACCCAATCGCATTACACTCCGACGCTCTGATTCTCCCGTGTTCTGAGTTAGTTCCGGTTCATCTCTATCTGGCTCCGGTATTTAAGGCAGCAGTTTGTAAACAAACACCGCGAGGTATTGCTAACTTATGTTACATACTAAGCGTTTTCCTGTACATTGTTTTTGCCTTCTCGTTACGACCCTGTTTTCGGATTATCGGTTTCTGTCTTTTGTTTTGCCCTTTCTGGATTTGATGTATGGTTGGACTGCTTCTCGGTTACGAACTCGGACTGTATTTTTGACTACGTTTTCTGTCATCTGTGAGATCACTGTTTGCATTCTATTCTGTTAGCAGTGTCTGTTAGCCATCCTGCTAATAAACCTATCTGTATTTTTAACTCGGCTCGTGTCACTCCTCACTACCTGGCGTCACAAAATGCTGTTTCTGTAGCTGACAGTAAATCCATTGTGTGAAAGAATCTCTGACACTCGTCCCAATTTGTCCTTCTGTTCCAGCGCTGGTCTTCAGTGCAGGCCTGTCAAACTGCGTGAAGAAAAGCAGGAACTGATGCAATATTCATGAGCTCTGATGTAATTATGAATTACACAAACGTCCCCCCGCCGGCTCTCGCTGCGTGAGGTAATACGATTTACCTCCTGAACACCGGAATAAAAGGAAATAATTCTGCAGATCAGAGAGAGGAAATTGAGGACTCCTGAGTGCCGGCCGGCAAATTACATCGTTATTCAGCGGCCGGACGAACGGGGGAAGAGTGAAATTGGCACGCGTCCAGCTGCCTGAGAGACTGGCTGTAATTTATTGGACAATGTGAGCAACTGCAGCGTCCCCTGATCCAAAAGGTTAGCCGAAATAAACCTCATCAAACGGAGCATCTGCGTCCCACCGGAGTGCCAGGATGTAAAAATGTAGCTCCTGATGACTAAAACACAGATTACCCACAGATCTCTCTGATCAGGCTCAGTAATTATCTCTGCTGGCACTGAATTCTGAACACAGAGCATCATTTACAACTGGATTCAACAGCAGCCCTAACTCAACTCAACTCAACTTCACATACATAATATACAATACACTACTGTAAAACTACACCATTTACAACTGCATTCAACATCAGCCCTAACTCAACTCAACTCAACTTTCCTCACTGCAGATACATAATATACAATACACTACTGTAAAACTACACTATTTTCAACTGCATTCAACATCAGCCCTAACTCAACTCAACTTCACATACATAATACACAATACATTACTGTAAAACTACACCATTTACAACTGGATTCAACAGCAGCTCTGAACTCAACTCAACTCAACTCAACTTCACATACATAATACACAATACATTACTGTAAAACTACACCATTTACAACTGGATTCAACAGCAGCTCTGAACTCAACTCAACTCAACTCAACTTCAGACACATAATATACAATACACTACTGTAAAACTACACCATTTACAACTGGATTAAACAGTAGCTCTAAACTCAACTCAACTCAACTCAACTTCAGACACATAATATACAATACACTACTGTAAAACTACACCATTTACAACTGGATTCAACAACAGCTCTAAACTCAACTCAACTCAACTACAGATACATAATATACAATACACTACTGTAAAACTACACCATATGCAACTGCATTCAACATCAGCCCTAACTCAACTCAACTCAACTTCACATACATAATATACAATACACTACTGTAAAACTACACCATATGCAACTGCATTCAACATCAGCCCTAACTCAACTCAACTTCACATACATAATATACAATACACTACTGTAAAACTACACCATTTACAACTGCATTCAACAGCAGCTTTAAACTCAACTCAACTCAACTTCAGATACATAATATACAATACACTACTGTAAAACTACACCATTTACAACTGAATTTAAAAGCAGCTCTAAACTCAACTCAACTCAACTTCACATACATAATATACAATACACTACTGTGAAACTACACCATTTACAACTGGATTCAAAAGCAGCTCTAACTCAACTCAACTCAACTGCAGATACATAATATACAATACACTACTGTAAAACTACACCATTTACAACTGGATTCAACAACAGCTCTAAACTCAACTCATCTTTCCTCACTGCAGATACAAAATATACAATACACTTCTAAAAATACACCTACCTATTAATTGTACTTCGCTGGTGGTGTTCCATAGGCAAATTCTAACCATTTGTTCTTTAGCTTTGAATTACTGGGCAAAGCATAGAACAATGATGTGTTATTCGCACAAATAATACAGGAACGAACTGCCATTCTGTTCCTAGCTCTGTTAACTTCTGTCTGACCAGACGTGCCTGGTTGCATGGCTTCGGTTCTGCCTGTGGGTGGTCGTGAGCCAAAGTGGGCAAGGCCATGAATTCTTGAGTTAACGTAGACATAGTGCTTTTCCTGATCGACTGTTTTCTGAGGCTTTTTTTTTACTAACTACTGCAGACAGTGGAGGTTGAGGAAGAGTTTCATATGCAGCATCATATACAACTCAGAGAGACCTATAGTGTATCACAAAAAAAAAACAAAAGAAAAAGTGGATTTTAGCAGAAGTAGACCTTTAAGGAACATTGAAGAACCCCTAAAAGTACTCTTTTCAATATTGAATAGAACCGATCTGTTCTATTCTGCCCACCTTCTCGACATTTTCACAGGATGGTTTCCCCGTGTGCTTATTCCTATGGTCTGGTGAGGTCCATAATTAATTCACTAATTAACACAGACTTCTACACCCGCCGTTAGCCAATAACACTCCCACAGCCCACAGTTCCATCCCACAGCACCGGTTCTAATCAGAGAACCGTCAGCCTGCAGGACTATAACACTCTCTCTCTCTCTCTCTCTCTCTCTCTCTCAGGTGTGAGTAGTCAGCGTTACTGGGGTTTGTCGCAGCAACAGATGGGTTAGGGATGCGGTTGCCAGGCAGCAGCTGTGACAGTGATGTATGACAGGGTGAAGCCTCTGATAATCCATCAGTCTGGAGCAGAGAGAGTTTCATTAATCAGAGAGAATCCATCTGCGACCCTCCAGACCCAAACCTGCTGCACTGTCTCTACTACAACCCAGACGCCCAGTCAGAATCAAGGGCAACTGATTCTGAATAATTATAATGCTAATTAGATCCACAAAAAAAAAAAAAAAAACAGGACGCAACTATGAGAACAATTGAAAACACATCCTAGTATCATATTTATATTTAGATTCAGTTGTATAACCAATAAAAGAAATATAATATGGATCAGAACCAAATTTATAATCAAAAGTGTGAATTGAAGAGAGAAATGCAGTAAAAAAAAGTTAAAATAAATTAGAGCTAGAATATGGGAAACTTGGCGTGAATGGTGCTTCTATTTCTCCTGCTCCTGTGTCTACTTCAAGTGATCTCAAAGCTCTGGACTCCATTGACACCACTCCTTCACTCCCTCACATGACGGATCAGATGACACCTTCCAGACCACAATCACCTGAGTACTGATTTCACCTGTTCACTTTACTATATATACCCCTGTATTTCACACACTGCCGAGTATTAGATTGGTTACGTTCGTCTTTACAAAGAGTTTGAACACTGAACATTGTTTTCTCTGTGTCTTTGACCATGATTTTACCCTCCTTACCCCCCTCAACTGCCCTGCCATGTTTTGGACCTGGACTGTCTCACTATTTTTGGTATATGTACTGACTTTTATAGTGGCCTTTTGTTACTAAGTTTGTCTGTTATTGACCACAAGTTTGGATTACCTCTTTTTATTGAATCTGCACTTGGCTCATCCCTGCCTGAATCTGAATCCAAACGAATATTTGGTTTAGATTGATTGAATCAGAACCTGAATCAGAATCTGAAATTACAAAAAAAGGTGAATGAAAAGTGGGGTGGAATAACATGGAATTTGACACCGAACAAGAATTTAATTTAAAGTCAGATTTACAGTCAGTCTCAACATTAGAAGTACAATCATAAATCCAACTTGAATTATGAAAAAAAAAGTCAAAATCAAAATAAGAATCAGAGATGAAATCAGAAAAGAACTACACCAATAATTCGAAACCTGGCCATTTTTTTTTATTTTATTAATTTAAATCAGAATGAGCTATGTGGCCAATTGTAATTTAGGGTGTTTTGACATACCTACTTTGTTTCTCTGATCTGAATCAGCTTTTTTGTGAGGTCTCCACTAATTGGTCAGAATCGTCTAGGTTGTAGCTAGGAAATAAAGACAAGAAGGTCCTGTGTTTGGGACTCAAATGTATATATGTACAATGCAAAAGTGCTTTAAGACTAAATAATAAAAAAATGCCATTGCACTTTCAATCAATTTGTTTTTAATCACATTTTTTGGAGTTGTAATTCCTACCCTGACCTTTGGGGGCAGTAATGCTTTTTTACCCCAGATTACAAGCCAACCAAAAATGGAAGCCATGTGGTAACAATGGAGGTTCAGAGGAAGCTGATGCTTTGTTTGAGAACCTAAAGTTTAAAGCTCAAAAAAGGTTCTTGTTTTTCTATTTCTTTTTATCTTTTTCTTTGCCAACCTACTCATAAGGGCATCTATAGACAAATCTTCCAACCATCAACAACGATTTCACTGAATCTTCTTCACGGTCAAAGCAATGTTGGATTATTTCTCCGCTGTTTCATCACATTTCCCAAGACTGATGGATGTTTTCTAAGCACTATTTCAGCCAGACGTGGTGAGAATGATCCAGTGCTTTTTAAAATGATTCTTTTAAAATAACTTTAGAGACATATAGAGATACATGTATTTCTTTGGTTGTGTTTTGTGCTTTTATTAATCGGTGAGTTGAAGATATTGGTTTTCATTTCTGTAATTATTGTGTTTGGTGAATTTGTGATTTAGTAAAACATTTCTTTGCTCTTATATGATGGTAGCTTCCCATTTATAACATTTTTAAAAACATGTTATTAAAACCTAACCGTTACAAATTGATAGATTTACACTGTATCTGTTTCTCCATATACTTTATTATCCTCCTTTCTCCCTGTGCTTAAATGTTCAGGACCTCACATTGTGTGGCAACCATAGAGCAGAGCATAGCATTGTTTGGGAGGTGGGTCATTATGATTCTCAGCACTGCAGTGATTAGCATGGGGGTGGTGTATGAGGTATTAGTGTATGTTTTGATGGTATGAGTAGATCAGATACAGCAGTGCTGCTGGAGTTTTTAAACACTGTGTTTAAAACGCACTCACTGTCCTCCACTCTACTAGACCCTTCTAACTACAGTAGCTCTGTTCCACCTTGTAGATAAATTAATTTAGAGACAGAAGCTTTGAATCTGTTGCTGTACAGTTTGTGTTGGCCACCCTCTGGTCCAGGGGTCGGAAATGGGCGTGAAACATCTGGCTCGAGAGGTTGTTTGAACTATAATGAACAATAAAAATAAAATAAAATGCTTCTCTGGCAAGCTCTCTGTCGAGCTCGGAGTGACTTTAGTTTCCACCCGTTCTTGGGCTCCCAATCTCCTTATAAGGGCATTTTTTTCCCCGACTATGTCATAATTAACGAGCCAGGTCAGCGGTAGTGTATTGGACCGCGACCCTGAGGAGGGGTGTGTTTATTTATTTACTTATTTATTTTTTTCTTCTTGGGTTTACCTGCTTTGAGATCAACTGTTCTGCAATTGGGTTCAAGAACCCTTTGGGCTGAAGAGCTATTAGTCTATAGCACTCCATCCTATTACACAGAATTTTTTTTTTGTGGCCCGCCACGTAATGACTTGGAAAATATCTGTCCGGCGGCCAAATCTTTGGCTTGTTGTCTGCTACAGCTTTACACTTTCGTCGCTTTTAGGCTCTATAGATTGTTTTCTGCACTACAACTGTACACTTTCGCCGCTTTTAGACTCTTTGACTCGTTTTCTGCTATACAACTGTACACTCTTGCCGCTTTTAGACCCTTTGGCTTGTTTTCTGTGCTACAACTGCACACTCTCGCTGCTTTTAGACTCTTTGGCTTGTTTTCTGTGCTACAACTGTACACTCGCTGCTTATCTACTCTTTGGCTTGTTTTCTGCGCTTCAACTGCACACTCTCGCCGCTTTTAGACTCTTTGGCTCGTTTTCTGCACTACAACTGTACACTGTTGCCACTTTTCAACTCTTTGGCCAGTTTTCTGCTATACAACTATACACTCTTGCCGCTTTTAGACTCTTTGGCTTGTTTTCTGTGCTACAAATGAACACTGTCGTTGCTTTTCATCTCTTTGGCTCGTTTTCTGGGTTACAACTGTACACTTTCGCCACTTAAGTTTTAATGTTGCTGGGTTTTTTTTTGGCGCTTACTTGAAGAGATTTCTCCAGATTCTCTGAATCTTTTGATGCTATTATGGGCTGTAAGTGATGAAATCTCAAAATTCCTTGCCATTGCACATTAAGAAATGTTATTCTTAAACTGCTGGACTATTTGCTCACACAGTTGTTCACAAAGTGGTGAACCTTGCCCCATCCTGGCTTGTGAACGACTGAGCCTGTTAATGATGCTCTCTTTATAACAAATCATGACACTCACCTGTGGAATGTTCCAAAAATGTGTTTTTTGAGCATTCCTTAACTTTCTCAATCTTTTGTTGCCCCTGTCCCAACTGGGAATGTGTTGCAGGCATCAAATTCAAAATGTTCTTGTAGTGTAATCAATTGAATCAGGGTTGAAAAGGGTTTTACAAATCCTGATATTCTGTTTTATTTACGTTTTCACAACATACCAACTTTATTGGATTAAGGCTTGTATATTGTTTGGGTAAGAAAATCGTACCTGAACAGCGTGTTTGTATCCAACCGTGAGAACCGCAGAACTTCCACGGTGCAGGAAGTAGCAGTGAAAGCTGAGTCCCGGTGTGTGTATTGTTTTGACAGCTCTCCACGGTTGTGCTTTAATGACAGAGGAGTGTAATGATGGCTGGGCTTTAACCTGCTCTCGCTCTGTCACCCCCACTAATGGCCCTCATTTACACACCCAGCTTTTCTCTCTGAAACATGTTTACTCTGCTTCGGGGAGTCTTTATTTCATTAGGACGAGCTTTCTGTCTCTGCTGCTCCTGCAGCCTGTGGTCCTGATAAAACCAACTGAGAGAGAGAAAAAGAGCCTGGGGGCAGTCCTAAGCTGGTGGTTTAGGGTTCACTTAAAGCAGACCCTGGTACAATCTATCTGCTTCTGTTGCTGCATGTATGGTTAGGTGATTGGTCCGTTTAATAAATTGATGCTTCCACTTATGGCGTTACTTGCAGTACTAAAGACCCAGACTTCAATAAAACTACAGATGCTCTATTAAAACAGAGACGAGTACAATTACTAAAGTATTCAATATGTTTTGTACATGTTGCAAGTAGTTTCTTTTAAAATCTACTACTCAAGTACTGAAAGTAAATATACAAGTATTGTGTTGTGCAGTAGTTGTCATTTTTAAATATCATATTGTTTGTTATTTCAAATGTTTAAGCTAAAGGACATTCACAGTTCCATATGCTAGAGGTGGTGGAGGTGTTGGATGTGTTAAAGGTGTTGGAGCTATTGAAGGTGTTGGGGTGTTGAATATCTTGAAGGTGTTGAAGTATAAAAAGTCGCTTAAGGTGTTACAGGTGTTGAAGATGTTGGAGGCATTGGAGGTGTTAGAGGTGCTGAATATCCTGAAGGTGTTGCAGGTGCTAAAAGTGTTGCAGGTGTTGGAGGTGTGGAAGGTGTGGGAGATGTTTAAGGTGTTGCAAGAGTTCGAGGTATTGAATATCTTGAACGTGTTGGTGGTGTTAAATATCTTGACGGTGTTTGAGATGTTGGAGGTGTTGATTATCTTGAAAGTGTTGGAGGTGCTAAAGGCGTTGGGGTTTTTTGAATGTCTTGAAGTTGTTGCAGGTGTTGAAGATGTTTGAGGTGCTTAAGGTATTGGAGATTTTGGGGGGAAAAATACTTTGAAGGTGTTGGAGATGTTGAAGGTGTTGAAGGTGCTGAAGGTGTTGGGGGTTGTGGAAGGTGTGGGAGATGTTGAAGGTGTTGCAATAGTTCGAGGTATTGAATATCTTGAACGTGTTGATGGTGTTAAATATCTTGACGGTGTTTGAGATGTTGGAGGTGCTGAAGGCGTTGGGGGTTTTAAATATCTTGAAGTTGTTGCAGGTGTTGAAGGTGTTAAAGATGTTGGAGGTGCTTATGGTATTGGAGATGTTAGGGGGGGTAAAAGACTTTGGAGGTATTGAATGTGTTCGAGGTGCTGAAGGTGTTTGAGGTGCTGATGGTGTTAAAGGTGTTGGAGATGTTGAAGGTGTTGAATATCCTGAAGATGTTGCAGGTGCTGAGTATAGAAAGTGTTGAAGGTGTTGAAGGTGTTGGAGATGTTGGAGGTGGTGAAGGTGTTGGAGATGTTGGTGAAGGTGATGGAAATATTGAATATCTTGAAGGTGTTGCTGTTGAAGATGTTGGAGGTGCTGAAGGTGTTGATGGTTTTTGAGGTGTTTAATATCTTGAAGGTGTTGGAGGTTTTTGAGGTGTTGGATGTAATAATGGTGTTAAATGTGTTTGAGGTGATTAATATCTTGATGTTGGATGCTTTTGAGGTGTTGGATGTAATAATGGTGTTAAATGTGTTGGAGGTGATTACTATCTTGAATTTGTTGGTGTTTAAGATGTTTGAGGTGTTGGAGGTTTTGGAGATGAAGTTGTTTTCCTCACCCCTTGAGTGTTTGTATCCATGCAAAGGTGCAAAGGCAACAAATGCCAAGCTGTCGAGAAATGCATGGAATTGTGCAGTCAATCCATGGTTTGGGAAAAGTTTTTGTGTAAAATAATCAAACTATTGATAATCAGCCCAGAATTAGTTCTGGATACCGACTCACTTATTTGGGACAAGCATGAAATACCCTTAATTCCAGCAGTAGTAAGTTAGACAACTGGCTAAATTTTCTTTCTGTGCAACATCCCTTCTTTTTCGAAAAAGACGACCTTGCTGACTCGCAAAGAACATGTCTACTTTACCCTGAACTTCTCCTTCACTGAGCTCCAGACTTTCCTCAGAGGCCACAATATTAAATATTTGAAATACAAATAAATAAGTAGCAGTGAAAGGGTTGAATCACGTACTTTAACCTATAAACATGTTCTTCTGACCTGCTGTACGTCCACAAAACCGCCCAGCCTTGAAGAGAACAGCCGGGTTTTTTCAGAAGTGACAAACACTTACTGGCATTATCTATGTAATCGTCTGAAATCACAATAGCTTTTCTGAACCTGAGAAGTGAAAGAACTCATGCAGAGTGGAGGTCAGTGCCAGGGTTAACAAGTACAGCCTTCCTAATGTCCTTGCTTTTAGAAGGTCAACACTGTATAAATAAGAGTTTATTTTTTTATTGAAAGTTATGGAAAAAAAGACTATATGGATAAAAGCATTTGGACGTCTTTTCTTGGAGGCTGCAAAAGACTTGAGGCCAGGAAAGGTGTTTGGTGTGGTGCAGTGGATAACACCACCACCTGCCAGTGAGCTACCATGTGGGAGACTGGGGTTCAATTCCAGGTCTGGGTGACTATGCTGTGCTACACCAATAAGAGTCCTTGGGCAAGACTCCTAACACTACATTGGCCCAACTCTGTAATAGTAATAAAAATAATTGTAAGTCGCTCTGGATAAGAGCGTCAGCTAAATGCCCTGTAATGTAATGTAATGTAATGAAACCGATGCACCTTCCGGCAAGACAATGACCCTAAACATACAGCCAGAATACAGCTACAGTGGACTGGTTTATAAATCAAATGATGCCTCTTTGGCAAAAAAAAAAGAAAACTGCTGTTTACAGATGCTTTTCATCCAACCTGGCTGTTTTGGAAAGAAGAATGGGCCAAAATCTCAGTCTCAAAAGAAGACTTGCAGCTGTAATTGCAGTGAAAGTTGCTTTTGCTAAAGATTGATATAGGATTCAGACATTTATTTGATTGGAATTTTGAAACCCATGTATCATTTTGATTTCACTTTACAATTATGTGCTACTTTGTGTTGGTCTATCACAGTAAAAGTCTCATTGAAATTAAAATGCATTGAAGTTTGTGGTTGTAAGGTGAAAAATTTAGAAAAGTACAAGGGTTATAAATGCTTTTTAAAAGTTATTTTTGTTATTATTCTTGCTGTATTTAGCCTCGTTGTATTTTTTTTTCTCATTTGTTACATCCAGCTACTTTAAATAAAGCCTTTTAAATTTAGCTCGCCCGTCCCCTTCCCTCCAGCCCTGTTGAGATTTGGAGGCTGATGTAGAAGCGAAGCTGTTTACCTGTCTGTTTACCTCTGAGCATTAACCCCTCCCTGACCCGCTCCGACCTGAACCAGCCCCCTCGACGTGATGTTATTAACATTCCCACTCCAGTCCTTCAGGGACGTGGGGTGTGCCGGGGTCAGTCGCTCTCTTTCCCACTAGCTGCATGCCCCAGCCATCTGCTACCCTGGCACGTCTTCTCCCGGCCTACAGGGAGTGATGAAGAGCTGCACAGCTCTGCTGGCTATTCAATTTTATTCAGTTTATATGTATGTATGTAGGTCTTTTCATAATAGAGCCTTGTTTCAAAAGTGCAGTTGAATACTGGAAAGCTGTAGCTGATCCATCAGATACAGCTGAGAACCATCCAACCATGCTGCAGTGTCCCAACTACATATGACATAATACTACTATGAGTAAAACCCCAAATCTGAAAGAGAAAAAAAAATGTAAGTCATTTTGACACACCTTAAATTCAGTGATTTTTCATTATTTTTAGTAGCACCTCTTGCTTAGATGACAGCTTTGCACAATTGGGCATTCATTTTCCCAGTCAACTTGGAATGGCTTTCAGTGAACAGCTGTGCTGAACTCATCAAGAGTTCATGCCTTGAAATTCCTGCTCTCCTAATGTGTTTGAGAGAAACAGTTGTAAAGTTGTGAAGAGGTAGAATTGGTATGCATTGAATGTAGCTCTATTTGAGTAATGTTCCAATCCATATTATGGCAAGAACTACTCAATTAAGAAAAGAAAAAAAAAATACTAAGAATATAGGAAATGAAGGTCAGTCAATCAAAAAAAAAAATCAAGAATTTTGAAAGTATCCTCAAGTGATGGAAAGGAAGACCTAGGAACCTATCGTACACCCTGTGCAAGGCGTCATGATGATCTTCTAGCTTACACCCAGTCAACAGTCTATTTTTACACATTGTGCCCATGCCGTTAAATTAGCATCGGAGTTTAGGAAAATATCTATACTAATAGTTGTGGTGGGCTGGAAGTAAGGTGTGTTCAGGTAAATATCTGGCGTGTTTTATTTTTGGTGGCGGGAAATGCCGGTGCGCCACAGACTGATTTAAAACCCTGACAACAGAGAACAGTCAGCCTCATGTAAAAAAACACACAAGCAAATCCAGCTTTTACATCAACAATAGACAGAACAAAATATAAAATAATAATGATTTAACCTTAAATGAGCTGCTGGCACACCTTCAGGCCAGAATCCTATGCTAAGACTTGCAAAAGCACCATGCTGTTAAGATATAACTGCGCCAAAGTCAGAGGCCACCTGGCTTTTAAAGGTAATGACTACTGGCACACTGATAGGTTTAATTCACATTACAGAAGTGTTACTTCTATTGCAAAGTCACTACATGATTCCTTATGTGTTCCTTCATAGTCTGGATGACATCTGTATTCATTTACAATGTAGAATAAAAAAAAATCCACTTTGTAATGTTATCCTTTCTTTTCATAACATTTAAAAGACGTTTTGGCATTGAGAAGCATTTGAAGAATTAAAGAGTTAAGGTGTGGAACAGTACTGGGTTGTCATTGTTGGATTTATCAGTTAAAAATTCTCAACACACTCTGTATCAGGGATAGCCTTGTCTTTTTTTTCTCAGCCATGTCTTTGTAATATATGCAGAATGTGGCTTTGCATTGTCCTTTTTTATATACAATTATGGACATCCCTGAAACGCAGGTCATCTTGAAGGCAGCATAGGTTGCTTGTCTCACAAAAAACCCTGGATTTTGGACCCTGCTTTTTTGATAAAGTAATTATTTGCCCATGTAGTTCTGTTAGCTTTTATTGAATAATGATTCTTAATTCAGTGCCATTTGAAGTTTTGGAGTTCACACGTGTTCAGCTTAGACTTGTGTGCACCTCACCAAAGTTCCATAGTGCAGTTAGTTTGCAGTGTCTGGCCCAGATTAGCAAATATTCCTACCTTTTTAAAAGCATCAACATGACTCTAAGCTGTTACTTTTGGGTTTAAACCTTTGGACCCTAGGCTGTTTTGGTGTGTTTTTTTTTTCTCTGTTTTTGTCAGTTCCCCCTTCAGGTCTTATAAAACAGTAATTATATCAGATAGACACATGCCCTGATCTCTTTTACTCCAGAAGACATATGGCTGCTCAAAAATATAATCATTTAAAATATAAAAGGAAGCAGAATTGTTATATTTTCCTGGAACTGATCATGTTTTGGTAAAAAAAAAATACTTATCTTTCAATGTAAAGACTTTAAATATATTCACACCTAAGATATCTTTTTTGTAAGTATTAGACTATGTGTATATGAGTTAAAAGCATAAGAATATTGATGATAGTTGACATGGTTTATTACTTTGACAAAATACATGGAGAGTATCAGACAGATTTATCTTTCTAGATAATCCTAGGAACCTCTAGGATACATGTAGATTACTAAAAAAAACACTCAGAACAGGATATGCAGTATTTTGATCAGGACACACAAAGAACACTATATACAAAAATGTAAACTTTTTAGTCTTATTAAATAAAAATGTTTAGTGTAAAATAACTACTTAGTAAAAATGTGCAAGTAAAATAAAAACTATATAAAGTAGTGTGCACACACACCTAGCTTTAGTTTGAGTAAAGCAGGCAGTTTCACACTTTTTCTGTGGACACTTTGAGACATTTACTGTTATTATTTGGTTTGAAACATCATATAAATATGTTTGAAGCACTAAAGGTAAATAATATTGGTTGGGGAAGGAGATCTCACTTTTTTTAGGTGTTTTTCTCAATGGGTTTCTTGTAGATTTAGCTTTACCGCACTGGGATGTCATCGCTATTTTTAGAAACAGTAAGTTCCGCCCTTTCTAACCATATATGGATTATGTTTAAGTGTGAAGGGATTCCTGAGTAATTAAGCTAAGAGAACACAAGGTGCGATTTTGGACGGGAAGTCCATCCGTAGGGTTCTAAGGGTTAAAATGCTGTGTAATGCTGCTGTGATTGTGTTTTATTTGGGTTGTATATTTAGTAGACACAGGTTCTCTCTTTCTGTAGTATTGTACAGTGTTCTTGTTTGTGTGGGTTCTGATTGGCAGGCTGGGTCAGGGATGGTCTCCTCAGAGTGAAGCTTATCTGTGATGGACGTTGTGTTCTTCTGGATCAGATTACACACTACACACTGAATTAATCCCAGCTCTGTACAGAACACACACTCTTCCCTCCCAGATACCCTGCACTCATATAACCCTTACACACTGAATTTACTGATCACCTGATAACATGTGAAGATCCACATGGACAAAAAGACAGAAACAGGAATAAATAAGTGTTTCAGGTAACACATCCTATAAACCCTGTACTCATAATGTATTATAAATGCATTTATAATGCATTATATGACATGCATAATACCTTATAATGACTGTAATAAACTTGTATAATAACTCATAAGTACTTACAGGGGCATTCATAACACATTATACACTACAAGTATAAAGGTTTATAAAGAAAGGGCTTGTAATGCCTTATAATATCTGTTCATAAGAACATTGTTCAATGTAGTGTTGTAATGCACTATAACACAGATTTGGTATATTTTGGTATAATTCATTATAATATGCAGCTATGATTTCTCAAATTAAGCTTTTATGAAAGTGTGTAACACATTAAAGCCTTATATACAGTCACTGACGATTGCTCTAAGACTGCAAGGGAAGCTCAGCTTCCCCTAAAATGTAAAAAAATAAGTGATTAAATATATACTGTTGTGTGTACATGTCACTGATTAAATATGCGCTACAATGCGCTGAACTTAGTTCAGAATCAGCTTCTTATCACTGGTAACGACGTGGCTTTCCTCTCACTCATTCCCGCAGCTTCACAGCGCTGCTTTAAACAGTGCACAGACTTCAATAGCGGAGCAAAGCGTGCGGCGAAACGAGGCGAGTCATTGGATAAATGCTGGGCTTTGTCCCGCCCATCGGATGCTCAGCGTCTCTGGGGGTCTATGGAGCAGTGGGCTGGCCTCGGCCGGCCCGGACGCTCAGCTTCTGCGTGATGATTGGATGATCTGTCTGAGGCGGAGTCCCTTTTTGATTGACAGCGAAATGAGCGAATCAGCGATCTTTTAGTGTAAAAATCCATTTTGGAGAAGCCATTTGATAGTCTTCCTTACGAAGAAAAACTTAGAGTTAAACAGCAGGGCAGATCAACTGCTCAGATTAATTTGGTGTAAAAGGTGGGGAAAAGTAACAGGTCTTTTCAGCTGTTCTGGTATGATAAAGTGAGCGGGCTGACTGGAAGTGCTGTAACAAATAAAATGTACTGATGGCCATTCCTCTTGATGAAACTATCTCAGGACATAAATGAACAGGGGCCAGTAGTAAGTATTGTGTTATCATTAAAAATAATTTAAATAATTTAAATTAATAAATGGATTATTTAAGGAAATGAAAAATGCCCAAAAAGGAAATAAATTTACCTGCATTTTTTTCCTTTACCAACTTTGCATAATTTTGCATAATTTTTTTTTTTACTGATCATTTTATGTTTATTCATGTCATAGCATCTTTTTTATGTAATTGTTGAATGTAAAGAATGGGTACCTTTTTGTTGTGTAGTGAAAACTTAAAAATAATGCCTTTTGTTTACAAAAAAAAATCTCAGGGAGAGTAGAATTTACGTATAAATAAAACTACATATGTTAAGATGTAGACCGAAATTGAGCTTCCCCTCCTTGAAAGACCAGCATCCGCCACTGTATACAGTCATTACTGACTGACTTTAAGTGAAGTGAATTTTCATATCCTTTTTAAACGTGAAGTAAATGTTATGTCTCACTATAAAGTCTTGACACTAATGACTGTATATAAGACTTTATTATGTGTTACGCACTTATATAAAAGCTTAATTTGAGATATCATTGCTGCATATTATAATGCATTATACCAAAATATACAATATCTGTGTTATAATCATGCAATACAACACTACATTGAACAATGTTCTTATGAACAGATATTATAAGACATTATAAGCCCTTTCTTTATCAACCCTTATATTTGTAGTTTATGATGTGTTATGAATGCCGCTGTAAGTACTTATGAGTTATTATACAGGCTTATTACAGTCATTATAAGGTATTATGCGTGTCACATAATGCATTATAAATGCATTTATAATGCATTATGAATACAGGGTTCATAGGAAGTGTTACCGTGTTGGACAGAAACACTGCATTTAATTGTTTCCTCAACACACACACATTTATCCTAATGGGAGACTGTAGCTCCTCCTCCCTCATTGTATATCACAATACCTAAAATTAGAGTGTTATTAATATATACATATTCCCCCTAATGAGAGACTGTAGCTCCTCCTCCCTCAGTGTATAATAATATCACAATACCTACATTTACAATGTTATTAATATATACATATTCACACTAATGGGAGGCAGTAGCTCAACCTTGGTGTATATCAGTGTGTATATTTTGCCTGAGTGATTATAGTGCAGTGTGAGACGAGTGTGAGACGGGGGGCTGTGGAGTGTGTGTACGTGAGTCATGGTGCTGAAGGCGTTAGCTGTTAAATCTCACACTCTCTGCTTCTCCTTCAGCAGAATCCTATTTTCCGAAGTGTTCGTCCATTCAGAGCAGGAAAAACAGCAGTCTGAACACGCCCACGCCCCGCCCCCTTTCCTCTTCCTCTTCCACTAATTCACCCCGTCAGGAAGAGACCGGCTGCAGCACCAGCCAGCAGTAATCACACACACCAGACAGGCCAGACGGGCTGACAGCATGCGAGTGTATCCACACACTCGTCAGCTTCCGTCTGGCTGTGGCAGTAAGTAATGCATGGTGTCTTCCCTCAGCAGGGAAGTACAGAATTATCATGTTACATCTCTGAAACATGGATTGTGCTGTAGCATGTTCAGCTGACTGAGTACTGCATTAATAACTACTGAGAAGAGCCTCATGTGTTTCATATATAGCCCCCTCTAAAAGTATTGGAACAGTAAATCCCATTATTTCCACTGTAGACTGAAAATAGTTGAGTTTGCCATTAAAATATAAATACAGTACAAACGATCAACATTTTAGTTTTATTCCAAAGGTATTTACAGGGGTTGGACAATGAACCTGAAACACCTGTCATTTTAGTGTGGGAGGTTTCATGGCTAAATTGAAGCAGGCTGGTGGCCAATCTTCATTAATTGCACATTGCACCAGTAAGAGCAGAGTGTGAAGGTTTAATTAGCAGGGTAAGAGCACAGCTTTACTCAAAATATTGCAATGCACAAAACATTATGCGTGACATACCAGAGTTCAAAAGAGGACAAATTGTTGGTGCACGTCTTGCTGGCGCATCTGTGACCAAGACAGCAAGTCTTTGTAATACATCAGGAGCCACGATATCCAGGGTAATGTCAGCATACCACCAAGAAGGACCAACCACATCCAACAGGATTAACTGTGGACGCAAGAGGAAGCTGTCTGAAAGGGATGTTCGGGTTCTAACCCAGATTGTGTCCAAAAAACATCAAATCACGGCTGCTCAAATCACGGCAGAATTCAATGTGCACCTCAACTCTCCTGTTTCCACCAGAACTGTCCGTCACCACAATGAATTATTGTGGTCTAAAACCAGGTGTTTCAGTTTCAATGTACACAATCCCTGTACATCTGGATCTGATACACAATTCAGAAGAGAGAACTTTCTTTCTGAACCCACCCAGTTTTCTTGTGAGCAAAAGTAGTGGAACAGACAAACTTGTGTAAAGTGTAAATTAAAGTGAATAAGACCTAATATTTAGTTGCTTCGCTTGCAGTAACTGCATGTTTCAGGGCTGTAACATGATAATTCTGTACCTCCCTGTGGGTTTTGGGTCATTATCTTGCTGCCTGATGAAGGATCTCCCAATCAGTTTGGTTTCATCTTTCTTTAAATTTACAGACAAAATATTAATGTTAAACTTTGTCTCATCAGTCCATAATCAGTCCACTGGCTTGTGATTCCTTCCCTCCTGTCCCCTGGAAGTTGTTGCTGGTGTCACAAAAAGTTGTTTTACGTTCTGATGTTTCTAATAATGTAACACATTTACTTCTCTTGAGATCATATGGAAGTCTATTGTTGGGTGGGGGCTTGTTGCCTATTATGGCAGGGCTTCCAATCATCATTTTTCAGCAGGATGATACTAGTCCACACAGAGCAAAGATTCCCTAGGTATGCCTCTGCTAGATTTGAACAATTCTTTATAATTCATGGTTCCATTTATTACAGCAAGTATTCCAGGACTTGAAGCAGCAAAACAGCCCCAGACCATCACACTTCCACCACCATGCTTTACTGTAGATATTATGTTCTTTTTCTGAAATGTGGTGTTACTTTAATGTCAGATGTACTGGGACACGCACCTTCCAAATACTTCAACTTTTGTCAGTCCTGGGTTCTTGGGGATCACCTAGACGTGTTCTGGAAAAGTTGAGATGAGCCTTTAATGTTCTTTTTGCTCAGCAGTAGTTTTCGTCTAGGAACTCTGCCATGTCTGCCATTTTTGCCCAGTCTCTTATGGTAGAGTCATGAATGCTGACCTTAACTGAGGCAAGTGAGACCTGCAGTTCTTTGGATGTTGTTGTGGGCTTTTATTGGACCTCTTGGATGAGTCATTGCTGCGCTCTTGAGGTAATTTTGGTCGGCCGGCCGCTCCTGGGAAGGTTCACCACTGTTCCACACTCTCACAATTTGTGAATAACTGCTCTCGCTGTGGTTTGCTGGATTCCCAAAACTGTATAAATAGCTTTATAACCTTTTCCAGACAAATAGATTTAATAACTTTCTTTCTCAATGGGTTCTTGAATGTCTAAGGACGTTGGCATGATGTCTAGCTTTTGAGTATATTTGGGTCTACTTCACTTTGTCAGGCAGGTCATATTTAAGTGATTTGTTGAGGACAAGAAGTGTGAGTGTGGCTAAAGAAATTGAACACTTTTCACACAGGGCCATGTAAATTTAGATTTGTTTTTCCCCCATCAAGAAAACCTGTAAAAGTAAAAACTTTGTGTTTTTACTTGTGTTGTCTTTGAATCATATTTATATTTAATATTTCATGATCTTAACATTTAAGAGAAATTAAAAAACATGCAAAAAAAAAAAAAAGAAATCATGAAGTGGGCAATCACACCACTGTAAATACAAAACCACTAAAAAATTATGAGCAGCTTGAATTTCTGCACCAGGAGCGACATTAAGTTATCCAAAAGCAGTGTGTAAGACTGGTGGAGGAGAACATGCCAAGATGCCTGAAAACTGTGATTAAAAACCAGGGTTATTCCACCAAATATTGATTTTTTTTAACTTTTAAAACTTTGAATATGAACTTGTTTTTTTTGCATTATTTCTCTTAATCTTTGCATCTTTTGTGTTATGTCTGCCATTTCTCATGTTCTGCAAATAAATGCTCTAAATGTCAATATTTTTATTTGGAATTTGGGGGAAATGTTGTCTGTAGTTTATAAAATAAAACATTTTTCATTTTACTGAAACATATACCTAAAAATCAAAATCAGAGAAACTGATTCAGAAACTGAAGTGGTCTCTTATTTTTTTTCTAGGGCTGTATGTCTGAGGTGTCCAAGGAAAATGACAGATCTAAAGCAGTTCTGTCAGGCAGAATGGGCTAAAATGCAACCAGCTACTGATTTCAAGGGTTTGCTTAGTTTTTCCACTACCACTCGAGTGTTAAATGATATATATATATATATATATATATATATATATATATATATATATATTATTATTATTATTATTATTATTATTATTATATATTTTTTTATATTATAAGTTATTATATTTGTAAACACCCTTGACTTGGACAAAGACAGGATCGCATTTTACAGCACATTTATGCAGAAAACCATGACATTCCAAAGGGTTCACATACTGTTGTTCTGTATATATTCATATTATGCTTAATTGTTTGATTTGCATGACCACAAACCATTACAGTGTGACTTTTTTTCCTGCCGGTGTGATGAAACTCAGGTTTAGTATTTCAGCCAGAGCTCTGGGGTAAAATATTCCCATCAGGGAATGCTGCTGTCATTTCTGGAGAAAAGTGTCTCCGAAGTCAGGATAAAGTGGAGTTGCAGAGGCTGTATGTTCAGTTTTTGCTCTTTGGGGTTCCTCAGGGTTCAGTTCTTGGCCCCTTGTCTCTGTGCCTCTGACTCTTTAAACATGTCCTGCCTGAGTGAACCCCCGTAGGCCTTCCTTCAGCAGTCTGCAGTAATTAGAGCGGCTCCACCGCTGTCTTCCTCCGGCTCCTCCACTTTACTTCACCCTGCCTATTCTCTCTTACTCTTTTACTGTCGCTCTTCTGCCTCTCGCCCACACTCTCCTCCCTCTCTCTCTCTCTCTGTCTTTTTTTTCTGTGTTTCTTGCAGTGATTCTCTTTTCTGTGAGCTCTGGGGTTTTTCAGTTTGTTTTAGCAGCTCTCAGCTGTGATGGTGTCTGAGCTGACGACGTTCGGAAATCCTAAAGTTCCTAAAGTTAGAAATGTGCTTGGTGTTTGGTGAGGTGTTCACGTAGACCACTGGCTGCATTATGAACGTAACTATTCACATACTTGCCTATGACAATGAAACTAAAACACCTGGTTTTAGACCACAATAATTTATTGTGGTGACGGACAGTTCTGGTGGAAACAGGAGAGTTAAGGTGCACATTGAATTCTGCTGTGATTTGGGCAGCCAAGGTTTTATGTTTTTTGGAAACAATCCGGGTTAGCACCTGAACATCCCTTTCAGACAGCTTCCTCTTGCGTCCACAGTTAATCCTGTTGGATGTGGTTGGTCCTTCTTGGTGGTATGCTGACATTACCCTGGATACCGTGGCTCTTAATACATCACAAAGACTTGCTGTCTTGGTCACAGATGTGCCAGCAAGACATGCACCAACAATTTGTCCTCTTTTGAACTCTGGTATGTCACCCATAATGTTGTGTGCATTGCAATATTTTGAGCAAAACTGTGCTCTTACCCTGCTAATTGAACCTTCACACTCTGCTCTTACTGGTACAGTTGTGCAAATAATGAAGATTGGCCACCAGGCTGCTCTTGAAATCGAAAAAACATCTCACACTTTTTACATCAGTTCTTTGCAGATATATATGTTATGTTGTTAAGCACACAGTAGAGGGCTTTAAAAATCATAACCAATAAATTAAAAGAAAACTTCTGAATTGACGTGACCTTGTGTGTGCACAAATAACATGGAAATGGAAACTGTTCCCCTGGATATTCTTTCCATCTGTGATAATGGCTCTCACTGTAATATACATACAACATTAACTAGTATCATCTTTAAAGACTTTGACCCGCATTGTATTTACGCCAGCCACAAACCACCATTACCTCAATTGCCATTACCACCTACATTACCAGCAATCTAACTTCAAGTCAAGTCAAGTCAAGTAGTTTTATTGTCAATACTGCATATGTACAGGACATACAGAGAATTGAAATTACGTTACTCTCCTTCCCAATTTTACAGCAAGTGCAGATAATAGATATAATAAAGGAGAATGGGAGACACTATGTGTACAATACAGCAGGGACACAAATAGACATACATGAGACAAAAACAAGGTGCAGTAGTGTGGGGGAGAAATAGATATATAAATATAAGTAAAAAAAAGAAATAGATATATAATATAAAAGAGTGGGAGACACTCTATGTACAATACAACAAGACACAATAAACATACGTAAGACAATAGAGCAATATTGATGTGATTGAGATGGAATGACAGTATAAATAGTATATATCAGTAGTGCAAATATGTTATGTAGCTTAAGGCTGGTAAAGTGAATGAGTGCTAAAGTTCTTAAAGTTCACAGTTTATGGGGAATTAAAGTGCGTATTGACAGTGCAAGTATAGCAGTAGTGCAGGTGTTGTGTAGTGCAAGTCCGTTGGAAGGGACCAGTACTTTGTGTATTGTAGTGCAGAGTTTCAGTACTGTATTGGTGGGGGGGTGATGGGGGTCATGATGCTGAGTGAGTGTGTGCTGGGGGCAGGATTGGGATGGGGGGTAGAGCAGGAAGAGAGTTCAGCATCCTCACAGCCTGATGGATGGGACTGTCTCGCAGTCTGCTGGTCCTCGCCCCGAGACTCCTCAGTCTCCTACCTGATGGCAGCAGGCTGAAGAAGCTGTGTAGTGGGTGGGAGGGATCTCCTGCCAGACGTCATAACTCCAACTCGCATAATTCACCTTGCCATGAGAATGCTGGCCACTCGCAAGATAACACCTCAAAACCTATCCAGGTGTGGGTGTTCCGCAAATGAGTAGGGGAGTCATTCTAAGCATCTGGTCTTTACTGTGCAGGTTCTGGTGGAATATTCAATGACATTGGAAGAGTTTTTGGCTTTGTTTCTATAGAAGGGAATGGAAAGGAACTGTGGCGGATATGTTTATATTCACTATCAGCTACCAACTTTTCAGCAGACTGTGGCGTAGGTTCGACGCAGAAGTATAGATTGGCCCCAAGTCTCAGTTTTTAGTAGTGAAGAGAAGAATTAGAGGTCTGACAGGTGAAGTAGTGCAGGAATAAAGGCATTGCTAAGACAAAAAAAAAAAAAAAACTTGTCTGGGCCATACAGCACTTCTATTGGACTACTAACAATAAAGAGAAGTTTCTCTAACTTTTAAACAGTAGTTTATGGTTAATATATTAATATTCTATTATTCAGTATGTGTGAATCACAGTAAAGCCTTAAATTATAATATATTCTACAACATTTACATTTAAATTAAACTATACATTGTAATAGTACACTATAACTATGGACTTTTAAGGGTTAAAATTTCCTAAAAAACGTCAAACATGAGGGAAGTGTTCGCTAGAAATCTGGCCATCTTAAAAAAAATCTCACTCACTTTTTCTTTTTTTCTTTTTCTCAGTGTGTATCACTCTCTTCGCTCGTCCTGTATTACCCCGGAGAAATTGATGACCCGTCCAGTTGTCTGTCCTGAGCCTATTACTGTGTCAGATAGACGCTCCGCTAAAGGCCCTCACTGCTCCGGAGAGACACTTTCAACGGCTTTACCCAGAATTCATAGCTGCCTATATTGGCAGTGAGCAGGACAGCTGCTTCAGTGAAGAGCTGTGTGAGTCTCAGGTGTGGAGGGGCAGGTAGACGCTGCTCTGGAGACGAATCAGCCATTTACTCTGAAAACTCTCTCCTGTGTGTGTGTGTGTGTGTGTGTGTGTGTGTGTGTGTGAATATGGCAGACACTGTTCACTTACAATGACTTGCAAAAGTCTTCATACCTATGACGGTTGTGCTGTATCCACAAGTCCTTCAGTTGTTGAGACTTTCACAATAAATGAGTGATCAGAGACACAGGGTCACAAATTACAGGATTTCTTACTGTGGGAAATCACCGACTCACAAGGCTGCTCTCCAGAAACACGTTTTATCACAAGAACACACCTGAACTAAACACAAAGTTTATAAATGTCTGATCAGTTTTATACTGAAATACGTACTTATGTCCTCAACACAGAACTATGTAAAAATAATAATAATAATAATAATAAAATAAATAAATAAATTTAAAAAAAGAAAAAAAAATACTGCACATAATTTTATTTATTTTTTTCATGTTGGACTCCAGTTAAATGCCTTTTAAACATGCTCTCTTCATGAGCTCTGTTCTTCACTGATTCTGGATAAATAACTGTGTCTAAATAAATATTTTAGACGAGACTTCTAGACACGGCTGAAGGTAGAGGTAGTTTGGTAAAAATGCAGCCAAGCTATTGATTAGGAATTCTGGACAGAGGCTTGTATTCCAATTAAATTCAGTTTAAATTAACGTACATAGCAAAAAAAAAAAAAACTATGGACTGATGAGGAAAAAAAAGTGGAACTTTTTTCAAGAAAGTGTGTGTCAATTAATTTCTGAAAAAGATCATAAAAACATCAAACATGGTGGTGGTAGTTTGATGGTCTGGGCCTGGACAACTTGCTGTAATTAATAGAACCATAAATTCTGCTCTGTACCAGAAAATCCTGAAAGAGAATGTCCGGCCATTAATTTGTGACCTTAAGCTCAGGTGTACTTGGGTTCTGCAGCAGGACAATGACCCAAACCACACCAGCAAATTCACCTCGAAATGTCTTTAAAAAATAACATTCTGGAGCGGCCTAGTCAAAGTTTGATTGATATGGTTTGGCATCATCTGAAACAAGTTGACTGTGCTTAAAAACTCTTCAAAGTGTAAGGCAAAAAAAGGGTATCTAATGCTATGGGTCTTTGGCATGAGTAGCTTACAAAACTGGTAACGTATTATCAATGCTGACCAGTGTATATAGGATTTAGAACTACCAGTTCAGGGTTCTCTGCGCCATTGATATAGCAATCCGCCAAAGTCACAGCACACCTGACTCTTAAAGAGAATAGCAAGCAATGCTTCTCTCGATGAATGTTGTCACAAAGCATCTTCACAGAGACTTGGGTTTAAGCCTTTTTTTTAGTAGACTCTTAAAGTCTTTTAAAGTGTTTTAAAGTGCAGTCTATGTCTAGAAGTCAGTGATCTTTCACCCAGAGGTGCACTATCCAACAGTAGCCTCTAGCATGCCTCTAAATAAAACAAAACCAACAGCATCAGGAACAATTCCGTCAGACTAAAGGGAAAAAACTTTTAGAAGAACCAAGACTAAAAAAGAGGAACCCATCCTCTTCTGGTCTGCACCAAATACCACAAAAAATAACATACAAACAAGAACTGTGAGAAAGTGTCGTATACTACCACGCACCAGTAGAGGGCCTGGAAACTGCAGAGGAAGAGCTGGTGGATCTGGGTCAAAAAACTCCCAGAATCCCCAGCAGTAATCAGCGCAAACCAGGCTCAGCTGTGGTACACCAGCCAAATCTCAGTTCTCTGTCACACCTTTGTATAGGGGTAACTGGTAACAGTGGGTAAATTAAAAGAAAAGAAAAGTGTAAAGAGAAAAGAAGAGATATAAAAAAGCCAAAAAGAAAATATCTAAGAATAAAGCTCATAAAATAAAGGAAAGATGTTGAAAGAAAGCCACAAAGATAGAAAAGATAGCAAAACATAGATCTCAAAAGCCAAAAAAACTCACAAATGAAAGGACGGAGATCTGAAAAGAAAGCCACATAAGAGAAAAGAAAGCTCTTAAAGTCATTCCCAAGTTTGTTTTTACAAAAAGTATTTCCTAAATTTCCTTTTTTTCTTTTTTTATTTGTTTGGATTCCTTTTTTCAAAACCATTGCACACATTTCAAGTGGTGCTGTTGAGCTTTAAGGTTGGAAGTTCAAATCCCACCCTGGGCAGTACTTAAATGTTCAATCACTCTTTTCCACATGCAACAAACTATAACTACAATAACTACATACAAGCAGATATATACATAATAACAAGTATATTAATAAATGAAGATAACATAAAAAACTCCACCTGCCCTATAACACCATAACAGTTTTTTTGTATAATTGTTTTTCCATTTTCTCCCAAATTTAGACAGCCAATTACCCAACCCACTCATTAGGACTCCCCCATCACTAGTAATGCCGCAACACCAGGAGGGTGAAGACTAGCACATGCCTCCTCTGATACATGTGAAGTCAGCCAGCACCTCTCTTTTCAAACTGCTGCTAATGCAGCATTGCTGAGTAGCATCACAGAGCACTCGAAGGAAAGCGCAGCGCCTCAGTTCTTATACATCGGCTCACAGATGCCTTGTGCTGATCGACATCACCCTTTGGAGTGATGAGGGAAGAGAGCGCCATCTACCCACCCAGAGAGAGCAAGGCCTATTGTGCTCTATCAGGGCTCTGGTAGCTAATGGCAAGCTGCATGTCCAGGATTCGATCCGGTGATAATCTGATCATAGAGGTAGCACCTTAGTCAGTCACTTTTTAAAAGGCAAAGTAGTAAACCATCTTTTATTTTCACAGAGATAAAAAGAATGTTTTACTTTAGTGTTTTTAATAGTCATTAAAAATCTCTGTGAACAGTCTCTTTAAAGCTTTAGTGGAGAGGCACATTTCAAACCCCTGTAAACCCACTTCATCTCAATTTGATAATGAGCAGATTTTAGATGAGGGCACTTTTGCTGAAGAGTGTCCAAATAAAAGAGATGAATCTTTGTTTTTAAACAATCTGGCTTTACTTTGTCTTAAATTGCAGAGCAAGCCGCTACTGCCAGCTTCCATTACTCAGTAACAGTAATTGAAGGTTATTGAGGATATCCATGATTTCAGGCAGAAATGGAATGAAAAGGTGGAGCTATGGGAAATTCAGAATATAAGATTAACAAACACTTTGTTGTTCTCCAATCTGATAATCTGCTCAATTAATGTGACACTGGTAAACTAGAGAAAGAAAAGCGTACAGTGGCGAGAACATTTTTTTGCCCATTTGCAGATGTCTTTTGTTTTTGCTTTTTTGTCATACTTGGTGTACATTTTCAGATGATCAAAAAACTTTAATATCAGAAAAAAGCGGGCATAAAAACAAGAAACAGTTTTTTTATTGATTAATTCAGTTATGGGCGGGGGTGTGGTTCTGATACATCAGCTCACAGACGCCTTGTGCTGATCGACATCACCCTTTGGAGTGCTGTGAGGAAAGAGCACCATCTACCCACCCCAGAGAGAGCAAGGCCTATTGTGCTCTCTCAGGGCTCTGGCTGTTGATGGCAAGCTACAAGAACGGGATTCAAACCAGCAATCTCCTGATCGTAGTGGCAGCGCTTAGCCTGCTGGACCACTCGCGTATGTTAGCGGTGAGCTAGCTAACATAGTAATGTTATTAGCGAGCTATGTAGCTACATTACTGAGAAGCGAACTAAGCTTAGCAGAGAGTTAGCTAATGTTAGCTAAGTTTTTTTGAGTTGTGCTGGACTTTATATGCACCCTGTGTCAGTGTTTCTGCTCGAAGCCTGGAATACACGAGTCTGCTAGCTGGCTAAGTTAGCTGCGTGGAGCTAAAGGGCCTGCTAAAGCCTGCATCAGAGCAACGTTCCCCGTTGAACTGTAAAGCCAGGTCAGTTATAACTGTGAGATATTGTCAACAGCAAGAGTCGACAGAGTTCATCCCCAGTGGAACTAACACAGTTGGGCTGAAGGAGAACTCTCTTTTAACTACATGCTTGCTGCTGAACCGAGTGAGCTGCGTGAGCTGTGCTGCTGCTGAACCGAGTGAGCTGCGTGAGCTGTGCTGCTGCTGAACCGAGTGAGCTGCGTGAGCTGTGCTGCTGCTGAACCGAGTGAGAGCTGTTTTGCTGAGAAGTTGAGTTGCACTGATTAAAGCAGCTATTACTGGATCCACAATACAACTGAGGTACTCAGTAACTACACACACACACACACACACACATTTTTGTTTGGCTCCCTGAGCGAAGAGGCCAGTTCAAGTTTTCTTGGGCCACTACGAACCCCAGCTACGTCCAGGCCTGCAACTTTTGTTTTTTTTTATTTCATTTAATGCCGGCTTAGACAGTGCTATTAAAGGGCCCATAGAGTTTTATTTTGAGTTTACTCAGTGCTGAAACTGTGATTGAATCACTGTGTTTATTTGTTGTAACATTGATCTCTGGTTGAATTCTGAGGTTTAATCTAAAAGCTAAAAGCTTTGTGCTAGAGAGAACTACTTGAATCCATTATTTCAGTAAAGAGTGTTAATACTTTTATATTGAAATTAAAAGGTTTCTGTCTATTGTTCTTTATACTGTTATTTGAGTGTTATTATTACATTTCATTGTTCCTAAAGGTTCTTTTCATATGACCAGTCAAGAAGGTAAATAGAATTAGCTATACTCATAGTCAGGTTTAAAAAAGACAGCAAAAGGCTAAGCTACAGTAATATATAAACCTAAAAGAAGTTCATTTATTTTACTTATAATACTGTAGATACGAACCCAACGCCCGTCCATAGTTTATACTATTGGACAGAGAGGGGTGTTACATAAAGCTGTAGATCTGTGTTTAATTACCTAAGCATTGTTATTGTGGGATGTCTGTACCTGTAGTAGCACACCCTCAAAATTGGACGTTCTCTTGCCTTTCAGTGGGGGAAAGTGGGTGGAGTTACTGCTGAGAACAAGGTACTCACTGTCTTTTACTTTAAGTTAGTGGATAAGTTTAACTTTTATATCCCAAAATGAAGATTCTGCCTCCTACCATGGTCAAACCTAAAGTTGTGCATACGCTAACTGTTGGTTCATGCTCAAGTTTTCCACTTCACAGTCCTGGATCACATAAACACCACACTCCTCCTCCATCTCCTTTTAATCAGGAATTAATCCACAGCTTTGGCATAGAACTGCTCACCCCCATTCCCAAGATTGGGTTTAATTATTAACGTTAGCCTTGTGGAGCCCACAAATCTCAAATTATTGATCCAGATGTTTGAAGGTTTTCCCTTAAGTGGATTTTCCTGCTGTGTTTTGCACACGCAACACCTTCTATTGGGGGAATAAACATCCTTTATTATCAGATGAATATAACCTGAGTAAATATAAAAAATATATATATATTTTTTTAATGCTTAAACTAATCATAATTTTTGGAAAGCTGAGATTAATTTTACTAACCACAACCAGGCCTGATTACTGCCAGACCTGTAGAATCAAGAAATCACTTAAACAGAACCTGTCTGACAACATGAAGCAGATAAAAGATCTCCAAAAAACAACACATTGTCCTACAATCTGAAAAAATACAAAAACAGATGAGAAAATAAAGTCACTGATTATCTGTCAGTCTGGAAAAGGTTACAAAATCATTTATAAAGCTTTGGGACTCCAGCAGACCACAGTGAGAGCTATTATTCACTAATGGAAAAAACATGAAACACTGGTGAACCTTCCTAGGAGTGACCTGCCTACCAAAATTACTCCAAAAGGGCATGAACAACTCATCCAGGAGATCAAAAAAGAACCCAGAACAATATTTAAAGACCTGCAGGTCTCATTTGTCTGATTTAAGGTTAATGTTAATGATTCAATAATAAGAAAGAGACTGGGCGAAATTGTCTCCATGGAAGAGAACCAAGGTAAAAACACTGCTGACCAAAAATAACACAATGGCACATCTCATATTTACCATAGTGGTTTGAGTAGATTTGTATCTGTTTTAAATGAGTCTCAGACCACCTTCTAAAGTGGTTTGAGTGGTTAGATTTGTCATTGGTTTAAATGAGTCTCAGACCATTTCCTGAAGTGGTTTGAGTGGTTGGATTTGTCATTGGTTTAAAAGAGTCTCAGACCATTTCCTGAAGTGGTTTGAGTGGTTGGATTTGTCATTGGTTTAAAAGAGTCTCAGACCATTTCCTGAAGTGGTTTGAGTGATCAGGTTTTCTTTGGTTTAAAAGAGTCTCAGACCATTTCCTGAAGTGGTTTGAGTGATCAGGTTTTCTTTGGTTTAAAAGAGTCTCAGACCATTTCCTGAAGTGGTTTGAGTGATTAGGTTTTTCTTTGGTTTAAAAGAGTCGCAGACCACCTTCTAAAGTGGTTTAAGTGGTTGGATTTGTCATTGTTTTAAATGCATCTCAGAGCACTTCCTGAAGTGATTTGAGTAATCAGATTTTTCTTTGGTTTAAAAGAGTCTCAGACCATTTCCTGAAGTGGTTTTGTAATCAGGTTTTCTTTGGTTTAAAAGTGGTTTTAGTGACTGGATTCGTCCTTGTTTTAAATGCCTCAGATTACCTCCTTAAGTGATTTAAGTAACTGAAGCTGTCTTTGGTTCGAATTACTCTGAGATCACCATCTGAAGAGGAGTAAGTAACTGGATTTGTCTTTGGTTTAAATGTGTCTCAGATCATCTCCCAAAGTGGTTTGAATGATTTGTATTTTTTTTTGTTCCAATGCATCTCAGACCACCTCTAAAAATGGGTTTGTGTAATCAGATATATATCTGGTTGAAATGTGTCTCAGATCATCTACAGAAGTGGTTTGAGTGGCTGGATTTATCTTTAGTTTAAATTAGTCTCAGACCATCTCCTAAAGTGGTTTGAGTAACTGGATTTGTCTTCGGTTTAAGTCCATCTCCGATCACCTCCTTAGTGGTTTGAGTAATCAAATTTGTATGTGGTTTAAATGTTTCTCAGACCACCTCCTGAAATGGTGTAAGGGACTGGATTTGTACTTCATTTAAATGTGTCTCAGACCACCTCTTAAAGTAATTCAAATAATCAGTTTGTATCGGTTTTAAACGTATCTTTCGACCAACTCCTGAAATGGTTTGAATGGCTGGATTTGTCTTTGGTTTAAGTAAGTCTCAGATCACCTCCTAAAATGCTTTGGGTGTCTGGATTTTTATTTGGTTTAAGTGCCTCTCAGATCAACTTCTAAAGTGATTTTGTATCTGTTTTACATTATTTTTGTCTGTGTTCACACTTGTTTTTTTTTTATGTGGCTCAGTTTTACCCAAATATAATCCTGATGTTCAAGACACATGCATTGACTAGGTGCAATCTAAATAAAGTGTTTTTTTTTGTTTGTTTTTTTTTGTTTTTTTTTTACAATACTAGACATAAAGGACTTAATTTTGTCAAAGCTTTTGGCCTACATCTAAATCTACAGCTATGTCTTGTTTAATCCAGAGCTAATATTTAAATATAAACCTTTCATGTCTGTTGTTGTAAAAAGGGGGAATCTGTGCTAAAGCTAGCTAATGTTCTCCCCTGGAGTCTGATCTGTGTGGAAAAGCAGCTTTTTATAACCTTGCTAATCCTTAATCCCTGATACACACCAGGTGAATGTAATCATCAGACAAACTCCTGCAAACAACAACACAGCAACTCCACCTCCAACCAGCAGCTTCCCTACAGTGAGAGAAAAACCCAAAATAGAGTTAAATCATCCTGACTGAGACTTTAAATGATTGTTTCCACAGGAAAATAAAATGGGATCAAGCTGTCTAAACACTGAATTTATTTAACCAAAAATATCCGTAGTACAATTCTCTATAGGATTAATAATGGATTTAAGAAAACGAAACAATTAATAAACTAATGATAACAGAAAAAGACTAAAAAGAGTCGAGTATAGCATATGAAAGCCAGTACTCACTGTACACCAAGAGTGTTTACTCCATTCTCTAAAAAAAAAAAATATATATATATATATATATAGTTGCAGGTTGCAGTACAAGCACATCAGCACATCTGAAATTTGCATTTTAATTAGTTAATTTGAGCCATTAACAGTTGATTATATGTTACAGCATCATTCTCCAACCATGCATCATCATCTTCCAAAAAACACCACCAGTCTCCAACCAACCCCATATATATCCAGCAAAAACCATCACTCTCCAAAAACACCACCATTCTCCACCAAACCCTATAATTATCAAACAAATATCAGTATTCAACACCATCATTCTCCACCAAACACTACTATCTAACAAAACATCAATATTCAACACCCTCATTCTCCACCAAACACCATCATTCTCCACCAAACACTACTATCTAACAAAACATCAATATTCAACACCCTCATTCTCCACCAAACACCATCATTCTCCACCAAACACTACTATCTAACAAAACATCAATATTCAACACCCTCATTCTCCACCAAACACCATCATTCTCCACCAAACACTACTATCTAACAAAACATCAATATTCAACACCCTCATTCTCCACCAAACACCATCATTCTCCACCAAACACTACTATCTAACAAAACATCAATATTCAACACCCTCATTCTCCACCAAACACCATCATTCTCCACCAAACACCATCATTCTCCACCAAACACTACTATCTAACAAAACATCAATATTCAACACCCTCATTCTCCACCAAACACCATCATTCTCCACCAAACACTACTATCTAACAAAACATCAATATTCAACACCCTAAACGTATTAAGACTAATATTATTATCAGAGAAAAAAAAAACATTGCCTTGAAAGTAGAGCATTTTAGTTGCTAAGATTAGTTTATTTTTTTTCACACTAAATGACTGATCAGCGACACGTGGGCTCAATTTCCATGATTTTTCACTTTGGGAAATCACTGACTCATCTGGCCGCTCTCCAAAAACATGTTTTATCACGAGAAAACACCAGAACTAAACACACACAAGAAATAGTGACACCCTGGGAATTTATAGAGAGGAGAATACCCACTTGAAGTGAGTCCAAATTGAATGGGTTCAAATGGAGCAATTGTGCAAAATCAGATTGCTTTGCTACATTAATATCATGCTGCAGACAAAACATGACACAACTTCATCATCATGCCAGAGTGGGATCTGGCATCCAAAATGGTGATTTGACAGGCTGAGGGTTTTGGTGGAATGCCAATGGAGTGATGTATCAAATATTAATAATATAATAGATATTTATATTATAATATAATAGATATATTTTTTTTAAATAAGCAAATTAAGCCTTGGATCAAGTAAAAAAATACTGATTGCTTGGCTTAAATTTGAACACAAAAATCAGAATAACTTTGCTGTTGACTTATTGTGCTCAATTTGTGTGAATCAAATTACTTAAAACAAGGGCGCCGAGTGCTCCAGCGGTCTAAAGCGCTGCCACTATGAGCGGGAGGTCACAGGTTCGAACCCCAGCTCATGCAGCTTTACCATCAAGCTGCCGGCGCTCAGAGGGAGCACAATTGGCCCTGCTCCCTCCGCGTGGGTAGATGGCGCTCTGTCCCCTCATCACTCCTACGGTGATGTCCGCAGCACAGGGCATCTGTGAGCTGATGTATTGAAACCGAGTCGCTGCGCTTTCCTCCGAGCGCACTGTGATGCTACTCGGTAAAAGAAGCAGTGGCTGACTTCACATGTATCGGAAGAGGCATGTGTTAGTCTTCGCCCTAATAGTGTGTTGGGGCATTATTAGTGATAGGGGGAATCCTAGTGAGTGGGTGGGGTAATTGGCCCTGTAAATTGGGGAGAAAATGGGATAAAATTTAGAAATAAAATTATATAAAAAAAAAATTACTTAAAACAAAATTAATTCATCAATGAGATAAATTAAGATCGTTATTCCCAAAATAAGCAAAATAATCCTACACTTAAGAAAAACATGCTTATCATAGAAAAAAATGCCTTGAAAGTAGAGCATTTTACTTGCTAAGATTAGTATATTTTTTGCTGGGAATTGTTGCGGCTTTAACACTACGTGACTGTTCAGCTACACGTACTCTCAATTTACACGTTTTTCCACTGTAAAGTAATAGCTGACTCATCTGGCTGCTCTCCAAAACACTTTTTTTTTTTTCACAAGAACACAAGAATTAAACACACACAAGCAATAGTGACACCATGCCAGGGACTCTCTAGAGAAGTGAATAACCACTTGAAGTGAGTCCAAACTGAATGCGTTCAAATGGAGCAATTGTGCAAAATCAGAGTTATACAGTGAAATTCAAATAGTGCAGTAATTACACCACTGAAATCTTCATCATCTTCATGATCACCATCATTATCACCTCATGCCAGAGTCTGCTGGAAGCTGGCCTCCAGCACTGTGATCAGACAGGCTGAAGGTGCTTCTGGTTGGACAGCAGTGGAGTGACGTATCAAACAGAAAAGCTTAAGATCTTTACACTGCGCTACAAAGAGCTGTGTTTCTCTTCACACAGACGCACCCCAGCCAGACTCTGCTGTCAATCAAACCCAGAAGAAGGTCTTCTTCCTCTGAAGCCCCCGAGGGGGAGCGGCTAATTGGGGCCGGTGTACAGAGCGGTCCTGCAGTGTGTTCTAGACTAAGGAGTTGGATTAATCCCCTGAGATCTCTCCGGAATCCGCTGGAGAGACGTTTCCCCGGGTCATTATTAGTCTCTTACATAAACAGCTGAGCTTTATAAAGCCTTTTCTTATGCAGAGTTCTCTCAGACACGGCCATTATTATATACTGGACACGCTGACGGAGCTCCTGCTGCAGAGCCGCGCTCGGGGCGGGGTTTACATTTAAATACACCAGCAGTTAAATTACCACTTGTTGAATTAACTCATGCGGTTAATTGGGTCTGATTTATACCAGTGCAAAAGAACATTTTAATTCTACTGCTGAAGTTATAGATGCATATATTGTGTTTTTTAAAAGTTGACCACCCCTTACTTAATAGTATTTGATAAATATAAGAAGTAGTACTTGAAATCTAAAGACGTTAAAATTAAAGGTCTCATTTCTGTTTAGCCTTGTTTTAGTTCACTGAATTAGTGGAATCTAAAGAAAGACAAGATTTTGGCTCTGGCTCATGAATATTCATACATGAAATATATATCACCTCTGATTGGCTAACAGCACTGCAGCAGAGAACGCCTACCTGCCTTCCCCCACAGTTATTTTACAGCTCTAAAACTCAAAGGACAAAAGGTTTTCAGAGATAAAGCCTTAGTTGTAAAGATATATCACTAAGTGGTAAAGTTGGGTATATCACTAAGTGGTAAAGTTGGGTCAACCCTGCAAACTTCGCTTAACGTCAGAGAAATGTTATGAATGCCGCAGTGAGAGTGTTCTTGATAACGTTTCTTTCAGCTAAACTAACGCTACTAAACTCTTACCTCAGATTTCCTGTCAGTCCTTGGGCAGTTTCACCATGTTGAAGCCCCAGAGTCCGCTCTATATCCTAAATTCTGACACAAACAGTGCCCGCTTTGACCGGTGTTATGTCGAATTGTGCATCCCTGCTTCCCTAGTCTATATTTAAGGTCTTGGTAAAACACAGAATCAACCGGAGATCCGATTTAAACCTTTAGTTACTTACACAAGATAGCTAACGTTAACTAGCTGGTGTACTGTATACAGAAGCTGTTAGCTCCTCCTTAGCTGGCGAGACAGTGTAGGAAGCCATTAAACTTTCTTCAATTGATGCCACATCTGCATTTATAAACGTTTATTCAAAGTCGTTTTTAAAAAGACAGTTTACACACGGTACTACCAGTGTTGTTTGTGGGCTCTGAGTGATCCAGTGGACTAATGATCATCGGATTGCTTGTTCTACAGCTCGTCATCAGCTGCTGAAGTCTGAGAGAGCACAATTGGCTGTGATGACCTCACATGTATTGGTGAAGGCATGTGCTAGTCTTCACCCTCCTAGTGTTGGGGTATTACGCGTGATAGGTGGAGTACAGCAGAGTGGAAGGAATAGTTGGTATAGCTAAATTGGGGAGAAAAGCAGGATAAAGATTTTAAAAAAGTGTTTTTTTGTGAATGTGAAACGGGATGTGGGCTCTTCATAAAATACTCTGGCCATGCAAAAGATGCATTGGTTAGATGCGTGGTTCTCTCACTCTGTGCAATTATATTGGCTGTAGGTTGCTCTTAAATCACAGTCGCTAACTGGTCCAGATTTTAAACATTCAGTGGCTACAGTGGCTTGCAAATGTGTTCAAAGTCTAAAATTGTAAGGTGGAATAAAAAAATGATTTTTAAAATGTGGGTTTGTCTATACCAGCTTTGCGCATCTAGAGATTTTTTCGAGATTTTTGCCCATCCTCCTGTGTAAAATAGTTCAAGCTCAGCCAAGTTAGATGGAGAGCATCTCTGAACAGCTATTTCATGTCTTGCCACAGAAGCTCAATGGGATTTAGGTCAGAACTTTGACTGGGCCATTCATATTCAACACATGAATATTTTTGGATCTATACTGTTTCACTGTAGCTCTGGCTGTATGTTTAGGGTCATTGTCTTGCTGGAAGGTAAATCTTGTTCCTAGTCTCAGGTCTTTTTCAGCCTCCAACAGGTTTTCCTCCAGGATTACCCTGTATTTGGCTCCATCCATCTTCCCATTAAATCTGACCAACTTCCCTGTCCCTGCTGAAGAGAAGCATCCCCACTGCATGATGCTAACACCACCATGTTTCACAGTGGGAGTGGTGTGTTCACATCATTCCCACATTTAAATCTCATTGATCTCATCTGAACACAACCACCTTCTTCCATATGTTTGCTGTATCCCCCTACATGGCTTGTGGGCACAAACTGCAAATGGCACTTTTTATGTCTTTCTTTCAACAATGGGTTTCTTCTTGGCCAGATTTATGGGGTGCATAACTTATAGTTGTCCTGTGGACAGATTTTCTCACCTGAGCTGAGTGGATTCCTGCAGCTCCTCCAGAGTGACCATGGTTCTCTTGTCTGCTTCTCTGAGCTATTCTCCTTACTCCTTGACCCACTCCTTTGGGTGGACAGCCATGTCTTGGTAGGTCTGCAGTTGAGGAATACTTTTTACATTTTTAGATTTTGAGTTTTTACGGAACAGTGCTCCTTGGGATGCTTAAAGCTTGGGATATATCTTTAAGACCTAACCCTGCTTTTAACTACTTCTCCACAACTTTATCTCTGACCTGTCTGGTGAGTTCCTTTGTCTTCATGATGCTATTTCTTCACAGAACAGATGTATTTGTACTGGGAATAAAGTACACACAGCTGTTAACTAATTACGTGACTTCTGAAGGCAATTTATTGAAAAGCATGTTTCATTTTCATTTTAACTTCCCAGTTATGTGCTACTTTGTGTTGGTCTATCATTTGGTCTGGGAGAAGGGAGCAGTTCTAATAAATCAGTAGGTGAGTCTTGCTCCACATCTGTTTGCAAATTTGACAACATGGCGGACAATTTAGACTTCATTTCTGCAGGAATGGAATGGAAACGAATGGAAGCACTGCATCCATGTTTTATACAGTCAGCGGGTGAAGTGAAATCCTGCAGTCGTCCTGTTCCTCTTCTAGAGATGATTGGACACTCCTCATAGTGTAAATGGTTTGTGTGAGGAATCAGGTGTGTCTCCAGGAGTAAAACTCTTAGAGATGTAGTGTTATATTCACTCAAGTATGGGCCTGTTTTCTCTTTAAAAGAGCTTCTACACACACACACACAGTAAAGCACAGTGTCTCCAGGTGAAGGTGTTTAATAGACTCTCTGGTGAATCAGCTCTCTGCCAGGCTCTGCTATCATCATCATCCCCGCAGGCGAGCAGGAGAACTGACCATCTCTCCTCCTCCATCACCACTTCCTCTCCTCTCCCTCACTTCACCACCTGCCATTACTTCCTGTCAGCTCTCTCTCACACACACACAACACAGACACACACATGTACACATCCTGACAGAATGACAGTAATTCATCCCAAGAAGATACCAGTTCACAGAATTCAACAGCCTTACTGTACTTTAGACAGTACACTGAATTAAATACAGCCACTGTCTGATTTATGTGTAAATTCTATCAGATTTTGAGGTGATTTCAGTCTTTGATATCTGTGCGCTTTACAGCTGCTGTCTGATTTCTGCAGTCTGATATCTGTCTGATTGTAATGGGAAACTGATTACAGAAGCATCTGATTAAATTCACACTATGAAACATTTTTAGTTAATACTTAATACTCATACTTTTTAAGATGAATAAATGGGGAATTACAAGGCGAGTGAAGGTTATGTCAGTCGCCCTTGTGGTCTTCGGGGGAAAAAGCAAGCTTGCTCAGTTCAGGAGCCCTCGGTCCTCGGCCCATGAGCTCACAAGTATCGGTCTTCGCAAGAGTCAGCCTTACTTTATAGCAAATTCTAGAAACATCTCCTCTCCTGAGATGCGCAAAGCACCGTGCAAAGCGCTGTTAAGATATCAATCCGCCAAAGTCAATGTGCACCTGTTGTCTTAAAGGGAATGGCAAGTCACAAACTGATTGGTTTATTTCCCGTTACGCCCAAAACACACCCATCTTAATAAATGAGAATTAATTCATGCCTATTTCATGTTTCAGTGGAAGCAGTGGAAGACATGCTTTTTGCATCCTTATGATACGAAAGACACACCGACACGCCCTAAATCCAGCTGCGCAATACGCTGTTGATAATTCGCCTATAGATTGCTAAAGTAGGGGCTTAAAAATAGATACACAAAACTATGTTTTAACAAATATACTAACAAAAACATGAGTCCATAAAAGAGAATACAGATAAGAAATGGTACCAGATACACAGAGGGTCAAACAAAGCAAGATACAGAACAAAGGAAAACATGAGAAAGAAATACAAGAAACACCTGGAGAAGATAATGAAGAGGCAGGGTTATAAAGAAAAAACAGCATAACAGAGCCATGTGCTTAAAGAGCACATAGGAAAGAAAACAAACATGCTGGGGAAAGGACAGGAACTGAGAGGCAGAAAAGCAAGACAGGAACATGAATGACAAAGAAAAGAAAGAAAACAAGACATACCAATATGTCATCTATATTGATTACATCAGCTACAGAAACTGATGAAGCTAAATTTACTACAGGAGGTTTCTGATTTCTGTCTGATTGTGATTTATATTGATTACAATTGTGGTTTCATTTTAGTATGATTTGCGCTCTGATTTCTGTCTGCTTGTCTGCTGAACCAATTCCAACAAAGCATATGTCTAATTTCTATCTGATTTTTTTCTGATTGCTGTCTGACTGTGATCTGAATGGATGACAGCAGCTGTCTTACAGCAGCTGATTACTGTCTGCTTCTCTGAATCATGTCTAACCCCCTCCAGCTCCTGAAGGACTCCATTCACAGAGAGATAAATCAGAACTCCATACATTCAGCTCTTCTTCATTCCATCCTGAGGTAAACGAGAGCACATTTCCTTAGAGATCAGACTGAGCGGCCTGATGCAGAAGTGGCTGTGGCACACACTGTGGGCTTGAGTGTGTGTGTGAGTATAGAGAGAGACAGGGATGGAGTGTGTTGTGCGGTGGGGGGCAGATGAATGTCAGGCTGATTTGCCTCAGAAAGGATTGAGGAAGAAATCCAATCTGCAGGATAGAAAGACTCCAAGTGGTGGGAAAGCTGAAAGCAGTGCAGGAGGTAAGAACTGTCACTGTAGCTTTGGCTGGAACAAGCAGTAGGGTGTGTGTGTGTCATGGGATTAGTATCATGATATACACTCACCGACCACTTTATTAGGTACACCTTGCTAGTACCGGGTTAGCCCCTTTTTTGCTCCATAACTGCCTTAATCCTTTGTGGCACAGATTCAACAAGAGGAATGAGGAATTCTCCATATTAACATGAGAGCATCACACAGTTGCTGCAGATTTGTTGGCTGCACATCCATGATGCCAATCTCCCGTTCCACCACATCCCAAAGCTGCTCTATTGGATTGAGTTCTGGTGACTGTGGAGAACATTCCAGTACAGTGAACTCTCTCATTGTCGTGTTCAAGAAACCAGTCTGAGATCATTTACGCTTTATGACATGGCGTATTATCCTGCTGGAAGTAGCATCAGAAGATACTGCTACACTGTGGTCATAAAGGGATGGAGGACATGGTCAGCAACAATACCCAGGTAGGCTGTGGTCACTGTTGACACGATGCTCAATTAGTACTAATGGGCCCAAAGTGTGCCAGAAAAATCTCCCCCACACCATTTTAGAACCACCACCACCAGCCTGAACCGTTGATACAAGGCAGGATGGATCCATGCTTTCATGTTGTTGACGCCAAATTCTGACCCACCATCCAAATGTTGCAGCAGAAATCGAGAACCATCATCTTTTCAATCTTCTATTGTACAGTTTTGGTGAGTCTGTTTGAATTGTAGCCTCAGTTTCCTGTTCTTAGCTGACAGAAGTGGCACCCGGTGTGATCTGCTGCTGCTGTAGCCCATTATCCGCCTTAAGGTTGGACATGTTGTGCTGTTGTTCAGAGATGCTCTTCCTCTGCAGACCTCGGTTGCAACGAGTGGTTACTTGAGTTACTGTTGTCATTCTATCACCTCAAACCAGTCTGATCATTCTCCTCTGACCTCTGGCATCAACAAGGCATTTGCTCCCACAGAACTGATATCAGCTCACTGGATATTTTCTCTTTTTCAGATCATTCTCTGTAAACTCTAGAGATGGTTGTGCGTGAAAAAACCCAGTAGATTAGCAGCTTCTGAAATACTCATCAGTCCGTCTGGCACCAACAACCACGCCACGTTCAAAGACACTTAAATCACCTTTCTTCCCCCATTCCGATCCTCGGTTTGAACTGCATGTCTACATGCCTAAATGCCTCTGCTGCTGATGCAGCATTGCCGAGCAGCCAGCACGCTTGGAGGAAAGCGCAGCGGTTGGTTCCCGTACATCAGCTCACAGACGCCCTGTGCTGCAGACATCACCCTAGAAGTGCTGTGGGGAGAGAGCGCCATCCATCCACCCCAATTTTGCTCCCTCTGAGCGCCGGCAGCTTGATGCGGGGGTTTGAACCTGCGACCTCCCGCTCATAGTAGCTGCGCTTTAGACCGCTGGACCACTCTGCACCCCTCTTTTTGTTTTTAAGTTATTCAGAGGTGAACTTTGTGTGTTTGTGTGCTTTGGATCATTGTCCTGCTGCAAAACCCAAGTACACCTGAGCTTGAGGTTACGAACAGATGGCTGTTCTGGACATTCTCCATCAGGATTGTCTGGTAAACCGAAGAATTCCTGGTTCCATCTATTACAGCTGTTCGCTCCACTGCTTAAAATTACAGTAATTCACATAGGTTTAGAACAAGGGCATCATAAACACTTTGTGTTTCCATCAAATGTCAATTTTAGCTAAAACTGTTCACCCTGTCATCGTCCAACCCGTTGTGCAGCTTGCCATAATATGAGAATAGAAACGTAGAAAATATTAAGTAATTATGTTGGGAAATATGATTCCTGTCTAGTCTGAAATCTTATACATACGATTAACAGTCAAAAAGTTTGAAAATCTTATGAATCTTCCATGAAAAGGTTTGAAGGCCAAAAGGAACAGTATTCCGATAATGAAAAGTGTATCTGCGATTCAACGTAGGGTCTGATAATAAAACTCCAGACTGCAGCAGAACTTTGGAACCTGTTGAATAAGAGAAGAGACGAGACGAGACTAGTGCTCCTGAGCTTTAACCCCTATCAGTAAGACTGTATTAATATTAAAGTGGCCTTGATTTCCTGTAGAAGTCTTTCCAGACGCTCCAGTGGGAGTCTTTTCAGTTTACAGTGAATAAAAGGAAGAACGGGTGGGAGAAAATATTGAAATATGCAGACATCAACATATACAGTACATGTTATTCTAATTAGCAAACAACAAATCCAAAAATAAACAAGTTTAAGGGCCTGAAGTTGTCAATAAATCAATGATGAACTGTGTGAAGGCCTAAATAAGGTCAGAAATGATGAAACTCTTCTGAAAAGTTGCTGGAGAAGCGCTCATACTGTAAAACTCTTACCCACTAGAATAGGAGATATTAGTCCATAAACACCCTCAAAAAACACTCCTATAGACTAGAATAGGAAATATTAGTTAATAAACATACTCAATAAACACTCCCATAGACTAGAATAGGAGATATTACTCCATAAACACCCTCAAAAAACACTCCTATACACTAGAATAGAATATATTAGTCCATAAACACCATCAATAAACACTCCTGTACACTAGAGTAGGAGATATTAATCCATAAACACCCTCTATAAACACTCCTATATACTAAAATAGGAGGTATTAGTCCATAAACAACCTCAATAAACACTAGAATAGGAGATGTTGGTCCATAAACGCTCTTAATAAACACTCCCATACACTACATGACTCGTGGCAAACTGCCAATGGCCTTTCTTATGTCTTTCTTTAAAAAGTGGTTTTCTTCTTGTCACTCTTCCTTAAAGTTCAGATTTGTGGAGTGCATGATTAATAGTTGTCCTGTGGACAGATTCTCCCACTGAGCTGAGTGCATTTCTGCAGCTCCTCCAGAGTGACCATGGGCCTCTTGGCTGCTTCTCTGACCAGTGCTTTCCTTGCTTGATCGGACGGCCGTGTTGTGGTAGGTTTGCAGTTGTAGAATACTTTTTATATTTTTTTGATTGATAGATTGAACATTGCTCAGGAGCTTGGGATGCTCAAAGCTTGGAATGTGTTTTCATAACATAATCCTGCTTTAAATCTTGTTGAATCTTGTCCTGTATTATGTTACATGTTTTCCGAAGGTTGACAAAACTTAATTTCTGTAACATTACAGGTTAACCTTCCTGAAACCATTTTAAAACATTGCTAAAATGTTCTTATTGCGTTTTCTGTTAGCTACTGTAGGTAAATAGGGTCTCACAGGGTGTCTTAACCTTTCATAGCCTTAGAGAACAGACACAGACAAACCATGGGACATAAAATGTCTTTATTTATTTCTCCAACATATCTGCAACATTCCTTTCCCACAGCCTGTCATTTTTTACATTTTATTCTTTCACAATTTCGTTGCACTTCTTCTTCTTCATCTCCAAAGCTGTAAATAAAGGATGAGTAGGGCTCAGTAATGTGTGCTGATGAAAGAGCGAAGACCTTGGAGTAACTCCATTGCTTTTAGGGGTAAAGGCTTTATTAAAGCACGCAGCTTCGCATGGCCAGGTACTTTCAAAAAACCACTTAACACCTCCTAAACTCCACCTGAGCACGGAGGTCACCAGCATTATCCCACAGCATGGTTACAGTGTCAACAACAAAGCCTTAAAAGCCGGATTCCTTCAGACAGGATGGCCTTCAACCTGCTTGAATGTCTGATTGCTGAATCAAAGCGAGGTAATAATGTCTCAGATTCTGTGTTTGATAAAGAATTCCAGCACTGCTTAACAGAAGGTCAGATCATGATGATCTGTGTGATCTGTGTGATTTTTTTTTTTTTTTTTTTTTTTTATAAAAGCTCTCTGTGATAAAAATCACACGTTTCTCAAACTGGGTGCTTTGATCAACACTGCAAAAAATGCAGTGATTGGCCATAACATTAGCACCACCTGCCTGATACTATGAATTCTCCTTTCATTTAAAACAATTAATCTTAGCGAATAACAACTTGACAAACTAACACATGACGTGAGGGAAAAAAAAAAGTGTTTCCCAAGGAGCTTCACAAAACAGAAAATAACGAAGAACAAGTTCAAAGAACATCTTCGTTGACTCTTCTCCCAAAAAATCCATTCAATCAAACCAAAAACATGTTTTCAACACTGCCAAATATAAAGTACTTATTCATTTATTTTTTCCAAAAAAAAACGTTGAAATATGATGTAATTAATATCATTATACATATTCTAAAATTCAAAAACAAATGGATGTACTTAGGCATTGATAAAATACTTGTGAGGGAGAGTCACCTGGAATAGTTTTCTCAGCGTCTTGAAGGAAGGAGTTCCTGGAGGTGCTGAACAATAGTTGCTTCTTTTCCTTCACGCTGTGAAGCTCCAGCTCCTCCTAAATCACCTCAAATCACCTTAAATCACCATCTCAGTTCATCAGGTTTAGATCAGGGGATTAATGTGGAGGACAAGCACATTTTTGTTTACTACATTATTCCATATGTGTCTCTTAAAAGTTATAATGTCTTTAAAATGAATCTACAATGTAGAAAATACATGAAATATAACATTGAATGAAACAGTGTATCCAAACTTTTGACTGGTTTTCTACATTTGCAAGCTGACACAGCCCAGAGTTTGCCCAGATGGATGGCCACAAGGTCAGTTAGAAGCTTCTGATTCCCATGCACTGGACCTACAGTACCAGGGATATTCAAAAAAGCATGGAAATATATTTGTATTGTGCTGGTGGGCATTGTGTATAGGTGCATGCATGGCACAGTAAAAGCCTGGTTACAGAATGCACAGACTTGGAGACAGCAACTTTGCTTAGACCGTGAGCATCATCTGCAGGAATTCATTGATTGCATTCATTGCAGCATTAAGTGCTCCAAACCATCTTTGACCATCTGGATATTTTGAATTTCATTTGTAAATCAAGGGAGCAGAGTCTGGAGGAAGAGTGGAGAGACACACAGTTCAAGCTGCTTGAGGTCTAGTGTGAAGTTTCCACCAATCAGTGATGATTTGGAGAGACATGTCATCTGCTGGTGTTGATCCACTGTGTTTTATTATCAAGTCTAAAGTCAGTGCAGTTTTGTTTCCCCACAAAATCTTACAACACTTCATGCTTCCTTCTGCTGACAACTTTTATGAAGATGCCAATTTCATTTTCCAGCAGGACTTGGCACACTGCCCACACTGCCAAAAAAAAGTACCAATTGGTCTTATATAATATTCTAATTGTCTGAGACACTGATTTTTGGGTTTTCATTTCATAATCATTATATAATAAAATAAATAAACACTTAAAATAGATCACTATGTTGGTAGTACATCTATAAAAATATAAGAATTTCACATTTTGAACTGGATTACTGAAATAAAATAACTTTTCAATGATATTCATATTTTTTGAGATGCACTAATATCTACATATATGAGCGTGGTGGTCTGGAAATGAGGTGTGTTAAGGTACAATTCTGGTGTATTGCTATATTGGCAACGTAAAACACAGGTGCACCACTGATTGAATACAACATAGACAGATGTCAACAGTCAGAAGTTCATTTCTATCTTAGTACACCGCCACTCGTTACACACACAAAGGCATGCATCAGTGCACAGACCCAAGTTATACATCAACGTTAAACAAAACAACATTGCTGTTCCTGTAAACACTGCAACATTAAAATATCAATTTGCCAAAGTAATAACGCATCTGGCTCTTAAAGGGAATGTAAGGCAATTGACACACTGATTGGTTTATTTGACGTTATGTCTAAAACCCACCTTGATTAATTAAGAGAATTACTGCATGCCTTTTGCCTGTTTGCTCTAGGGCCCAAAGAGTTTTAAATATACAAGAAGGGTCCTTAAACCTGGTGTGGAAAGAAGCCGCATCCCCAGACTCAAGCTTCTGGTGATAATCCTGGACCTCAGCTCTGTAATCAGGGTTTCTTTTAACCTCTGAGTTGATGGGGATGAAACAAGGTTACCGTATTGTTTTTTATCAGCTTTGTTTGTTTCTCATCTCCAGTTTCCTGCCGCTGGTTTCCTGCCTCAGCTGTGTGGGAGGACAGGACAGGAGCTGTAAAAACGGATGAGCCATTTGTGACGGTAAAGTGCATTAAGCCTGGAGAAGCTTTGGTAAACTCATCCGTCTGCTCCGAGCCCGGCCTCGCTAAGTGCATTTCAAAATCATAAGCTGACTATTGTTTGTCCCTGGAGGAACGCCTGCAGTCTTCCGTCTTTGTTTGCTGGCCGTTTCTCCGCTGTTATTAGTGTGGAAGTTTAGGGAGCTCCGGAAGAGCCGGAAAGTGATAGTTGAAGGCGGGAGTTTTGTATTAGACTGTGGTTTAAGAAGAACTGGAAAAAAAGACATGCAGTTCTATAACGCGCACAATTCATCAACAACTCCATTATATTATAACAGATACAGTGGCTTTCAAAAGTCTTGGATTTCTGCAGCTCCTCCAGAGTGACTATGGGCCTCTTGGCTCCTTCTGTGACCAGTGCTCTCCTTACTCCTTAATCTGTCAGTTTGGGTGGACGACCATGTCTTGGTAGATTTGCAGTTGTAGAACACTTTTTCCATATTTGGATGATGTATTGAACAGTGCTTTTTGGGATATGTTGTTTTTTAAAACCTAACCCTGCTTTAAACTTCTCCTTTAAACTTTATCTCTGACCATTAACCCTCCATCTCTGAGTTCCTTGGTCTTCATGATGCTGTTTGTTCACTAGTGTTCTCTGAGGCCTTCACAGAACAGGTGTTTATATTTATACTGAGACTAAATTGCACACATATGCACTCTATTAACTAGTTAAGTGATTTCTGAAAGCAACTGATTGCATTGGGTTTTATTTGACCAAATACACCTAATCAGATCATTATCAAGCTCCTTCGGAGTAGCAGTTGTTGTGTTAAAGCAGGAAATCCTCTAAATGTTGGGCAACAGGGTGTCAGGACCAGGATTGAAGAACACTGCTGTAGGGAAAACATGTGAATAGTGTGGTTACTGTATAATAGCCATTAAAACTGCAGCCGATGGCAAGCTGCATGAACAGGATTCGAACAATGATCTCCTGGTCATAGTGGAAGTGGCTTAGCACTCAGATAATGCAATTCACCTATTTAAACACACACACACACACACACATTTATTTGATGCTTCCTGTAAAAGTAAGATAAAAGTGGTCCAGCTAATGAATCAGTCATGACTTCATATGTATCATATGCTCTTGTCTTCACCCTCCTAGTGTCAGGAGCATCACAAATGATATGGAAGGCTCATATGAACAGGGATTAAGTAATTGGTCTTCCAAACTGGGGAGAAAATGGGGTATTTTGTAATTTGTTCCTCAACACTATGCAAAAAAAAAAAATGGCACCAACTTCAGTCGGCAGTTCATTTAACACACAGCGTGAAGCTCAGATGGATAAAGGATGTGCTAATTCTCAGTAAAACAGTGTGATTAATAACTATAACTGATATTACCAGTCATGCTTCCAATTACCCTTCTCATATCAGTTCATATCCCCATAAAATATATGATTACTCACGGAGCTGTTTCTGCATGGCTTTCCATAAGTAATGTAGAAGTTCCACTGGAGAAACAAAAAGGAGCAGAATTAGTCAAAGAAATTTTTTTAGAGTCATGCATTTCTTTTTGTTTCACAGACACAAAGATAAGACTTATCAATCAATATGAAAAATAGACTAAAAGTAGCAGATCACCTGAAACTATTAAACTATTACTCTTTGCAACCTTTCCTGTAAAATAGAATTAAGAACTTCTGAAAAAAAAAACATCTGTTTTAGGGTCAGGATTTGCACTGAGGTTAAGGTTGGGACTACAGCCAGGGTTAGGGTTAGGATGTGGACTAAGGTTAAGATTAGGGCCAAGGTCAGGATTTGGGCTGAGGTTAAGGTTTAGATCATGATTCGGACTGAGGTTAAGGTTAGGTCAGGATTTGAACTAAGGTTAAGGTCAAGATTTGGACTAAGGTCAGGATTTGGATTGATTTAGGTTAAGATCAGAATTTGGACTGACTTTTAGGTTAAGATCTAAACCTTTTAGGTTAAGATCAGGATTTGGATTGACTTAGATTAATATCAGGATTTGGATTGACTTTTAGGTTAAGATCAGGATTTGGATTGACTTAGGTTAAGATCAGGATTTGGACTGATTTAGGTTAAGATCAGGATTTGGACTGACTTAGGTTAAGATCAGGATTTGGACTGATTTAAGTTAAGATCAGGATTTGGACTGATTTAGGTTAAGATCAGGATTTGGATTGACTTTTAGGTTAAGATCAGGTTAAGGTTAGGACTATGGCCACTGAGGTTAAGGTAAGGTCAGGATTTGGACTGATGTAAAGGTGTTCAGGTCAGGAATTGGACTGATGTAAAGGTGTTCAGGTCAGGAATTGGACTGATGTAAAGGTGTTCAGGTCAGGAATTGGACTGATGTAAAGGTGTTCAGGTCAGGAATTGGACCGATGTAAAGGTTAAGGTCAGGATTTGGACTGATGTAAAGGTGTTCAGGTCAGGATTTGGACTGATGTAAAGGTGTTCAGGTCAGGATTTGGACTGATGTAAAAGTTAAGGTCAAGATTTGGACTGACGATAAAGTTAAGATCAGGATAGGACTAAGGTCAGAATAATTGTAATTAGGTTTTGTGTTGAGGTTTAGTTTAGGGTAAGGATTTGGACTGAGTTTAGGGTAAGGATTTGGACTGAGTTCAGGGTTAGTACTGCGACTAAGATTTTGTTGAGGATTAAGCTTTGTGTTGAGGTTAGAATTAGGGCCAGGGTTAGGATTAGGATTTGGACTGAGGTTAAATTTAGAGTTAGCTGTTGGGTAAGTTAAATAAGCATATTAAATATATTTTATGTAACATATCAATAGTACAACCACTGAATATAAGTAACACATCAAGAGATGTGCTTTACAATAAAGTGTTAACAAAACAAGCAGATTATAGATCATCTAAGACAATAACAGCTGTTTAATGAAAACATGGTTATTAAAGGCTCCAAAGGCTAATTGTTCACCAGCAAGGATGAAGCTACAAGGGAGTGGTTTCCGATAAAGTGGCCAGGGAGTGTATATCTTTCTTAGTGCCAATATAATCCTCAAGTTCTGCTTTGAGCTCCAACAGAATCAGAGCCTGTCCCCTTACCTCTGTCCACTGCATCTTATTTCTTTTTACCAGCAGCAGAGCCAGCCCAATTCTATTACCCTAATCACACCATTCCATGTCCTCTCTCTCTCTCTCTCTCTCTCTCTCTCTCTCTCTCTCTCTCTCTCTCTCTCTCTCTTTCTTTCTTTCACGCACACACACACACCTACAGTCATACCTCAGACCCTCCCACTACCTTATACTGGGTCATTAGCTCTGTATTACCGTGAGGCTCCTGGGCTCTTTTGTTGCGTCTAATTGGATGATGTAGCACCGGATCAGGAACATGACAGTTCATTCAGAGAGCTGAGTTTAAGCTCCTGTTAAAGAACATCCTCCTCCTGTATATCACACCACAGGGAGGGTCTCAGCATCCGCCCAATAATTAAACCCACAACTACCTCTAATGACCTTTAATCAGAGCTGCAGTTCAAAACAGATGATAATATTGGATTTTTTTTAAGGTTCTCCATTGATGTAAAGCTGTGTGTCCTTCACTACATGCAGTTCATGTTTCCCCAGTTCACCTTGTACACTTTATTCAACAGTATATTTATACAGTGGTCCGATAAAGTGTTTGCCCCTTCATGATTTCTTATTTATTTTGCATGTTTAAAAACAAGACTTTGATCATGCCACTCTGAAATCATCATTTTGTTGTTCTTAAGCCATTCAGAGGTGGTCTTGCTGGTGTGTTTTGGATCATTGTCCTGCTGCAGAACCCAAGTTCATTTCAGCTTGTGGTCCCCTAATAAAAAAAAAGTAGATTAAAGTATATTAAGCATTATAATGCTATAGTGCACTAAAGTTTTCTTGTAGCCACATTATACTTTAATTGCATAAAAATAGTACAAAAGTCTTACTTAAATTGTGCTGAGTGTACTTAACTGTACAAAAAATACATTTGAACATATAACTTCATGTATGTAACCTCATATTTTAAATATGCTTACAGTAAAATTATGATACATTTAATGAGTATTACAACTGTATCACTATTATACATGAAGTATATTAGAAATCTCTTAAGAATTGATGTTAAATACATTTACATTAGAGTACAAACATGCTTCTAGTTCCTGTCTTTTGTTAAGTAGCACACTTCTAGTATACTTCTGTATAAAAAATTATTTTAATATATTATACTACAATTTTTAGTGTTGCAAATGTACTTTTTTAAAGTTACATGATACATTGCACTGTAAGTGAACTACTGTAACAGCTGATTTTAACACACTTTGCGATAAATTTACAAAAAAAGTATATTTGGAAATAAGTATTTTAGACGTATATTGAATTACATTGAACTTAAAGTGTACTTCATAGTAGTCTATTTATTTAAATAAACTATATTCTTTTTAATAAATATGATCAAAATTAACTTTAAAACACTTAATGAAAGCATAATATTAATGTATTTTTATTATATATTTTAAGTAAGTACTTAAATCTGTTATATATTACAGCATACTTATACATGTCGTAATATGTTGTAAGTACAATTAAGTATATATATATATATATATATATATATATATATATAATTTTTTTTTTTTTTTTTACAGGTTCACTAACAGATAACAGGACATTCTCCTTCAGGACTGTTTGGTAGACAGCTGAATTCATGGTAATATTTATCATAAAAATTCTTCTAGGTCCTGAAGCAGCAAAACAGCCCAAGACCATCACACTACCACCACCATGTTTTACTGTAGGTTTAAGGTCTTTTTCTGAAATGCAGTGTTACTTTTACACCAGATGTAATGAAAATTCACCTTTACAAAAAGTTCACTATTTGTCTTGGCAGTCCACAGAGCATTTTCCCAAAAGTCTTGGGGATCATCAATATGTTTTCTGGCAAAATTGAGACGAGCTTTAATGTTCTTTTTGCTCAGCAGTGGTTTTCGTCTTGGCACTCTGCCATTCAGGTCATTTTTGCCCAGTCTCTTTCTTATGGTGGAGTCAGAAATGCTGACCTTAACTGAGGCAAGTGAGGCCTGCAGTTCTTTGGATGTTGCTGTGGGGTCCTTTTGGACCTCTTGGATGAGTCTTCGCTGTGCTCTTGGGGTAATTTTGGTCGGCCGGCCACAATTTGACATTTGTGTATAATGTCTCTGTTTTTGGTTTGCTGTAGTTTTAAAACTTTATAATTAGCTTTATATCCTTTTCCAAAGTGATACATCTTAATTACTTTCTTTCTAATTTATTACTGAATTTCTTTGGATCTCAGCATGATGTCTAGTTTTTGAGTATCATTTGGTCTACTTTGCTTCATCAGACAGGTCCTATTTAAGTGATTTCTTGATTGAGAACAGGTGTGGCAGTAATCAGGTCTCGGTATGGCTAGAGAAATTGAACCCAGGTCTAATAAACCATAGTTTTAAGTTATGTTTTAACTGCTTTGTTTGTTCTCTAAACCTAAACTCAGTCTTTTTAACCCTGCCGAGTATAAAACTCTATATTTTGATATCTTTTTTTTTCTGTTTTCTGTCGAAATCATTTGCCTGATACAGGGGTTGGACTATGAAACTGAAACACCTGGTTTTAGACCACAATAATTTATTGTAGCGACAGACAGTTCTGGAGGAAACAGGAGAGTTGAGGTGCACATTGAATTCTGCCGTGATTTGATCAGCCGTGGTTTTATGTTTTTTGGATACAATCTGGGTTAGCACCCGAACATCCCTTTCTGACAGCTTCCTCTTACAGCGTCCACAGTTAATCCTGTTGGATGTGGTTGGTCCTTCTTGGTGGTATGCTGACGTTACCCTGGATACCGTGGCTCTTGATACATCACAAAGACTTGCTGTCTTGATCACAGATGCTCCAGCAAGACGTGCACCAACAATTTGTCCTCTTTTGAACTCTGGTATGTCACCAGTAATGTTGTGTGCATTGCAATATTTTGAGCAAAACTGTGCTCTTACCGTGCTAATTGAACCTTCACACTCTGCTCTTACTGGTGCAATGAATGAAGATTGGCCACCAGACTGCTCCAATTTAGCCATGAAACCTCCCACACTAAAATGACTGGTGTTTCAGTTTCATTGTCCAACCCCTGTACATTTATATAAAATAGAGTTCTATTCCCTGGGACCTGTTTTTGCCCTCCAAAGGTTTTGGAACACTGGGTTCAATCCCTTTATTTCTGCTGTAGAGTGAAAACATTTGAGTTTGACATTAAAATATAAATATAAGATTCACATTTCAAGCTTTTATTTCCAACTACTTCAATCTGGATCTAATAGACAGATCCTTCTGCACCTTCTGTCTGAACCCAACAATTTTTCTCATGAGCAAAAGTATGAGAACATGTGACTATCAGGTCAGGTGTGTTTTGTTGTTCAGGTGTGTCTTGTAACATTAACTATTCAAACAATAAACAGCACACATTTTCGGATTTGGGTTTTATCTGTGCAGACTAAGCATTTATTTAAAAAACAGAGAGCTATGAGAGTCTATGGCTGAAAAAAACAAGCAACTGTGAAGCTGAGAGAAGATGGAAAATCAATCAGAACCACTGAACAAATATTGTCAATAGCCAGAACAACTGAATGGAATGTCCTGAAGAAGAAAGTCATCACTGGTGTACTAAGTAACAGATGTTGAACAGGTAGACCAAGGAAATCCACAAGATTGTGGATCCAAAATCCAAATCCAAAAGGATTGTGAATGCTGTAAAGGAAGACCCTAAATCAACGTTTGTGACGTCGGCAACAATCTCCAGAGAGCAGTAGTGAAGGTAGATATCAATCTACTGTTCACAGAAGACTTCATGAACAAAAAGTACAGAGGCTTTACTAGACAGATGAAAACCACTAATTTGCAATAAAAAAGGAAGACCAGGCTAGAATTAACCAAGAAGTACAGAGACAAGCCTGTGGACTGATTATGGACTAATGAGACAAAGATTACCCTGGATTACCAGTGTGATGGAAAGGTAAAGCTAACGTTTGGAGAAAGAAAGGATCTGCTCATGATCTCAAACATAGCAGCTCATCTGTGAAACACAGTGGAGGTAGTGTCATGTCTTAAGTTTGCATGGCTTATTCTGGGATGGGCTCGTTAATCTTCAATGATGTAAAATGAATTTAAAAGTCTACAGAAACATTTTCTCTGTGAATTTAAAGAAAGATTCAACAAAACAGATTGAGAGATTCTTCATCATGCAGCAAGATATTGACCCAAAACCCACTGCAGCCTGGAAAAGCATCACAGAAGAAGAATGCAGAAGGAAAGTCAAGTCAGTGGGTCACTTAAGTCTTATAAACTTAAAGTAAATTAAAATTAATATATTTTAATACTTTTGCTTAAAAGAAAAATTGGTGGTTTCAGACAGAAGGTTCTTTCTTCTGAACTGTGTATCAGATGTACATCTGTGTGTATTGAACCCAAATGTTTTCAGTCTACAGCAGAAAAAAATGGTATTAAAGGAGGTTGTATGTTGTATATTCTTCTATTCGATTACGTTTATTTAGTGCTGTACAGCTCTGGAAGTAATTAAGAGACCTATTCAGTTTCTGAATCAGTTTCTCTGATTTTGCTATTTATAGGTTTATGTTTGAGTAAAATGAACATTGATGTTTTGTTCTATAAACTACAAACAATATTTCTCCCAAATTCCAAGTAAAATATCGTCATTAGAGCATTTATTTGCAGAAAATGAGAAATGGCTGAAATAACAAAAAAAGATGCAGAGCTTTCAGACCTCAAATAATGCAAAGAAAACAAGTTCATATTCATAAAGTTTTAAGAGTTCAGAAATCAATATTTGGTGGAATAACCCTGGTTTTTAATCACAGTTTTCATGCATCTTGGCACGTTCTCCTCCACCAGTCTTACACACTGCTTTTGGATAACTTTATGCCTGCACTCCTGGTGCAAGAAATCAAGAGTTCTGCTTGGTTTGATGGCTTGTGATCATGCACCTTCCTCTTGATTATATTCAAGAGGTTTTAATTTAGTAAAATCTAGGAAAATTATTATTTTTAAGTAGTCTCTTATTTTTTTTTCCAGAGCTGAAAAATAAACGTAACATTTCTGTAGAGTTAAACCAGTAGTGTAAAGTCTTGTAACGTTAGTTAATCTCAGTACACTGCTTCTGTGTCTCTCAGCTTGTCCAGAAATGCATGTGTAATTCGTGTTCTTGAAGTTCGGGGGGAAAAGTGTAAAGAAATACCAACTCTCACACAACCCTGCTTTAATCTAATGAGCTTATTTAGCAATTTAGACTTTCCTTGTTGGTCTGTATGTCATTAAATGTTCTGACAGTGTAAAAACTGAGGGGGTTTTCAGCTCTGCGTATGAGAGTTTGGTGAGGGAGCTCTTTGAGGGTATAATGATTTTGGAGGTGATTAAAAAGCCATTACTAGAACAACTCTCTCAGGTAATTTGTGAGTTAGTCATTCAGAGCCTGTTAGAAGTAGAGAATAACTCAGGCTCAAAGGAATAAATGTAGCTTTTTAGATGGAGATTTTATACAGGATTGCCCAAATGGGAACGTTATTGCTCTAAATATTCCGTATTTTACAAATTACTTGAAATCTACTGTGACAGACTGTATGTTGCTGTTAATTTTGTCTTTGTTTTATCTTTGAGTTGGTTCACCACGTCTATTAAAACACACAAATTTCCCTATTAAAAGGGTCGTTAATGCTTAGCACCCCCTGTTTATAATGGCATACCTCAAGGCCCTATTGTAAGCACTGCTTTATTCTATTGATGGATGGATCCCCAGCCAATGCATACTATTTTTATTATTATTATTATTATTATTATTATTATTATGCTGTCGGTGAAATTGAAGAACATCCTAAGCACAACTGCTTCAATGAAAGGAAGTCTACTTACTTTACTTACTGGGGACATTGTGGATTATTGCTTACAGTAAAATGTCTATACCATATCATGTACAGGGGTTGGACACTAAAACAGCTGTCATTTTAGTGTGGGAGGTTTCATGGCTAAATTGGAGCAGCCTGGTGGCCAATCTTCATTAATTGAACATTGCGCCAGTAAGAGCAGAAGTGAAGGTTCAATTAGCAGGGTAAGAGCACAGTTCTGCTCAAAATATTGCAATGCACTCAACATTATGGGAGACATACCAGAGTTCAAAGGAGGACAAATTGTTGGTGCACGTCTTGCTGGCGCATCTGTGACCAAGACAGCGAGTCTTTGTGATGCATCAAGAGCCACGGTATCCAGGGTAATGTCAGCATACCACCAAGAAGGACCAACTACATCCAACAGGATTAACTGTGGACGCTGTAAGAGGAAGCTGTCTGAAAGGGATGTTCAGGTGCTAACTCGGATTGTATCCAAAAAATATAAAACCACGGCTGCTCAAATCACGGCAGAATTCAATGTACATCTTCCACCAGAACTGTCCGTCAGGGCAATTAATTATTGTGTAACTCGCTTATTATGTGACTTCTGAAGGCAATTTATTGCACTTTATTTTTTATATTGGGTTTTCAGAGTAGTAGTAGTGAAATACTTGTGCACATCACACTTCTCAAATTTTTATTTGATTAAACTTTTTGAAAACCATGTATAATTTTCTTTCTACTGCACAATTATATCCTTGTAACGGATATAAATACTTTTGCAAGCCACTGTGGATTCTATCACTCAAAGAACCCTTGTGTATGTACACTGTTTCTGATGCCCCTGTAAAAGGCGTGTAATGATAAAATCACTCGCAATTATGCTAACGTAATTTTTCACATCTACAACCATTAGTTCCAGTGTGACATCTCATTTCACGTATTCTTAATTAAGACCTCTTAAACACGTCACTCCCAGCTGTCTCCTTTACCACAAAAAGAGGTGATGAGAGGGAGAGATAAACTGCACTTCTTCACTGTCCGTCCATCACTCCATCAGTCGGGTATATACATATATATATAATGTATGTATGTATGTTTATGCAGCACGTTCACACTTTCGAAAATGGGGATCTAATTGAAGTATCTAATTCAATTTTCGTCCTGGTTTCTCCGGCTGACTGCAGAGCGGATGACGTGCTTTTCTTCGTCCTCAGAGACCTTCTGTCTCTGGTTCTTCTTCCTCTCCCTCATTCCATTCTGCTGTGATTGCAATCAGACCAGAGCAGAAGATCAGAGGAACTTGAGTGGATTTGCTACCTAAACAGGTCTGAAAATAGACTGATTAAAAAAAGACTTTTACAGGGTGGGAGATCCTGAGATCCTGCTGTATTTCTCTAGGTGTTGCTGTGTAAGATTAATCTTCCCTATTAATTATTGACAGCTTTCTTTTACACTATGTGAACAAAAGTAGGGATGAACTTATATATATATATATATATATATATATATATATATAGTTATATATATAGTTATTTATATATATATATATATATATATATAGTTTTATATATATATATATATATATATATATATATATATATATATATATATATATATATATATATTTGACAACTAGCCTCTTAACATGCCCTGGCCCGCCGGCGGGCCAGAAATCCGCATGAATTATTAAAATCATATTTGCTTGTGTTTATCTGAGTAACTGTAGGGTCAATATAGACAAGCTATATACCATTTAAAAGCTTAGAATCTCAGCTTTTCAGTCATCTAGGTCATTTTATCTTTATATATTCTCAAATATTAACTATTCCCGTGTTAATATACCTTGCAGACAAGATTTTAAGAAAAAAATAGTTATGATATGAATATTCATATTTTTCATAACGACATAGTTTACCAAAGGGGGCTAAAATATACATCAAACGAACGGGCAGGCTCTCGGGATTACGGGGATATACGCCTTTCATCTCTAAAGTGTACCGTTACTGAGTTACAGGCAAAAGAGTAAGTTTTTTAACTTCAGATTCATCTCATTGGAAAAATTAGAGCAGCGCTTTGAGGAGCCCCTCACCCCGCCCTCGCGGCTCAGACCGAAACACAGGCACTCACCCCGTTCAGCAGAGTGAGAGCTTCAATCCGATACCAAACTCGACCTGATACTCCTCTCCAGTCTGTAGAAATCCTCAGGAAAGCGTAAAGAGTGCTCCCAAAAAGCGGCGGATCATCTTATTAATGCCTTCACTAATTAATTCGTATAAACTGAACCGTATGTCCGATCGCTACCGTTCCAAAACTTCCTTACTCCTCGGAACCTTACCTAGCGACTGTGTCGTCACTCAGACCTCTCGGCCAATCAGAGGCGGAGAAATGGAGTCAGGAGCGGCGATAGGCCGAATTTAACCGCTGTCGTCAGGCTCTGACCAGTCAAAGAGAGCCTTCTGCGAGACTTCACACTTGTGGCTTATTCTATGGCCCAGTAGAGAGCGTGTAAGGCCCATTTAGTGCAGGAAAGGTAGTCAGTCACGTTTTTTAAAGGCTTTTTGTCAGAATAGGCCTGTTCTTTGCTGAAAGGTTATTATTTACTGTAGGTCCAATATCTTTTAAACTATAAGACCTTTTAATTCCAAATTTTACAGGGTGAAAGTAGACCACTAATGGAACAAGTTTAAATAAAAAAATGTTTTCGACCACAAGAACTGACCAAGTTATAGGCTCTAAAACATGAATTTTAAAGTAAAATTTTGAAAAGCGCCTAGATTTTTTTTGTTGTTTTTATCATATTCTTTCAACATTTTTAAGTATTTCTAATAAAACTTCAAAGGCTTTTAAATAACAATACTTCATGAAACTGTCTCTACTTTATATCCTGTTTGAGTATAAGGCCTCAAGATTTGTGTGTAAAATTCAGCGGAAAATGGCAAAAACAGGCCTGGAGGTTAAGAGGCTAGAAGTATTAGGCGAGAAATCACAACAAAAGGAATAATTTATACAGAACGACTAATTTATGTTATATTATATTTCAGTTTCCTCTATGATTTCTTTCAGCAGTGTGTAAGGCGTCAGTCTGCGCTGCTAGCTGTCAGCAGAGGGTGAAGACAAAAATGAACGGTCAGTCAAGGGAACTCCAAATCCCAGAGATCCAAGAGGTGAGCAGAGCAAACCAGGCACACCTGTGGGCACTGGTATACAATGCAATTTCACATGCATTGAACACTGCAGCTTACTTATTGATGTGGCAAATAAAAAAAACAAATATGCATTTAAAGTGGCGCTCCAAGCTGTGAGGAAAGTTTGGATGAAAAGCGGCGAGAAATAATCTACCAAAACCAGCCGCAACTTTTGCTTAGGTCTGCCAGTGAATCCTGACAGCAAGGAGCAGTGTCAAAAAATCAACTATCAGCCACGGGTTTAAAGAGAACGGCATAACCTCCACAAAGCACCATGCATTCTCCTGTCACTGAGGCAGAGCCAATATAAGCACAATATAGGCTTAGCTACCAGTAGCGAATTTACTCTCGCAACTTTTCCTGGTAGACTGTATTTTAACAGTGTTTACGGTATGTAATGTTATTTGTGTACATAGTCTATTTAAATAAGTGTTTCTGTAACATCTTTCTGTTTAAATGTATCACGTTGCACAAAGTGGAAACTGCAAATTATAGTCAGGTGCAGCCTGTTTATGTACAAATTCTTTTTTTTTTTAAATGATTGGGTGTGGCTCACATTCAGGTGCATTTAATAGCCCAGAAATTACAGTAATTCCATGGCAAGCAGTGCATTCGTGTCGCACCTTTGTAGAGGGGTGACTTGTAACAGAGGGGAACCAAAAAGGAGGAGAAAAAAAGGAAAAGGAGAAAATGAAAGACAACAAGTCTTTCCTACGATCCTTTTCAAGTTTGTTTGTTTATCCTTTGTTTAACGTATGTGTGTTATAACTGATTATTAATGATTTTTAAGGCATTTACATCCTAATTAGTAACCATTAATAAACTAATTGTAAACCATTTATAAACTCTTCGTAAAGGTAGTCTTATCTTTAAAGTGGTACTCACAAAACTGTACATTTACAGTTGACTGTCAACTCTTTGGAAAATTAGCAATTTGCTCCTTAAATAACAAATCACATTTTTTTAGGACAAAAATAATGTAAAATAAGTGTTGGTATTTATAAAATATTGCCCTGCTCTGTTGTCATGAGAACAAAGCCTCAAATGTACCCAGAAGGGGTTCCTCCAGGATTAGGGTGGGGAGCCACTGAGCCGCAGAATTGAATGCAGCTCACTAAACTCAATATGGTAATTAAGCAGTGAGTTTTGTTTTATCAGGTGTGTTTGAGGAAGAAGCTGTACTGAAGCAGAGCCTCCGGGGCTTCGCTTCCTCCATGCTGGCGTTCTTGGAAGCTCCTTCAGGACAGGATCTGTTGCAGAAACCGACGTACAGACTGATCCTGAGTTCTGTTACACATTCTATGAAAAGATAAAGAAGGAGCTCGCAGAATAAAAGGAGATTAATGAGAGCAGAAACCTTCCCTCAAACAGTGGCTGACCTTTTGTACCAGTGTGTGAATCAGAGAGAGGATACAGATATTAATTCCAGCACACACTTCCCTAAATCTCCCCTAAATCCACACATCCAGCTGAGGTTGGTGTGCTGGCAGGTCTCCACCCCCTCAGTGCCAGGTAAAACCTCTCCTGCTGAGAAACGGCAGGCCTGGACCGACCCCAAGTGGCTGAAGAGCCTTCGTTTTTTTTTAAGTTCACAGTAGCTGCCGGTCTGTGATCATTACCCAGCTGAACACACTGCACAGAGGGGTAGTGGATGGGGAGGGGCTGGCACACCACAATTGTGCACCCCTGGAGTACACATCAAGATACACAATCATTGGAGAATGCAATATAATTGGATTTTGACTTAAGTTACTTTTAAAGCCTTGTTTTTTTTTTTTTTTTTTGAAGTCTTTAAGACGTGGACTTGTTTGTGGTGGTTGCTTTGGGTCATTGTCCTGCTGCAGAACCCAAGTACACCTGAGCTTGAGGTCACAAACAGATGGACAGATATTCTTCTTTGGGATTGTCTGAGAACAGCAGAATTCCTCTTTCTATTTATTACAGCAAGTTGTCCAAACCCTGAAGCAGAAAAGCAGCCGCAGACCATAATACTACCACCACCATGTTTTTCATTCAGTATGATTTCATTCAGTTTTGCCTTGGAATTCTTCACCCAGACATTATTCTTGAATCATTAGCACTGACCTTAACTGAGGCAAGTGAGACCTGCAGTTCTTTAGATGTTGTTTTGGGTTCTTTTGTGACCTCCTGGATGAGTTGTTCATGCCCTTTTTGAGTAATTTCGGCTGGCCGTCCTGCCGCTCCTGGCAAGGTTCACCAGTGTTTCATGTTTTCTTCATTTGTGAATAATAGCTCTCATCGTGATTTGCTGGAGTCCCAACGCTTTAGAAATGACTCTGTAATTTTTCCAGACTGACAGACTGATGTTTTCCCAACTGTTTTTTTTTTTTTTTTTTTTCTTCAGATCACGGCATAATGTGTTGGTTTTTGAGATCTTTTAGCTGCTTCGTGTTGTCAGACAGGTTCTGTTTAAGTGATTTCTTAATTCTACAGGTCTGGTAGTAGTCAGGCCTGGTTGTGGTTATTAGTGAAATTAAACTCAGCTTTCCAAAAACTGTGGTTAATCGCAGTTAAGGACTAAATTTAGATTTGGATGTTTTTTTCCTTATTAAATGAAATGGTTTATTAAAAAGTGTATTTTTTTTAGATTTATTCAGGTTATATTTGTTTGATATTAAAGTTTGTTTAATAATCTGAAAAACTGTAAGTTTCACACCAGTGTATATATATATGTCAGGAATACCCAGGCAGGGTGACGAGGAAAGCGGACACAAGTGCAGGTAGGGTGAAATCAATAAATAATAATTTAATTAATAAATAACAAGTAGCAAAGAAACAAGAAACAAGTAAACACTTAAATACGGAACAGGGAGATATATACAAGGAACAAGGGAGTGAACCAAATAAATGAAACTAGATAAACAAATAACCAATAACCAAAACAAACCAGTAAGACTAGAGAACAAAAACTAAGCAAAACAAGAAGTACTAATGATAAACAAACAGGGAGTAAATAAACAAAGAAACAAACGAGGTAAGAACACAAAGAAACTAGAAACTACCAAGAATAACCAAGAAGATAAACAAAACTAAACAGGGCAGGGATATATATATTTACAAGGGAAAACAAACAAGAAGCTAATACTAGACAGGGAAAAACTAGGCTGGACAATAATAAATAAACTAAGCAGAAAGGAACTAAACACTAAGCAGAGAACTGGGGAAACGAGGAAAAAACAAGAAACTAGAAAACTAAACAAGAAATAAACACGGAGCAAGAACTAGGGCTATGAAACGCAGAGAAACACAGAAAGACAAAACAACAGGGGAAGGTGCAAAGACCGACGGAGACAAAGTGGCAGAGGAGGGCTATTTAAAGAAACAGGAAACACACTATAATTGGAAACACCTGGGGAAGGGGCGGAGCTACAAATGAGACAAGTGGTGGAAAGGTACTTAGACGGGAGACACAGGGGAGCATAGGTCACGTGGGGAAGACACACAGAGACACGAGACGAGACCAGGATGTGACAATATATTGTTATGCATTATTTAAGCAGGCAGCACTTTAGACATGGCAAAAAAAATAATCGCTCCCCATATAAAAAAAACTGTATAAAATGTACAAAAACATTCATTCAGAGTAAATCTTGAAAAAGGTATTGTTAAACAGTGTTAATAGGAAATTTAAACAGCCATGCTGCGACACAAAAGAGACGTTATATTGATATTGACCCATAGCTGCATTGTGGTTGCTGGGCTGTTGATAGGTGCTTGCCTAGCAGTTGCTGCTTTACTGTTATTTTGCAATGCAAACCGCCAGTACACACACACACACACACACAGTATCTCTTGTTATTATTGTTTTGGACTGTTTTTTTATATAATATTTTTATTTTTTAGACTTTAGTCAATACAAACATATAATCAGCATGAATATGAGCATCTTTGAATACCTTTTACATAGCAAAACAAAAGACAAAAATATAAATTTCAATAATCATAACAGCAAACTATAGTATTAGGGCTGAGATTTAGGTTTTATCTGTGTAGACTGTGCATTTAGAGTCTGTGCATCTAAATGTTTTACTAGAACTATATACAGAGGTTGGACAATGAAACTGAAACACCTGGTTTTAGAGCACAATAATTTATAGTCTGGACAGACAGTTCTGGTGGAAACAGGAGAGTTGAGGTTCACATTGTATTCTGCTGTGATTTGAGCAGCCGTGATTTTATGTTTTTTTGGATACAATCCGGGTTAGCACCCGAACATCCCTTTCAGACAGCCTCCTCTTGAGTCCACAGTTAATCCTGTTGGATGTGGTTGGTCCTTCTTGGTGGTATGCTGACATTACCCTGGATACCGTGGCTTCTGATACATCACAAAGACTTGCTGTCTTGGTCACAGATGCGCCAGCAAGACATGCCCCAACAGTTTGTCCTCTTTTGAACTCTGGTTTGTCACCCATAATGTTGTGTGCATTGCAATATTTTGAGTAAAATTGTGCTCTTACCCTGCTAATTGAACCTTCACACTCTGCTCTTACTGGTGCAATGTGCAATTAATGAATATTGGCCACCAGGCTGCTCCAATTTAGCCATAAAACCTCCCACACTAAAATGACAGGTGTTTCAGTTTCATTGTCCGACCCCTGTATGTCTGTCTATATGCCTATTCATTCATCATACTGTATGTGTCTATGTCTTATACATTCCCCACCACCAATGGCCAACCTTCCGAATGGAGTTTTTTTTTCTGTCCAGAAAACTGAAGCTAACTGCTCTCGTTCTGCAGATACTGGTTAGTAAACCACAGCTGACAGGAACATTCGTCTGGAATATATAATGTCAGGTTAGATTCAAACTGATAGACTATTATTTACCTTTCCACTCAAAAACACAGGGCATGATTTGTTTTTCAGAGTTTGTGAAAACGAGTTCTGGCATCAGTCATGCACTGTTAGGAGAGCAGGATTTGAGGGAAAGGTCTGAGGCTGAACTGAAGAACATCTACAGCCATGTTCAATAAAAGACACCTCAGCTTTGATTGATTTTAAGAAATCCTAAATAAGTGATTGTGTAATCCTGAACGATCACGTCAAAAAGTGTGTTTGAGGTTTGGATTGATGTGGAGAAAAAAGTTTTTTGTAGACAATGATGATGTTTGGTGGAAAATGATGAGATGTGGTCGAGAACGATGGTATGTGTTGGAGCATCTTGCGAACATTGTTGGTGTTGTTTTGTGGAAAATTAGTGTTTTTTATTGCTTGAACAATTCAGATCAAATAAAGCAGAAAGAAAAGAATGAGAAGAAATTGGAAAAAGAGAAGACAGTAAAACGATGAAGTATTGATGCTCTCTTCTTTTGTCTTTTTCTCCGTTCTCAACACAGAAACTCTCCGTCCTTCATGTTCTCTCCTCCTCTAAATAAAGATCAATGTTTGAAAAGCTGCTGCGAGTAACATCCTGCACTTACAGTGCCCTCCATAATTATTGGCACCCCTGGTTAAGATGTGTTCTTTAGCTTCTCATAAATTGAGTGGAAAAAAAGAGTAAAATACAACCTTTAACTCAAGTGAATTTATTCAGTAGGAAAAAAATCCCACATTAAGAAATAATTATTTAACATCAAATCATGTGTGCCACAATTATTAGCACCCCTGATGTTAATACTTTGTACAACCCCCTTTTGCCAACAAAACAGCACCTAATCTTCTCCTGTAATGTTTCACAAGATGGGAGAATACAGAAAGAGGGATCTTTGACCATTCCTCTTTGCACATTCTCTCTAAATCATCCAACGACCTGGGTCCTCTCCTCTGCACTCTCCTCTTCAGCTCACCCCACAGGTTTTCAATGGGGTTGAGGTCTGGGGACTGAGATGGCCATGGGAGGAGCTTGATTCTGTGTGCGGTGAACCATTTCTGTGTAGATTTGGCCACATGTTCAGGGTCATTATCTTGCTGAAAGACCCAGTGACGACCCATCTTCAGCTTTCGGGCAGAAGCCACCAGATTTTGTTTTAAAATGTCCTGGTATTTTAGAGCATTCCTGATGCCATGCACCCTAACAAGGTTCCCAGGGCCTTTAGAAGAGAAACAGGCCCACAGCATCACTGATCCCCCGCCGTATTTCACAGTGGGCATGAGGTGCTTTTCTGCATACTCAGCTCTTGTGTTACGCCAGACCCACTTAGAGCATTTGTTGCCAAAAAGCTCTATCTTTGTTTCATCTGAACAAAGCACACGGTCCCAGTTGAAGTCCCAGTACCGCTTAGCAAACTCCAAACGTTTGCGTTTATGATTGTGAGTGAGAAATGGTTTCTTCCGTGCATGCCTCCCAAACAGCTTGTTGGCATGTAGATAGCACCTGATGGTTGTTTTGGAGACTTTGTGACCCCAAGAAGCTACCATTTGTTGCAATTCTGTAACAGTGAGCTTTGGAGAACTTTTTATTTCTCTTATCATCCTCCTCACTGTGCGTGGTGGCAAAATAAACTTGCGTCCTCGTCCAGGCTTGTTTACCACTGTTCCAGTTGTTTTAAACTTCTTAATAATTCCTCTGACAGTAGATATGGACAGGTGTAGGCGAGTAGCGATTTTCTTGTAGCCATTGCCTGACTTGTGAAGGTCAACACACATCTGCCTCACTTGAATGGTATGTTCCTTTGTCTTTCCCATGTTGAAGATAAATGGCCTCTGTGTCACGTAATATTTATACCCCAGGGAAACAGGAAGTTGTGAATTACTAATTAAATGTTCCTACATACTCTGATCAACTTCGTAAACTACTGTAGAAGTGACAGAAATACTTTTATTAAATTTATTTCCTAAGAATTGTTAGGGGTGCCAATAATTGTGGAACAGGTGATTTTATGAAGAATAATTATTTCTTAGTCAGGGATTTTATTTCCCCCTTAAAATTTACTTGAGTTAAAGGTTGGACTTTACTTTTTTTCCCATCGTGGTCCTATATTATTTTGAACAAAACTCAATTTATGAGAAGCTAAAGAACACATCTTAACCAGGGGTGCCAATAATTATGGAGGGCACTGTAATTACAGCATCTGTTTCCATTAATATTCCACTGTAATTTACTCTTCATTCTCTCTCAATGCAGCTTTTAGCCTCAGTCCACTTATTTAGCTCATTTGATGATTTATGGCTGTAATATATTCATAGATTTCTGCCTTTGCGGGATGGAAAGACCAAAGCATTTCGTTTTAGATTGAATCTAATGTGAATGAAGAACATTTTGGAACAAATACTCATGGACTGCAACTAATGGAAATAAGATCAAGACTAGAGTTCACCTCATATAGAGGACACGGAAGATACCAACAATCTACACCAAATACCATCAATTTTTACCAAACATCAACGTTATTTACTAAACACCATTATTCTCTACTTAACAGAATCATAATTTTCCACCAAACATTAACATTCTCTACCAAACACCATCATTCTCTGCCAAACATTAACATACATCAACTAAACACCATCATTTTCCACCAAATACAAACATTCTCTTCCAAACATCACCAAATATTAACATCCTCTCCCAAACAAAAATTCTTCACCAAATATTAACATCCTCTACTAAACGCCATCATTCTCCACCAAATATTAACATCCTTGTTACGTGCATCTGCACGTAGAATGTGTTTTTCTGTCTTTCTCTCTCTGTCTGTCTCTCATTCTTCAAACAAACACCAGCATTCTTCAGACACCACCATTCTCTGACCAGACACCAGCATTCTTCAATCAGACACCGCAATTCTCCGACCAAACACCACCATTCTTCAAACAAACTCCACCATTCTCCAATCAGACACCACCATTCTGAAACCAAACACCAGCATTCTTCAGACACCACCATTCTCTGACCAGACACTAGCATTCTTCAATCAGACACCGCAATTCTCCGACCAAACACCACCATTCTTCAATCAGACACCGCAATTCTCCGACCAAACACCACCATCCTTCAAACAAACTCCACCATTCTCCAACCAGACACCACCATTCTTCAACCAGACACCACCATTCTCCAACCAGACACCACCATTCTTCAACCAGACACCACCATTCTCCAACCAGACACCACCATTCTCCAACCAAACACCACCATTCTTCAATCAGACACCACCATTCTTCAATCAGACACCACCATTCTTCAATCAGACACCACCATTCTTCAAACAAACACCACCATTCTTCAAACAAACACCACCATTCTTCAAACAAACACCACTATTCTTCAAACAAACACCATAATTCTCCAACCAAACACTATCACACTCCACCAAATACAAACATTCTCCACCAGACACCACCTTTCTTTCTATCTTGCCTTTTTAATCAGAAGCCATAGTGGGTGATCTCCTGTCTCTCGTGTTCACACCTGTGGAATGCTAAAGCAGGAGTGTGTGTGTGTGTGTGTGTGTGTGTGTGTGTGTGTGTGTGTGTGTGTGTGTGTGTGTGTGTGAGTGTGTGCTAGTTAGAGTTGAAGGGAAGGTTAGAGCAGAGGTCAGAGTGAATCTCTAAGGATGTGAAAGTGTCTCAGAAACAGCTTCGGAATAAAGTCAATAAATCCTATCTGCTAAACATTGTCTCCACTTGCCATTATGACTGTGAGGGATAAACACTGCATGAATGTTTAAATCTGCTGCTGGAGTGTGTGAGAGTGTGTGAGTGTGTGTGTGAGTGTGTGTGGAATGACCTCTGCTTATCTTCAGAGTTCTTCATCTGCTGAATGCTGAATATGGAGGAAAGGCTGAATTCAGATGAAACACAGAGGCTGATTGGGGCTCAGTGGAGTTCAGGTGCTGAATATTACAGTGCGGGCTGTAGTCTCATTAAGTCCGGGATAATGTGAAGGAAATGCATAAAGAAGAGCTGTGACGCGACACCGTGAACCAGACCGAAAAAGAACCAGAGATATAGAGTTTAATAGCCCAGAGGAAGAATAGCTAATCTGACTAGTAATTGTTAATTAAAGTGCTAATTAAATAAGAATAGAGCTGACCAACGATCTGCAGTTTTAGTTTAGATTAGCTAAAATATAGACACATCCAGGATATCCAGCATAATGTCCAGAGTATGTAAGACATCAGTGAAAAGTTACTTTATTTCTCATATATAACTCATAATATGTAGGTGTATTACACGCAGAGTGATCTATTTTAAGCGTTTATTTCTTTTCCTAAGATTTTCCAGGAAAACATTGCACTGACTTTAGACTTGATAATAAAACACAGTGGATCAACACCAGCAGATGACATGTCTCTCCAAACCATCACTGATTGTTGAAACTTCACACTAGACCTCAAGCAACTTGGACTGTGTGTCTCTCCACTCTTCCTCCAGACTCTGGTTCCTTAATTTCCAAATAAAATATAAAAATTACTGATGATCAGTGATGGTTTGGAGAGACATGTCAAAGCAAAGCAGACCAATATCCAGAAAAGTAATGTAATTGAAATGTCTCAGTCTGGAAAAGGTTATAAAGCCATTTCTAAGGTTTTTGGACTTCAGCAAACCACAGTGAGAGCTATAATTCCCAAATGATGAAAATGTGGAACAGTGATGAACCTTCCCAGGAGTGGTCGGCCAACCAAAATTACCCCAAGAACACAGTGACGACTCATCCTAGAGGTCACAAAAGACCCCAACATCCTGAGAACTCACTTACCTCAGTTAAGGTCAGTATTCATGACTCCACCATAAGAAAGAGACTGGGCAAATTGGTCTGCATGGCAGAATTTCTAGACAAAAAACACTGCTGAGCAAAAAGAACATTAAGGCTCGTCTCAATTTTGCCAGAAAACATCTTGATGATCCTCAAGACATTTTGGAAAATATTCTGTGGACTAACGAGCCAAATGATGAACTTTTTTGCAGATCTGATGTAAAAGTAACGCCACATTTCAGAAAAAGAACATCAAATCTAAAATAAAACATGGAGATAATGCTTCAAGACCTGGAAGTATTGCTGTGATAAATGGAACCATGAATTCCTCTGTCTACCCAAAAAGTCCTGAAGGAGAATGTCTGGCCATCTGTTTGTGACCTGAAGCTGAAACGAACTTGGGTTCTGCAGCAGGACAATGATCCAAAACACACCAGCAAGTCCACCTCTGAATGGCTGAAGAAAAACAAAGTGTCCTATGCTGCGGCATGCTTCATGCTGGAAAACCCTCTGATGTGTAAAGAAGAGTGGCGCCAAAAGTCCTCCAATAAGTTACATTTGATTGCAGATGTTGCTGCTGAAGGTTAAACATCCAGTTATTGGGTTTAGGGGGCAAAGATTTTTGTTTAAAATTGGCATGTGTTTGATTACATGTTTTAGATAATCACTCAGGGTGCTTTTCCACCGACGTGGAACCGGCACCGCTCTGGTTCGCGAACCTTATTTTGAACCGGTTCGCTGCTGTTCGTTTCCACCAACAAAAGTAGCTTCCGGAACCAAGAACGTTTATTCGCAGTGGGAACCAAAGAATACTAGGTCCATCTGTGGACGACATCTGTGGGCGTGTCTGAGAATGTCTGTTGAGGAAACACAGTATTTACTCTGGGTTTGTTGTTTTCCAGAGTTGCAGGATAAACTTGAATAACTAGGAAGGAGAAACTCTGAACTAGTGAAGTGTTTATCTTGGGCAGAATATGTTCGCATTAAAGAGCAATTGATAAACAGGCTGAAAAAGCTTAAAAATGGAGTGGAGCTGGGCAGGGGAGTGGAGCTGGGCGGGGGAGTGTACCGGCGGTTTATGATGTGCTGGACAGCGTGCTGGGCAGTAGGTCAGCTAACCAGATGATGACGGGGGCGCTGAATTCGGCCACAGCAGCGGACCAGGGCAACCCTGGCTGTCCGACTCCGTCCACATCAGCCAATGGTGCCGGTACATTTACTGATGTGACGTTTTGATGGTTCCACTAAAACTGGTGTAAATGTGGGCTGGTTGGCTGAAAAGCACCGCAGTTCTTATAAGTCTGAATGGAACTGGTTAAAGAACCAGAATTCTTCTGGTGGAAAAGCGTTAAAAGGGGGCAAACACTTTTTCAGACCATTGTATAACATCTATATACTGTATGTTTATCTCTATGGCCATTCAGTTAAGTTAAATACAGCATGTAATCAACATTGTAGAAGCCACATATTTACTCTTACTGTTTTATAATCTAAGTTTTCCCTGCTGCTCTGCTTCCGTCACCGTGCTTTACTCAGGCTAGTGTCTGTGAGCTGTAAATAAACACAGCTGCAGGAGTTATTAAACTGATCCTCTGCTGCTCTTATTGTTAATATCCTTCTGTAAATATTCCCGCTTAGAGACGTTACGCTCTGTAATGTAACGCAATTTCACAGGCTGGTGGGTTCATACCCTCAGCATGGACTGAAGGAGAGGTCATTATTATTTCAGCTCCGTGTGGCCGTTAGAAGAGCTGGTGAAAGCTGTTTTTTGGTGGTATGAAGGGGGGGGAGGGGGGGGCTCTCTCGGACCAGTAGAGAGGCTCTTGTGGTGTTCCAGTTCAGATCTTCAGAAAGGTCAAAATCTCTCAGACCGGCTGCGAGTGTGTAAACAAGACTGAAGCAGCAAACACTCCTGACCTTTCACTATCAGCACTCAGAGTGATTAAAATAATAATATTAGAAAACATGAGAGAGGCATGCAAACACAGATGGGTGTGTGGAGTGTTTTGGTGGCTCCTCTATCTGCTTAATTAATAAAATGCTACATAATTTTTATGAACATGGTAGAGTTTCAAATACAGTGGTATGAAAAAAGTTGAGGCCCACTTGAGAATTTTTTTTTTATGATTTTCCTTTTTAAAATCATTGGTTGTTCGGATTCAGATCAGCAATTTCAGTTAAATATATATCATATAGCAGGTGGACACAGTGATGTTTGGGAAGGGAAATGTGTTTAGGTTTATAGAATTTACAGAAAGTGTGCGATAATTTGGGCTACCCAACAGATGTCTCTGAGATTTGAGCTTTTTTAAACCATGATGTTAAACAATCTTTGTTTTCAGGTCATTTGAGAGTTGTGTTTTGAGGCTCCCATGTTGCCACTCTACAGAGAAAATGCAAAGAGGGAAAAAACTTGCAATTGGCACCTTAACCTCTTCTTATAATTAGATTCACCTGTGTATGTAGGTCAAGGTGTTTGTCCTTCACAATCCCCTGACCTAAACCCGATTAACTGTGATGGTGATTTGGGATGAGCTAGAGTTTCACAGCCTGAAGGAAAAGCAGCAACTATTGTTCAGCACCTCCAGAAACTCCTTCAAGGTGCTAAGAAAACTATTCAAGGTGACTGTCATCAAAGCTAAATGTGGCTACTTAGTAGAATCTATAGAGTAAAACATATTCTGTTTTGTTTCACACTTATTGTTTTAAAAAATATTTCTGCATATGTTCCTGTATACCTTTAATGTGTTCAATATTAAATTTACAATGTAAATCATCATAAAAAAACACATTGAATTAGAAGAGGTTTGTCCAAATTTTGACTGGTGCTTTACATCGATTTCTGCATTTCAGGCCTGCACCAGACTCCAAAAAAGTTGGGGCAATAAAGCATTTTCCACTTTGAAGTCATTTGCATCTGAGGATACCCAGAAAATTGTCCTCATCAATGTATGAATGTGTTATGTATTAAAGTTGTACTGACACCCTGTTTGTCAATAAGTCTAAATGGAATTCAGCCTCATTGATTTAAAAATATTCTCCTCTTAGACAAAAAAACCCACCCTGAATTCATAATGAACTCAAACACTCTAAACGAGCTCAAACAGTAATATTCGTTTAGCGCGTTATAGGAATATTCTGCTCTCATTTAGAGAACTGAAGAATCTGTCCAGCTTTTAGAAAATCTAAAGTAAAGTCTGAAAATGGGGCGAGGCAATCTTGCTTTAAAAGCTCGCTTTGATTCTGGGGCTTTAATCAGAAAACTCTGTGAGTTTGGTCACGACTCACAGCTCATCTCCGCTCTCTGGACAGAAATCTAGAGAAAAAAACACATTTTATAGCTAAATGAAGCTCCAGCGCTGCACTCTTGTCCGGACGTGTGGGATGAAAGGAATTAACTGTCTCTTTTAGAGGGGAATCACTCAGGGTGGTTAATTGGAGACATTGACTTCTGATCCTACTGACCATTCCAACCATTCCAAACACACAACCTGTCAAAAACAGGAAAATATGTACAGTGGTATAAAAAAATTGGGCATCCCTGATCATTTTCATGATTTTTCTTTATAAATCACTGGTTGTTCAGATCAGCGATTTCAGTTAAATATATCATATAGCAGATGAACGCAGTGATATTTGAGAAGTGTGAAAGATTGTTGATCTACTGTTCGAATTCTGATGTATCTGGCGTGATACGTCATGAAAAAGAAAAGGAGATCCAGTCCAAAAATTGTAGTTCTGTCAGATTTTAGGCAAAGAATCTTCTGAGAAAAACAGTTTTTTTGGATACATAAAAAAATGAGTAAAAAAGATGATTAAAATGAATTGAAATTAAAAAGGTGAAAAATAAGAAACAAAACCTCAAAGGTGAGACAAGATTGAGGTTTCCCGAGTCCTCGGCTCTCTACAGGACTTGTGGCCCTCTAGTCCCTCTCGGGAGGCAACTCTCCCGCCCAACTCAACTCTTTCCTAGACAGTGGCGTCTAATAAATACAGGCATTCGCCTGGCCTTAGTCCAATGGTGTGTGAGGAGGCTCCTCACACCACACCAGACCTGACACCTAAGCAGTTTTTCATTCTATACGTCAGCCGAGAACTTGGTTACCCCAACCTTATCAGACTATAAGTTACTCTTGGTTCCGCTTGAAAAAACCCACAGTATCTCTGGACACCTGTGGAATCAATCATGCTGCGTTGCAAGAAAACCCCGGCTGTCATGGTATGTACAGAATGGCAGACACGTGCAGATACTGATAAAATCAAAATGTGTTTATTATAAGAATAAACAGATGTAATCAGAGTCGATACAGAGAAATGGGTGATCACCAGTAAACAGAGTAATGAAGGCAAAACCATACCAGAAACGATAACCAGTCCAGAGTTCATACACGAGCAATCCAGTATCAGAGGTAATCCAAGAGGCAGTAGTGAAAACACAGTCCAAGTCATACACAAACAATCCAGTATCAGAGGCAAAGGCAATAATCAGCGTCGAGAAAACAAAAGCAAGGTCATACACAAAGTAAACTGAGACAAGAGATAAAGTAACGCTTTGTAAAGAGGAGAACCTACAATACGCGGCGATGAAGTCTGTTTGGCGTGCACCTTTATAGTGCCAGTAATCAGTATTCGGGACTTCCTGGAGGAAGCAGGTGAGGTGTCACGTGATCAGGTGAGTGCGTGATGTCAGCGGGTGGTGCATTCTGGGTAGTGTAGTTGTTGACCTGAGAACCTCCGTTAGAGCTTGGTGTGGAAGGGACAGAGGAGCTAACAGCACCAGACGTGACACCGGCCTTGTGCGTTGAGCACAAAGACACAATATACGTACATTCTAAGACCCAACGTGAATCATCAAGAATCATGCTAAATGCTTGAATAACATACTGATTAAGTTAAATGCTGATTCAGTAACACACAGATTAACCCTTTAATCAATGAACAGTGAACATAGTAAGGCAAAACTCCTCCATATTCTTACAAGTGAAATGAAGTTTAAAGGATTTACAGGAAGTGTGCAATCATTCTTTAAACAAAATTAGGCAGCTGCATAAATTTGAGCACCCTTGTTTTATTGATTTGGAACACAAAATTAGTTTGATAAACTCAATGTTCCTTGACCTACATACACAGGTGTAAGGAAAATGTTAATGGCAAGTTTTTTCTCCTCTTTGAATCTTGAATTTTGTCACCTTACAGCCACAAACTTAAATGTATTTTATTGAGATTTTAAGTGATGAACAAACACGAAGTTCTGCAAAAGTGTGAAGTGGAACGAACTTTATTTAACTTTTAATCAAATAAAAATCTAAAATGTGTGACATGCAAAAGTATTCATCCCCCCCTATATCAATACTTAGTAGAGCCACCATTCGCTGCAACTACAACTACTGTAACAACTGTAAAGGTCACTTAAAATCTCAATAAAATACATTTAAGTTTGTGGTTGTAATGTGGAAAAGTTCAAGGTGTATGAATACTTTTGAAAGACACTGTATGTCAGTGTGTTAGTGGATGCATCTTACAGTAAATGAATCCTGCATTCATTAGAAGGAGCATTCAGAAATATTTGGACGTATAGTGTACTGTAGATAATGACGCCATTACTTTTTTTTTTTAAACACAGAAGTGCCCTTTCCAGCCTCACAGCTGTAGCTATGAAAGAATCCCACCATTCCCCCACCAGTCACACTTTCAGCAGAGTGTTTATCAGTGTGCTGCACTGCACTGGCCTCTGGAGCTTCATACGCCAGAAGATTAAACACACCAGCGTGCACAGACAGCTGCGCGCTGAAAGCCAGCGGCTCAGGAAAGGAGTTTCAGCACTGCTGCCAATTCACAGTCTTACGACTTAACTGCCATAAATACATTCCCAATTAGCAGCTTTCTGGACTGCTTATTAGAAGAACGCGCTGTACACCTAATCTCCCCGACTGAGACACAACAACACAACTCTTTAAACTGGGCCAGAGTTAGTCCACTGCTCCAGGCTTCCTTTAACACATCTCCAACAATACCAACAGTAAATGACAGTAAATGAGAACTATGCTGAGCCAAAAGACAAAAGATTAAAAATATCTTCTACTGGCTGTTTAACAAAAATAGAAAAAAACTACAATTGGCAGTAGAGAGTATGGAAGCATAAGACTTAAGATTGCAAACTTAAATAATGTTTGGGAAAGGAATCAAGCACCTTAAGTTAAATCAGCTTAAAGGAAAGGAGACAGAAAGGACATGCAAAAACAAATGGGCATTTTTTCTAAATTTGACCTTCCATTTCTCCAAAATGCTACAGTTATATAACTTAACACTTATATCACTAATAGTATAGAAAGGCTTTTTTAAGGTATGAATTGTATAGTTTGATAGCAGCTTGATATGCTTGGTTCTATATGACTCCATCATCTGGTTTATTTAAAAACCGAACCCAAGTTGGACGTTCCATTGCTCTAAAATACTACATTAAAATTACTTAATACTTGTACCATTAATAGTATAAAAAGGGTTCTTCAAGTATTTTTATTGGTGTCATTTGAAAATAGTTTCATTTACTGGTAATATAGTAACATTCAACATTTTCGGTGTATTCCCGACTGCTTTTAAACAAGCACATGTGACACCAGTGCTTAAAAAGCTATCTCTCAACCATGCCCAGGTTGATAACTACAGACCGGTCTCACTACTACTTTTTCTTCTAAAGCATTGGAAAGAGCAGTTCTCAATCAGGTCCCTGGTTTCCGCTCCCAGAATGACCTCCTGGACCAGAACCAATCAGGTTTTAAAAAAGACACTCCAAGGAAACGGCTCTGTTGTCTGTGACAGAAGCATTAAAAACTGCCAGAGCTGCAGGACAGTCCTTAGAGATCATTCTGCTGGACCTCTCGGCTGCCTTCGACACAGTCAACCATGACTTCCTCCTAACTATACTCTCAAACATGGTTATCTCAGACAATGTGCTGTCATGGTTCAGATCATACCTCACTGGGCGCTCATTCAAGGTGTCATGGCAAGGACAGCTGTCCTCAGCCCATTCTTTATCCACTGGGGTTCCCCAGGGTTCGGTACTGGGACCCCTTCTGTTTTCCATATACACCACCTCTCTAGGTCAGGTTATCCACTCACATGGTAGGCTTTTTCTACCATTGCTTTGCTGATGACACCCAGCTCTATCTGTCATTCTCACCTGAAGATCCTTCGATCTCTGCCTGGGTATCGCAGTGTCTTTCAGACATATCCTCATGGATGAAGAAGCATCACCTTCAGCTAAACCTCTCAAAGACTGAACTTCTGGTTATACCAGCGAAACCATCTATCCAACACAACTTTACTATAACCATCGACTCTCTCTCTCTACCCGACAAAGGTCCTGGGTGTTCTGGTTGATGACCAGCTCTCCTTCACGCACCATGTGGCCTCCAACAGGCCACCCAACAGGTCACCCAACTTCTGGTACAAGCAGTGGTCATCTCACGACTCGACTACTGTGTAGTAAAACCACTCCGGATGATCCAGAATGCAGCAGCACGTCTGGTCTTCAACCAACCAAAACCAATGGGCACATTGCTCATTGAGTTCCATTGGCTACCAGTTGCTGCTCGTATCAAATTCAAAGCTCTTACAATCACCTACAAGGTGATGACCGAACAGCTCCTTCCTACCTGCACTCACTCCTGAAGGCTTACACTACCTCCCGGCCATCGACTAGCTTTACCAAACATTTACCACAAAAAAAAAAAATCCAGACTGTTCTCATACAGAGTTCCCCAATGGTGAAACAAACTTCCTTCCACTACCAGATCAGGAGCGTCCTTCACTATCTTTAAGAAACTCCTAAAGACAGAGCTCTTCAAAGAGCACTTACTCTCCTTACACCTCTAACTAACTACCTTCTACTACCAGATCAGGAGAATCTCTGACTATCTTTAAGAAACTCCTGAAGACAGAGCTCTTCAAAGAGCACTTACTCTCCTTACACCTCTAACTAACTACCTTCTACTACCAGATCAGGAGAATCTCTCGCTATCTTTAATAAACTCCTGAAGACAGAGCTCTTCAAAGATCACTTACTCTTCTAACACCTCTAACACACTAACTGCTTCTAACCTCATTTATTCTTCCCCTCTTTTACTCCTCTATCCCATTATTACCCTTTAACCTCGTTTAGGTAAGTGTAAGTCGCTTTGGAGAAAAGCGTCTGCCTAATGTAATGTAATGTAATGTAATGTAATGTAATGTAATGTAATCTGGTTTAGAGGCTAATCAAGTCCTAGTCCAGCATACAGAACATGACTTTCACACTCCAACTGTCAGTTTAAAGTGTACCAGAGACTGAAGACTGGAGACCACTAGAACAGACTCGCCAAAACTGCAAATCGGGGTAAAAATGCGGGGCTAAAAGTTTACCTGTACCTTACCTTGACCTGTATAGGAGGATACATGTGCTAGTCTTCACCCTTTAGTATTGGGGAATGACTAGTGACAAAAAGAACCCTAATAAATGGGTGGGGTTATTGGCCTTCCAAATTGAGAAGCATCAGCATGAGATGCCAGTGCTTTAGTACATCTAGTGTCAAACATCACATAGTAATCCTTTAAGAACCTTTATCTTTTCTCTCTTTCTCTTCTGTTCCTCAGTATTCTTTCAAAAAACATGTAAAGTAGCCAAAAACCCAAGCGCCTAACATATAAACATCACCCCATTACTGTGACTCTGTTGAAATGATAAGCAGTGTGTGTTGTGTCTCTTTTAGTTGGAAATACTAAAAAAAAAAGTTGCTAATTAACCCCATGCTTTAAAAATGTCCTGTCCTGATGTGTAAAAGCAGCCTGTGTGTCCAACACAACAGGAAACAATGGAGCTGCTGGTAATTGGAGCTTTAGTGTTTGATACCTGAGCAATTAACAGTGGGCCTCCGCAATGGTGTCATTTAAAGGCTTTCTTTCAGTGGAATTTAAAATAGATGACATTTTAGAAGCCGTCCCCCACCCGTACTCCCACCCGTATCCCACCCGCAGCTGCCTGACACCAGATCTTTCCTCTGTTTACTTAAATGAATTGAACTGCAGACAAGTCGCCTTTTAAAAATGAGAATAGCATTAAGAACAATGGGTAGTGATATTTTAGCTCTCTCCAGGGACGAGCTGCTTTTCATCTGCGACCAAACTGTAAAGACGTGAGTGAATTTGATGGCTCTGTTTGCCTACAAATATTTTTTCTTTATGCGCTTATTAAAATTACTACAATTATGTAGTCAAAATCACAGTTTATAACACAATTTATTTTTGTAGACTAAAGACGTAGAGATGGAGTAATTTGTTTTTGCTAAAAGATTTCCGTAAAATACTGAGATGGGAGTGGCTACTCTATTTACACAATGGCGCGGCCTCAAAACACACATGAATAATTTATATTTTTATATGTAGACTATAGGCAGTGCTACACAGTGACTTTTCATAGCTGTAAGGGATCTAAAATCATGACATATTCTTTATAAAAGAGCATTATCAATAATTATTGACCCAATGCATCCTCTTCACAATTTTAAGCTTCTCCCTTCAGGCTGATGCTCTGAATAAGGCTGAGTGCTATTGAAAAACAAAAAGGGCTACAAACCATTGTCTGTTCCCAAAGCCACCAAACACACTAGCTATCAAACTGCACTTAGTTATGCCTAAGTCTGTGTATTTTTGTTATTTATTGTATTTTTAGTTATTTTAACGATCTATAGACGAACCATCAACCCTCGCACCGCACAGCAGGTTAGTGTGGCTTTGCTATCGCAATGACGGGGAAAGTACACCTTGCTCTGACTTTGGCGGATTGGTATTTTAACGGCGCAGCACTTCTTTGCTTCTCAGAAGAGGAAACTGACCTGCGTGTTCACGCTGTGAAGGTGCATGAGCAGGTCATTTTCAGAAACATTAATGATATTTTATTCTGTATTTTGTTTATTGTTGATGTAAAAGTTGGTTTGCTTGTTTCTACGTGTCCTTGTGTGTGTAATGACTGGGAGTGTTTAAGTGCTGAGTGTGAAGCACACCTGCGTGGCTAAGCTACTTTTCACACCACCATTATTTGGTCCAGTTAAAATGGACTCTAAGTTGTTTGTACCCTTGGTGTGCGGTTCAATTAAGCAGGTGTGAAATTTTAATTCGCACTCAGGTACAGATTAACACAACTTAACCGAGACCTGCTAGAGTTTGATATAAACACTCTGGAGCGTTTCGCTTGTGGTGAGAACGTGATATGGTGTCAATCTGAATCAGCTATCCAATATAATCCTTTCGTTTGAGTTCAACTGCACATAAGGTGCAGTTTAAACTAGTATATTAGCCAGATAACACTAATTACCACTGCTGCTCCATGCTGTTTGCATGCACGGTCTGTGCAGGGTTCACCGTGTACATCTTAAGTAAAAGTAAAAGTACCCATCTAAAAATCTACTTGAGTAAAAGAAAAAGTACTCAATTTAAAATTTACTTTGAGTAAAAAAGTTACATAGTTACTTTTAATTATTTGATGTAAAAAAGTACAACTCATGAATTAAATAATTATTAAATTAAATAATTTGGACCTTTCAGGCAGTATTTGTTCAGAGCACCCCATAAAACACTTTTAAGATCAAGTGGCTAGCTTTCTATGATCCTTTTTTTTCCCTTTACTGTTAAAATTTAAAAAGTTTGGTCATATAGGTGACTATAAACTGTATTTTTTAGTTTTACAGTTCGTTTTTCATTTTTAACTTGCCATTGCTATGACACTGCTGGGAAAAGTTCAGCTGCGCTGCCATGGAGAACAAAACTCAATTTTTTTTTTATTAGACATTTTGTTCTTTTTCCCCCCAGCATTTAATTTGTTACTCAGTAATGGGGAGTTTTCCAATGTAGCGAAGTAAATTACTTGTGTCAAAATGAACTTGAATAAAAGTAAAATGGGTCCAAGGCATTAAATAAACTGTTGGCAGGGTGTAATATTACATCGAACCTTGCACAGGGTGTAAGATAGGGCCCACTTAGTACTGTTAATTAATGTTATGTACACTTATTGTGAAGTGTAACCATCTTCTTTTACTTGTCAGCTACATTTACGTCATATCTACAGTGTAAATCTGAACAACATCAAGCATGTCTTGACTGATTTGGAGTTGAGAAAAGATAAGTGTAAATGTGATAGCTGGTCAACTTCTTTAACTTCAATTTATTCATAAATCTGCTGTCTATCATAAACACTCATAAATGTTGAAGGAGCAGAAATCCCATCATGCTCTGGAATGGAATCAATTTAATTCTCGTGCTTCATCCTGTTTCAATTACACTGTGGTCACCTGGCAGATTCTGCTGGAAAATGTATACTGTCATCCATATTAAACTCAGCAGAACACTAATACTCAGAAAGGACAAACAGTGAAACACTATATCAGTGTTAATATGAGAATTTTATGCTTTTTTCTGCTTTAAACTACCATAAAATATATGACATATTAGCCCATATCATCTGTAATAAACACTCCTATATGCCAGAATAGGAGATATTAGCCCAACCACAACCTCAATAAGTGTTCCTAGACACAAGGATAGGAGATATTAGTACATAAACCCCCTTTAATAAACACTCCTATACAGTAGGAGAGGATGCATTAGTTCATAAACACCCATAATAAACACTCCTATACAAGAGAACAGAAGATATTAGCCCATAAACACCTTCAATTAAACACTCCTATACACTAAAATAGATGTTAGTTCATAAACACCTTCAATTAAACACTCCTATACACTAGAATAGAAGATATTAGTTCATAAACACCTTCAATTAAACACTCCTATACACTAGAATAGAAGATATTAGTTCATAAACACCTTCAATTAAACACTCCTATACACTAGAATAGAAGATATTAGTTCATAAACACCCTCAATAAACACTCATATACACGAGAATAGGAGATATTAGTCCATAAACACCCTCAATAAACACTACTATACACTAGAATAGGAGATATTAGATTATAAACACCCTCAATAAACACTCCTATACACTAGGATAGGAGTTATTAGTCCATAAACACCCTCAATAAACACTCCTATACACTAGAATAGGATATATTATTCCATAAACACCCTCAATAAACACTCCTATACACTACAATAGGAGATGTTAGTCCATAAACACCCTCAATAAACAATTCTACTTACTAGAATATGAGATATTAGTTCATAAACAACTTCATTATAAGCTCCTGTAATCTAGGAGATATTAACTCACAGCCTCAATAAACACTCCTACACACTAAATTAGGAGATATTTATCTATAAACACCCTCAATAAACACTCCATAACAATCCATAACAACCTCCATAAACACTCCTATACACTAGAATAGGCTATATTAGCCTATAACCACCTTCAGTTAACACTCCAAACCAGAGTAGTTTATATTACTATGTGAGTGAGGTAAATTGTGGTCAATAAACCTCCTCATAGATCATGTATATTCTCTATATTGTATTCTTTAGTACAGGGTAATTCTTTTTCCACACAATGCCCAGCTGGGCTGATCCCAGGCCATTTTTCAGCACACTGAGTTTGTTTTAACTTCCTCCTCACTTTACGCATTATTGATTTACACTGGCAGCTCTTTAATTTTACATTTCACCTCCTTTTAAACACAGAATGTCTCCATTAAAGTCAGGCTGATTTATGTTACACTCATAAATATTAGCTGATTTTCCCCAAAGCAGATACACTTAGAAGCATATTGTGTTTGTTATTGTTATTCTCACTCAAAATAAAAAAAAAAAAACTCACCAATACTACACACAATAATTCTTCACACTCATGCTATTTATCATATTTAATGTGTAGCCTAAAGATTAAAGGTGACGTTTTCTCAGAAAACTTTGTCAGAGAGTCAGTAGAGATTTTAGTTTATCTATGTGAGTAAAATATCCTTGTCAAGATGGGTTGTTCATTTAATGCACACCTTAATGGACACCTTAAATTCAGTGTTTTATTTATTCTATTAAACTCAGTAGATTAATAATAAGTCATCCAAACTATTAAGAAAACATATGGAATTATTTAGTTTAAAAAAGTGTTAAACAAACCAGAATATGTTTTGTATTTTAGTTGCTTTAGTTGCACGTCTTGTGCGTAACATGCACACAGACCTGATTCTAGTGTGGACGTGGCCCATGTGAATGAGATCCACGTGGTCATGTGCTTTCTCCGCCCCCGCCCCCCTCTAAGGGTTTTATGGCGGCTTGGTGGCGCTCGAGGCTGATCCCCGCTACGGTGAGGCTGTCTATGACAGTGCAGCAAGTCCACTTTGTGCCAGTTTAACCAGCAGCGTGGGAGTGGGGCAGATTATAATGGGAATTAATTTGTGTAAATAATACAAAATAATAACACGTTACTGATTCCAAATTAACTGCGTGTAATAACGCTTTAACATTAACAGCCTGGTCTAAAGCGCTGCTACTATCAGCGAAGGGCGCAGGTTCAAACCCCCCGCTCATCCAGCTTTGCCATCAAGCTGCCGGCGCTCAGAGGAAGCAAAATAGGCCCTGTTCCCTCCGGGTGGGTAGATGGCGCTCTCTCCCCACATCACTAAAGGGTGATGTCCACAGCACAGAGCGTCTGTGAGCTGATGTATCGGAGCCGAGTTGCTGCATCAGCAGCAGCTTGAAAAGAAGTGTTGGCTGACTTCACATGTATCAGAAGAAGCATGTGCTAGTCTTCACCCTCCTGGTGTGTTGGGGCATCACTAGTGATGGGAGGAGTCCTGATGGGTGGGTTGGGTAATTGGCTGTGCTAAATTGGGGAGAAAATAGGGAAACATTATAAATAAAATTATAAAATCCCTAGTTTTTTATTTATTTATGTATAACTTGCATAGTTTTTTTGTAAAATGACAATGAAATTGTTAATCGCCATTTTTTCTGGAACAATATAAATGCCCACTAAAAAACACTTATTGCGACAGGCCTAAATCTGATACATATCCACTTTGCGGCAATGCAACTGGGTCTAAATAGCCAGGATAGAATTTGTGGAACTTTTATGTCAAAGAAATGGAAGGACAGACCGTGAGAAGCCTTTTTGCCTTTTTTATGACTCGAAAGGAAGTGAGGTCATCCAAACTTTATGCATCTGGTGTTCACTGTCTATTGCACTACCATTGTCAACTGCACTACCTCCATTTTACATTACACACACACTAAAGACTGTACTTTTACATTGTACATTCTATTTTTTATTTGATTGTATTTATATGTATCTTATATCTTTATATTTTATATTTTTCATTTTGTAACTTTGTGTATTATACCTGCTGCTGGATGTCTAGAATTTCCCCTCAGGGATCAATAAAGTATCTATCTATCTATCTATCTATCTATCTATCTATCTATCTATCTATCTATCTATCTATCTATCTATCTATCTATCTATCTATCTGTCTATCTGTCTATCTGTTTGGATGTTTGGAGTTTGACACAATACACAGAAATATGTACGAATAAAATGTAATCTAAGAAATTAAAAGAAGTTAAAACAAAACAAAAATTATTTATTAGATTCAAAGTTTTTGTGCAGATTTCTGTGTATTTTTTGCCAAATTGTTTACATTTGTGGGGAATACAGTGTCCAGGCATATACAATACTGTGCAAAATTGTATGCACCAAAGCGAAGTACACTAATCGATTTATCTCAGCAATATAAGTGTTTTACCTGAAAAAAAAAGCACCACATATGATTTAAACACATGCAAACAGACATACACACAGTAAAACGTAACAAGGAATTCTCATTTTTAACTAAGTATGTTATATCCATATGAGCCAAGCTGAAGGACAAAGTGTAGAGATTCCAGATTTCTCCTGGATGCTCCTCAGCCAGCATGTGTATATGTTCAGTTCCATCAGCAGCTCACCTGAATTACCAAATTTACCAACTGGGGTATGTGAAATTTTGATCAGGGTCATTTGGATGTTTTTGGTTGCCATTATGATTCAAAAAAGAGAAAACATTTTGTTTTATGTTATTCATATTCTCTAAAAAAATGCCAAGAAAGCTACAATTCTATATATATATATATATATATATATATATATATATATATATATATATATATATATATATATATATATATATATATATATGTATATATTATTTTGGAATAAAATGCTTTGTTTCTGCTCTGGGATCTGAAATCTATAAGTTCTTTTTTCTTCTCCCAGGAGAGAGTTCAGTCGTATCAGAACGAGAACCCGCCCCCTTTTCTCTGTCCACTGACTGACCGTTCCTCATTTTAGCTTTTTCTTATTACTGGTCCCATTCTATTACCCTAATAAGGCCATTCCATTTGCACACACACACACACACACACACACACACACCTACAGTCATACCTCAGACCCTCCCACTACCTTATACTGGGTCATTAGCTCTGTATTACCGTGAGGCTCCTGGGCTCTTTTGTTGCGTCTAATTGGATGATGTAGCACCGGATCAGGAACATGACAGTTCATTCAGAGAGCTGAGTTTAAGCTCCTGTTAAAGAACATCCTCCTGTATATCACACCACAGGGAGAGGCTCAGCGTCCGCCCAATAATTAAACCTACAACTACCTTTAATGACCTTTAACTATTAAGCTCCACTTGAAACTATGAGCTTCTCTCTCTGAACATACACTCACCGGTCACTTTATTAGATACACCTTGCTAGTATCGGCTTGTTCCCCTTTTTGCCGTTGACACGATGATCAATTGGTACTAATGGGGAGGGGTGTGACAAGATCTCGTGCGAGATTAAAACGGACAATATTTCTCGTCAGGATTAAACCTCGCGGGGCAAAAAAACAGCTAAGTGTGGACCTTTTAAGAGGGATCTGGCAACCCAGTAGCGATAGCGATAGAGTATGATGGCTGAGCAGTGAGAGCAGCTCTCAGCAGAAGAGGAAAATTCAGGAATTTCGCATAGAAGATGCTTCTGCTACTTTTAAGTTGTATGTCTGGCTGCATTTTGGCTCCAGTGGAAACAATAAACGGTAACAGAGTGACCAACAAGACACAAAACATATATAAATACTGTAAGTAAATTGTGCACTTGACTGTTTCATAGGCAGTTGTACTAATCCCTTAGCTCTGTACTGTATTTAAAAAAATGTTCTGTCTCTGTTTGCACTTCAAGCATAGTCTTAATATGACTGGTTATGGTTATGCATAGTTAAATTACAAGAGATTTAGGAGACAAAAACACAAACCATAGTCTTAATATGTCTGGTTGTGGTTTGCCCTTATTGTTTGCACTATATAAGACCTAGAAATGTTTTATTTTAATTTTTTACTCTTATTTCTATTTCATATAGAATCAATGTGTGACAGAAACCAGTCTGTTAAGTTAGTGTTACATAATTTTGTCAAATAAAACTCTAGTTTTCAAGACATTTTTCATTTTTGACCTTTTCTTTAAAATTTTATTTTTAAATCTCGTCTCGTCTCGTTCTCGTGAACCCAATATTGTGTCTCGTCTCGTCTCGTGATATTAGTGTCTCGTTACACCCCTACTAATGGGCCCAAAGTGAGCCAGGAAAATATCTCCATCCGCCTGAACTGTTGATACAAGGCAGGATGGATCCATGCTTTCATGTTGTTGACGCCAATTTCTGACCCTACCATCTGAAATATTGCAGCAAAAATCGAGACTCATCAGACCAGCTAAAGTTTTCCAATCTTAATTTAGTTTCCCACCTTCTTGGCATGTTGCCACTATTCTGTTACGTCTCAGGATTATCTGCCTGTAACCATCAAATGCTACACATGCAGTGAATCCCATTGAAGCTGTGCTAAACTGCATACCGATATCATGTTTGCTGTTCACTTGGTGTGTTAACAGAGCCGATGTAGAATATTCCACTTCTTTACCTTAAAAAAAAACTACTGGGTTGCTTTGGCAGTATGTTTCGGGTCTTGGTCCATCTGTACTGTTAATCGCTGTCGAATCAATCTTGCTGCGTTTGGATAAATCGGAGCAGAAAGTAAATTTCCTTCTCCTTTTATCTTCTGTCACATCTCCAATAAACACTAGTGACTCAGGTCCATTGGACACCATGCATGCCCATCCACCACCATGCTTTAAAGAGGATGTGGTGTGATTTTTTTTCTTTCCATACTTTCCTCCTCCCATCATTCTGGTACAGGTTAATCTTAGTTTTAACATCTTAAACATCTTAGTTTTAACAAGTTAAATAAACTCAAACGATTTGAGGAAACAGATCGCCTTAAACCATTTAAGTTTAGTAACTCAAACAATTTGAGCATGAATTATTTTTTTTTAAATGAGTGTGACTAATGCACATAATCATTGTTATATAGAGTTATATTGAGTAAATCAAGTGACTTGTACTAATCCCTGTTCACAGTGTAATTGTATGTTTATTGTTTGTTAAGTATTTTGGACTCATGTACACTGTAAACCCTAATTGTCACACCTTAGCCTGTGTCTGTCCTGTGTTTTTCCCTTTTTTGGTTTTCTGTGCTTCTGCCCTGTTTTCCTGTCTTGTGTCCCCAGCCATGTGCTTTTTTGAGCACATGGCATTGTTTCGTTATTGTCCTGTCTCCGCCCTGGCCCCGCCCTAATCCTGCCCTAGCCATTAGTGTTATCACCTTGTGTCTTGTTTGTAACCCCGCCCCCTCATTTCCTGTCTTCACCTTGCCTGTGTATAAATAGCCCAGCGTATGAGTGTTTGCTTGTGGAGTCTTTTGTATCCTTGTTTTGCGTATATCCAAGTTTTGTATTTTTGTGACCGTATATTCGTGAGCAGAGTTTGTGTTTTGTGTTCGTTAATATCTTTTTGATACTATGATCCAGGTCTGTTGTCTTTGTATTTTCTTGTTATTCTTTGTTTAAAGTTGTAACGCAGAAGCAGACAGGAGGCGGATTTATATGCGGGTAAGGCAGACTTTAATAAATAACAGATAAACAAACAAACAAAAGTGGTAATAACGAATATAAATATGTACATAAACAAACAACAGGGAGTAACGTAAAACAGATAATAACAAAACAGGGCTAGGGATATATATATATACAAGGATAAATACGTAAATATACAAAATAAACAAAGAAACAAACAGGAAATAAACGTGACTAGAAATAACGTGACTGACAATAAACAAGAGCGAGTAAATAAGAAATGTGGAGAAAGCAATAACGTGATGTGACAGACAGCGTGGGAAGGTGCAAAGACCGACCGCTAAACATGGACTAAAGGGTACTATATATAGTAACATAAAACACTGAACAACTGGGGAGACAGGTAACGAGGGGCGGAGCTACAAATTACACACACGTGACGGAAAACTACTGGAGAAACACACTAGGAAACGGGGAAAACACAAGGAAACATAGCGAGGTCGTGACAAAAGTTAGTTTTTTTGAGTTTCTTGTTTCCTTAGTTTTCCTTGTCTTAGTTTAATTTATATCCTAGTCTTGTATTTTTGTAAGTTTTTTAATTTACCTGCATTTTGTTTTCTGTTTTAATTTATTAATCTTGTTTATTAAATATTAAATATCTGCACTTACGTCCACCCTCTTATTCGTGACACTAATAAGTATACTCAAATTTTCTTTAGGTAATTCGTTGGCTCAAATGAATTAAGTTTCAGAACTATTTTTTTTTTTTAGTTAATTTGAATACTGTGTGGAGTTGAACAAACATCCATTCTCAAAATGATTAATTCACATAAATCAGCTATAGAGTAAACAGTATTGAGAGCACAGCCAATAGAGAGTTAGCAGCTCAGAAAAATGATGCTTGCTCTTACAGCCAACAACACAGATTCCAAGAAGTTAATAATAATATATGATCTACAAGTTTACCTGAGGTAGCCCGCTGATGGTGAGTTTCAGAAAATGGAGGAGACACCTAGTATACAAATTGATTTTGCCAGAAGCCAATGGAAAAGAAGCTGTTAATGGCAACTAAACTAAACCCAGTTATTATAAATTGGTTTAACTCAAAGATCTCTATTTGGATGTATATAATAGCAATAGTAATATGATAACAGACGTGCATTACACCTTAATGCAACTTAAATTCACAGTTTTTACCCTTTTATCTTCAGCAAATCATGTTGAGCTAACTTATTTACAACTACTATTAAAGTAAAATAAATAGGCTGTAGTTTTAATAAAAACTTCCTATCAAACAACATCGACTTACTTCATTTGAGGAAACAGATTGCCTTAAATTATTTAAGTTACAATAACTCAAATCAAACTTAACTAATTCAGTAAAAAAAGCAGTTAGGTTTTACAGTGTAGAAAAGTCTGTTTCTATGTAACCTTCTTATAAAATACTTGTATTTTTGTTCAAAATTAAATATTTTAACTAACACATTTACTTCCAGAGTTGTATTAGTATGATCAGAACTGATGTTCTGAAGAGTGTTTCCTCCAGGCTCAGCTGTCTACCCAATCCTGTTCTTGGTTAGAGTGTGTATATTTCTGCTGTGAATTCTCCAGAGCAGAAGCAGAATCTTCTCTTACTCTGATAATCTGTTCTGTAGTGTCTTTCTGTGTTGATGGTCAGTATAACTGGTGTTCCTCTGCCTCCAGTCCAGCGATTCTGACATTTACTGGATTTTGTGTTAAATCTGCAGTGTGATAAATTAGTGATGAAGCTGAGCAGGGATTGAATGTGCTTCATATGTTCTGAAAGCTGAACCGAGGCAGGTGAACACCAGGCTGACTGATTTGAGGCTGTAAGATTTGAGGTTGTATTTAGGTTGTGCTCACTGACCGCGAATCGATTTTATCTGGTACATGGCGCTCTGTTGTGCCGAATTTCCCACCCCTGCAAGGATAAGCAACCCCTCTCGAGAGTGCATGCTGTGTCACTTGAATCGAACGCTAAGATAAACCGAGGACCTTAGTTTGTTTATTTTGACCAAATAAACTGAAAGAGAGAAATGTCACCTGCACCCTTTCCCGAGAGAGGGTGCTTTTCATGGTGGGGATGCTGATTTCAGCGAAGCAGGCTACGGTAGTCAGGAGCCTTGCAGAGTTATACTTGTGTAATAATGTGCTTCTACATAATATTATGGTGTGTTGGAGCGTTACGCCTACCGTAGTCAGGAGCCTTGCAAAGGCACTTAATGGCCCTTATACTCTGGTGCTTCATACTTATGAAAATAGACTGAAAATAGACCATTCACTGATAGTGTGCCTTATAATCCAGTGTACCTTACACATACACTTTATGTATGAAAACAGACCTTATAGTCCGAATAATAAGTTTAATGGTGTTTAACCAGTGTACATGTAAGTTCAAAGGTTGGTAGATCCTGGGGGAGAGGTTCCAAAAGAAGAGTTCTGGCCACATAAGGCAGAAAAAAAACATGAACATTATCAGGGGTGCCCAAACTTGTCTTCCTAAGACCCAGTGTCCTCACATGTGGACGTTACATTTCTGCTTCATTTTTTAAAATGTTGACCCTTTGGCCTCATATAGGGAGTTGGAGACACTACCTGTACCTTCAACTGATTGAAAACAACAGGGCGGGAATCCCAGTCAAAAGTTTCTACAGCCAGTCCAGACAGAAACACACGCTAGAAAATAATTCTCAATGAATCTTATGTTTGAAACTAGTTTGTTTACTTACTGTAAACAGCTTAAGAAAGCTGTAGAAGGAAACATTTTTTGTTTTAGGATGATTTAAGTCCTTCTGAAGGATAATTTTTAAAGGTTAAAGTAAACAACTGTCCCCAAATGAGCACATTGGTACAGTTTCCAAGTACAAATGATTTACGCTAAATTAATATTCAATTAAAAATGCACTCCAAGCAAAAGTCTGGGTCCCAAGAGGATATTCATAAACTCTGACCCATAGCATAGTGGATAGGGCCACATCTTGCGTAGGGTGTAAGATAGGGATCTAGAAGATAGTGTGACAGGCTTAGACATTTCACCTCCAAATCTGTATACAAGTTTCTTCTACCAAACCTTTATATGGTCTTCATCTTAAGGCTCTGACAGGCTTTGAGGTCTTTACCAGGCAGGGTCACATGGCATGCACTATCAAATTGATGTCGTATTTTATGCCAGAGCACCTTTTTTCACAGTAAGGAGCATATGTTTTGAAACTACCTATTGTTGAAATGTCATTGACAATACTGTGCAGCCAAAACAGATCCAGCAAAAAACAGCTTGCCTGTTTTGTTTTTTCTTGCTTAACAGTGCTTTACATTAGATTCTTTCTGTTCTGTCTTGTTATCCATCCATCTTCTTATCGATTTCTTCATGGTCAGGGTTGCAGTCAGTCAGGAGCTTACCTGGAATCATTGGGAGCAGGGCAGGAACACCTCCTGGACAGTGCCCTTCATTTCTCGCAATAACCCATTACGTTGCATCTGAAAGTTCCAGGGTGGTTACTAAGACAAAATCAGTCATAAACACTACTTGTCCAGATGTTTATGGACACCACTTCCTTCATTCTAAGAAATGAATGAATGAAGTTCAACTTATAAAGCGCCTTTCTAGAAACCCAAGGATGCAATTTACACATATTACACACAACCATTTATACTCAGCACTCATACAGACACCTGTGAGAAGCAGCAGCCAATAGCACACAGCGTACTCTTAACCGGAAACCACCATCCACCTGGAGGACTGCATCGGGCACTACAGCAATTACCCAGGACCAGTGTTGGGAAGTAACGGATTACATGTAACGGCGTTACGTAATCAGATTACAAATTATGAGTAACTGTAATCCGTTACAGTTACTGCTTCAGTAAGTGGTAATCAGATTACAGTTACTCTGCTAAAATAAATGGATTACATTGCGGTACTTTTCTATTTTTGGTCTTCCAATCCAACACTGACAAAACGCAATCACATTCACATAAATCACGACATCAAAATATTCTATGATTCACAACCTCCTGCTCAGAATGTTTTCACTGCAGAAGCGCCCCCTAGCCCGTCGGCGGGCCCGTTCTGACTATGTAAAGTTGAATGCTTATAAGCGTCAAATATTCTAAACACACCGACCAAATAACCGACTCATATTCTTTAGTACTAATTTAACTACCTGCATGCAAATTTACAACCATCTACATGAAACCAGTCGCCAGAAATCGCCAACTGAAAACAGCCTGTTTTTTCCACATTGTTTACATGGGGAACACGCCTCCCCAACAAAATAGCCTTATAAAATATTATTAGTATATAAAATAACATCATATTACATTATAGAAAATTCACTTACTATCACAGCATCCACAGTACAGCACTGAACCGCAGATAAAATATCCATAAAGTCCTTTATTCGCCTGCTTACTTCTCCTCACAAACATGCGTTTATTTTCAGCGGTCCACAAACCACAATTTTTCTTGAGTGATCGTCTTTTGAACCAATAACGTGAGCGCTGGATCAATCCAATCCAATCAAATCAGGTCATAGCCTTTCTCCAGCGTCACAAAAGTGATTGACACCTATTTCAACCAATAGTCCACCCTTAGACGAAAACATTGGTACGTAATTTGCCCTGATTGGTCTCCTAATGGCTGGGGGAGGGGCATGCCTAACCGCTGTCACCAAATTCCCTCTGCTAAACATAAGTGCGCCCACAGCGCGCATACGTGTGATTTTGTTCGTCATTTCATCAAAAAGTATTAATATTACTCTGAAATAGACTTACATTCATTTATTTTATCACAAACAAACAAAAAAATTACAAACTCTGGCTGTATAAAGACAGATTTACTGGAGAGGTTTTGAACACTTTAGAGACGCCTGGTGGACACCTAATATAATGCAGTGTAACTCTTCAATGCATTGTGATATAAATTACAAATTTTGTAATTTGTTTGTCAAGACCCTACTGAATCAGGAAATGTAGAGAATGATTGACTATTCATCACCAACATCCATACACACATTGTAAACTCTAAATATAACAGGCGCTTTTTTTTTTTTACATTTTCTTCTGCATTTGATGTTCTCAAATGGAACCTAAATAATGGAAATTAAAGTGTTGAAGTGAATTATTGTTTACTGTTTATGATTACACTGCATTTGACATTTAATAATAAAACATTCAAATTATATTTTGTTTGCATTTGTGAGTTCTTAGAAAAGGAACAGATTGTAATCGCATTAAATCCTATTGGACCGAACTGTATCGTATAAAGACATAATTTGAGGTATCGTACATTATCGTATCGCTGACTAAAATAATCGTATTGTATCGTATTGTAATGAATCTTGTGATTCACACCCCTAGATAATCCTGGCAAAAAATCCACCTGCAGAAAGTGGCAAACCTGCAAATAGTTAGCTTACGGTTGTTGTTACATTGTTTGGTTTTTAATGATTTTATCATCAATTTATAGAAGTGTTTTATAAAATTGTTTGATTAAATGGTTTCATAAGTATTTTTATAGGGTGATTGAAAAGGCTGTTTTATTTGTCTATCTATTAACTGGAAGGAAAAATAAAACAATAATATGCAAGATGTGGTTGCTACATTCATTCAGGCTTAAAAAAACGACAATATTGTAAGTAATCCAAAGTAATCAGATTACGTTACTCACTTGAAGTAATGTAACTGATTACGTTACAAATTACATTTTGAGTGATGTAATCAGTAATCTGTAAGGGATTACATTTTAAAAGTAACCTTCCCAACACTGCCCAGGACAGAGTGCCAATCTGTATCTGGCCACAGTCATACACACATTTACACACGCACAAACTTACATATATACCACACGCTTACACATATACACCCCAGATCAATATAGAGTATTAGATTTGTCTGGGAAATTTAGAGTATCCAATTTACCTGATTTCCATTTCCATGAGTCCCCAATAAAAACCCATGAAGACACAGGGAGTACATGGAAACTCCACCAAGATAGGGACTTGAACCCAAGACCCCAGCGCTGGGAGGCTAACGTGCTAACCACTATTTCGATTTTGATCCAAACCTGAGTGCGATTACTGTTTTCACACCTGCTCAATTGAACCGCACTAAAGTAACAAATGAACCAGAGTTCATTTTAACTGGAACAAATAATGCTGGTGTAAAAAAAAAACCTGTAGCTCTTTATCTCTGTGGTTCAGTCTGGTAGAGATTGACAGCAATAACTCCAGGCTTATATAAGGGTTAATGATCCGCCTGGTCCGCACACTGAGCTGACTACAATATTACACACAGATCCCACCTGCTGTAGTCACTAAAGCCCCCTCAGGCAAACACACACACACACACACACACACACACACACTGTACATACACAGACAGCGAGTACATACACACCTGCCAGGCTAACATATGCAGTGCCAGCCCATACATTATGGAGCAGATCATGGTCAGTGTGTGTAAGTGCGTAGTGTTAGCCGGAGGGTGAACAGTGGGATGATGTGTGTGTGTGTGTGTGTGTGTGTTTATGACTCAAGCCCGAGCTGTTAACCTGCAGAGAACACAAACTGGAGCAACAGAGCTGAAGCATCATGCAATGATCATAAATAATAAATCAGAAATCAGAATGGCCTATTTTTATTCAGTGCGGCTCAGGGTTTAGCCTTGCTGCAGTGAGTGAAGGCTGTTAGTTTAGCACCAGTCTGCCCCACCGCTCGACTAACTGCTTCAGCAGCACGTCTCCAGCATCACGCCACTGGAATACGGTGACAAAATAGGGTCAAATAGGGTTTTTTTTTTTAAAAAACAAAAGTATAATCTCTAACCAATAAATTTAAATTTGAAAACAAAAGGACTAGTATTGATATCAAGAATTTTAAAATCAGCTTTGTAAACAGAATATTTAATATTGAACAAAGAGTAGAATATTCCGTTTTGTGTTTTACCTTCATAAGAAATCTGTTTTCTCTTTCAGTTGTTCTTTTTTTTCCACAGTTAAGCGTCTCCCACTTTTGCTTTCAATGTGAGAAGTTTCTCGCTTTTAGCTTGGAGCCTTTTTTTATTATTTTATGGGTGGGTTGGATTTCTTATGAAGTAAAACATAAAACAGAATATTAAACTCTCCATTCAATATTAAATATTCAGTTTACAAACCTGATTTTAAAATTCTAGATACCAATAATAGTCCTCTTGTTTTCAAATTTCAATTTCTTTTTTATGGCTTAAACTTTTGGTTCTTAAAACATTTGACCCTATTTTGACGCCATACTAGAAGTGCTCACGGTCACGGTGGCCAAACACACGACAGACACCCGTGGATACGAAACACAGTTTATTAAGTAAAGGCTGAATATATAAGAATGGTCAGGGACAAGCAAGGTCAGTACCAAAAGGGCAACAGAGAAATACACAGGATATCCAATAATGAGTAGAAGGACAGGACAAAATGATAGTCAAAAATTTAAAGTAGGTCAACAACAAGAAATCTAACAAAACAATCAAGGTCAAAAAATACAAAAAGAGTCGATAACTAAAAGACAACAACAAAGGAACCACCGGGTGGAAGAGCTAACTAAACAGATTCAATACCAGGCAACTTGGAACTGAAACAAGAAGCTATTTATACTAGGAGGGCCAGGTGAAAATAATTAGAAGGCTGGTGAGTTAGAAGGCATGACCGGCAGGATTTGACGCAGGTGCATCCTGGGAAGGGGAGTCTTTAGAGAAAGGCAGACAGAAAACGACAGGACTGACACTCACAAAAACATCACAGAAACGTTCAAGTCACAGCACTGCTGGTGGAGTTAAAAGTGTGTAAAATACCTTATGAAACTTCGGGCAGTCTTTATGCTCCAGTGTTTGTTTAGCATTGTTTTGTTGAAACCCTTTCACACAACGTATGGTTTCCTGTTGGATTTCAACATTCAACAGGATTTTTTACTTTTTTTTTTTAGCAATCTGTGAAAGGGCCCTTAAGGCAGTTGACACTCTTCCATAAATATGATTAAAAAAAAATAGATCACTATACAGTATGTGTAACAGCTTGCCAGATTAGCATTCATGCTAACCGGATATAAAACATAAATCAAACTTTTATTTTGATACATTTGTATTGGGAAAAAAATGATTAATCAAAATTTCAACATTTTAATCACATAAAAATATGAAAAGTGTGATGTGCAAAAGTATTCAGCCCTGTATTTAGTCTGAAAACCCTTAATGAAATCCATTGCAATCAATTAATTCACTGCCTTCAGAAGTCACTTAATCAGTTAATAGAGTCGAGCTGTGTGTAATTTAGTCTCAGTTTAAATATAGCTGTTCTGTGAAGGTTTGTTACAGAACATTAGTGAACAAACAGCATCATAAGGAGCAAGGAACTCACCAGACAGTTTAAGCATTTGTATTGGTCCATTCATAATGGATTTTTGATAAAATTGTTTGAATAAAAAAAACAGCAGTCAGATGCTTGTTATGTCAAAAATGTGGAAGTGACAAAAAAATAAGATTTGTCACAATATATTTGTCAGTTAATAAGAAGTTATTATTTAAGAGTTTAACACATTTCATTTAATTATGCTGAAATGTTTGATTGTTTAATCATGTGTCCCTCTTCTCTTGTAGAATGCATTTTAAACTAATAAGTATTCCATTCATTTTATTTCATTTGATTTAATTGTATTGTATTTTCTTTTAAATGGTCCAATTTAAAGTCCAATGTTTGGCCTCATATGAACCGTGCTCAGGTTTGATGAAGTGGAAAAGAGGCCCTGTTTCTTGGAATCCATGAATAACTCGCTAAATTGCCTCTAACACCCGAGGTGATTATAGTACATTAATACAATTACAAGAGTTCTACTTTCTTAATTACAGCAGAGCTAATTTCACAGCTCTGGCTTCACGTCGTTTCATTTCGATTTTCCAAACACATCTGTCTCTTTTTTTCTATGAAAAAGGGTGGAGATAAACTGCGGCGCTCATCAATCTGTCCATCACTCCATTAGCCACCTATATATAACTCTTCAGAAAATGGGGATCTAATTGAAGTATCTAATTCAATTTTCGTCCCGGTTTCTCCGGCTGACTGCAGAGCGGATGACGTGCTTTTCTTCGTCCTCAGAGACCTTCTGTCTCTGGTTCTTCTTCCTCTCCCTCATTCCAATGTGCTGTGATTGCAATCAGACCAGAGCTGCATTATCAGACCGACACCGTTCTCAAGAGGCTGCAGAGGAGACAAATCACTGAGCTTTACTGGAGGAGGAAGATTACTGAGCTTCAGATGAGGAAGAAGATGAATGAACTAAAGTGGAGTATGGAAGCATTTCGGCTTCACTGTAACACGTACAGACCAAACCGACACAACGTGCAACACTGCGGCATGAGAAATTATGTGTATTTTATTTTATGTATTGTTTTTTATTGAGATTTAAAGTGATAGACCAACACAAAGTATAACATATTTGTGAAATGGAATCAAAACGATTTGTGGTTTTCAAGAATTTCATCAAATAAAAATCTGGAAAGTGTGATGTGCAAAAGTATTCAGCCCCTTTACTCTGAAACTCCTAAATAAAATCCAGTGCAATTACTTGGCTTGAAAATGTCACTTAATTAGTTGATTAAGTCAAGCTGTGTGTGCCTCAGTATAAATACACATGTTCTTTGAAGGAATCAATGGTTAGCAATTAACATGGGTGCAACTACATACTTTTTGCGGTGTATGCAAACATACTATCGGCGCCCCCCACCCCCCTAAAATTATTTCTAGAATAATAATAAACAGTGTTGGCAACCCCTGTTCTATAACTTATTAGTTTTATGATTCACCATCTACAGTTTTTGATGTGTATTATCAGGGGCGTTGCCTGGGTATGTAAAAATTCCCTACAAAACCAACAAGCTGATTGGCTGTTCCTTCTAAAAGGCGGAACTTTATCCTTGAACTGGCTCAGTGATCAGCGCTAAGAGATTTTCCATTCACAGGAGACAGCGGCCTGTGACCTCATTAATAGCCCAGCTGAGCTCAGCAAAACGATTCGGGGCTACTAAGAAAAATATATTTGGGGCTAAAGCTCCGGAAACCCAGGCCAGGCGACGAAATATCCCTGTTAAATTTAGTTTTAACAAATAAACAGCAATGTTACATTTGTTTTACTTTTTTATTACAATCTAAACAATGATAGGATCCGATCTGTGGGATTTGGGACCAACCCCATTTCACCCCTTGGCCCTACCCCTTACCCCTACCCCTCTTTTACATGGGGTATGAGAATTTTCCTTGTTAAAAGTGATGATTAGCACTATTTTGCCATAGTTTAATGTGTAGTTTCAATGTTTTATGGTCAAATTCTTCATAACAAGCATAAAACATTGCTAGTAGTTTGTCTCAGGAGCTAGCTAGCAAGCGAACTTTTCCATTCCACCTTAAATGGTGCAACAGATGAAAGGGGCTGCAGCATTTAAGGCAGAATAGAGAATTAAATAGAATAAAAGCTAATCAACACTAATTTCAGCTCTCTATCACAGAGGAATTAAGGAATGGACAATAATAATTAATTTCTGAACCATTTCCCTTTCTGAAGAAATGCAATAAAGCAATAAAGGTAAGTAGTTAACCAGCAGCTAGATTACTGAACTCCTGATGACGTATCAGATACTTGAAGGATTGTCCTGATTCTTAGGGGAGGGTTACACTGGAAAAGAAGGGGTAAGGGTAAGTGGTGAAGCCAAGGAGGGAAATAAGATTGGGCCTTGGGATCTGTTACACCACGTCTACAAGTTAGTGGTTGGGTAGATCACTAAAATCAAGCAGACGTGGATCACAGAACTAGAGAGGAGGAAGAATATCGCTGAGCTTTAGAGGAGGAAGAATATCGCTGAGCTGGAGTGGAGGAGAATCAGATATCTTTCCTGTGATAAATGCCTCCTGAGTGTGCTGAAATCAGCTCAGGAGAGCTTTTCATACGGCGAGCCCTGCAGTCAGAGGCTTCGTACTTCTCTCAGGACATAATAGACTGGAATGTTGGTGAAATACCTGCTATTGATTTTCTTTCCACTGAAATAACAAAACAGCAAGAGGTCAATGTTACAAAAAGAAAAGTAAAAAAAAGTGAGTCTGGTTGCTGGAGAGACTATTGCTCTTATAGCAGTACACTGAGTAGTTGTTACTTAGGTAAACTCCAAAAAAGAAATGGCTATCAAAGCAAGGATGCTCGGAATTTGGGGGGAAAAAGACACTTTTCACTTATTGTTGTAAAATATTCGGCCAAATGTTCAATTTTGATCGTTTCAGATAATAAAGACAAGGAGATCGCTGTTCGCAGGTTCGAATCCCGGTCATGCAGCTTGCCCTCAGCTGCCGGAGCCCTGAGAGAGAGCACAATTGGCTTTGTTTTTTTTTGTTTTTTTTTCTCTACTGTCTTCTGTAATGATGCTACAGAATCTCTACTTTTCCACACATTTGCAGAAACGTTTCCTCAAACAGTCACTGACCTTTTGTACCAGTGTGTGAATCAGAGAGAGGATACAGATATTAATTCCAGCACACACTTCCCTAAATCTCCCCTAAATCCACACATCCAGCTGAGGTTGTTCTGCTGGCAGGTCTCCACCCCCTCAGTGCCAGGTAAAACCTCTCCTGCTGAGAAACAGCAGGCCTGGACCGACCCTAAGTAACACAGCTGTGAGCTTTTTTCAGTCAAGATTAGCTGCCGGTCTGTGATCTTTACCCAGCTGAACACACTGGGGAGGGTTATTGGAGGTGGAACTATCAGAGGATACAAGCTGGGATGTACACCAGTTAGATACTGGTATACATGTGAAAATGAATACCATTCATGTTCACTAGGAACAACTGCTCTCTTACAGGGACGTTGTGCAATAGCTTCAGAATCATGTCGTTACACTGTTACACCGACTGTAATGTGGGGAGATAATAGTCTGATTTTTCACAAAGCTGAGCTTTTACAGTAGCCTTGCTCCAACAGTGTGCACTTAAAGAGAAATACAGACCACCGATTTCTGCAGGACCAAAAACGAAAGCAGCTTTCACACTTAACCAAATCAGAACATCCTTAGGGCATGTTTTACACCTGTGGTTTGAATCAGTCTGGTCTGAATCAATTGATTAGTTCATGTACTGGTAGCATTTTCCCCTTGGTTGGTTTGTTTTCACACAGGCACAAACCTAAATGCACCAAAATGCGCCCTAACAAACCATGTGAGCACATTGTCTCCTCTGATTGGGCAGAGATATCTGGCACTACGGCTGGGTATTGAAATGACCTGAAAAGTACCGAAAGTTCTAAATCAATTCGGTACCTGTTTTCGATACTTTGCAAGAACATGCCAAAAGCAGAAAGCACGCAGCACAGCAAGGTAAACAAAGCCCCAAAGGCACACGGTCTCACGCTTGCTCGCTCTCTCTTGCTTACTTGAGCTGTTTCTCGCTTTCTCACTCGTGCTGTCTCTCGCTCACTCATGTTATCTCTCGCTCATTGGTGCTGTCTCTCACTCACTCGCGCTGTCTCACGCTTACTCTCTCACACTGCCTCGTTTATTCACACGCACTGTCTCTCGCTCACTCATGTTGTCTCAGGCTGTCTCTCGCTTACTCACTCGCACTGTCTCTCACTCACTCATGCTTTCTCACACTGTCTCTCGCTTACTCACTCTTTAGAAAGGTCTAAATAAATTTGGTGCCTAATTTCAATACTTTCAATACTTAGTCTCATGCTTACTTGTGCTGTCTCTCACTCTCTCTCGCCTTACTTGTGCTTTCTCTCACTCATTCAAGCTGTCTCTCGCTAAAATCTGGAGATAAACAACCTTTCATAAAAGAAGACACAAGTAAATAGTAAGAGAAGAAACAGAGAGATAACTAGGAATAAATAAGAACATTAGTCTGATGAGACTCTTTCTCCACATAAACTCATCGTCCTTCATGTTCTCCTCTAAATATAGATCAATGATTCAAAAACTGCTGCCGAGGAACATCCTGCACTTAATTACAGCATCTGTTTCCATTAATTAATTTACTATTCATTTTCCCTCAGTGCCGCTTCCAGTTTTCTCCTCAATATTTTAGTTGATTTGATGTGTTATGGTTGGGGAGATACTTAAAAAATCTTTTTACGTCTGTAGGACTTTTTTAATGGTGCTTTTCCACTGCACTGTACTTATACTACTTGAATCTACTCAACTCTTCTCTGCTTTTCTGCTTTTTCATTAGGTAAACACGGTACCTGGGACTTTAAGTGATAGACCAATAGATTAAAGCATGTAATTGTTAAGTGGTAATGGAAGAGTGGCAATAACAAAACCATTAAAAAAAACAAACAACAAAAAATACATAAGATGTGCCATTTGCAGTTTGGCACAAGTCAAGTATGTAGGGGACACAGCAAACATGTGGTAGAAGGTGCTGTGGTAACACACCATCCCCAATCCTACCTAGTGGAGCTTTAACTTAGCTTAGCTTTACCCGCTGAATTAGAAGAGAAACATGGCAACACCCCTGTTCCTTACTAGTGTCTCATAATGCGGCTTATAATCCGGTGCGCCTTATGTATGAAAATAGACCAGAAAAAAGACGTTCATTGATGATGTGCCTTATAATCCAGAGTGCTTTATAGTGTGTAAAAAAACAGTATTACTAGGCATGTGATGTTAATGTTATTTTGAATGTTATGGCTACACCAAACACTAACCTATCAATCCAGAGTAACCCATAAGATTAAGCTTAGCTGGTGTGTATTTCTGCGCTGAAGTCAGTGTAGGCTGCTGCGTTAGGAAACTCCCTCTTCAGAAAGGAAACACTCTGCTGTATCAGTGATGCCTCAGGTCACTAGGGAGCGTCTCACATTACAGCGTGTTGCCGTTTGATTCCCACTCGGGGCAAACCAACAGTACACAGGGTCTGTGCCCTGAATTAATGTCTGACAATAGCTCTGAGCTGTGAGGAGATTCCCCCAGGAGAAGCAGAGTGAGATCAGAGAAGAGGAATGAGGGGGAAAAATGAAAAGTGATTATTTTGTCAGCTTTGGTGTCTGCATTTGTTTTGTAAGGTGCTATTACCATTTGTATCATTCTAGTTAAGTACTGTTATTTGGTATCTTGCAAGGCTGTAACCATAAATTGATCAATGGTGGGGAGTTTAGAGATTTTTTTTTCTTCAAATCTACCCCAAAATAGCAAGGGCTCTAACATACACCCTGTGGCAAGGTGCTTTGCAATACTCATTCCTATCTTGCATCCAGTTAACAGTCTATTTTCACGGCTTGCCCCTGCGCCTTTAAAATAGTGATATAGTTTAGGTGTGATAACCTATGTAACACGTAAAGTTACAGAGCGAGGTGTCCGACCACGTAAAGTTACAGAGCGGGGTGTCCGACCACGTAAAGTTACAGAGCGGGGTGTCCGACCACGTAAAGTTACAGAGCGGGGTGTCCGACCACGTAAAGTTACAGAGCGGGGTGTCCGACCACGTAAAGTTACAGAGTAGGGTGTCCGACCACGTAAAGTTACAGAGCGGGGTTTCCGACCACGTAAAGTTACAGAGTAGGGTGTCCGACCACGTAAAGTTACAGAGCGGGGTGTCCGACCACGTAAAGTTACAGAGCGGGGTGTCCGACCACGTAAAGTTACAGAGTAGGGTGTCCGACCACGTAAAGTTACAGAGCGGGGTGTCCGACCACGTAAAGTTACAGAGCGGGGTGTCCGACCACGTAAAGTTACAGAGCGGGATGTCCGACCACGTAAAGTAACAGAGCGGGGTGTCTGACTGGGAGAACCTACGTAAACCACACGTAAACCGTGAACCTCGTCCATAGTGGACCTCAACCAACTCAGACAGCCACCTGTGCCCCACACATGACACAATACCAACGTCTGTTCAACATTAAGTTAACCATTTACCACCATGAACATGCTCACTCCCATGAGCCTCAGCATCTGACTCAGCAGCAAACCTACCTTTTACACACACTGCTTTTCATACTGGTTTAAGAGACACGACGTGACGCCACAGTATGGGAAGAGTTTTATGATATAGGATCATAAAACTCTTCCCGGTTTCCTGGGGGGGAGGATGCTCTAGGCAGTCCTGGAGATGACAGGAGACAGTTCTTTCATTTTATAACACACACACACACACACATATACACACTACTGACTTTTTTTAGTTCTTTAGAGTGACTTCTCCTACGAGCTTCTTGACTGCAATACGCTGTTCCTCTTCGTTCTGCTGTCGTCTCTCGTCTCCCGTCTCTGCTCGACTAGTGTACACACCTGTGGAATGCTAAAGCAGGAGTGTGTGTGTGTGTGAGAGAGTGTGTGTTAGTTAGAGTTGAAGGGAAGGTTAGAGCAGAGGTCAGAGTGAATCTCTAAGGATGTGAAAGTGTCTCAGAAACAGCTTCGGAATAAAGTCAATAAATCCTATCTGCTAAACATTGTCTCCACTTGCCATTATGACTGTGAGGGATAAACACTGCATGAATGTTTAAATCTGCTGCTGGAGTGTGTGAGAGTGTGTGAGTGTGTGTGTGAGTGTGTGTGGAATGACCTCTGCTTATCTTCAGAGTTCTTCATCTGCTGAATGCTGAATATGGAGGAAAGGCTGAATTCAGATGAAACACAGAGGCTGATTGGGGCTCAGTGGAGTTCAGGTGCTGAATATTACAGTGCGGGCTGTAGTCTCATTAAGTCCGGGATAATGTGAAGGAAATGCATAAAGAAGAGCTGTGACGCGACACCGTGAACCAGACCGAAAAAGAACCAGAGATATAGAGTTTAATAGCCCAGAGGAAGAATAGCTAATCTGACCATTCCGCTAATTTAAGTGCTAATTAAATACAGATGGTGCGCTCGAAACTTCACGGTCATGATGAAGAGTGAAAGGAAAGGTCAAACTGACTGGAGGCTAGCACTCTGTACTCTATATATTATCACCCTGTATGCCACTCTAATCTTGAAAGAGTTCAGCTGAGTCGAGATTAATCAGCTCTAATTTATGCTAAAGATGGCAGCGGAGCTTCATTACTCAAACTTATCCCAAAAGACATCAAAGAAAATGCCATCAGTACAATTTCCACCAAAAGTTGAGAGTCAGTGAGACTCCCCAAAAAGTACTCAAATTCCATCCCCATTGTTTGTCCCAAAAATTTAAGTATTTGGGTGGAACTTTCATATTTATGAGCTCAAAACAAAGAATTCAGTGGAGATTTTTTAGTCCAGATTTGTTCTGTTTGGCTTCAAAACACCAACTCATCCCAAAAATGGAATTCCTTCACTTCAACTCATTCCAAATACTTTAACCATACATCATCACTTCAACTTATCCCAATTATCTCAATAGAACTAGAATGATTAAACGTAGAACTACTGAACCATATTTTTTGGACTATAAGGTGCACTTTAAATCCTTTACTTCCCAAAAATCAACAGTGTGCCATATGTGTGAATTCTACCAGCCACTCTGCTGAAGTACAGCGTTATAAGGGTAAGTTTTCAGTGAAGTTCCTCCAGCACTAAGGCTGGGTGCAGCAGCATTAGCATTAGCAGTGCTAGCTCTTTTACAGTTCAGAGGCAAGTATAGTGGACTGTAGTCTGCATGTTTGCTGTGTTAAAACAAGCTACATGGGACAAACCGCTAGCTGATGGCGTTCAGAGTTCGTCAGTCTAGCTGCTAGTGCTGCTGTTAGCAGCTAATGCTATTGCTGCTGCACCCAGCCTTAGTGCTGGAGAAAGGTCACTAAAAGCTCACCTTCAGACCAACTATTATAATATATAATATAGCTTTATTCACCCAAATAAACAGTTTTAAGAAGAGACATCTATGTAGATAGACATCCAGTGCTTGTTTGACTTTGAAAAAAAAAAATTGTAAGAATTACAGTTTTGTTTACTTAGGTGCTTCCCCATTAGAAAGAAACACGACGACACCCTTGCTCACTTCCATGTAGGCATCCTTTCTAGTGTCGCCTAATGCATCCTATAATCCGGTGTGCCTTACCATCCCAAAAAGTGCTTAGAAGAGCTTCATCACTCAACTCAAATCAACTCATCTCAAAGAATTTGATGGAACTTTATTACTCCAACTAAGCTTACAGACCTCATTGAAACTCCATCACTGTGCCTCACTCTAAAATGAGTTGAGCTTCATCAGTTCAATTTATCCTCGGTGAAGATGTCAGTAAAGGTTCATTACTCCAACTCATACTGGTGGTGTTCACTTGAGCTTCTTCAATCCAATTCATCCCAAAGATCAGGTCAATAAAATATTATCTTGTAATTTCACTTACAGATTTTTCATTCATTCCAAAGCTGTGAATGGAACTTTATCACTCTCTAGCTGGTCTTTTTTTGGGTGCCATCACACTCTCATCCCTCTATCTCACTGTTTTATCTCAATGGAAATCCATCACTCCAGCTACACATGTGCACAAAATTGTTGGTACCCCTCGGTTAATGAAAGAAAAAACCCACAATGGTCACAGCGATAACTTGCATCTGACAAAAGTAATAATAAATGAAAAATGCTATGAATATGAACAAATGAAAGTCAGACATTGCTCTTCGACCATGCTTCAACAGAATTATTTAAAAATAAATAAACTCATGAAACAGGCCTGGACAGAAATGACTGTACCCTTAACTTAATATTTTGTTGCACAACCTAATATATAAAATCGATTCCTGTAACTGTCAATAAGGCTTCTGCACCTCTCAGCAGATACTTTAGCTCACTTCTCAGTTGTCTCAGGTTTAAAGGGTGCCTTTTTCAGACGGCATAGAAAGATGTTTCAGCTCCTTCCAAAGATGCTCACTAGGATTTAGGTCAGGACTTATAGAAGACCACTTCAGAATAGTCCAATGTTTTCCTATTAGCCATTCTTGGGTGTTTTTCTTTAGCTGTGAGTTTTGGGTCATTGTCCTGTTGCAAGACCCATGACCTGCGACTGAGACCAAGCTTTCTGACACTGAGCAGCACATTTCTCTCTAGAAACCATTGATAGTCTTGAGATTCCATTGTATCCTGCACAGATTCAAGAAACCCTGATTCAAGAGCTGATGTGCCTTGGCAAAAAGTTACATTTTTGTCTCATCTGTCTATAGAACATTCTCCCGGAAGCTTTGAGGCTTGTAGTCAACATGTAGTTTGGCCAATTCCAGTCTTTTTTTTAATTTTCAACAATGGTGTTTCCTTGGTCGTCTCCCTTAAAGTCCTCTTTGGCTCAAACAATGACGGATGGTTCGATCTGACACTGATGTTCCTCGTGCCTGAAGTTCACCTTTAATCTCTTTAGAAGTTTTTTGGGCTCTGGGCGTTTAGGGAGGTTGGCTACAGTCCCATGGATCTTAAATTTCTGAATAATGTGTGAACTGTAGTCTGTAGGAACATCAAGCTGCTTGGAGATGGTCTTATAACCTTTACCTTTTTCTCTTCTTTCTAATCTCCTGAGAATAACTCTTTTCTTTGCTTCCTCTGGTCCATGTTAAGTGTTGAGTGTGGTTCAGACCATGTCACCAAACAGCACAGTGACTACCTGTAGCCCTATATATACAGTAGACCCACTGACTGATTACAAGATTATAGACACCTGTGATGCTAATTAGTGCCCACACCTTGATTGAATATGTTCCTTTGGTCACATTATTTTCAGGGGTACCATCCTTTTTGTTCAGGACTGTTTAATAAGTTTACTTTTTAAAATAATTCTGTTGAACCACGGGTTTAGAATCAATGTCATATTTTCATTTGTTCACTTTCATAGAATTTTTATTTATTATTACTTTTGTTCGTTCATTAACCGAGGGGTACCAACAATTTTGTCCATGTGTGTATTCCAAAGGATATTCAGTGGAACATTGCCAATTCTTTTTTGTAGGTATAGATGTATGTACATAATTTTACAGCTGTTTGAGAAAAGGATGTACCTCTTATGCTAGAAACCACTAATCAGAAGTAGTCAACACCTGCCGACTTATGTAAATATATGCATGCAGAGTTACATAATTCTCCAGCAAAGTCATGTCGATGTTCACTGTGTAACTTACTCATATATAAATGCAGAGTCAGTAACTTATTTCTGATTAAGGATCTTTCAGATGCAGCGCCTCGACTTTATCATCTCCTCTATGCGCATAGTAATGAATGTATGAGTCTGAGGAATCCTCTTATCCAGCCTGTTCACTCATGCATTTCCAGAAACTCTTTAAGATCTGCACTGATGGATCTCTGCTGGAACAGTAAAACACATTATACAGCCATTTCTCTATAAGGACTGTTAGGCCTGCTTGTCTTCATTAAACATAACTGCATACTGTGAAGTATTAGACTGTGTAACTGAGAGCAGGTATAACTTAGTCAATATTTCTTTTTTTCTATATAGGATAAACACAATATACAGACAACAGTATATTTTGTCAGTGTTTCTTTCTCCAGTGTCTAGGTCAGGGGTGTCCAAACTTTTTTTGTTGGGGGCCAGAAGGAGAAATATATTTGAAGTCACGGGCCACACTCTGTAATAAAACAAATAATGAAATATAGCACTTTAAATAATACTTTTTTCCTGATTATTTCATTTACACACCATTTTATTTGACTTACTGTCTTTATCTTTGACAGTGTTGTGTAAACTTAGATTTTTCAAATAGATGTTTCATTTCATGATGTCTCTTAATATTAAACTCCTTAATTACGACAACTTTTAGACTCTTTGGCCCGTTTTTCTGCGCTAGAAATGCGCACTCTCTCCGCTTTTATACATTTTTTGTCCGTTTTTCTGCGCTAGAAATGCGCACCCTCTCCGCTTTTATACATTTTTTGTCCGTTTTTCTGCGCTAGAAATGCGCACCCTCTCCGCTTTTAGACTCTTTGGCCCGTTTTTCTGCGCTAGAAATGCGCACCCTCTCCGCTTTTAGACTCTTTGGCTCGTTTCTGACACCTAGCGTTCAAATTTTGAATCTCACATTATAAAAACCTGCTTAACAGCGGGCCAACTTTCATTCTATTTAAAAAAAAAACACCCCGTGTTTGGACACCCCTGGTCTAGGTAGTGCCCATCTGCAATATATACAGTTGCAAGAAAAAGTATGTGAACCCTTACTTAAATTTCTGCATAAATTGGTCATTAAATGTTTAAAATGCACAAAATGCACAAAAAAATATATGTTTGCATGGTTTTATTGAACACAACATGTTACCATTCGCAGTGCAGGGTGGAAAAGTATGTGAACCTCTAGACTAATGACTTTTCCAAGAGCTAATTGGAGCCAGGATGTGATGAGATTGGATATGTTGGTTAAAGCTGTCCTACACTATAAAAACACCCACTAGTTTTGGGTTTGCTGTTCTTAAGAAGCATTGCTTGATGTGAATCATCCCTCACACAAAAGAGCTCTCAGAAGACCTACGTTCAAGAATTGTTGACTTGCATGAAGCTGGAAAGGGTTACAAAAATGAATCTCTAAAAGCCTTGATGTTCATGTGTCCACGATAAGACAGACAGACGGTCTACAAATGGAGAAAGTTCAGCACTGTTGCTACTCTCTCTAGGCTTGGTCGTTCTGTAAAGATGACTGCAAGAGCACAGCGCAGAATGATCAATGAGGTGAGGAAGAATCCTAGAATGTCAGCTGAAGACTAACAGAAATCTCTGGCACATGCAGGACCAGCAAACGTCTCGTAATAACTATGAGACTATGGGCCCAATCATACACTTTGTGCTCGTTGCAATTCTCACGCCTTACCCCCACGGGATGGTGGGGGTAAAATGAAGTGTAATAGGATGAGGTATACATCCACATATGTCTAGAGAAAAGACAAAATACATGATGAGCTCATCCTGACTGTGTAAATATTCCTGGTTTGAGTAGTTTAGCACAATTTAGCACAATTTCACAGCCTGGTGGGTTCATACCCTCAGACTGTACTGAAGGAGAGGTCATTATTTCAGAGTGTGAGGGTCTATCTTGCACAGAGGAGCTCGTGGATGGTGATGATTTCGCCATATGGAGGGGGGCTCTCTCGGACTACCGGTAGAGAGGCTCTTGTGGTGTTCCAGTTCAGATCTCCAGAAAGGTCAAAATCTCTCAGAACGGCTGCAAGTGTGTAAACAAGACTGAAGCAGCAAACACTCCTGACCTTTCACTATTAGCAAGTGTTGATTTGAGAAACACATTTGCGGCTTTAGCACTTGATTATGAAGTCTTTTTCAGCCGCAACCATTTGATTTTACACTGAAGGAAATGTAGGGCAAGCTCTATAATCATCTTTAATGTTCATATGATCGACAAGGTCATTCTGACAGACTGTAATATACTACAGAATGCATAGGAGGTGTTATGTAATGTTCATATGACCCACATGCTCAGTCTCACACCCTTCAATGCACTACAGGAAGTGTAAGGTTAATAATTGCATTGTTTTTCTCAGATCATTGTAGAATTTCCCTGGATATATTTCTCGGGTCTGTCTGAGAGGAGAGTGTTCGTTTATAATGTGTTATAAGGCATGCCTTATCCATTATAATGCCTGTTATGTACAATGGCTTAAAATTAAATATAGCTACGCACCACTACGTTGGTGTGGTGCTGTGGATAACACCACCACCTACTTGAGAGCTGCCACATCATGTGGGAGAATGGGGTTCAATTCCTGATCTTGGTAACTATACTGTGATACACCAACAAGAGATCTTGAGCAAGACACCTAACACTACATTGGCCCACCTCTGTAATATGAAGGACCATGTAAGTCACTCTGGATAAGAGGATCAGCCAAATGCCATAATATTGCTGGAATTTTGATTTATACACCCTTAGAACCATACTGAACACTGTGAAATATAAAATGAGAATTTTTAAGAAATTTTACTTTAACCATTTGATGCACAGCATAAGTCAAAAGTGACTTGGCTGAGTTTTAATTTTCTGTGTCTTTGCAATAATTATTTGCAATTAATTAATTTATTATTATTATTTTTGATCATCATACACTCTTACATACATTATCTTTTCTTCTTTATTTTAATAAAAGCCCTTTTAGGATCATTACCTCTCTAAGGCAGACAGGGGTCAAAAATGTATGTAAATTCTATGTAATTTTATGTGTGGCTGAGTCTTTCTATGATATGTCTTAGCAATAAATTAATTCAGTCATTCAGAATTTAAGGTATTTCTCAATTAACTTGTTTTTAATCATCATGCGTCCTTATTTTATTTTTTCCCTTTCTTATTTTTTAAATAAAAGCCCTTTTTGTATCACTACCCCTCTAATGCGCGACGTGGAGCAAAAATGACTTGCATTCTATGTTAATTCACGTATGGCTGAGGGTTTCTAAAGGGTGCTAAAGAAACCCTCAGCCATACATGAATTAACATAGAAAATGAATGTGATTGCATTTTTGACCCATGTGTGCATTTGAGACGTAGTGACACAAAAAGGGCTTTTATTCAAAACGTAAGAAAGGAAACAAATAAAATAAGGATGCATGATGATCAAAAACAAGTTGTTTGAGAAATACCTTAAATTGAATGTATTTATTGCTAAGAAAAAAAAAGAAAAAAAATATCAGCCATACATGAAGTTACATAGAAAATGAATGCGGGTCAATTTTTATCAAAGGGTTAAAAACACATGTTAAAACATTTTACAGATCAAGAGAGTGTGTTTTGCAATTATGCTGGCCTATTCTAGGCATACAAAGCCAGTTATTAATCATTTGATTTAGTACAGTATGAATGCAATTATAATCCACTATGAATACAGAAAAAAAAGACTTTGAGACTCACTGACTATTGTATTTTTTCCTTGGCAAGGCTATCTATGACGCACCCAAGCTCTGTGCGAAAACTTTGTGCGAAAGTAGAAGTTCCTTTTTTTTTCCTTAAAGATCTTTTCCTTTTTAAAGATCCTTAAAGATCCAAGAACCAGAACAAGTAATGAAATGCTGTAAGATACAGAAAAAGTGTGAAGGAAGATAAAGTGAAATATATATAAATAAATAGGCCGGCCAGCCTACTCAGCTGCTGAGCCGACAGTGTGAACAGCCTTTTATTGTCTAGTCACACAGTGCTATTTCCTGTGCTTTATAGACTCAGCTATAGAATCTGATACACTCACCAGAAAGTCCTGTAGAAACTAATGCACAATAAGAACCAGCAGAGAAAAGTCATTGCTGGCCTGCTGCCAGTGACCCATGAGTCCTGTGCTGGACGTGACAGCCTGTTCACAGCCCTTCGTTCATCTTTTATAGGCTGCTTGCAGCAAATTTATTGATGGTATAAACCTCTATTTATGTGATTTGTGGCAATAAGAGGAGGAAATGCTATTGAGATTTAAAAGGGTTAATAATATTAATCCACAGTAATATTAATCCTTTCAAACTACGGCTTTTATTTATTATTTTTTTCATACCATCCTCACTGTGAAACATGGTGGTGGCAGCATCATCGTCATCCTGTGGGGATGCTTTTTTTTTTAAGAAGGGACAGGGAATATGTTTAGAATTGATGGCACAATGCATAGAGCTAAATACAGGTCAATCCTGGAAGACAACCTATAGATAAGATGCTGCAAAGGACTCGAGAATGGAAAAGGAGATTCACCTTCCAGCAAGACAATGACCTTGACATACAGCCACACTATAAACCCATACGTTGTTATGTTTATGTAGTCTGTTTTACATAAAATTGGATATTTTTTAAAACAATACTCAACTATTTTGAGTTAGTTGAACATTTGTGGGCACATAAACATTCAAACTGAGATCTTTGAGTTGAACAAACCAATTAATAATAGCTGAGTTTAGTCTGTTGCCATTGGCAGCTTCTTTTCCATTGGCTTCTGTCACAAAATCTATTTGCATACTGGGTGTGTCCAACAGTTTCTGACTAACACTCACCATCAGTGTGTAGTGAATCCCCCTGGGCTATACCTTACAAATAAATCGCTACTAAGTTCCCCTTTAGTTGTAATAACTTGATGTTTTAATTTATGCTAACTCAAGTTTTCATTCCCCATTACTTAAAAAAATTTAGCTAACTGGCTGCTTTAAAAAAGTTAAGTAAACTCATCTTATCAGGTCTTACAATATAACAAAAATAAAACAGTTAAATCAACTTCCCATTTAGTTTAATAACTTGATTTTCTAAGTTATGCTAATGTAAGTTTTCTTTTCCCATTACTTAATGTTTTTAAGGCATATTTTAAATATTTTAAGGATTTCTCCAATTTTTAAAAGTTTAACTTATCCAGGCTTACAGTGTAGATGTGCAAAAACTGGTAGAGTCATACCCGTGTTCTCAAGTCTCACGCTTTGAGTGTGTGACACACGCATCTCTGCGAGTTCACACGCTCACACACCACACATGGTATTTCTCACGCTTGCCAATCCATCGGCTGCATATTATAATATACTCTCGTTGAGCCAATCAGAATATAGATCGCTCTGTTGTTAGGCAGACCTAGTAAGAGGGTGGAGTTTCAGCCAGAAGAACTGTCCGATTCGAAAGTTCTGAAACACACGTCGGTCAAGAACTGAAGAAAAATTTCGTCTTCCCATTGAACAACTGAGGAAGAACTGCGCGCACCCCCACCACCAAAAGCCCACCCCACCTCCCCAAATCTCACGCCCACCAAACTTTAAACCTTGAGAGCCCTGGTCATGCCCCAAAAGACTTTTAGCTGTAATGTACAAAAAATGTTCTGTATCATTTTCTTTTCACTTTACAATTGCTTTCTACTCACTCTGTGTTGGTCTATCCCATAAAATCTATATAAAATACATTTAAGATTGTGTGTCTAACATGGAAAATGTGGAAAAGTACAAGGTGTATGAATACATTTTTGAGAAAATGTATTTCTGAAGGTTTACTGACCCTCTTAAATGTCCACCCTCACAGTGTTCATGATTGCGTAAGTCAGTCTGAATACACTCTCAGTTCCGAATAGACTGAATGAATGAATGGAGGAGTGATTTGTGTGTGTGTGTGTGTTGTGTGTTTTATTCATTCGAGCTCAAGGCTGTGCTGATAGGCTCTCAGCTGCTGTGTGTTTGAGTACAGATGGTGTGTGTTCTTGGTTACAACAGTATATCAGTGTTATCAGTAAACACTGACACTGTAATTGGAACAGAACAGATTTTATTCAACAGTTATCTCTCTCTTTATCCTTTTCTTTATCTTTCTCTCATGCTTGTAGGTGAGGCTGTACTGAGCTATGATAAATGTTTGATGCTGATTTTTGTGTAGAATTAGATATTTGGATGGTCTGTCAGGAAACACATGTTTCTGTTTGTGCTAAGCGCTATTTTTTTTGCCCTTCAGATGTGAGTATTATCTGCCTGTAGCCTGCTGCTAACCCCGGCTTGCACAGCTGGAGCAGCATTAGCATTACCCGCTAACTGCGCTAGTGCTAGCTCTAGCTCTAGCTCTTTTGCCATTCAAAAGTGAGTATTATCGGTCTGTAGCCTGCTGCTGCTAACCCTGGCTTGCACCTCTGGAGCAGTATTAGCATTACCCACTAACTGTGCTAAGCGCTTGCACTTTTGCTGTTCAGAGGTGAGTATATTAGCCTGTAACCTGGGCATTTACTGTGTTAAAACAAGCTACGAGTGACAGACTGATAGATAATATCACACTGGCTGTTGGGAGGCATTAGCTGCTAACGTGGCTAGCGTTAGTGGAAATCTCCAAATCTAAGCTTACTGTAAATAAACGGAAGCGCTTTACTCACCCAAATAAACAGTTTTCTCAGTTTTTGAGAGAAATGAACAGACATTAACATTTAGATGAACATCAGATGCTCGTTTGACTTTAAAATATTTATTTTTCTAAAAAATACAAGTTTGTTTATTTAACTTAGCTTAGATTTACAGGTCTCATTACCCGGCAGTAAGAACTGCTAAATTAGAAGGAAAACATGGCGACACCCCTGTTCCTTACTAGTATCACATTATGCGCCATATAATCCAGTGCACCTTATGTATGAAAATAGACCAGAAAATAGATGTTTACTGATAGTCCACTTTATAACTCAGTGTGTCTTATAGCGCAAAAAATATGGTAGTTCAAATCAATTATTGTGGATATATCTATATTATTATCACATTTTGACTTAAAAATTAAACACGTACATTTGAGCTTCTTTTAAACAGTATTGAGAGATGAGGCTTATACTGTATATCTGAACTTGCTGAGGGTCTTATTCAAAAAAAAAATATATATAAAACATATATATATATATATATATATATATATATATATATATCACCTGTTAACAAGTATGTTAGCAGAGACGCTAATCCAGCAAGCTAGCTACTTATCAAGCCATCTTCTACTTTCATCCACGTTTTATTTTCTTAATACATTACACAAAATCAGAGTTTCCTATTGGCTCCTAGAATCTGGAGAGCACAAGTCAATGTATAAATGTACAGAGTTGATTCCAGGGTTTATAAAGCTGCACTAAAAAATAATGCTGGACGATATGGCGACAATTTATTTTACAATATATGTCCTAATTTTGGTTGATACGATATAATTTCATTATTGAGATGAACAATATTAAAGCCATTGTCAGTGGTGTACAAAATCACACACTGTTAGAGCTGATAGGAAAAAATGTATACTTTATGATACTCAGGATTTATTGTGTTACCATATATTATCGTAAATGACTAATTTAGGTAAAACCCCAAAACTAGATTAGAAATCACTTAGACGTGCCCAAGATACGCTAAATACCCCAACTACTGAAACATCACCCTGTAAACTTCATCAAATTAAATAGCCTTACTTTGGCTCAGCCAAACAGTGTTCCTACTGGATCTTTTCATCAGATTGTCTTTTTTGCCATACATTTGCCCCACCCACTGATTACTGCCTTACGTAAGATGTCCATGTGTTTAGTTCTGGACCAGGTCTGTCTTAAATTGGACCCTGCACAGCTATTTCCATTTCCATTAAGTTTAATTGGGTATTGGATTGAGATTTAATGCCACATTCCTGAGCTGTAGCAGTAGGTAAGACCATGTGACCTAGGCTGGGTGATAAAGCTTGTTCTTTTCTGCTGTTGATTTTTGTTTGTATTATATTTTTAAGTCTCTAGCAGTGTTTTTTTTTCTTTCTTTTCTTTTTAATTAACTCCTTCTCGTGTCTTTGCCGCTTCAGGCGTTCAGTTCATTTAAAAGCAGCCTGTGTGTCCAACACTACAGGAAACAATGGAGCTGTTGGTAATTGGAGCTTTAGTGTTTGATACCTGAGCAATTAACAGTGGGCCTCCGCAATGGTGCCATTTAAAGGCTTTCTTTCAGTGGAATTTAAAATAGATGACATTTTAGAAGCCGTCCCCCACCCGTACTCCCACCCGCATCCCACCCGCAGCTGCCTGACACCAAATCTTTCTGCTGTTTACTTCAATGAATGGAAATGCAGACAAGATGCCTTTTAAAAACGAGAATAGCATTAAGAACAATGGGGAGTGATGCTTTATCTCTTTCCAGGGACGAACTGCAAACAAACTGTAAAGATGTTTGACGATTTGATGAAAACTGTATATTTTTTTTAAATAACAAATTTTTATTAATAAATAACACATTTTCATGAAGGAAAATAATAAATGGAATTACAAACACATTTGGTCAATGACATGTTAAAATGCTAAATTACTTGAAACCATGGGCGGGGCTTTTTGGACAAGATCGCCCCACTACTTTCTAAAAGACACATTAAACAAAAAATATAATTTTTTAACATTATAAAAGTGTATACTCAAGCAGTCAATCACAGTAAAGAAACAGTAACAGAACCAGTATTCATCCTATTGGGTATGCTGATGTGTTTCAGGGAGGAAAAACTGAGAAATAAAGTTGATAAATATGATAAATAATGGAGTAGATGGTAACTTTAGGCTAGTTAAACAAAAATTAGCCTGATACTGAAATCCAAATGCTTGCCACTGACTCACTTTCCATTGTTGGTGAGTGGTGGCTTTACAAATATGCTTGAATTATTGTAAAAGACAATACAAGCAATCACAAAGTGTAGTTTTTAAATGAAGGTTTTTATTATTAAGGAAAAAAAAATCCAAACCTTTATGGCCCTGTTTGAAATAGTGTTTGTCCCCCAGTTAAAACACAACTTAACTCTAATTTATCACACCTGAGTTTAATTTATTTGGCCACACCCAGACCTGATTATTAAGACACCTGTTCTTAATCAAGAAATATCTTAAATAGGATCTTCCTGAAAAAAGCACAGCAGACCAAAAGATAGTTACTCAAAAGCTGGGCATTATGCCAATATCCAAAGACATTCAGAAACAAATGAGAAAGAAGGTATTTGAGATCTATCAGTCTATCAGTTTTGGGACTTCAGCGAATCACAGTGAGATCCATTATCCACAAATGGCGAAAAGATGGAACTGTGGTGAACCTTCCCGGGAGTGACCGGCTGCCTAAAATTACCCCAAGGGCGCAGTGACGACTCATCCAAGAGGTCATAAAAGACCCCACAACAACATCCAACGACCTGCAAGTCTCATGTTGCCTCAGTTAAGGTCAGCGTTCATGACTCCACCATAAGAATAGGACTGGGCAATAATGGCCTGCATGGCAGAGTGCCAAACAAAAAACACTGCTAAACAAAAAGAACCTTTAAGCTCGTCCCAATTTTGCCAGAAAACATCCTAATGATCCCAAAGACTTTTGGGGAAAAAAACATGTGGACTGACAAGACAAAAGTTGAACTTTTTGAAGGGTGTGTGTCCCAGTACATCTGGCGTAAAAGTAACACCACATTTCAGAAAAAGAGCATCACACCTACAGTAAAGCATGGTGGTGGTAGTGTGATGGTCTGGGGCTGTTTTGCTGCTTCAGAACCTGAAAGACTTGCTGTGATATATGGAACCGCTAACTCCACTGTCTATCAAAAAATCCTAAAGGCGAGTTTTAAGAATATTTGTCCATCTGTTTGTGACCTCAAGCTGAAATAATCTTGGGTTCTGCACCAGGACAATGATCCAAAACACCATCAAGTCCACATCTGAATGGCTGAAGAACAGAAAGGTAAAGACCTTGGAAATAATTAACAGGAAAATAATGAGAGGAAATTACAGGAAGTAATGGCAGGTGGTGAAGTGAGGGATGTGTAGAGGAGAGGAAGTGGTGAAGGAGGAGGAGGAGAGATGGTCAGTTCTCCTGTTCACCCACAGGGATGATAATGATGATGATAGCAGAGCCTGGCAGAGAGCTGATTCACCAGAGAGTCTATTAAACACCTTCAACAGGAGACACTGTGACAGTGTGTGTGTGTGTGGTGTGTGTCTGTGTGTGTAAGTTTAAAGAACAAAGAAACAGATGTGTGAGAGTTTTCTCCAGAAGACACACCTGAGTCAATAGCAGCTACATACCACCACTGGGAACACCTTATCCTCCAGACAACAGCCCTCTGGGACACCATCTCAAGTGTTTTAGAACCGATTAGCAAACATAGACTGACTGTATATAAGAGTGGGCTGGATGATGGTAGAAAAGTGAAACCAAAAGGTTGTATCTGCCCCCTAGTGGCTGGATGCAATACAGCTTTTAACTCTACCATTCCCATGTAAGTAAACAGTGCATGAAAGGAACTTTTATTTTAAATTACACACCCAGTACTGTTTTACACTAACAGTAGTGCTAGCTCTTTCACCATTCAGATGTGAGTTTATCGGACTGTAATCTGCGCGTTTACCGTTACATCCAATAACAGTAAATTATTACATTATTATTAATTATTAGCATTAATATTGTTATTTATATTATTTGACTTTTGGGAAAATACTCTGTGGACTGACGAGACAAAAGTTGAACTTTTTGGGAGGTGTGTGTGTGTCCCATTACATCTGGAGTTAAAGTAACACCGCTGTCTACCAAAAAATCCTGAAGGAGAATGTCTGGTCATCTGTTCATGACCTTAAACCAAAAATTACTTGGGTTCTACAGCAAGACAATGATCCAAAACACACCAGCAAGTCATCCTCTGATTGGCTGAAGAAAAACAAAGTGAAGACCTTGGAGTGGCCTAGTCAAAGTCTTGACCTGAATCCTATTGAGATGTCGTCTCCCCCCATTAGTGTATACTATAACAATACCTACATTGAGAGTGTTATTAATATATATTCACCCTAATGAGATACTGTAGCTCCTCCTCCCTCAGTGTATAATATCACAATACCTACGTTAAAAAGTGTGATTAAACTATATTCACCCTAATGAGAGACTGTAGCTCCTCCTCATTCAGTGTATAGTATTACAATATCTACATTTACAGTATTAAGCACTAATATTGTTATTAATAGTATTAATTATGAATTATTATTATTCCTTATTATTGTTATTAAATAAGTAGTAAATTATTAGTAACAGTAAATTATTGTTTCTATTATACAATAATATGCTGTAATCTTTCTACACATTGAATTACTCTGATTCTGCATTCCTTTATTGGCACCTTTTTTGCTGTTAAATTACTGTAAAATATATACAGGAAATGTTTTATAGTGTATGTTTCTATAGTCTGGTATAATGTTGGTGTGTAATGATATACACTACAGGTTTAATATTGTTTATATTGATATTGGATTTATATTATATTGTATCAAGCTTATTTACAGTATATTTATTAGAATATACATTTGCACATATTGTCCAGCCCCAAATAGGAGTGAATAGAGAAGTATTGTCCTCTTTTACCTTCTGTGACCATAAGTCTGTCGATTTTATGTATCTTTTATATTTTTTACACTTCTAATTCTTCAGCTTTGCTATAAGCTATTTCTCTCCTGTCCTCCGTTAAACTCTATTTGCATAAGATCTGTCCTTGCTCTGGTATAAATCAGACCCAATTAACCGCATGAGTTAATTCAACAAGTGGTAATTTAACTGCTGGTGTATTTAAATGTAAACCCCGCCCCGAGCGCGGCTCTGCAGCAGGAGCTCCGTCAGCGTGTCCAGTATATAATAATGGCCGTGTCTGAGAGAACTCTGCATAAGAAAAGGCTTTATAAAGCTCAGCTGTTTATGTAAGAGACTAATAATGACCCGGGGAAACGTCTCTCCAGCGGATTCCGGAGAGATCTCAGGGGATTACTCCAACTCCTTAGTCTAGAACACACTGCAGGACCGCTCTGTACACCGGCCCCAATTAGCCGCTCCCCCTCGGGGGCTTCAGAGGAAGAGTCTGGGTTTGATTGACGGCAGAGTCTAGCCTGTGTGTGTGTGTGTGTGTGTGTGTGAAGAGAAACACAGCTCTTTGTAGCGCAGTGTAAAGATCTTAATCTTTTCTGTTTGATACGTCACTCCACTGCTGTCCAACCAGAAGCACCTTCAGCCTGTCTGATTACAGATCACTGATCACAGACCCTGAGTTTGATTACTGATGGAGATAGATGTTGTAATTTATCTTTATGTGAGGTGATAATGATGATGATGAATTTGTCATGTTTGGAACATTCCTTTCAGACAGCTTCCACTTGCGTCCACAGTTAATCCTGTTGGATGTGGTTGGTCCTTCTTGGTGGTATGCTGACATTACCCTGGATACTTGCTGTCTTGGTCACAGATGTGCCAGCAAGATGTGCACCAACAATTTGTCCTCTTTTGAACTCTGGTATGTCACCCCATACTGTTGTGTGCATTGCAATATTTTGAGCAAAACTGTGCTCTTACCCTGCTAATTGAACCTTCACACTCTGCTCTTACTGGTGCAATGTGCAATTAATTAAGATTGACCACCAGGCTGCTCCAATTTAGCCATGAAACTCCCACACTAAAATGACAGGTGCTTCAGTTTCATTGTCCAACCCCAGTACATTGGCATGAAAAGCAATTTTATCTGTTTTTGCCTTTTTTTTTAAGTCTGTGTTCATTTTGTTTCCTTTTTAAGTCATTCAGAGGAGGACTTGTTTGTGTGTTTTGGATCATTGTCCTGCTGCAGAACCCAAGTACACCTGAGCTTAAGGTCACAAACAGATGGCCGGACATTCTCCTTCAGGATTGTCTGGTAAACAGCACAATTCCTGGTTCCATCTATTACAGCATGTTGTCCAGCCCCAGACCATCATACAACCACCACCATGTTTTACATTGAGTGTGATGTTCTTTTTTCTAATTGTGTGTGTGTCCCAGATGTAACGGGATACACACCTTCCAAAAAGTAAAATTTTTGTCATGTCAGTCCAAAGAATATTTGCCCAAATTTTTTTGGGGCAAATGTGAAATGATCTTTTTGGTCAGCAGTGTTTTTTGTATTGGAACTCTCCCATGGATTCCATTGTCAACCAGTATCTACATTATTATTGAATCATTAACACTGACCTTAACTGAGGCAAGTTAGACCTGCAGTTCTTTAAATGTTCTTTTAGGTTCTTTTGGGACCTCCTGGATGAGTTGTCCATATCTTTTTAAAATAATTTCAGTCAACCGGCCACTCCTGGGAAGGTTCACCAGTGTTTCATGTTTTTCTCCGTTTGTGAATAGTAGCTCTCACTCTCACTGTGGTGGGCTGGAGTCCCAAAGTCTTAGAAATTACTTTATAATCTTTTCCAGACTGACCAGCATTTCAGCTTTTGTATACATTACATTCATTCAAGCACCAACATGATTTTGAATCTGCTGTTTTTAAGGTAAAAATGATACAAAGTGGTGCTTTAAAGCAGTTTTTCTAACAGGAGATTCTTTTACAGCTTCACAGACATTCTAAATTCAGTTCATGAAGTCTTTGCTAATTAGGAGATGAGTTAAATCAGGTAATGCTGAACTCCCACCAGGACTGGAGTGTGTATCGTAGCTGTTTAATGCCGTGGGGATGATCATTCTACACATTTCCCAGGAAGCTGCTGGTCGGAGGCGGAGTCTCTTGTTGGTTGGGGGAGTTTTTTCGGGATTAAAATCACCTGGCGTGTGTATCAGGGATTAAGGATTAGCCAGGATATGAAAAGCTCTCTCACACAGATCAGACTGCGGGGGACACATTAGCCAGCTTTAGCTCGGATTCTTTGGCTCCTTTATCATAGAAAATGAAAGGTTTTTACGGTTTGTTGAACCGGTAGTAAATTGCAGCAATAGAAACAGGGAACGGAGCCCAACAAGAGCAACGGTGGTTTAATCCTGGAATGCCAATACTGATCACACACTTCATACTATCTCTATCTTACAGTGTGCGTTAATACAGTATGTGTATTAACATTAAAACATTAAAACCAACATTAACATTAAACCTCCTACTTAATATTGTCTACGCACTCCTCATGCTGATTAAACAGCTCTTACCTGTGGTATCTGCTAACATCAAGACATTATCAGCAGATAATTTAACCCCTTAACAGGCCAGGATTTTTGCCAGTAGTCATTATCCCACTAAATCTTGAGGATTTTTATTCAAGCATTACATAAAAAAGTATTCATGTTTGATAAGGAACTTTACAGAAAAGAATAATTGTAATTGTAATGAAAATATATATAAAAAAAAAATTAAATAAATCTGCTCATGTCAAAATATAATGAATATCCAGTTCGAATCCTGTTTATGTAGCTTGCCATCAGCTACCGGAGCCCTAAAAGAGAGCATAACTGGCCTAGATCTCTCTGGGTGGGTAGATGGCGCTCTCTCTCCTCATTACTTAAAAGGGTGATGGGGATCAGCACAAGGCATCTGTGAGCTGATGTATCTGAACCGAGTCGCTGCGCTTTCCTCCGAGCGCAATGTGCTGTGATGCTACTCAGCAATGCTGCATCAGCAACAGTTTACATGTATCAGAGGAGGCATGTGCTAGTCTTCACCCTCATGGTGTTGGGGGCATTATAAGTGATAGGGGGAGTCTTTATAACTGGGTTGGGTAATTGGCTGTGTAAACTGGGGAGAAAATGGGGAAAAAATCTAAATAAATTTAAAATAATATATAGAATGAATAAAATCATAAAATTGGCTAGTTCCTGAACCTTATTTTAAAATCATTTTTTATCCTGAATGCAAATCAAACAGTTCATGTCCTCCAAACCTTTAGTTTCGTTATGTTTGTCTAGTTTTGACTAGTTTTAATGTCTATTTTCAAACATGTAGAATTTGGGTTTGATTCCTGTTACTGATGGAGTAAAGAGAAAACAGGCAGATTTTTAAAATCCCTCAAAGGTAGGTAACGAGTATAAACTTTTGTTGCATAGCCCTCCTCAGTTTATCCCCAGAAATCTGAAATTCAGCACTTTTAGCTAATGCTTACAATAGTCTTACAATGCAAGAAATTTATATTTTGAAAATGCATAAAATCTGTTGCTGTAAATATCTTTATAATACTATAACATTTACAAAGAATTAATGTTGCAATCTGTTCCAAAATCCTACCTATTTATTCGTACACAATCACTCGATTTACCGAGAACTAGCTTAAGTGTGTATAAACAGTGTTTTTAATAAAATATCTGTGCAATTTTAAACTTCTCAGTGTCTCATTTTAAATGTTAGAGCTCTTAGAATTCTACAAATGAAGTGTGGAGCTACTTTGAGCTTGGTAATGGTGTAAAAATAGAGATTTTTTTTTTTTTGCATGGGCAGCACTATGCCCCAATCACTAGCATTGTCAGCCTGTTGAGAGCATCGGCTAAAAGTGCTGTATTTCAGAATGCTGGGGGTGAACTGAGGTGGGCTAGTAGACAAAAGTTTATACTCTTTATCATCTTTTACTACACCCCAAGTTCATTTCACACTGGATTTCCCCTTTAAACATCTCCTTTAAACATCACAGTTTTGTCCGATTCAAAGTGTCTAGTATTCTTATGCTTGTTCATTTTTCATGTGTTTCAACTAGTAGCTGTCAATTGATTTAAAAAAAATATGATCTGATTAGAAAGCAATATTCTGTGATTAACTGCGATTAATCACACTTGTTCTTTATATTAGTGGTGTCAATTAAAATACAATAAAAGCGTAATGGGGGGCCGGATCAGTTGTTGATTTTGTTTACTTGAAGCGTTTATCCCTCTGTTTGGTTTGGTTTCACACAGGCATAAACCTAAACACACCAAAATGTGCAACAATAAACCACGGGAGCAATCATCTCCTCTGATTGGTCAGAGCTGTCTAGCGCCTTCAAACAGTGTTTGTTTTGGGATTTGCAGAGCAGATGTATTAAACGGTGTCAGGCGGCTGCAAGCAGTGAGCGCTGCACCTACCGCGTTCAGTGTGCAAACACCATGGAGCAGCAGCAGAGACAGCGTTTGTTCATAGCAGTATATTATCTAGCTTATATATCAGATTAAACTGAGCTTTATCAGCAGTTTAACGCACTTTTAAAAATATATATTCGATAGCTGGGTCGGATCGAGACCAAATCACGTTCTCACCACAAGTGAACCACTCCAGAAAAAAAAATCTGCCCATTGGGTGTTGCAGATTACTGCAGAAGGTGGGGTCAAACTTGGTGGCAAAATTAATTGTGTTAATAAAATAAAAACGCATTAATCATTTCGAATTATTTGCGCTCTTTAACGCTTTAACGTTGACAACCCTAAATTCAACACATCAATCCCAAGAACTGACTGTTCCTTCATTTCCTAATAAATCCACCTCTTAACAGGATTATCAGTGCTGTGAGTGCTCAGTAGGCAGCACAATATTTCATCTATATTAAAGTCTTCTAAAAATCCAAGATCAATATTTTTTAAATGTATATTTAATTTCTTGTTCCCACAAGGCCAAACATGAAATAACTGAATCAAGCCTGGAGAGTGGGTTAGAATTTCTTCCTGAAGAAGTCTGTCAGGATTTGCAATTACTTTCTTTAAAGAATCTAGTATTTACTTGCAGGTAAAATTTGAATAAAAAGGATTAAAACAGTGAGACCAATCCCTTTTGATTTGAGATTTGGGTTTTTCATTAAAACATGAATATCACACCAAAGATCAACTCAAAATAGAATAAAGTTAATAAAATTTAATATTTGCAGGTGCATCTAAAAAATGTTTAGTGGAATCTGACAGGTTAAATCTCTGAGACAACTTTTTGTCTCCTTCCCCTGAACAACTATGCTGAACAATCTTTGTTTTAGATCAGTTGAGAGTTGTTTTGATGAGCCCATGATGCCACTCTTCAGAGGAGATTCAAATAGGAGAACAACTTGCAATTGGCCACCTTAAATATCTTTTCTCATGATTGGATACACCTGGCTATGAAGTTCAAAGCTCATTGAGGTTACCAAACCAATTTTGTGCTTCAGTAAGTCAGTAAAAAGTAGTTAGGAGTATTCAAATCAATAAAATTTTGAGGGTGCCCATACTTTTGCACCGGTCAAATTTTGGTTTAAAGCATATTGCACATTTTCTGTTAGTACAATAAACCTCATTTCAATCCTGAAGTATTACTGTGTCCATCAGTTATTAGATATATCAAACTGAAATGGCTGTTGCAAACACACAAATATTTAGAACTAAATATGACTGTATCATTTAAAAGTTACTTTATTTCAGTAATTTAGTTCAGAATGTGAAACTCATATATTGTATAGATGTACTGCACACAGAGTGATCTATTTTAAGTGTTTATTTATTTTATTGTTTTGGCTTTTATGAATTGGCTTACAGACAAACCTAAAAATCAATGTCTCAAAAAATGAAAATATTATATAAGACCAGTTGATACTTTTGGCAGTGTGTGCAGTTTGTGCCAAGTCCTGCTGAAAAATGAAATCCACCTCTCCATAAAAGTTGTCAGCAGAGGGAAGCATGAAGTGCTGTAAGATTTTCTGGGAAAACACTGCACTGACTTTAGACTTGATAATAAAAAACACAGTGGATCAACACCAGCAGATGACATGTCTCTCTAAACCTCTTCATGAGGTCTTCTGCGAACAGTAGATTATGATACCTTCAATCCTGTCCTCTGGAGGTTGTTGCTGATGTCACAAACAGTTGTTAAAGGGTCTTTCTTAACAGCACGCTCAATATTTCTGTTATCAACTGCTGATATTTTCCTTGGTCTACCTTTTCGTCGTCTGTTACTTAATACACCAGTGACGACTTTCTTCTCCTTCTATGGCCAATATGTGTGCAATGGCTCAAATTGATTTTGCATCTACTTTCAGCATCACAGTTGCGTGTTTTTTTTTTTTTTTTTTACCAAAGATTACCCTCCTAGCCTTACTCAGGAGCATTACAAATGTTATGTGAAGCCCTTTAACATGAGAGGTTTAATTGGCTCAGCCAAATAGAGACTTAAATGAAAAATGTAATGAAGACAATGTTTATATAAAAGAACTTTTTGTTTCTTACTTTCTTTCTAATGATGCATCTGGCCTAAAACTGCATGGATGAGCATAAGTGATGGTGTGTGTGTGTGTGTGTGTGTGTGTGTGTGTGTGTGCGTTGTGTGAGTGTCTAAAGCAAGATAGATACGAACAAGGGAAATCGAGGTGTAAAATTATTATTCTTCCTGCTGAGAGAAGACACTGTGCATTACTTACTGCCACAACCACACACACACCCTCATTACCCTTTCAAACATGCCACTGTGAATAATCAGACACTGCAGTGATGGCCCGGATGCCTAATACACACCAACTCTCTCTCTCTATCTCTTTATATATATATATATATATATATATATATATATATATACATCGTCTGGCCTGTCTGGTGTGTGTGATTACTGCTGGCTGGTGCTGCACCCGGTCTCTTCCTGACGGGGTGAATTAGTGGAAGAGGAAGAGGAAAGGGGGCGGGGCGTGGGCGTGTTCAGACTGCTGTTTTTCCTGCTCTGAATGGACGAACACTTCGGAAAATAGGATTCTGCTGAAGGAGAAGCAGAGAGTGTGAGATTTAACAGCTAACGCCTTCAGCACCATGACTCACGTACACACACTCCACAGCCCCCCGTCTCACACTCGTCTCACACTCGTCTCACACCATCTCACACTGCACTATAATCACACAGGCAAAATATACACACTGATATACACCAAGGTTGAGCTACTGCCTCCCATTAGTGTGAATATGTATATATTAATAACACTCTAAATGTAGGTATTGTGATATTATACACTGAGGGAGGAGGAGCTACAGTCCCTTATTAAAGTGATTCCTACATTTAGAGTGATATTAATATTTAAATATTCACTCTAATGAGAGACTGTAGCTCCTCCTCCCTCAGTGTATAGCACAATGCCTACATTTAGAGTGTTATTAATATAAATGTATATATTTACACTAATAAGAGACTGTAGCTCCTCCTCCCTCAGTGTATAATATCACAATACCTACATTTAGTGTTATTAATATATACATATTCACCCTAATGAGAGACTGTAGCTCCTCCTCGCTCAGTGTATAATATCACAATACCTACATTTAGAGTTTTATAGAGAGTTGGCAGGTTAGATCTGTCAGGGTGTGTGTTGAAGTAATAAGATAAAATGCAGGGCTTCCTTCACACACACACTTCTAATCCTGTTTCTGTCTTTTTGTCCATGTGGATCTACACATGTTATCAGGTGATCAGTAAATTCAGTGTGTAAGGGTTATATGAGTGCAGGGTATCTGGGAGGGAAGAGTGTGTGTTCTGTACAGAGCTGGGATTAATTCAGTGTGTAGTGTGTAATCTGATCCAGAAGAACACAACGTCCAACACAGATAAGCTTCACTCTGAGGAGACCATCCCAGACCGAGCCTGCCAATCAGAACCCACACAAACAAGAACACTGTACAATACTACCTCTGTGTTGGTTAGTGATCATATCGTTATCCTTCGTCTGACTTTCTGTGGAATATTTGAAAAGTTTGCAGTGTTTCGTGAATACAGATGATAAAGCAGCCATAATATTAGAATCACTGGCAAGTAAAGTGAATAGCTTTTATGATGTGCATCCAATGTCACCTCAAAAAGTGAATAGTAACCTCTTGAAGTTGAATCTGAGATACTTTAACAGGAACAAAGTATCAAAACATGCTTATTAATGGCATTTAATTCACAAAATCAAAAGAGAATCAGATACAGACATTATCCAGAGTCGTCCTTTCACTCAATCAGACAGACTCCACTCGGTTCTTTGACTTTGATTTGGGTTCACTCAGCAAATCAAAAAAGATTTCTTTTAAAATTTAAGTTCCTTTTAAAGGTAGAAGTGAACAATTTTGCTTTTTTGGATGAAAACTTGCTTTGAAAATGAAAACTTTCCTATTCTTGCTCAATGAACCAGCAGCAAGGTCATGGGTGATAACACTAATCGAGGCTTATGATGGTCTTATCCTATGTTACTAGATTTGATGGCTCATAAAGATATGGAGATGAGGACATGGAGATGAGGAAAAAAAAGTCATTGACATATATCAATCTGGAAAAGGCTTTGGAACTCCAGCAGACACAAATGGAGAAAACATGGAACACTGGTGAACCTTCCCACGAGTGACCTGCCTACCAAAATTATTTCAAAAGGGCATGAACAACTCATCCAGGAGGTCACAAAAGAACCCAGAACAACATTTAAAGAAATGCTGGTCTCACTTGCCACAGATAAGGTCAGTGTTAATGAATCCATAATAAGAAAGAGACTGATCATGGGCTCCATAGGAGAGTAAAGATAAAAAAAAAAACACTGCTGACAAAAAGACCAAAAACAACATTTCGATCCATCTCACATTTACCAACAAACATCTTGATGATCCCCCGGTCTTTGGGAAAATATTCTTTGGACTGACGTGACAAAAGTGGAATTTTTTGGAAGGTGTGTGTCTCGTTACATCTGGTGTAAAACTAACACAAAATTTCAGAAAAAGAACATCATACTGAATGTAAAACATGGTGGTGGTTGCATGATGGTCTGGGGCTGCTGGACAACTTGCTGTAATAGATGGAACCAGGAATTCTGCTGTTTACCAGACAACCCTGAAGGAGAATATCCGTCCATCTGTTTTGGACCTCAGAAGCTCAGGTGTACTTGGGTTCTGCAGCAGGACAATGAGCCAATGAGTCTGATTGAGATACTGTGGCTGATCTGAAACAGGACGTTTATACTCAAAAATCCTCCAATGTGTCTGAATTAAAACAATTCTGTAAAGAAGAAGAGTGGACCAAAATTCCTCCACAGAGATGTGAAAGACTCGTAGCCAGTTATCGGTAAAGCTTGATTGCAGTTGTTGCCGCCAAAGTTATGAAGTTCAGGGGGAAAACAGCTTTTTACACAGGGCTAGATTTTTAAAGATTTTTTGTCCATTAATCTATAAACTAATAATTTATTTTTTTTATATTTCACGTTATCTTTGTCTGATATTACAGTTTGTTTGATAATTGGAAAAATATCAATATATATATATATATATATATATATATATATATATATATATATATATATATATATATATATATATATAGGCACTTATCGTAGATTTTAAAGGGTTATTTAACTTGTGAGAGGGGCAGCAGTTCAGTTAACAGCTGTGCTGAACTTGTTAATATCTTGAATGTCTTGCCCTCTTAATGTGTTTGAGAGCATCAGTTGTAAAGTTGTGAAGAGGTAGAGTTGGTATACAGTGAATAGCCCTATTTGAGTAATGTTCTAATCCAGATTATGGATACAAGAACTACTCAACTAAGTAAAGAAAAACTTTACTTTGAGAAATGAAGGCCAGTCAATCAAAAAAAAAAATCAAGAACTTTGAAAGTATACCCAAGTGCAGTCGCAAAGACCATTAAAAACATTATGATGGAACTGGCTCTCATCAGGGCCGCAAAGACCAAGAGTTACATCTGTTTCCAATCTTTTGACTGGTACTGTCCATACGGTAGATGAACTGGCTGTTAGATGTTAAATTGCCCCTATATTTGAGTGTGTGGGTCAATGGTTGTACGTGATACCCAGCAATGGTCTGTCATCCTGTCCGGGAGGTGTGAGTGGGCGGAGCCCTGTTTTATTTCAAAAAAAGGGATATATCAAAGTCTGCTTTTCACAACACATGTTTGAGTTAGGGCATCATTTGAGTATCATGGCATTTATAAAGGAGATTTGTTGATGCTCGTCAGGCTGGAGAAGGTTACTAGAAGCGTCACGATTCTCTAAATCCTAGATTCGATTTTATTTCCGATTTTAGGGTCATGATCAGATCCGATTTTCTTTTTTCTTTTTTCTTTTTTACAGCAGAGAGGCCTATGCCAGTTTTAGATTAGTCTATGGTCATTCATTGCTTTGATTCATCAAATTTACAATATCTTATTTCAAAAGGTGGGCTTGATATAAGTGATGCAAAGTGATACAAGTGATCTGTAATACACCACATTAGACAATAACGGTCAAATTTAAATAATTTAATTATGATATATATATGTAATGCCATCTAGTGGCTTTTTTTGGGTAGCGGCAGTGTGCACTATTAAACCAGCAATGTGCAACATAACAAAATAAATAATAAAAAAAAATACAGGAACAGTCATGTACAAAATAATAGAACAATTAGAGCCTTAAACTGAACTCTATCTTACTATAACAGTTAAACATGAAAAATAAGACTATAAGACTTTTTCGGTCCCTGAGAATGACAAGTTTTTTTTTCTTTAACAAAGATATATTATTAACTTTATCTGAGAGAAAGATGCACCTTAAGGTACCAAAACTATTAACATATTTGAGGCTAGACAAAACAACTGTTATTTTTATATTTTCAAGTTTGAGCAGTCACAATGTCCGCAGCGTCGGCTACAGTGTGCTGCGCCGTTTGCGTAGAGGGAGGGATTGTCGATCCTCTTTTTGACTTCGAGGCTCGAGACCATGACATAATTTCGATCGATTTCGTAACCTATAAAACCTATAAAGGTTACAAAACCATCTCTAAAGAGTTTGGACTCCATGATCCACAGTCAGACAGATTATGTACAAATAGAGGAAATTAAAGACCATTGTTACCCACCCTAGAAGTGATCAACCAACAAAGATCAGTGTAATAGGTAGAGAGGGGTTACTTCTAAGCAGCTGAAGGCCTCTCATTTTCATGAGTCAACTATCACAAGAACTATAGAAACATAGAAAACTCCATAGATTTTGCATCACAGCCCTGACCAGGAAAATAAATCTCCACCCTGACTGTTTTTAGCTGCTCCATCCTTGACAGTTTTAAAAGCATAAATCTAATTCTAATCTTCTTTTTAAAAAACTTATAAAGGGCAAAATGATTATATATTATTTTATATGAAAAATGCACTACAAGATTAGGGACATTTCAGGCTCTATTGTGCTTTATTTGTACTTATATTTAAGTATGAGTAGGACCTCATAAGTATTTTGTTTTTATACTGATTCATAGAGAACAGTTACACCATAAGTGTTGGAAAGGTAAGTACAGGGTAAGTTTCATAAAGTTACCTAGTTGTTCCTGGTTCTTTATTTATACGTACAGTTAAAGTACCTGTAGGGCCCACGAAGTAATTTGAATGTCTCAAACTTTTCATCCAAATAAGTTTCACTACAGGTAATGGGAATTTACCCTCTAAAACGCGGGCTGTATTATAAAGCATTACCCTAACCTTTTCTAAGCTGAAAAGACAACCCTAACGCATTAGCTTTTGGAACATATACAAGAAAAAAGGAACTAAAACACTCAATAAAGTTTTCTGACCAAGACATCAGCTTTTGAAAAGCCCCAGCCTCTCAAAGTCTCATCACATTTTAGAGTCTGTGTAAACGAAGTCAATGCTGTTCAGTCTGAAAACGAGGTCGTGAGGAAGGCTGGAACCTCGGTGTCGATCCTCGATTGTGTGCGAGCACCGCATCGAAGGTCAAAGTCTGCGATTCAACACTTCAGTGCTGCTACTTAGTTATTTAATGTATTTAACGACGTGACCTCTGAGGAAAGCCTGGAGCTCAGTGAAGATGTCACTGGGTTTAAAGTGGGCATGTGTTTAGCGAGACAGCAAGGTCGTCTTTTCTCTGAGAGACTGAGAGAAAGGACGGCACTGAAAGCCAGTTATCCAACATCCGGCTGCAGGATTTCATAAGCCCAGTGTCCCTATTGAAAACTCCTCACTAATACTACTGTTTAAGGTATAAATATTATATATTACTCTTAATGGAGTGAGTTTGGCATTTTAATATGTGAAAATATTCATTTACTAATCGAATAGTTTTTACTAATCTAATAGTTCAGCACAACCACCCTTATAAAACAGCAATTTATCAGTATGTATTGTGGATATACTCCATTTTCACATTTTTCTCTGTTTCTCTCTCTGCCCTGGTAAAACAAAAATATATACTTAATTGAGAAATGTCTCTAAATGAAGTATGAAGTATGCTGTAAATATACAAAAATATTTATGTACTTACCTAAAATATATTAAGAGTACATTCATATTATGCTTTCATCAAATGTTTGCATAATATAGTGCATTTTAAATAAATCGACTACTATGAAGTAGGGGTGGGCGATATGGGTCTAAAATAATATCACGATATTTCAGGGTATTTTTGCGATAACGATATACTTGGCGATATGGGAAAACTAAAATAATTCATTCATTTCAGGAATATAGTATAATAGTATAACAGTATAATCATGATGTGGCAAAATAAATAATATAGCATAAAATAATATAATGCAGCAAATAATATTGCAGAATATTTAGTGCATGCATATAAACTGCAAACTAAAACAATTATACAATACATACACGTAAAGCTTCACAGTAAATAATAGACTACTTTTAAGACAGAACAGCCCTATTATCACAATATGGATTTTTAATATCATGATATTTCTGTGTCACGATATATTGTATACGATATAATATTGACCACCCCTACTATGAAGTACACTTTTAGTTTAATGAAATTTAATATACTTCCAAAATACTTATTTTCAAATATACTTTTTGTACATTTTTAGCAAAGTGTGTTAAAATCAATTGTTACAGAAGTTTATTTCTACATTGGTAAAATGTTAAAAATATATATTTAGGTATTCATTAATATAACAGGTAAAATGTATTTCAATGCTCTGTAATTATTAATTAAGAAAATATAAATATAAGTCAATTATGGCATACAATGTTAAATAACACATTTAAATGTTAAATAAAAAATTATTACATTTGTTCCTTGCTAAAATTTGTAGTACGTTATATTAAAATTATTATACATTTTTATACCCAGCTTAGTATACTAGAAGTGTGCACTAATGTAAATGTATTTAACATCAATTCCTAGTACATTTCTAATATACCTGGTGTATAACAGTGATACAGTTACAGTATGTACAGTATGTACTTTTGTACATTGTTACAGTAGTTCATTACTACATTGGTAAAATGCTTTACAAATATATTTAATTATTACATTAATATAACAGGTACAATGTATGTCAATGCTCTGTAATTATAATAAGGAAAATATAAACATAAGTAAATTATGGGATACAGTGTTAAATAGCACATCTAAATGTCAAATAATCTAAATGTCAAAAAAAATAAATTGCAGTACATTATATTAAAATTATGATTAATTTTTATACCCAACTTAGTATACTAGAAGTGTGCTTCTTACAAAGGACAGGAACAAGAAGCATATTTGTACTCTAATAAAAATGAATTTAGCATCAATTCATAGTACATTTCTAATATACTCATTAAGTGTATTATAATTTTACTGTAAGCATATTTAAAATATGGGGTTACATACAGGAAGTAGTATGTTTAAATGTTACTTAAGTATATTTAAAATAGTTCCATTTTATTACAGTTAAGCACACTTAGCACAATTTAAGTAAGAATTTTGTACTATTTATATGCAATTAAAGTGTAATAAGCACTGATTATTAATGTGGCTACAAGTACACCTTAGTGCACTACAGCATAATAATGCTTAGTCTATTTTAATCAATTTTTTTCACTAGGGTCTCTCTCTCTCTCTCTCTCTTTCTTTTTAATATCTCACTCTTGATAATTCAAGTTAATGACTGTGCGAGGTACAGTGTTGCCAAACATTCTAACAAATTAACAACAACAACAATGATTTCATGAACATACATAATGGATACAATAATAACAAGAAAGTGCATCTCTATCTCGATCACATCTGTCGTACAGTGACCACACAGTCTCTCCTCTCTGGGCAGCCAGGACTGTTTATACCTGCCTCTGTCTACGGCCAGGCTGTACCTCCCTAAAAAGGAAGTATATCTAAGAGCATTAAAAATATGTTCAAATTAGCAAAAGAATACTTAATTTTTTTTTTCAAATTAATATACTTTATGAAAACACACTTCTCACAATTCTCTGTATTTCCATAAAATTGAATTTTTCAGCAACGTTTTAAATTATAGGTTGTGTTGATAAAAAACAAAAATAAAGCTGCATTAAATACTGCTTAAAGTGCACTTTAGTGTATTTTTTTTCCAGTACCATTAAGGTGTACGTAATATGTGCATCAATACATAGAGTAGTATATTTACAATATACTGGGGTTGGACAATGGAACAGAAAAACCTGTCATTTTAGTGTGGGAGGTTTCATGGCTAAATTGGAGCAGCCTGGTGGCCAATCTTCATTGATTGCACATTGCACCAGTAAGAGCAGAGTGTGAAGGTTCAATTAGCAGGGTAAGAGCACAGTTTTGCTCAAAATATTGCAATGCACACAACATTATGGGTGACATACCAGAGTCTTTTTCCCTGCAGGCATGTAACAGTATTAGACGTTATACTGACGTAAAACATTTTATCTGGTGTCACGACCAACACTCAACCTGAAATTAACATCTACTGACGTTGGTGGCCAGCAGGATGCTCTCTGCCTCTCTCTCTCTCTCTCTCTCTCTCTCGCTCTGTCTCTCTTTCCCACTTTCTCCAATACTCTTTCTATCTCCATCTCTCTCCCTGCCTTTCTCTGTCCATTTCTCTCTCTCTTTCTTTGTCTCTCTCCATCTCTCTTTCTCACTCTCTCTCGCTTTCTCTGTCCTTTCTCTCTCCAATAATCCCCTTCTCTCTGTCTGTTTCTCTCTCCATCTCAGTCTCTCTGTCTGTCTCTCTTCCCATCTCTCACTCTCTCTCTCTCTTTCTTAGTGGGGTTTATCAGGACCAACCATCACACTACTCTCTCCCTGTCTTATGTTCTTTCATTCTTTCTTTCTTTCTTTCTTTCTCACTTCTCTTTCTATCTTGCTTCTCTCTCCTTTTTTCTTCCTCCCTTTCTCTGTCTGTTACTCACTCTCTCTCTCTCTCTCTCTCAGTGAGGTTAATCAGGACCAAGTTTCTCAATTCTCACACTACTCTCCACCTCTCCCTCTCTTATTCTCTCTCTTTCTGTCCCTTTTTCTCTATCTTGTTCTCTGTTTCTCTTGCTCTCTTTGTCTCTCTCTCTCCATCTCTTTCTTTTGTCCTGTCCTTTTTTCTTTCCATCTCTTTCCCCCTCTATCCATTTCTTTCTCTTTTTGTCTCTCTTGCTCTTTCTGTCTGTTTCTCTCTCCATATCCCTCTACCCCACTTCTACCCCTATTCTGTCTCTTTCTTTCTCTCTATCTTGTCCCCTTTCTCTCTTGCTCTGTCTTTGTCTTTCTTTGTCCGTCCCTCTCTCTCTCTTTCTCTCTCTCTATTTCTCTTGATCTTGCTTTCTCTCTCTCTTTCTCTCTCTATTTCTCTCTCTCTTAGTGGGATTTATCAAGGGGGTTATATTTATGCTACATACTCACACACTACTCTCTCTCTCGCCCTCTCTTGTTCTTTCTCTCTCTCTCTCTCTCTCTCTCTCTCTCTCTCTCTCAGCGAGGTTAATCAGGACCAAGTTTCTCAATTCTCACACTACTCTCCACCTCTCCCTCTCTTATTCTCTCTCCTTCTGTCTTTCTTTCTCTATCTTGTTCTCTGTTTCTCTTGCTCTCTTTGTCTGTCTCTCTCCATCTCTTTCTTTCGTCCTGTCCTTTTTTCTCTCCATCTCTTTCCCCCTCTATCCATTTCTCTCTCTCTCTTTTTGTCTCTCTCGCTCTCTCTGTCCGTTTCTCTCTCCATCTCTCTCTACCCCACTTTTCAGTGGGGTTTATTCTGTCTCTTTCTTTCTCTCTATCTTGTCCCCTTTCTCTCTTGCTCTGTCTTTGTCTTTCTTTGTCTGTCCCTCTCTCTCTCTCTCTCTTTCTCTCTCTATTTATCTTGATCTTGCTCTCTCTCTCTTAGTGGGCTTTATCAGGGGGTTATATTTATGCTACATACTCACACACTACTCTCTCTCTCGCCCTCTCTTGTTCTTTCTCTCTCACTCTCTCTCTTTCTCTCTCTCTCTCTTGCTCTCACTTTTATCAGGACCACAGGCTGCAGGAGCAGCAGAGACAGACAGCTCGTCCTAATGAAATAAAGACTCCCTGAAGCAGAGTAAACATGTTTCAGAGAGAAAAGCTGGGTGTGTAAATGAGGGCCATTAGTGGGGGTGACAGAGCGAGAGCAGGTTAAAGCCGCGCCATCATTACACTCTTCTGTCATTAAAGCACAACCGTGGAGATATCAAAACAAAATGAACAGAGAAAGAAGAGAAGACTAAACAAAGTAACAGCAAGAGATGATCTGTTTTTATTAAAAGTCTAAAAAGATTAAAGTTCCATCCATTACGTAAACATAGTTTTTGAACTTTTTCAGAATATATAGGGCTCTGTCTTACACCCTGCGCAAAGCACGTTACAATGCTTATTGCTATCTTACACCCTGCGTGAACAGTCTATTTTCACGTCTTGCATTAGGTAAATATCTAGCGTATTGCTATCTTGGTGGCGGTGGCGGAAAACACAGGTGTGCCACTGCCTGATTAAAACCCTACAAGAAACGCCGCAGCATGCAAATCCAGCTTTTACATCAACAATAAAAAGGATACAGAATAAAGTATTATTGCTCTTCCCGTATATGACCTGCTCACACACCTTCACAGTGTGAACGAGAAAATCAGTTTCCTCTGCTGAAATGCGCAGAAGCGCTGCGCTGTTAAAATACCAATCTGCCATAGTCAGAGCACATTTGTTTCTAATAGGGAATGGCAAGTGACATGCAAGTTATGGTTTATTTCACTTTATGCCCAAGACACACCCATGATTAGTACAAGTACATGCCTTTTGCGTGTTTTGATCTGCACAAGTCTTATTTTATTTGCGTCCTTAAGATACGAAAGACACACTGACACACCGTAAATCAAGCTGTGCGGTGCTCGGTTGAAGAATCGCTTATATATCACTAAAATAGAGCTTATAGTCTTTAACATTTGCAGAGCAGGGGGTTCTCCAGGACCACGCCTGGGGTATACTACTAAGAATCAGGTCTTGTCACTAAGAGGTCACCGGTTTGAGATCCTGAATTAACAGAACAGGACTGAATTTTTTTCTGAATTGTTTGAAGTTTGCCTATCTTGGTTTGCAAGCCACAACGATACCCCCTCAACAGGATAACATTCTACACAGAACGCATCTTTTAATTTGCCAAAGGGAAGTTCTATTGACTTCTCGCAAGGAATCCTTATCGGATACAGGTGGTAGCTTACCTGTGACCACATATACATTGGTTAATTGACAGCTCTCATTTGATTGGCCCACACAAAGTAATATAGGTCCAAGTCCAAGGAGCTCCAAGCAGATCTGAGAAGGATGATTATAGATTTACATCAGCCAGGAACACCTCTTGGGGACAGCTCTAAACAATTGCAGATTACAACATCATCATACGTTCAGACAACTGCGAGGTCTAGAAACTAGAAACAAAGATGTAGAGGAAAAAAATATCCAAACTGTCACCCTCAGCTGAGATGAAAGTGGTTCTGGTAGGTCAGGAACAACCCAAGACCATCGAAGGCAAGGCAAGGACATATTACAGTCAAGCAGTGGACTGGGAGACTGCCATTTAAGAAAAATCTGGTTCAGGCTTTACTAAAGTTTGAAGGTGAACCATATGATGAAAAGATGCAGCATTCAGTCTACTTTACCAACTGTTAAGCATGGTGGTGGGAGTATCATGATCTATGGCTGTTTTGCTTCCAGTTGAACTTTTATATTGACAAAATTGTATGAAATAATGGTGAATACCTTGGAACTGTTTTAACGTAACCCAAAACGATCAGCTGAAAAAGTTGGGTTTTACAACAGGACAATGACCCCACAAAAATAGATAAAGAAAAATGTAATGGGCAAATTGTTAGATATTTAATTTTTCTAACTATTTAAATTCTGATTCAAATTCAGCCAGCAGATTTGTCTGTGACACTGGTTTTAGTTCTGGTTGTGGTTGAAACGGTGCAATAGTTTCGGGTCCCAGAGGGTCGCAGATGGATTCTCTCTGATTAATGAAAATCTCTCAGGCCCAGACTGATGGATTATCAGAGGCTTCGCCCTGTCGTACATCACTGACAGAGACGCTCCCATGGCAGCCACATCTCTAACCCATCCATCGCCACTGCGTTCCCAAATCACGCCTGCTATCTCTACCTGACCCCTGCAAGAAAGAAAGAGAAAGGAACAACAGACAGAGAGAGAGGGAGAGAGTTGTGAGAGAGGAACAGAGGGAGAGCGAGAGAGCAGAAAGAGAGAGAGAATGGACAGCTGTAGTTCGGGTTCGGGGAGAGTGACAGAGATCACGCTATCATCCAGCTGTTCTTCTGTCAATCAACAGCAGCGAGAGAGACTTGATTAGATGCTTTATCAAGTGAATGTCACACTCAGCTCAGAGACTGAAATCTGACATTTTACAGATAACAGAAAATAGAAACAGAGGAAGAGTGAGGGAGGCAGGGAGATACAGAAGAAGAAACAAGAGATAAAATGTGAATGGAATGTTTATGCAATTTACAAATAACAAATGTCTTTATCATGTGTTAATTCTTCTTTGTGCTGTGTTTTTTCTTGTTTTTATTTATTCAATGAAAATTGATTTGCCTTTTGTGTGTGAAATGTGCTCAGTGAATACACGTACCTTGCCGTGCCTATTACGTTTAATAACATTCTTTGTGCTGTTTTAATGTAAACAAGTCACCTAGAGATGCGTAGGTAGATTTATAGCTTTATTTTCATTGCTCAATACAAGGCATTACAATATTAGAGTTAAAGATCTCCTGCTAAAAGTCACTTTTTCTTGTTCTTTGTAAAATACAAGTTGTAAATGCATGCTGCATATGAAACTATTCCTCAACCGCCATTGTCTGCAGAAGCTTATAAACGGAAATGTTCACAGTACTACAGTTTTACAGTAGTGTATTGTATATTATGTATCTGCAGTGAGGAAAGTTGAGTTGAGTTGAGTTAAGAGCTGCTGTTGAATCCAGTTGTAAATGGTGTAGTTTTACAGTAGTGTATTGTATATTATGTATTCGAAGTTTAGTTGAGTTACTTTAGAGCTGTTGTTGAATGCAGTTGTAAATGGTGTAGTTTTACAGTGGTGTATTGTATATTATGTATCTGTAGTTGAGTTGAGTTGAGTTTAGAGCTGCTGTTGAATCCAGTTGTAAATGGTGTAGTTTTACAGTAGTGTATTGTATATTATGTATGTGAAGTTGAGTTGAGTTAGGGCTGCTGTTGAATCCAGTTGTAAATGATGCTCTGTGTTCAGAATTCAGTGCCAGCAGAGATAATTACTGAGCCTGATCAGAGAGATCTGTGGGTAATCTGTGTTTTAGTCATCAGGAGCTACATTTTTACATCCTGGCACTCCGGTGGGACGCAGATGCTCCATTTGATGAGGTTTATTTCGGCTAACCTTTTGGATCAGGGGACGCTGCAGTTGCTCACATTGTCCAATAAATTACAGCCAGTCTCTCAGGCAGCTGGACGCGTGCCAATTTCACTCTTCCCCCGTTCGTCCGGCCGCTGAATAACGATGTAATTTGCCGGCCGGCACTCAGGAGTCCTCAATTTCCTCTCTCCAATTACAAACCGATCTGCAGAATTATTTCCTTTTATTCCGGTGTTCAGGAGGTAAATCGTATTACCTCACGCAGCGAGAGCCGGCGGGGGGACGTTTGTGTAATTCATAATTACATCAGAGCTCATGAATATTGCATCAGTTCCTGCTTTTCTTCACGCAGTTTGACAGGCCTGCACTGAAGACCAGCGCTGGAACAGAAGGACACAATGGATTTACTGTCAGTGATCAAATTCAGATCAGAATATAATATCTGCTGTTCTAAATACAGACAGGGATGTGTTAAAAAGTTATAATCTCTGTTCTATTGTATAATTCTATAGAATTCTGTAACATAGGTTATATAGTGCACATTGGGGATTGGGCTAGGGGGTTGCCCTGTGACAGCAGTCAGATTTTTTGTAGTTGTAATTCCTTTCCTGACCTTTTGGGGGCAGTACTGCTTTTTTAACTCAGTTTACAAGCCAACTAATAATGGAAGCCATGTGGTAACAATGGAGGTTCAGAGGAAGCTGTTGCTTCTTTCCTCTAACTAATATATCTTTGTTTGAGGAACTTTTAAGTTCAAACTTAAAATAAAAATAAGTGGTTTTATTGTTTTTGTGTTAGAAAAATCTTGGTACTCGTTTGTACTTATTGAAGTTTTGTTCTGTTTTTTTTTTCTTTTGTTCTCTTTTTTGCACTCTTTTCCCAATTTAAGGACTCATAAGGGCTTCTATGGACAAATCTTCCAACCATCAACAACAACTTCACCGAAGCTTCTTCTCAGACAAAGCAAAGTTGGATTATTTTTTTCACTGTTTCACTACATTTCCCAGGATTGGTGGATATTTTCTGGGGACATTTAAGCCAGACGTGGTAAGAATTACACAATTCTTTTTGAAAGATTCTTTTGAAAGAGCTTAAAATATTGGATAAATGTATTATTTGCGTGTTGTTGTTTTTTTTAATCAATTAGTGGGTTGTAGATATTGGTTTTCATTTATGTAATTTTGTTGTGTTTGGTAAATTTGGGCTTTAGTAAAATATTTCTTTGCTCATATCAGCCAGGTGGTTTGTAGTAGTTTGGTAGCTGCTTAGCTTTCTTAAATATGCACTTTAAACACACTTTTTCTCTCATAAATAACAAAATGATTTTGCTATCCCACCTAAAATGCTGCTAATTTACTATTCTGCTGTGGCAGCACACAGGCTTCAGGCTGTAGATACTATTTTTGGTGCTTTTAAGGTGAAACAGAACATTTAAATGGGAATATATGTTATGTTTTATATGGACTGTTTGTGATTTCTGCACACACTAAGCAGAAATGTGTGAAACTTTAAACTTTAAAACACTTTATCATCCACTACAGTCTAAAAAGGGACCTCTGTTTTAAAGTATATAAAATTAGTTTTAATGCAGGGAAACTGTTAAGGTGGAATGGAAATGTGTTTTAAGGCAGAAGATAAATGGGAACAAGAAACTAAAAGCTTCATATGCTGCAGTTGACCTAGTGAGGAACCCCCCAATTAACACAGTTTAATTCGCACCCTAATTAAATAAACCATTGCAGCCCTTTAGGGGTGGGCAATATGGCCCTGAAATAATATCACGATATTTCATGGTATTTTCGCAATAACGATACTCTTGGCGATATGATGAAATACTGAATTAAAAAAAATGATTTCAAGAATACACTTCTGCAGCAAAATGAATATTAAGTTTTCTTGTGGCATACGATATGGTATGGCACACCCCTAACTGAGATATTAAAAAATACAAGACATTTTTCAGATTTCAACAGAATGTCAATGATCCAGAATGTCATGATACTAATAATAATGCACTCCATATATCTCCATATATGCAGGATTAAAGTAAAATAAATGATACTGGACAGATATAATCTGTCTCTAATAGATATGAAATTGGAAAGGAGAACAGTGTGAATTTTTTACTTTTGCTAAAAACAGCAAAAAAGTAGTGCCCTGATGTGGTAATGAGGGGTGGGTGATATGGCACGATATTTCAGGGAATAATATCGTACACGATATTGAAAATAATTGGCGATATTATCGCATGCCATACGATATAGCACACCCCTACAGCCCTTTTTTGTTGGGGTATTTAGGGGGTTCTATGTTTGTTTTGGAGGGTTATATGTTATATGCGTGTGTTGAATGTAGTTGTGCCTCAGCGGCAGAGTATAATACAGAACCGGCCTGTGCCAACACTATGGCTTTCAAAAGTAAAAGATTCATATCCATGCTTTTCTCCAAATTTACTCGGACTGTCAGGTCTGACTGCAACGAGAGCCAACTAGCAAAGACTCGACTGGAACTGAATGTTTAGGAACCTTTTACTTTCACTGTATATCTCTGAATTTACTGTTATTTATTTTTTTACACTCATACCTTTTGATTCACATATTTCAGAGATGGGTTAAAGAAAGCCCTGAAGAATGTTGTTACCTGATTCTGTGGCTTATTTACTGTAAGAATCTTTCATAAGCAATAGAGGACATAAAAATCCAGGGCAAAACATTCTTTATTTTTAGTAATTCAGTTCAAAATGCGAAACTCATTATAAAGATGTATTACACACAGTGATCTATTTTAAGCATTTTTTTCTTTTAATGTTGATTATGGCTTACAGCCAATCAAAACCCAAAAATCAGTGTCTCAGAAAATTGGAATATTATATCTTTATTCTATATATATATATATATATATATATATATATATATATATATATATATATATATATATACATTATACAATATGATCCAAACCATCACAGATCATCAGTAAATTTTACATTTTATTTGTAAATAAAGGGAGCAGAGTCTGGAGGAAGAGTGGAGAGACACACAGTCCAAGCTGCTTGAGGTCTAGTGTAAAGATTTTACAATCAGTGATGGTTTAGAGAGACATGTCATCTGCTGGTGTTGATCCACTGTGTTTTATTATCAAGTCTAAAGTCAGTGCAGAGTTTGTTTTCCCACAAAATCTTACAGCACTTCATGCTTCTCTCTGCTGACAACTTTTATGGAGAGGTGGATTTCATTTTCCAGCAGGACTTGGTCCTATATAATATTCTAATTTTCAGAGACAATAATAAAAAAACCCCACTTAAAATAGATATTTATGTGTGTAATACATCTTCTGTATATAATACGAGTTTCATTAATTTGAACAGAATTACTTAAATAAAAAAGTAACTTTTCAATGATATTCCAATTTTTTAGATGCACCTATAGGTAGGAGAAATGTCTGAATTGAAGGAGGACTGGAGGAGTTCCTTTCTGAAGGCCAGTGTTTTGTATAAGCAGTTTGCATGACTAGTTTAATAATTTCTTTAGTGCTTGGACCCCTTTGGGTTGCCACATCCATCCTGACCCACTTCCTGCCTCAGAGTGAATTGGACAGGCTCGTTAAAATGCAAATTATTCCTTTTCCCTCTTATTGCCGTTTTGTCACTTTCCCTCTCCTGGTGTGAGTCGTGATGAGGAGAGAGAGAGAATGAAGACTCGGAGGTGTGAACCTGTAGTGAGTTGATAAGTTTGTGCTTATTTTAATATACAGACATCCAAACTCATCTAGAGAACTATTCTCAGAACAGATTAGCGCTCAGTTGATAAGTGAGGTAATGTCATTCTGGAATCATGGACTGTCATTATCAGCAGTTTTTCTCAGTGATTTAAAGGAACAGTATGTACCTGTGAATGACAACAGACATGAAAAATGGTTACCGTGGTCTCATTTTAGATGCCAAAGTGGGTCGCCAGTTCATTTAACTGTGATAGAATACAAAACTCGTTATTTGAAAGTACTTACATCTCCCTCATCTGCTGATTTGCCACAAACAGTAGATACAGATCCCTCCCACAGACAAAGTCTTATCATAATCTGGCTAATATTGCTTCATACTGTCGGAGGTTCTCAAACAGCAGACCAAAATGGTCTACATGAACAAGCACAAGAACTTTTACTGGTAACACACCATACAGTCCCAGTCAAATATTAGACACCCCTCTTCTCATTCAATGTGTTTCTTTTCTTTTTCTTTTTTTTCATTTTAATGATTATTTTACTATCAAATTTAATATTAAAGACTATATTAAAGCTATACAGGAATGCATGCAGAATTATTTTGTAAACAGAAAGTGTTAAACAAACCAGAATATTTTTTTATACTTTAGATTCTTTAAAGTACCACATTTAGCTTTAGGGAAAGATCTGCGCTCTTGGTATTTTAATCTCAGTGTCTTCATGAGGTAGAACCACCTAGAATAGTTTTCTCAGTGTCTTGAAGGAGTTCCTGGAGGTGCTAAACAAACAACCATCTCAGTTGATCAGGTGTAGTTCAGGGGATTGTGGAGGACAATTTTTTTTTTTTTTTTTTTTTTTTTATAAATATATACTGTTTAGTACATGATTCCATATGTGTCCCTTAATTGTTTTGATGTCTTTAATATTAATCTACAAAGTAGAAAATAAATTACCTCTACATTAAGATGGCGGCGCCCCGAGATGTATGTTTTGCTACAGGTTGTAAATATTGGTTTTAATAAGCTTCTTGTGCACTTTTAAAGTTATTAATGCCGCCATCAAGCTGCCGGCGCTCAGAGGGAGCACAATTGGCCTTGCTTCCTCTGGGTGGGTAGATGGCGCTCTCTCCCCACATCAATCCTACGGTGATGTCCACAGCACAGTGCATCTGTGAGCTGATGTACCGGAGCCGAGGTGTGGCTGGCTTCCCACGTATCGGAGGAAGCATGTGTTACTCTTCACCCTTCTGGTGTGTTGGGGCATCACTAGTGGTAGGGGGAGTCCTAATGAGTGGGTTGGGTAATTGGCTGTGTAAATTGGGGAGAAAATGGGAAAAAATAAAATTATATAAAGTTATTAATGCCTCATGTGGAGCTACTTTGAGCCTGGATAACAGTGTAAAAAGTGATTTATCTGCTGGGGCAGATTCTAAAGCATGTTTGGAGAAACTGTTTGGAAAGAACTCAGGTGGGCAATTCAACAAAGGTTAGTACTCTTTATCATGTTTTCCTACACCCAAAGTCCATTTTACATCACCGAATAAGAAGTTGTACCCAGGCTTTTGACTGGTTTTGTATAATTTCATTAGTGCCTAAATTCTAGACTCAATATAGAGTCAAACATTTGGTTTCTTTTTGTATATTTTTTGCAAATTGGCTTCTTCTGAGGTAATGAACAGCTGTGACTCGTCCACTTCTTCTTTGTGACTGATAGCAGTTCTTGTTAGCATGTTTTAGCATGAGCTTTTTAGCCAGCCTTAGTCTGAATCACTGAATGCGTATGAATGCGAGTCTAAAATGTTAAAATAACCTAAAGGGGACATCTTATACATCTTTTAAAACAAGTTAGAATAGGTCTGTGGGCTATACAAAACATTTTCAATCATTTCTTTGCACAAAATCACTCTCACATAAAGATAAGGATATCACCAGCTCTGTTCTTGCCAATTTCAGTCACTTTTAGAATGAACCACTTAAGGACTTGGTCACTTTTCTGCAGATAAGATGTTGCTGGCCACGCCATGTATACGCTGAGTGTGCTTAACTGTGATAGAACACAAAACTCATTATTTGAAAGTCCTTACATTTCCCTTATCTGCAGATTTGCCACGGATAGTAGATACAGATGCCTCCCACAAACAAAGTCTACTGGCTATTCATGCGTTATAGTGTCTGAGGTTGGCAACCAGCCAACTGATCTAGTGGGTGAGGCTCTGGTGGGGCTTGGAGGAGTGATGTTGCCATAAGGGAGCCATCCAAAAAGCTTATATAAGCAAATGATTCCTGACACCAAAGACTTTTAGCTGATTCACAGAAAACGAATGGGTCTTTTTTCACGCTTTTCTCGCACAAGTGTTTATAAGGGCAGTCGAAACCCAAATGGAAATACAAAAGCATGCAAAAGGTGAGTTTTACATAATATGTCCCTTTTTAAAGTGCCCATTCCTCCTAGTCGTTGTGGAAAATGCCCTACCTAATATTAGTTTAGCTTAGCTGAAGCTTAGTGATAACCTGTTTATGAATAAATTGCTTAATCATTGATATTACTTTTTATATTTTTTTTCAGGAAGTCAATTTAAGATCTCATTTTCCAAAAGCATTTTTGCTAGTAGTATCTTATATTTAGCAATGTTTAAATGTTGAATAGCTTTGTAATTCAGATGATTCAGTGATGAACAAGAGATTGAAAAAAAGGCTCATGCGATGACGAGTCTCTACTCTGTGGCTGATCAGTGAACACATATACATTTCAGTGTCTAAAATGCCCATCTTTTTAAAGCTAGTGGTGCTAGTAAATGACACGCCTATGATAAGTAACCTTAGTGAAGCTCAGTGATTACCTGCTCAGCAGAAAAATAGTCAAACACCCATTTCCATGGCTGCAGCACACTGTTTACATGCTCTTGTCTGTACCTGGCAAACCTGAGTGTGGAAATGGGATTGGGGGAACGGCAGTGGGCAGGTTCGGAGGCTACAACCTACACAGATTTCCGTGATGTACAACACAGTGCAAACAAGAAAATACTGACTGAAGCTCTGCTGACAAAAGGTGCCAGTGCTTTAACTCAGCATGTGTCCTTAATATCTAGTGATAGCTGTATCCTGATCATGCTATAACTTACTGCATAAATGTTAATCATTAATAGTTCTTTAAGAAATCGAATATTAAAAGTTAAATTAAGTTACATTTAAACCTTTTTAGAATATTCTCTTCCTCCTCTGCCCTTCCTCTTTCTATTTTGGGATTTCCAGCACTGCAGGACATCCCATTCTCTCTCTCTCTCTCTCTCTCTCTCTCTCTCTCTCTCTTTCTCTGAGACGTGGTGAAAGGTGACTGAAAAGCAGATCCTGAGGGAAGTTTGGCAGGAGGCAGATAAAAGAATGAATCAGAGAGACTGAAAGAAAAAGAGTGAGTGAGAGACAGAGAGAGAGAGAGAGCAATATAGTGTGAAGCTTTCTGGTGGACAGAATGGATTTCCTGTGAAAAGAGAAAGGAAAAATAAAGTAGAAGAAAGAGAGAGAGAGAGAGAGAGAGAGAGAGAGGAGCAACGGAAGCTGTGTTTGTAGAAGAGATGTGCAAGTGTGGAGAACCTTGTTAAGGTTTAAAGCCCTGAGGAACACATTCTGATATATTGAATATATATATATTTTTTTGTATAAATATTAAACCTGAGTATTTTTGAGATTCAAGCATTCAGCAAAGTTAAAACAGAACATCCAAACAAAAATACTATGAACAAGGCTCAGAGTGTTACAGCAGACTAGGCTGATGACTGACTCTATGCCCTGAGGATTGTTAGGTTTAATTCCGGGTCATTTGGCTTCTCCATCAGCAGCCGGAGTCTGAGAGAGCACAGTTGGCCATGCTCTTTCTGGGGTGGCTGGGATTCTGGCCAGCACAGGCATCATTTGGCTGATGTATCAGATGTAGGGATCCCACACTTTCCTCTGAGCATTTTTTGATGGTACTTAATGATGGAAAAGAGGCGGAGTCGTAGAAGTGAATAAGTTTATTACCGCTCATAAATTGGGGGAAAACTCTAATCAAACATCTAGAAAATGCACTGATAAGACCACTCTACGGGTGGCCTGAGCCATTGGTAGTGGTCTCAGTATCATAATATAAGTACGTTTTTAATTCTTTTTTTTTATTTAGTTATTATAATTTTTTTTTTTTTTTTTTTTTTGGAATTTCCCAAACTTTAGGCTTGAGTGAGGTTTTGATGTCTGAAATTGGATGACAGAACAGCATTAGTCTGGAGCTCTATAAAAATAAAATAAAATAATAGTAATTCAAAAATCCAAATAAGTTACTGTATTTTTTGCGCTATAAAGCACACTTAAAATCCTTTAATTCTCCCAAAAATCCACAGTGCACCTTATAATCCTGTGCGCCTTTTGTACAAATTCTACCAGTCAGGTTGTAAAGAGCAGTAAAGCCAGTAGAGCAGTAAAGTTTCTCCAGCACCGAGGCTGGAGCAGTATTAGCATTAGCCGCGCATTAACCTCTGCGCTAGCTCTTTTGCTGTTCAGAGGTGAGTATATCGGACTGTAGTCTGTGTGTTTACCATGTTAAAACGAGCTACATGGGACGAACTGCTAGCTGATAGTGCCCTGCGTTACCGGAACATTCAGGGTTCCTCAGTGTAGTGCTGTTGGGCGGCATTTACTAGCACTAATCATGGCTAGCGCTGCTGCTAACCGTGCTAAAATACTGGAAATCTAAGCTTACTGTAAGTAAACAGAAGCACAAATTAGAACAGAAACATAGCGACACTCTTATTACTAAATATTTTTTATTCTCTTATTACTAATTATTTCTTATTACTAATAGATGAGGCACTCGATAAGGTGCAAAAAAAAAAACATCAGAAGCAGTAACTACAGACCTGTAGCTTATAGAACAGTAATAATGCACAATGAACTGAATTTATTTGTTAAATAGAGAAACAAGGGATTTATGGCTGGTTTTAATACTGTAATATCTCTAATGGCTTCAATGATACCTGTGTAAATTAATATTAAACTTGACCTACTTGTGCAAGAGAGCTTTTAAGAAATATCTATTTTAAATACTTAAAAATTGAGTATTTTGGGTTTGTTTTTAGTTTTTTTTATGGAACTATTTACATTATTTATTTTAGTAAAGGAAGTCGTGTTCAAGTTGTTGGCGTATCTCTTTTTAAGCTCTATTGTTTACGTTCTTTAGCTGTTTTAAAGTCTGATTTTTATATATATTGTTTAACTTTGTAGAACAAAGTAAACCCAATAGTAATCAAAGCCTTATGTACGAAAATAGACCAAAAAAAATACATTCATTGATAGTGCGCCTTATTATATATGTATGGTGGCCCTTTTAGTGTGTAAAATACAGTAACTTAAAATAAATGTTAAAAATAAAAAATCAACGTGTCCTGCTCTCTGTCCTTCCTTTCTTTTTCCCGCTGACTCTCTGACTCCATTTCCCACAAGCCACATCTCTCTGTATGTTCGGTCATGTTTTCACTTTCAAACAATCAACATTTCTCACATTCTTAGTCACCTGACTACAGTTGGTGCAGCACTTTGCGAAGTATTGCCAACAGTGCTAGTTACATAATGGGAGTCTTTCCTATTGTATTGCTTATCTGTGTATGATCTCTGTTTGGTTCTAGTTTGTGCTCATTGGGTATATTCAGGCTGATTTTTGGAATATGTAGATTTTATCCAGAAATCAGATTTTTGCCAATTTTAGACTCTATTTGGAAGTGTTTTAAAATGGGAATTTAATCAGATACTTACAGGTGCATCTCAGTCTGGATGCTCTAGATGCTTAAATCAGATTTTAATGTGACTTTTATGTGAACAATGTAGTGCTGGGTTAGCATACTGGAGTAATGGTAGCTCAGCTCTGTGGAGTCAAATGCTCGTCTCATGCTGCCCAGAGAGAAATGTGAACAGCAATTTATTTAAGGAGCTCCTGTTGCTGTTCCTCACTGTATAAGTGTTTTTATTTGAGTTAAATTAAAAACAGCAGCAAACAGCAATTTTTCTCCCAGAAAAAGACAAATGAAATTGCGCAATCGATCCACAGCTCAGAGAAAAGTTCCTCTTGTTCCCCAGACGAGTCCTGAATACATAATCATTAATTCAGCACAAGTGAATAAAACACTGGATGTTTGGAGTTGCAAAAAAAGCATCAAGAGCAGTATTAATGCACAATAAACTGAATTTATTTATTCTGGAGAAAGAAGGGATTTGTGGTAAATACTAAAAGACAGAGTATTTTAGGTCTGTTTATAGTGTTTGGATCTATATAATATATTTAGTTTAGTAAAGGAAGTCGTGTTAAAGTTGTTTATGTGTCTTTTTTTTACGGTCTATTTTTGAAATTCTTCAGCTGTTTTTTTCTGTTAATAAAGTCTGATTTCTTTATATATTGTGTAATTTTGTGGAATAAAGTAAACCCAATAGTAATCAAAGCCTTAATTAAAAGCCTTAGTGTTTTATATAATATGTACTCCTAACAGTAGAGAAAGTCACAAACCTATATATATATATATATATATATATATATATATATATATAAAAATTACACAAATGAAAAACAAATTGTGAAACCGTTTTTGATCATACCGCCCAGCACTACAACAACGTGACAAACAACATCAAATTAATCGAATTCAACATGACAGAAATGCAAAGAAGAGGGGTCCAAGGAAAGTGGAGATGCAGATACGGTTGTGTATGGGGGAGATGCAGACCCATGCATACGGTTGTGATGTATGAACCCACAAATTCTGAGCTGATCCCTTGTAAACTGATCATATAAACAGATCTAATTTGTGAAACAAGTCTGATCATTTGAAACGATTTTAACAAAAACAAATAAATTAAACAGGAAATCATGGAATTATTCAAAAAGCTCTCTGTTGCACTTTTTATTAATACATGCTGATTTATGTTCAAAAATGTCAGATTTCGTAACCTAAGCACACACTCGCACAAACACACACTCATCCACTGCCTTATTTTCTAGTTTTTCTGTCAGTTTCTGCTACTGAAAGTTCCTCTGAACAAACTAAGTCTGATTAAATGAGACACAAAGAGAGACATGTTTTACATCAGATCTTTCTGAGATGACTGCCGGGCGTCAGATATCTGAGCTGAACACAGCAAAAAGTTGAGTGTTGAATTGAAAAATTCCCCCCAAAGTGCCAGGGTTTATGTAGCTCCGCACTCTTTGGAGTTCAATCAATACTTTCTAAATAGTTAAAAATTGAACACAGAGACAGAGTTCCTTTATAACTCTTGTATGTATTTATTTAACTCCCTGAATTGTTACACTAACACTGGAAAAAGTAAAAAAATAAATTAGAAGAAGATTATTCAATTGATTTAACTATTTGTTATTGAAATTATTATTCACGTGAGGTTAGCTTGTGTTTCTGCTAATACAGAGACACCACCGGAGTATACATTTTTTAGTATATATTTGTTTTTACATTTGAGAAAAATCAGAATTGCACTGAAAGGAAGAAAATTCCTTGTTTTTATTGTTTTTCCTAAGAACAATTCTATTTAAAGAAAGAAACAACAAGGTGAGAATTTAGATTTTCTTTTTGTATTGTGGTTGCTCCTTTTCAACCTTTCAAATGTTACGGCAACTGTTTAGTTACTGTTTCATTGTTTCTAAACAAAAATGTTGATTGCGGTAATAAATAAATTGTTGTCACGTAAAATGTTTGGCGAAATTCTATCCTAGGTCTTTTAGATCCTTTGGATTTATGAAAATATTCAAAAGTGTTGGTATCTGTATCGATATCGGCAATACTGACCCTGCATTTACTTGGTATTAGATCGGTATCAAAATTTCCGGTATTGCCCGCCTCTAATGTACAGTGCAGAAGGTGGTTACTTGCTCTTATAACCTACAACATGTTGGCTAAGCAAACAACTCATTATGCAAAGAATGAGTTTAATTGAGCGATGTTTATTTCATTCTCTGTAGATTTGGACAGTTTTTATTGGGTTTATGTGGGTTAACAAATATTAAATATTCAAAATATTGTTATTTAACTCCAACGCTGTACACCCTTTAAATCTGAAAGATTTAAAAATGACACTTTTGACAGTGAAAATAAACTCTCAGCTGTTTTAACTTGTTACCTCCAGTTTTTGCTGTGAAGAGTTGGAGGAGGGTGTGTTGAAAAATCAGAAGCATGATGGCATAGATCACCCTCCCCTTTGTTAAGAAGTGATTTAGCTGCAGGTCTATATCTGGTGTGCTTTCTTCTGGGGAATCAGGGTAGTACAGTGTGATCTGTTTAACGGAGGAAAGTAGAGGCTTCATCATAAAAGGAATCATAAAACTCAGCACGGTATTTAAGTTCTGTGCATAAGGTCACTGTGCAGGTACTTAGCATACTGCTCTCTGTTTTACTCAGCCGTTTTTTAATGATATATAACCTATTGCATATTAATGATCATTTTTAATAATTATTTTAATATTATTAAAAACCTTACAACCACAAACTTAAATGTATTTTAGTGAGATTTAGGGTCATTGTCTTGCTGGAAGGCGAATCTCCTTCCCAGTCTCGTTCAGTCTTTTTCAGCCTCCAACAGGTTTTCTTCCCAGATTGTCTTGTTTTTAGCTCCATCCATCTTCCCATCAACTCTGATCAGTTTCATTGTTCCTCCTGAAGAAAAGCATCCCCACAGCATGATGCTGCCACCACCATGTTTCACAGTGAGAGTGGGTATAGAGTGTTCAGGGTGATGAGCAGGGTGATGTTTCCTTTCCACCACACATAGTGCTTTTGGTTCAGCTTTGTTCTCATCTGACCTCAGCATTTTTTTTTCCAGATGTTTGCTGTGTAAACACCACTTCTTATGCTTCTCTTTAAACAATGTTTTTCTTCTTGCCACTCCTCCATAAAGGCCAGATTTGTGAAGTGCACAACTTATAGTTGTCCTGTGGACAAATTCTCCAACCTGAGCTGTGGATTTCTGCAGCTCCTCCAGAGTGACCATGGCCCTCTTGGCTGCTTGATCTGTCAGTTTGGGTAAATGGTCATGTCCTGGTAGGTTTGCAGTTGTAGAATACTTTTTTTTTAAATCCATTTTTGGATGAGGGATTGAACAGTGCTCCTTGGAATGCCCAAAGCTTTACATATGTTTTTATATCACTGGTTTACATCACTGTGCTAACCCACAGAATCTGTTACTTCTATGTACTGAACTTTTCTTATTCTAAAATGACAAAATATATCCAGATATATCCATTCTACAGTAAAACCTTTGCATCTGGGGAGGAGCGAATAAGGCAGAGTGTTTGGAAATTAAACTCTGGTACAAATACAAAATATTATACTAAACAGTCTGGATACCAACTACCATATTTATGCAGTTGATGAAGTTTATTCGTTATCTAATCAGGACAGTGGACTCTAATAGCAGGGTATAACACTGCTCTCTAGAGTTTGGAGTTTAAAAAACATTAATAAATTAAATTAACCAACGCCTGACACCCAAAAATGACTACAGTTGTAAGAAAAAGTATGTGAACCCTTTGGGATTACTTGGATTTCTGCATAAATTGGTCATTAAATGTGTTTTAATCTTCATCTAAGTCACAACAATAGACAAACCCAGTCTGATTAAACTAATACCACACGAAATTATGTTTGCATGGTTTTATTGAACACAACATGTTAGCATTCACAGTGCAAGGTGGAAAAAGTATGTGAACCTTTGGATTTAATAACTGGTTGATCCTCCTTTGGCAGCAAAACTTCAACCAAACATTTCCTGTAGTTACAGATGAGACCTACTCAACAGTCAGGAGGAATTTTGGAAAGCAGCCCCAAACCATGATGCCTCTTCCACCATGTTTCACAGTTGGGATGAAGTTTTGATGATGGTGTGCTGTGCCTTTTTTTCTCCACACATAGCATTGTGTGTTCCTTCCAAACAACAAAAATTTTGGTTTCATCTGTACACAGTATATTTAGTCAGTACTGCTGTGGAACATCCAGGTGCTCTTTTGCAAACTTTAAACATGCAGCAATATTTTTTTGGACAGCAGTGGCTTCCTCCATGGTGTTCTCCCATGAACTCCATGCTTGTGTAATGTTTTCCTTATTGTAGATTTGTCAACAAAAAGCTTAGCATGTGCCAGAGATTTCTGTAAGTCTTTAGCCGACACTCTTAGGATTCTTCCTCACCTCATTGATAATTCTGCGCTGTGCTCTTGCAGTCATCTTTACAGGACGACCACGCCTAGAGAGAGTAGCAACAGTGCTGAACTTTCTCCATTTGTAGAGCGTCTGTCTGTCTTACCGCGGACACATGAACATCAAGGCTTTTAGAGATTCATTTTTGTAACCCTTTCCAGCTTCATGCAAGTCAACAATTCTTGAACGTAGGTCTTGTAAGAGCTCTTTTGTGCGAGGCACAAAAAAAACACTGGTGTGTTTTCATAGAGCAGGGCAGCTTTAACCAACACATCCATTCTCATCAGATCCTGGCTCCAATTATCTCTTAGAAAAGTTATTAGCCTAGGGGTTCACATACTTTTTCCACCCTCACTGTGAATGTTAACATGTTGTGTTGAATAAAACCATGCAAACATATATATTTTTTATTTTTTGTGTGGTATTAGTTTACACAGACAGTGTTTGTCTATTGCTGTAGATGAAGATCAGAACACATTTAATGGCCAATTTGTGCAGAAATCCAAGTATAATCCCAAAGGGTCCACATACTTTTTCTTGCAACTGTATATGTAAACTAATAATAATAATACTATATTCTTATACCATCACTCTAATATCGTATTTGGGCTGGCATTCTGAACACAGCCATGAAGGGTGCTAGTGGGCATCCTTTTGATTTCCAAAATGAGAAATAGGACACGCACAGCCTTGCACTATTAGAGACAGGGCTTCTGTCTGTTTTTGTTATTGGCACTTTTGTGTGTTTCGTCCTTCATCCTCTCCAGCGCTGTTTGTGTTCTCGTCCTCTGCATATCTGCACTCTAATAAACCCCCCCTCTCTAACTGCGCATGCATTTCCCAGATATGAGTTTTTCATTCCCACAGCAAAAAAAAAAAAAATGATCAAATTTTTCTCCTCTGTTTCAGTTCCCGGAGTCATTATTGCCCGGCAGATTGGTGTGAAATAAAAGAAAATGCACCCTGAAATAAGAAAATAGAGTGAAAATAAAGCTACAGTCACACTACAGGTACTAACATTCGTCACAACGGGCAAGCTGGGATTATTCCCCTGCTGTGTGTAATCACTGAAGCTCCAGACTGAGTGTGTGTTGGTGAGAATGTGTGTGTATGTGGGTGTGAGGTGTTTTATGAGTATAGTAAAATACAACCCCAATACCAATGAAGTTGCGACGTTGGGTACAACATAAATAAAAACAGAATACGATGATTTGCAAACATTTTTTTAGGCCATATTCAATTGAATCCACTACAGAGACAAGATATAAAATTTGTTCAAACGATAAACTTTATTGGTTTTTGCACATATTCATTCGTTTTATTTTAATATCAGCAACACGTTTCAAAGAAGTTGGGGCAGGGTCATGTTTACCACTTTGCTACATCAATTTTTCCTTTTTAACGTCACTCAATAAGTATTTAGGAACTGAGGACACTAATTGTTGAAGCTTTGTAGGTTGTCTCATCCTAGTAAAAAAAAGTAGATTAAAGTATATTAAGCATTATTATGCTATAGTGCACTAAATTGTTCTGGTAGCCACAATATTAATCAATATATTTAAAGAGTGCTAAAATTGAACTTTTTTTGTACTTATTATACTTATTATAAAAAAAAACGCTCACTTAAATTGTGCTAAGTGTACTTAATTGTACTAAACATACTGTGGTGTGGAAGAGGAAGGAAGACCCGTGAGACTCAACAGCTCCTTTATTGAACCGGCTTGCCACTCACTTACAGCCTTTAACAAGACTAGGAGAGCTAAATCCATTCCCCACAGAGCTCAAACAGCCCAAAGGCCACCAACCCAGCTGTGTGTCTCCCAGATGGCAGATCCAGAGTGGTGCCCACCCTCTCTGCATAACCCCTCCCAAGGGAGATGCCCCACCCCTGTCATCCTCGCACACAGGAGAACAGAACCATGCCTACAGGCAGCCACACACACAACCCAGAGCCGCCACAATACCTAAGTAACATTTAAACAAACTACTTCATGTATGTAACCCCATATTTTAAATAAATATTCTTACAGTAATATTATAATACATTTAATAAGTATTACAACTGCATCACTATTATACACCAGGTACTATATTAGAAATGTACTAAGAATTGATGTTAAATATATTTACATTAAAGTATAAATATGCTTCTTGTTCCTGTCTTTTGTAAGTAGCACACTTCTAGTATACTTCGTTGGGTATAAAAATATATTTTAATAATATTTTACTGTACTACAATTTTTAGCGTGTTACAAATTTACTTTTCATTTTTTAAATGTAGTTATTTAGTTTACTTTTCTAAAAAGTTACATGATGCATTGTACTACTGTAACAGTTGTTTTAATACACTTTGCTAAAAATGTGCAAAAATGTATTTAAAAATAAGTATTTTAGAAGTATACTGAATTACATTAAACTGAAAGTGTAATTCATAGTCTGTTTTTTTTAAATACACTATATTATACTTTCTAAAAAGTATGATCAAAGTTTACTATCAAACTTCTGATGAAAGCATAATATTAATGTACTTTTAATATATTTTAAGTAAGTGCATAAATCTGATATTTCTCAATGTTTTAAAGTACCATTACGTATTTTATTATAATTTTTTTTTTTTACCAGGATACCATCGCCCTGTTCCCTGTCGGTTTCCTTCTGTGCCTGTGTTACTCTCTCTGTGTTTATTTACCTTCCCCTGCAGGTGGGAGTTGAGTGAGAGAAAGGGGTAGAGCTTCTAGAGTAAAAGTGAGAGAAAGGGGTAGAGCAGTAAGAGGAAGAGTGAGAAAGGGATAGAGCTGCTAGAGAAAGAGTGAGAGAAAGGGGTAGAGCTGCTAGAGGAAGAGTGAGAGAAAGGGGTTAAGCTGCTAAGGAAGAGTAAAAGAAAGGGGTAGAGCTGCTAGAGAAAGAAGAAGAGTGATAGAAAGGGGTAGAGCTGCTAGAGGAAGAGTGAGAGAAAGGGGTAGAGCTGCTAGAGGAAGAGTGAGAGAAAGGGGTAGAGCAGTAAGAGGAAGAGTGAGAGAAAAGGGTAGAGCTGCCAAAGTAAAAGTAAGAGAAAGTGGTAGAGCAGTATGAGTGAGAGAAAAGGGTAGTGCTGCTAGAGTAAAAATAAGAGAAAGTGGTAGAGCAGTAAGAGTGAGAGAAAAGGGTAGAGCTGCTAGAGGAAAAGTGAGAGAAAAGGATCGAGCTGCAAGAGTAAAAGGAAGAGTGAGAGAAAGGGGTAGAGCTGCTAGAGTAAAAGTGAGAGAAAGGGGTAGAGCAGTAAGAGGAAGAGTGAGAGAAAAGGGGTAGAGCTGCTAAGAAGAAGAGTGAGAGAAAGAGGTAGAGCTGCTAAAGGAAGAGTGAGAGAAAGGGGAGAGCTGCTAAGAGGAAGAGTGAGAGAAAGGGGTAGAGCTGCTAGAGAAAGAGTGAGAGAAAGGGGTAGAGCTGCTAGAGGAAGAGTGAGAGAAAGGGGTAGAGCTGCTAGATGAAGATTGAGAGAGGGGTAGAGCTGCTAAGAGGAAGAGTGAGAGAAAGGGGTAGAGCTGCTAGAGGAAGAGTGAGAGAAAGGGGAGAGCTGCTAAGAGGAAGAGAGAGAGAAAGGGGTAGAGCTGTTAGAGGAAGAGTGAGAGAAAGGGGTAGTGCTGCTAGAGTAAAAATAAGAGAAAGTGGTAGAGCAGTAAGAGTGAGAGAAAAGGGTAGAGCTGCTAGAGGAAAAGTGAGAGAAAAGGATCGAGCTGCAAGAGTAAAAGGAAGAGTGAGAGAAAGGGGTAGAGCTGCTAGAGTAAAAGTGAGAGAAAGGGGTAGAGCAGTAAGAGGAAGAGTGAGAGAAAAGGGGTAGAGCTGCTAAGAAGAAGAGTGAGAGAAAGAGGTAGAGCTGCTAAAGGAAGAGTGAGAGAAAGAGGTAGAGCTGCTAAGAGGAAGAGTGAGAGAAAGGGGTAGAGCTGCTAGAGAAAGAGTGAGAGAAAGGGGTAGAGCTGCTAGAGGAAGAGTGAGAGAAAGGGGTAGAGCTGCTAGATGAAGATTGAGAGAGGGGTAGAGCTGCTAAGAGGAAGAGTGAGAGAAAGGGGTAGAGCTGCTAGAGGAAGAGTGAGAGAAAGGGGAGAGCTGCTAAGAGGAAGAGAGAGAGAAAGGGGTAGAGCTGTTAGAGGAAGAGTGAGAGAAAGGGGTAGAGCTGCTAGATGAAGATTGAGAGAGGGGTAGAGCTGCTAAGAGGAAGAGTTAGAGAAAGAGGTAGAGCTGCTAAGAGGAAGAGTAAGAGAAAGGGGAGAGCTGCTAAGAGGAAGAGTGAGAGAAAGGGGTAGAGCTGCTAAAAGGAAGAGCATGTCTGTAAGGTGGGCAGGTGAACAGTCTGAAGAATTTTCCACAATTTGAATATTATGGCAAACCTTACTAAAGTGCTTTTAATTATATTAATTCTCTCACTCTGTTAATTATTTTGATAAAATTAGCCTAGCTTACAAAAAACAGTGTTATAGCAGTGGGGAAAAAACTGTAATGGACAATTAAAAAGTGTGGACCCAAAATGTGTTTGCACCCCTGATTTATTGGTTCTGAATGTTTAGAAATGCAAGTTTCGTAGGTTTTGCTTGTGCGCTGTGCTCAATTTATCAGCCACAGCATGGAAAAAGACTTGTAGCGTCAAAAATCATTCCAGTTATTTCAGCAGGACTGAGTGTAGCTTGCTGGTAAAGAACAAATCTAGCCTGAGTCGTGTTGCGTTTTGAAGAAGTCTGTCTGAAATGGTTATTTAAGCTCTCTCAGAGAAGTCTGCATGAAAAATGTATCCTAAAATATTCAGATAGGTTTTTTCGCTGTCTTCTAGGTTCAGGACTAAAACAGCAGAGCTTTCCAGTGTGTGTGTGTGTTAGAGAAAGAGAGAGAGAGGAGGATGTGATGAAGAGTAAATCTCATTAATATGTTCATTGGTCAGATACTTTGTTAGTCTAAGAAAAGGCGGGATTTACCACTGATCAGGGATTTAAATTCATTACTTTTATAATAACACTACTCACAGCCTGAGCACCAGAACAAATACACTCATTGTGTCTCGTTGAGTTTGTGAACAACTCACATTACTCACATTCCTGAGAGCACTTCATGTAGATCTCCACTTTTTGTTTTTTAAGCCATTCAGAGGTGGACTTGTTTGTGTGCTTTGGGTCATCGTCCTGCTGCAGAACCCAAGTACACCTGAGCTCGAGGTCACAAACAGATAGATGGACATTCTCCTTTAGGATTGTCTGGTAAACATTTCCTGGTTCGAGCTGTCCTGGTAGCTATAGACCATCAGACTACCACCACCATGTTTTACGCTCAGTATGATGTTCTTTTTCTGAAATTCTGTTTGTTTTATGCCAGATGTAACGAGACGCACATCTTCCAAAAAGTTCTACTTTTGTCATCAGTCCAAAGAACATTTACTCAAAGTTCTGGGGATCATCAAGATTTTTTTTTGCAAATGTGAGATGGGCCTTTGTGTTCTTTTTTTATCAGCAGTGTTTTTTTTTTATTATCTTGGAACTCTCCCATGGAGACTATTTTAACCAGTTTCTTTTTTTTATTATTGGATCATTAACACTGACCTTAACTGATGCATTGAAGACCTACAGCTCTTCAAAAATATTGTTCTGGGTTCTTTTGTGACCTCCTGGATGAGTTGTTCATGCCCTTTTGGACTAATTTCGGTGAGCCGGCCACTCCTGGGAAGGTTCACCAGTGTTTCATGTTTTCTCCATTAGTGAATAATAGCTCTCACTGTGGTTCACTGGAGTCCCAAAGCTTTAGAAATTACTTCATAACCTTTTCCAGACTGATAGATGACCTATGATGTTTTTGAATTTCTTCATGGTTTTTGAGATCTTTTATCTGCTTCATGTTATCAGACCGGTTCTATTTAAGTGATTTCTTGATTCGACAGGTCTGGTAGTAATCAGGCCTGGTTGTGGTTAGTAGTAAAATTGAACTCAGTTGTCCAAAAAGTGTGATTAATCACAGTTAATTTATGAGGAGGCAAACTCTTTTTCCGGGCTAGATTGGCTTGAATAGTTTTTTTTTTCCTTATGTGCTTTTTATATTTTACTCAGGTTATAGTTGATGATAATCTGAAAAATGTAAGTATGACAAAAATACAAAAAATAATGCCACTGTATCTGTGCAAGGATATGTAAAGAAGTATATGTGGCTGTTTATATTCCTACATTCTTGGTGTAAAAAAAAATCAGTGTTTTTTATTTTTTAATCATCGTCTTTAGCAGTTAGACCACTTTTGTTAGTGTTGGACCACTTTTTATTATCATATCTGGTCCAGGTGGAGATTTACTCCTATCCAGCATGTTTTGGGTGCTTTCTTGCTTAAAAACATCTGTTTAAAATGATTAGCTTGTTTTTAAAAGTCAAAATCTAAATTTACGTTTGCTATATCCATACTGAGTCTCAAAAGCGATATTTAGAAATATCACTTTATAGATAGATGGACGGACGGACGGGCAGATAGACGGACGGACAGATAGACAGACAGACGGACAGACAAGAACCATGGGTACACTACCCATGTAGACTAACTACTCTTAAAGCAGGACTAGATCTAAAGTCATTTATAGGCCTAGATCTGGTGTGTATATAAAATTATATACAGCTCTGGAAAAAATAAGAGACCACTTCAGTTTCTGAATCGGTTTGCTTTTTATAGGTATATGTTTCAGTAAAATGAACATTCAAAATAGAAATAGTAATATTGTCTATTGAGCATGTATTTGCAGAAAATGAGAAATTGCTGAAATAAAAAAATATGCAGAGCTTTTTAGATCCCAAATAATGCAAAGAAAACAAGTTCCTATTCATAAAGTTTTAAGAGTTCAGAAATCAATATTTGGTGGAATAACTCTGGTTATTAATTACAGTTTTCATGCATCTTGGCATGTTCTCCTCCACCAGTCTTACACACTGCTTTTGGATAACTTTGCCACTCCTGGTGCAAATCATATTATGGATGGTGATCATCCATATTCCTCTTGATTATATTCCAGAGGTTTTCAATTTGGTAAAATCAAAGAAACTTATCATTTGTAAGTGGTCTCTTATTTTATATATATATATACATACACATACACACACAGTACAGTTTGGACACACCTTCTCATTCAATGCGTTTTCTTTATTTTCATGACTATTTACATTGTAGCTTCTCATTGAAAAACGAGTGGCCATCATTACTTTAAGAAATGAAGATCAGGCAGTCAGGAAAATTGTAAAAACTTTAAATGTGTCCCCAAGTGGAGTCGCAAAAACCATAGAGCGCTACAACGAAATTGGCACACATAAGGACCGACTCAGGACAAGTTTATCTGAGTCACCAGCCTTAGAAACGCACGTTAACAGCAGCTCAGATCAGAGACCAGTTAAATACCACACAGAGTTCTAGCAGCAGACCCATCTCTAGAACAACTATTAAGAGGAGACCCAGCAAATCAGGCCTTCATCGTCAAACAGCTGCTAGGAAACCACCGCTAAGAAGAGGCAACAAGTAGAAGAGATTTGTTTGGGCCAAGAAACACAAGGAATAGACATTAGACCAGTGGAAATCTGATGGTCTCATGGTCTCATGAGTCCAAATTTGAGATCTTTGGTTCAAACCGCCGTGTCTTTGTGAGACGCAAAAAAGGTGAACAGATGGGATTCCACAGGCCTGGTTTCCACTGTGAAGCATGGTGGAGGAGGAGCTGTGATGGTGTGGGGGTGATTTGCTGGTGACACTGTTGGGGATTTATTTAAAATTAAAGGCACACTGAACCAGCATGGCTACCACAGCATCCCGCAGCGACATGCCATTCAACAATGACCCCAAACACACCTTCAGGCTGTGTAAGAGCTATTTGACCAATAAGAAGAGTGATGGAGTGCTGCGGCAGATGACCTGTCCTCCACAGTCACCGGACCTGAACCCAATCCAGATGATTTGGGATGAGCTGGACCACAGAGTGAAGGAAAAGTGGCCAACAAGTGCTAAACACCTCTGGGAACTCCTCCAAGACTGTTGGAAAACCATTTCAGGTGACTCTACCTCTTGAAGCTCATTGAGAGAATGATGCCAAAAGTGTGCAAAGCAGTAATCAGAGCAAAGTATATAAGGATACAGCAGGTGTATTTCTCACTACAAATATTCGTCCCATAGCAGGTTAATTTGAGCAGATAACACATGAAACATTCTTTTACGCAGTATATTTCTGATTAAGTCATTCTCTCTCTCTCTCTCGTGTGTGTGCGCTCCCTCACAGCAGCTGATCCGCGACTCAATCTGGCAAATAAAGCAGCAGCCGGTCAGCCAGCAGCCAGTGCCACTGCACAGCCGGAGTAAATGTTCAGCTCGTACCCTGGAGCAACACTGGGCTGATTTTAAATGGGCAGGAGGAGGGCAGTGTCCAGGTCATGAGCTGAAAGCTGAAAGCCTGGCTCTGCCCCACTCATTCCCTGGCGCATCACTGTCCTCTCACCACTGGGTTCCATTAAAAGAGAGAAAGAGAGAGAGAGATGTTCTTTCTCTGCCAGAGCTGCTGCTGCTGCTGTAAGCGTTGGCCGCGGTGTCACAGCTGATATTTAGACGAGTGTGTTCTGCTGGAGGAAAAACAAGCCCCCCGCTGACCCTGGAACACTGCCCCCTTTCTGCAGCTTCCAGAGGAACACAGTCATCACACAGCCTAATGAAGAGCCACGGGGTGTTTTCTTTAGGCTTTAAATACACTCATCATCATCATCATGTTCATGCACCCAGAAGGAAGTGTCTGATTGCATTGCTTTTCAGGAAGGAACATAAAGGTTACCAGGAACAATAAATGACTTAAAGCTTAGAATCTTTACTGAACTACTCTACATGCAGAAAAAGTGTGTCACAGAACAACCCAGGATCCTCTGCATGGAGAGGTAGAGGTTCCTAAAGGTGTTCTGCGATAATCCATCTATTTCCTAGAGGTTGAATATTCTCACGCAGTTCTTGCAGATTTTGTGGAAGATGAGTGGAAGCTCAAGGTTCCAGTTTATTAGTTTCTAATAAAGTGATCAGCGTTTGGAAGCACAAGGTACAGTAGGGGCCTCTAATAAAGTGACCAGCGTTTGGAAGCGCAAGGTACAGTAGGGGCCCCTAATAAAGTTACTAGTGTTTGGAAGCGCAAGATACAGTAGGGGCCCCTAATAAAGTGATCAGTGTTTGGAAGCGCAAGGTACAGTAGGGGCCCCTAATAAAGTGACCAGTGTTTGGAAGCGCAAGGTACGGTAGGGGTCCCTAATAAAGTGAACAGCGTTTGGAAGCGCAAGGTACAGTAGGGGCCCCTAATAAAGTGACCAGCGTTTGGAAGCGCAAGGTACAGTAGGGGCCCCTAATAAAGTGACCAGTGTTTGGAAGCGCAAGATACAGTAGGGGCCCCTAATAAAGTGATCAGTGTTTGGAAGCGCAAGGTACGGTAGGGGCCCCTAATAAAGTGACCAGTGTTTGGAAGCGCAAGGGACGGTAGGGGTCCCTAATAAAGTGATCAGTGTTTGGAAGCGCAAGGTACAGTAGGGGCCTCTAATAAAGTGACCAGCGTTTGGAAGCGCAAGGTACAGTAGGGGCCCCTAATAAAGTTACTAGTGTTTGGAAGCGCAAGATACAGTAGGGGCCCCTAATAAAGTGATCAGTGTTTGGAAGCGCAAGGTACAGTAGGGGCCCCTAATAAAGTGACCAGTGTTTGGAAGCGCAAGGTACGGTAGGGGTCCCTAATAAAGTGAACAGCGTTTGGAAGCGCAAGGTACAGTAGGGGCCCCTAATAAAGTGACCACCGTTTGGAAGCGCAAGGTACAGTAGGGGCCCCTAATAAAGTGACCAGTGTTTGGAAGCGCAAGATACAGTAGGGGCCCCTAATAAAGTGATCAGTGTTTGGAAGCGCAAGGTACGGTAGGGGCCCCTAATAAAGTGACCAGTGTTTGGAAGCGCAAGGTACGGTAGGGGTCCCTAATAAAGTGATCAGTGTTTGGAAGCGCAAGGTACAGTAGGGGCCCCTAATAAAGTGACCAGCGTTTGGAAGCGCAAGGTACAGTAGGGGCCCCTAATAAAGTTACCAGCGTTTGGAAGCGCAAGGTACAGTAGGGGCACCTAATAAAGTGACCAGTGTTTGGAAGCGCAAGGTACAGTAGGGACCCCTAATAAAGTTACCAGTGTTTGGAAGCGCAAGATACAGTAGGGGCCCCTAATAAAGTAACCAGTGTTTGGAAGCGCAAGATACAGTAGGGGCCCCTAATAAAGTGATCAGTGTTTGGAAGCGCAAGATACAGTAGGGGCCCCTAATAAAGTTACCAGCGTTTGGAAGAGCAAGGTACAGTAGGGGCCCCTAATAAAGGGATCAATGTTTGGAAGCGCAAGGTACAGTAGGGGCCCCTAATAAAGTTACCAGTGTTTGGAAGCGCAAGATACAGTAGGGGCCCCTAATAAAGTGATCAGTGTTTGGAAGCGCAAGGTACAGTAGGGGCCCCTAATAAAGTGACCAGTGTTTGGAAGCGCAAGGTACAGTAGGGGCCCCTAATAAAGTTACCAGTGTTTGGAAGCGCAAGATACAGTAGGGGCCCCTAATAAAGTTACCAGTGTTTGGAAGCGCAAGATACAGTAGGGGCCCCTAATAAAGTGACCAGCGTTTGGAAGCGCAAGGTACAGTAGGGGCCCCTAATAAAGTGACCAGTGTTTGGAAGCGCAAGATACAGTAGGGGCCCCTAATAAAGTGATCAGTGTTTGGAAGCGCAAGGTACGGTAGGGGCCCCTAATAAAGTGACCAGTGTTTGGAAGCGCAAGGTACGGTAGGGGTCCCTAATAAAGTGATCAGTGTTTGGAAGCGCAAGGTACAGTAGGGGCCTCTAATAAAGTGACCAGCGTTTGGAAGCGCAAGGTACAGTAGGGGCCCCTAATAAAGTTACTAGTGTTTGGAAGCGCAAGATACAGTAGGGGCCCCTAATAAAGTGATCAGTGTTTGGAAGCGCAAGGTACAGTAGGGGCCCCTAATAAAGTGACCAGTGTTTGGAAGCGCAAGGTACGGTAGGGGTCCCTAATAAAGTGAACAGCGTTTGGAAGCGCAAGGTACAGTAGGGGCCCCTAATAAAGTGACCAGCGTTTGGAAGCGCAAGGTACAGTAGGGGCCCCTAATAAAGTGACCAGCGTTTGGAAGCGCAAGGTACAGTAGGGGCCCCTAATAAAGTGACCAGTGTTTGGAAGCGCAAGATACAGTAGGGGCCCCTAATAAAGTGATCAGTGTTTGGAAGCGCAAGATACAGTAGGGGCCCCTAATAAAGTGATCAGCGTTTGGAAGCGCAAGGTACAGTAGGGGCCCCTAATAAAGTTACCAGCGTTTGGAAGCGCAAGGTACAGTAGGGGCACCTAATAAAGTGACCAGTGTTTGGAAGCGCAAGGTACAGTAGGGACCCCTAATAAAGTTACCAGTGTTTGGAAGCGCAAGATACAGTAGGGGCCCCTAATAAAGTAACCAGTGTTTGGAAGCGCAAGATACAGTAGGGGCCCCTAATAAAGTGATCAGTGTTTGGAAGCGCAAGATACAGTAGGGGCCCCTAATAAAGTTACCAGCGTTTGGAAGAGCAAGGTACAGTAGGGGCCCCTAATAAAGGGATCAATGTTTGGAAGCGCAAGGTACAGTAGGGGCCCCTAATAAAGTTACCAGTGTTTGGAAGCGCAAGATACAGTAGGGGCCCCTAATAAAGTGATCAGTGTTTGGAAGCGCAAGGTACAGTAGGGGCCCCTAATAAAGTGACCAGTGTTTGGAAGCGCAAGGTACAGTAGGGGCCCCTAATAAAGTGACCAGCGTTTGGAAGCGCAAGGTACAGTAGGGGCCCCTAATAAAGTGACCAGTGTTTGGAAGCGCAAGGTACAGTAGGGGCCCCTAGTAAAGTTACCAGTGTTTGGAAGCGCAAGATACAGTAGGGGCCCCTAATAAAGTGATCAGTGTTTGGAAGCGCAAGGTACAGTAGGGGCCCCTAATAAAGTTACCAGCGTTTGGAAGCGCAAGGTACAGTAGGGGCCCCTAATAAAGTGATCAGCGTTTGGAAGCGCAAGGTACAGTAGGGGCCCCTAATAAAGTTACCAGCGTTTGGAAGCGCAAGGTACAGTAGGGGCCCCTAATAAAGTGACCAGTGTTTGGAAGCGCAAGGTACAGTAGGGGCCCCTAATAAAGTTACCAGTGTTTGGAAGCACAAGATACAGTAGGGGCCCCTAATAAAGTGATCAGTGTTTGGAAGCGCAAGGTACAGTAGGGGCCCCTAATAAAGTGACCAGTGTTTGGAAGCGCAAGGTACAGTAGGGGCCCCTAATAAGGTGACCAGTGTTTGGAAGCGCAAGGTACAGTAGGGGCCCCTAATAAAGTGACCAGCGTTTGGAAGCACAAGGTACAGTAGGGGCCCCTAATAAAGTGACCAGTGTTTGGAAGCGCAAGGTACAGTAGGGGCCCCTAATAAGGTGACCAGTGTTTGGAAGCGCAAGGTACAGTAGGGGCCCCTAATAAAGTGACCAGCGTTTGGAAGCACAAGGTACAGTAGGGGCCCCTAATAAAGTGACCAGTGTTTGGAAGCACAAGGTACAGTAGGGGCCCCTAATAAAGTGGCCAATGAGTGAAAGTACAGGTTAGGTATAGGAGGTGTTTCTAATAAAGTAGCCACCAGTAAGTGGAAGCACAAGTTTGGATGCTGTTTTTAATAAAGTGGCCAAGTGAGTGGAAGCACAGGGTAGGTATAGGAGGTGTTTCTAATAAAGTGGCCAGTTAGTGTAAGCACAAGGTAGGTAGGTGTTTCTGATAAAATGGCCATGAGTGAGTGAAAGCACATGGTAGGAATAGGTGTTTCTAATAAAGTGGCCAGTGACCGGAAGCACAGGGTAGGTATAGGAGGTGTTTCTAATAAAGTGGCCAATGAGTGGAAGCACTTAGTAGGTATAAGAGGTGTTTCTAATAAAGTGGCCAGTGAGTGGAAACACAAGGTGGGTAGGTGTTTCTAATAAAATGGCCAATGAGTGGAAGCACAATGTAGGTATAGGAGGTGTTACTAAGAAAGAAAGAGTGGAATCTCAAGGTATGTATAGAAGGTGTTTCTAACAAAGTGGCCACTCGGTGGAAGCATAAGGTAGGTATAGGAAGTGTTTTTGATACATTGACCAATGAGTGGAAGCACAAGGTAGGTATAGTAGATGTTTCTGATAAAGTGGCCAATGAGTGGAAGCACAAGGTAGGTATAGTAGATGTTTCTGATAAAGTGGCCAATGAGTGGAGGCACAAGGTAGCTATAGGAGATAATACTAATAAAGTGGCCAATGAGTGGAATCGCAAGGTGTGTATAGAAGGTGTTTCTAATAAAATGGCCACTAGAGAGGGGACTCAAGTCATAGTAGGTGTTTCTAATAAAGTGGCCAGTCAGTAGAAGCTCTAGTTAGGTACAGTAGGTGTTTCTAATAAAGTGGCCAGTGAGTGGAAATGCAGAAGCACAGGGTGGTTGGTGTTTCTAATAAACTATGAGTGTAAAGTATAGTGGTTAAAGACAGCCTAACTTTATATCACTTTATTTAAACACAGATGCTTTTTAAGCTACATAGGATGAGATATGAATTGCGAGATTTATACAGGATGTCTGGAGAATTTTCTTCACTCGTTTCCTTTTTCTAACAGAAACACCCACACTGTGTCCTTCAGTGTCAATCTGTTGCAAAACCCGGTGTTTTTGATGGAAGAGGATAAATTTTTAATGAATAGCATCAGTCAGTCCCATCTTCCTCCTGGCTGGCAGAACTGAGGTCGACCACAGCGAGGCTAAGGTTACTCACACTGGGCTTTTCCCCCCAAAACCATGTAAAACAGGCTCGGCTGCTGAAAGCGTGGCTGTCTGGTTTGGATGGTGAATGGCTGCTTGTGTGATTTTGGACCTGCTGGGAGTGTTTAGAGCTGAGGGATTTAGTCGGGGCTGCTGGAGGAGGATGGGCCTAGTTTAACTCCAGTAGAGAAACACAGATGCTCGCTCTGGCTGCTGAGTTTGAAGAGGAGAGATGATGCACAGGAGGGTATTCTGGGTGAAGTGGAGGAAGCAGCGGAGCCACACAACCAGCAAGGGTCCACATAGAATAGTGAAGATTAAGCCTACCTAGGTTTATTTTAAGAAGAGAACATATTTAGAAAAAATGAACAGGAAATAATCCACCAAATAAACATGCTTGAGAGAGGGTTAAAGGTCAAAAGTGGCCAATTACAAGTTCTTCTTCCTCTTGGCATCTTCTTTAAAGAGTGGCAACCTGGGAGCCTCAAAACACAACTCTTAAATGACCTAAAAAAAAAAACAAAGATTGTTCAACATCATGTTTTTGAGGAAGGATACGATTAATACGTGACGATATTTCTCGTCAAGCTTTAACTTGTCTCGCGGGTAAAAAAAAAACGTTTAATGTGGACTTTTTAAGCAGGATCTGGCAACACAGTAGCAATAGCAGCGAGTGTGGTGGCTGAACAGTAAGAGCAGCTCTCAGCAGAAGAGGAAAATTCAGGTATTTGTATAGAAGATGTTTCTGCTACTTTTAAGTTGTGTGTCTGGCTGCATTTTGGCCCCAGTTGAAACAATAAACGGTAACAGAGTGACCAACAAGACACAAACCATATGTAAATACTGTAAGTAAATCCTACATGTGACTGTTTCATAGGCAGGTGTAATAATCCCTTAGCTCTGTACTGTATTAAAAAAAATGTTCTGTCTCTGTTTGCACTTCAAGCAAAGTCTTAATATGACTGGTTATTGTTATGCATAGTTTAATTACAAGAGATTTAGAAGAAAAAAACACAAACCATAGTCTTAATATGACTGGTTGTGGTTTGCACTTATTGTTTGCACTATATAAGACCTAGAAATGTTTTATTTCTATTTCCTATAGAATCAATGTGTGAGAGAAACCAGTCTGTTAAGTTTGCGTTATATGATTTTGTCAAATAAAACTCTAGTTTTCAAGCCATTTATCATTTTTGACGTTTTCTTTAAAATTTTATTCTTAAACCTTGTCTCATTCTCGTGAACCCTGTATCGTGTCTCGTCTCGTGACGTTAGTGTCTCGTCACACCCCTAATAGCTGTAGTTTTACAGATTAACTCTTTTAAAAGTGCATAACATTTCAAACATTACATTTACCCAGTATTTATAATATTAAAGTCATTAGTATGCTGCCTGCAGATACATCTTTACACCAGAGTGGGCAAAATACCCTAATGCCCAAAAGCATACAACATATGAACTGAGCAGTCTTCATTTTAATCAGTTTCATATTTAGATGAACACAAACACACACAGCATGCTAAAAGCTTTTCTCTTGGGGATGTTTGTGTCTGTGCTCGTCTGAGGACCGATGGTATTGGCATTTCTAAGACGGAGTTGTCGGGCATTTGTTTTGGTGACATTCTGCCTTTGCCTGATGTGTATTTAACAGGGCGAGAGAGGCTTGATTAATTAGAGAGAGAGAGAGAGAGAGAGAGAGAGAGGGAGAATAGCTGTTAGCATGCTAATCACTTGAATTACTGAGAATAAAGGAGAGAGATATGAAATTGAAACTGAAACAAGTAAATATTTCAATGAATGTATAGTATGTATGTATATAGTGGGAAATTGGTTGGTATATTATACTGTAGTGAGATATGTACTGTATATGAGTGTCATACGCACACACACACACACACACACACACTTACTTACACCATGGTGGACTCAGGCTGTTTGAAAGGCAGGAGCGAAAAATCTATGAAACCTAAAGAACATTGCATTGACCTGTGGTAGTCTCTTGCATTGAATGTGGATTTGTGGGTCTGAGATTTTGTCTGAGTTGCTTGTCTGTTTATACGGACAATTCCAGCCAGTAGTCGCAGATCACCATCAATATCACCCACTCTTCTGTCCACTGTGGGTAGTTATCACAGTGTTGGAATAGTTACTTTAAAAAAAAAGTAATCTCATTACTGATTATCCCTTTAAAAAGTAACCTAGTTTCTTTATGGATTAATTGATTTTAAAAGTACTTTTAAGTTACTGTCAGCTCAACATAACTATTGTCATTAGTTTTGTCAAAACTCACTTTACTGGAAGCTTCTCTGCACCTTTGGGACTTGTTCTGTAAGTGTGGCGCTGCGACACCAAACGTTTCTTCAGGTTTGTCACCAGCACAGAGTGAACAACCAACCTTGATATTGTCATTTTTAGCTGATAAAAACTCCGAATAGTGTCTGTATTTCTAGCTAGAACATGTGCATCTCTCTCTCCCTCCAGGGTGTGTGTCGCACAGGCCAGACGTCACTCCCAGAGACGCAAGAAGAAAGTAAAAAATATTCTGTAATGAATCTGCAGTGATGTTCTGTGTTTAAAACATGCATTCGGTGACCTCACCTCATTCACCACATGACCTACTCTTTCTGTGAGCCAGAACAATTTGTGTATAATAGTTTTGAAACAAAAGAAAACTTAAAAAAATGAAATATTAGCCTGTTAGCTTTTATCTTGCTAGCCTGTTGTTGTTTTGGTGTGGTTGCGGCCAACATTTCCAGCAATAAAGCAGCATCTGTAAACGTCTTTCTCGTCTGTCTTTTTAACGCTTCCCATCAGAAGCTACAATATTTTTTTATTAAGGAAAATGACAATCGTAACGCCACACAGTGACTTGCTTGAATTAGTAACTTTAATCTGATTACTGGATTGGAAATAGTAACGTGTTAGATTACTCATTACTGAAAAAGTGGTCAGATTAGAGTGATGCGTTACTAAGTGAAAATAACTTTTATGACATATTACATTTTATGACATTTTTTCTGCACAGCTCCCATAATTCACATTGCCTTGCCATGAGCATTCACTCACTAGATAACACCTCACCACTTATACAGGTGTGGGTGTTTCCAAGCCATCCTAGGTAACACTTTATGATCAGCGTAGAGTGTAATGTTATGTTATATTTATTTTACTTATGTATTTATGTATATATGATATATGCTATTCTTTGACTATATAGATTGATGTAATGAGAGGGACGTGAGAAAATGCTGTAATATTTGGTTGAAATTAAAACCTTCATTTCTGAGCTCAAACAGCTGGAATCACCCTGTCGACACAAATAACCCTGCGTCCAATTAGTAAAGACCACCTTTTATATTTTGACCCCCCGTTCTCCGCAGAAGCTGATTGGCCGACAGGAGAGCACAGCGTCCCTCTGCAAAGGTCATTCTGGTGGACGTTTGGCAGCAAACTCATTTCTGAATTTTCAACGGTCAGCCCAAAGCCCTGACCTTTAACCCCGCCTCCCAGACCATTTATGAAGTCTGTTAAAGCGATTAACAAAGCAAAGCGTGTGCTGGAAGCTCCGCCTCCTCACCTTTAATGTGATAGTTTAGGGTGTGATGTAATTCTCTGAGAGTCAATAATAACACTGTGCTTCCATCTACAGGCCACTTTAGTAGAAACACCTACCAGCCATGTTTTTTCACTTTTTGTCCCCTATGTGAGGAAGATTTTTTTAAGCAGAATGTCTGGAGAAATCTGTATAGTAAATCTGTTAGTACTGGATGCTGGTGATCTTTGGGCCCTCAGGTGGTGCTGCATTAAAAACAGGCTGTACTGATTCTGTACTGAAATCACTGCATGAGCTCAAAAATGTAAAAAAATAAATAAATAAATCTTCAGTTTAAAGCTGTATCTCTACCATCCAGAAACACCAACTTCTTCTCTGGGTGAAAAAAATCCATCTTAATTTAAAATGGATTAAGGCAAAATGGAAATGGTGTTTTGGTTCAGAGAAGACGGCAGCATTTCTGGAGGTGTTGACTTGTCTTTGTCTTTCCATGATACAGCTTTAACTGTTTAATATTCTTGCAAAAATTCTATTTTGTGAATTGTATTACTTTTGGTACCATTTTAAAACAAGACTCTCTTATAAACAAGTTATAAATAGTTAATAAAGGAGGTTATTAATGGTTGATTAGGTTAATTAATAAGCAGTTACAACAAATAAATAGAAAGGAAGACAGTGACCTTTGTTTGCCGAATAGTCATTCCACATTTCTTTATTCTGTTAAACCTTTTTTAATTACTTATTCTGTAATCATAATGTGACGTTTACTGATATACACTAAAGGCCAAAAGTTTGGACACACTTTCTCTTTATTTTCATGACTATTTACATTGTAGATTCTCAATGAAGGCATCAAAACTATGAATGAACACATGTAGAGTTGGATGTACAAAAAATGATCTGGCCTTCACAGTCACCGGACCTGAACCCAATCCAGGTTTGGGGTGAGCTGGACCACAGAGTGAAGGTAAAGGGTCAACAAGTCTGGGAACTCCTTCCTTCAAGACTTTTGGAAAACCATTTCAGGTGACTCTACCTCTTGAAGCTCATTGAGAGAATGATGCCAAGAGTGTGCAAAGCAGTAATCAGAGCAAAGGTTGGCTATTTTGAAGAAACTATAATATAAAACATGTTTTCAGTGATTTCACCTTTTTTTTGTACATAAAACTGTGTTCAATCATAGTTTTGATGCCTTCAGTGAGAATCTACAACTTAAATAGTCATGAAAATAAAGAAAACGCATTGAAAAAGAGAAGGTGTGTCCAAACTTTTGGCCTGTACTGTATGTATTAAATTACTAAACTGATTTTCTGTATTATTTTATTAGCAGTGAGCGACAATGAGACGGAACGAGAAACAGAGATCCAGATCCTGTCCTCTACTGGATGGTTTGACTAATTGTTTTATTGGCTGTCCACCATTGACCAAAGCATGCTCTGGGGTTTAAAGGGCAAACTCTAAATCCAGAAGGTGAGACTTTGCACGTGTGTGTGTGTGTGTGTGTGTGTGTGTGTGTGTGTGTGTGTGTGTTGTAGAGATGTGGATTGAAGACGTCAGACTGTCAGGATTTCTTTTACCCACCTGCCCCTCCAGTCCTGGGAGAAATATAGGAGTCTGAATGTCTCTCAGTCTGCATTAGATTTCCTCTCTCTCCCTCTCTTTCTCTCTCTCTTTACCTCTCTCTCCCTCCCTCCTTCTCTCTCTGTCTCACCCCACTCACACACACAGAGCAGAAAATCAGTTTACACATGTGGAGTAAAATGAGGGCAGATTTAGCTGCGCTGTCACTCACAGCTGGAGGATGCTCTCTGAAATACAGCCGGAGTGTCGGGACCGGATCCGGCCCAGCCCGGATTTTTTAATTAGGATGGGCGAGCGAGCTGTCGGGACGCTGGTGTTTTATCTGCCGCTGGAGTGTGAGGGTTCTGCTCCGGTTCTGAGTGGCTCTCAATCACAGCTGTAAAGAGCTTAAAGTGCATAACAGAGAGAGAGAGAGAGACAGAGATGAGGAGGGCGGGGCCAGAGCTTCACTGCTCAGACTTAAAACTGGACTGATGCCAATCCTTCAGTTGGACCTTAGACACTAATATTAAAACTCAACAGATAGATGTAGTAACAGAGGTTGACCATGCATTGACACTATGCAACCCTTTCTTAGTCTTCTTACAAGGCTCCTCCTACAGCCTGGGCCAAAATGTTGCCGCGCTGCTGTTCCTCCAGTTCCTCCCAATGGAAAAGAGTTTTTGCATTGTTTGGTTGAAAGTAAAATACAATCAGAAATATATATATATATATAACAAATATCAAACCATTCTAGGGTCATCAGTAAAGACTAGTCTAGAGAGACAGACTAGTATCGTGAGTATTATGGCTACACATACCTGGACTGAACTTCGCTTATGAAGCTAGTTCGCAACAAAGCAAGTGATAGAAAGGCAGTCATCTAGCTAGCTAGTTAACTAACTATCTAAATGAACATCCCTACTAGTCACAACTATCCAGCAACAGATAACATCCAAAAAATAGTAAAAAAAAAAAAAACTCCTTTACATACAACGACTACCATAGTGAAAGCACAGAAAGAGAGAAACCATCAAAGTGATTTTTACAATTGCATTAGCCTTTTAGCTCTCGCCATTCGGAGCAGCTCTTCTCCCTTTCGAGAGCTTTTTTCCTGTTTCTTGCATCTCCAACATGGACTTTCAATGTTTTCTCGCTGGATCTGTCACGATAAGCCTAGCTTATGATGAGTTTCTTTGTCTACAGCTAGTGCCATCGTGATTTGAGTCGTTAGCATCTAGCCTGCCTCAAGTATTTGCCATGAAGCAAGACTGACTTCCACAATGCCCAAGACTTGTGTGTTCCCATTTTCTCCCCAATTTAAACTGACAATTACCACTCCTAATGAGTGGGTAATGTAGTAATGCCCCAACACACCAGGAGGGTAAAGACTAACACATGCTTCCTCCGATACATGTGAAATCAGCCACCGCTTCTTTTCGAGCTGCTGCTGATGCAGCATTGCCGAGCAGCATCACAGCACGCTTGGAGGAAAGCGCAGCGACTCGTTTCCGATACATCAGCTCACAGATGCCCTGTGCTGCATGCATCACCCTTTAGTGATGTGGGGAGAGAGCGCCATCTACCCACCCAGAGGGAGCAGGGCCAATTGTGCTCCCTCTGAGCGCCGGAAGCTTGATGGCAAAGCTGAATGAGCGGGGGTTCGAACCTGCGACCTCCCGCTCATAGTGGCAGCGCTTTAGACCGCTGGACCACTCAGCGCCTTTCAAATGCATTAATTAACTGAAAAGTGTTGCATTGTGCGCCTTTAAGTTGTGGTGTTACAAAACCAAAATCCTCATCCAAATCTGTACATTCTAAAAGTTTTATTGCCATTTTGACATATAATACCAGCAGTTAGTCGTGAGATATAGCGTCTGCTGAACTTATAAAATATATAAACTTTTTCTTACCTTGCATCCTTTTTTCACATAAAGTTTTTGATGATTATCTTTGAGAGTCTGTCAAAAGGTTAGGCTTCCTTTAAGTACCATAATTCATTTAGTGGGTGTACAGAAATGGAAAAGATGTCCCTTTCTTAGAGAAGTCCTAATAGAAGCTCCTCTGGCCTTGTATCCAAAATGAGCTAGATCCAGTCATTCAGCCGAGTGAGCTCCACATTTACCCGTGAGGTCAAACACAGAATAACGGAGAGAAAAGGTGGAGGAACGCTTTTACTAAATAACACAGTTTCTCCACAGTTAATGTACAAAGACGAAAAAAACCTAAATGCAAGTAGTTGACTTGCATAAGACGTACAGATTATGTTCCGAGATGATGAGTGTTAAAATGGACTGAATTATTATACAACTTTGGAAAAATAAGAGAACACTTAAAAATAATAAGTTTCTTTGATTTTACCAAATTGAAAACCTCTGGAATATAATCAAGAGGAAGCTGAACTGCTTGAATTTTTGCACCGGGGGGGGAATAAAGTTATTCAAAAGCAGTGTGTAAGACTGGTGAAGGAGAACATGCCAAGATACATGAAAACTGTGATAAAACACAGGGTTATTCCACCAAATATAAATTTCTGAAGTCTTTAAACTAAAACTATGAATATGAACTTGTTTTCTTCACATTATTTGACCATTTCTCATTTTCTGCAAATGCAACATGCAATGACAACATTTTTGTTTGGAGTTTGGGAGAAGTCCGTAGTTTAAAGAATAAAACCCCAATGTTCATTTTACTCAAACATAACATAATCACACAACTGATTCAGAAACTGACGAGGTCTTAATTCGTTCCAGAGCTGTATGTTTAAACGCAACGAAGAAAACTGTAAAACTGTTTGTACGATTGATGCTACTGGGCTTGAAGACATACAGATTCCGTATGGCTTCCTGTAGCATATTTACACCACAGATGTTGCAGCTGGGTCAGTAGATCCTGCACACTGGTTGGTTGCTGTAGCTGTTGTCCCAACTGGTCCTAGAAATGCTCGATGAACAATACATCTGGTAATAAGTAGGCCAAGAAAGTGCTGCAGTATCACTGAGCTGTTAGTGTCCCTTATATGATTACTAGGGGTGACTAACTCTCATATATGATGGATCTCCAGATAAGATCTCCACACCAGCGGTTGGGGCAGTATGTTGCTCCACAGAAAAGGTAGGATTGAAACGTTAAGTATATGACCACCATACTCAAACTTGAGTGCTGTCAAATCCCACAATGGTTTTGGATTAGTTTCTAAAGACAATATGCTTCCGGTCTATTGCAGTCTTTTAAAGGTTTCTCGTTTATGACAGCACTGCAAATGAAGTCAAAGGTGGCTGGTTGATGAATGACTTAGGGATTGATAGCTTGCTATTTGTCAAAACGACCATCCAGCTTCTCTCAGTTCAGTGATGTACCCCTTTTCGAAGGCTATTATTTAAGTGACTCATAAAGGCATGTCTAGCTGCCAAAGATTTCTCACCAAGAGGGACACTATCCAAAAGTACCCACTGAAAGCCCCTTTATAGAACATCAAGGTTTTCCATTTATGTTGGTTCTGAACCTTGTTTTTTTTCAGTAACTTTCTGAAATGCCACTCTTTCTTTATTAAAAGTTGCAGGCTGGTTCCCCTGGATCTGCAGCTGCTCCTCTGAGAGTCTTCAGGCTGAAATACGGGGTATAAGAGTCCTCAAGGTAACAGTAAAGATGACCGGCTGACGGCTTTAGATATCCAGAGTGTTTCCCTCACCCTCTCCGCCCATCAATCTCCCTCACTTTCATCACATCGCTGTGTCTGCTGGAGGCAGGAACCAGACGCCGGCAATCTCTGCCCTTACAGCAACCTGATTTACCATCGTCTACTGAAGCCGATTTGTTAAAATCACATACTGTACAGTCAGAAATAACAGTTAGACACATCTGAGTGAAATAATTTAAATATACAGATTCTGTAGTCCTGTATCTGTTTGTCTGCATAATTTATTATGCTTCTTTTTTGTGTGTCCTTCAATGGTCTTCTTGGCGGCAACAACTGCAGTCAAGCTTAAAATTTTCAGAATTGTTTTAATTCAGACACATTGGAAGGATTTAAGCATAAATGTCCTGTTTAAAAGCATCCCTCTGCACCTCAATTAGATTTTAACTAGGCCACTCCAAAACCTTCATTTTTTTTTTTTTCAGCCATTCAGAGGTGAAATTGTTTGTGTGCTTTGGGTCATTGTCCTGCTGCAGAATCCAAGTGCACCTGAGCTTGAGGTCATGAACAGATGGCCGGATAATCTCCTTCAGGATTTTCTGGTAAACAGCAGAATTCCTGGTTCCATCTATTACAACACATTATCCAAACCCTGAAGCAGCAAAGCAGCCCCAGACCATCACACTACCACCACCATGTTTTACATTCAGTATGATGATCTTTTTTTTTTTTAATTATGTGTTAGTTTTACGCCACATGTAATGGGATACACACCTTCCAAAAAGTTCCACTTTCGTCACGTCAGTCCAAAGAATACTTTCCCAAAGTCCTGGGGATCACTGAGGTGTTTTTGTTTTGTAAATGTAAAACAGGCTGTTGTTTTCTTTTGCCTTGGAACTCTCCCATGGAGACCATTTTTAACCTCTATCTTATTATCATTAACACTGACCTTAACTGAGGCAGGTGAGACCTGCAGTTATTTAAATGTTGTTCTGGGTTCTTTTGTGACCTCCTGGATGAGTTGTTCATGCCCTTCCCACTCCTGGGAAGGTTCACCAGTGTTGTTTTCTCCATTTGTGATTAATAGCTCTTACTGTGGTTTACTGAAGTCCCAAATCCTTATAAATGATTTTGTAACCTTTTCTAAACTGATAGATGATGCCTGTCTGATATTAAATGCCAAAACAACAGAAATGTATAAGAGGGCAAATACTTTTTTACAATACTGTATATTCTGTACAGTATGCATACAATTTTGAGACATCTGCACAGTGACAGTTCATTCTGAAATCAAAGGTATTAAAAAGAGTTTGCAGTAATTGTATTTACTGTCCAGAAAACATTACTTTACTACATTTTGGAGCAAGGTCAGTTTGGTGGATGATCACCTCACCACACCATCTCATCCCATCCCAAACTCTCCAACTCATCTCATCCAAAAGTATTGGATGGAATACCGTCATTCCAGAACACAGTTCCTCTGCTCCACAGCTCAATACTGAGGGTTTTATTCCCCTCTAGCTCATGTCTGGCATTAGGCATGCTGCCAGCAGGTTCATTGTTTTTTTTTTTTTTGTTTTTTAAGGTCCAATAGTCCTATTCTATTGGAACTGCAGGGCTTGGACAATGAAACTGAAACACCAGTAATTTTAGTGTGGGAGGTTTCATGGCTAAATTGGAGCAGCCTGGTGGCCAATCTTCATTAATTGCACATTACACCAGTAAGAGCAGAGTGTGAAGGTTCAATTAGCAGGGTAAGAGCACAGTTTTGCTCAAAATATTGCAATGCACAAAACATTATGGGTGACATACCAGACTTCAAAAGAGGACAAATTGTTGGTGCACGTCCTGCTGGTGCATCTGTGACCAAGTGTGAGCAAGTCTTTGTGATGTATCAAGAGCCACAATATCCAGAGTAATGACAGCATACCACCAAGAAGGACGAACCACATCCAACAGGATTAACTGTGGACGCTGTAAGAGGAAGCTGTCTGAAAGGGATGTTCGGGTGCTAACCCTGATTGTATCCAAAAAACATGAAACCCACGGCTGATCAAATCACGGCAGAATTCAATGTGCACAATGTGTATTGGGGTCTTAAACCAGGTGTTTCGGTTTCATTGTCCAACCCCTGTACTTCTCTACAGAGACTCTTCTCTGCAGCTTTATTCTGACAGCATGTTACTGTAATTATCTGACATTCACATACATCCATATACACCAAATCCAGAGTACAGACCAAGTGAAGTTTATTGTGGTTTTAGCTGTAGTTCTGGAACAGGGTTCTTTGACTCGGGCGCAGTAATATGTATGTAAATGTGTTGTAGTTTGTGACGGCGCCGCACATTAAAATGTAAATGTTGTGTATTGTTTTGGGGGTTTTGTTAGTATTTGTTTTGGGTTATTGTTCATAACCGTCACAAAGGCTGAATTATGGAAATGAGATCTGATGTAAATCAAAGTGTCTGATTTGCAGAGGCAAAAGAGGAGCGTAGAGCTACAAATCTTTCAAAGAAAATGTCGAGTTGTGTAAAATGTTTCATCAACACACACATACACACACACTGGCTGAAAAGTGAATTACTGTTTCACTGTGAAGCTGCAGAAGCGAGAAAGAGAAAAGTAGAGAGAGAGAGAGAGAGATTTGAATTCTTATTTTAAATCTTTCCTTTTCTGTGTTTGAATCTCTGGCTCTGTCCCATACCTGTCAAGTCTCCCGTTTTGGCCGGGAAACTACCGTATTTTACTCCTCTATTTTACGCCGTCCTCCCGTATTAGTATTTTCCCATAAATTTCCCGTATTATATTAAAATAAAAATATATATATTATTGAGGAGACAGGGCACTGACCGCTCGGTGTCTCTTAACCAATCGTGGAGCCGGTTCAAGGAGAAAGTCCCGCCTTTCAGTAGAAACAGCCAATCAGCTTGCAAAGGAGGGTCAGTGTGGGGAAGCCCCTCGTCGCTGTGAGTTCAGGCAGCCAGTCGGAGCAGCTGTTGTTAAAACAGATCTGGATATACAGCGATTTTTCTAAAAGAAAGGTAACGGTAGGCTAATCATGTAAACTGTGATGAGATTTTTCTGATAGCTGCTTAAAAATACTCGTCTCCGAAATAAAACACACAGATTAAACCTCTTAAAATAAAAAAATTACAGCTTGTGACTCAGTTTAACTAGAAATGTGGAGAGGACCGAAATGAACTGAACTGATCAGGGGTGGAGTGATCAAAAGAAAGAAGTATTAATTAAAAATTATTAATTGTGTAGGCCCCTTAGGACTAATTTTTACTGATGGAATATATCTGGTCCATGTCCTTTTAGTAAAAGCTCATGATACTATTTTTAGGTCACCTACAGTCATTTTGCAGAATGTGTGCACCCTTTGTTCAATTTTAAATCTATTAAATAAATAAAAATATATAATAGAAAAGAGTGCATTTATGCCAAAAAAGACATGAAATCTTAACTTTTTTAAATATATAGAAAAGGGTATTTAATTTGGCTGTATTAAAAGAATGACATATGTAGGAATGTCCACAACATTTCAGATTCTGATGATCTAACTGTAGTTTATAAGTGGTTCACATGTGGTTATTTTAGATTTTTTTTAAACCTGTCTTAAAATATAAGGGATACTGAAACTTCGTTGGGCTGGTGGGACGACTTTAAGCGGACAGAGGAAAATATCCCTTATTTTTAAATCTAAAACTTGTGACGTTATCTTGCTGCCTGTCCGGATACCAGAGGAGACCGGAGAAGCCACTTAAAATTCTCCTCAAAGTTTCTCCAGCAGAGGATACGCCACAGTGTCACGCAGGCCAGACACAAGACAGACACTCGCTGATACAAATCACAGTATTTCTTAAAGAGCCACTAAACCTAAACCTTATTTTTTTCCAATAATAGCTAAAATGTGTTCTTTTGAAATAATGAAACACACCAGTCCTGCTTAAAATTTGTATAAACATCTCCTAACCTTAAAAAATAAAATAAAATGATTGTGGCAATTTCTGGCTGGATCTGAGCAGCGGTCAGACTCTACCATCATTAACGCAAGATCTTGGTGACATTGCAGAAGCTTATTGAAAAAATACCACAGCAATCAAAGCTAAAATCAGTCCAACTAAATATTAGTGTGTGACTTTTTTTATTTGAACAGGCAGTGTAACATAAGTAAAATAAAAATTAAGTAATCCATACGCTTACAATTCTTGGTAAGACAAACTCTTATAAATACACTGCAAAGACCTAAATCCTAGCAAGTGAAATGTTCTAAATTTAAGGCAATAATTCGTATTTTTTTGAATTCTGACTCAGATTCTAAATCTGATTAGGACTCTCCTTTTCTAAATCTAAGCCTCATTTTGAATCTGATTCAGTGTATGATTCTGAATCTGATTCTGACTCTAATTCTGATTCTGAGATTCCAGCTCATTGTAAAAACAATTCTGATTCATAAATCCAGTTAATGCTGAATTTGACTCTGTATATGACTGATACTAGTCCACTTCAGAAATCAGTCTCTGATTCTGAAAGTGATTTTGACGCTCATTCTGATTCAATTTTACTTTAGAAATCAAATGCAAATTCTGAATTTGATTCTAATTTACTTTAGAAATGGGTGATTTAAGATCAGTCTCTGTTTCTGAAACAGGTTCTCAGGTGAATGCAGCACAAAAATGTGGTGGTCATTTCCAAATCATTGCTTAGCAGAATTTAATACTGTTTTAATGTTTTAAAAAATCAGTTTTTTTTTTCAATTTTAATATGAAATATCGCTGAGCTCCATGAACATAAAATATTTTTGTTTTCAATTTTTAAATGAAATATCGCTGAGCTCCATAAACATATATATATATTTTTTAATGAAATATCACTGAGCTCCATAAACATATATTTTTTTTTCAATTTTTAAATGAAAAATTGCTAAGCTCCATAAACATAAAATATTTTTTTCCATTTTTAAATGCAATATCGCTGAGCTCCATAAACATAAAAAAAAACAAAAAACATAAAAAATGTTTTCTTCATAAACATAATTTTTTTTTTTTTTATGAAATACCGCTGAGCTCCATAAACATAAAATAATTTTTTCCATTTTTAAATGCAATATCGCTGAGCTCCATAAACATAAAAAAAAATAAAAAACATAAAAAATGTTTTCTTCATAAACATAATTTTTTTTTTTAATGAAATACCGCTGAGCTCCATAAACATAAAATATATATATATTTTTTAATTTTTAAATGAAATATCGCTGAGCTCCATAAACATAATTTTTTTTTTTATGAAATATCGCTGAGCTCCATAAACATAACATTTTTTTTTTCAATTTTTAAATGAAATATCGCTGAGCTCCATAAACATATATATATATTTTTTTTAATGAAATATCGCTGAGCTCCATAAACATAAAATATATATTTTTTCCATTTTTAAATGAAATATCGCTGAGCTCCATAAACATAAAATTATTTTTTTTCCATTTTTAAATGAAATATCGCTGAGCTCCATAAACATAATTTTTTTTTTTTTTTTTTTTTAAATGAAATATCGCTGAGCTCCATAAACATGAAATATATATTCTTTCCATTTTTAAATGAAATATCACTGAGCTCCATAAACATAAAATATTTTTTTTTCAACTTTTAAATGAAATATCGCTGAGCTCCATAAACATTATTTTTTTTCCATTTTTAAATGAAATATCGCTGAGCTCCATAAACATAAAATATATATTTTTTCCATTTTTAAATGAAATATCGCTGAGCTCCATAAACATAAAATCTTTTTTTTTTCATTTTTAAATGAAATATCGCTGAGCTCCATAAACATAAAATATATATTTTTTCCATTTTTAAATGAAATATCGCTGAGCTCCATAAACATAAAATATATATTTTTTCCATTTTTAAATGAAATATCGCTGAGCTCCATAAACATAAAATCTTTTTTTTTTCATTTTTAAATGAAATATCGCTGAGCTCCATAAACATAAAATCTTTTTTTTTCCATTTTTAAATGAAATATCACTGAGCTTCATAAACACAATTTTTTTTTTTTTTATGAAATCTTGCTGAGCTCCATGAATATAAAATATATATATTTTTTCCATTTTTAAATGAAATATCGCTGAGCTCCATAAACATAAAATATCTATTTTTTCCATTTTTAAATGAAATATCGCTGAGCTCCATAAACATAAAATATTTTTTTTCCATTTTTAAATGAAATATCACTGAGCTCCATAAACATAAAATATATTTTTGTTTTCAAATTTTAAATGAAATATCGCTGAGCTCCATAAACATAAAATCATTTTTTTTTTTCAATTTTTAAATGAAATATCGCTGAGCTCCATAAACACAATTTTTTTTTTTTAATGAAATATCGCTGAGCTCCATAAACATAAAATATTTTTGTTTTCAATTTTTAAATGAAATATCGCTGGGCTTCATAAACATATATATATATATTTTTTAATGAAATATCGCTGAGCTCCATAAACTTTTTTTTTTATGAAATATCGCTGAGCTCCATGAACATAATTTTTTTTTTTTTAATGAAATACCGCTGAGCTCCATAAACATAAAATAATTTTTTTTTTCAATTTTTAAATGAAATATCGCTGAGATCCATAAACATAAAATATTTTTTTTCCATTTTTAAATGCAATATCGCTGAGCTCCATAAACATAAAATCTTTTTTTTCCATTTTTAAATGAAATATCACTGAGCTCCATAAACATAAATTTTTTTTTTCAATTTTGTAATGAAATATCACTGAGCCCCATAAACACATTTTTTTTTTTTTATGAAATCTCGCTGAGCTCCATGAACATAAAATATCTTTTTTTTTCAATTTTTAAATGAAATATCGCTGAGCTCCATAAACATAAAATACTTTTTTTTTTTAAATGAAATATCGCTGAGCTCCATAAAAATATATATATTTTAATGAAATATCGCTGAGCTCCATAAACATAAATTATATATTTTTTAATTTTTAAATGAAATATCACTGAGCTCCATAAACATAAAATATTTTTTTTTTCATTTTTAAATGAAATATCGCTGAGCTCCATAAACATAACATATATATTTTTTTCCATTTTTAAATGAAATATCGCTGAGCTCCATAAACATAACATTTTTTTGTCATGTTTTAAATGAAATATCGCTGAGCTCCTCGCTGTCATGTCCTGTCTGTCCTGCCTGTGTTTGTCCCACTTGACCTGTTCCCCCTGTGTTCTGTCTGGGTAATTTTCCATCACCTGTGTTAATTTGTAGCTCCGCCCCCCAGCCCCAGGTGTTTTCACTTCCCTTGTGTGTTTTATAGCCTTCCTTGTCACTTGTCCTTTGTTGCACCAACTCATGTCGTTTGTCTCTTTCAGCGTTTCTTTGCCTTTCTTTGCCTTTGTGTTCCTAGCCTTAGTCCTATATATATATATATATATATATATATATATATATATATATATATATATATATATTCTTGTTTGTTTCTTGTTCAGTTCTGTTTTGTTTATTTAGTTCCTAGTTTATTCCTTGTATATATCCCAGCCCTGTTTAGTTTGTATTATTTTCAGTTACTCGTTTGTTTCCTTGTATAGCCTCCCTGTTTGTTTTATGTTATCGTTACACCCTGTTTGTTTTGGTTTGTTTTCTTGTTTTTGGTTTGTTTGTTTCTTTGTTATTTATTTAATAAATTATTCATTTCTTTCTTACCTGCTATTAATGTCATGACATGTACCCTTATTATGAGGTGTTACCTAAATATCTGTTTGTCTGAATTTATCAGGAGAAGGAATCTTCCAGACTCCGCCCCTTCTCCAGGTCTGCTTCAGTGATGATCTGGCGAGCTCTCCGGCATGCTGTCTGGCTGGCAGTCTGTGTGTGTGTGTGTGTGTGTTGTGGGACTGCTGGGGGTGTGCCATGTGCTTTAGCCTTTGGGGGGGATATCAGTTCTGTAATAATCAGTAGGGGGCGCATCTGCTGCCTCCACATTAATCAGAGGAGCGGTGTGACGGAGAAAACCTCACACTCAGCTCTGCTCACTGAGAGACCCCCGGAGTTTAGATCAGATCCCCTCACACTCTTGTTGATTATTAATGATTAATGACTGGGGTGAAGAAGGGGGGTTGATAAATTCCACATCTGGCTCGTTGGTCTAGAGGTATGATTCTCCCTTCGGGAGTGAGAGGTCCCGGGTTCGAATCCTGGACGAGCCCTGAATTCACCACCCCCACTCCCCCAACCATCAATCTATACAGATCATCTACCAGCAGTACCAGCAAAGCTTGTGGACTTTCCGCAGCTTTATATGAGTGTTAAAGTCCGTTGCGTGCATATATGGGGGATTAGCTCAATTGGTAGAGCTCTCGCCTTGCATGTGAGAGGTAGCGGGATCGATACCCGCATCCTCCAATCACACGTAGTGGAGTTCAACACCCATATAAAGCTGCGGGAAGGCAACTTGTTCTACTGCATAATATAGAACGCATGACGTATCAGTCTGAGATTTATAAATAGCTCCCCACAGAGGGGGATTAGATCAATTTTTTTTTCAGGAAATAGTTTAACTTTAAATGTCAAGAGATACATTGTTGCTGTTAAAAATGCATTTTCCAATAAAGGGAGTATTGGCAAAACTGGTTATATTTTTTATGTTAAGGCGGCGGGAGGTGGTGTCTGCAGCTGCTGAAAGTAACTAATAAAGTAACTTGTAAAGTAACTTAGTTAGTTTTAAAATCAAGTAATCCATAAAGTAACTAAGTTACTTTTTAAAGGAGTAATCAGTAATCGGATTACTTTTTCAAAGTAACTATACCATCAGTGCTTACATGCTGCACAATTCTCATTGCTATCTTACACCCTACCAACAGCCTTTTTTAACACCTAGCGCTTGCACAGTTAAATTAGCAATAGAGATTACAAATACAAAATTTACACCGATGGGCATGGTGATCTAAAAGTGAGGTGTTTAGGTACAATTCTATTGTATTGCTATCTTGACAATGGAAACACAGGAGCACCACTCTCTAATTAGAACCTACACAACTGTCAGATGTTCATTGCTATCTTGGTAACGCAGGCACACTGTGAACACTCCGCAAGCACAAAACCAACATTTACATTAACAATAAACAGAATACTAAATAAAATAACATTGCTGTTCCCATAAATGACCAGTTCATGTACCTTCAGCAAGCAAGTCAGTTTCCTCTGCTCACAAGCACAGCACTGTTAACATATCAATCTGACAAAGTCAGAGCGTACCTGGCACTTAAAGGGAATGACAAGTGACACACTGATTGGTTTATTCAAGGTACGTTCAAAACACACCTATGATTAATTAAGAGAATAAGTATATGCCTTTTGCTTGTTACGAACTTTTTGAACTGCTGCTGATGCAGCATTGCCGAGTAGCCACGGCTCTCGGAGGAAAATGCAGTGACTCGGTTCTGATACATCAGCTCACAGATGCCTTGAGCTGATTGGTAAAGAGAAATTGGCAGAGGTGGAAGTAACGAATTACATTTACTCAAATTACTGTTATTGAGTAGATTTTATGAGTAACTTGTAATTTTTAAAGTAGTTTTTAAAATAGGTAATTTTACTTTTACTCAAGTTCATTTTGACACTACATTGGAAAACTTCCCGTTACTGAGTAACAAATGAAATGCTGGAAAAAAAACGAATTGTCTGAATAATAAAAAAAAAAAAAATTGGTTGAACTTTTCCCAGCAGTGTTTATTACGGTTAGCGGCAGAGACACTGTGTGAATCAGCTGTGTAGCCTGGGGTCTGTATGTGTGGCTCGGAGGAACCGGTGTTCTGTTGAGTTATGCTACCCATCAACATTTTATTTGTATTTTTTCTGCTTGTATCTGCTTGAATGTTAAAAAACATGTAAATATCAGTTAAAGCAAAGCAATGATTATATAATGATGATTTGTAAAACTATAAAAAAATATGGTTTATAGTCACCTATATGACCATTTTAAACTTTTAAACCTATACCACTTGTTCTTGAAAATATTTTATGGTAAATGTCCAAATTATTATTTGGAATAATCATTCATTAAAAAGATTTAATTTATGATTTGTAGTTTTTTTTACATCAAATAATTAAAAGTAACTATGTAACTTTTACTCAAAGTACATTTTAAATTGAGTACTTTTTTACTTTTACTCAAGTAGATTTTTATAAGGATACTTTTACTTCCATTTGAGTAGAATTTTAGCAAATAAAGGTACTTTTACTTAATTAAAATTTTTCTGTACTTTTTCCACCTCTGGAAATTGGTAAGGTCAATAATTGTTCTCTCTCAGGGTTTTAACAGCTGATGGCAAGCTGCATGACCAGGATTCGAACCAGCGATCTCCTGATCATAGTGGCAGCACTTTAGACTGCTGGACCACTCAAGGACATGTCTTAAACACACACACCACAGCCCTGTTCACACACTCAGTGGCAGCTGTGAGTGTGTGAGTGCAGACTGAGACCTGATGCTCTCCCTCATTAAGCCTGAGTGCCGTCTGTGTAATTAATGATTAATTATTAGCTTAATGAAGGGTCACACAGAACTTTTTAGTCGAGTTCAGTGGAGTTCATTGCTGGTGTTTTAGCAGGACTGCATAACTAGCTAAATATATTCAAATCGATCTGTCAAGATGTGTGTTTCTCAGGGCCAAGAAGTCGGAGAACAGACGAGTGTTCTTCAAAAGTTACCTTTCAAGAACATTCTCACAAGTATCCCACAAAAACAGAGGGGACTAACTAGAAAAAAACATTAATTATTAATAATAACCAAAAACTTTTCTTGACTCAACATTTTGCCTTGACTCAGTTAAGTTGTAAAGACAAGTTAACCAAGATGTTTTTCTGTAACTGTATACAACTTTTTGTATTATTTATTTATTATTAAGTTAATCATATTTTTCATATTTAAAAAAATCTGACAACACCGAGAGCCTTATTCTGTGGTAGCACAAGGCTAAATGCTAAAGCAAGAGGCCAAAAAAACAGGCAACATCTCAGGTAACCTGTTGTCACGTGGGGCCAAAGCAAGGACACATAATCACAGTTGCCAATCAAACTATTTATTAACAAAGGGATTTGACTTACAGGGTTAATCAGAGACAGGCAGGGTCAGTATCAAAGTAAACAACATACCAGAGTCAGAAGGAAACAGGGAAATACACGCAAAAGTCCAAAAGCAATAGGCTAAATGCAAAATAAGGTTCAGCAATGGTAAACAGACGAGAGAAAGGGTCAGAAACAATAGGAAACTAATAAAATAAATACTTAGTATAAGAGATAGAAAACTAGATTCAATACACTGCAAAGAAAAAGCAAAAACAGGGAGTATTTATACAAACACAGACGGGTGTGGTTAATCAGAAGCTCGGAGAGCGTGAACGCTTTAGCGGCTCAAGATCAGCAGAGTCAGGGAAGTCCGGTGTGAGTGCATGCTGGGAATTGAAGTCTTTGTTGTTAAGTTCAGAGGACTTACACCTGTTCTTACAGCCTACAACACTGAGGCCTAGCAGCTACCCAATATACTGAACTCAAATCCACACCCAAGAGAAGGTAGCTTTATGGGTAAAGACAACATACCAATGGTAGGTAAGGGAGGAAGACGGAGCATATATATTCTATATATATTCTGAGCAGCTTCACCTGTGATGTGTGATATAGGAAGTGTGTCCAGTCAGTGTGTATATGTATTCTGTGTATATGTGTTGTATATGTGTGTGTGTGTGTGTTAGAGGGGAATGATAAATGACTAAATGTTCCAGATCCAATCTCCATGTAAATCAGGTTCTGAGCTCAGGTGGAGCTGCAGTTTCTAAGGTGGAGCTGCGGCTGCCAGAACTGTTCGGACGCTTTATTCCCACCTGCACTTCAGTTCTTCATTCCAGCAGCTCCACAGTGCTCTCCTCTACAGTCATCTAAGCAAAAAGTGATAGAAGTTTACTGTTCTCCTGCTTAAACCAGCAGATTACTAAAAACCACACTGTACTGTCATGGTGGACTCATTAAACCAGTTAAACCAAGTTTTGTTAGAGCAGTTAAATCAGCACTAGGAAGCCCACAGGGTTTCTTAAATGAAAACTCCAGTGTAAAAATTACTTTTAGTGTTGTAAAACATGATAAAAAGTATAAGCCTTTGTTGAATAGCCCACCTCCGCTCTCCTACAGCTTTCTGAGAGTCAGTAATTTTGTCCTTTTTGACCAGCACTCTTTACAACAGCCACTTAGGGGCATATTTTGCTCCTGATTAATCGCTTTTTACACCGTTATCCAGGCTCAAAGTAGCTCCACACCTCTTTGGTAGAATCTGGAGAACCCTGACATTTAACACAAAGCACTTTAAAAGTGCACAAAAAGCTTATTAATAACAACTGTTTACAACCCGTAGCTTTAGCTTATCACTGGTCACCACCATCACAATGTTGTGCTTGGGTTTTTGAGACCTCATAGATGAGTTGTCCATGCCCTTTTGGAATAATTTTGGTCGGCTAGTCACTCCTGGGAAGGTTCAACTGGGTTCCACATTTTCTCCATTTGTGAATAATAGCTCTCACTGTGGTCTGCTGCAGTGCCAAAGCTTTAGAAATGATCTTGTAACCTTTTCCAGGCTGACTGATGTTAATGACTTTGTTTTCACATCTGTTTTTGAATTTCTTCATATCGCAGCATAATGTGTTGGTTTTTGAGGTCTTGATTTTACAGGTCTGATGTAATCAGGTCTGTTTGTGGTTAGTAGTGAAATTGAACACAGCTTTCCAAAAAGTGAGGACTCATCACTGACATCCATGTGTAGGGCCAACATGGAACCTTTTTGTTTTCTTTATTTTCTTATTGCCCTACCCATACAGACCCCACAAGGACATACTATCTGCATGGGGGTTCCAGTATGAATTAATTCAGCTTTAATTGAATGCATTCGATTAGCTCTGATGGCCCCAGAGCTCCTGGTTGGTCCAGGTTATTAGCTCAGGAGAGACGCATCCAAACAGTACCGCTTCCGTAGCCAAAGCGTTCATTTACTGCACCAGTGGAGCTTCAGTGGAGACGACTGGAGATATAGGCCTGGAAAACACACACATACACACACACACACACACACACACACACTTCTGCACTCAGAGCTGGTCAATTGATAGAACTTCAGGCCCGTAGCCAGCATTGTGATGGGGGGGGATCTTTTTCCCCCAAAAGTGGACTTCATTTGGCTCTCTACTCCAATGCCCCCTAAATACACGAGCACACTTCAAACCTTTTAATTTAGACATATTTTATTTATTATAAGTTTGTTGTGAATCTGTTGTTGCTGTCCTTATTTGTTTGTCTGTTGCTCCCCACTGTTAACATAAATTTGATATAAATGTAAGTGTTACTCAAACTTCCTACATCTGTGATGTGACTTCATTGTCTGTCTCTGTTGCTCACCTCAGTTGTCTGTTGCTTTGTTCCATTGTCTCTGTTGCTGCCCTCCATTGTTTGTCTCTGATGTTGCTGTCCTTTATTGTCTATCTCTCTACTATTGACATAAATAGATAAGAATTACTTCATTAGGAACACTATCGGTACGGTCATTAAAACTTGAACATGAATTAATAATAATATAAATTGAAGTGTTCTGTCTTATTCAAATCTTCCTACAACTGTGCTGGGACTTCGTTGCCCCCACCCCTCCCTTTCAGCTCGCTGAACTCGGCACCTGATTGGCTGACAGAGCTCATTTGCATACCGTCTGGTCTGTGAGGGTCTGCTGATTCACAGTAATAATCCGGTGTTACATGTACAATATACCATTGGGCTAAGCCGAGCCGGGACTTTTAACGCAGGGGAGTTGTAAAGAAATAGAAGCCCTAAACTCAGCAGCTTACCAATTTTGGGCCTTTTTTTTAACAAGTCTCCAATGTTTTGGGACAATGTTACTGCTGATTTCTTCCGTTTTCACTCCTTGTCTTCTTTTTTACCCATTTTCTCAAGTAACTTTCCCCTGATTCTTATTCTTTCCACAAGCTAAGAACAGAAATGGGGTAATTACCGTCACCTACTGGATTGGTGTAAAACAGTCTGAACAAAATGTGTAAAGAGAAACATTAACAATTTTTCTTACTCGTCATTACTCTGGGGGCAGGCGGGGGGGGTGGCTGAAGGGGGAGGATGTGTGTGTGTGGGGGGGGGGGGGGGTCGAACGAACCCTACGCTCCCCCCTGGCTACGGGCCTGAACTTGAGTGGAGCAGGGAGGGCAATTACACCCATCGATCTAGAGAAGGTCACACTGACTGACAGGGCTAAAGGGGTATGTCCAAATGTTTGTGGACATTTCTTCCAATAAATGCAGTATTCCAGTCTAGTTCAAGTAGCAAAATATTAGTAGTATTCTCTCTGGAGCAGATAAATAAACATGAACATAGAACTCTGGAAAAAAATTGCAACCACTTAAAAATGATGAGTCAAAAGCAGTGTTTAAGACTGGTGGAGGAGAACATGGCAAGATGCATGAAAACTGTGATTAAAACCAGGGTTATTCCACCAAATATTGATTTCTGAAGTCTTAAAACTTTATGAATATGAACTTGTTCTCTTCGTATTATTTGAGATCTAAAAACTTGGCATCTTTTTTTTGTTATTTCAGCCATTTCTCATTTTCTGCGAATAAATGCTCTAAATGACAATATTTTTATTTAGAATTTGGGAGAAATGTTGTCTGTATCAAACAACAATGTTCATTTTTTTCAATGTTCATTTTAATTAAACATAAACCTATAAATCGCAAAATCAGTGAAACTGATGCCTAATGCTAAGTGTGGGCTAGAGGGGAATAACGCCCCCCCCAGCATTTATCTGTGGAGTAGTGGAACTGTATTCTCTGGAACAATGGTGACCCCCATCCAATACTTTTTGGAGTGGTATCTTGTCCTTGACTGCAATCAAATCCTTACAGCAACTTTCTAACATCTAGTAGAGAATCTTCTCTGGACAGTAGAGACAGTTACTCCAATAAAAGAAGGATACACTCTTTTTAATACAATTGAATTGAGAAGAAACAAAGAATTAATGAGCAGCAGCCCCGATACTTTTGTCCATATAGTGTATGTAATGACGTAATTAGGTAATTAAATATGAGTAGTGCAGTAAAACAGCAGTAATAACTCCAGAGTTATGAAGGTTAATATTAATGAAGTCTGATCTCAGTGTGTCTCACTTAGACTGACTCTAATGATCAGATGGACGTTAATGAATGAATTTAATGATCTCCAACTGCAGGGTGTGTGTATGGATGTGTGTGTGTTAGAAAGAGAGAGAGAGAGAGAGAGAGAGAGAGAGAGAGAGAGAGAGAGAGAGAGAAAGATGCAGATGACTCCTACCTGTGGTTGACATTCTGACGGAACTTCTGGAAGTGTGATCATGGCAGTGAGTTGCGGTGGGGGGGGTGGGAGTGGGGGGGGGTGCAAGATGAGTGGTTCTAAGAGCATTCAGACAAAGAAAAAGGACGAGAGTAACAGAAGAGTCCAGCTTTTACGTTTATTAATGCACCTGTTTTGTTGTAAGCCAAACTCCTTCTCCTTCCTCCTTTATTAATGGTTACTAATAAGGTTGCAAATGCCTTAAAAATCATTAATAATCAGTTATAACACATACTTAGAAACGGCAACAATGACCTGTAGTTTGCCAAATAGTAAACCCACAGCCATCTATATTGTTGCCCTTTCTATTAGGGCTGTGCAATATATCGAATTTTGATCTCGATAGCGATATTGCTGTCAAACGATCTCAAAATTCATAATATGGAATATAAACGATTTTGCCATTTATCTGTGCTGCCGCTGCACTGGCGTGGCAGAGAATGGGTTAAGCAAAACGCGGCGTGTGGTATGTCATTGACCTCAGAACAGCTCTGGAGTCTTGTGCTCACTTCATCTCCATTGAGGCTGCTGAAGAGAGTGAAGATTAGCAGCACTAATATTGACTCGGAAATGGAAGCTACAGGGCACGCTCAGTTAGTTGAGAAAAAAGAAAGAAAAAGTTTGGTGATCTGGGACCACTTCGGATTCGAAGAAAAAGACTGGAAATTGATGTCTGCTCCTCTGGCCAACACATCAAACTTATTCACCCACCTCAAGGTAAACCACAGAGCAATTCACGACGAAACGATATAGAAAAAAAAATAGACCATGCCAACGTCGACTATACATGGCCATAGGTGAGTACTGAGTAGCAGTTATTCCAGTGTGAAATGACATAACATAGGTCGGCAATAGGCGGCCCGCGGGAAAGATGTGGCCCGCGACTATGCAACGTGTTCCGTGGTCACATTTTGAGAAATGTTTTTTAAAATGCGGTTGACTGCTGGCTGTTATGCGTGAGCACCGCGGAGAACGCGCGCGGCATTGCACCGCAGTCTTGGTAAAAATAGTAACGTCGGTTGAAGTGTAGTTCAAACAGCAAAGCAATGATATAAAACTATAACAGCCATATTTGCTGAAATGTTGTTATCTGACCAAGATTGAGGTAAAATGCGCTGCGCCTAGTCTCTTTCACAGCGCGCGAACTGAGTTCAGAACCACTACAAATAACCATATAAAACTCAGTTCAGATAAATAAACTTAAGATGAGTAAGGACATGTAAAGTTAAACAAATATTGTCAAATATAAATGACAGGTTCCTAATTTTTTTAAATGAAACTAATGTCTTTTTTTTTGGTCGGTTATCTCCTGCGAGCCGATTTCTTAACGTCACGACATTTTAATCAACATATTATATAAAATAGGAAAAACAAAATAAAAATATAATGTATAAAAATATAATCTAACGAATTTCAAAATATCAAAACGAAATTCTCAATAGAATTGAAGGAAACAGCCAAACTAATATTACCAACAAAACAGCAAATATCAGCCTGTCAGCCGGACGTCAGTGTTAGCATATGAACTGCAGGCGTCTCTTATACACAACAAACGATTCAGACGTGCAATGTGAGCTGTCCACATCACCTGATTAAAAAATCCCACAGTGTCCGCCTGTGTTGGTAAATTAATTAATCCAAGTCTTCATCTCAGCTCAGAGCGCACTTTAAATGCAGGATTCACGCTGATGTCCAGTAGCTGCAAATATTCGTTGCCCTGACAAGCCCTGGATAATCTACACACGTATCTCTTGGGCTATAAGGCTTATAGTATAAGCTCAATATAAAATAGTTCCTTTGTTTAGAAATGATTTTATATTCTTAAACCATGTTAAATTAGATTCGATCATTCAGACATCATTCTTGTAGGATAATTTACTGATTTTTCTTAAATAATAGATCTATGCTTCTTCAGTGTTATAATGTTAATTAACATAATTCTGAACCGATTTCGCTCATTCAAACAGCCCGGAAATGCTTTTAAAAAGCTCAGTTTCGCCGTTCTACTTACTAAAAATCGTAAGGTAAGGTAATCTTAAGGTAACTTTGTTGACAACTTGAAGGTAGCTACCTAGGCTGAAACCTGCCATTCTCTCCAAAACAATCAAACAAAAAACACAGACATTATGCTAAAACATTCAGTTGAGGAACTGGCTACAATGTTCATAATTGAGTAAATGAGGGCTTATTAAAATATATCGTTTAAAATATCGTGATATCAATATTGACTGAAAATATACTGATATTGATTTTTCCCATTATCGAGCAGCCCTACTTTCTATGTATGTGTTATAACTGATTATTAATTATTTTTAAGGCATTTACAACCTAATTAGTAACCATCAATAAACTAACTGTAAACCATTTATAAACCCTTTACAAAGGTAGTCTTATTTTAAAGTGGTACTGGCGTCTGTTTTTTAATGCGATATTTATTTTATACAAAGCTATGGCGTGCTAATCACAATACAACAAAGGAACAAATCAAACTGTTTTTTAAATAAAACTTGAACAAGTGCGCAGTGCACACTCCACTTGTCCGTATTATGCACTTGTCTTGCAGCGCTGTTTTTTTTGTGTTTTTGGACTTAAAATAAAAGCTCAAAATAAAAATAAAAATTGTTTAGAATTTTATTTTCAATTTACACAGCCAATTACCCAAACCACTCATTAGGACTCCCCCTATCACTAGTAATGCTGCAACACACCAGGAGGGTGAAGACTAACACATGCTTCCTCCGATGTGAAGTCAGCCACCGCTTCTTTTCGAGCTGCTGCTGATGCAGTATTGCCGAGCAGCATCACAGCGTGCTCGGAGGACAGCGCAACGACTCAGTTCCGATACATGAGCTCACAGACACCTTGTGTTGCGGACATCACCTTTTAGTGATGTGGGGACAGAGCACCATCTACCCACATGGAGGGAGTAGTGCCAATTGTGTTCCCTCTGAGCGCCGGCAACTTGATGGGAAAGCTGCAGGTTTAAAAACTCCAGCAGCACTGCTGTGTCCAATCAACTCATCTCTAGTTAACTCCGACAGAAGTGTGTTTAAACTACATGGGTTAAACAGTGAAACTGGTGACACTTGGTTTTAGACCACAATAATTTGTTGTCCCACTTTGTATTCTGCCGTGATTTGAGCAGCCGTGGTTTTATGTTTTTGCATACATATTTTGCATACAATCCGGGTTAGCACCCGAACATCCCTTTCAGACAGCTTCCTTCTTGGTGGTATGCTGACATTACCCTGGATACCATGGCTCTTGATACATCACACAGACTTGCTGTCTTGGTCACAGATGCACCAGCAAGACGTGCACCAACAATTTGTCCTCTTTTGAACTCTGGTATGTATCCCATAATGTTGTGTGCATTGCAATATTTTAAGCAAAACTGTGTTCTTACCCTGCTAATTGAACCTTCACACTCTGCTCTTACTAGTACAATATGCAATTAATGAAGATTGACCACCAGGCTGCTTCAATTTAGCCATGAAACCTCCCACACTAAAATGACAGGTGTTTCAGTTTCATTGTCCAACCCCTGTAAATGAGTCAATTAGGACTCATCTTGTCTGTTGGGTCTCAGGTTGAGTAGAGATAAGGATATCTTTGGGGGACTTTAGGATCTGTCCTGAGATCTCTCTGCTGATCTGAGGAGATGCCGTTCTCTGACTGGGTAAAAAGTCTGGAGGTTTTGAAGTTTCGCTTCTTTGCCAGGGAATTTCATCAGCTCTATCTCAGCTCGGCCAAGCTGCCTGGGTAGCAGAGGGTTCCAGAAAAGTGATGAGTTTGACAGTCTGGCGCCAGCATCAGCTAAACTGCATTCAAAAAGACGCAGTTTTATGTCAGTAAATCAGTGAATATCTGATAAAGGAGGAGCAGAGGAGCATCATAAAAAAAACGATTCATTCTATAGCGTCGCGTGTTCTGTAAATAAAACCCACGCCGCTGCATTAAAAATGAAAGACTGGGTAATAAAGTGTGAACGCCAGGAATCAGCCCGAACACCAACGTCCGTACCGTACCTGCAGAACCTCCAGCAGATCCAGAGCTTCATTCACTATTCATACCTGCTGCAGAGGATCAGCATCCCACGATGCGAGCAGTGACAGCTTCCTGTACTCCCTGCTCTCTCTTTTTCTCTTTCTCTCTCTTGCGTATTCACTCCCCTGGGCAGGATTTGGGAATCTTTATTTTATGGATTGCTCCATCGCTCATCCAGGTAAGTTAGTCTAAAGAAGTGGAGCGTGTCCAGAAGGCAGAAGGAGCAACAGCAGGAGAAGCTCCTCCTAACTCCACGCTGGAATCATATCAATAAGACTGTTATTGATGTTTGGAGCTCGCAGTAGTATAGAGACACTTGCCTTTCTCCTGGATTGCCTTCAGTTAGAGTCAGAATGTCAGAATGTCGGATGGTTACCACCCCACCTCATCCCTAACTTCTCCATCACTGTTCTACAAGGAAGACTCTAGGGGCAAGCATGCAATAACAACATCTTACATTATAATTTTGATAGGGATAGACAACAGTTAATGTAAAATTAGTCTTTGGAGTCGGCCTTGGTCTGGAATATCTGGACCCTCGCAGATCTTTCCAGACGTAGGATACCAAAACTGTTGGCGGGACCAAACTGGAGGTGATGGGGCACTTCCACTGCTCTAAACTGTGTGTGAATCCTTTGGGATTACTTGGATTTCTGCATAAATTGGTAAACAAATGTGTTCTGATCTTCAAAAGAATAGACAAACACAGTCTGCTCAAACTAATACCACACAAAAAAAGTATATGTTTGCATGGTTTTATTGAACACAACATGTTAACATTCACAGTGCAGAGTGGAAAAAGTATGTGAACCTTTTAATAACTAGTTGATCCTCCTTTGGCAGCAAAAACCTCAATGTTTTCTGTAGCTGCAGATCAGACCTGTACAACACTCAGGAGGAATTTTGGATCCTTAATCGTCACGAAACTGTTTCAGTTCAGCAATATTCTTGGGATATCTGGTGAGAATCGCTCTCTCGAGGTCATGATGCCACAGCATCTTAGTATGGTTGAGGTCAGAAATCTCCAGAAGGCGTATTTTCTTCTGTTGAAGTCATTCAGTTGTTCATTTACTTCTATGTTTTGGGTCGTTGTCCTGTTGCATCATCCATCCTCTGTCGAGCTTCAGTTGGTAGACAGATGGTCTTAAGTTTTCTGCAAAATATCTTCGTAAACTTGGGAATTGTTTTTTTCCGCTGATCCGACGAAAATCCGTCCAGGCCCTGAGGCAGCAAAGCATCCCCAAACCATGATGCACCCTCCACCATATTTTCTCCATTTGTAGACTGTATGTCTGTCTTATCATGGACACATTTTTACAGACACTTTTGTAGCCCTTTCCAGCTTCATACAAGTCAACAGTTCTTGAACGCAGCTCTTTTATGCATGATTGAGGCATGATTCACATCAGGCAATGCTTCTTAAGAACAGCAAACTGGAAACTGGTGTGTTTTATTTAAAGGACAGAGCAGCTATAATCAACAAATCCAATCCAAGTAATCCCAAAAGGTTCAAATACCATTTTGTCTTGCAACTGTATGTGTTGCCTCTCATGGCAGGTCTTCCAACGAGTATCGTTTCCCAGAATATTCACCTGATTGCCTCCCTGTGCCTCCTTGGCCATTTTTTGGGACCAGCTGGGGCTCAACACATAGGTTTTTGACATCCTATTAGTGTAGAGCAGGATCTACAGGCCCAGCTGCAACATGTGCTGAAGAACACCATCCATAATCTGTATGCCTCCATGCCCAACCATATCTTATCTTGTGTTCGGACTAGAGGCAACCCAACAGGGTCCTACTGTACTCAAATAAAATTAACTAGGGACTAGACAAGCTCTAAGTGTGTGCATTATTTGCACATCTATGTCAGCAATGAGTCCATTCATTAGAAGGGGTTTCCAAATTTGGTCATGTGCATGTGTATATATTATGTGTATAGATAGAGAAGGGTGCAGTGTATCAGTGTTTATAGAGTCAGTTGTAGAAAACTCTAGATTCTTTACTGTATGTGCTGGATGCTCCAGCTGGACTGTAGGGAAGAGAAAGAGGTCAGGAACAGTGAGTGTGAGGTTAATGTGGTTTTCGCTCTAAAGGAGCTGAGTCCAGAGAGTGTATGAGCAAGGCCTGAGGAGAAGACGGAGGGAAAATCCGTGCTGAGAGAGTTGGAGCGAGAGTTTACCAATGCGTTTTCCCCTCCAGTCAGCAAAAAAAAAAAAACTTTTTTAATCCTGTATCAAGCCTTTTTTTTATATTGCTGGGATGCCACTTCCATTTCAGTTTCCAGGTGCACTTTTTTGCTTTAGAAAGAAATGGACACTGTGATACTTACTATTCTAAGGAAATGATGCTAATGAAATAGTCAGAAGTTGTCAGATTTGCCACCAGATTCTATTCAGTAGAGACCAGAGGCATCATTCTCCCAGACCAATCATCTCAGACCGCCTTCATTGAGTTAATTGTGCAGCATAAAGGATCAAAAGAAGAGCGGATATCCCTATGGATTGTGTACACTGTCAAAATAAAAAAATTTCAAGGCAACTTACTGAACTAGATTTTTTTATTTTTGAGGCCAAACTTCAAAACTCAAATGTTTTTCTAGGTATTGAAACTTCAAATATAAACTCTCACCAACTTAAACATTTAATTTGAGTTTTTAGTTGGCCTGATTTAAGTTTTACGAAATGTGCATTGTATAAGTTTTGCTGACTATCCTTTAGGATCAACTAAAAGAATTAAGTTGTTCCAATGAAAAGGTGTACATTTATTTAATCATATAGTGGGTGCAACACTATATTTTGTTTAATTGAACAAAAAGCAACTGGGGACTTTGAATTTATTTATTCTATTTCATACCTGCCTTATGGTCAATCATATAAGACTGCAAATAATGCAAATGTTACCAGCTGGACTCAGCCAGCATATAGCCTTCAACACTGAGGCCAGGCAGTTAATAGAATATAATACATATCATTGCTGTCCAATGAAAAACACTTATCTCCTAAAAAGCAACTTTACAGGAGAGAGAAAAAACGTTGTAAACTTTTAATGGAAGTCAATGTAAACAGAGTTTATTTTAGGTCATTTTGAAAAGTTTCTATTGGTCCGTTCATCAATGACTTTTTGCACAGTGTAAGGGACAGTTTGTCTGTTCAAATTATGTAGTGAACTAAAAATCAACAAAAATGGAGATAAGTGTATTTCATAGGACAGTGACGATATGCAAATTTCATGAGAAGGCAGTCTGCGGGGATTGATTACACACTGATGGTGAGTGTGAGGTGGGAGGACACACCCAATATGCAAATAGCATGACCAACATCAGGTGAAAACCCAGTTAAACTAAAAGGTCAGTAGAGCATGTGCAGTAGAGCAGAGTAGTTGGTGTGGCCTCAACTACAATTTGTAAATTTTGCAACTCAAATGATTTAGTTTGACCAATTTCTAACAAGAAATTGAATAATGTTAGTTGAGGCAACTAGTTTGCTATAATTTAGAGTAGAATTAAATATTTTTTAAAAATCACATTTAAGGGATGGTCCAGACCAAATAAGATGGGTGTAACAACGTCCTAAATGTGCCACTGTTCAGGGCTCTGAAGTTTTGAACTTTGGTGGGAATGAGATTGGTGGGGGAGGGGGGTGCTCAGTTCTTCAGTTGGCTGAAACTCCACCGTCTTTGACTAGGTCTGCCTAACAACAGAGCGAACTATATTCTGATTGGCTCAACGAGAGTAGATTATAATATACAGCCGATGGATTGGCAAGCGTGAGAAATACCATGTGTCGCATGTGAGCGTGTGAACTCGCTGAGGTGCGTGTGTCACACGCTCAAAGCAAACACTGCACTGTTTTTCTGTCGTCCCTCTTCTTTTCTTTTCTTCAGTCTATTTATCTGCTTTTATCCCTCACTGTTACAGTGTTCCCACCCTGGCCCCTGGAGAGAAAGCTGGAACGGATTACTGTCTCTAAAGGAAAAAGGCGAGTGAGGAAGGAACACCTTCACATCTGCAGGGTCTAATCCCCTCTCTCTCTCTCTCCCTCTTTTTCTCTCTCTCTCGCAGGAGCAGGAGGGTAGCGGAGCTGGAGGCTTTAGCGGCTAAGCGGCTTTGTCCTCCTCAATAGCGCTAATGTCTTCCTCCAGCAGCAGCAGGTTGGCTGGTGGAGTTTAGCCTCAGCACTGTAGCTCCTTCTCATATCTGATCCTCTGCTGTATCTGAATTGCTCCACAACACACAGATGGGGACTGACCCACAAACAACACAAAACTATCCTATCTGTTTATCAAGCCTACTCTTCTTCATATTTATTATAGAACACAAACCAAGAAAATGTTTGAATGGTACACAGCAAATTTCTAGAGTTTGAAAATCTGAAAATGTGTGAAGGTGTTGAAGAGTAACCGTTTATTATACCTTGGGTGTACCCTGTAGCATCTATAATTACATAATCATTGTGTGAAACATTGTATTTTCTATGCATTTATATAAAAGATTAACCAATACTCACATTGTATTTTATACGCATTTATATGGAAGATTAACCAATAATCACAATATATTCTTTACACATATAGTTAAACATTGCTTGATCAGGCATGTAACTAACACAGACTCTATTATATGACAAACTTATAGGATCTATTGTATGGCGTACTAACAACGTGTTATTGACATATTAGCATATAACATATGAAATCTATTGTGTGACTTGTTTAGCTCACGCTTAAGGCATTTTGGTCGCTGCATGACCCTAACTAACGGCCATCAATCATCGACTGGTGCACTCTGTACGAACTGAATTGATACAAAAGAGACTTCGGGATGGACAGGGCGGCCTTTCTCTCTGTGCGTGTGAAGTCCTTCACCTACCAAAGCGGGAGGAGGACACGCGCACATGGGGAGGGCGGCACTGTCCAATTCCTGAAACAATGCCACACTGTCTGGCTGGACACAGTCAAGGCCAAACACTAGTGGTCCGGCCAGACATGGGAAACTTGGGTACTAACACGTGAAATTATGCATATTAACATGGGCTAATCATTAGCAACGCCTCATCAGCAGGTTTCACGTCATTTGGGGTATAAACATGGAGTCAGATCAGAGGGGGGTCAGAACTTTTACTGGGACGGCTGTTAACTGTCTTGTATGTATTGGTTCTCCTGAATTCAGTAATAAATACTTGATTTGCTTTCAACTTCACTCCACCTGTCTGCGACTCCCTCCATCAAAACGAACACGTAGGGGAGTTGTACCCCGGATGAGGGGTGGGGGTAGCCCATCTTTCATTTTCTTTTTACAACAGTGTTAAATTGTGTGAGTTTATTCTCCAACTAAAACTACAAGCTGAGTATTTCAGAGTTTATTCCAAGCTGTTGAGGAGCGTGACCAGTGATGTCAGTACTGTACTTAGTAATGCGTTACTCTAGTCTTTTTTTTTTCAGAAACGAGTAATCTAACGTGTTACTATTTCCAATCCAGTAATCAGATTAAAGTTACTTATCCAAGTCACTGTGCGTTACTCTCTCTCTCTCTCTCTCTCTCTCTCTCTCTCCCCACCTCACACACTCACTCACACAGACACCGCACTCCCTTCCCCATCCCCCCTCCGCTTTCCTCCAATCACACGCGTCTCGCTTCTGTTAATGAGGTACAACCATTGGTTTACTCACTGCACTCCACTCTTTCACTCAACTTTACATTTCTCCCCTGTCTCTCTCTCGCGCTCGGCGTGTCTTTAGTTTCCCCCCGTTCTCATTTTTCCGTCAGTTCTTGGGCTCCCTATCTCTTTATACAAGCGGTTTTTCCCGGCCGCATCCCAATTCACTAGCCAGGGCAGCGGTCTGCACAGATCTGATTGGCCGAGGAGTTTGTGTGTTTGAAGATTTTACACCACACGTGATTGGTCTGCGAGTTTACTGTGCCGCAGAGCACGTATACCGTAAAGACTAGAAAAGTTCTGATGCTTTAAATGAAAGCTGTCAAAATTAAATCCTTTTCAGTAGTTTATCGGTTTGGATCCGCATTGGACAACGTCTGGGTCCGGACCCGGACCACACTCTGCATATGTGTGATCCCTGGCCTAGACCATATACACGGTTTTATTTTATAATACCACTCCTTGCTGCCCTGCAGAGAACAACAGGTTCAATGTTCAGTTTTACAGTTTTAAATATGTCAGGTCAAGAAAGACTTTCTTTATTTTATATTCTTTTATAAAAACAAGTATTTATGTTAAGTGAAATCAAGAAAGGCCATATTTTATTTTTTATAAAAAAATTTATTTATGTTAAGTTAATTCAAGAGGAATGGTCTTTTATTTGTATAAAAAAAACTTATTTTTTAAATGTCTAGAAATACATGTTTCTGTTAAAATGCATTTTACAATAAAGGCAGTATTGGCAAAACTGGTTATAATGTTTATGTTAAAGTAACTTGTAAAGTAACTTAGTTACTTTTAAAATCAAGTAATCCATAAAGTAACTAAATTACTTTTTAAAGGAGTAATCAGTAATCGGATTACTTTTTCAAAGTAACTATACCATCACTGAGCATGACTGAACTCTCTAATGGGCGTGTCCCCCAGTCCCAGCTCACCATCAGTGTGTAGTCTTGTCCACCAGGGCTCCTTCAATGGAGTATTTCATTATATTTCATATAATGGTTGTTTGCTTAGCTATAAGATCAAGTTAGCATCTTCTGTACTGTTAAGTGCTGGCAATGCAGGATTAAAGTTGCCATGCAATGTAAAAATATACACTGGCATACACTTGATGATTATGAAATGGTTATTGTAATCAGCAATGATGCTTTTTGTTGTCATTTTCTCCTAAATGTTCCAGGGTTTTAAAATATTACAATATTTCTTTTAAATAATATTAGTTTAATAAAACAAAATTTTGCATTAATTGTTAACACTGTGAAGGGGTTTATGGTAAATTTAACTCCAGCTGAGAGCTGTATTTTATTCTAGATGGGATAAATATTTTAACTCCCACAACAGTTCAGATTTAACTCTGGAACAAAGTTAAAAGGCCAACTCCTGGAAAAAATACACCTAAAATGAGTTTATTCCCCCATTATATTGAAGTTTATACCCGCACTATATTGTTGACTATGCTGTTAAAAAGTGTCAAAGCTGTTTGTAAGCTATTTTTAAGTGAAGGAAAGGTGAAAATAAAGGTCTCATTCCATCGTTTAATTTTTAATTAAATGTCTAGTTGTGGTCTCTAGTATGAATGAATGTCATTGAGATGTTTTTTTTTGTGTTTCTGTATAGCCCTGTTTTAGTTCACTGGATTAGTGGTCTCTGAAGAAAGACACTATTTCAGCTCTTGCTCATAAATATTAATACGTGCAAATATATCTCACCTCTGATTGGCTAACAGCACCAGAGATTCAATTTAAACCTACAGTTAATTACACAAAATAGCTAACGTCAATTAGCTCTGTAAACAGAGCTGTAAGCTCCTCCTTAGCTACAGCTTCCTCTGCTGCAGCCCAGGTTTAGTGCTGCCTGTGGGGCGGTCCTGAGCCAAGGTGGGCTCAGGTGCATCCATTTACAACTCAGAGAGACCTATAGTATTACACAGAGAACAAGAAAAAGCAGAAGGAATTTAGCAGAAGGAGACCTAGGTTAAAACAGCTGGTGAATGTGGCCTAAATCCGATTTTCTCACCAAATCTCATTTTTTTTTCATACTAACATTTTTCAGATTATCAAACAAATTTTAATATCAAACACATATAACATGAGTAAATATAAAAATCACTTTTTAAATTATGATTTTATTTATTAATGTAAAAAAAAAACTATCCAAACCAATCTAGCTCTTTGTGAAAAAGTGTTTAAATTGTTATTAATCTCACTTTTTGGAAATTTGAGTTTAATTTCACTACTGACTTCAACCAGGCCTGCCTACTGCCAGACCTGTAAAATCAAGAAATCAGTTAAGGGTGATTCTTAGATTATGTGCACCTTTCGCCTTGTAAAGTTGAGTGAAAAAAACATTATACAAATTTGTGCGCCATATAATAAGAACTGTATTTGAGATTCAATACTGACGAAATCAATTAACTATTAACCTTCATTCTTGAAAATGCAAATAATTCTTATTTCTAGTTATGAACTATTTTGTATCTGTGTGTGTGTGTGTGTGTGTGTGTATGTGTGTGTGTGTGTGTGTGTGTGTGTGTGTGTGTTTGTGTGTGTGCCATCTTAAAAAATATTATTATTAAAGTACATTATTAAATTATTAAAGTACATTGTAAATGTACAAAGTATATATAGAATACAGTAAAAGTAAAGGGCCAATAATCTATATTACTCATATCTATAATCTGAAGTGTGGTAGAAATGACTGTGGTGGAAATGACATTTCTACTTTTTTTTTTTATAAAAAATGGATGATGGCTTCACTGATTAGCTTTGAATTGATAGTTAGCATTTCATGCATGCAAAATAAAGCTTTTCATGTTAAATTTGTGATCTTTTTCAAAATAACAATGGAACTACAGCATGTTTGGAAATGACATACAATAAATATATTTGCTGATCAAGCAATATTTGCCTTGTTTTTTTCTTCAACAGTTGTGAGTGGAAAATTAAGTGGCTTCCATGTCCAACATGTGCTCTGATGTCACTTTACATTTCCATGGAAACAACCTAAACAATCTTTCACCAAAACTTTTTTAAAGGGAAAGTAGGCATTGTGGTGGAAATGATGCCAATGCTGTGAGACAGGTATATTTTGTATAAAAAATAATATTGACAGGGGACTCAAATCAAATATTTCAGTTTTCCAAACTACAGCGGCATTAACAATTCCCATATAAATTATATTTTTAACCTTTTTTTTCATTGTGGAAGTTTGAAACTCTGGGGGTGAGACAAGGAGAAAATAGGTCACAGGTACTTGGGTTCTGCAGCAGGACAATGATTCAAAGCATACAAACAACTCCACTTATAAAAAATGGCCTAGTTAAAGTCAAATTGGGATGCTGTGGATGATCTTAAACAGGACGTTTATGCTTGAAAATTCTCCAATGTGGTTGAATTAAAACAATTCTGTAAAGAAGAGTGGAACAAAATATATGACTAAAAATGATCAGATTTTTAGAAGTGACCTCCCCTGAAATGTACCAAAATCCTGGAATGTCCCAAGAAATAGAAATAAAAAAGTTTGAAAAAGTCTGACCAACATTTCTACTTAAGTAAAGCAGCAAAGTATTTGTATGCAGTTACTTGACACCTCTGTTAAACTGGAGAAATTGGCATATATTAACAAATGAAATGATGTTGAGCAGAAAGGACATTAAATATCATGGGTTTATACCATCTGCAATGTTGACATTTCCAGTAAAATAAAAAAAGAGCTTCAACTTTGCACTGCATGATTAAATTATGAAACCCAAAGTGAATAAATGCGCTACAGTAAACAGAAAAACTAAAATATCCGCAGTGTTATAAAACTCTCCCACACTTTCTGACAGCAGCAGCAGCAAAAGTACAGGTTAAGAGCAGGGAGATATCGATCAGGTGTCAAAATATTGTACGCTAAAGCTCTTCCACCGCAGCCCTGGACTCTTCAACAGTTCAGGAAGGCCCAAAGGTGCTGGATGAGAACTGCATTTGTACTTGTGGTCTGCTGGCGTCAGCTCTGAATCCTGCTGAGAAGCTCACGTGCATCACTCTGAGAAGCTTCTCAAACTTTCCATACATAAAGAGAAATGAAACACTCCTGACTGATAGCATCTCACACCTGCCTCCTCTTCACACCGGTGCCACTGAGCCTCAGAGGAGGAACATCGGTGAAGACTGTTCTCTGATTAACCTCAGAGTCAGCCTGCAGTGTTTACTGAGTCTGAGAAGCAGATGACCTGCTGTACGGCCGTCTGAAATCTGCTGGGCTGTAACTTGGACACAACTCATGCGACTAGTTACACGCCCATGTGAGTAAACTTAACTTCATATTTCTTCCTCATCCTGATGCAAAATACATTTTATAACACTTATCACACTGTTCTGAACAACAGCACTGAAACAGGGCATAGAAAACTATTAGAGCACATACAGCTTCCTCTCACGGACAATCATTAGTCAGGAATCTCAGAGGAATGTGTTCTGTACCTGAATTTGGTGGAGAATGATGGTGTTTGGTAGTGATTGTTCACGTGTTGTGGGCTAGTTCTTGGAGAAGGGTAATGCTGCAGACCGGAGCCCCATTGGGCGTGGCTAAAGGGCGGAGTATGTGTCAATCATTTTCGACTGCAGCCAATCAGATACTACATTTTCGCTGTCAATCACTTTTTATCAAGCCAATCCTCAGACAGACCAAACTGTCCATCATTTTTTACTGCAGCCAATCACCTTAACAGATCTGTCAAAAGAAGGCGGAAACTGCGTTGCTATCGGTTAAAGGTAGCGCGATTTAAACTTCTGAACAGCGATGAAGCTGAATGTGTATAAGTATTTTACAAAATACTACATTAACAGTTTAAACACATTTATGTGCTATTGTAGTTAGTCCTGCCTATATGCCGCTCTTAAACAGAAGTAACTGAATGAAAACGTTAGAAAAGCACATACATATACACAATATATATACGTTAAATCGTGTATATGTATGTGTAAATATATATATACACATACATATACACAATTTAATGCAATTACTGCAATAAAGGAAAAAAAATCACGAAAGTGCCATTCCAAAAAAAACGAGTATTTTAATCTTTGATTTAAAAATATCTAAAGTCAGTCTAAAGCTTTTCTAACGTTTTCATTCAGTTATTTCTGTTTAAGAGCGGCATATAGGCAGGACTAACTACACCTAAGCACCACTTTTTAGTGGCAACACTCAAAGAACCCTTCAAAGCATCTTTATTCTTAATAGGAAACCAAAGTTAGAAGCAGTAGATGCTCCGGACACTACAGAACCTTACAATGTCTTTCTGAACTCCCTCATTTAGCTTTCTCTATTACTCTTTGATCCAGGGGTGAGGGATATGTGGACAGTGCTGGACATCAGTCACACTATTATAGAACCCTGGCTGCTCCTGTCGTCTCCTGTTTCACTTCAGAAGAGCACTGATGGACAGAAAGCCATTACCTAAACTACCTGAGCTCACAGGTAAAAGTTCTTTTCTCAAAATAAAGACTTCAGTCATTCAAGACTGGGCAGAAATTAAAGTTCAGGATCCAAAGGCTGGTTTCCAATGAGACTATTGGATGTTTTGAAGATTCTGTCCTGAAAGTCTAATTTTATATATTTAGTCCACTTAGGTTTGGTTTCACATTGCAACTCCTTATACCTGACACACTTGATTGATTTGTTGAAGGCTGTATCTCAGAAGGCAACATGTTGTCAGTTCAACCAGTTGCCTTAACGACTACATGTTGCGCCAAATTGTGCCTCAATCCTAGAATTCACCTCCCTCAGAGCACCACTTTAAATGCATGATTTATGCTGGATGTCGAGTAGCTGCAAATACATTGTTCTTTTTTGTTTGCCCGTAAAAAAAAAAAAAACACACACATATATATATATATTATGGCAAGCCAAACAGGAAATATATAATAAAAGCTGATATATACAATGAACTCTGATATATATATAATCAAAGCTGATATATATATAATGAAAGCGATATATATATATATATATATATATATATATATATATATATATATATATAGGTATTGTAAGTGCTTTGTTCTAGAATTTGTAAATTGTGTATCTTTATACTACTTCAGTATTTTTGTGCCACTCTTAAAAAATAAAAACAGGTTACTTTCAGAATAAAGTTGTAAAAATACAAGATTTGTTATTTTTAAGAGTGGCCCTAAAACACTGCAAACAATGCATTAAAAACTAAAAATATATAAATAAATATATATATATATATAATATAATATAATAAAATATAATATAATAACCTTTTAAACTCCCGTTATAAAACTTTTAAACTCCAGTTATAAACCTTTTAAACTCAGTGGTCTGACTGTAACTCCAGCATCAGCTCAAGGACCCATCAGCTCTTAGTAGAGCCTAAAACCCGTTTATTTTAGAATCAAGTTTATTATAGAAAAACTGAACTTACTATTTCTAATTTGTGTTTTTAGCCCCACCCCCGTTTAATTTTGGACTCACTCGCGGGCTCCCTCTAGCGGTAGGAAGTGGGTAGGCTCTCCATAAATCGGCTCTGGTTCAACTGAAAAAGGAACAATTGCACGTTAACCCCTAAAGTTGTATCAATTGCTGAAGGGAGATACTCTATCAACATTAATAAAATATGTTCTAAATATATAATATATATAATAATATATAATTTATATCATTACAATAATTTGTATTATAATAATGGGAAATAAACTAGCAACAATAAAATAACAATATAAAATAATAATAATAATAATAATCATTTGCCACACTCTGATAATGTTTTAATATTCTCAGTTTTGCATAAATCCAGTCAAAACTAATTCCATCTCTCTGCTTTCCTCCGAGTTACTGACTGCCCACCTGTCTGACCCGATACCGATGTTGGACCCTCAGGCTCTCGCGTCTCCTGTCCGGCCAGACTGATGGAAGTTTCTGAAGTCAGCTCTTCTCCACCACCACCACAGATCAGCTGCTCATCATCCATCTTACTCTCCACTACAGATTACATCCAAGCCATTAGTGGCGCTATTACACTCCTGAGTACATAAAACCTATATGGATGTATAAAAGACTTTTTAAATTTTAATTTAAAAGCCGTTTGACCAGTGGTAGGATGGTCCCCCCTCAAATGTGAGTCTTGGTCCTCCCAAGGTTTCTTCCTCCTCCTGCAGCTCTGAGGGAGTTTTTCCTTGCCTCCGCGCTCACTGAGGGTTCTGTATTCTGTATATTCTATGTTTAATGTTTTGCCTGATTCTTTGTCCTGTAATCATGTTTCTGTAAAGCTGCTTTGTGCCAACACCTGTTGTAAAAAGCGCTATACAAATAAATTTGATTTGATTTGATTTGATAATAATAATAATAATAATAATAATAATAATAATAATAATAATAATATGATGCAAATAAATATATATATACCCCCGCCCCCCTCCCCCACCGTCCCACGCCCCGCTGCGTCATTCAGCAGCGCAGCCGATTTGTTTTTATTCGAACTCTTCGGAGATCGCGAGCAGCAGAAGCAGCGTTTCTTTCGACGGACCGTCTACAACTATTCAACACCAGTTTACTGTTTTATATTTACTCTTTTATTTTCTGTATTATATTTTAATTACTGTATATAATTGTATATAATTGTATTATCTGTACTGTTTTGTCATTAATTAATTGTATTTTGTTTTTTTGTTTTTCAGGTGACTGTAGCCGCTGAGGGAGCTCACCCCCATACCGGTCAGGTATGGATCCCCGGTGGAGGAGCAAACCTCTTCCAATAGTGGTGAGTAAATTTGAAACTTCTCACATTTTACACCAAATTCACCCTCAGTAACACTCAGAAATAAACCCAGAGCTCGATTAGTTCAGGAGTTTAAAGCAGGGCTTTGTTTTTCAGGCGCAGTCAGGAGACTTCTGCTTCCTATTCATCAAAGGTAAGTACTTTTTTTTATCATGTTTTACTATACTAAAAGTCCATTTTACATTTTAAGGGTTCTCCTTTAAGTTTGCTTAAGCCTTGCTGAGGAAACGTTGAACCACTGCAGAATTTTATTGAGGATTGTTGGTCTGTTTAAGTGTTTATAGGAACTTTAAAGGTATTACAGAGAAACCTTATACTTAACCAGAAGTCAGAACTTCTAAAGAAGAAGATTTTATTATTTTATTTTTTTTAGTTGGAAAAGAAAACATTTTTAATTTATAGTTTGACCTCATATGTTTTGTTTTATTGAAATAGTAGTTTGTTTAACTGGTTGTGTACGCATGAGTGCTGTGTAGGAGATAAGCTGGACAGACAGTACAGGCCTACATTTAAATTTGCCATAAAATCATTCTGCGGGTTTTTGTTAGCAGTTTATTTGATATTCTGAGGAAAGTGATGCTGAGAAAGTCGGCAAGCAGAGAAAGCTCAATTTGATTCATGGTCACATTTCATCTACTGCAGATTTCTGCTGTTCTGATAGTCTTGTTCCATCACTAATAACCATATTAATTCAGACATCTGCCCGTCCCCATGGCTCGTTATCAAATCATGAAGAGCGTCTGATGATTTCTGACCAGAACTGCAATAAGTCCGTCTGATATAGTTCACCATAATCATCTCTCAGATCCATCACTACACGTCAGGAGCAAAAATAATTGGCTCTTCAGTTGTGTGTCCTTCAGTAAGCGATGTATATTTTAGTGTATCCAGTTTGCTATGGTGAGTACACAGCGTCCCCTACTGCTTCTGAATGAAGAGGATTTCAGTACTGACCTGTGGTGACTGACTGCCACCAGTTGGTAAAAATGTGAATGTCCTATCACTGCTGATTTTACAGTTTTTTGGCAAAAGGCAACAATTTACAGGGATCCCCTTTAAACAAAATGAATCATTTTTATGGAAGTGTTTCTAACATTTACTTTGACTTCGAATTTATTTTATTATAGATCATATGAACCCAAGATATTTCATGCTTGTCTGTTCAACTTTCTTTTATTTATTAATATACATTGACTTGCAAAATTGCAAAATTATTTTTAATCATTTTTGTCACCTTACAATCATTTTTTTTATCAAATAAAATCTAAAAAAATTAAATCACTTTTACTCTGAATAACATTCAGTTAACATTCAGTCCTGTAGCTGTGTGTAATTTAGTCTCAGTATAAATACTCCTGTTCTGTGAAAGCCTCAGTGGTTTGTCATAGAGAACACTGGTGAACAAACAGCATCACGAAGACCAACAAACTCACCAGACAGGTCAGAGGTGAAGTTGTGGAGAAGTTTAAAGCAGGGTTAAGTTATAAAAAAAACATGTCACAAATTTTGAGCATCCCAAGGAGCACTTCAAAACCTGCAAAGACATGGCCGTCCAACCAAACTAACAGATCAAAGGGGTAAAGAGAGCACTGATCAGAGAAGCAGCAAAGAGAACCATGGTCACTCTGGAGGAGCTGCAGAAATCCACAGCTCAGGTAGGAGAATCTGTCCACAGGACAACTATAAGTAATGCACTCCACAAATCTGGCCTTTATGGAAGCAAGCATTATGAGAGCAGCAAGAAGAAAACCATTGTTAAATGAAAGACATTCAAAATGCTGTTTGCAGTTTGTGGCCACAAGCCATGTAGGAACGTAGCAAACATGGATGAAGGTTCTGTGGTCAGATTAAAGAGACCAAAGCTAAACATTTTGGCCAAAATGCAAAGCACTCTGTGTGGCAGAAAAGTAACACTGCTCTCCACCCTGAACACACCATACCCACTGTGAAACATGGTGGTGGCAGCATCATTCTGTGGTGATGCTTTTCTTCTGCAGGGACAAAGAAGCTGGTCATAGTTGATGGGGAGATGGATGGAATTAAATACAGGGCAATCCTGGAAGAAAACCTGTTGGAAGCTGTAAAAGACCTGTTACTGGGAAGGAGATTCGCCTTCCAGCAAGACAATGACCCTAAACATACAGCCAGAGCAGCAGTAATTGCAGTGAAAGGTGTCTCTACTAAGTATTGACGTAGGTGTCCTAAATACTTTTGCATGTCACACTTTTCAGATTTTTATTTTATTACAATTTTGAAAACCATGTATCATTTTAATTTCACTTTGTGTAAGTCTTTCACATAAAATCTTTTGTAGTTTGTAGTTGTAAGGGAACAAAATGTGAAGAAGTTCAAGGCGGAATTAATACTTTTGTCATCATGTTTTTTTTTTTTTCATTTCAAAATTCTACTTCAATATACCTTTTTTCTTCTATCTTATTGTTATCCCATTTTCTCTCCAATTTACAAGGTTAATACCCAACCAACACATTAAGACTCCCCCTATCAGTAGTGATGCCCCAACACACCAGGAAGTTGAAGACTAGCACATGCCTCCTCCGATACATGTAAAGTCAGCCACCATCTCTTTTCTTTACCTAGTAGCATCACAGCGCACTTGGAGAAAAAGCGCAGAGAGTCGGTTCTGATACATCAGCTCACAGACGCCTTGTGCTGATCGACATCACCCTGTGGAGCGATGTGGGGAGAGAGGCATTTACCCACCCAGAGAGAGCAAGGCCAATTGTGCTCTCTCGGAGCTCCGGCAGCTCTTGGCAAGCTGCCTAAACGGGATTCGAATCAGCAATCTCTCGAGCCCATCTCAATGTACTTTCCTGCAATAATGTTGCATCACAGAAGTGTACAGAAGGGACACGCCACCATACTATGACATAACCTGTTTCTGTATAATAGTGCGGACCATCATTTCAACAGATCTAATTTCAGAAACAAATCTGATTTGCCTGCAGTCTAAATACAGCCGGAGGCGTTTCACAATGTTTTTATATGTTGTAGTCAATTCATACAAATCACATTTCATCTACTGCAGTTTTCTTCTGTTCTGCTGTCCTCGGTCCATCACTAATAACCATATTAATTCAGACATCTGCTCGTCCCCATGGCTCGTTATCAAATCGTGAAGAGCGTCTGATGATTTCTGACCAGAACTGCAATAAGCCTGTCTGATATAGTTCACCATAATCATCTCTCAGATCCATCACCACATGTCAGAAGCAGAATTAACTGGGTTTTTTTGTTTGTTTTTTTTACTGTGTCCAGTTTGTTTTTGGGTGGGTGGACAGCGCCCCCTACTGCTGCTGAAAATAGAGGTTGTCAGGAGTTCAGTAATGACCTGTGAGTAGTGTGTGCCACCTACAGTGTGTTTACAGGTGAACAGTGCAGCAGGATAGTTGGAGAACTTTCACTGAGGCCTCATTTAAAGCAACTCAAAGAGTATGGAAGCCTTCTATATAGCCTTCTAAATATATATTGGCATTTAAGCTTCTATACTATTTACTTGAATGCTGTGAAAAAATGTATGAGGACATAAAAACGCTATACTATATAATATTAAATATTAATCGTCTCTAAAATCTCACGTTAACACGTTAGCACGAATATAATATATGGCTTTATTTAAAAGTAAAAAAGGTCTAAATACATTTTGCATTGCTGTTTAAGAGTGTAATTTGCATTATTATGTTATCATTGGGCTGTCAACATTAAATTTAGAATCAGTCATGAATCATTTTTACGCAAATTAATTACGCAACCAATTTTTTTTATATATGTATAAAATTTGATTTATATTTTTTTCCCATTTTTTCTCCAATTTACACAGCCAATTACCCAACCCACTTTTTAGGACTTCTCCTATAACTAGTGGTGCCCTAACACCAGGAGGGTGAAGACTAGCACATGCTTCCTCTGATACATGTGAAGTCAGCCACCGCTTCTTTTTTACCGAGCAGCATCACAGCGCACTCTGAGGAAAGCGCAGGGACTCGGTTCTGATACATCAGCTCACAGATGCCTTGTGCTGATCCACATCACCCTTTGGATTGATTTGGGGAAAGGCCGCCATCTACCCACCAGAGAGAGCAAGACCTATTGTGCTCTCTCAGGGCTCCGATAGTCGATGGTACACTACATGAACAGGATTCAAATCGGTGATGTCCTGGTTATAGCCTGCTGGACTATTCAGAGCCCCAGTTATGCCAAACAGAGGAAAAAAACCCTCCAAATAAACTAACTACAAAGAAACCAACTACAGGTGTGAAAAAATGCCCCTTTTATACTAGGCAGATTAAGTGCTAACTCAGAAATGCTTACAACCAAACTGAGATGTTCACAATAAATTAAAAAAAGGTTTCCTCTATCCAATTTATCATGCATTCTTTATTCCAGTGTGTTGGTTTTATCTTCCCTCAAACATACAAGTATATACTAGTATTTAAATTGACAACACTAATATATAAATGTAACTGGATTTTACATTTCTTACATTCATTCTTTTAATTACATTTAATTATCCTCTGTAAAAACTTACATCTTAAGAAGAACAAATATGATTAATCACAGTTAATCACAGAATCTGATTTAATTTTTTAATTGATGGACACCACTAGCTATTATATTATCAATAACAAAGTGCAGTATTACAAAAAAGTGTCAAAAGGTATTCTTTACAGTGGTAAGTAAATAAAATGTGCAGCAAAACACAAAATGATTAACTTTATTGAACACACTCATTCAACACTCAAAGTGGATGTGGAAAAGTAAATGCATCCTTGGAATCAGCAGCTGATTAATCCTCCTTTCATCAATAACCTAAACCAGGCACTGGCTGTAGATGTGAATCAGACCTTCACATATTTAGAAGGAATTTTGTTTTGGGAGGAGTCCTAGTGTGTGGGTGGATTAATTGGCTCTGTCCTCAGAAAAACCTCAACCTATTATGGTCAGATTCCTGTGGATGAATAATTAACTTGCTGTTCTGGACAAAGCAAAGAACTTAAAAGGCTCTGATATCCTTATCCTGAAGTTTTTTTTTTTTTTTTTGGCAAATAAGAAAATAACTTGTTCCAGCAATGATGGAATGATTTCAACCATATGGCAAAATATTTTCACCTATAAAACACTATAGAAGATGTCTAAACATAATTTAATAAATGTTTCGGAATAGTTTTTTTGTATGTATAACATACACAGTTTTTGTGTTTTGTTTGATATTCCTTTATCTTATGTTTGTTATAATATTTTTTATATATATTATTAAGGTAAAGGCTTTATAAAAGCCCATATTAGGTTTTGCCTCTTCCTTCACATTATGATGTTCTATTTGCATTTTGTTTGTGTGTTTTTTTTATTGTGCAAAAATAAAAAATAAAAATATATATATATATAATACAAATATTTAAATAAAACTTTTAATTGATTTGTTGTGACAAAACGTCTTTTTCTTATAATAATGAGAATAATAAACACTGAAGCACTTATCTTTGACCAAACTGAGCAAATCCTAATTCAATGCGAATTTAAAGTCGTTTTTATGTAGGACTTTTATTTTGTTTCTTTTTACCGCTGCAGTTCTGATTCCACACCGACAGACCGTGCTGTGGCTGTAGAGCTACTTCGCGAATTGTCCTCGTTGAGCCGCCGTAACAACGCTTAAATACTGCCAGAGCGGAAACCACGCCCCTTTTCCCCTCCGCTTGCAGGCTGTGTAAGTTTCGCCGATTTTATGTTCAAAAATAATCTGAATAAATCTTCGTTAATCGTTGTATCTGCAGTAAAATACACACTCGCCCCGAAATATATACTTTCTATTCTTCATAATGTGATCGATATTTGTGAGCCAGCGGTTATTTTAATGTGTTTATTTCGTGTTTTTCATTTTCTCAGGTCCGGTCACGGTCAGATTGGAAAAATGGTGAGCATGATGTACAACCATACCGCTGCGTTTATTTCATTAAAGCGGCACTTTTTACACAAACTCTTTCGCAGATTAATATGATTGTGTGTAGCCTTTATTTTAATGATTAATACTTTGGGTGTAGTCCGTTTGAGCTGCTGCATTTGTTATCTAACAGCCGTTGATGTGAATCTGCAGTTCCACCTTAAAAGCCTGTGGACATGCTATATAGCATTTAAGGTGGAACGGCTAATTCGAGTAACTCTTCTTGTTGTTGCGTATTAATATATTTGGTTTAAGTGCTAGTTCATGTCGAGCTGCGTGTTTGCGGCACACTTGCTAAAGTTGGTCATTACTATACAAGAAGTTATGTCAAAATACTGCTATAAATAAAAGGAAAATGTATAGAAATAGTAAGACCTGGAATAATATATAAATTGCTTATCTTTAAGTTTCTTAGTGTCCTGTTAGTTACAGTACATGTAATTTATGTAAGTGTTGCTAAATCTTGTTGTTTAGTAGCAGGTTTGAGATTAGTTTTGAGGAGAACATTTGTATTTATATTACAATTGTTTGAGTTTGGTTGTTTTCCTTGATATAAAAAGTGTTTTTATTGGTCCATTAAAAAATGATGTATAAAGGATTTCTAAGACAAGACTACATGTTCCACATTCTATACAGGCACTTTTATTAACATTCAGCTGTAGATGAAAGATATATTCTAGAGATGGAAAATCGGTTTGCTTTGTTAGTATCAACAAACTGGGATGGGTGAGGTGTGTGTGTGTGTGTGTGTGTGTGTGTATGTATAAAATATATATATATATATATATATATATAATATATATATATATATATATATATATATATATATATATATATATATATATATAAAATGTGTGTGTGTGTGTGTGTGTGTATTTAAAAATATTCTTAAAAGCTCTATATATTGCCCATCCTACCCCTAATCTACCCCTAGACTTTTTGCTATGGTTTGGATTTATAGTAATTAGTCTCAATTAAGTTAGTAGAAGGTTTTGTACTAACCTAGTTTTTCTTTTTTTCTTCTTCAGCCACGCAAAATTGAAGAAATCAAAGATTTCCTCCTGACAGCCAGGCGGAAGGATGCTAAGTGTAAGATTGGCCATATTTTTGCTTCTGATTCTCCTGGTGCCCTGTCTTTTGTATTTTATAGTTTTTAATAACAGGGTCTTGTGTCTTTATAGCTTTTAAAGCTTTCAAATGTAGGACATATTCACAACATGTAGAATATCTTTATGATCAGATCCATAGATCATGCTAGCCTGTGCTTTGAAATGCAGGCAGCCTGTGATCATTTCAAGTTGGCAGTGCTTAATGCATCTGATAATTAATATATTAAACCTAATACTGTTATTGCCATCATCTTGCTGCATTATGTCTCTGGATTTTTGGTTCTGTGCCTTTAATATGGACACTTAATGTCCAAGTTAATTTGAATTTGTTGGTTACAGAAACCTAATTGTTTACAGATTCCTGCATAATGAAAGGTGCTGTCTTGAGTTAATGTTGGAAATGAGCTCATGTGAATGCATTGTAATCTGTGTGTGTGTGTATATATATATAATATATATTATATTATATATAATTTGTTTTGTACATTTGTCCAAAAATGTAAACAACCCAAGAGCTCTTAATTTGCCTCTCTAAATTAAATTCTAATTGCTTGTGTAGTATTATAATGCACTTATAAATTGTAATTAATCTGCCAGCGATAGTTTGTGGGTCAATTTAAACAAGTCCCTCCATGTTGATTGCTTCTCATTTACCCTAGTGGTGTTGAAGATGGGCAAAGTGGTTGTTTTTGTATGCTTTTGTGTTTTCTGAGTGCGTCATGGCTATAGTGAACACTGCCTTAAAGAGCTGAGTAGGTTCTGTTGGGCAGCAGTTTGTCAACTTTTAAAGTAGTTTCTGTAGAGTTGCAGAATAAATCAGTGCAATTCATGCTACAATATCAGCACTTTAAGCAGATGTTCTGACTATTCTATCTGTCTGCAGCCGTCAAGATCAAGAAGAACAAGGACAATGTGAAGTTCAAGGTGCGCTGCAGCAGATTCCTGTACACACTGGTCATCACAGACAAGGAGAAGGCAGAGAAGCTCAAACAGTCCCTGCCACCAGGTGAGTCTTATATTTGCGCAATCTGAATAACAGAACAGATGCTGATTAAGGTTCAGGGCATAGATTCGAAAGCTTTGGGCTAAATTTCACCAGCATGTGTACTGTGCCGCGTTCAGTCTAATAAAATTTTGAGGGTGGTAGTGAGATACAATTTGCTCAGTGAGAGTACATTTATTTATTTATTTTATTATTTTGAAAGCAGCAGCAGTAGTACTGAATGGAAAGGCGTCAACATTGTAGTAAATGGTTGTCATGTGTTGTAACTATTTTAGCAAATTCTGAGATTTATTCTAAAAATAAATTTTGGCGGGAGTTTTTCTTGCTGCATTAAGTGCATTACTGACATACTTGGGTCACATGCACAGCCTCTGAAAGAGGGTTTAGAATGGTTTGCTGTTTATTAAACAACTGGCAAAAGAAACCTCAGCCTCAACCTCAACCTTAATTTTGACTCTTCTGCATGATTTCTGCTAGGGACGTCTTGAACACGTTTTTTGGTTGTCATTTGATTTTGAGTATCTTCCAATACTGTGTATTGATCCGATATTTTGGCAGTGCAGTTTAAAAAAAAAATCCTTGTTCACGTTAAGTTTTAATTATTTTATTTCATTATTAAGTGTCAAGTACAAAAAACTATATACATTTTTTACATTTAATCGTGCATCTTTTTGTAAACAGTTAACAACTGATTCATAATTTTTACAGAAGTAAATTTTAAATGTTTACTTTTATGTTTGCTTTAATGCTCGTTTTTACTTTTATTGGAAGGGAGACAATAGAGTCTAGTGTGGTTTAGGCTGGGCAGGCTAGATTTAGATTATAAAATCCCTACTTTCTGCATTTACAGTTTTACCAGAAAAGTTTCTAAAATCTCTCAAGCGTGTACTATCGCTTTATTTGAACATCACTTAACACAAGTATGCTCATATGTTAAGCAGTTTAGTTAAAAGTAATAAAAGTGCTCAGTACAAGGGTAATGTAGAGTAAGAAATGAGAATTTATATCCCACCAGTTAGCTTGATGCTAAATTAATGGCTAAATCACACACTCCTCAAAAGTGCACATGCTGGTCTTTTATTGGGTTCAATACATCCCTTGAACACTGTTTGTACCTGGTTACAGGTAGCTGTGGTTTTGATACAGAACTTGCAGCTGATGGACATGTAGTTCAATTAGTTATATTCCTCCTAGTATAACGTGTGTATCATATTGTTATGTACCTGTTTTTTTTTTTTTTTGTAACCCTAGCAATAATAATTTGATGTCAGTATTGTCTTAAAAGACTATTTTTGCAGTTTTCTGTGAAGCTTGAGTATTTTTGTAGAATTGTTTGCAGTTTATATGCATATGCTAAATATTTTGTACTTTAGTTTTGATATTTTGTTACTTTTTACAAAATAGTAAAAAATAAAAATTAATTGCTCACTCTGATTACATTCATGCAACTCCTAATTTGAGCTCTGTTAATGTGGGATGCAAGATGTCCAAACACTTTGGGCTGTTGTGCCCATAGTGCATTTACACGCTTGCTAGAACAAAAGACGGACCAAGTACTGAGCTTCGCCTTTCAGAATCCTCAGTTCCACCGGTCCACCCACATTAATACACACTGCGCTAGACCATGTTTAGTTATGGTGCTTTTTGAATGAAGCTGTAGAAGAACCACTTTGGGGTTCATAAATGTGTAGAATCTTTTGTAGCAAAAAAGTCACTCATATCTCTGATACAAACACAACTAAAATGGTTCTTTGGTGCTATCACTTAAATAATCTTTTATAAAGTACTTTAATTTTTATAGTGTTGGGTTGTTTAGGTTTTATAATGTGTAGTAGGTTTTAAATGCAAGTTTGTGTTTGGCAAATATAACATTTCTTAATGTTTTTTCTTCTGTCTCTCTCTGTAGGTCTGGCTGTTAAGGAGCTGAAGTAAATGTCTTGCTTGTACAAAATATTGTAATAAAAACTGGGAAAACCAACATGTTGCTTTTCTGTTCCTTTTGTCTGTGGTAATGTGAAGCAGTGCAAATGATACTAATTTCAGTTTTGGTCTCCATGAACTATTTTAAACAAAATAAATGTGTAGTAAATGCCTTGTTTTGGCCAGCTGCATCTGATCTCCAAATACACCTGCGCACATTTCCTTCCTTATATATGAAACATCTGGGTAGAGGTACTGATCTCAGATCAGCTGTTGAGGTGAATTTAGGGTTGTCATTGATCAGAACTGCAGTCTTAATCGGGTATTAGTAAATGTCAGCAGGTTCAGAGGGAAAAGCTGAATGACCTTAACACTGGAATGTAGTGTAAATATTGATTGAGGTTCAGTCCATATAAGGAGACTGGGCACCAAAAACAACCCTTCAAGATTTTCAGGATCGGCTCCAGGTTTATGCTGAATTTAAGATATAGTATATGGGTATAGTTTGAGTTTTAGGCTTTGAGATTCTTCAGTTTGTAGATTTTTAGTGTAAAAAGTGAAGTGGGCATTTGGATTTAGTTTTGTATTAAAGTTTAGGATTAGATTTGGGTTCAAATTTGAGGTGAAGTTTAGGGTTATATCGAATGTATTTAATGGGCTTAGGTAATTTTTTGTGAACTGTTGGTGAGGATCTATTACAGCTCATCAAGTTCTAATGTTTTATGTATGTCAGATGTATACATTAACACAGTTCTTCAGCTACTATATAAAATGTTTTGCATACATTTCAAAAAGGAATAAAATGTATGAACATATTTGGGAACAAAGTGGTTTAATTTTTTTTATTTTTCTACAGTGAAAATTGACATTTCAACTGTTTTCCAACTTTTAGTTTTTTTTTTTTACTTCTGTCAATCAAAATATCAGCAATTTTAAAGAGAAATATATTAACTAATTTAGTTGAAAGTTGGAAACAATCAAGTTAGATTTTTTTTCTTCTGAAATTCAGTTTAAAAGACAGAAATTGAAAAAGAAAAACATAGAAAATTGTGTTCACCCCTAGCTTGCTTGTATATTGTTGCTGTCCAATGAAAAACAAGAACACAGCAACATTACAATGGAGTCAATGTAAAAACAAAACATTTAGGGAATTTTGGAGGATTTCCATGGTCCATTCATCAAAGTCTTATACAGTACAAGGGACAGTTTGTGTGTTCAAATTATATAGTAAACTAAAAATTGACATTTTTATTATTGTCTTTTGGAAAGCAACAATATGGTTCTGTGGATGACTGACTTTTTAATTTATTTTGAGAGGTACAAGGTCTAAAATGTTTGAGAGCCACTAATAAAGTGTTAATCAAATAGGGGATTTTAACAGTCTGTATCTAGAGTGTCTCCAATGTGTGCACACCCTTTCTCATGCAGTTGCTTATTGGTTGTTTCCCTGACAAGGATTAAGCTTTGTTGTTGACTACATTTTCCTTTCAATGAAGAGGAAAATTGGTCTTATAATATTCTAATTTTCTAAAACACTGATAATCACCAACAATAAAAGAAAAACGCTTAAAATGGATTACTCTGTGTGTAATACATTTAGATCTATATGAGTTTCACATTTTGAACGGAATTATGGAAAATAAAGTAAGTTTTCAATTATATTTTATTTTTGTAAGATGCACTAGTGAACAACTCTGGAAAAAATAAGAGACCACTTAAAATGATGAGTTTCTTTGATTACCACCTTTAAAAACTCTGGATTCTAATCAAAAGGAAGATGGATGATCACAATCCATCAAACCAAACTGAACTGCTTGAACTTTTGCACCAGGAGTAAAGGCAAAGAGGTATTCAAAAGCAGTGTGTAAGACTGGTGGAGGAGAACATGCCAAGACGCATGAAAACTGTGATTAAAAACCAGGGTTATTCCACCAATATTGATTTCTAAACTCTTAAATCTTTATGAATATGAACTTGTTTTCTTTGCGTTATTTGAGGTCTGAAAGCTCTGCATCTTTTTTGTTATTTCAGCCATTTCTCATTTTCTGCAAATAAATGCTCTAAAAGATAATAATTTTATTTAGAATTGAAGAGAAAAGTTGTCTGTAGTTTATTGAATAAAACAACAATGTTCATTTTACTCAAACATAAACCTGTAAATAGCAGAATCAGAGAAACCGATTCAGAAACTGAAGTTTTTTCTTGTTTAGTCTGCCCACACTTATAGAGCTTAGTTGTGCGTTAATATACAATAGAAACGGTTCTAATGTATTGCCTGTATTAAATTTGAAATATGACTTAGTTTAATTCACCTATTTTAATATTATAATATAATATTATAAATTGGAATTTGATTGGATCCTGCACACGGCCTGTCTGCACTTCCACTGTGTGAACACTAGAGGCCGCCGTCGAGACGCGCTTTGTTTAAACAGCGATTATTTACTAATTCATTAGTAATTAATAGTAATAAAACCGTGGGAAATATCGGTTAAGATCTTATACATCGGTTTGCTCGTTTGCTTTGTGATATTTAGCGTGTTTTAGTCAGATATGTGTGTGTTTTAAATCTGTATGAAACCCCTCCTTTTTTCTCTGACGGGCCGTTGAGGCGCGCCCCCTGCGCGCTGGCTGGGGCTCGTGCACGCGCGCGGGGTTGGTTAGTGAGTCCTCGTGGTTTGCTGAGTGTGTGTGTTGTGTGTGTTGAGAGAGAGAGAGAGTGTGTGAGTGAGGATGAGGTGGATGGATGGAAGATGAAGGAGAGAGGCTCTGGTTCTGAGCTGTAGTGGGTTCTGGTTCTGGTTCTGGTTCTGGAGGCTGTGTGTGTGGATTACTCTGAGGGCTCGGTTCTGTTCTCGGGATCTTCTCGGGGCGCATGGCTTTTGTTTGAGGAGATAAACCGGGACAGCGCGGCGCTTCTGCTCTTTCTTCTCCTGCTGTTACAGTGGGAAGCGTCTCCTGCGCGCGCCCCCTCTCCCCTGTCCTGTCTTGTCCTGTCCTGTCCTCTCTCCTGTCCTGACCCGGGTCCAGCATGTCCTCAGCCCGGGTGGATTATATCGCTCCATGGTGGACTTACTGGCTCCATAATTTCCCTCATGTGAACCTGAGGCTCCAGCCCGCAGAAAACACCTTCAGACCCCAGGATGAAGACTACCAGCAGGTGAGGCACTAGGGCTGCAAGTAATGGTTGTTTTGAAAGTCGATTTTTTTTTTCTAAGTAGTCGATCAGTCGACTATTATTTCCTTCTGTACCCTTCACATCTCTGCTTCCTTTGGGTATTGTGGTTGGTTGTGTGGTGCAGTGGATAACACCACTACCTGCCAATGAGCTAACTACCACATCGTGATGAAAACTACCAGGAATTGAGACATTAGGGCTGCAAGTAATGAATGTTTTCAGTCGATTAATCAACGATTATTTTCTTTCATACCCTCCACATCTCTGCTTCCTTTGGGTATTGTGGTTGGTGGTGTAGCGCAGTGGATAACACTACTACCTGCCAATGAGCTACCACATCGTGATGAAAACTACCAGGAATTGAGACATTAGGGCTGCAAGTAATGAATGTTTTCAGTCGATTAGTCAACGATTATTTTCTTCCATACTCTCCACATCTCTGTTTCCTTTGGGTATTGTGGATGGTGGTTGGTTGTGTGGTGCAGTGGATAACACCACTAACTGCCACTGAGCTAACTACCATATTCAGAAGCAGGTGAGGCACGAGGGCTGCAAGTAATGGTTGTTTTGAAAATCGACTAATCTGTCAATTACTTTTTTCTAAATAGTTGATTAGTCAACGACTATTTCCTTTAGTACCCTCCACATCTCTGCTGCCTTTGGCTGTTGTGGTTGGTGGTGTGGTAAGTCTGATGCTCTGGATAAGAGCGTCAGCTTCAAAACAGCAGAACATATGATTTTAAGAAGTTGTTTAAGTGTGAAGTGTTGTGATATTTATTGAGTAAGGGACAAATGTGTAATATGTTGTGTTTGGGCACTTTTGGGGACCAAGCTGAGTGTGAACCGAGTGTGTGTTTTTGTCTCTAGCAATTTGTTTCTGCACTGCAGTCACAAATTTAACAATAAATCATTGTTGGTCATGTCAAGTAATCGTTGTAGCCCAATGAGGGACACCTCTAAACCCTTCATAAACAGTTTTTTTTCAGTGAACCAGTGCTATACTGTGTACTACTCAAATTACTAAAATACCTAATTGGTAATTTAATACCTTAAATGGTTCTTCTCTGTGATTGAAATTCTATTGGATGTGGTTTAAGAAGTGGTTCTGTATAAATGTACACCTTTAATTATGGTTAATTTGACTAAGGAAAGGTTCTGCAAAGAGGACAGTCATATAAATGTGTGAAATGTTGTTCTATATGTGTTATTTACTAGTGATATATATAATAATTGGGTTTTCTGCAGTTCTATACCAGTGGGGAATGGTTCTGCAGAGAGCCATACTAATTTGGTGACAAGTGCTTTAATGGTTCTTTTCTATGAAACTGTTTAATAAACAATTTAGGAAATGCTTTGTTGCAGAACCTCTTGCATATGGTTTAGTTGTGTATTATATAACACACACATACACACACACTTGGAATTATAGATGCACCAGCAGTTCTGTGCTAAAGGGAATAGTTCAGTATAGATTCATATTTCAGTGAAACATCAGAGTGCTTAAATAGTTCTCCTGAGTGAGAGAGCCTCTTATGTGTATCGTATATTGTTGTAAAATGTTATACATGTTATAATTGGTTTTTCAGCTGTTCTTTACCAATAGGGAATGGTTCTGCCTAGAGCCATAACAATTAAGTTAACCTCCTGTGTCTACCAATATTTGCACTTATAGTGTGAATCTTGGCCACTCAATTATTATTATTATTATTTTTTATATATATATATATATGCAGTCCAGTTGTTTAAAATCTCTTCAAACTGAAAGTTCCTGTGTTAAGAGTGAAGTCAGGCCTGCTCAGAATTCCGACTGATTTATTAAATTAGAGTCACAAGATAGTAGTTCATCCTGAAATGTCGTTAACAGCTCACAGTCGAGTCTAAAGAGCATTCACATGCAGGCTATGATGGAAGGATGGGCTCAATACTGTGTAGTTTCCTTGAGAAGATGCTCATCAGTGGAGCTTATTTAAGGGCAAGACTAATTTCTTGCTCACTAACTTCTATCTAGACATTTTATATTTTCCCGTTCAGAAATCAGTTCTTAACTCATTGTTCTGCTATGTAGTAAAAAAAAAGGTGGTGTTACACTTAGGAATGAACTGTTTGACAGCCTGGGCTGGAACAAAGCCTCTGCACTACATGGAGCAGCAGAGTTGTAGGCAAACAGTTGCTAGTGTTGGTCATGTGCTGTTTGGTTATACTAATAGACACTACAAAGTTATTTGCAGTTTTTTTTAATGGGTTTAATGTCAGCGTAAAGGTACCATTTGTGAACTGTTTATTTAGTTGTTAGCCGGCCAGCTAAAATCAATGTTTAAATGATCATGTAAGGGTTTATACACTTTTTAATTAATACATTTCCATCACTTTTTCATTCTGTTTTCATGTTCTCAAGGCAAATTTCCATGACCATACGATCTTTAAAACATCAGTGCAAACATGAACAATAAAACCAAAAATCAACTAAAACTATAATGATAAACATTTTTAAGCAATGTCGACACATTCTTCAATAATAATAATAAAATGTGTTTCAGATTCTGAGAGCTCCATTGTGTAGGGCTACATTACTAAACTAACTTTGAGCTGAAGTATTTGTAAGAAATGGAATAAATGCAATAAATGGAAACACACGTTTGTGAATTGCAAATTTCCACGACTTTACCAAAACTGTCTGGGTATTTTTCCTTTTCTTTATTATTTTTAAATTCCATGACTTTTCCAGATTTTTCATGACCGTACAAACCCTGTTATTTTTTCTTTCTTTTTTTATTATCTTGCAGCAGCTCAGGGGTTAAACAGGTGGATGGAAATCCAAATGGTTTGATTAAAACAAAAACTGACTTTTACTGTTGGGACATTACATTTACTGAACAAAATGGGAAAATCCACTTTGGGCTGCACTGTAAACTCAATGAAGGCAGTCTGAGACACTGAGCTTTGTCTGGGAGTTGAGAGCAGGTCTGCATAGTAGTAGGTAAGTCTGGCTCCTCCTTTGTTCTGTAAAGCACAAACTCTGATTGCAAATTTGGCAAACAATAGACATTTTTCGTTTAGTTTCTGTAGAGCTGAAGGGAATGGAACCATGGAGTTCATGTTTTCTACGGTCATTGCTTTGCACAAATTAATTAATTCCTAAATAAAAGTTACATTACTGAAAAATTCCAGCTTGAATGGCAGCTATTGCTTAAAGCTTATAGTATAATTAGTTCCCTCCTCTAAGAGCAGCAGCATTCTGCATTCCTTGGTTAATGAGAAAGAAAGTGACATTTAAAGGGCGGAATTGTGAAAAGTCTTTCAGGGACTTGCTTGATTGCCTAGAAGTTCAAACCCGATAGGTCCAAAGGCTGTTTTTGTACATGTGTCCTACTCTGACCATTTTCTTTTTAAATAGTTTTTGAGTTTTCATGTTTAACATAGTAAAAGAGCTCCAGTCACACCGTGATTTAAAAGCAAACTCAAAGAGCATGACATGACTGGGCTGGAGGTAGAGTGAGGAAGAGGTCCACAATGAACACACCAAACTACTTCTTATTCTGGGTGTAGCTACACCGGTCGAATGGAATAATAGCCACGAGTCATACTGATGTCTCTTGAAGGTTTATTTGTCTTTCTCTCTCTCTCTCTCTCTCTTTCTCTCTCATCATTTGTAGCATCCGTTCACAAGTTAGCTAGCACAACAATACTGTGTACAACTCAAATTATATAGGACTAATACAAAAAGGCATATAAAACACATCACACAATATAAAACAAATATAAACATTTACTGTATGTGTGTCTTTTAGACCTTGTGTTAGCTATGGTTGTTTTACGTTCCCACTCTGCTGCTAAATTAGTTGTCTCTCTGCCGCCAAATTTGTTCTGGTCCACAATTGCCCAGTTACACGCGTTAGGGGTGTGTGCGATAATATCAGTAACATTTTTGAATATCGTGAATGATATTATACCCTGAAATATGCTGCCATATCACCCACCCTTAATTATCATGTCAGGGTACTACTATTGTCTACTACTATCTATCTATGGAGTGCATTATATCACGACAGTCTTGATTATTGACTTCTGTTACAAATCTGATTCTTATATATTTTTTTTATCTTATTTTTGATCTTATTCCTTTTTTTTATGTCTCAGGTAGGGTTGTGCCATGTGATATTGTATGCAATAATACAATTAAATGTTTATTTTGTTGCAATAACGTATTCGTAATTTTTTTTTTAATTCAGTGTTTTGTCATATCACCAATAGTATCGCTATCGCTAAAATACCATGAAATATTGTGACATTATTTTAGGGCCATATCGCCCACCCCTAACGTGTGTAAACAACTTACTCCACAATAAAGCAACACTGAACTATTTTAGATGCCTATATTTTTAAACACATTTTACTCTCATTTTTAAACCTGTTCCTATTGGTTTTTAGCACTTTTTAATAACCGTTAGAAATGAAATGACAATTAATATATAATGATGTACAAAAATAAGCATCTTAATTTAAAAACATGTCACTCTGACAGTTACACTTGAAATGATTTCAGCCAAGCGGCATTCAATAATGGGGTATCCAACAGCGTTCCTAGATTTCAGACTTTTTGCACTTTTTTTTTTTTACCCTTTTCTGGAGTAACAGAATCATCTGCCATAGGTTTGACCCAAATAGACTAAACTTAAATTTAGCTGACTAAGCTGAAGCTCCTGCTTCGAGAATCAGACCCCAGGTTTCTCTCCTCTCTGAACTTTTACCAAGAGTGTAACTAAACCCGTGAACAGGACATCACTAATAGGGAAAGAAATGCTTGTTGAAGCTCAAGCACTCAAACCACGCACATCATGTTCACCCGATAATCGTCCCAGAGTGACCTCTGAATAACTCCCACACCCAGCCATGCGCCGTGCCGTTCCCACAGCCCGCTGAACCGCGGTGGATCTGCCGGCAGGAAATTCCTCCAGCCTTCAGTCAGCAACATTCGGACAGTGGTTGAGAGTGACTGACTGAGTGATAGTGTGAGTGTGTGATAGAGAGAGAGAGGGAGCGCGAGTGCTCATTTCTGTAGCTGTCAGGATGAGTTAGAGATGATGGTGGACAGGGTGGAAGTAGTGCTGGAGAGATGGTCTGTCTACACCAGTACACTGGTTTTAATGTTCCACTGTGTAAGCAGTTTTACACTATATGGACATTAGGGTTGGGCGGTATGACAGTATTTCGGTATACCTCTGTATTTAAATATGGTGACGGTTAGGCCTGTCACGATAAGAATTTTTTGTGGACGATATATTGTCCTAGAAATTGGGTATAAACTGGATCGTGAGATCACAATTTTGTTCCACCTCATGTACCACATGTGATGCGAATGACGTCTCCTTGAATCCTTGATAACAGAATCGCATAAAAAAGTAATTATACACTTCTTAAAGACAGCAAAAATGTAAATAATCATTTATTGTAATTAGTTTGGGAATTATATACTTATTTCTTCACCTACTTTAGTCCACACTGTGTGTATGGAGTCACAGTTATTGAAGCATGACTGGCTAAAAGGGGTGTGCGCAAACATATGGACATATGTATGTAGTGTATATATACACATTTGCATATTCTTGAGGGCTACAAAACATGTGGACATATAGGGTTAAGTTTCCAGACGGTGATTAATCCTAGTCATGAGCTCAATGGAAAATTTCCAGTTAAAATTCTGTGTTGTCCAGGGACCCCAGCCCATGGTGCACCATTGGGTCATCTTCTACAGCTCCACCCATCCCCCAAATTCCCCTACATTCCTCCAGCACAGAAAGTCCCCTGATGAGTAGCTACCTCCTCCTCCCCCTTTAATCATCTCCACACTGACTGATGCAAGATCAGGGGCTGAAATTTTAAACGCAGCATGGCTCCTCGTTTCAGGAACGGTCCGAAACTGATGTATTGGTCCATGTTGGGCTAATATGTGCTTGGACCCCTGTAGCTGCCGCTTGCTGCTTCATTTTTAAATTGGATTGTAATGGATCGTTAATTATTTACTGCCCAGATGTCTTTATCCGGCTGTGCTGTCGTGGCGGTTTAAGCTGAATAGGCTTCTAATATAACATATTTAGATATTGATGCTCTACTCTGTGTTTAAAGACATTAGTCATGACATTAATGCCTCCTGCCACACATATCTGAGCATGACCTCAGTCATACTGTAATGCCACAGTATCTATCTGTCCATCTATGGCATGGACAGGCATTGGCGTAGAAACCAGGGATTTTCCATGTGTCCATCCCAATATCAGAAATAGGTGGATTTGTCACCCCAAAAATGATTCCGCAGAAAAAGTAGTTGTTTTAAAATAAACTTTTATTCTGAAAGCACCCCCACCAGGAAAAGCACCCCCTCTCGGGAGAGGCTACAGGTCACGTTCCTTTTTTTTCTTTATTTCTTACTAGTCAGCATTGCTTTGAAAAGTGTCTTGGGTATTTTTTTTTTCTAAGTAAATTTAAAGCCAAGAATAGGCCTGTTACGATAATAACTTTTTGCAAACAATATGTTGTCCCAGAAATTATTGCGATAAATGATATTGTTGGCATTTTAAGACTATTAAATGGCACTAATGTTATGATAACATAATATTGTAAAAAAGGAATTACACCCTTTTAAAGACTACAAAAGAACTTATTGCGAAGTGCAGGGGCAGAGAAAGCGTGGGTCTGGCCCACACCATGATGTGCAGCCCCGCTCTGCCCCAGCTGGCCCACATTGGACCATTGGACCTGCCTCAGCCTTCACTTGAGAGATATGCAGACGGTGAGAGGAAGGCTGAGGCAATACGAACCTAAGAAACACTAAAGTTAAGTGACTAGAGTTTAAGTTTGTTTAGGGCATTTTTCCTAATAAAGGTACAGTTTGAGTTCATTCACTCCCTGTGTCTGTGAATGAAATCACAAATATTAAAATGATTGAAGTCATGGCCATTTATTGAACGATAAGTCGATAATGTAAATATTGTGACGGGCCTAGCCAAGAAGACGTAGGTGTGCGATCCTAAAAGGGGGTGCAGATTTCGGCATGCTTTCAAAATAAAAGTTTATTTTAAAACAATTTCTGCTTTTTCTGCTGTATCTTTTTTGGGGGCATGGACTCCACAAGACATGTAAAGGTCTGTTCTGTCATATCAGGGACCAAGACCAAAGTTACAGCAGATCCTTTATGGGCTGTAATTTATGAGATGGGCTGAGCCACCATGAACCTTCAGTTTACTGGTTCTTCTACCTTGGAGCACTTTGGTAGCTACTGACCACTGCATACTAGGAACACTCCACAAGACCTGCCTGATGTTTTGGAAGTGTTCTGACCCAGTCATCTAGAATATCAAAGTTTGCTTTTTGTCAAAGTGTTGCAGATATTTTTTAATATTTTAAATTTTGAATCAAAGTCTGAACCATGACTATCAAAAAAGTTAGATTTTCATACATAAGGTGCACTGGATTATAAGCTGCATTATGCAACACTAGTAAGGAACAGGGGTGTCGCCATGTTTTCCATCTAACTTAACTGGTCTTGCTAAGCTAAATTAAGTAAATAAAACTGTAATTCTTACACAGATTTCTCTCCTGAAAACTGTGTGAGTAAAATGCTTCCATTTATTTACAGTAAGCTTAGATTTCCGCTATAACTGGGTGCAGCAATATTATCTGCACTTCAGCGGAGTGGCACCAATCATTTTTGGGTAAATGTGACTTAGCGCAAAAAAAGAACTTTACAACATCCTGCCAACATTACTAACATAAACTGCATCTCTCTATACTTGATTGTTTTTTTTGATGGAGTTGGATGTTTACGTGTTCAAAATCCTATTATTTCTGCTTATAAATAAGGGTTAATGGACAGTTACAGTAGATACAGAAAATCATCAGCATAATTTCTTGTACCAAAACTGCTGTTTGATGCACCTGCATACCAAGGGAAGTTGAATTTTGGCACAACACCTCTTCTTTTTCTTCTTCTATTGTTTAGTGACCTCACTGCAATCAAATTGAACCATTTATTCCTTAGTTTGAATAAATATTGGTTCTTTGGACTGTTGTTTTTGTTTAGACTAAAGTAAAAAGTCTATTCTTACATTTTCCCATTTTCTTTCAAATGTGAATAAAAGTGTTCACATGTTGTCCAATATGTCCGCCCCTTGACAAGAACCACTGCAGATGAAGATGAATAATATTTATCACTGTCTGTCAGAATCTGTCAGTAGTGCTAATGTTATGGTTGAGTGGTGCTTCACTGATTCACAAGTAAATTGTGATATAAATTTGATTTTGTGTGTGTTTTAATTCACTGAATTAATTAACAAATAGCATTTCATCACCATATATATCAGTTCCCCAGCTTTAAAACAGAACTCGGGTGTTCTCTCAGCTCTACTCAACACTTCCCTACCAGTTTAGCACACTCGCTAATTAACTGCTCTGGAAATGACAGAAGTACTGACAGAGCCTAATTATCTAGCGATAGAGCTCCAGACAGCCGCTCTGATCCTGCACAGCCATTAGCGGATCTTCTGCATTCCTGCTCTGTTTACTCTGCCTGTCAGAAGTTTAGAGAGACCTAGATTTGATAACTGATTTTATGCAAATTATGTAAATTTTTTGTCTGTTCGCAATAATTGACCGTATTAAAGCCTAATCAGGATCATCGGGGGTACTCTTGATGAATCTAATTAGGCTTTAATTAATAGGCTCAGTATGAGTAAATATGTTCTAGTTCGCTGGTAATGTGAGTGTTTGCTGGTGGTTTAACAGGGTACATGGTCTAACAACAAGTCAAGCAATCAACACAAGCAAATGTTCAAATTGAAATTGTTAAAAGTTTGAATGCTTTATTTTATTACATCCAGCAAATTTCATCTGATGTTCCACCACAGGATGATAAGCACAGCACCAGTAGTACCACATGAACCACATTTGGAGAACTGCTAGGCTAGAGCATAGGCTTCTGACTGTGTAGTGGTCACTTACTGAACTCTCTGATGACTTGAGTATTCGCTGTTGGTTGTAGAGCATGTACTAGTGAATGGAATGTTCTTTGCTGCTGGGTAGATCATTAGGTAGTGACTTGAGTGTTCACAGTTTATTCTAGAGCCTTTACTGATGGTTAGAGCAATTTGCTGCTGCCTTTAGAGTTCACTACTGGTGCTAGAGCATTCACTGGCAGCTAGAGCATTTGTTGGTGACTGGAGTGGTCTTGGCTGGTGGGTAGAGCACTAGCTGGTGACTTGAGCATTCACTGTTGGAGTAAAATCGTTGCTCGTAGATCGAGTAATTTGCTGCTGTCTTTTGCATTTACTGCTGGTGTTAAAGGATTTTCTGGTGTTTGTTGGTGGGTGGAGTGTTCTTTACTGGTGGCCAGAACTTTTGCTGGTGACCAGAGTGTTCTTTGCTTGTGCGAGAGCATTTGTTGGTGGATGGAGCGTTATTTACTGGTGATTAGAGCGTTTGTTGGTGGTTGGATTGTTTTTTGCTTGTGGGTAGAGCATTTGTTGTTATCTAGAGTGTTACTTGCTGGTGAATAGAGCTTCTGTTGGTGGCAAAAGCATTTGTTGGTGGCTAGAATGTTATTTGCTGGTGGATAGAGCACTAGCTGGTGACTTGAGCATTCACTCTTTGAGTAAAATCGTTGCTGGTGCATAGAGCAATTTGCTGCTGCCTTTTGCGTTCACTGCTGGTGTTAGATCATTTTCTGGTGGCTAGAGCATTTATTGGTGGGTGGAGTACTCTTTACTGGTGGCTAGAGCTTTTGCTGGTGACCAGAGAGTTCTTGGTTGGCGTGAGAACATTTGTTGGTGCCTGGAGTGTTCTTTATTTGTCTCAAGAGCCTTTGTTGGTGGCTGGAGTGTTCTTTACTTGTTCAAGAGCCTTTGTTGGTGGCTGGAGTGTTCTTTACTTGTTCAAGAGCCTTTGTTGGTGGCTGGAATTTTCTTAGCTGGTAGCGAGAACATTTATTGGTGGCTGGAGTGTTCTTTGCTGGTGGCTAGAGCTTCTGCTAGTGGCTAGAGCATTTGTTGGTGGCTAGAATGTTATTTGCTGGTGAGTAGAGCACTAGCTGGTGACTTGAGCATTAACTATTGGAGTAGAATCGTTGCTGGTGGATACAGTAGTTTGCTGCTTTTTGCTTTCACTGTTTGTGTTAGAGCATTTTCTGGTCTGTAGAGCATTTGTTGGTGGCTGGAGTGTTCTTAGCTGGTGCGAAAGCATTTGTTGGTAGCTGGAGTGTTCTTAGCTGGTGCAAGATCACTTGCATTTGTAATTTTCTGATGCCTTTTGAGTTCACTGCTGGTGTTACAGGATTTTCTGGTGGCAAGGGCATTTGTTGGTGGGTGGAGTATTCTTTACTGGTGGCTAGAGCTTTTGCTGGTGACTGGAGTGTTCTTTGCTTGTGAGAGAGCATTTGCTGGTGGCTAGAGCATTTGTTGGTGACTGGAATGTTCTTTGCTGGTGGCTATACCATTTGCTGGGGGGTTACTCTCTGGCTGCAGCATTACTTTTTAGATAGTGTTAAATTAAAATTCTTCTGGTAACTTGAGATTGCTTGGAGCTGAAGGGTTTGCTTGGGGATTAAAAACTCTGTGGTGAGAATATCCTCTGTTGGTGCTAGAGCATTTTCTAGTAGTTGGATTACCTTCTAGCTTGTGTTTTTCTGCCTGGCTACTGCCTTACTTTGTGGATAGTGTGTAAAAAGTAAGAATCTGCTTTATATAATAAAACATGTATAGTTGTATAAGGACTTATGCAACTTTTAGTGTACTATATATACACTGTAGACATGGTGGTGATTGCAGTTGCAGCAGTAAGACTTCAAGATCTAATGTTAACCAGGCATTTGACACTGTGATTTTCCCTAACCTTTGACAGGCAAGGTTAATTTGCATGTTGCTATGGCAGCACCTGGCATTAGAATAAAAGGAGAATAGTCTTAGAAATGAGGTCATGCCTTTTTTTGCGTGCCATGTGACTCCCCCGAGCCATGAGTGGGTGTATTTGTGTGCCGGATGGGTCAGAAGGTGGCCGTCCGTGTGATTACACTCATTCCCGCAGGAGCGTGGCAGCCAGCAGCTGTTTCCTCTGGAGGACAGGAAGAGGAAGAGGCTGTTAGTCATCCCACAGGGATTCACTCGCGTTCTCCGGGAGAGGCGCGAGTGCGGCGTGATGCACTGCTGTCTTTGTTCTGTGATTGGATTTGTTTCCACAGTCCTCTATTATTCTGGATAATGCAGGCTAAACCATTAGCATCTGAAAGGTCACCGTTAGCAGCCACAGGGTCTACAACCGCATACAGATCCACCACGTTCTGCTGACCCTCACTGGCCACTTAAGAAACCCCAAGTTTGTGCTGCTAATTGATAGCCTCTTTATTAGAAACACCTACCTACCTTATTTTTCCACTAACTGGGGGCCACTTTATTAGAAACATCTTCCTATTTTGTACTTCCACTCACCGGTGGCCACTTTATTAGAAACACCTACAGTGAGGAAAATAAGTATTTGAGCACCCTGCTATTTTGCACGTTTTTTAAATCATTTATTTGTGTGTTACTTCTGCAAATAAGTATTTGAACACCTGTAAAAATCAAATGTTAATATTTGGTACAGTAGCTTTTGTTTGCAATTACAGAGGTCAAACGTTTCCTGTAGTTTTTCACCAGGTTTGCACCAAACACTGCAGCAGGGATTTTGGCCCATTGCTCCACACAGATCTTCTTCAGATCAGCCAAGTTTCTGGGCTGTCGCTGAGAAGCACAGAGTTGGAGGGAGCTCAAAAGATTTTCTACAGCTAGGCCACTCCAGAATCTTGATTTGCTTCTTACAGAGCCACTCCTTGGTTATCCTGGCTGTGTGCTTTGGGTCATTGTCATGTTGGAAGACCCAGCCACGACCCATCTTCAATGCTCTAACTGAGGGAAGGAAGTTCTCGCAATATATGGTCCTTCTTTCCTTAATTCAGTGTAGTCGTCCTGTCGTCCGGCCCTAAAGCATGATGCTTCCACCCCCATGCTTCACAGTAGGGATGGTGTTTTTGGGATGGTTCTCCTCATTCTTCGCCCTTCAAACACGGCGAGTGAAATTAAGACCAAAAGATTTCTCCCATGACTCCTCTGAATCATCCAAATAGTCATGGGCAAACTTAAGATGGTCCTGGATGTGTGCTGATTTAAGCGGGGGAATCTTCCATGCCATGCATGACTTTAAACTATGACGTCTTAGTGTATTTTATACACTGTAACCTTAGAAACAGTGGTGCCTTCTCTCTTCAGGTCATTGACCAGCTCCCCCTGTGTAGTTCTGGGCTGATTCCTCACCTTTCTTAGGATCATTGATTCGCCACGAGGTGAGATCTTGCATGGAGCCACAGTCTGTGGGAGATGGACAGTCACGTTTTGCTTCTTCCATTTTCTAATAATTGCTCCAATAGTTGATCTTTTTCACCAAGCTGCTTGGCAATTGGCCCATAGCTCTTTCCAGCCTTGTGGAGGTCTACAATTTTGTCTCTGGTGTCTTTGGGCAGCTCTCTGGTCTTATAGCCATGTTAGTAGTTGGAGTCTTACTGATTGTGTGAGGTAGAGAGGTGTCTTTATGCAGCTAACAACCTCAAACAGGTGCTTCTAATTTAGAACAATAAGAGTTGTGAGAAGTGGATGTGGACTTTTTATAGAGGTGGACTAACAGGTCTTTAAGTGACAGAGTTTTTGCTGATTGGCAGGTGTTCAAATACTTATTTGCAACAGTAACACACAAATAAATTATTTAAAAAAATCATACATTGTGATTTGAACATCTTCTCCAATTTCAGACCCCTCCAAAATTTCTAAAAGGGAGAACTTGCAAAGTCGCAGTGTGTTTAAATACTTATTTTCCTCACTGTACCTAACGTGTGTTAGGGTTGGGCGATATGGCTCTAAAATAATATTGCGATATTTCATGGTATTTTCACGATAACGATACTTTTGGCGATATGACAAAACACTGAATTAGAAAAATAATTTAGAATTTTATTGTTGCATGCAATATGATATGGCTAACTGAGATAAAATTATTATTTTTTTTATCAGATTTGTAATAGTAGTCAATAATCCAGAATGTCATGATACTAATAATACACTCCAAATATCTCCATATATCCATATTAAAGTAAAATAAATGATACTGGACAGATATAATCTGTCTCTCGTAGATATATAATAGCGAATGAGAACAGTGTGAATTTTTCTTTTGCTAAAAACGGCAAAAAGTAGTACCCTGATGTGATAATTAGGTAATGAGGGGTGGGTGATACGGCGCGATATTTCAGGGTATAATATTGTTCATGATATAAAAATTTTTGGGCGATATTATCACGTACGATACGATATGGCACACCCCTAACGTGTGCTACCACTTACTGGTGGCCACTTCATTAGAAACATCTACCTACCCTGTGCTGCACTTTATCATTTGCTGTGTTTCAGTGATTACAGTAGTAGCTGACTGGACCAGTGCTGTATAAAGTTGAGTGTGTTAGTACAGAACTGAGAGTCAGAGAGATAGGAGGGCAAAGCTGTCAGTCCTCTCTCTCCTTTTCTCTCTCTCTCTCTCTCTCTCTCTCTCTCAGCAGGGGGAGGATGGGCAGATCATCCAGTCCACTGCTGAAGTGTCTCTGACAGTGCAGACAGTGCTGCTCAGTCTCAGCCCAGGGGATTTATCTGATTTTCTGCTCCAACAGCTCCAGAGACATTACCTGATCACTTACACCAGGTGTCCTGAAGCAGAGGAAGCTTCATGAATCTTCTTGCTAATCTTTTAGTTCCACCTCAGTGTATATCTCAATACATAGAGGAGGAGCTACAGTCTCTCATTAGAGTGAATATATTTATATTAATAACCCTCTAACTGTAGGTATTGTGATATTATTATCCACTAAGGGAGGAGGAGCTACATTCTCCTATTAGGCTGAATATTTATATTTATAATAATAACACTAAATGTAGGTATTGTGATATTATACACTGAGGGAGGAGGAGCTACAGTCTCTCATTAGGGTGAATATATATTTATATATTAACACTGTAAATGTAGGTATTGTGATATTATACACTGAGGTAGGTGAAGCTACAGTCTCTCATTAGGGTGAATATATATATATATATATATATATATATATATATATATATATATATATATATATATATATATATATATATATATATATATATATATATTAATAACACTCTAAATGTAGATATTGTGATATTATACACTGAGGGAGGAGGAGCTACATTCTCCTATTAGGCTGAATATTTATATTTATAATAATAACACTAAATGTAGGTATTGTGATATTATACACTGAGGGAGGAGGAGCTACATTCTCCTATTAGGCTGAATATTTATATTTATAATAATAACACTAAATGTAGGTATTGTGATATTATACACTGAGGGAGGAGGAGCTACAGTCTCTTATTAGGGTGGATATATATTTATATTAATAACACTCTAAATGTAGCTATTGTGATATTATACACTGAGGGAAGAGGAGCTACTTTATCTCATTAGGGTGAAAAAATATATATATATATATTCTCATTCAGTGCGTTTTCTTTATTTTCATGACTATTTACATTGTAGACTTTCTCACTGAAGGCATCAAAACTATGAATGAACACATGTGGAGTTTTGTGTACTTAACAAAAAATGACCTGGCCTCCACAGTCACCGGACCTGAACCCAATCCAGATGGTTTGGGGTGAGCTGGACCATAGAGTGAAGGCAAAGGGGCCAACAAGTGCTACTAAACACCTCTGGGAACTCCTTGAAGACTGTTGGAAAACCATTTCAGGTGACCACCTCTTGAAGCTCATTGAGAGAATGATGCCAAGGGTTTACAAAGCAGTAATCAGAGCAAAGGGTGGCTATTTTGAAGAAATTTTTAGTTATTTCACCTTTTTTTTAAGTTTATAAATCCTCATGTGTTCATTCATAGTTTTGATGCCTTTAGTGAGAATCTACAATGTAAATAGTCATGAAAATAAAGAAAACACAGTGAAAAAGAGAAGGTGTGTCCAAACTTTTGGCCTGTACTGTAAATATCAAAATAAATAAAATATATACATTTCTTTGTTAATTTCTTCCTGGCACATTAGCATGACAGCTGTGTGATGCTCGTATATAAGCAGTGTCGGCAACAGCACAAGCATTTTTTTTTGCTAATTTCACACCATCCATGATGCCAGAATGAGCCATCTGGATTGGGGCATTGCCACAGCCACCACACCAGTACAGATATGATCCTTCAAAGGCCTTATAAAAGTCTTTAAATAGATATAAACACATAGCACCAGTTTCCTTGCTCTTATAAACTCAAGCTGTCACTAAAATGCATGTCCAGTTGTGATTAGTCATCGCGACTGTCATTTACTCCAAAGCCCTTTTGAGATGCGATTAGTTGTAAAGTGGGGAGGTGCAGTAATGTATTTTTCTTACAGGAAGTCAGGAAAATGTATTCCTGATTCACAAAGGATAAGAAATCTCAGCGTAAATGACTGAAATGGGAGTGGCTACTTGATTTATACCTTCCTTCCACCTCTAAAACAACATGATAACCAATATTAAAACCCACTTGTAGTAATAATTAGGGATGTTACTCAGTAACTCAGCACATTACAATATTCTCATTTAAAATGCATCGATATGAAGCATCTGAGATATTAAAATACATAAAAGAAAGCTTTATTATACCACTGTTACTTCCAATTCTGCAATGTGATTGGCTGAGAGGCGTTCTGTGAGTGCCGTTATCAGCCAGTAATGCACTGTAATTGAAGCTCTCCATGTATTACTCCGCCACGTACATATGACCCAACAACAATTCAGCGCTTACAAGCCGAACAGCGCAGCTACAAACAAAGCAGCAATGGAACTATTTTAACTCGATGAGGTTTTTATAACCAAACAGAATGGATTTTTTCATCCTCTTATACTCAAACTTTTTCAAAAACCAGTGATTATGGAACAGTGGTATAATCACAATAATACTCTCGAGGTTCGTGCTATAATGTGTAATATTGGCAATGCTGTACCCTCTCGTGTGTTATTGCTTAAGCCTCAATCTAGTCTGCCAGAAATAAACCGCAATACACTAATATAACTGTCTTCTTCCTAACTATACAGGGAAGTTCAGCATTTAAAAAAACATTAATCATGATCTTAATTATGATTAATCACAGAATTGTTGTTGTGACATTTTTTCGGTCGTTTATTTAAGAAATGCAAATCATTTATATGGTTATTTAGTAAGTTTTGATACTGTTGTTAAAATAATAATACTTTAAAATATTTAAGGGACAACTTGGATGTGCTCTTTCTTGTTTTTTTTTACTGCAGCAACAAAGTATCAGATTGTGATTTGGTATCGGCAGATACTTAAAATGAAATGACTTGCACTTGGGGCAAATAAAACAAAAAAAAGATGTGATTGAGACATCTCTTTTAATAATGGAATTTTTAGTTTGACAGTTAGCTGCTAAATGTTCATAGCATGTTTATAGGCTATTCTATAGAATGACTTACCTAAAACTACTGTCTTAAATCTAAGGAACGTTTTATCTTGTCTTTGGGATTTGAGTGTGATTTGCATCGGATTAATGGGACTAAAAGTGCTTAGAACCTCCGGTAATAAATACTTTGAGCCTATTAGCACCTTCTCTAATGCCAGCTGTGGGCTATAGAGGGGTATAAACCCCCAGTATTGAGCTGTGGAGCAGTGGAACTGTGTTCTCTGGGATGTTGGCGCTTCATTGCTACAATACGTTTGAATGGGGGAGGTTGAGGATTTGGGGATGAGGTGGGCTGGCTGGTAAACCTTCAGCATCCTAACATCACTAAGTCTCTAAATGTCCCTGAATGCAATCAAATCCTTACACCAATTCCTACTCTGATACAAGGTGTATCAGATAGTGGCAGTAGAGACAATTACCCCAACACAAAAGCAGGATACACTCTCTTTTAATAGCCTTGATTACAGAAGAAACCATGAATGGGCAGGTGTCCCAATACTTTTGTCCATATTGTGCCCCTTATTACACTGTATGTTCTTTTTAAGTGCTGTGTTTTAGAGCTGTTTCCAAAAGTGTCTAGTTTTGTCCTCTGAAACCCTTTTTTTGATGTGTGTTAGTCAGAGTCAGGCGCAGACGAGAGGAACAAAAAGACATTCAAACACACACACACACACACACACTCTGCTCCATACACATAAATACTGTTTGCTCTGAGACTCTTTTTTTATGTAGCTTTTTCTGCCTCACTGCTCTCTCACAAATTGTGTCCATCTCTCTCTCTCTCTCTCTCTCTCTCTCTCTCTCTCTCTCTCTCTCTTTGATATCTGAATAATGTTGCCTCTTTTAGTCTTTTGTTTTTGTTGTTTCCCCCTCTCAGGTCTGATTCACACAGTAGGATTAAGGATTATTTTCACAGATTATATGTTGGAAACTAAGGGTGGGCAAAATATTGCCCTAAAATAATATTACTATATTTCATAGTATTTTCAGGATAACGATACTCTTGGCAATATGACAAAACACCGAATTGAAAAAAAAAAAATGAATACACTACTGCAACAAAATGAAAATTAAATTTTATTATTGCATACAATATGATATGGCGCAGCCCATAACTGAGATATTAAAAAAATACAAACATTTGAGACACATTTAAAACAGATAAAAATCTGATGATTTAAACCACTTCAGGAGGTGGTATGAGGCTGATTTAAAACTGATTTAAATCTGATGATTCAAACCACTTCAGAAGGTGATGTGAGACGCATTTAAAACTGCAAAACTTATCATCCAAACCAAATCAGGATGTGGTCTGAGACTGATTTAAAACAGATACAAATCTGATTCTAAAACCACTTCAGGAGATGGTGTGAGACTGATTTAAATACGTGTGTGTGGTTAAAATCTTATAAGGGTGCAATCCAGATACTAATCACAGGTGTAAACACAGGCGTGGGCCCGGTGTAAACAGTTTAAGTTGCCATAGTTCAGTAAGCATCAATAGTAGCACTATTATCTTTCAACAGTCAGTCAGGCATCATGAGTTTCAAGCATTTGTATAGAGCACTATCTGGTCTCATCATGGTTCCATTACCAGACATTTTTGTCCAGCCAGCAGCACTGAGGAGAGTTTTGAGAAGGTAAATGGAGGAGTTTAGTCAAGAGTCTGCAGTGTGGAGTATCAAAACATTCTATACTATTAGAAACTATATAAAACCAAATTTATATATAAAATTCAAATTCTCTTTATTACCCACAGAAAACCTGCACACCTTTACTTGTTTTTAACCAGCGCTGAACAACAGCACATTCAGAACGGCGTGGAGGCTAATGCTAATGCTAAACACAAACACACACAAACGCTATTTAGAAACCAAACTCATAGCCTGTTCACCCACTATAAACCAGTTATTTCACATCAGTAATCAACATATTGGAAGTGTTGCCAATTGAATAGAACCCTCTGTAGCTAAAGAGATAAACATGAACTTGTTGGCACTATGTCTAATGCCAGTCATGAGCTAGAGGGGTATGAAAACAGTTGAAATTTGTTTTAATGTAGGTTTTAGATTCTTTGTATTTCTTCAGACTGGATCTGTCATATTTTCTAACAATACCTAATCATGCTAATTGATTGGGTATAGGTTTCCATTGCTTGTTAGCCACATTAGCTAACCCACCACCAAACTTGTCTCAACTGGCTGACAATACTGGGAGCAGTGGGATGCAAATTTATCGCCAAGCAATCGCTTGAAATAAAAAGTCTGGATTATCTACGAGGAGAAGAAGTGATAGATGTTCTTGCAGGACGAGTTATGGAGCTCTTTCTCCATTTCTCCGGCAGAGACACCCTAGCGTGTAATCGGGTCGGGCAGACCTGCGGTCACTCGCTGGGGAAATGAGCTGTCAGATTACAGATAAACAGGAAACGGTTTATGACTGATTAGCATTTCTACAGCCGTTACTCAAACAGGCGTGTCAGAGAGGTCAGTCTCCGAGACCACAGCACTGCCTACTGTGTGATTAGTGCTGGTGGGTTGAACTGGGACAGTCAAGGGGAACTGTGTGTGTGTGTGCTATCTCTGGTTTCAGCTTCTGCAGGGGTTCAGTGTAAAGCTTTTTGTTTACTTAGCTTAGATTGCCATTAGAAGGGAAACATGGTGACACCCCTGTTCCTTACTAGTGTTGCATAATAAAGCAATAATACACTTGAGGTTCGTGCTATAACATGTATTTTGGGCACTGCTGTGATGGGGTTGTAGAAGCAGTGCCTTTATTACACGTTATAGCACGACCCTCGAGTGTATTATTGAGATTATAGCACAGTTCCATTATCACTGTATATTAAAAGATTTTGAGTTAAACAGGATGAGAAAATATGATCAGTTTGGTTATAAACACTCCGCCAGTTAAAATAATTCCATAGCAGCTCTGTTTGTAGCAGCGCTGTTGTAAACGCTGCATTATCGGCCACTTCAGTCGAAATTGTGGCTTACTGCAAATAAACTGAACCACTTTACTCACCCAAATAAACAGTTTTTAGGAGAGATATCTGTGTAGATTAAAATCCAGTGCTCTTTAGACTGAAAGTTTTAAAGTTTTGTTTACTTCGGTGCCCCCCAGCAGCAAGACCTGCAGAATTACAAGGGTCCCCAATTTTACATTCAGCTTAAAATACCCTATAGCTAAAATGTATACTTTTAAGTTTTTATTTTAATAATAACAACTCTTAACATGATATTGGTGGCTGATAATGTGTGTAATAATGGGGATTTTCAAATTGCTGGGCTTATTTATTTGTGTGGACCGCATCTTTGCCAGCGCCGCCTATTGGAGACATGCTCCGAGTGGTGTATAACATACCTGTCAAGTTTTGGACTTAAAAATAAGGGATTTTTTCCGCCGCCCCAACAGCCCAAACGAGAAAAAAAATAAATAAATAAATAAATATATATATATATATATATATATATATATATACGTATATATATACGTATATATATATATATATATATATATATATATATATATATATTTTTTTTTTTTTTTTTTTTTTTATTTAATATATTTAAAATTGAAATTGAAGGGTGCACAAATTTACAAAAAGGACATGGATCAGATATATTCCATAAGTAAATAATAGTCCTAAGGGGCCTACACAATTAATAATCTTTCATTAATACTTCTTTCTATCGTTCAGTCCACTCCTGATCAGTTCAGTTAATTTCAGCCCTCTCCACATTTTCTCTCTCTCCAGCTCAACCATCTCTTCTACCCCTTCTAAATAATACATTACATTACATTATAATACATTACCACAATACTTGAGATTTAAACAAATTCTAACAAACCCTAAAACTAGCCCTGAACTAATAGAGTTTGGAAATGATAGTTATTGGCTGATCAGGCACATCAGGGCAGGGCATTATATATATATGTAGATTTTTCTCAAACCCTGAATATCTATCTAGCTAATTCTAAAGTTAAGCTAACTGAGTCACAAGCTGTATTTTATTAAACACACAGTGGGTTTAATTTATCTTTTGATTCAGAGAAGAGTCTTTTTAACCAGCTATCAGAAACAATCTCATCACATTTTACATGGTTAATTACCTTTCTTTTAGAAAAATCTCTGTATATCCAGATTAGTTTTAACGACAGCTGCTCCGACTAGCTGCCTGAACTCACAGCGAGGGGAGGGGCGGGGCTTCCCGCACACTAAACTGCGCTCCGCAAAACCAGCTAGCTGATTGGCTGTTTCTCCTGAAAGGCGGGACTTTCTCCTTGAACCGGCACCACGATTGGTTAAGAGACCCACAGCGGTCAGTGCATTGTCGCCTGTGGCCTATATATTTTTTTATTTAGTATAATACGGGAAATTTACGGGAAAATACTAATACGGGAGGACGGCGGGAAAGAGGAGTAAAATACGGTAGTTTCCCGGCCAAAACGGGAGACTTGACAGGTATGGTGTATAATGACAACGCATTTGGTTTGTATTTGACTTGTAAGCGCTGCATCGATGCTAGATTACCTGTATGTGGCGAAGTAATACATGGAGATCTTTGCTTACAGTGCATTACCGGCTGATAATGTCACTCGCCAGTCAATCACATTGCAGGGTCAGAACTAACTGTGGTATAATGCGCTTTATAATCTGGTGTGCCTTATAATAATAGACGTTTATTGACAGTGTGCCTTTAAATCCGGTGTGCCTTATGCCTTAAGGTACTTATTTTTGATTTGTGCTTTCCATGCTCTGCAAACTTGTCTGGTTAGTGGAGAATTTGAAAAATCACTGTCTACACTTGTATTATGAGAAAAAAATGATGTTGATTATTTATATAACTTGGGTTATAGTTGTAATAAATAATAGAACCCTAGAAAAAAAAGGGTGAAAACTATTGCTGGTCTTCCTGATCTGTCTCAGCCTGTCCTGTGTTTGGCCTTAGTCCCCCATCCCTAATCATTACTGTCCACTCTTCTTCATAAAGCACGTCTCAATGCACAGATTAAACAAAGTCCCAGGGAGATAAAAGGATTTGAAAGGACAGTCCTCAATACCGGTGTGATTTATTCAGCAGCAGCTTTAATCTGGGCTTTAATAACAGAGACTTGCGTCCTGCAGCGTTTAGAAACTTCTGATCCAGATGAGCCTTTCCCATATGTCAATCCTGCTGAATATTATTGTATTAATGGGCTAATTCAATTATAATGCAATTATAAAGCCCCCCTACACATTTTGTAGGATATAACAGTCTTTCAGAATGAGTGTGTGGAGCATTTGAACATTATAAAGCTTTACAGAGCACCTCTATGCTTTTAGTAGTGTATTACAGTATGTCAGAATGAACATGTGGATTATGTGAACATTATAGCGCATTATTAAGCGCCCTCTACACTTCTTATACTGTGTACCACAGTCTGTCAGAATGTCTGTGTGGATCATATGACCTTTATAGAGTGTTATAGAGCCCCCTACACATCATATAGTGTATTACAGTCTGTCAGAAGCAGTGTGTGACTCATATGAACCCTATGCTTTCAGAAGTGTATTACAGTATGTCAGAATTAAAATGTGGATTATGTGAATAGAGCGACCCCTGTATTTTATGTAGGATATTACAGTATGTCAGAATAGTGCTGGGCAGTATACCGGTTAATACGGTATATCTGAAGTGAATTTAGAACCGGTATGCATTTTTCCCATACCGCCATACCACTAGAGGCGCTGCGGAGCTGTGCTGAAGCACACAGTGTAGAACAGCACCCACAAAGAAGAGACACAGCTCGCTAGAGAACGCTAGCCAGTTAGCATAACAAGCTAACATACTGGAGTGAAAGGAATGGAATTGTCCAATTGATCCACAGCTCTGAGATTTCACAGCTTTGTTAACTGAAGAAAGAAGGGAACTGTGGCTGATTTTAATACTGTTATATCTTTTAATGGCTTCAGAAAAACATTGTAAATTGATATTAAACTTGTGTCTGACTTGTGCAATAGAGCTTTTAGAAAAATACCTCTTATTAAAAGCTTAAACATTGAGTATTTTAGGTCAATTTTAGTGTTTATGGGACAATTTAAAACAGGAAGCCGTAGCAAAGTTGTTAGGTATCTCTTTTTAAGGTCTATAGTTTACGTTCTTTAGCTTTTTTTTTTTCTGATAATGAAGTCTGATTCTCTTATATATTGTTTAATTTGTTGGGGCAAAGTAAACCCAATAGTAATCAAAAAGCTTTACTTTAAAGCCTTGGTGTTTTAAATTATATGTACTCCTAACAGTAGAGTAACTCACAAATCTATATTAAGCCCAGTCATGCAAAAAATAAATAAATAAATAAGATTAAAAAAATAATAAATACCATGATATACTGTGAAAAATACAGTGATATACATTTTTTTATCATACCACCCAGCACTATGTCAAAATGAACGTGCGGATTATGTGAACATTGTAGAGCGCCCCCTATGCTTTATGTGGTGTATTACAGTCTGTGTTTAGTTTTAGGGTTTAGGCTAAGGAAGGTGATTTTAGTGCCAGAACTAGGTTTAGTTGTAGCTCAAGTCACCTACAACACTAAGTGTAGTTAAGTGTTTAATGTGTGTATGTGTGTGTGTGTATGCGTGTGTATGCGTGTGTATGCGTGTGTATGCGTGTGTGAGAGTGTGTGAGAGTGTGTGAGAGTGTGTGAGAGTGTGTGAGAGTGTGTGAGAGTGTGTGGCTATAAGGCACTGAGGGGGAAATGCTGCACACACACACACAAAAAACAAACCTCTAGAGAAATGTTCCCAGGGGAGAGGGAGTGGAGAGATACAGTCCAATACCGTCATACATCTTTCTCTTTCTTTTATCTCAGATCTTATTTTTTCTTTTATTCTTGTTCTCCATTCTCTGTTCTTGTTATCGTATGCTCCTCTGTCTTCTTTTCCTCTTTTTGTTTCTATCTTACGTTTTATGTCTCTCTCGTCCACTTAATTTTTTTTTTCTTATCCCGTTCTTTAATTCCCTCTCTCTCTCTCTCTCTCTCTCTCTCTCTCTCTCTCTCTCTCTGCTATAGTAGTAGTACGATTGTGTGTGTTAGAGTGGGTCAGGGGGAGGAGTGGTGGACTGGTTAGACTGCTCCGCTGACGGTGGGTGGAGGGGATGGGGGGGTGTTGCTCTTTTGTCCTCCTTTACATCATCATTTCTTGCTGGAGGGGAGCTGTCCTGACTCCAGTGTTCTGCAGAGGATTCTACAGCTGCTGTTCTCTCAGATCTCTCTACAGTTACACCTCCTGTAGAAGGTTGAGGTGGTGTCTATCCATCAACAGAAGAACAAGATAGCTAGAATGGGAGAATATTAAAGCTAAAAGAGCAAGTATGAGAACATAATCACTAAAAATCGCCAACATGAGAACATAATAGACAGACATCCACCAATAGATGTCAAAAACAGCTAAAAACAACATATAGGTGAATATTACAGCTAAAAAAGCACAAGTTTGAGAACATAATCACTAAAAATCCACCAACAGGAGACCATGCCCGAGAGAAATCCACCAATAGATGTCCAAAACAGATAAAAAACACAAACAAGAGAATATTACAGTTAAAAGATCACAAGTAGGATAGCATAATCACTAGAAATCCACCATCAGGAGACAATAATAGACAAAAATCTACCAATAGATGTCCTAAACAGCTAAAAAAAACACATATAGGAGAATATTACAGCAAAAAGAGCACAAGTAGGAGAACACCATCGATACAAATCCACCAATAGAAGACCATGCTAGAGAAAAATCCACCAATAGATGTCCAAAACAGCTAAAACCCACAAATAGGAGAATTTTCCATTTAAAAGATCACAAGTAGGAGAACATCATCACTAAAAATCCACAAACTGCTGACCATTATAGGCAGAAATCCACCAATAGTTGTCCAAAACAGCAAAGAACAAAAAAGAGAATAATAAAGCTAAAAAAGCTCAAGTAGAAGAACATCACTGCTAAAATCCACCAATAAGAGACCACAACAGCCATAAAATCCCCCAATCCATTAATAGCAGAACAAACCAGCTAAACATTCACTAGTACAAGACCAAAATAGCTTTAAATTCTGTGAATAATTGAATTCTAAAAGCAGCTAAAAATCTACAGATATGATGGTGCCATGAGGAGATCAAACCAGCTCCAAGTTCTCCAACAGAAGGCAAATACATTTAAAAATACATTGTTAAAAAAAATAATCCACCAATAAGAGAGCAGAGATTTTAGAGATTCTTCAAGAGAGGAACAGTTAAGTCTTGCAGTTCATGCTGAGGGGACACCGTCTCCGCTAAACTCGGTCAGACCTCCTGGGTCTTTACTCACAGTGAGGGGGAGGTGGGGGGGATCCAGCTTTCAACTAGTACTTCAAAAGCTTTTAGCTGAGAGTCAAATATAAAATATGGTAAATGAGAAAAGTGTTAAAGATAAGCAGTAAGACTGCAGAAGGTCTGCAGTGTCTGGTGGGTTGGGGTTCGTCTGAATACACTTTTAGTATTGTATTCCACGGACACCATGCATGCCTCTACAGTAGCAAGCTCACTATTTTCAATAATTGCACTCTTATATACACACTTAATACACTGTATATACAAATGACTGATGTACAGAACCATCAACAAGAAAAGAGCCCTAACAAAGCACAAACCATTTACGTATCCAAAAGGTTTGTTGAGTTTTAATGGTATTTTGTAGAACCATTACCTTCCTTTTAAAGAACCCCTAAAAATTATTCTTTTCAGGTGTGTACTTGGCCTGCTAGTAGCATATCCTCCCTCAGACTCTGCATACTTCATATGCAAAAAGAGAGCATGCAGAACTGTAGGAAGAACTAGACTCACTTTCTGTTCTTTGGAAAATCTGCTACAGATACGATACCAGTGCAAGACCTGACATGTTCTCAACAAAGAATGTTCTACTGATGATCAGAATGTCTTCCTGTGAAGTCGTTGTGTTTTTGGAAAGCTGTCAGACATGCCTGTTTTACACTATTCCGATCAGTTTAATTGGAAGTTAACAAAATGAAAAAAAGACTTCCTATAATTCATTATGAACTTGAGCGCTCCTCAAGTAATAACTGTACTTGTCTAACTTATTAGCCACCCTGGTTTGAAAAATATTTACCACTATTTATATTTATCACTAAAATATTTATCACCAAACAGCATCATTCTCCAACAAACACCATCATTCTCCGCCAAACACCATCATTCTCCGCCAAACACCATCATTCTCCAACAAACACCATCATTCTCCGCCAAACACCATCATTCTCCGCCAAACACCATCATTCTCCAACAAACACCATCATTCTCCACCAAACTAAATATTCATTCTCCACCAAACACCATCATTCTCCAACAAACTCTATACTCATTCTCCACCAAACACCATCATTCTCCAACAAACACCATCATTCTTCGCCAAACACCATCATTCTTCGCCAAACACCATCATTCTCCACCAAACACCATCATTCTCCACCAAACTAAATATTCATTCTCCACCAAACACCATCATTCTCCAACAAACTCTATACTCATTCTCCACCAAACACCATCATTCTCCACCAAACTAAATACGCACTCTTCGCCAAACACCATCATTCTTCACCAAACTAAATATTCATTCTCCACCAAACACCATCATTCTCCACCAAACACCATCATTCTCCAACAAACTCTATACTCATTCTCCACCAAAGACTATAATTCTCCACTAAACATCACAAGAGAAGATGAGATGATATTGGGCTCATGAGAACGAGAAAATAATTTTATATGGATTGTGTATTTTTCTCCCTCTCTCTTTCTTTTCATTAAGCACCTGATGACTTGGCTGCAGAAGGAGTGTGTGAGTGATGGGGGGAGGGGAAAGTGGTCCGCCTAGGGGGTCTAGGGAGGAATTATTAGGCAGGCGTGTGTGTGTGTGTGTGTGTGTGTGTGTGCGTGCGCAGTCTGAGAATGGGGAGGGGTGTACAGAAAATGGAATGGGCTGGGGGATAAGGAGGGGAGCAACACTGTTTGTGTGTGTGTGTGTGTGTGTTAGTTATTGACATGTTGGTGCTAAATAGCCTGAGGGGTAAAGCCGTTGGCATGGCGATGGGAGGTGTGGCAGAGCATTCAATGCTTTTGGTGAGGGACAAGACAAAGAAAGTACACACACACACACACACACAGACACACACACACATACACACACGGGCCATTGCTATAGCAACCTCCAGGTTGGTAGATGGACAGGGTGAGAGAGACAGAGAAGGGGGGAGAGAGAGCAGAATAGATGGAGGCAGAGAGATACAGAAATAAAGGTGTGAGAGACAGATAGAGAGAAAAAGTGAGAGAAACAAGAGAATAGTGAGAGGAGAGAATATGAGCAGAGAAAAAAGTGAAGAGACAAGATTGAGAAGGGGAGAGAGAGAGGGATAAATGAAAAAGGAGAGAGAGAGCAGAGAATAAGGTAGCCGATAAGAGATTAAAACAAAGAGAGAGGGAGTGAGACATAGGGAAAATATAGAAGATGGAGAGAGAAGAGGCAGAGAGGAGTGAGTGAGAGACAGACAATAAAGAAATGGGAATAAAGAAAAAATGAAAGAAAGAAGGGAAGCTAGATTGTGAGAGATGGAGAAACAAAGGTCAGAGAAAGAAAGAAGAGAGAGTTGGAGAAAGAAAAATGATGGAGTGGGCAAAAGAGGTGAAAGAAAATAAGGTAGTGAGGTAATGAGAGAATAAAAAGAGTAGAAGAGAATGAAAGGGAAGAGAGTGCTGGTGATAGATAAAGAAAGGTAGAAGAAACAAACAAGAGATAAAGAGATGAAGCGATGAGGTAAGAGAACAGAATATAAGAAGAGAAGAAAGTAAAAAGAAAAGATTGAGAAAGGGGGAAATAGCAGAGAATAAGGAAGCGAGAGACAAAACAAAAGAGAGAGTGAGTGAAACATAGAGAAAATAAAGGAGATGTAGAGGCAGGGATGGAGTGAGTGAGAGACAAGAAAGAAAGAGAAAGAGAGAAAGAAAATAAAAAGAAAGCAAGCAAGCACAGAGGGAGATAGGGGGTGAAAGATGAAGAAACAAAAGAGAGAGAAGAGGTAAGTGGGCAATAGTGGAGAAGAGGTGAAAGGAAGACAATGAAAGAGATGAAAAAAGAAGGGTAGAAGAAACAAGAAAGGTAAAAGAGATGAGTAGAAAGAAGCAGAATAGAGATAAAAAGAGAGGAATGAAGTGAGAGAAGAGAATTTAAGCAGAGAAGAAAGTGAAAGGGACAGATTGTGTAGGGAGAGAAAGCAGAGAATAAAGTAGTGGATGAGAGATGAAAAAAGAGAGAGCGAGTGAGACAGAAAAAATTAAGAGGATGGAGAGGGAGGGAGTGAGAGACAGATAAGAAAGAAAGAGAAAGCACAGAGGGTGAGAGATGGAGAAATATGGGTGAGAAAGAAAAGAAAGAACAAGGAGAACAAAAGGGAAAGGAGTGGGCAAAAGAAGTGAAAGAGTTGAAGAGAATGAAAGGTAGAGTGCTGGTGATGGATAAAGAAAGCTAGAAGATACAGGAGAGATGAAGAGAAGAAGTGATAGAGGGAGAAAAAGAAAGAATAGAGCATAATAGAATAAAGAATTTAGAGATGCGGCTCTAAAGACCTGTAAAGAGATTAGCTTTTGGAGAGTGGGCTAAATCTGTACACCACCCCAACTGTGTGTGTGTTAGTGTGTATGTTAGTGTGTGTGTTTGAGTGTGTTTGAGTGTGTGTGTGTGTGTGTTAGAGACAGTGTAAGTTCCCTTCCGGCCTGCTGCTGACCCAGCTAGCACACATGTTGTATAATGCTGGGCTGTAATAATTACACAGCATGAATAATAAAACATCTGTATCTGTCGCTCTCTCTCTCACAGAGAGCCAGCTGCCTTTTTGTTTCTGGACGCTTTTATGATCAAGATGTGAAAATTTAATCAGTTTCGTATTGTATTGCATTTGATAACATTGGGGAAAATAAAAAAAAAGGTTGAAAAAATGAACAAATAAAAATTTACTTTGCAATTTGTTAGTTTGAGTTTGATCAAACTCACAGTTGATCATTGTTGAAACTGTGGCCGTATCAGAGTCAGCAGTGCTGCTGGAGTTTTTAAACACTGTGTTCTCTCACTGTCATCCACTCTATTAGACACTCCTACTTGCGTTAGCTGCTCCACCTTACAGATGTAGCTCACAGTAGCTCATCTGTTGCTGCACAGTTTTGTGTTGATCAACCTTTAGTACATTCATCAATAGTTACAGGATGCTGCAGGAAGGTGTTGGACTTTTTTCTCAGTGTTTAAAAACTCCAGCAGCACTGCTGTGTGTCTGATCCACTCATACCAGCACAACATACAGCACTAACACACCACCACAACCATCTTAGTGTCACTGCAGAGCTGAGAATAATAACCCACCACCCATATAATAGCTGTTCTATGGAGAATAATAATAATAGAGTATGCAAAGGACTACAAAGGAGTACAGCCAGTTTATAGAACTACAGATCATCTTGTGTGATAAATATTACTTGTTAAGGACCTGGAAATGGCTATTCATGCTTCTTGCTATCTTTTACCACATCATGTTTGGACTATTGCAACTCTCTCTATCTATCTAGGTAACAACCGATCAGCTCTGTCACGTTTGCAGCTTGTCCAAAATGCAGCTGCTCTACTCTTACCTGGGACTAAGAAGAGCGAGTCCAATTCTCCTGTACTGGACTCCCTGCATTGGTTGCCCATCAAATTGAGAGTTGAGTTTAAGGTCTTATTACTCTTACTCTTGTCGTCTCAAGACTTGGCTGCAACTGCAACTCTCTCCTGGCTGGTCTTCCACTGCAAGCCACAAAAACCCTGCAACTAGTTTAGAAAGAGGCGGCAGCAGGACTCTTCTTTAATCTTCCTAATTTCAGTCATGTGACTCCTTTGCTGCGTTCCCTCCACTGGCTTCCTGTCGCTGCCCACATCACATTTAAAATCCTGACGCTGGCCTACTAAGCCAAAAACAGAAAACGGACCAGCTCCTTCCTACTTGAGGGCAGTGGTCAAAGCCAGAACTGTACCAACTAAGAGCTGTTAGAGCTTCCAGTACGGCTCGGCTCAAAACACCGTCCCTCAAAACAAACATAAAACAAACATCCAGGCTCTTCTCTGTGCTAGAGGATCAAGGTGGTGAAACAAACTTCCACTGGATGTCAAAACAGCTTCCAGAGTCAATCGCAGTCTTTAAACACAGACTGAAGACTTATCTTTTTAAAGAGTTCTTAAACTAATCTCATAGTAAAAAAAAAATATCCTTGGGTTCTAAACATGATCAAGCTTTGTGTATCTCTTGACCCTTGTCTACAAACTAGCTGTAGATATTTTGAAGTAAACAATGAAGCACTGTTGTAAGTCATTCTGGATAAGGGCGTCTGCTAAATATCGTAAATGAAAATGTAATTTACTTGTTTTAAAGCTTTTTTAGGACCTTCTGCGTCCATATTCAACCCAAAGAGTCTTAAGAACCTTAAATGAGCTGTTCCTGGAGATGCTGCATTTGACAAAGTCAAAAGGTGACAGAGCTTTTCCATTGCATTTCCATTTTCCATTGCGTTGTTTTTATTTTTATTAGGGCATCGCCCACCATTACGTTTTTTTTTTTTTTTGGCCCAATCCCATTTCACCCCTTGGCCTTACCCCCTACCCCTACCCCCTGATCGCCAAGGTCTCCTGATTCTCGTTAGGCTGGAGGGGTAGGTTAAGGGAAAGGATAAGGCTTTGTTAGCTCCAGAGATATTTTTCAGAGGCTCCCTTCACACAAAGCTATATGAGAATCACTGGTAAGATGGCGAAACAAAGTGATGATTAGCACTATATTACCAGAGTTTGATATTGTTTCAATGTTTTATGGCTGATTTTTTATAACAAGCATAAACAAGATCGCTAGTAGTTTGTCTCAGGAACTAGCTAGCTAGCTAATGTTTCCATTTCACCTTAAATGGTGCAACAGATGGCAGATGCTGCAGCATTTAAGGTGGAGTGGAAGAATAACATAAATTAAAAGCTAACTAAAGCTAATTTCAGCTCCCCATTACAGAGGATTGGACAGTAATAATTAATTTCTTGACCATCTCCCTCATTTTTGAAGATGTTTTTAGTAAGTTCTAGTGACTCATCTATATGTCTGGGGTTAATCTAAATCTTGTTTACTGACACTATTCTTGTTTACTTTTCTTATACCTTATTTGTTATTAAGTCTTTTACGTTGAATTGTTGGTACTTTTGTATTGTATAGCACTTTGGTTGACTCTTGTGTTTTTTTTTTAAATGTGCTCTAGTTGAGTTGACTTGACTAAATCTAGCTGATAAGATGGACATCAAAATCCATATGGCGCCACCATATCATTGGTGTCATGCTTTTTGTCTTAATCTGTGTGAATCTGACAGTTGTTTTTATAGCGTATGAGAATGTCACGATGAATGGTCCAATAGAAATGCTTTAAAATGGCCTGAATTAAAATCTTTTTACATTGACTTCAACCCTCTCCAATGGAAATTCATCATGCTCAGCTATTGCAGTTAGGTTTCTGATCCACTGCAAGTAGATAAGAAGATTGAGTGAGTAAAAGAATGAATGAATAATGGAAAAGAGAGAGAGAGAGAGAGGCGTGGAGAGAAGATGAGCAGGGATGATAAGGGGGAAGATTTGGTGGGCAGGCTGCTCTGAAAGAGAACAAAAGACATGTACACACACAGACACACACACATTCACAGCTGACTGTAAGCCGTGTTCTTTTTGTACGGACTCTTAAAAACATCGCGTAGGCTTAGAGGAAGATCGTAGTTTATAATCCTACAACATTTATAGAATCTATTGGCACTATGCCTAATGTCAGGTGTGGGCTAGAAAAGTTTAAATCCTGCGGCATTGAGCTAAGGAATATTGGAACTGTGTTCTCTGGAATGATGGTGCTCCATCCAATGTTTTTGTATGGGATGATTTGAGAAGTTGGTGATCATCCATCATCTAACAACTACCACTCCTCTTGTTGCTGAATGTAACGTTGTGATGATCTGACTGCAATGTTCCAACGTTACAAAATATATTAGAAAGTCTTTCAACAGTAGAGACAGTTACTCCAACAAAAGCAGGATGAACTCACAGGCTGTCAGCCAAGAACAGAAAGCTGAGGCTGCAGGGTTTAGTAGAAGGTTCCTCATAAAGTGCTGAATAGGGACCTCAATATTTTAGCTGATCTCAGTACTGCCCTTTATGGTTTCCTTAGAGAGGAAATTCTGTTACCATGAATAAGCCAACGTAAATTTTCATGTGCATTTTTTATTTAGGATATATAAAAACTAGGGCTGTAAACATTAAAGTGTTAAAACACGTAATACATTTTTTAACACAATTAATTGCACCACCAAGTTTTACCTCAACTTCTGCCGCAGTTTTTTTTTCTTTTTTTCTTGCGCTTTTGGTGAGAATGTGATCTGGTCTCAATCCGCCCCAACTTTCAAATATGCTCCTTTTTAATTGAGCTAAACTGCTGATAGGGCTCAGTTTAATCTGATATATTAGGCACATAGTATACTGCTATGAACAAATGCTGTCATTGCTTCTCCATGTTGTTTACACATGCAGTCTGTGCTGCGTTCACTATTTGAAAGCGCAGTGGCAAATTTTCAGCGTTCTGTGTTAAAGCAGCTTCACACTGCACAGATATTCGAGCTGGAACACAGAATCTTCTCTCTGTATTTACTTTCTTGCTCCAGCACCAGACAGCTCTGACCAATCAGAGGAGACAATGTGCTTGTGTGGTTTATTGGTGCATATTTTGGTGTGTATTGATTTATGCCTGTGTGAAGCCAAACCAAACAGAGGGAGAAAACGCTCCAAGTAAACTAACTCATTAACTGATCCAGACTATAGAAACCAACTACAGGTGTGAAAATGCCTTAGAAAAAGTTTATAGTCAAAATTGCAAAGTTTTTGGGATTGATCCAAGGAACAAAGCAATGTATATTAAGTGTAGGTCTTATGGTTTTCAAGTTATTGAGCAAAATGTAAAAAAAAGGACCTTTCCTTAATTATAGCACCTGCTATTGACCAGTCAATGTAGTTTTTGTTGGATGCACTGATCCTACATTTACCTACCTAGTTCCATGTGTCTAGGACTTACGGTTTGGGCTGCAAAACTGTTTTTTTTTTTTCAGAGAAAAAAAAAATAATAATAATAAATATAGCCGCATGCGGCAATCAGTGGGTTCAAGCACCAGCTGGCACGATTGTGAGAAACCTTGTGGTGCTCTAAGTGGTCCTGCTATTAGAGCACTTGTTATATTATTGGTTTATTTAAGTTGCGTTGGAGATGTGGAGCTGTTTTAAATCCATTTACTGACACTGATCAATCTGCTTACTATAGATTAACCCCTCCACCCCCACCAACCATAATAATCCCCTTACACCATTGACACTGACCAATCTGCTTACTATGGATTAACCCCTTCACTTCCACAATCCAGAATAACCCCCAATACATCACTGACTCTCTAAACATGTGCTCAGGTTTCAGATCAATTAACACTTAACTCATTACCATCAGCTTTTTGGGGCCTGTATGGGTAGTCCAGTTGGGATTTAGAAGCTTTTGTCAGTGGGTTTCATGATTAAATCCATCACTGACATCCATATGATCCATACCATCAAGGTTAAACTTGGGCCCCATCTGTTTTGTACACTATACATGGGGCCTAGATGCACATCTGTAACCAACCCACCTAGCCCATGTTACACCCATGTGAGCCCCACATGAACCTGTTGGCTTGAATATTTTTGGGGCCTGTATGGGTTCACCAATTGGGATACAGAAGCTTTTGTCAGTGGGTTTCATGATGGTTCATTGAATGGATGTCAATGATGGGGCCTATCAAGCTTAAACTTGGGCCCCATCTGGATTATACACTGTACATTGGACGTAGATGCCCATATGTAAGCCACCATGCCCACGTTACATCCATGTGAGCCCTGTATAAGCATTATGGCTAGGTGATGTGTGGGTCCTGTATGGGTAGCCCAATTGGAATCCAGAAGCTTTTGTCAGTGGGTTGTCAATGATTGGTCCTATCAAGGTTAAACTTGGGCCCCATCTGGGTTGTACACTGTTCATGAGGCCCAGATGCCCATCTGTAACCCACCTAATCCACGTTACACCTGTGTGAGCCCAACATGAACATGATGGCTAGTAGATGTTTGGAGCCTGTATGGGTAGCTCAATTGGACCCTTTAACCAATCACAAAGAGCACCGTGAGCATCCTGACCAGTCACAGCTGCAGATGAGAGAGCATGTGGATAAATCAGCAGATTGTGTCCCAGTAGAATAGTTGCATAATTGCATTGTAAAATTTGAAGAAACCTAAAACCTGAAAATGGAAGAAAGAAAAGCAAAGGATGGCTTGATTGGTAGCTTGGTAAATTAGCCAGCATGCTAACCATACTTATATACACCCATGTGTGCAAGCAGGAAACAGACTTGGAGCAACTTCTTGTCTGCTAGTGTGAATGCAGGGTAAAGTAGGGGTCTTTTATGACTGGTAAAAGCTGTTGATTGGTCGAGAAAAAGGATTTCTTAGCATTAGAGTCTTCTTGTAGAACTTGAACACTGAAGATTTAGTTTTTTCGCTCACCCTTTCTTTAGGGAAGTGATGCAAGCCAGCACAGAAAGGGCAGTTACAGTAACAGAATTAGCAGCATTCTCCTCCAAGCGTGTTGAGCTTCAGAGGTTGTGTATTTGCACGATTGCACAAGTTTAAGGAACTGTAGGCTTTCTTCACAAATCTCAGAGAAAACGTGTAACGTTCACCTTCTCTCTGCCAGTCGGTTCATAAGATACGGTAGTTTTAGATTGGTGTAAAATTTCCAATATCCTGTTTGAGCGCTTAATAGTGATCCAGAGGAGAGGAGAGCTATCACTATGATCTGAGGTTCACTGGTGCAGATTTAAAACCCAAGAGAGCACTTGGTAACACTTCCTATGAACCCTGTATTCATAATGCATTCATAAGGCATTATATGACATACATAATACCTTATAATGACTGTTATTTAAGCCTGTATAATTGCTCATAAGTACTTACAGCGACATTCATAACACATTACAAACAAGTATAAGGGTTTATAAAGAAATGGCGTGTAATGCCCTATAATATCTGTTCATAAGAACATTAAACAATGTAGTGTTATAATGCACTATAACATAGATTTGGTATATTGGTATAATGCATTAGTGTTTTTATATGCTTTTAAAATGTGATGTAAATTTTATAATGCCTCACTGTAATGTCTTATAGAGCATTATGAGTGCTCATTATTGGCTTTAAGTGAAGTGTGTTTTAAACATGTTTTTAAACAGGCAAATGTTATTATGCCTCTCTGTAGGCATTTGAAAGGTCATTTGAAAACACACTTCACTTAAAGCCAGTAAAGAGCACTCATAATGCTCTATAAGACATTACAGTGAGGCATAATAAAATGTACTTCACGTTTGAGTTGTCTTAATCACTGTCTTTTTTTTTTTTTTTTTTTTTTGTTCTAACCAACTTGTTTGTTTGTACTGTCCTCCCTCTGGCTCTGATTGGTTCTTATACCCAGCTGGCTTGCTGGCTCTGAGACTCCTCCCCTTGGCTGTGACTGGTTATATTCACTAACCAATCTGTTCTGGACTCTTCAACCTAAACGATTGTTCCTAATGACTGCATCATTCACTGCCTCATTTTTTTTTTTTTTTTTTGCTAGACTCCTCCCACTGATCTGATTGGACATAATCATTGATTGGTTGCTCTAAGACTCTCCCCCAATCATGACTGCCATTGGTCCTTATTACTCTTCTATTTGCTCTGAATCCCTCTGTGATTTGGTGTTAATTAATGTCTCGTTTGTTCTAAAACTCCTCCCCCAGACTGTGATCCGTCCTATTAATCACTGGCGTGTCTGTTCTGAGACTCTTCTCCCAGCACTGATTGGTTTAAACGATTGCTTCATTTTTTTTTGAAGGGATAAAGATTACAGACAGTACTTTTTTTGGTTTCTAGGATTCATCATTGCCTGAGGCTTTTCCTCCTTTGTCCACACTATTAATATTTCAGCAATTTTAGACATTTTTAAATAGATATATTTAGAAATGCATATAAACATTAACCAGTACACTCATAAATACGGGGCATGTGTTGCCTCTAGACCTGAGTGTGTGCTCTATGATGAGGAAATGGAAAATCTGTCCTTGTCAAAAAAATTAACCCATATTCTCTGTATATATTGCTCTCTCTCTCTCTCTCTCTCTCTCTCTCTCACACACACACACACACACACACACACACATTCCAGCCTCAGGCCGACTGATAACCAGCTGGAAAGCAGTGTGCCTTTGGGCTATCGCTGACTAAGCCATGTTTCATGGAAAGAGGAGGAATATCTAATAATGGAATAACCCTGTTAATGCATTAAATATATATCTGCATGCATTGGTTTCCTTGAACAGTTTCCAGATTGTCATCATAGAGGACACTCTATAACATGCTAACATGCTCTATAATGTTTATGTAATCCACAAGTTCATTCTAACAGACTGTATTATACTAACAGGAACCATACACAGCACTCTATGATGCTCTATAATGTTTATATAATCAACATGCTTATTTTGACAAATTGTAGTACACTACAGGAAGCATAGGGGTGCTCTATAATGCTCTATAGTGTTCATATAAGCCACATGGTCATTCTGACAAGACTGTAATACACTACAGGAAGTGTAGGAGGTGCTTTATAATGCTTTTTAATGTTGAAATGGTTGACTCACTTATTGTGACCAGACTGTAATACACTATGTGAAGCACAGGGTGTGCTCTATAATACTTATTAAGGTTCATATAATCCACATGCTTATTCTGACAGACTGTAAAACACAACAAGAAGTGCAGGTGGTGCTCCATAATGCTCTATATTATCGATAGTCATTCTGAGAGACAGATGTACACTACAGGTAATGTAGGGTGCTCTATAATGCTCAGAAGTGTTATTACTATCCAAACACTTCTCTGACGGACTGTAATTCACTAAAAGAAGCGCAGGGGGCTCAATATAATGCGCTATATGTTCTAGTCTGGATCTGAAAGTGATTTTGTTTTCTTTTGTGGTTCTAACAAACAGTTTCTGTGTGTACACAGTCTTTGATGTTCCTGTTCTGCGTGGCGGCTGCTGGTCTGGGATTGAATCTGCTGGGTCTGGCTGTGTATCTGAGCTGCCTCTGCTGCTGTAAGAGGGAAGAAGAAGCCGAGGAGACGAAGAAGCCAAACTCCTGCTGTGTAACGTGGGCGGCCGTCGCTGCTGGACTCCTCAGCTGGTGAGTAATTTAGTAATGGTGATGTGATGAAGCAGGAAAAATGCACAAATGTAAGAATCTGAAAACCTTGACATCAATGAAACTGTGATGTTCAAGAAGACTGGGTCTGAAACGTCACCATACAATATTAGGCAGGTGGGTTTAGGCTTTTATTACACTTACCCTATGTTTCCCAATATAAGGCACACCGGTTTATAAGGTGCATTATGTGACACTAGTAAGGAACAGGGGTGTCGCCTATTTTTCCTTTCCTTGTAAAGTCAAGCGAGAGCTGGATTTTATCCTACACAGATTTAAAAACTCTTAAAAACTATTTATTTAGGTGAGTAACGCATTTCCATTTATTTACAGTAAGCTTAGATTTACAGATTTTCACTCGGCTGGGTGCAGCAGCATTAGCAGCTAACCGCTAGTGTGCCCAACAGAGCTACACTGAGGAATCCAGAGTGTTCCGGTAAGCCAGGGCAATTTTAGCTAGCGGTGTGTCCTACGTAGCTAGTTTTAACATGGTAAAAACGCAGACTACAGTCCGATATACTCGCCTCTGAACGGCAAAAGTGCTAGCTCTTAGCGCGGTTAGTGGACAATACTAAACCTGCTCCAGTAATGCTAGCCGGGGTTAGCAGCAGGCAACAGGCCGATAATACCTCTGAAGTGCGAAAAAGCTAGCGCTTATCCCAGTTAGCGGCTAATGCTAATGCTGCTCCAGCAGTGCGAGCCAGGATTAGCAGCAGGCTATAGTCCAATATACTCACCTCTGAACAGCGTAAGAGCTAGCGCATAGCTCAGTTATCGACTAATGCTAATGCTGCTCCAGCAGTGCAAGCCAGGCTTAGCAGCAGGCTGCAGGCCAATAATACTTACCTCTGAATGGTGAAAAACGTAGAGTTTAGCACGGTTAGCGGGAAATGCTGCTCCAGTATTGGTGCTGAAAAAACTAAACTGAAACTCCTGTATAATGCTGCACTTTAGCGGAGTGGCTTTACTGCTCCTTACAAACTGACCGGTAGAATTTATACATAAGGTGCACTGAAGATTTTTGGCAAAAATTTATGGATTTTAAGTGCTAAAGTGCCTTAGTGTTAAAAATGTGGTATGTTTCATCTGCAAACCACATTCTGGACTAAATTAACCAAAAGAGGCAATCTCTGTTTGGTTTGGTATGGTTGGTTTGTCGTGTGAAATAATGTTTTTTTTTTTTTTTTTTTGGGTTAGTTTGGACTTTCTGACTGATTACAGGAAGTTTAAACTAGGCTCTTGTCACCATTATTGTCGCCAACAATAGAAGGAGAAAAAGAAGCGGTGTTGTGCCAAAATCAGACTCCCCTTGGTGCAGGTGCATCTCACAATAGAATGGGTAGAACAGATTACACTAGTGATTCTGTATCTACTGTAACTGTAGATTAATCCTTATTTATAAACAGAAATAAAAGGAATCTGAGGGAATCTGGAAGAGAGTGGGATATACCGGTGATTCAGACTTTGCTCTGTATTTTTTTATTTGAGTTAACTAATAAATAGTTCAGCGATTTGTTCGCTATTATGTAGATCAGAGTAGAGTAAGCTGAGAAATCTCTCCGGTGTGTCCAATCGATCTCCGCGATTGATCACATGACCGGGTTTAAGAACAGCAGCAGGCTTCTCCACATCACCCCTCTCTGAGCTCAGGCATGTTAAGTGGGGCGTAAGCTGGGCAGTGAATGGCTCAGACACACCGGATCGACTTCTCGACCGGAGAGAAGAGTGAGAGCAGTGTGCTGGAGTGTGAGAGTGTGAGAGCCAGACGACAGCTATTCAGATCCACTACAATCAGCTCCTGAGAAACCCACCACCAGCAGCACATTCCTCACCAGCCTGCTGCAGGAGCAGGAACACACTGACTCAAAATACAACTTTTAATAGTTATTTCTCAATATTCATGCAGTTCAGGTTAACTAAATAGAGTGTAAATAGAGGCTAATTACATTCACATCCAGAATTAAACCATTGAAAATAACATTAATTTTCAGAACGAAGCTCTTATAACGTTCATATCCAGAAAGAAGCTCTAAAATTAGATTCATATCCAGAATGAAGCTCTAAAATATCATTCATATCCAGAATGAAGCTCTAAAATAACATTAATATCCAGAATGAAGCTCTAATAACACTCATATCAGAAGGAAGCTTTATTAACATTCATATCCAGAAAAAATCTAATAACATTTATATCCAGAATGAAGCTCTAATATTATTAATATCCAGAAATAAGCTCTAAAAATAACATAAATATCCAGAATGAAGCTCTGAAAATAACATTAATATCTAAAATGAAGCTCTAAAATTAACTTTATATCCAGAATGAAGCTCTGAAAATAACATTAATATCTAAAATGAAGCTCTAAAATTAACTTTATATCCAGAATGAAGCTCTAAAAATAGCATTAATATCCAGAATGAAGCTCTAAAATTAACTTTATATCCAGAATGAAGCTCTAAAAATAGCATTAATATCCAGAATGAAGCTCTAAAAATAACATGCATAATTATCCAGAATGAAGCTTTAATTACATTAATATCCAGAATAAATCTCTAAAAAGAACTAATATCCAGAATGAAGCTCTAAAAACAACATTAATATCCAGAATACATCTCTAAAAATAACTAATATGCAGAATGAAGCTCTGAAAATAACATTAATATCTAAAATGAAGCTCTAAAATTAACTTTATATCCAGAATGAAGCTCTAATAACATTAATATCCAGAATGAAGCTCTAAAAATAACATGCATAATTATCCAGAATGAAGCTTTAATTTAATATCCAGAATAAAGCTCTAATAGCAGTAACGTCTAAAATAAAGCTCTAATTACGTTAATATCCAGAATGAAGCTCTAGTAACATTAACATCAAAAATGGTAGTCTAATTAAATTAATATACAGAATGAAGCTCTAAAAATTACATGCATAATTATCCAGAATGAAGCTCTAATTACATTAATATCTAGAATGAAGCTCTAAAAATAATAATAATATCCAGAATGGAGCTCCAATAATATTAATATCCAGAAAAAATCTCTAAAAATAACTAATATGTAGAATGAAGCTCTAATGACATTAATATACAGAATGAAGCTCTGATAAACAATAACAAATATTACCAACATTTCTAAGGAAAATCTAAATAAAAATATCCAGAATATTTACGTATTTTTGAGAACCGGATGCAAGAAATTTCTGTACATATTCATGTTATTAGAGCTTCTTTAAGAATGTTACTGTTTTTTGCATATCTTTCTGGATATGAATGTTATTCGAATTTTCATTAGGATATTAATGTTATATTTTTACTCTGGATGTTAATGTTATTAGAACACCATTCTGGACATGAAAGTCCAGATGTCTTGTCATGCAGTGGTAGAGGTTCCTAATTGGGTCCTGCAATAGTCCATACCAATCCATGCAGCTTGAATATTCACACAGTTCCTGCTGATTTTGCAGTTGGAGTGTTAATAGCACGTCCAATAGCATCCCACACATTTTTAATCAGTGATAGATCTAGTGAGTTAGTGGCTGCACCATCGGAAAGTATCTTCAAGTATCTTCAATAGTCTTCAGAGCAGGCTTTTAAGACTGTAGCAGTATGAGGATGAGCATTGACCTGTTGGAACAGCGCACCAGAGTTTGTGTTCAGAAAAGGGACTAAATGTCAATGTTGTCATAATTTTTGCTCAGTACAGTATATTTGGAGTGCAGTACAGGCTGATTGAAGCTGACAGCAGTAGTTTTAGCTTCTAGAGAACACATTTGAGAGCAGAACATGGATGGTTCTCCTGCACGTAAGCACAGACCTCACCACAGCACTTAAGCCCACAGCGCTCTCTGTCTTCTGGACCAGCAGGAACACCAGTAAACTGTAACTCAATAAACCAGTTCCCTCCTGCTGCACAGATGACTGTCACGGGATCATCAGGCCAGCACATGCAGGAGCCACCTGAACTCAATTTAGGCCTTCAGACTGGAATGCTGCTTCAGCAGTGTGTGTGTGTGTGTGTGTGTGGGATGGAGCCGATGTAAGACTGGAATCAGGGAATGTGAACTGGTTTTTCAGAGGAATCTGGTCCTGATGGGTCTTCCCAGTGTTCATACTGGGTTGGGGTAATTTGTAGGGTTTTATGGTTGATTGTAAAACAGGATTAACTCTGCACAACAGCGCTGGCTTCATCAGGCCGGAACTGGTTTTGTGTCGGGCCTAATCCTACACTGGTGAGCAAATTAAATCTGGGTAATTACTGCTCTGTAATTGGAAAATAAGATGTAATAACTGGAAAATAAAGGCTTATTTATTGAGGTAATATACCGTATTTTTCGGACTATAAGGCGCACCGTATTATAAGACGCACTATCAAAGAACGCCTATTTTCTGCTATTTTTCCATACATAGGGCGCATCGCATTATAAGGCGCGTTAAGTGACACTAGAAAGGGTGCCTATATCAAAGTGAACAGGGGTGGCGCCATGTTTCCCTTCCCCCACCGGGGGTGGTCGCTTGCCGGTGGAGCGTCTCATTATACAAACCTAGCTCTTTCAAAGTCAAACGAGTGCTGGATATTAATCTACACAGATTCCTCTCCTGAAAACTGTTTATTTGGGTGAGTAACGTGCTTCAGTTTATTTACAGTAAGCTTAGATTTCCAGATGTCCACTAAGGCTTGCTGCACCAGCGTTAGCATAGCTATCCGCTAGCACGCTAGCTAGTCACCTAAACTAGTAAAGTTAACCCAAACTTAAACGACAGCGTTACACTGAGTAATCCTGCGTGTTCTGGTAAGACAGTGAGATATTAGCTAGCGATTCGTCCCCCGTAGCTTGTTTTAACACGGTAAACAAGCAGATTACAGGCTGATAAAACTCACCTCTGAGAGAGTTAGCGCTTAGCATCTAGCTAATGCTAGCCAGGCAAAGCAGCACAGACCGATAACTCACCTCTGAACGGTGAACGCTTAGCGATTAGCATCTAACTCTAATAATACTGCTCCAGCAGTATTAAAAGTGCTAAATTTAGAAAATACTGATCTCTGAACAGTGAAAAAGCTAGCTAGCTAAGCGGTTAGCATCTAGCTAATGCTATTGCTGCTCCAGCCTCGGAGCGGCACGGCTCTGCACGGAGTGTGTGTTTACTGCTCCTTACACCTGACGGGTAAAATTTAGATAATACTGATCTCTGAACAGTGAATAAGCTAGCTAATGCTATTTGCTGCTCCAGCCTCGGAGCTGCATGGCTCTGGACTCTGTATAGCACTGAAACTCTGTATAACGCTGCACGGAGTGTGTGTTTACTGCTCCTTACAACCTGACGAGTAAAATTTAGATAATACTGATCTCAGTGAATAAGCTAGCTAGCTTAGCGGTTAGCATCTAGCTAATGCTATTGCTGCTCAGCCTCGGAGCTGCACGGCTCTGGACTCTGTATAGCACTGAAACTCTCTATAACGCTGCACGGAGTGTGTGTTTTCTGCTCCTTACAACCTGACGAGTAAAATCCATACAAAAGGCGCACCGTATTATAAGACGCACTGTCAATTTTTGTGAAAATTAAAAGTTTTTAAGTGCGCCTTATAGTCCGAAAAATACGGTAGTAGCAGCTACTATTCTATTCCACTATCCATTATTGTGAGTGCTGTGGGTTTTAGAAGTGTTTATTCACGCAGTTGATGGACTAAGATCTCAAATTCTAGTATATAAAAGTGTTTAATATCCGTTGTCATAATGTATTAAAAAAATATTATTTTGTTTGTTTTGGGCTAACATCTCCTATTCTAGTGTGTAGGAGTGTTAATTGAGAGGGTTTATGTACTTATATCTTCTGTTTTAATGTATATGAGTGTTTATTAAAGGTGTGTATGAACTAATGTTTATGTGTAGAAATGTTTATTTTGTTGTTTTGGTCTAATTTCTTTATATTCTAGTGCATAGAAATGTTTTTGGAGGGTGTTTTTTATGGCTACTATCTCCTATTCTAGTGTATGAGAGTTTATTGAGAGTGTTTATGGATTAATATCTCCTATTCTAGTGTATAGGAGTGTTTATTGAGGTTGTTTATAGAGTAATATCTTCTATTCTAGTGTAAGGGAGTGTTTATTGAGCATGTGTATGGATTAATGTCTCCTATTTAATTGTATAGGAGTGTTTACTGAGGATGTTTATAGACTAATATCTCCTATTCTAGTGTATAGGAGTGTTTATTGAGGGTGATTATGGACTAATATCTCCTATTCTAGTGTAAAGGAGGGTTTATTGAGGGTGTTTATGGACTAATATCTCCTATTCTAGTGTAAAGGAGGGTTTATTGAGGGTACTTATGGACTGAAATCTCATATTCCAGTGTTTAGGATTGTTTATTTTGCGTGTTTATGGACTAATATCTCCTATTCTAGTGTATAGGAGCGTTTAATGAGGGTCTTTGTGGGCTAATATCTTCTAGTGTATAGGAGTATTTATTGATGGTGTTTTATGGACTACTATCTTCTATTCTAGCGTACAGGAGTGTTTATTCAGGCTGTTTATGAACTAATATCTCCTATTCTAGATTATAGGACTGTTTATTGAGCTGTTTCATATTCTAGTGTATGAATGTTTATGGAGGTCTTTTATGCAGACGAAAAGGCTGTAAAGCAGATTGCCTCGTCTGGTATCATGTCTCTGCACTGGATGAATCTAAATGTCACTGTGTGGTGTCTCCTCAGGGGCAGTTCTCAGTCTTTGTACACCCACTGCTTGGGTTTGGTTTCTCTCTGCTTCAAGGCCTGATGGTGTCGAGTGCCTGGACTGCCTCCCGAAGCAGGAAAGCATGAGACGAACTCTCAGCCATCTGCTCAGCAAATGAAGAGCAATGTTCTGTTTCCTGTTTGGGACTGTGCGGTTCCTGAGTCCTTCCTAATGAACTGAAACACGACAATTCTCATTCAGATCATTCTGTGTAATTGCTTGTTTTAGTGCCGTATCGTAATGAGAACTGCAGATCATTGGCCTTTTTTGGGATGCTTCCCATTATCTTTTTATACTGGCAGTTAGAAAGAAAATGCACATACTCTGATCTACTGTTCACTAGATACTCTGGCCTTGTATCCATGAGCTCCTCCCTCGATTATCTATAAGTTGTCCTATAGCTTGTGCTTCCACTCACTGCTGGCCACTTTATTAGAAACCCCTACCTACCTTGTGCTTCCACTCACTGGTGGAAACTTTAGTAGAAACCCCTACCTGTTTTGAGCTTACACTTACTGGTGGCCACTTTATTAGAAACTCCGGACTACCTTGTGCTTCCACTTACTGGTGGCCACTTTATTAGAAACCCCTACCAACCTTGTGCTTCCACTTACTGGTGGCCACTTTATTAGAAACACCTACCAACCTTGTGCTTCCACTTACTGGTGGCCACTTTATTAGAAACCTGGACTACCTTGTGCTTCCACTCACTGATGGAAACTTCTGTAGAAACCGCTTCCTGTTTTGTGCTTCAACTTACTAGAGGCCACTTTATTAGAAACCCCTACAAACCTTGTGTTTCCACTCACTGTTGGCCACTTTATTAGAAACCCTTTCCTTCCATATGCTTCCACTCACTGATTGACACATACCATTTACTAGTGGCCACTTTATTAGAAACCCCTACCTAATTTGTGCTTCCACTTACTGGAGGCCACTTTATTAGAAACACCTTAAGAGCTTGTGATTCCACTCACTGGCCAATTTATTAGGAACATCTACCTACCTTCTGCTTCCACTCCTTGGTGACTACTTCATTAGAAACCCATATCCACCTTCTGCTTCCACTCACTGGTGGCCACTTTATTAGAAACCCTTACCTATATTGTGCTTCCACCCCTGTTGGCCACTTTATTAGAAACACCTACCTACTTGGTGCTTCCACTAATTAATGGCCACTTTGTTAAGAACACCTACCCACTTGCACTCACTGGTGACCACTTTATTAGGTGTTGGGAGCATTACATACACTGGCAAATTACACTGGCATGTTTTATGCAGTTTTTTATAGTTTATATTGGTATTTTAAGGATATTATATCGACTTATTATCGACTTTTTAGGTCATATTGTCCAAAACTAGATCCAGAACATTAGGTGTTGACTGGTGTTGATGGGTCTCAATAATACTAATAACTACTACTACTGGTACTACTGTGGGAGGGGTGTTTCAAACTTCTTCTTCCTCTTATTATTTCTTTTAAAAAATCATTTTATATGGAACCAGAAAGGTTTTATCTCACCAAATACTTTTTAACACTGCCAGAAGAAAACCTTGCATCTCCTTTCATTTCTGTCATTTTTCTTTTTTCTTCATAGTCTGAAACTGGCAGTTGTTCTTTATATTGTTTTTAAATGTCATGGTGAGTAGACCAATATACTCTAGAATATAATAAAATTAAATCTTTTTACTTTGACTTTTACTTGAATTTTCTTTCCTTTTCCTGTAAAGTTGACCTTTTGATGTTATTTGGTGTTATTTGCACGACAGCTACAGTTTGTTTGCCGAGTGATTTTTCATCCTGTGTTAGAGTAGCTTTAATTTGAGAGTGCTGTACTCTTTATGAGAGTGGTCTGATGGGCTGGCTGACTGAAACAGCAGACCGGATTTGAAGCCTCTGAACGTTTTAATAGATCTCGATTTAGAAACCTTTTTAGAGTGGTTTTATAACACTGAGGCGAGCTAAATTTAGTCCACCCATCAGTACCAAATTGCCCTATTCAGAGCACTTTGGGCACCTTTTCAGCTGTAATTTGCTTTCACATTTGATTTTTTTTGATGAATATACGTGTGTGTGTACTGCTGATGTTGTCAGGCTAAGCAGTGGCAAACATCAGAGCTTTAACTTATCTCAAAAAATGATTTAGTCCTTTAGAACGTGTCTGAAAATAAAAGGAGAATAGGAGTGTTGGTTTACTTTAGCAAGTAAATGAATCTCTGTATTAAAAAGCAAATAAAAAATCTGGTTCTTGCCTGATTCAAATGAACTTTTCCCATTATCTAAATACTTACGTTCATTAAACCACAGGTAGCATGAAGAATTGGACTGACCTGTATGGCACCATCAGCTGAGACTCAGCCATTTTAGCCATGTAACATTGGGTTGAATATGGTGTATACACTTGCCATCCAGAAATGTGGCAGAAGTGGCTCAGGACGATTCCCATATTATACATGGCAACCGGGGTGTTGGCACATTCAGCTTGGGCTGATTTGTCATATTGTACTCATCAAACAAAGTTGGAAAAAGCTACTGGGACTGATTCCTATATTTTACATGGCAACCGAGGTGTTGACGAAATCAGCTTTGCCTGATTCCCATATTATACTTGGCAACCAGGGTTTTGGCAGATGCACCTTGGGCTGATTTGTTATATTGTACTCTGCAAACAGAAAGTTGGAAAAAAGCAACTTGGGCCGATTTACATATTATACTTGGCAACCGAGGTGTTGACAAAATCAGCTTGAGCTGATTCCCACGTTATACTTGGCAGCTGGGGTGTGGGCAAAAGTGTCTGATTGTCATATTATACTAGGCAACCGGGGTTTTGGCAGATTCGGCTTGGGCTGATTGTCATGTTATAGAAAGCTGGCAAAAGTAACAAGTGGCTCAGACCAATTTAGACCCATATTATACTCAACAACCAGGGTCTTGGCACAAGTAGTTTAGGCTGATTCCTATATTAGGCCAGCTTTCATGATATACTTGGCAACCAGACTCTCAGATGGCTGATTGTCATATTATACTCAGCAACCGGATGTTGGTAAATTCAGCCCGGGCTTATTATCATATTATACTCAGCAAACAGAAAAGCTGGCAAAAGCAACAAGTGGCTCAGACCAATTTCTTTATTATACTTATCAACCAGGTGCTGGCAGATTCAGCTTGGGCCGATTGTCATATTATATTCAGCAATCAGAAAGCTGGCAAAAGAAACAAGGGTTTCGGCACAAGCCACTCAAACCAATTGTCAAAAGATACTTGTTAACCAGGTGTTGGCACATACGACTCGGGCAGGTTGTCATAATTGATACTTGACAGCCGAAGTGTTGACAGGTGCGGGCGGCTATGGCTGATTGTCATATTATACTTGTCAACCAAGGTTTTGGCACATGCATCTTTTCTCGACTTTCACAAAATTCTTGGCAACCGGATTGTTGGCACAAGCGACACTCGGCCTGATTGTCATATTATACTCTGCAATGGAGGTGTTGGCACATGTGACTCAGGCAAACTTTCATGTTATACTCGGCTACCAGAAAATTTGAACATGCTGCTCAGGCTGAGGGCACAAGCAACTTGGGTTCACGGTCATATTATACTCAGCAACCGGGTGTTGGCAGATTCAGCTCGGGCATATTGTCATATTATACTCAGCAAAAGGAAAGCTGGCAAAAGCAACAAGAGTGTCAGCACAAGCAACTTAAGCCAGTTGTCATAAGATACTTGTTAACCAGGTGTTGGCACATACGACTCGGGCAAGTTATCATAAGATACTTGGCAACCGAAGTGTTGACACAAGCAACTTAGGCTGATTGTCATATTATACTTGTCAACCGAGGTTTTGGCACGTGCATCTTGGGTCAACTTTCACGATATACTTGGCAACCGGATTGTTGGCACAAGCAACTTGGGTTCATTGTCATATTATACTCGGCAATGGAGGTGTTGGCAGAATTAGCTCTGGCTTATTGTCATATTATACTCAGCAAACGGAAAGCTGGCAAAAGTAACAAGGGTGTCGGCACAAGCGACTCAAGCCAGTTGTCATAAGATACTTGTTAACCAGGTGTTGGCACATACGACTTGGGACGATTGATATTCGATACTTGGCAACCAAAGTGTTGACACGTGCGACTCGGGCTGATTGTCATATTGTACTTGTCAATCGATTTTTTGCCTGTGCGTCTTGGGTCAACTTTCATGATATACTTGGCAACTGGAATATTGGCACAATTGACACTCTGGCTGATTGTCATATTATACTTGACAACCGGGGTGCTGTCAAAAGTGGCTCGGGTGATTGTTGTATTGTATTCATCAAACGGAGGTGTTGGCACATGCAGCACTCAGTCTGAATGTGAGTATTTAGGCAAGAACCGGGTTTAGATTCAGGAAGTGGTATTTGGCCCAGAAAGGACCGGTGTGATATTTGCTGTGTAGGAACGCATTGATATCAGACTCCAGTAGTCTCATGTGGATTGTTAGGTGCAGGTAGATGGTAGCACTGACTGCTTGGTTCTTCTGTACGTATCTGAGAACAGTAGAAAAACACATTACCTGTCTTCATTTACTATAGACAATAGACAGTATAAATCTCCATATTTGGACCTTTTAGGTTTGGTCCAGGATACCTCTGGCTCCCTCACTGAAGGCTTGGACTCGAGTCCTAATGACTCGGCCGTTAAGTCAGCCTGGAATACTAATGAGTCGGAGAACTGTTGACTTGAGACTCGACAGCAATGCTGTTTAATGCGTTTCGCTGCGTGTTTGAGGCCGAATCGAGAATAAACACGGCCTGAAGCTGTAGACACGTATGATGAATTACCATCAATCCCAGGACCCTTCTGTTACTCTAATCTGCTTTGTGCTTTAAATGGCCATATAAATCAGCTATGTGTGTGTGTGTGTCTGTGTGTGTGTGTGTGTGTGTCAGGAGAACACTACAGCACTGGGACAGGAATGTTGGACATGTTCCCAGTGTTAGACAATACAGCTCCTTCTGTCCAGCAGTGTGAGTGGAGGGCGTGCTGTGGGCTGCATCCTCCTCCACACTTTAGCCTGGCTTGGCCTCGGGGTGATTTCTCTGGAATAGTGTGATGACATGCTCCATTTGGGTTGGTGCAGATGGTGTGTCGATGTCGCCATCAACTCTGCATCATGGTTGCGCACTTATGGGTGTTGGGTGATGTGAGGTTGGCATAGTTAGAGAATTTCAGGTGTTGGGTGGTGCTGATCTTTTCCAAATGTCACTGTTGTTGCTCTGTTATAGGTGTTGGGTAGTGTTGATGTTCTGGTGATGTCACTGTGTTTGCAACTGTTGGAGAGTGGTGACGTCTTGTTAATATTGCGATGTCTTTTTCTTTTTAGGTTGCAATGTTTTGGTCTTATCAGGTCTTTGTGGTGTGGATGTTGCCATGGTTGAAAAATGATAAGTGCTAAGTGGTATTGATCTTTTAACATTAGGGACATCATTAAATGTTGGACCCTATTAATGTTCTTGTGATGTTGCCATGGTTGTAGAATAAAGGATTGGGTGGTGCTGATCTGATGATGTTGCCATGGTTGTAAAACAATAAGTGTTGGGTAGTGTTAATCTGGTGATATTGCCATGGTTGTAGAATGAAAGGATTGGGTGGTGTTGATCTGATGATGTTGCCATGGTTGTAGAATAAAGGATTGGGTGGTGCTGATCTGATGATGTTGCCATGGTTGCAGGATAAACGATTGGGTGGTGTTGATCTGATGATGTTGCCATGGTAGGAGAATGAAAGGGTTTAGTGGTTTTGATTTGTTGATGCTGCCATGGTTGTAGAACGATAAGTGTTGGGTAGTGTTGATCTGGTGATGTTGCCATGGTTGTAGAATAAAGGATTGGGTGGTGTTGATCTGATGATGTTGTCATGGTTGTAAAACATTAAGTGTTGGGTGGTGTTAATCTGTTGATGTTGCCATGGTTGTAAAACAGTAAGTGTTGGGTAGTGTTAATCTGGTGATGTTGCCATAGTTGTAGAATGAAAGAGTTGGTAGTGTTGATCTGGTGATGTTGCTGTGGTTGTAGAACAATAAGTGTTGGGTGGTGTTAATCTTTTGATGTTGCCATGGTTGTAAAACAGTAAGTGTTGGGTAGTGTTAATCTGGTGACGTACTAAAACGAGAAAATTTGACCATATTAGTCCAGTACTATCAGCACTGCACTGGCTTCCAGTCAAATTCCGCATAGACTATAAAATTCTCCTGTTAACGTATAAAGCCCTACACGGGCTCGCTCCTGAGTATTTACAAGACCTCATCTCCTGTTATGAACCACCGCGATTACTTAGATCTCAGGGTGCTGGTTTATTAGTAGTTCCTAAAATTCAGAGGAGCTCTGCAGGAGGAAGAGCTTTCTCTTATAAAGCGCCTCAACTCTGGAATAATCTCCCCGAATATGTTCGGGACTCAGACACAGTCTCAATCTTTAAGTCTAGACTGAAAACTTACTTGTTTAGTTTAGCTTTTGGTAATTAATGTTTTTCCCTTTAGATAAGGCTGCAGATTCAGGGGTTCATGGACAGAGGAAATTGTGGTAAACTGAGATGCTGGTGCTGCTGTTCTCCCACTGCACACGGTCACTCAGGTTTGTGGACCGTGGAGTGGGTGGATGCCAGTGTTTCAGGGAGCCTCCATGTCTATGTTACCTTCTGGCTCTCTGCCTTTAGTTAGGCTGTTTTATTTAGATCTGCCGGAGTCATTTGCCACACTCTGATAATGTTTTATATTCTCTGTTTTACATAAATCCAGTCAAAACTAATTCCATCTCTCTGCCTTACTCCGAGTTACTAACTGCCCACCTGTCTGACCCGATACCGAGGGATGTTGGACCCTCAGGCTCTCATGTCCTCTGTCTGGCTAGACTGGAAGTTTCTGAAGTCAGCTCTTCTCCATCCACCACCACAGATCAGCTGCTCATCATCCATCTTACTCTATAAGCCATTAGTGGAGCTGCTATACACCTGAATATATAAAACCTATGTGGATGTATGAAAGACTTTTTAAAATTAATTTAAAAGCCATTTGACCAGTGGTAGGATGGTCCCCCCTTTAATGTGAGTCTTGGTCCTCCCAAGGTTTCTTCCTCCTCCTGCAGCTCTGAGGGAGTTTTTCCTTGCCTCCGCGCTCACTGGGGGTTCTGTATTATGTATATTCTATGTGTAATGTTTTGCCTGATTCTTTGTCCTGTAATCATGTTTCTGTAAAGCTGCTTTGTGCCAACACCAGTTGTAAAAACGCTATACAAATACATTTGATTTGATTTGATTTGATGTTGCCATAGTTGTAGAATGAAAGAGTTGGTAGTGTTGATCTGGTGATGTTGCCGTGGTTGTAGAACAATAAGTGTTGGGTAGTGTTAATCTGGTGATGTTGCCATGGTTGAAGAATGAAAGAGTTGGTAGTGTTGATCTGTTGATGTTGCCATGGTTGTAGAACGATAAGTGTTGGGTAGTGTTAATCTGGTGATGTTGCCAAAGTTGTAGAATGGAAGGGTTAAGTGGTTTTGATCTGTTGATGTTGCCATGGTTGTAAAACAATAAGTGTTGGGTAGTGTTAATCTGGTGATGTTGCCATAGTTGAAGAATGAAAGGGTTAATGTGGTGTTGATCTGGTGATGTATGGGTGATGTTGATCTGTTGATGTTGCCATGGATGTAGAACTATGAGTGTTGGGTAGTGTTGATCTGGTGATGCTGCCATGTTTGGAGAAAGAAAGGATTGGGTACTGTTGATATAGTGATGTTGCCATGTATTAAAAAAAAGTGTTGGGTGGTGTTGGAGAACAATATAAGTGTTCAGTGGTCTTGATCTGGTGGTGTTGATCTGATCAGGATGCCGCCACCACCATGTTTGAAAGTGGGGATGGTGGGTTAAGGGTGATGAGTTGTTTTGCGTTGTGGCCAAAAGGTTAGTTTTTTTTTCACTGGTTTCATCTGACCAGATCACCTTCTTCCGCATGTTTGGTGTGTCTCCTAGGTAGCTTGGGGCAAATTTTAAACAAGACTTTTATGCATATCTTTGAGAAATGGTATTCTTAATGCCACTCTTCCATAAAGGCCAGATTTGTGGAGTGTACGACTGTTTGTCTTCCTATGGACAGAGTCTCCCACCTCATCTGTAGATCTCTGCAGTTCATCCAGAGTGATCATGGGCCTCATCTTCTCCTTGTTTGAGCTGAAAGTTCAGAGGGACGGCCGGGTCTTGGTAGATTTGCAGTTGTCTGCTACTCCTTCCATTTCAATATGATCACTTGCACAGTGCTCCTTGAGATCTTTAAAGCTTGGGAAATCTTTTTGTATCCAAATCCAGTTTAAACTTCTCCACAACAGTATCTCGGACCAGCCTGGTGCGTTCCTTGGTCTTCATGATGCTCTCTGTGCTTTAGACAGAACTCTGGGACGATCACAGAGTAGCTGCATTTATACAGAGACTTGATTACACACAGGTGGATTCTATTTGTCATCATCAGTCATTTAGTTCAACATTGGATCATTCAGGGATCCTCACTGAACTTCTGGAGTGAGTTTGCTGCACTGAAAGTAAAGGGGCCGAATAATATTGCATGTGGCAAAAGGTGGAAAAGTTCAATACTTTTGCAAGGCACTGTATTGTGTTGATGCTGCATGGCTGCACCACATTATACACCGTCTGGTGGAGATGTTCTGTTTTCTTGGCTTTGCTGTATTTGATTAACAGCCCATACAAAGCTTCCCATTCAGACAGACGTGTAGATTTATCCGACACGGCCAATGTGAAATTACACAGCCCGGTGTCTGCCCTGTTCCTGGCCCTCTGAATGGGGCCAAACGCGGGTCAGAACCTTTTCTACCAGCTATACAATTCTAACTGTATTACAGTTAACTCTCAGCTACAGACCTGCTGTGATGGACGTGCTGTTGGTTCTGGTCGAGGTTAAGGTCAGGAGTAAAGTGTGAAGTGCTGGTCTGGGATCAGAGAGCAGAAGGTTTACTTTTATATTCTAGTTATGTGCACAAACACAGAAGAAGTGTATTATATTGTTGCAGACATGGTGATTTAATCAATACCAGAGTAAATTCACTGACCCAGCTGTCTCACTGCAGGTTGAAAGGAATATAGTTTATTTTTCAGCAGGGTTTCCATGTTTACTGGAAATTTTGAAAAGAAAAAAATATATATTTTAATTTAATTTTATTCACATCTACCACTTACCCTCTTACTTGCTCTCTTTCTCTCACTTGCACTTTCTCCCCCCCTCCCCCCTCTGTCTCCTGAGATATTATAATACAGTAAAAAAGTCTGCCTGATCTAAACCACATCACATTATTATTACTGCCCCTCTCTCAGAAATACAGGGAACTAGCAGTATTAAAAATATTCATGATTTTAATTCATTTTTAAGGGATTGACACCACTAATATAATTTAATGTAGTCAGTGTAATGCTGATAATTTTTTGAACCAAAAAAACTTCGTCTCCAAAACATTTTGGGAACCCAAAAAAATTCGTCTCTGAAAAATGTTGGGTACCAAAAAAAAAATTTGGGAAACGAAAAAATTTGTCAACAAAAAATTTTGGGAACCAAAAAAACTTTGTCTCCGAAACATTTTGTGAAGTGAAAAATCTTCGTCTCCAAAAATTTTGTGAACCCAAAAAACTTTCTCCAAAAATTTTGTGAAGTGAAAAAAATTCATCTGCAAAAAACTAAACCGCAAGAAAAATATTTGTAGTTTAATCACAATCAATGTTTTTTTTCTTAAAAAAGTGCCACAAACATGCTCACTGTTTGTTTTAACAAGATGAGATTGAGATTACTCGTGTCGGCTGTTTAATAAATGCATTGTGTAAGAATATTTATCAGGATTTTTATGGGCTACAATTTACAAAACGATATCGAAAAAAGTATCCTTTGGGTATCAGTACCGGTGTAAAAAAGTATACCCTAGTATGATCTTGTGACATCATCTTATCAGATGAGACTTTCAGGAAGAACCATTCCCTCTTCAGTGCATTTAAAAAAGATCTCATTTCATGTTTTTTTTTATTCATTTTTTGTTCGTCTCTAGTATGAATGAGCTGGTTTTGTGAGAAAGTGCTCTTTTGCTCCTGTTTCAGGCTGGTTTCGTTCGGTGAAGGAGTGGGCGGGGGAGAACGACAGGATTTTGGCTCTAACTCTAAATGAATATTCATGACATGCAAACTTATCACCTCTGATTGGCTAAAAGCACTGTGACGCTGCCTCTACGGCCCTGGCTGTTAGTCCTGATGCTGTCAGTCTGCCTGCTTTGGACTATAAACTTTAAAACAAAGACTTCAATTCCCAGCATGCTCTCTTACCAGACTTCCCTGACTCTGCTGATCACGTGATGCTACGGTGTTCTCGCTCTCCGAGCTTCTGATTGCACATACCTGGTCTGTCTTGTGTAAATACCACACTCTTTCCAGTGTTCCTTCGCCGGGTATTCAATCTATATTTCTAACTCTTCTACTAAGCATTTCTTTTTTTTGTTTCCTATTGTTACCAATCCTTTTTTGCGTGTTTTTGGTTACTCTTTTTTTTTCCTAGCCCTTTATCCTTTTGGATTCCCAGCGTATGACAATTTTTGCCTGCTCACTCTAGTATGTTTTTGTTAATAAATTGTATGATTGATATCTGCGATTGTCTGTTCTTGGTTTAGCCTGCATGACACTACCAAGATGGGCTATAGCTTTTCCTAATTTGCTCATGTTTCTGTCTATTTTCATTTATTGGCTAATGCAGGCAATAGAAGATAGAAGGGTAGAAGATCAGTTTCAATGCATGTGCATATGCAACTCAGAGTGACTTACTGTATTACAAAAAGAGCAGGAACTAAACGGTTTCTAGCATGCTGATAGGATAAATACCACAGTGAATTCATTTCTCACTCTCTCACCCAGCTGTCTCACTGCATGCTGAAAAGAAGTATTTCTTGTTTTTCATCAGGATTCCCAATTTTGCATGCATGCTGGAAAGTTTTTTCGGATGCTTTCAAATCTAGCTTGTTTGGTCCAGACTTTTCAGTTTGGTCTAAACCAAAATAGCAGGTGTTAAAAGTGCAGCGAACCACAGTCCAGACGAAATGAGCAAAATTTGATCCCAAAAAAATAAAGAGGTGGGTGAAAACACATTTTTAGGTCATTCAGACATTCATACCAGTTTCAGCAAGCTTTGACAGGCTGTCATCACCAATTAAACAATAGAAGAAGAAAAAGAACCCCTGACTCCCCTTGTTGTGCAGGTATGTCATGCAGAAGTATGGCTACAACAGTTTGAGACACTGGTGATTTCTGTATCTACTGTTACTTAAGCAATAATACACTTACGGTCTGTACTATAACGTGTAATATTGGCACTGCTGTGCTGCGGTCGTAGATCAGCATAGCAGTGCCATTATTACACGTTATAGCACGAACCTCAAGCGAATTATTGCAATTATACCCCAGTTCAGTTATCACTGTTTATAAAAAAAAAATATTAAAGAGAAGGAGAAATTAATATCTGTTTGGTTATAAAAACTCATTGAGTTAAAACAGTTCCATTGCTGCTCTGTTTTTTCACAATTTTTTTACAATTTCAGTCAAACAATTTGTGGAAATCTAAGCTTAATAAACTTAAGAGCTTTACTCAACTAAATAAACATTTTTTAGGAGAGAAATCTGTGTAGATTAAAGTCCAATCAAGTTTAACTTTGATTTCTTTTTTTTTTTTTTTTCTTTTTTTTTTTAAGAATTAAAGTTTTGTTTACTTCGGTGCCCTCCAGCGGCAAGGCCTGTGGAATTACAAGGGTGCCCTATTTTACATTCAGCTTAAAATACCCTATATTAACTGGAAAATATATACACTTAAACTTTTATTTTAATAATAACAACTCTTAACCTGATATTGGTGGCTTATATTGTGTGTAATAATGCGTATTTTCGAATCGCTGCGCTTATTTATTTGTGGGACCGCGTCTTTGCCTCTGTGCTGCCTATTGAAGACATGCCGTTTCTGCAGTGTGTCTATGGGAACCAGCGGCTCCCATTGGTGTTTAATGGCATCGCATTTTGTTTGTATTTGGTTTGTAAGCACTGCATAATCACTAGGTTATCTGTATTTGGTGGAGTAATACACGGAAAGCTTTGGTTACAGTTTGTTACCGGCTAATAATGTCACTCATAAAACTCCTCTCAGACAATCACATTGCAGGGTTGAATTATCATTCTGTTCTGAAGATTCCTATGCTATTGGCAGTACTTCTCTAGAGAGTAGTTTAGACAAGCTGTGTGTGTGCATTTGCACGTCTATGTCAGCCATGGGTGCAACATAAAATATCTGGGCTGTCCACAAAAATTTGCATATGTAGTATACTGTAGTCTAGCTGAGCATTATCTGCTCCTAGTTTGATGAGAGATGTACATATTTTAAATGTGATGATGTAAGGTGCTATTTACGGATATGCTCATCACTAATTAATGAGATATATATATAAAATATTTAAAGCGTTACCCATATGTTACCCATGTGTTCACTTTCTGTCCAACTCACAACTAGACTTCTCGTTTATATCTAGCCATTATTTATTACTGTACTACATACAATACCACTTACACATAACTGTACATTTACAAGAGCTGCTTTTACACCAATCCATCTCACTTTAATAATAAAAAACACTACATCTCAGCGGATCTACACAGAGATTTGCATCTAACAGAATAAATTTGCATATATTACAAAGGTGTTGAATAATAATACTGTGCCTTAATTCACAGCAAACTCATTCAGGATTAAACTGTACAATTCCACTGTTTGCTTTTACATTAAACCCCGTCATATTCATCCCTGTCACACTCAACCTGGTCAAATTGAACTTTTTCACATTTAATCCGGTCACGTACAACCCTGTCACATTCAACTCAATTATATTCATCCCAGTCACACTCATCCCTGTCACACTCCTCCCCGTTAAATTCAATCACGTCACACTTAACCCCGTCACATTTAACCCCGTCACATTTAACCCAGTCACACTCAACCTCATCAAACTCAACCCAGTTACATTTAACTGCATCACACTCAACCCTGTGACATTTAACCCTGTCACACTCAATCTAGTCACAATCAACCCAGTTACACTCAAGCCCATCACACTCACGCCAGTCATATTCAACTGCATCACACCCAATCCAGTTACATTCAACCGCGCCTCATTCAACCCTGTCACATTTAAAACTGTCACACTCAATCCCACATTAATCAATCCCATCACACTCATCCCAGTTACACTGAACCATGTCACACTCAACCCCATCACATTTAACCCTGTCACAGTTAATCCAGTCAACTCAACCCCACGTCACACTCAACCCAGTCTCACTCAACCCCGTCATATTCATCCCAGTCACATTTGACCTGGTTAAATTGAACCTTTTCACATTTAATCCTGTCACGTACAACCCTATCACATTCAACACAGTCACACTCAACCTCATCACACTCAACCCAGTTACATTTAACTGCATCAAACTCAACCCTGTGACATTTAACCCTGTCACACTCAATCTAGTCACAATCAGCCCAGTTACACTCAAGCCCATCACACTCACGCCAGTCATATTCAACTGCATCACACCCAATCCAGTTACATTCAACCGCGCCACACTCAACCCTGTCTCATTCAACCCAGTCACATTTAACCCTGTCACACTCAATCCCACATTAATCAATCCCATCACACTCATCCCAGTTACATTGAACCATGTCGCACTCAACCCCATCACATTTAACCCTGTCACACTTAATCCAGTCAACTCAACCCCACGTCACACTCAACCCAGTCTCACTCAACCCAGATTTATTAATCCCAATCTCATTTAACCTGGTCAAATTGAACCTTTTCACATTCAATCCTGTCACGTACAACCCAGTCACGCTCAACCCAGTTATGTTCATCTCCGTCACTTTCAACTCTATCATGTTTAACCCGTCCACAATCAACCCAGTCACACTTTACTTGACATCACACTTAAACCCACGTCACACTCAACCCAGTCACGATCAACCTCACATCACTCTCAACTCTGTCACATTAATCCGCATCACATTGAAACAAGTCTTACTCAACCACGTCACACTCAACCCAGCCAGACTCAACCCCACCACTTTCAACCTATTCACACTCAGCCCAGTCATTTAAACTGTCACATTCTTTCCTATCTCACTCAATCCAGTCACACTCATCCCCATCACATTCATCCCAGTCACACTCAACCCCACATGACACTCAAACCAGTGACATTCAACCCTGTAACATTCAACCCAGTCACACTCAACCCAGTCACATTTGATCCAGCCACGTTGAAACCCATTATGTTCAACACAGTCACACTCGTCACACTCAACCCCGTCACTCTCAACCCCGTCACATTTACCCACGTCATGGTTATCACCATCACATTTAACATGGTCACACTAAATTCCACAGCAAACTCAACCCCATGTCATGTTCATCCCTATCACACTCAATCCTGTCAAACTCCACCCAGTCACATTTAACCCATCAAACCCAACCAAATCAAATTCAACCCCACGTCACACTCAACCCCTTAACATTCAACCCCACATCATACTCAACCCCATCACGTTTACCCTGTCACATTGGAAAGGACCAGTCCTTTGTATCAAGGAATATTTCTTGTAAATGTTTACAGAAAAAAAATCTGAAAAAAGTCTAACATCCTAAAAAAAAAAAAAATATATATATATATATATATATATATATATATATATATGTATATATATATATATATATATATATATATATATATATATATATATATTAATGCATAATTTTGGATAACATTTGTTTGATACTTCTTAAATGAAATATGATTCAAAGGGCACCTGTCTCAGAGAATCACACATGTATGTTGTAATATATACGGTATAAACCTCATGGAAAATGTTCTGAAAAAAAGTCCTGGAATTTAGTTTGCTAAAAATGTTGCCTCAGTTCTATATATTACAAGAAAAGCAGCAAAACAGATTGTTCAAATCTAGCGCAATATATACGCATGATCTCACCAAATCATGAATACTATTTGTGTGATTTAAATCCCATGCCCTACATAGCTTACCATGTTCCCACCTGACTGTGATCAGAAAGGCTGTGGTGAATTACCTGGTGAGATGAATCGGTGAGTGTGATCTGAAAGGAAGGAAAACAGCAGATCATGTGGGATTAGATCGGCCATGTTCAGCGAGGAGGTTCTGAGTGCTGTTTTTTTTTTAGCAGCTGTGCTTTGTTTGTTGACCTCGTCTAATCTTCCGTATGTCTCCGCAGATGGAGTCGGTCGGTCGTTCGGTCGTCAGGCTTTTTGCTGTCTGTCTGCTGACGCTCCGGCACGCTCGGTCCGTGCTAATTGCTCGGGTGTTGAAATTAATTAATAGCTACAGTGAGCGTAGGCCGTGACTGGAATTGAGACAGGGTTACTTCTACATAAATGAACAGCCATCTGTCCCGCTCTCTGGGTGGATGAGAAGTTGGAGTAATTTGGGGTAAAATAATCCAGATGAAAGGTAGATGTAGGCCCGCCTGAATTTCAAGGGTGAGTTGCTAATAGCTTCTCTCGTCAATCATCCCTGAACAAGATTGGACAGATGGTAGAGCTTCAGATGGCCCTCATCCCTGCTGGGGTCAATAATTTTATATCAGGTGAAATAGATGCGATATCAAACAAATATCAATCAACAGAATGGCTAAAGTTAAAGTGTACCCTGCTTTGTTAAAGTGTACCCTGCTTCAGAATATGGCTACATGTGTTGGACAATGAAACTGAAACACCTGGTTTTAAACCACAATAATTTATTGTCCTGACGGACAGTTCTGGTGGAAGCAGATGAGTTGAGGTGCACATTGAATTCTGCCATGATTTTTGCAGTCGTGGTTTTATGTTTTTTTGGATACAATCCGGGTTAGCACCCGAGCATCCCTTTCAGACAGCTTTCTCTTGCGTCCACAGTTAATCCTGTTGGATGTGGTTCGTCCTTCTTGGTGGTGTGCTGACATTACCCTGGATACCGTGGCTCTTGATGCATCACAAAGACTTGCTGTCTTGGTCACAGATGCTCCAGCAAGACTTGCACCAACAATTTGTCCTCTTTTGAACTCTGGTATTTCACCCATAATGTTGTGTGCATTGCAATATTGTGAGCAGAACTGTGCTCTTACCCTGCTAATTGAACTTTCACACTCTGCTCTTACCGGTGCAATAATGTGCAATTAATGAAGATTGGCCACCAGGCTGCTCCAATTTAGCCATGAAACCTCCCACACTAAAATGAATCATTGTCCAGCTTCTGTACATCCTCTTATTTATTCTAAGTGTAGAACAATACTTAAGATACTCAAGAACAGTATTAGCTCCAGTAAACGCTCCCTCAGACTTTGCCAAAGCATACCTTGCTCTAGAATAGTGTGGAATCTGTCTGTAGAGAACATTTCTTCACTAATCAGGATCAAGAACCTTCTTCCAGAACAGCATCTGCATGAAAAGACATCTGGCCCAAACCAATATGGTATCCAGAGCGCCTTCCCCCAGACCTTTCAAGAGCTTACTCTGCTCCAGAACGGAACAATTATGACCAATTAGGATGAAGATCCCTTCTCCAGAGCAGCTTCTGCACTAGGACATCTTACTCAAAGACAGTTTTAGCTCTAAAACAACCTCATACAGACTTGCTGAAGAACTTCCTGCCCAAAGAACAGAACCTTATTCTGCACAATGACATAAAGAGAGCTTTGTGTTAGAACGTCCGGTTTGCAAGTGGACCGACCCATGGATGTATATTACAACTACAGTAAAAATAAACGCAACACAACCTAAAAAAAAGATTGCGGTATTGATGAGCTCCATATTACAGCTCTGGAAAAAAAAGAATAGAAAGAGAGACCACGTAAAAATGATGAGTTTCTTTCATTTGACCGAATTGAAAATTTCTGGATTATAATCAAGAGAAAGATTGATGTTCACAAGCCATCAAACCAAACTGAACTGCTTGAATTTTTGCAGCAGGAGTGGCATAAAGTTATCCAAAAGCAGTGTGTAAGACTGGTGGAGAAGTACATGCCAAAACGCATGAAAACTGTGATTAAAAAAACAGGGTTATCCCACCAAATATTGATTTCTGAACTCTGAACTTTATGAATATGAACTGGTTTTCTTTGCAATATAATCTTTTTTGTTATTTCAGCCATTTCTCATTTTCTGCAAACAAAATTACCGTATTTTATTTGGAATTTGGGAGAAATGTTGTCTGTGGTAGGGGTGTGCCATATCGTATCGTACGTGATAATATCGCCAAAAATGTTGAATATCGTGAACGATATTATGCCCTGAAATATCATGCCCACCCCTAATTATTACGTCAGGGTACTACTTTTTTTGACGTTTTTAGCAAAAGAAAAATTCACACAGTTCTCATTTCCCATTGTATATCTACTAGAGACCGATAATATCTGCCCAGAATCATTTATTTTACTTTAATCCTGCATATATGGAGATATTTGGAGTGCATTACTAGTATCATGACATTCTGGATCATTGACTTCTTTTTTTTTTTTAATATCTCAGCTAGCCATATCATATTGCATGCAATAATAAAATACTAAATTATTTTTCTAATTCAGTGTTTTGTCATATAGCCAAAAGTATCATTATTGTGAAAATACCATGAAATATTGTGATATTATTTTAGAGCCATATCGCCCACCCCTAGTCTGTAGTTCATAGAATAAAACAACAATGTTCATTTTACTCAAACTATGTGGGCTCTGATTTTTTTCCAGAGCTGTAACTTTCCATAGAAGGTGAGCTGCATCTGTGGTTGAAGAAGCTAAATGTCGAGCATAAAACATACATCTGCTGTTACCATTCTGTGGAGGAGAAACTCCGGTTTAAAGCTATGCTGAAACAGACGTGTCAGATACTGTGAGGCTTCGGAGAAGACTCTAGCTTAAGAATTGATCTACAAGGAAGGAGGCATGGGTGTGTGTTGTGGGCAGACCTCGCAATCATGTGTGATTGGTCTGCTCTACTGGAGCTTTCGATCCGAGTCATTTCTCTGGGTCAGAATGTTCTGGTGTTGATATCTTCTCCAATGGATTGTAAAAAAAAGTGCAGACATCTGGATGTTTTGGTGGATGCTTTAAATGCAGCTCCTTCAACCACAGATGCAGCTTCTTTTCTTTGGAGGCCAGTGGACATGTGGTAGCATTTCATTAAAATTTTACATTTCATTTGGAAATCAAGGGACCAGAGTCTGGAGGAAGAGTGTGGAAACTTCACACTAGAGCTCAAGCAGCTTGGACTGTGTGTCTCTCCAATCAGTGATGGTTTGGAGAGACATGTCATCTGCTGGTGTTGATCCACTGTGTTTTATTATCAAGTCTAAAGTCAGTGCAGTTTTGTTCCCCCCCCCCCCCCCCACAAAATCTTACATCACGTCATGCTTCCCTCTGCTGATTAACTTTTATGGAGATGTGGATTTCATTTTCCAGCAGGACTTGGCTGATTGGCCACACTGCCAAAAGTACCAATTGGATTTGTTGCGTTTTCATTGGCTGCAAATAAAATAAACACTTACAATAGATCACTCTGTGTGTAATACATCAATATAATATACAAGTTGCACATTTTGAACAGAATTACTGAAATAAAGTAACTTTTCAATGATAATAAATATTATATTATTTTTTTGAGCTTCACTAGTAAAGTAGGGTTTCTAAGACGAAAGATAAAAAAAAAAAAAAAAAAAACTTTTGAAAGCAGGCTCCTAGCAAACACCAGTACAGTTCCCTTTTCGGAGCAGATGATGTTCTCTGTAGTTAATTAGAGCGTCAGAAGTGTTTTTGGGAGCCTCAAAAGATGGATTTTTGTGATAGGTCCTTTCATCCCATCTTCACATCTTCTCCTGCCCCCCTCTGTGGAGTTGCTTTCGAGTGGGTAGGGGTGTGTAGACCTGAGAGATAGAGGCAGGCCTGTGTGTGAGTTTACTCTCCTGCATTCCCTGATCTAAAGAAAGCTTTATTACATCTGACTGTCTCCTGTTTTCCTTTCCTGCTCCTTCCTCTCGCTCGCCATTCCCCCTCTCTCTCTCTCTCTCTCTCTCCCTCTCTCTCGGTGTCTCTCATTCTGTTTCCATCATGGGTGGATGCACTGCTGCAGTTCACCCAGAGGGTCTTCTCCTAACGAGAGTTTACTGTTGTCTTCATTATAATAGGTAGCCCTGTTCCAGCCCCGCATCCTCCCTTCCTTCAGATGCGTAACTCCATCTGAGCTTCAGACAGGAAGTGGCTGTCGGCTGAGAGTGTGGAGGCTTGCGTGGCATTTTAAAACAGGAACAGACCCTTAGATCACAGATTTTAGTCAGTCCTCACAAGCACCCCAAAGGTAAAAGCAAAGCTATGCGTCACCCCTGACACAATAGCTATTTTTATTTGGATGATATATTTTTCCAGATAGAATAGCATTAAACAATGTCATTGTCCTTGTCCTTGCCACTAGTATAATGATGATATAGCTTTAAAAAAATCCAATAATAATAGTAACACAATTACAGTTGCAAGAAAAAGTATGTGAACCCTTTGAGATTGGTTGGATTTCTGCATAAAATTAAATATCATTAAATTTGTTCTGATCTTCATCTAAGTCACAACAATAGACAAACACAAACAACAGTCTGCTTAAACTAATACCACACAAACAAATTATATGTTTGCATGGTTTTATTGAAGACAACATGTTTACATTCACAGTGAGGGTGGAAAAAGTATGTGAACCTTTGGATTTAATAACTGGTTGATTCTCCTTTGACAGTAAAAACCTCAACCAAACATTCCCTGTAGTTGCAGGTCAGACCTGCACAACAGTCAGGAGGAATTTTGGATCATTCCTCTTCACTAAACTGTTTCAGTTCAGCAATATTCTTGGGATATCTGGTGAGAATCGCTCTCTTGAGGTCATGATGCCATCTCTGTTGGTTTGAGGTCAGGACTCTCCAGAAGGTGTATTTTCTTCTGTTGAAGCCGTTCGGTTGTTGATTTACTGCTATGTTTTGGGTCGTTGTCCTGTTGCATCATCCATCATCTCTGTTGAGCTTCAATTGGTGGAAAGATGGTCTTAAGTTTTCCTGCAAAATATCTTGGTAAACTTGGGAATTCATTTTTTCGTTGATGACGGCAATCCGTCCAGACCCTGAGGCAGCAAAGCAGCCCTCCATCATGATGCACCCTCCACCATGTTTCAAAGTTGGGGTGAGGATTTGATGATGGTGTGCTGTGCCTTTTTTCTCCACACATAGCGTTGTGTGTTCCTTCCAGACAACTCAATTTTGGTTTCATCTTTCCACAGTATATTTAGCCAGTACTGCTGTGGAACATCCAGGTGCTTTTTTGAAAGCTTCAAACATGCAGCAATGTTTTGGACAGCAGTGGCTTCCTCCATGGTGTTCTCCCATCAACTCCATTCTTATTTAATGTTTTCCTTATTATAGATTTGTCTGTGAGTTTAGCTGACACTCTAGGATTCTTCCTCACCTCATTGATCATTCTGCGCTGTGCTCTTGCAGTCATCTTTACAGGACCTCCTCTGAGCGCGATGTGATGCTACTGGACGATGCTACATCAGCAGCAGTTTGAAAAGAGGTGGTGTCTGACTTCACATGTATCGGAGGAGGCATGTGTTAGTCTTCACCCTCCTGGTTTTGGGGCATCACGAGTGATAGGAGGAGTTCTAACGAGTAAGTTGGGAATTAGCCTTGTAAATTAGGAAGAAAATAAAAAAGGTAATACCTCACAACTGACACAGTGGTGGGCATTATTCCCATGCCATCCCGTCCAGAAACGGCTTTTTTGTTATTGATTGATTAATATACTGCTAAATAAGTGAAGTACTAGGTCTTTTCACCCACTTCAAGCTCTGCCTGATTCACTAATTCATCAGTAAATAATGAGGAACAGCAGTAAGCTGCAGGAGTGTGTGTATGCAGTGTGAAACACATTTCCTGTAATTGTGTTTTGGGTATTTTAGGTGTTCTAGATTGGGTTTAGCCCAGTTTGAGCACCTTTTGTGTCTGGTTTAAGCACTCTTTAATTGAATGCTCTCCGCCAGGCCCACTTCATCTCATAATGACGCTGGATGCTGTTAGCATGGCTATAAAATAATGGGAAAGTAATCTCAATTAGAGAGGTAAGAAGCTTTTTATAGAGAGCAGATCAGAACGTCTGGGGAGCGTTTTAGCGTAGACTGCAGAGACAATAGCTGATCACTGGAATTGCTATTTTGTAGTTTAATGTGCGCTATAGGCTTTTCTAGTTTAAATTCCTTTTATTTCTTATTTTTCTAATTAGGGGTGCATTAATACATTTTTTTCCACATTAATTTTTGTAGAACTGACCACGGTAGTTTGGATGCAAATGCAGGCAGGTTTTAATAATCCAAAACACAAAAGGCAAAATCGTAGTCCAAAAATCAGGCAGAGTTCAAAATCAGAATAGATCACAAGGCAAAATCGTAGTCCAAAAATCAGGCAGAGTTTAAAACCAGAATTAGATCACAAGGCAAAATCGTAGTCCAAAAATCAGGCAGAGTTCAAAATCAGAATAGATCACAAGGCAAAATCGTAGTCCAAAAATCAGGCAGAGTTTAAAACCAGAAATAGATCACAAGGCAAAATCGTAGTCCAAAAATCAGGCAGAGTTTAAAACCAGAAATAGATCACAAGGCAAAATCGTAGTCCAAAAATCAGGCAGAGTTTAAAACCAGAAATTGATCACAAGGCAAAATCGTAGTCCAAAACTCAGGCAGAGTTCAAAATCAGAATAGATCACAAGGCAAAATCGTAGTATAAATATCAGGCAGAGTTCAAAACCAGAAATAGATCACAAGGCAAAATCGTAGTCCAAAAATCGGGCAGAGTTTAAAACCAGAAATAGATCACAAGGCAAAATCGTAGTCTAAAAATCAGGGGGAGTTCAAAATCAGAATAGATCACAAGGCAAAATCGTAGTCCAAAAATCAGGCAGAGTTTAAAACCAGAAATAGATCACAAGGCAAAACCGTAGTCCAAAAATCAGGCAGAGCTTAAAACCAGAAATAGATCACAAGGCAAAATCGTAGTCTAAAAATCAGGGGGAGTTCAAAATCAGAATAGATCACAAGGCAAAATCGTAGTCCAAAAATCAGGCAGAGTTTAAAACCAGAAATAGATCACAAGGCAAAACCGTAGTCCAAAAATCAGGCAGAGCTTAAAACCAGAAATAGATCACAAGGCAAAATCGTAGTCTAAAAATCAGGCCGAGTTCAAAATCAGAATAGATCACAAGGCAAAATCGTAGTCCAAAAATCAGGCAGAGTTTAAAACCAGAATTAGATCACAAGGCAAAATCGTAGTCCAAAAATCAGGCAGAGTTCAAAATCAGAATAGATCACAAGGCAAAATCGTAGTCCAAAAATCAGGCAGAGTTTAAAACCAGAAATAGATCACAAGGCAAAATCGTAGTCCAAAAATCAGGCAGAGTTTAAAACCAGAAATAGATCACAAGGCAAAATCGTAGTCTAAAAATCAGGGGGAGTTCAAAATCAGAATAGATCACAAGGCAAAATCGTAGTCCAAAAATCAGGCAGAGTTTAAAACCAGAAATAGATCACAAGGCAAAACCGTAGTCCAAAAATCAGGCAGAGCTTAAAACCAGAAATAGATCACAAGGCAAAATCGTAGTCCAAAAATCAGGCAGAGTTTAAAACCAGAAATAGATCACAAGGCAAAATCGTTGTCCAAAAATCAGGCAGAGTTTAAAACCAGAAATAGATCACAAGGCAAAATCGTAGTCTAAAAATCAGGGGGAGTTCAAAATCAGAATAGATCACAAGGCAAAATCGTAGTCCAAAAATCAGGCAGAGTTTAAAACCAGAAATAGATCACAAGGCAAAACCGTAGTCCAAAAATCAGGCAGAGCTTAAAACCAGAAATAGATCACAAGGCAAAATCGTAGTCTAAAAATCAGGCCGAGTTCAAAACCAGAAATAGATCACAAGGCAAAATCGTAGTCCAAAAATCAGGCAGAGTTCAAAACTAGAAATAGATCACAAAGCAAAATCGTAGTCAAGGACAGGCAAGGATCAAAAGCCAGAAATAACAAACACTGTAGAAAAGCACAGGAGTGGCAATATCTCGCAACTAAACTAAGTGTCCCATTGTATATATAGTCCATGTAATGGGCTGATATCCCACAGGTATGTGGGAGGGGTGGTGTCAGCTTATTAGTATAGTAGTTCTGATGGACAGTTCTGGTGGAAACAGGAGAGTCGAGGCGCACATTGAATTCTGCCGTGATTTGGGCAGCCGTGGTTTTATGTTTTTTGGATACAATCCGGATACAGCTTCCTCTTGCGTCCACAGTTAATCCTCTTGGATGTGGTTGGTTCTTCTTGGTTGTATGCTGACATTTCCCTGGATACCGTGGCTCTTGATACAACACAAAGACTTGCTGCCTTGGTCACAGATGCGCCAGCAAGACATGCACCAACAATTTGTCCTCTTTTGAACTCTGGTATGTCCCCCATAATGTTGTGTGCATTGTAATATTTTGAGCAAAACTGTGTTCTTACCCTGCTAACTGAACCTTCACACTCTGCTCTTACTGGTGCAATGTGCAGTTAATGAAGAAATGACAGGTGTTTCAGTTTCATTGTCCCACCCCTGTACTTACTCATGCCTAAATCTAGTTAATACTGGCAACCAACAGCTACACTATATAGCTACACTATAGCAACACCATAGCAACCACCTAGCAAATTAATAGCAATTAACAAGCAAAACCTTAGCAATCAACAGCAGTACAATACCAACCATCTTGGAAACAACAATGACCACCAAGCTCTTATTATTATTTTTAATATTAATCTTACAGTGACAGTGAAGATCCTGGTCTGACCAGCAGATCAGACTAATCGGTTTGGATGGCGCAGGGCTATATTTGCAGTTCCTCATTAAAGTATGATTTGAGTGGGCCGTCCTGCTGAGAGGGGGATCAGTAATGAAGAAGTGTAAAAGTCAGAATGGATTATGCTATATGCCTCCTGACTTCACATCAGGAAAGCTTAGTAATGCCTGAGCAGACTTACATGCTTTTCCCACTTGAGTATTGTGCTTTCCCTTCACTCAGAAAGTTCTGGAAAGGTCCTGTACTCTGGGGTGAGCCATGTCTGATTTAGTTGCTTCTAGATAAACTGCATTAAAAGTGTCCTAATGCTAAAATCCACTTTTTCTTGTTCTTTGTGAAATACTATAGGTCTCTCTGAATTGTGCATGCATGCAGCATGTTAAACTGTTCCTCAACCTCCATTATTTGCCATAGCTAGTAAAAGAAAATATTCAGAAAAACGAGTCGATCAGGAAAAGCATTGTGTCTATGTTAAAAGGTGAAATAAGATCATGTCCTCGCCCACCTTGGCTCGTGACGTCCCACAGGCAGCGCTGAAGCCAGGCAGCAGACATGTCTTGTCAGATAAAAGCTAACAGCACTAGGAACAGCATGGCAGTTCGTTCCTGTGTTATTTGTGCAAATATCACATCAGTGTTATATGCTTTACCCAGTAATTCTGAGCTCAGGAACAAATGGTTAGAATTTGTCTATGGAACACCACCAGTGAAGTACAATTGAGATAGGTAGGTGTATGTTTAGAACAGTTTTGTTTACATAAGTTAAAAGTACAAATCCACCTCTGGGTTTTCTCTGGGTTCCAACTTCCTGGGCGGCTCTGCTACAGCTTAGCCAACAAAACCCCAGGGTGGATTTTTACTTTTTGGGCCTGGACTACCCTCTTCTGTGTGTAAATAACTAGGTTTACATAGGATCTCCGGTGGATTTTGTGTTTTGCAGAGACTCTAAGACTAGGTCAGCGGCTGAACTGCACTAAGCAGGGCATTACACATGTTGTAAATTAACATATGATATTGCAAAGACTGTTAATAGTGTAAAACTTTCTTTATTTTAAAACATTTCTATCTTGCTGCCTTGCAGTGCTGTTAGGCAATCAGAGGCCATATGTTTGCATGTAGGAAAATTCATAAGCAAGAGCCAAAATCCAATTTTTCTATTATCCTGCCCACTCCTTCACTGGACTAAAGCAGTGTTATACCGGATCACCGCAGCACTTTTTTTCAAAAAAAAATAATTCGTACTAGAGACCACAACTAGACATTTTAAAATTAATTTAAAAAACGATGGAATGAGACTTTTAATTCACATAGCCTAGGCTGCCCAGGTTTAAGATAGACGCTGCCAATTAAACTAGCTATATTAATAAATATAGCCTAGTCTAGCATGTACCAGTTGCTACTGGAAAGGCAGCTGCATGGTATTAGCCTAGCCTGAGCTAACTCCTGCTAGATAAACTGCAAAAACTCACTCAGCCTGTAAAAGCCTAGCCTAGCCTGAGCTAGGTTATCTGGATAAACTGCATTAAACCACTTAGCCTAGCCTAACCTGAGCTAGTTACAACTAGATTAACCTGTTTTTATATGTCAGTTTAGCCTACTTTAGCATGTGTCAGTTGCTACTAAGAAAAACTGTATCACTTTACCTAATATAAACTGCATTAATTGAGGCAAAGTGACCTAATGCAGTTTATCTGATAGTTATTAGCTCAGGCTAGGCTAAACCTACGCAGCTGTATTCCCAGAACTTTCTATGAGCTAAATCTAGCAGTATTTGCAATTTCTTAGCCACGGCAATGATGATAACAGTCCACCTTCTTCCTGTCTGTTTGCAGTGTTGCAGTCGGAGTGGGTTTTTACGGCAACAGCGAGACCAACGATGGGGTGTACCAGCTGACCTACTCCCTGTACAATGCTAATCACACGCTATCAGGAGTGGAGAACCTGGTGAGTAGACACTATCAGGCCAAACATCTGACCTAAGGTACCTCACCTCTGGTTAAGAAGATTTGTACTAGTGCATCTCAAAAATTTAGAATATTATATAAGACCAATTGGTACTTTTGGCAGTGTGGGCAGTGTGCCAAGTCCTGCTGGAAAATGAAATCCACATCTCTCTAAAAGTTATCAGCAGAGGGAAGCATGGTGTGCTGTAAAATTTCCCAGGAAAACAAAAACTGCATTGACTTGATAAAACATAGTGGATCATCACCAGCAGAAGACATTTCTCTCCATACCATAGATGTAACACAGTCCACTATTCATGTCTACAGTATGTAGTGCTCTAAATATCTGTTCTTGTATTTGAACTAAAAGTGGGTGTGCCCTAAGCCCAGTGTTAGTATTTAATATTTAAAAAATGTCCTGTAAATATTTCATCCTGTCCGTATCATTTAAGGCAGGGGTTCCCAACCTTTTGCAACTCACAGCCTACTTAACTCAACCTCTTTCATTATGCAAGACTGTGAACCATTCCTGTTCTGTGTACAGAAATGTAGAAACTAAAATTAATGAACACATACTGAAAAACATTGGATAAGGCTTTATATGCATGAATGTAATAATGATATACTATGTAAGTATTTACAATATTAAAGTGAAATGATACTTTTTGGGGACAAACTGTACAATTAAAAGAATATAACCTGGATACAAGATAAGGTGTAGTCAACCGGCCTGCGATCTAGCAAAGATATACCTGGGAAAGCTTTGCTGTGTGTGGGTGAGCATTATCCTGCTGAAAAATGCTGCTGGAAGCGCTGCAATGAGGGGAACACATGTGGCTGCAGTATTTTCTGCACATATCACTGAGCTGTTAGTGCTCCTTGTATCACTATTGGAAGAATTTAAAGCTCTCAACACAGTTTAAAGGCCTCTGTCTTTGAGATGAATTGTAGACGCATGCCTAGTTATCGATTTCTCACCAAGAGGTACACTAGCCAAAATAGCCGCATTTCACGTAACCTCAGTACATGTAAAAAGTGTGTGTGGCTTTCTTTTCAGATCTCTTTCCTTCTTTTTTTTCTTTTCTTTTCTTAAACTCTCTGTTACCGGTCACCTCTCTGTAAAGTTGCAACAGTGGGGTCTGGTTTGACTGAGGTTTATATAGGGTAGTGCACAGGTGCAGCTGGTTTATTGATCATCACTGCTGTGGATTCGGGGAGTTGGAGTTTTAGGATCCAACTCTACCATTTCCTCCCCTATGTCTACCATTCCCCCTGCTGGCAGCCCACAGTGCAGCACTGCCGATCACAAAGCGCTTTTTAAATTATGATTTAATTTATTAATAGGAAAAAAAAAATATCCAAACCAATCTAGCTCTGTGTGAAAAAGTGTTTGCTCCCTAAACCTAATGGCTTTATTGTGCCACTCTTGGCAGCAACAACTTGCCATCAAGCTTTACTGATAACTGGCAAAGAGTCTTTCACATCTCTGTGGAGGAATTTTAGCCAACTCTTTATCTTTACAGAATTGTTTTCACTCAGACACATTGGAGGATTTTCCAGCAAAAACCACCTGTTTAAGATCATCCCCAGCATCTCAATCAGACTTTGACTAGACCACTCCAAAACCACTTTTTTTTTTTTTTTTTTTTTTTTTTTTTTTTTATAAAGCCATTTAGAGGTTGGTGTGCTTTGGGTCATTGTCCTGCTGCAGAACCCAAGTGCGCCTGAGCTTGAGATCACTAACACATGGCTGGACATCTCCTTTAGAATTGTCTGGTAAACAGCAAAAAAAAAACCCAGCAAAGCAGCTCCAGACCATTACACTACCACCACCAAGTTTTATGTTCAGAATAATGTTCTTTTTCTTCAATTTTAAGTTAGTTTTCTTGCCAAATTAAATGGGACACATACCTTGCTGAAAAGTTCAACTTTTGTCCTGTCAATCCAAAGAATATGTACTCGTAGTCCTGGGATCATCAAGAGTTTTGGGCAAATTTAACCAGCAGTGTTTTTTTTTGCTTTGGAACTCTCCCATTGGAGACCATTTTTGACCAGTCTCTTTCTTATTATTGAATCATTAACACTGACATTAATTGCTTTTTCACACAGTGATAGATTGGTTTGGATAGTTTTTTTCACAAATAAATGAAACTATCATTTAGTCAGGTTATATTTGTCTGATATTAAAGTTTGTTTGATAATCTGAAAAAATTTAAGTCTGACAAAATTCCAAAAACAAAATCAGTAAGGGAGCAATTTTTTTTATTTATTTATTTTTTTATTTTTTTGCAACTGTACATGTAGTCTAAAATAATGCCTGGGACGTTGATACTGTCCTACACTGATGTTGATATTGGCTGTGTCAGACATGTCTGAAGAACACGTCTTTGACTGTGTGTGACAGTGCAGAAAACACTCACGCACTAGTACTGCCCTAACATTCCAGTGAGAAGAACTAGGCCATGCCCTCTTACTCTGTATTCTTTCATGTTGGTGCCTTTTTTTATAGCGTAATGAACCGTCACCGCTGAACTCCAGAGGAGCAGTCTGGAATGTGGGCGGGGCAGCACGTCTATTTCTGTCTGAATTTCTCTGCTTTTAGTTCATAGGGCTGATGACATCACTACTGAGACACTTAAAGCTCATAATATTGTATAACACTGTATTCAGCAGTTCAACCCTGCAGACTGAACTCTGTCTGGATTAGAGAGCTAGAAAGAGAGAGAGTTGGAGAGAGGCTGAGGGAGGGAGAAAGGGGGAGAAAGATGGAGAGATGCTGAAGGAGGGAGGTTAAGAAATATGCTGAGGGAGAGAGATGGAGAAGAAGAGAAAAAAGGAGAGAAAGAGTTACAGATAAAGAGAGGGAGATGCTGAAGGAGAGAGAAAAAAGAGAGCGAGGGAGAGAAACGTAGAGATTGATGCAGATGGGAGGGAGAGAGAGAGACACACACAGAAAGAGAGGGACAGACAGAGAGTAGAAGGAGGTCAGGGACTAGGTATCCAGGACACTGAGGATGTGTCTCTATGAATAGACTGTGTATTTTTCCTGTATCCCTACCAGTTCTTTAGCAATACCATAGAATAATCACTGCACCTGTTAGAACCAATGAATCAACTAATCATTTGGTAGGCCTGTCCCCTCCCCCAACCAAATGTCTCAGACTGCCTTCCTTGAGTTTACATTGCAGCCTAATTGAGCAAAATCAAAGCAGATTTTTGTGGTATGCCCACTTTTTCCAGTGAGTGTAATGTCCCAATAGTAAAAGTGCAGTTAACCAAAGTACAATTTAGGGTAACACTTTACTTGGATGGTCCATTTGATGGCCTCTTTGATGCTCAACTGACATTCAACTAACATTCAACTACATGTCTATTAAATGCAAATGAACTAAAAGGTGAAAGTAAAAGATTCTCTATTGAATATAACCCTACATTCAACTCTAACCCGAACGCTTATCTTAATATTTTAGGATTGGGTTTATTGTTAGATTTTAAGCTTAGGTTAAGGTTAGGGTAAGGGTTAGGTGTAGGGTTTGATTTTATGGTTGATTAAGGGTTAAGTTTAGGGTTAGGTGTGGGGTTAGGTTCTATTTTGTGTCATTTACATTCAACTTGGGGTTAAGTTAAATTTAATGGACGTTCAATTCAGTGTTAGTTGAATGTCAGTTGAGCATCAACAAGGCCATAAAATGGACCATCCAAGTAAAGTGTTACCCAATTTAGAATAATAAATAAAATATTCACAAAATATAAGGCGCACTTAATTTTTGGGAAAATTAAAGGATTTTGTCAGACCAGCTTTTACTCCAGTCCACCTTATGTATGAATTCTACCAGTCAAGTTACAAGGAGCATTAAAGCCACTCCACTAAAGTACAGCATTATACAGGAGTTTCAGTAAAGTTTCTCCAGCACTGAGACTGGAGCAGTATTAGAATTAGTCGCTAACCTCGCTAGCTCTTGGCTGTTCAGCGGTAAGTGTTATCGGCCTGTAGCCTTCTGCTAACCCCGACTAGCACTGCTGGATCAGCATTAGTATTAGCCGATAACTACAGCACTACCTCTTTTGCTGTTCAGAGGTGAGTATATCGGACTGTAGTCTGTGCGTTTACCATGTCAAAACAAGCTACATGGGTCATACCGCTAGCTGATATGACCTAGCTTACAGGAACACTCAGGGCTTTTCAATGAAACGCTGTCGGGTGGTATTAGCCGTTAACTGCTAGCGATTAGCCACTACTACTTATGATCCAGCTTTAGTTGAAATCTAAGCTCACTGTAAATAAACGGAAGCGCTTAACTCACCCAAATAAACTGTTTTCAGGAGAGAAATCTGTCTATCTGTAGATTAACATCCAGCGCTCATTTTACGTGTCTAAAATGTTTTGTTCTTTTTAAGAATTACAGTTTTGTTTACTTAACTTAGCTTAGGTTTAGTTAAGTAAGTGGTAGGATCTGCTAAATTAGAAGGAAAATATGGCATAACCCCTATTCCTAATACTAGTTACTAGTGTCACATAAAATGCGCCTTATAATCCGGTGCACTTTATAGTGTAAAAAATATTGTAAATGGAAAGGGGCGGGGCTGTGTTCTCTTTGAAATTGCACATCATACTGCAACCAGCCATCAGATGCTCTAGACCTATAGAGACATTTGACTTGAGAGATGCTGTTTCTTTTTTTTCTTTTTTTTTACTAAGACCTTACTGTTTTTCCCATGTATTTATACTGTATTAATCTCATACTGGGGAGATGTAATCAGTTCTATTCAGCACGTACACGTGATGACGCCCCCCGGCCCGAGCTCACGCTTGGTAAATAGTATCTTGTTTTGTGGTGCAGTGTTAATGAGTATGATTGGATTGTGGCTTTGCTGTGATACGGGCTGGAAAATGAGACTGATGCTCTCTCTATGCCGTGAAATTGCATAATTACCATCCACGGATTAAACTGAATTTAAATTCATTTAGACTGGCAGTGTCTCACTGGAGACGGAATTAGTGCTCACTCTGTTTCCAATTGAAGGAAAGCTTTATGCAGACGTGTTAGTGTGTGTAATATGGCAATAGAAAGATTTATGATATATTTAGGACCACTTTATGGGTTTGATTTTAATGAAGTAAATTTAACAGTTTATTCCATGTTAGAAACATTAAGAAATATTAAGATAACATTTCTCTTTAGCCATTAGAAGTATAGATTTTTTTTGTATAGATGTATAAAATTAACATCTGGTTTACTATACATACCACACACCCTAGTTGTTTTCTAGCCTACAGCTTTTGTCAAATCAAATTTTTGACCAAGTCTTGTCATATTTTTATTTTGCCATAGATGTCCTTATTGTTTTCATGTCTTTATAGTCTTTGTTTTGAATTCTTGCATAATAAGTATTAGTGTTATTATTATTAGTAGTATGATAATAGTCTGTGTATATAAGGCTTTTTCTAACATATATATTGTTGTGTGTGTATATATATATATATATATATATATATATATATATATATATATATATATATTTTTTTTTTTTTTTTTTTTATCTTTTTTTAACTGTACTGGTTACATAGCACATTTTTCTCAGTCCTGTTACCAAAACTCATGTGACATTTAAAAAGCATGTTTAAAAGTCTATTCATTCCTTTGATTTTCTCTCAAGAAAGTCTTTTATAAAAAAAAATGGTTGACCGCATGTTTAAATATTTTATATATATATATATATATATATATATGACAAAAAACACTATAAATACATGCGCAGTCATAAATCAATAGACCAGGGGACAATACTCATTCCAGTTACTGGAACTCACTCCTGTTACTGGAACTCAATCCTGTTACTCTTTGTTGTGAGTAACAGGACTGAAAGTAACAGGATTTAGTTTTTAGCATGGAATTAGCAAAAACATAAAAATTGCTAAATGGCGGCTACTTATGGATTTATTATGAGTTATTTTTCGAATTTTTAAAGCTTAGATGGGATTTGTAATCACACACCAACATTGCAAAAAAAAAAAAAAAATATATATATATATATATATATATATATATATATATATATATATATATATATATCTCTGAGGGATTTTAATAATTATATTTTGGTAAAATGTATTTGTGGAGAGTGGGTTCTAAATTCTATTTGTTTTAGTGTTCTAAATAGTTTTTATTGATGTTTTTATTTACATATTTTACTTTTGCAATTAGGTCAATGTAAAAGACACTATGCCTAATAATACAATGTATTTTAAAGTTAATTAAGCTGTTTATGCGGCAAAGAATGGGTCAACATCATATTAAACTCTATGGATTAGGCACAATCTATAGATTGTGAATGGCAAAAGTATGGGAACATGTGGTTGAAACACTGCCAGTGTAAGGCATTTGCATTAAGAACCTTTAATTACTGAGTTAATTCACCTAAAGGTATGTGATGCTTGTGTGTTGTGATTAATTGATGTGCTTTCTGAAGGTTAAATGGTTGTAATGTTCTGTAGATTAACACTGATGTTATTCTGGATCATGGCCTAGGTTTACACGCCAACACCTGAAGCACTTCCCATAATTCTCACACTCCTCAGCAGGGTCCTGGGGGAAATGTGTGTGTGTGTGTGTGTGTATGTGTGTGGTTGGGTTTGGATTAGTTTGAAGCAGCTGTACACTTACGCTGTTATGGAGAAGGGGATTAATTCTCCATCTGCATCTAATGGGGATTAGCTCATCTCGAACACACCCGGCCCAAAAGTCCCAGCCCGAGGCTGACCTGGAGTCAGCCGGCCCCGCCCCCCTGTGGTCTGAGTCAGCGTACTGTGGTGAACTGGCTGACCTCAGGCCTGTGCTGCAAGGTTAAATACACACTGGGAAGTCTGTGGAGATTTCCCACGGTCAGTTTAAATGTGCCTGTGTTCCAGGGTCAGGAGGTCAGTGCAGCTGAGTGATGCGAAGTGGCTCCAAAATCCTCTGCAGTGTTTTGCCTAATACCAGGTTATGACCTCAAACTCTCAAATTTTAGAGTTACGTTATGACCCTGTTGTTGTGTGTGTTACTGTAGCCTTATAGCCTTATATACAGGCGCACTATAGTGGGCTGTCCAAGAAGAGGCAATTGGCTGACTGATGAACTGTGTTGCTACATAGTTCCAGCAGGTCCTTAAAAGCCTTAAAATGTCCTAAATTTAAATTAAAATCAGGGTAATTAAGGTCTTAAATTGTCTTAAATTTACTGTAAATTTGGTGTAGGTATTAAATTTTCAAACACAGTGGCCCATCGTAAACATCTAATCCAGGGAGAGAACTAAGGTTAGCATAGAGCTAGCTAACATTAGTGGCAAGCTAGCTAACATACTAACTTTAGCTAGCTTGAACGACGAGCAAGCTAACATTACCAGGGATAGAACTAAGGTAAGCAGAGAGCCAGCTAACATTAGTGGCGAGTTAGCTAACATATTAACTTTAGCGGCAAGCTAGCTAACATACTAACTTTAACTAGCTTGAACGAGCAAGCTAACGTTACCAGGGATAGAACTAAGGTAAGCGGAGAGCCAGCTAACATTTGGGGGGCGAATTAGCTAACATATTAACTTTAGCGGCAAGCTAGCTAACATACTAACTTTAACTAGCTTGAACAAGCAAGCTAACGTTACTAGGGATAGAACTAAGGTAAGCAGATAGCTAGCTAACATTAGTGGTGAGTTAGCTAACATATTTACTTTAGCGGCAAGCTAGCTAACATACTAACTTTAGCTAGCTAAAGCCAGCTAGCTAACGTTTAAAGGGATAGCACTTAGGTTAGCGGAAGGCTAGCTAACATTAGTGGCGAACAGCTAACATAAACTGTAGCACAAGCTACCTAACATACTAACTTAAGCTAGCGTAAACGAGCTAGCTTACGTTACAAGGAATAGAACTAAGGTTAGCAGAGAGCTAGATAACATTAGCAGCAAGTTAGCTAACATACTAATGTCAGCAGAAAGTTAGCTAACGTTTCCGGGAGAGAACTACAAAAAATTATGACTACATTTGTGGGTCTTAAATTATATTTATTGAGGTTGTAAAAAGGTCTTAAAAAGCATTACATTTGACTTTTAAAATAGTGTAAGGGCTATTGATTATGCATTATTTTTGTCCAGCATCACTGCCCAAATGTTAGTAACATGTAAACATTAGTTAAAGCTGATGTCTGTAAGTTTTTGGATTCAGGGTCCTCTCTGGTGAGAATGGGTAATTGCACAGATCATGCGGAAGAATCATTTAAATCTGGGCGGGTGTGATCGTGTCTCCTTTCAGAGCGGTTGAGTCTGACTCCAGGTTATGTTCAGTCAGAGAGAGAGAGAGAGAGCGCTCAGTCAGAAACTTCACTCCTTTGTTTCTTTGTTTTTACTATGAGTGAATGAGCTACTGAGCTCTGAGCTTCCCCTTCTGAAGTCTCCATTGCTCCACCAGCCATACATAGTACATAAAGACGCGACGTGGCCAGAAGAACTCCTGAGAAAACCGACCCGACACCCCAGTTTTTAGAATGAATATATTAGGCTTAGCAGGGATGGTAGTTTCAGCACACTGGTATCATTAAACACAATATTTTTTTTCACAATTTATCCCTTCTCCACTCAGAAATGCTTCTTCCTTTAGTTTAGAAACAAAATAATACGGACTGTCCCTTTAATTTACTATGAACTACAGTTTAAATCTCAGAGAGTCCTTTACCAGACAGGGTCACATGATATACTGCATAAAATTTATGATCACGCTTCAGTTTTCATGAAATATCTAATGTTTTCATACGTTATCCAAGGCACTGCACGCTGTTTCACGCTTTTCAGCAGCAGAGAGCTCCTTTTTCTTTCTCATATTGCTTGAAACCTGTGGCCTGCTTAATAATGTGGAGTAGTGCATTTTGCTACATGACTGGACATCCCGCTCTGTAACCTTACGTGGTTAAACACCCTGATGAAGCTTTACAAAGTGTCCAGTGTAACTGTCCACATTCTTATCATCATCATTAACCCTGAACCCTGAGCTCTGTTGAAGAACTTTACAAATGCTTCGCTTCCTGCCTCGACAACTCGTTATTTTTCCATTCTCCGAGCTTTAAAGCATCCCATACACACTGACTGCATACAGATATTCTCTCTGTCTTTCTTTCTCTCTCTCTCTTTCTCTCTCTTACTCTCTCTTACTCTTTCTCCAGTGTACTCACTCTGCTTGTCTTGTCTTTCCCTTGGGAAGTCCTTGAACATCCTCTCAGACGTGTCTACAGGCTCCCTGGATGTGCAGTAAAGAGCTCTGTCAGATACTGAAGTGTGTTTGTTTCAGTCTGCCAAGATGCCAAGATGTGTCGACTCGTATTGAAAGCTTTTTCTTTCCTTTCCATCCCCCTTTTCCGACTCTCCGCGGCCCCCATGCTGATTCCATAAATGAGCTGTGGACCTCCTGCCGTGGTACCGTAAAGGATGCATGGCTTAATTAATAAAGAAATAGGAGCTTCCTGAGCTGCATCACATGAATGGGAACCGGATAATTCTCTTCTTTTCTCTGTTATTCCCTGTTACTCCCCGTCGGGAATACCGCTGCATAACTGGAACTTTTTTTCCTGAGGGTTATTATTTATTGTGTGATCTGAACTCACTCCCACCCAAAACTCATGATACAGTTCTATAAATACCCAGCGACTCGGCAGGGTCAGGGTTATGTTCAGCGCCGGGCAGGGGAATTCTGGCACTCATTACTCTGTACGCCTGGTTTGGGAAGGTCAAACCGCCAGAGTTTGGACAGAGCGTTGACGTTTACTGTACGCCGGTGAATAAAAGACACAGGGAGACATTTTTATTCAGTTTCAAGTGAAGATAGGGGTTGAATAACAATTGAGAAGGTGTTTGGTGCAGAATAAGGGTGCTAAGTTTAAGAAAAAGAGGAATGGTTGAGTTTGGTGATGAATAGTGGTGTTTAGATCATGATTGTTGGCGTTTGATGGAGATTGTTGGTGTTTGTAGGTCAATGATGATATTTGGAAAATAATGGTGTTTGGAGGGGAGTATATGTTTGGACAGTGATGGTTTGGAGAATGGCAGTATTTGGTGGTAAATAACTGTGTGTGATTAAAGTAGAATGATGTTTTTCGGGGAATAATGATATTTGGTGGATCGATGTGGTGCTTGTTAGAGCGAGAGTTGGTTGATGAGTGGTAGTGTTTGGTTGAAGAGTGATTGTTTTTGGTTAATGAGTGGTGGTGTTTGGTTGAAGAGTGGTAGTCTTTGGTTGAACAGTGGTGGTGTTTGTTTGATGAGTGGTAGTGTTTGTTTGAACAGTGATGGTGTTTGGTTGAACAGTGGTGTTTTTTGGTTTATTAGTGGTAGTGTTTGGTTGAGAAGCGGTATTGTTTAGTTAAAGAGTGGTGGTGTTTGGCTGAAGAGTGGTATTGTTTAGTTGAAGAGTGGTAGTGTTTGGTTAAACAGTGGTGGTGTCTGGTTGAAGAGTGGTATTGTTTGATTGATGAGTGGTGGTGTTTGTTTCATGAGTGGTAGTGTTTGGTTGAACAGTGATGGTGTTTGACTGAAGAGTTGTGTTTTTTGGTTTATTAGTAGTAGTGTTTGGTTGAAGAGTGGTGGTGTTTGGTTGAAGAGTGGTGGTGTTTGGTTGATAAGGGATTTTGTTATGTCGATGATTGATGGTGTTTGTTTGAAGAGTGATGGGGTTTAGGAAAAGAAAGAGACTTTGTGTTTGAGGAATGGTGGAGTTTGGTGGTGAAATAGTGTTGTTTTGATTGTGATTGTTGGCATTAGATTAAGAGTGTTAGTATTTGTGGGTCACTGATGGTGTTTGGTAGAGCATGGCAGTGTTTGCTTAAATTGATATGCTGTTCGTGGATAATTACTATGCTTTGCAGAGTGCTGGTGATTGATGCCGAGTAATGGAGATGACCATTAACCATGGTGAATGAATGAATGAAGGAAATGAATGAAGGAAAGTTATACTTATAACACCTTTATAGACACCCAACGATGTTTTACACACAAACATTTGCACTCAATTTTAAGACTGCGGGAGGAAACCGAAAACTCCCTGAGGGGAACCCATTCAATCACGAGGAGAACATGTAAACTCCACCCAGATAGGGACTTGAACTCAAGACCCCAGCACTGGGAGGCAAATGTGCTAATCACTTAGTGCCCCTCTAAAATTCATTATATGAAAGGAGCACTGATTTACCATAATGCTGACTATAGGATTTTTTTAACCATCCAGTTCTGTTCCACACTTTCAGCATTTTGTAGAGCTGATATTTCTACTGAGTCTAGGATTAATCAGACCCGATAACAAGAAGCAGATTACAGGTTCTTTAAGCATCCTGTTGTTCCACAGCTCGCCTGTGTGTAATGTAATGTAGTACGGTGTTTAATGAATACACACCGGACGGCTAATCCTCCCTGAGCTCTGCTGCTTAACCACTCCACCGTACCCCTCGCAACGCAGGCTGGAGATGCCCAAGTGAGATTCTCCCTCTCTCTCTCTCTCCCTCTCTCCCTCTCTCTTTTCAGCTGTAATTGATTGTCTCTGCTTTCCTCAGCAGCCGAGACCCTGCAATTAAATCTGAAGGGACGAGTCAGAGCGTGAAATGAAACACGGCTCTAAAGTGGCGAAGCTCCGTCCTCCTCCCGATACGGATTTCAGCCTGCTCTTTAATCCGCGGCCATAAAAACGTAACAGATAAAGTTATTTCTGTAAAGTAGGGTATACTGTAGCGGCAGGCCTGAGGGAGTTCTCCTCCACTGAGGAGCAGGATTTGATAAGTCTCTCAGTACCTGCTGGAGTTATTCTCCTGGGTGGAAGAGGGAAAACTCTGGGCGCTAAAATAAGACTTTTGGGCCAATTATGAAGGATAAAGTGACAGGAGAAGACAAAGACAGAATGGGAGATTAATTAAAGATAAAGATCCCCATCCCTTTTATAATCCTTGTCTAGACATCCTCTTTGATTCACAATGAAAGTGTCATTTTAATCAAAGACAAAAAGTTGCTCAGATCTTCTGTTTCATGTGTTAAGTTTCTTTCACCGATGTTTAATCCACTTTTCACCAAGTAAGTGATGCAAAAAGGGCCTTCAGTATATTTCCTTAGCTTTGCTTATCAGATTAAAGCTGTGATAACGACCTATAAAGCCAAAATTGGACCAGCTCCATCTGACATGATGGCAGTGGTCAAAATTAAGTTCTCAAAACTGATGGTTTGGATCAGATTGTGGGTTTTTTTAGTCACAGATCAGATCATTTTTCATATCAGCAAAAAAGAAAAAAGGGAGACACGTGAACTAATCATTTTAGCTAAAAATGTAAAAATATGTTCTTACTCTTTCTAAAAAGTGTTTTATTATGACTATTATGACTATTTGATCATTATATATCATAATATATATCATAATTATAATGACTATTTTGGTCTGCTTATTTGTATCAGTGACTTTTATTTTGACATGGTCTGTTTATTTATTTGTATCAGTGACTTATTTTACCATGTTGTTTTGTATTAATGTCTTTTATTTTGACACAATCTGTTTGTGAGGTACAGTGTTGTTTAGTGGTGTGCAGTATGACCCATAAATAATATACCAATATTTCAGGGTATTTCTACGACAACAATATACTTTAATTTAAAAAAAAAAATCTCAAAATTAATTTCAAGAATTTACATCGCCATCAAAAAATGTTGTGATTTAAATGTAATGGTTTCATACATTCAGTAGAAACAAAAAAAATATTTTTCGTAATCATAAACTTACTAGGATTCTGATTTTATATATGTATAAAACAATAATAGTGTAACAAATAAAAGCAAATAACATACAAAAGTAAATACAATAAATAATAAAATAAATAGAAAAAAATACAATGGCTTGCAAAAGTATTCATACCTTTTTTTTTTTTTTTTTTTTTTTTTTTTTTTTAACTTTTTCACGTTTTGTAACCATACTACCAAAAACTTAATTGTTTGAGATTTGAGATGAAGATTTTAAGTGATAGATCAACACAAAGTAGCACATGATTGTGAAGTGGAACAAAAAGGATACATGGTTTTATTTAAAATTATAATCAAATTAAACAAATAAAATAAAAAGAGCAAAAGTATTCAGCACTCTTTACACTAAACCTTCAAAATAAATTACAGAAAATAAAATTCAGAAGTCACAACCAGAAAAATGAACAGACAGGGGATAAACTAAGAAAAACAAACCATGGCAACCATGTCTGAAGTAAAGACATACAAGAACATGTATGAGTAACACTGAAGGTGGAGACAAGAAGTAAACACTGGACCGTGTGCTGGGGAGCACATGGCAAGAAAAGACAGAATTCTTTATTCTAACAAAGAGCTCTCACAGAACTCAAACCATCATATTTTACCACACAGCCCAAATTCACTCCCTACACACCCTGTCCACATATAGCGCCCTGTCATTACGCATGCTGGCGTTCAGCCTGTGCATCTGATGACTGTTCAGATCTGTCTGCTTTATAAGAAACCATTATGCTCCAGATCAGTAATCCACTCGTAACCAGGGGCAGGAGGCCCAGCACTCAGCCATGCTGTAACTGTGTGTTTACCATGCCTGGAGTGTTTGCTTCTCTGCCGTTTTTATCAAGAGTTGTTTAAACAAAGAGAATCAGCTGAATTTTCCCTGGATACGACTGCTGAACTTCAGCTCTAATACAACAATGGCTGCAGAAAAGCGTGTCTTGCACCTCTGCTGAATCTGTAACTGGTTGCATTATGATGTGGATTTTTTAATGTGCTTATTCTGCTATGTCATAAGAATGCGGAGTAATACTTCTGAATTAATTCATTAATAAACAATTGACAGGCAGCCCTGACCATCTGCATTACATGGAGTAGCTGAGTTGTAGTCAACCTGTCAGCTAACTAGGGAAGAGTCTGTGATCTCACACCTAATGGTGATGATAATAAATTCCAAGATTAAAATAAATTGACAATATTTTATACAGCCCAGTACAAACATAACCCGTATCCAGTATCATAAACCTCCTGTTTGGGCAGTACATCAGAAATTCAAACACCTCGTTCCACTCAGTCCTTAATCATATTGAAATGTTCTCTGTTTCCAGGTAACGGGCACTATGGGTGGAATGCAGAGTGGGCTGAAGGATCACCTGTCTCGACTGGACGAGATCTTTGCGGCGCGGGGGGACTTCGTGCAGACCCTGCAGTTCATGCAGCAGATGTCGGATAATATCATTAAGCAGCTGCTGGGGCTGCCGGACTGGGAGCAGGCCAAAGTGGACCTGGCCGCCATCGCTGACCAAACTGCATTTGTGGAGTATTACAGGTAAAGTGGGTCAGACTACTGTTCTTCACTTGTTATGGGATAATATTCAACGTGCTGATTCTCTCGCGGCAGTTTAGGGGTTAAACTGGACCGTAGGAACCTTTGTTCTCTGTGGTAAACAGAGTAAAGTAATTTGATGAAAATGAAAATGGTTTGGAATATTACACTTATTGAACAAACTTCACAAACCAGGAATCCAGTGGAAAAAACAGCTCTGCATCTGCTCCTTTACGCTGTGCTGTAAACTCAACGAAGGCAGTCTGAGACACTTGGTCAGGGTGAAGGGGGTGGCACTGCCAAATGAGTTTTTTGCTCAAACTGGTGAAATTTCACATTGCTACCTTTCAAACTCACTGATACAAACATTTGAATCCATTCAACTGTGTCACATTTTGTCACCCTACAACCACAAAGATTTTAAGTAATAGACCAATAAAAAGTAGCACATAATTGTGAAGTGGAACAAAAAATAATGCATGGCTTAGTATATTAGTTATTAGTTAATAACTGATAGTTATTAGAGTCCATCTGTCACATGTGCCACACACAAGACAGACAAGTGCAGATGTAAATCACAGTGAGGGTCATGCATGGAAAATCCAAAATTCAGAGAGCAGGCTAAGGTGTAGTAAAAATATAAAAAAGAGGTCAGTAACTGGACAATCAATACAACAGGCTTGGCAGAGAGGAAATCAAAGACAAAACTGATTGGTAACGGATAACAAAGAAACAAGTGGTATGAGAGCTAGAAAACTAGATGCAATACTTGGCAGAGACAGGGTGGAAATTAGGAGTATATATACACAAGATAATAGGTGTGTGCAATCAGTAGCTGTGTGAGCAGGATCACTGTAGCATCACATAATCCATGGTGTGTGAGATTTCTGGTGAAAGGGCAATCTGGGAACAGGATTCCAGAAGGACAAGTTCAGAATCCGGAACAGGCAGGCTGACAGCGTCAGGACTGACACCAGATGTGTATAATTAAGTCTCAGTATAAATACAGCAGTTCTGTGAAGACCTCAGTGGTGTGTAATGGAAACCAAGGAACTCACCCATTCAAAGTTCTGGCCTAAATCTTATTGAGCATCTGTAGTAACAAATGAAAATTGCTGTTTCCATTCAACCTGCCTGAGCTTGAGCTGTTTTGCAAAGAAGAATGGGCAAAAATCTCAGTCTCTAGATGCATATAGCTGGTAGAGCCAAGGAAAGGTGGCTCTACTAAGCATTGACGTACTAAATACTAAATACTTTTGCATGTCACACTTTGAAAAAATGTATTTAATTTAAATTTAAAAAACCATGAATCTTTTTTTTTTGTTTCACTTCAGAATAATGTGCTACTTTGTGTTGGCCTATCACTTAAAATCTCAGTAAAAAAAACATTTAAGTTTGTGGTTGAAAAAAAGGGATAAAGGTTCAAGGGGTATGAATACTTTTTTAAGTCATTGTATACCAAGGTTATTCTACATTTCCAATATGTTTAAACCACTAGATTTGTGTCTAAAATGTGCAAATAATTGCCATATTTAAGTTTTCTGTGGATCATTTCTTTACTTATTTATATGTTTGTGTTTGTACTGTATATATCATTATATATCAGGACAGTGCAAATATAGTGCAAATCCAGGGACTGGTCAGTGGTGTATCCAGTGCCAGTAGGTGATCAATAGTGTGAGATGTAATGGTGTTCATTATCACAGCATTCCACTGCCTCATTAATAGCAGCTCTGAAACCTTATCTAAAAAACAGCATTTAATTAGTGAGATTCATGTTCTTGTTCTGGTTCAGGAAGGGATCAGAAGACTCTCTAGAGTCTAGAGGTCTGGTTCATTTGGACTGATTTATAATCCTTTACAACAGCACACTTCAGCACTTATTATGGGCTGTTTGTTTTGCTTTGCAAATGATACGGCATGCTTTACAAGGGAGGCTCAGCTGCTTTGAGCAGACAGAATGTGTTTAGAGAGAGCAGTGAGGATGCTTTGAAAGCAGAACAAAGATATTATAGAGCCTTATACAACCATATACAAGCAAATACTGCTATAATACAAGTACTACTATTACCACTAATACTGCTGTAATACTACCACTATGGTACTAGCACTAATAATGTTACAATTGTGTTGTTATAAGAATACTATCACTTATATTGTTGTAAAACTGAGCTAGTATAAGTGCACTATTACTAATGCTGCTATAATACTATTTCAACTAATACCATATTTTTTCGCACTTTAAGGCTCACTTAAAATCCTTTAATTTTCCCAAAAATCATCAGAGCACCTTGTAATCCGGTGCACCTTATGTATGAATTTTACCAGTCAGGTTGTAAGGAGCAGTGAAGCCACTCCACTGAAGTGCAGCGTTATACAGAAGTTTTAGTTTAGTTCTCTGGTACGGAGGCTGGAGCAGTATTAGCATTATCCGCTAACCATGCTAAGCGCTAGCTCTTTTGCCATTCAGAGGTGAGTATTATCGGCCAGTAGCCTGTAGCTAACCCTGGCTAGCAAAGCTGAAGCATCAATAGCATTAACTGCTAACCGTGCTAAACTACGTGGGACAAACCGCTAGCTAATATCGCCCTGGCTAACCTCAGTGTAGCGCTGTCAAGCGGAATTAGCCGGTAACAGTGGCTAGCCGTGGACATCTGCAAATCTAAGCTTACTGTAGATAAACAGAAGCTCTTTACTCAACCAAATAAACAGTTTTCAGGAGAGAAATCAGTGTAGATTAAAATCCAGTGCTTGTTTGACTTTAAAAGACAATTAATTGCAGTTTTGTTTACTTGATTTAGCTTAGTTTAACACATCTTTCTGCTGGCTGCTAAATAAGTAGGAAAACATGGAGACACTTCTGTTCCTTACTAGTGTTGCATAATGCGCCTTATAATCCGGTGCACCTTATAGTGTGAAAAATACGATTCTGTAATCCTGTTAAACCTACTGTAAGGCCACTTTTAATACTGGTATTACTACTAACACTTAAACTTAAATAAATTTAGTTTTTGCATTTATTTTGGGTGTATGCTTTCCAGAGAAGGGTGTTCGCTTACTTTAATGTGGGCTTGAAAGGCAGTCGACAACTGTGTGTTTGTGTGTGTGTGTGTGTGTGTAATCAACTCCATAGACTAATTTAAACCCATTACATCACATTAGTCCTTATTAGAGTGCTGTAGAGATCCTGTAGTTAGACTGATGCGGCCATTAAGGAGCATTTACCGTTCACTGCAATTCCCTGCCCAGTGTGTGTATGTGTGTGTGCTTGTGTGTGTGCTTGTGTGTGTGCTTGTGTGTGTGCTTGTGTGTGTGCTTGTGTGTGTGCTTGTGTGTGTGCTTGTGTGTGTGCGTGTGTGTGTGTGTGTGTGTGTGTGTGTGTGTGTGTGTGTGTGTGTGTGTGCTGATGTGTGTTTAGAGTCAGACAATCTTTCTTTCTGCTTTTAGTCACATTATCAGGTTCTATCGGCATCTGAAATGATCCTCTTTAGTGTGTGTGTGTGTGTGTGTGTGTGTGTGTGTGTTCTATTGAGAGCAGTGCTGCTGAGTTAATCCCTTAGCCCAGCTTTCAGAGTATGAAATATTAAAGCCTATAGATCTGACTCATCTAATATTAATCAGACAGTCTGAGGAGAGTGACCGCAGCTCCACAAATAGACACACTCTACAGAGACTACACACACACACACACACACTCTCTTCATGTACTTCTATTTCTCTCTCACACATCTAAGCATATATTCCACTTAACAGAAGCATTAAATGTAGTCATTTATTATTCTTACTACGTCTATCAGGCCCTATTCCACGCTACTGAGAGACTGTAGCTCAGTAGTTTCAGTGTATTTCATTTAGAGTGATATATATTCATCCTAATGCAAGGCTGAAGCTCCACCTCAATCAGTGTATATCATGCTATCTACATTTAGAGTGTTATTAATATAAATATATATTCACCATAATGAGAGACTGTAGCTCCTCCTCCCTCAGTGTATATTAATATCACAATGCCTATATTTAGAGTGTTATTAATATTAATAATATTATTTGTGTGTTAATGTTCTTGCAGGTGGTTGACATATCTGCTGATACTGATCCTGGATCTGATCATCTGTCTGGCAGCTTGTCTTGGCCTGGCCAAGCAGTCCCGCTGGCTCCTCACCACGTAAGAACCAAATAATTAACTGATACATAGAGAAATATTTCTTGTTTGCCTTATGTGGTCTGGAACTTATGTGAATGTTAATTTTCATTTCTTCTTTAGATAAACTACAGTACATATACATTTTATGTTTACGTGTGTGTGTGTGTGTGTGTGTTGCAGGATGATGGTGTTTGGTGTTCTAACTCTGATTCTGAGCTGGGCGTCTCTGGGCGCTGATATAGCAACAGCTGTGGTGAGTTCTAGAACTGTGCTTCCACTGGTGGCCACTTTATTAGAAACACCCTACCTACCTTGCGCTTCCAATCACTGGTGGCCAATTTATTAGAAACATCCAACTGCTTTGTGCTTCCACTCACTTATGGCCACTTTATTAGAAACACATACCTGCCTACCTTGTGCGTCCACTCATGTGTGGCCACTTTATTGGAAACACCTACCTACAGTAACTTGTGCTTCTGCTCACTTGTGGCCACTTTATTAGAAACAGCTACATACCTACCTTGTGTTTCCACTCAGTGGTGGCCACTTTATTAGAAACATCTACATACCTTGTGCTTCCACCCACTGTTGGCCACTTTATTAGAAACACCTACCTACCTTTAACTTCAACTCACTTGTGGCCACTTTATTATAAACACCTACCAACGTTGTGTTTCGACTCTCTAGTGGCCACTTTATTAGAAACACCTGCCAACCTTGTACTTCCACTCACTGGTGGCCACTTTATTAAAAACACATGCCTACCTACCTTGTACTTCCACTCATGTGTGGCCACTTTATTAGAAACACCTGCCTACCTTGTGCTTCCACCCACTGTTGGCCACTTTATTAGAAACACCTACCTACAGTAACTTGAGCTTTCACTCATTTGTGGCCTCTTTATTAGAAACATCTACCTACATTGTGCTTCCACACACTTGTGGCCACTTTATTGGAAACACTACCATCTGCTAATACTGGTCAATTTATTGAAACACCTATAAAACCTACCTACTTTGTTGTTCTTAAAGAAGGATGGATGGAGTGTGTGTGTGTGTGTGTGTGTGTGTTTGTGTGTGGTCAGTGCTGGTCAGTGAGTGTGTAATGAGGCTGAATCTGTGTGCTGTAAGGGATCAGGGAGGATGAACTCGGGGGAAATCAGCAGTGTTTGTGCATCCAGGCGTGGAGAAATTTACATATATGTTAATGTGCTTTGAGAAATAGTTTTTTCTAGCACTGTGTGTGTGTGCGCGTGTGTGTGTGTGTGTGTGTGTGTGCTGCATTGGGATGCAGTGAACTGTGTGTATGTGTGTTTCTGTATATGTAAATATATGCAAGAATGCAAATGTGCTTTGTTACATGCATTTCGGCGTGTGTGCGTGTGTGTGTGTGTGCGTGTGTTTGCGTGTGTTTGTGTGTGTGCGCGTGTGCGTGTGTGTTCTGCAGGGCACCAGTGATTTCTGTGTGTCTCCAGACAAGTTTATCATGAACCAGACCAAAGACATCATCAGCTCAGGTGACACACTCACACACACACACACACACACACATCCTAGACTGATGCATTTCTCAGCCACTACATCATTGAAGGCTATTCCTAAGCAAAGAATCCTTCATATACAGCAAAAAAATGCAGCCAACGTTCAGCTTAATTTGATGGGCACAACTGATGTATCCTTCCCTGCTCTTGATTCCTCAAGATGAAGGGGAAAAAAGAAATCAGAAAAATATTTATAAATTAAAGAAATAAAAAAGCAGACAAGTTTTACGCCTTAGTGTAATCATGTGACATGCGTGCACCACAAAGTCTTGTTGTCGTCAGTGTGTCTTATAATCCGATGTGCCTTCAGTATGAACACACACACACGCAAACACTCAGAAATCCTCACAAACCAATTTACAATCCAATCTATCATGCATTTGTTATTCCATTACCTTATGTTGCTTTTATATCCCCTCAAACATACAAGTATATAATATTTTATATATTTATATATATATATATTTTTTTTTTTTTATAAATGTATATATTTATATTTATATTATTTTAATTGACACCACTAATATACATATAACAGCATTTTACATTTCTTACATTAATTATTTTATTTACATTTAAATATTCCCTATAATAATTTACGTCTGAAGAAAAACAAATGTGATTAATCGCAGTTAATCACAGAATTTTGCTGTGATTAATTGGATTAAATTTTTTAATCGATTGACACCCCTATTTTAAACACATTGTTTTCAGTAGGATGAGTGGTTTAAATGTATATATCTGTAGTGATTATCTGGATAATAAATCAGGTTTAACAGCACCTGAAAAGCTGTTTAGCTTAAACATGAGAAGTATGTTTGAAAGTTGGTTTGGATCAAGTTTGGATTCCGTTCTCACCACAAACAAACCGCTCCAGAGTTCATTTGAGACTGAACTGAGATTAGTCTGTGTAGCATCGGGTACAGTTAAAAAAAAGCAGTGTATTTTCATATGAACTACATATACTTTCACAGACCAGAAGCTACTCTGCAGGTATAAAAAGATTGAAATAGACGCATCACACCCCTACCGTGCATAGAGCCTATTACACAAGAGTAACAGATTTAGAAATTCCAGTGTGTAGTTATTGTGTAAAATGTTGTGGAATGCTGGAATGTCATTTCGACCACTGATTTAACCATGCGTCTGATTCTCTCCACAGAAATCGTTCATTATTACTTATACTGCAGCCAGACGCTCCCCAACCCCTTCCAACAGGTACCAGTATATCTCTCTCTACCACCCTCTCTCTCTCCCTCTCTCTCTCTCTCTCTCTCTCTCTCTCTCTCCGTCTCTCTCTCTGTCTCTCACTATCTCTCTCTCTGTCTCTCACTATCTCTCTCTCTGTCTCTCACTGTCTCTCTCTGTCTCTCACTGTCTCTCTCGCTTGTTTGCTTGCTCACTTATGTGTGTCTTAGTGTGTCTCTGTGTTAGTGTGTGTGTGAGTGTGTGTGTGTGTGTGTGTGTAGTTATGAGATTCTACACTCAAGATCAATAACGCTTTTACACTTCAGCAAACAAAACGAACACACACATTCCCAACCGTCTGTGTGTGTGAGTGTTTGTGAATGTGTGTGTTTTTGTAAATGTGTGTGTGTGAGTGTGTGAGAAGCTGCTTTGTTCTTCAGCTCGGTTTGTTTCTCAGCTCTTTTGATTCAGAGTGGTGATCTAATGTCAGATCAAAGCAGGGTAATTAAATCTGGCTGTCACTGGTTAATTGAGGTCGTCAGATCTTCCTCTTTGTAGTCTGAATCATCTGATCACGACCAGATACTGGCGTTTAAAGCGATAGTTAGTCAGGAGTTACGTCAGTTTCCGCATCTTACAGATACATTATGTCATCATCACCCCAACTCATCATCCCAGAATCACAACATCCCCAAATCATCTCAAAAGAATTGGACAGAGCTTCATCATTCCAGAGAACACAGTTCCACTGCTTCACAACTCAATACTGGGGGGGGGGCTTTACACCTCTCTAGCCCACTCCTTTACTCCAGAAGCCATATGGCTGCTCAAAAATGTAATAATTTGAAGTGAAAAAGGAAGCAGAATTGTTTTGGTCAAAAATTTACCAATGATCTATTGATGATAGTTAATTACATGGCAATTACATTATGTATTTAACAAAATACATGGAGAGCATCAGGCAGACTTATAAATCTTGATAATCACACCTCTATGATACATGTAGATTATTAAAAACCACCTGACACTCAGAGCAGCCTATGCTTTTGAGTATTTTGGTCAGGGCCAATATGGCCAATAATATTCGAAATAATAACAAAACTGATTTACTATGCTAGATATTTATTTTCAGCTGCTTATGATAACAACACATATTATAATACAGAGTTATTCCACAAAATGATTAGACACACAATTAAAACTATATGAAATGTAAAAAAAATGTAAACTTTTTAGTCTAAATAAATAAATTGGGGCATTTACTGATATTATTTAGTTTGAAACATCATATAAATATGTTTGATGTACTAGAAGTAAATAATATTGGTTAATAAAATTAACCAATAAAATTGTACTTTTTTGTTGTTGGGAAAGACCCTTTTTTCAACGCCTTTTAAGGAATCAGTGGCTAGAGACCCGAGAGTGAATGTAAATACAGCTTTTTCAGTCTTTACTTATTTGTTTGTCGCCTAAGTTTCCTTCGGGATAAATAAAGTATCCATCCATCCATCCATCCATCCATGACAAACTTTTATTATTATTATTATTATTATTATTATTTTACTTACTTAATGCATCACCTGCCAGATCCCTAATTCTTCTCTTCACTGCTGAAACTGAGACTTAGTTCAGTGATAAAATTAGGCTAAAGGTGTTGCCATGTGGGTCATTTTATACAATATACTAATATTGTATGTATACTAATATACACTGCCTGGTAGTGCTGTGCGATATGACTATAAATATCGATACATATCGTCCCTATTGTTTCTACTGTAATTTAATCAATTATTCATACAAATATATAAAGTAGGCTATGATGAAATGTATTGGCGTGATCATTTCCACCTCTGGCTTTACGTTATTAAACTCATGAGAGCTGAACGATGGAGACGCATTGTTCTTTTGAAGAAAAAAAAATAGCTACTGCATCTACCTCATTTGTTTCAAATTTGTTTTAATGTCACTTCGAGACAAAGTTGGGAAAAAGTAAGCAATGATACATTTTTGTACATTTTTCGAACAATGAAAACTTACTTAAAAATACTTAAATGTGATACATCATGATATATATCATGATATATGATTTTTCCCATATCGCCCAGCACTACTGCCTGGTCAAAAAAAAAGTTGCCACCTGGATTTAAGTAAGTAAATGATGTGGGGTTGGTTGATGCTGCATTTGGTCTGCAGGTTTAAGTTCAGCAACAGTATGTACTGAAAGAATGAGGTCAGCTGACTACCTGAATATACTGAATATAGACCAGGTTATTCCATCAATGGATTTTTTCTTCCAAGATGACAATACCAGGATTTATGGGGCTGGAATTGTGAAAGAGTTCAGAGTTCAGGGAGCATGAGATCATCATTTTCACACATGGATTGAGAGAGTTCAGATCTTAACCTCATTGAGAATCTTTGGGATGTGCTGGATGGAGAAGAGCTGCTTTGTGCAGTGGTCAGACTCTCTACCATCATCAATGCTGCTGCTAGATCTGGATTCACAGTGAATCCATTCTGCAATGAATGAGCAGGTGTCCCAATACTATACTCTGCACTATAGTGTATGTAGTTGTGGGATAGAGGTCAGCACCAGACTGACTGGTTTGCCTGTAGGTCCTGCATAATTAACAACAGCAGAACTGCAGTTCATAGCAATTAAATCTCAGATAGCTGGCAGGATTGAGTAGGCAGGTGCTTCCAGCTGTGGCATTGAGATTATAGGAGCAGGTTTGGGACTAGAAGGTCACTGGTTGAAGGAACTGTGCTGTCTCCTGCCTCAATATTGATGGCTGAGGTGATCTACAGCAAGGCACACTAGAGAGTGTGTGTGTATGTGTGTGTGTGTGTGTGTGTTTTCACTGTCACAGATAAGTTAATTATAGTGGTTAGTTTCAGATGGGTGCAGACAGTAGTGATGCTAAATCAGCAGGTTCTACCATTAACATCTTCACAGTGCATCTTAACTGAAGGTCATTGTAAAACGGGCGAGTGAGCATCACATTATGCACTCTCTCTCTCTCTCTGTCTCTCTCTCTCTCTCTCTCTCTCTCTCTCTCTCTCTCTCTCTCTTTCTCTATTCTAATTATGAAGGTTCTAATGATTGAAACCAAAGCTGCATTTTTTTTTCGCTGCACATTTTCCGTCTCCTCATTTTATTCTTTATCTAACTTTTAAAGTGACTTTAAAATGTTTTTTAGCATGAAAAAATTAAGTGTATTCCTATTGTAGATTTGTTCTTTTTATAGAACAAATAATCTATAATCTATGTAAACTGATATAACTGTTTTGTAACTGAAAATAATCTAGTATTTCAAAATCAGTGCAATATAATAACCACCTTCAGATCACTGACGTTGTTGTTTTAGTTATTAGTTTAGTAATTTATGTATCGTTAGAATAGTGAATAACAATGTGTTTATTTGATTTTACAGTTGCGTCTGACCCTAAATCAGTTTGTTTTGTAGTGTCTATTAGTGTTTGTATTTATTTGGTGTTATAGTGGCGTCTGACCCTGAATCAGTTTGTTTTGTAGTGTCTATTAGTGTTTGTATTTATTTGGTGTTATAGTGGCGTCTGACCCTGAATCAGTTTGTTTTGTAGTGTCTATTAGTGTTTGTATTTATTTGATGTTATAGTGGCATCTGACCCTGAATCAGTTTGTTTTGCAGTCTCTGACAGTTTTCCAGCGATCACTGACCACCATGCAGATCCAGGTCCAGGGATTACTGCAGTTCGCTGTGCCTCTGTTCCCCACAGCTGAGGTGAGCGTACATACAAGCTTACACACACCAACAACGTTCTTATTGCTAACACGTTACAAACTATGTTGTTATGCTGGAAAACTGGAATACAGTAGCATTTATTGATAAGTAATTTTTAAAATTGTATGTGTTCTGTGTTTATAGAAGGATCTTGTGGGCATTCAGCAACTGCTGAACAACTCAGAGGGGAGTCTGCACCAGCTGACCGCACTACTGGACTGCAGAGGACTCAATAAGGTACTTATTATTTTATTTACTGTATTATTTACTGTATTATCTTTCTCTATTCTAATTATGAAGGTTCTAATGATTAAATGGTACAGAGCTTTTAGGAAACTGGGCCTGTTGTTTTAGTGATTTGTATTAAAAGTGCTCCCTCTGCTGGTGGAAACCAAAGCTGCATTTTTTTTTCGCTGCACATTTTCCGTCTCCTCATTTTATTCTTTATCTAACTTTTAAAGTGACTTTAAAATGTTTTTTAGCATGAAAAAATTAAGTGTATTCCTATTGTAGATTTGTTCTTTTTATAGAACAAATAATCTATAATCTATGTAAACTGATATAACTGTTTTGTAACACTTAACACTATCTGCTGAGTGCTGAGAACTGATTTACTGTATTATTGTCTGCTGTATCAGTACTGACTACTGGTTTCTGCATGAGTCTGCTGCAAGGCTTCTGACTGTCTGTATTAGTCTGCCACCTCACTAGTGACTTAATGCATTATGTCTTGCTGTGTCGGTAGTGGCTACTGATTTTCTCTCATTATTAACTAGTCACTTACTGCATTCTAGTCTGCTGTATTACACTGATTTATTTGCTTGTAATGTCTCTGACTATATAATATTAAATATTACATTCTTTAATGTAACAGTGTTAGATTTCTGAAGTGTGTGTAATATTCTAAATGTGTGTGTGTGCAGGACTATCTGGACGCTCTGATGGGGGTGTGTTATGATGGAGTGGAGGGTCTGCTCTATCTGTGTTTATTCTCCCTGCTGGCTGCTGGAGCTTTCTGTACAATGCTGTGTGCAATTCCACGGGCCTGGAGACAGATAGCCAACAGGTACACACACACACACACACACACACACACACACACACACTTACTCTTCTAGACCAGCATCCATTCAGACTTACGGGTGCATCTGAAAAAAAATTAGAATAGCTTTGAAAGTTACTTTATTTCAGTAATTCAATTCAAATGTGAAACTCATATTATATAGATGTATTACACACAGATTGGTCTGTTTTAAGTGTTTATTTCTTTTATTGTTGATAATTTGGCTTACAGCCAATGAAAACCCAAAAATCAGTGTCTCAGAGATTTTTATTATTATATAAGACCAATTGATACTTTTGGCAGTGTGGGCAGTGTGCCAAGTCCTGCTGGAAAATGAAATCCGCATCTCAAAAAAGTTTTTCATTCATCATGAAATTTAGAAACAGTTTAACGGACAGCTGCTGGTTTTAAATAATATCATTTTAAAAATCATCAAATCGAAAATACATGTTGTTTTGATAATTATTTTCATCAATGTTACAGCTCTGGAAAAAAAGGAGACCACCTAAAATGATGAGTTTCTTTGATTTTACCAAATTGAAAACCTCTGGAATATAATTAAGATGAATGATCACAAGCGATCAAACCAAACTGAACTGCTTGCATTTTTGCACCAGGAGTAAAGGCATAAAGTTATCCAAAAGCAGTGTGTAAGACTGGTGGAGGAGAACATGGCATTATGCATGAAAACTGTGATTAGAAACCAGGGTTATTCCACCAAATATTGATTTCTGAACTCTGAATTTCTGAATTTTAAGAAAATTTACTTGTTTTCTTTACATTATTTGAGGTCTGAAAGCTTGACATATTTTTTGTTATTTTAGCCATTTTTAATTTTCTGCACATAAATGCTCTAAATGACAATATTTTTATTTGGAATTTGGGAGAAATTTTGTCCATAGTTTATAGAATAAAACAACAATGTTCATTTTACTCAAACATAAACCTATAAATAGAAAAATCAAAGAAACTGATTCAGAAACTGAAGTTGTGATAATATGAATATATCTCTTTCTCTCTCTCTCTTTGTGTGTTCTCTCTGTAGAGAGAGGGATTATGATGACATAGATGAGGAGGACCCCTTTAACCCACGAGTCCGGCGGATGGGTTCCCAGAATGCTCAGCAGGCGAACTTGCACAGCTTCTGTAGCTACAGCAGCAGCATGGGCAGCCAGAACAGCCTGCACCCCCCCGTTGCTCCCGCCACCTCAAACGCGCCCGTCACTGAATATATGTAAGACAACTTTCCACTGCCCTTCTCCACTGCCACGGTTTAGGTAGTTGGGTAAATTTTAGGTTTTTGGTGAACCTTTCCTAAAAGACTCAAAGAGCTCTATCTTACACTCTGCGTAAGGCACCGCGTGATGCTCATTGTGATCTTACACCCCGCCAACAGTCTATTGGGGACTATTTCCTTACCGATACCAGCTTTTCTGGTATCTGCCGATACCAGGTACCGATACCATTGCCTGCTCCGCAGTTTCCACCTTTTTTTTAAAGGTCTGTTAAGATAATTGGCTGCAGTAGATAATGAGAGACAAGGAGTTCCTGTTGTCGACTTTAAATTATTCAGTTGAACATGTAATGATCAAAATATATATATATATTTTTTTAAATAGAAAAGTTCCGTAATCCTAAAAATAAGACGGTTTGAATGATGTATAACATGTCCACATTGGATCAAATATGGACGTACGAAAAACGCAAATATGAAAATTAGGATGAATATTTCTAATAAAAGAAAAAGCATATTTCACACTAAATGTTTATTTTCTGAAATGAAATACAGCTAAATATGCTAGATAACTGATATTTTAAGATTTAAAATGGCATATCGGGTGTCTATATTGAGCCTATAATTAATCATAAACACAGACAGATATTAATTATGATATTTTTCAGGGCACATAAGGAGGTTAAGACTGTTACTCAGGCAAGTATTAATTATTTAGATGGTTATTTAGGAAGCTGGCTCTTGTATTCAGATCTGTATTGTGTAAAATAATACAGGAGTTGTAAAGTTACTCACCAGGAGATAGTGGACAGCAGTAATCCTGCTCCATAGCGTTAGCATTCAGCTCGGTTAGCGTTAGCGTTCGGCTCGGTTAGCAGGTTAAGTTACTGGTTTGGTTGTTTAGTTTGCTGTTTGAGTAAAAAGGCACGCTGCTGCTGCAGTAGCTCTTCCTATGCTGCTCTGTTTTGTCTGTACATTCTGCTCGCGCTGTTTATCCCGCTATTTTTTACTCCCTCATTCCAAACCTGGAAGTGGTATCGGCCGATACCCATTGCCGATACCGATATTGTATGCAAGTGCCAGTATCGGTATCGGTATCGGTGGAACCCTACAGTGCAACTGCATCATTAAAATAGCAATGGAGCTTATGAGTATGTACGCCCATGGGTGTGGTAGTCTGGACTTGAAGTGTGTTCAGGTAAATATCTTACGTATTGCTGCCTTTGTGGTAGAAAACACAGATGCACCACTGACTGATTTAAATCCTGACAACAGTCAACAGTCAGACGTCCATACATATTGTGGCTACACAGGTGCGCTGCGCACGCTCAATGTGTGTAAACTGCTACTCGTTACACACACACACACACACACACACACACACACACAAACAATTACAAGTGCGATTTTCACAAAAATAGTCAGTGCGCCTTATAATGCAGTGCACCTTATATATGAATTTTACCAGTCAGGTTGTAGGGAGCAGCGTAATGCAGGAGTTTCAGTATAGTTCTCTAGTAGTTTTAGCATAAGCCCCTTTAATCAATCAAATCAAATCAATCAAAATAGGGCCCTATGAGTCTTTAATTCTCTGTACTGCATTTAATTCTAACATATATTAATTAAAAATTATTGCCTATTGATTCTCTATTTTTTTCTCTCTCTATTTCTCTCTCTCTCTCTCTCTCTCTCTCTCTCTCAGGAACCAGACGGCTCTGTTCGGGGGTAATCCGCGGTATGAGAATGTGCCTCTAATAGGAAGAGGTTCTCCTCCTCCTTCGGTACGTTGATTTCCAGACGTTTTAGGAACAAACACAGACACATTTACTGAAATATTTACTAAAGTATAGAAACATTTTAAACCCCCCTAACCCTCTTAAAAAGCCCAATATACCCCGGCATGCCGAAAGGCTTTCCTCCAATACCGCTGACTGCCTAGTGATGCAGCAGTTAATTGGTGGCAGTTTGAAAAGAGCCTAGTGACGAGAGCATTGTAATTGATAGGTTAACTAGTTAACCTGGAGAGAAAATTGGATGGAAATATAAATAAAGTAACAGCTAATTGTTACTAATTTAATGTGTTTTAGAACACTTTTTAATCATTTTTACTGTTCAGAGATGGTTAATGAAATAAAAAAACTCTATATAAAATATAAAATATTATACAGGCTTCCAATGCAATGGAAATAAAAATATATATAAATATTAAATTATTTAATTTGATTTATTTGTTATATAGATTTTATATAATAATACTAGAGTCTTCTTTTCTGTGTATTACAGGCAGAAAACTAAATTATTTTCTACATTTCTTTCCATCACTAAAGATAATTCAGGTCTAAAATAGCACCTTCATTAAAAAAAATATATGTTTATAATGTGTTTATAATGTTTCTAATATTCATGGCTAACCACTGTCCTTCAGATGAACATTACCTCTTCTTTTTTCAGCTAAAAGTCTTTTACGCTTTTCTTTGTTTGTACGTTTGTTTCTGTGTTTGTTCGTTTTTTTATCTTAATTTTTTTTCCAACTTTCTGTTCCAAAACTTTTTGGACCTATTCTCTCAGCCATATACAAACTGCGTAAGTTGCTTCTCTCTCTCTCTTTCTGTCTGTCTCTCAAGTTTCCCTCTCTCTCCTTCCCTCATTCTCTCTTTCTCTCTCTCTCTCTCTCTCTCTCTCTCTCTCTCTCCTACTGTTACCACTACCACTGTTCTGAGTCTGTCCTGTCTCTCCTGCTTTGCTCACTCCATCCCTTGGTTTTTCTTCATTTTCTGTGTTCTGTTAGTGTTGGATAAGCACAGGCCCTCATCACGCTGAGCATGGACCCCTCATTAGTCAGAGAGTTTAGTGTGTGGTACGCTAATTTAAAGACTTTAATAGTTTAATGGAAAATCTGCCCCCACTATACCCCAGTTTACACCAGTTTACCCTTTTTTAACCTAATTGTAGTCCAAAAGAAAAGTCATGTTTGGTGTCTGGAGTTTGAAGTTTGCTTAGTTGTAGCTAATTTAGCTAATAAAAACATGTCAATTAGCATGGTTGTAACTACATACTTTTTGAGGTGTATGCACACATACTAACACTATTCAGTCACAGTGTGGCATACATTTTTCAACAAGATCTTGCCGCAGCATTGTTGATGGTAGAGTCTGACCGCTGCACAAAGTCTTCTCCATCCAGCACATCCCAAAGATTCTCAATGAGGTTAAGGTCTGAACTCTCTCAATCCATGTGTGAAAATGATGATCTAATGCTCCTTGAATCACTCTTTCACAATTCCAGCCCCATTAATCCTGGTATTGTAATCTTGGAAAAAAAAGCCATTGATTGAATAACCTGGTCTATATTCAGTATATTCAGGTAGTCAGCTGACCTCATTCTTTCAGCACATACCGTTGCTGAACCTAGACTTAGAGGTGAGGTAGAGGTCCACAATGAACACTCACACCCAACTACTTCTTATCCTGGAAAAAAAATTAATGTTTAGGGATAGTTTATTTTTTTTTTTTAAATCATGATATCCAACGGTATTATTTCACATTGCATGTTTTGTCCATTCTGTATTCTGTACCCCTATATAGCACCATGCTAACTGGTGTACATGAGCTATCAGTGTTTGCTACCTATGTTAGCTTCATAGCTCCAGAGCTTAACCTAAAAAGAACTTCATAAACCAAACATGACTGTGCTGATAACAGAACAGAACAGGTAAGGGTGTGTCTTCAGGAAAACTCTGGATGATGTTTTCCAGTGTGTGTCTCCCACTGGCATGTCCCTCCCAGTCCACTGTCCTGCCCCATTACCAGCTCGGTTTACTGTGGAAATAGGATCCTGTTAGATCCTGTAGATTTGTAGTAGCCCAGTGTTTCCCTATTAGGTTCTGTACCTTTAGTATTGATTTAATCTGCTTACAGAAAAGAACTAAGAACTATTAAGAACTGTTATCTAACATTTTACTACAAATCATCTGCTTTTATGTTAATCACACCACAGGTTAATTTTATTGTAGGATGTTTATATGATGTGTGTTATCTTTTATTTTTAATATGTTTTTAATATGTTTGTGTATTTTCTCAGTTTTTTATTAAAAGATTTAATATGGGACAACTTTTAATTTTTATGGGACAACACTATAGCGATGAAACTTCTGGAGGTCTGGAGACTTGGCCAGTCCATCATCACCAAAGCAGTTGTCATCTTGGAGGAGTGTTTAGGTTGTTATCATGTTGGAAAACTGCCATGTGGCTCAGTTACCAAAGGGAGAAAGTCACAAAAAATATTGGATTTCAGCCTTCAAGTGACTGCAGCACTCCATGAACAAACCATGATGCTACCACCACCATGCTTGACTGTAGGCAAGAGACAGATGTCGTAGTACTCCTCACCAGGGTGATGCCACGCATGCTGGACACCATCTGAGCCAAACAAGTTTATCTTGATCTAGCAGTACTCATGCACCTTTTTTTGAACAACTTCTTTGGTTTACCCTGGTGCATCCCCTTCTAAAAAACTGCTGTATGACCTTTGCCATTGTGCTGAATCTCAGTTTTAGGATGTTGGCAATCTTTTTACAGCCTAGGCCATGTTTGTGAAGCACAACAATTCTATTTCTCACATCCTCAGAGAGTTCTTTGCCATGAGGTGACATGTTGAATATACAATGTAAGAGAACTGAACTCAAAACACCAAATTTAACAGCCCTGCTCCCTATTGACACCTGACCTTGTAACACTAACGAGTCTCTGTGATGTGTATTTACTTGTGTTGCCAGCTATTTGAACATGGCTACGTGTTGTTATTTTCAGAGGACAGTAAATTTATAATACTATACAAGCAACACTGACTACTCTAAGTTACCCAAATTATTCTATTCTTATTATTATATTCTATTATTCTATAGAGTTGTTCCATGAAAGCACTTGATTAAATTTTTAATACTTATTTATCATCATCAGTTTTCAGCTCACATCTACCTGTACAGGTAGACCAGGTTGTAGAAAGAAGTAGGTAACTGTCAGAGCTGTAAAAGTTTGTGTGTGTGTGTGTGTTCGTCCACAGTACTCTCCAAGCATGAGAGCCACCTACCTCTCAATGACTGAGGACCAGATGCGCCACTTTGGGGAGGATTTCCGGGCCTAGAGTTCATCTCCTGACCTTCATCATCATCATTATTACCATTGTCGTCATCATCATCTTCATCTACAGACCTCAGCCAGCGTGGAAAAGTTCTTCGGACAGCGGGATCGGAGCGGTGGTGGAACTGTCAGATCCATGTGTGGGTTTTACAGGGTGGGGGATTAGGTTTAGGGTGGGTAATAACACCGATTAGAGTTGAAATACATTTTGTGTGTGTGTGTGTGTGTGTGTGTGTGTGTGTGTGTGTGTGTGTGTGTGTGTGTGTGTGTGTGTAAAAGAAGTAAACTACTGACATGGCTCACTATGAAGGTCCATGATGTTCAGTCTGGTAGGTGCTGGATAAGGTCTGAAGGCAAGTTTTTATAACTATTACAAACTTTTATAATTAAATGAATCTAATAAAATGATAAAAGGGTCCCTGATCTGGTCAAATAAAGCATGTGAGAATAGTCTGATAGTCAAAACGACCACCAATATTTTGACAAAGTAAGCTAGTCCTCAGGAAAACAGAAAAAAACTTACTCTTTTCCTACAAAATACATCAAATTGGTAAAACTTGGTAAAGTTTTGGTTAAAAAAAATCGAGTAATTCATTTTTTGTACTTACAAAATAAGTGCAATTGCAAATGGGCTGCGGTTGTAGTAAAACATGATAACAAATACAAACCTACAATTGTTGAATAGCCGACCTCTGTTCACCTCCAGTGTTCTGAAATGCAGCGTTTTTAGTCGCTTTTTCCAACAGGCTTACAATGCTAGTGATAGGAGCATGGAATTGCATACCTATGCAAGGAAATCACTATTTTTACACCATAAACAAGCTAAACGTAGCTCCACACATCATTGGTAGAATTCTGAGGGCCCTAACATTTAAAACAAGGCACTGAAAACTGTGAAAGTGCAGCAATTATTAAAAAACACTGTTTATCTACATGCAGTACCTTTAGCTAGTTCTCCAGACACCGCCATCTTGGAAAAAAAAAGTCATAATAAATCGACTTATTGAGTAGTAAAGCCTTTTGAGCAAGGCAGTACCTTTATAGCATTTATTGTGTGGTGCTCTTCATTCTCATATAGATAGTCATCATATATGATCAGCAACAGCTGGAATTCATGCATTGCCACAGAATTAATTTTGCAATCTGTTCAAAATCGACTTATTGTAAAGTTCTCAGTGCCTTGTTTTAAATGTCAGGACCCTCAAAATTCTACCAGTGAAGTTTGGAGCTACTTTGAGCTTGTTGTTAATGGTGTAAAAATAGTGATTGTTTTGCATGGGTAACACTATGCCCCTTTCACTAGCATTGTTTTTTTTTTTATAAGAGTAATAATGGAACATGGTAGTGGACTAAAAGTTTGTACTCTTTATCATGTTTCACTGCACCCCAAGTCCATTTCACATGAGATTTCTCCTTTACATCTTCAAAAATATTCATTATTTTGACAAAATTAGTCAAATTCTCAAGCAAATAAGTATTTTTTTTTGACAGATCAGATTTTTAAGCAATTTATTGTCAGTTTACTTACATTTTGGAAAACAGTTGTTAAGTCTGCAAAAGAGGTAAAGAGGTTAACCCCTGAGAATTAAGTGATTTTCAAAAATATATCAAATTCTTGAGGAAACATAATTTCTGCAAAATGTATTTTTTGCTTAGAAAGTTAATTAAAACCTTTACTTGAATATAAACTTTGGGAAATTCATTATCTTTGACAAAAGAAGTCAAATTTCACTATTTGAGGATAAAACGTAAACATGTTTACAGCAGAGCTGTATGAGCTAGAGTTACAGAGCACTGAGCCAAAATTTACTCTTGCATTTAGAAAGGACTGAAAACGTCCTCTGTTTACTGTGTGTGTGTGTGTGTGTGTGTGTGGGCGGGCGCGTGCGTGTGTGCTCATTTCTTCACGTCTTGGCGTGTGCAGTTGGTGGAAACCTCACATATCCTCCATTGTTAAATGAAACAGTGTGGACTGGGACTGTTGGAGTTTTGTGTTCTGAGCTGGTGTTCAGTGTCAGAGCTCAGACCCGGCTGTGTAACTGATTAACCCTGATTTATAGCTGTTATTAACCCGTTGTTAGCGTTTGTAAATAACCTGTATAATAACAGTGTGTGTGTGTGTGTGTGTGTGTGTGTGTTTATACTGGACCGCAGCTCTGTGCTGACGGACAGACGGACGTGTGTAGCCTTAGCCTGCGTTTGAGATCTGAATCTGTTGTGTTTAACATGTATTAAAATATGTGGCATATTTTTTTTTTTTTTTTTGCTTAAAGGGATACTTCACCCAAAAACCCACCAACAGAACCTTAACAGAGTCCTGTTAGAACAATATCGAGGACCAGACGTGATGTACAGTGGGGAAAAATAAGTGTTTAATACACTGACACTACACTTTGCCAGTTTTCATACCTACAAAGAATGGAGAGGTGTGTAATTTTTTATTGCAGGTGCACTTCAACTGTGAGAGAACATCAGAACGTCACATTGTATGATTTTTTTTTTTATTAATTCATTTGTATTTATTGCATGAAATAAGTATTTGAAACAACAGAAATACCAAACTTAATATTTGTTACAGACACTTTTTTTTTTGTTTTTGCAAAAAGACGCATTTCCTGTAGTTCTTAACCAAGTTTGCACACATTGCAGCTGGGATTTTGCCGCCTCCTCCATACAGATCTTCTCCAGATCTTTCAGGATTCGGGGGAAGTCGATGGTTTGGAGACTGGCTAGGCAACTCTAGGTCCATGAAATGCTTCTTATGGAGCCACTCCTTAGTTGACCTTGCTCTGTGTTTTGGGTCATTGTCATGCTGGAAGACCCAGCCATGACCCATCGACCAATGCTCTTACTTAAGCAAGAGGTTGTAGGCCAAAAAGTTGCAATAAATGACCCCATCCATCCTCCCTTCACTATGGTCCAGTCAACCTGTCCCCTTGCAGAAAAGCTGGACTGTGTTCTTGAGGTTGGAGTGTGATTGGTGTGTGTGAACAGGTGTCTTTTATACAGGTAACAAGTTCAAACAGGTGCAAATAATTATTTAAAAAGCATACAATGTGATTTTCTGGGTGTTTTTTTTTTTAGATTATGTCTCAAAGTTGAAGTGTACCTACACGATAAAAATTACAGACCTCTTTATTTTTTATAGATGGGAAAACCTGCAAACACTTATTTTGGTGTTGGAAAAATGAGTAACAAATACCCTCATTTTGTTCTGCTGGTGTTAAAGACTGACTGTCCCACAGAATTTGGACAAATCTGGGAGATTTGAACAAGAGAATGCATGTGGGTGGAGTCTCACCAGCAACCAGTAGCTGCTTTCCAAAGCCTTTACTGCAGTCAAAGTAAGCAGGGTGTCCACGGTTCCTTAAAATATATATATTTGTTTGTTTTAAAATGTCTTAAGAGGTTTTACATGTTTACATATACATGTTTTTCATTGAACAATAACAATATACAAGGTACAGTAGCTACTGGTGTACCACCAGACTGAATTAGGATGGTCATGTAGGCATGGGGGAGTCTAAATTTATTGAAAGCTTTTTGAATAACCCCAATTTTTCACCAGACTCTTTTTTTTTTTCTTTTTTTTTTTTTTCAGTGTAAGAAAAGTGTCACCACCCTGAACAAGCCATCCCCACTGTGAAACATGGTGGTGGCAGCATTGTGCTGTGGGGATGTTTTTCTTGCATGTACAGTACCCGTCAAAAGTTCGGACATATTTTTTCTCATTCAATGTGTTTTCTTTCTTTTTATGTTTTTTTTTTTTGTTACATTTTTGTAATATTGAAGACAGTTATAATATTTTACAGCTATACAGGAACACATGCAGAGTTACTTTGTAAACAAAAAAAGTTAAATAAACCAGAATACATTTTATACTTAAGATTTAGCTCATTTATCTTTGAGGACAGATCTGCACACTTTTGGTATTTTGATCTCAGTGTCTTCATGAGGGAGAGTCACCTGGAATAGCCTTCTTAGCATCTTGAAGGAGTTCCTGGATGTGCTGAACAATAGTTGCTGCTTCTTCTTGATGCTGTGAAGCTCCAGCTCATCCCAAATCACCATCTCAGTTCATCAGATTTAGATCAGTGGATTGTGGAGGACTAACACTTTTTTACTCATGTCCCTTATTTTTTTCATATCTTTAAATATTAATCTGCAATGTAAAACATGAATAAAAAATGTAAGAAAACACTGAATGAGAATGTGTGTCCAGACTTGACTTGACTGATACTGTATACAGTCTTCTATGATGTAGCAAACAGCGACGTGAAGCCTAGGCTTTGGGATGCAGCTGTTTTCACCTCACCGCTCTACTGTCAATTGAACAGGTTTCATCCTAAGCTACATGTTCTTTTTATAATTTCAGTTCTGGTTCGATAAGACTAGATGCTAACTGGCTTTAGCTAATTATTGTTTTGTGTGTGAAGTATTCCTTTATTCTTAATATTTGTCTTCCATTTTGAGAGAGCGTTGGATTTCCTAACAGAGCTCCTCTTGATTAAACTGAAATGCCTCGCGACTTTTTTAATGTCCTTACTGTGGGTGTTTTTTTTACTGCTTGTTTTAATACTGGGGGGATGGGGATGGGGGTTGGGCGCATGTGCAGTGGTTGTGTCTGCAGGGGTGGGGTTCAAAGACTGATGTTGTAATAAATGCATTTTGAAACACGACTCTGCAGCTTTCTTTGGTGTCTGAAGTTTGTATTTTTAATTTGTTAGTGCTTGACATGACATTATAATTCATTACTGCCGATAAAAGGACCAAATCAGGGACTTGCAAGCCTTTTTAGAAATTTGGTTCAGCTAACTTAGTCACCCATCTTACAAATTAGCAACCATTTCACCAGTAGAACACTATCCTGTTTCAACATTCAGCTTTTGATTGCAACTTTTAATCCCATGTTCCAGCAATGGGCAGTAGAGGTCTGCGCAGGACTGCTTTTTAAAAACTTCTCACGCTTGTTTTAGTCCCGTTACTGCCTGCTCCCACCAAAAATCACTTGTTTTAATCCCTTCTGCCACATACTCATTTCTTTTAAACATGGCTTGGTTGGGCAGATGGATGGCGGAAAGTTTTGTGGAGTTCAAGAACCAACAGATGTTCCACCCTTGAAGGGTTCAGCAGAATATTTCTGAAACTACAATCAACTACAGTTTCGGTACCACAGAAACAACAGAGAAAAAAAATCTGTTTTACAGTAGGTGTACTCATTGGGCATCTACAGATAAGTAGGTAGGGTTTAAGTAATGATTAAGTAATGATTGGATAGTTTATAGAATAGTGTTTTGGGATTGATGGGGAAATGATTGGACAGATAGTTTGGATAATGATTGGGTAGTTTTGGACAGTGTTTGGGTAGTGATTGGAAAATTATTGGATAGTTTAATGGATAGAGTTTGGATAATGATTGGGTAGTTTTTGGACAGTGTTTGGGTAGTGATTGGATAGTTTAATGGATAGAGTTTGGAAAATGATTGGGTAGTTTTTGGACAGTGTTTGGGTAGTAATTGGAAAATGATTGGATAGTTTAATGGATAGAGAGTTTGGATAATGATTGGGTAGTTTTTGGACAGTGTTTGGGTAGTGATTGGAAAATGATTGGACTGATTAATGGATAGGGTTTGGATAATGATTGGGTAGTTTTTTGGACAGTGTTTGGATAGTGATTGGAAAATGATTGGACAGATTCATGGATAGGGTTTGGATAATGATTGGGTAGTTTTTGGACAGTGTTTGGGTAGTGATTGGATAGTTTAATGGATAGAGTTTGGAAAATGATTGGGTAGTTTTTGGACAGTGTTTGGGTAGTAATTGGAAAATGATTGGATAGTTTAATGGATAGAGAGTTTGGATAATGATTGGGTAGTTTTTGGACAGTGTTTGGGTAGTGATTGGAAAATGATTGGACAGATTCATGGATAGGGTTTGGATAATGATTGGGTTGTTTTTTGGACAGTGTTTGGGTAGTGATTGGAAAATGATTGGACAGATTCATGGATAGGGTTTGGATAATGATTGGGTAGTTTTTGGACAGTGTTTGGGTAGTGATTGGAAAATGATTGGAGAGTTTAATGGATAGAGTTTGGATAATGATTGGATAGTTTTTGGGCAGTGTTTGCGTAATGATTGGACAGTTTAAAGGATAGATTTTGGATAATAATTGGCTAGTGATTGGATAGTTTAGTGCATGTATCAAACTTCAGGCCCGCGTGCCAAATGCGGCCCGCCACGTCCTTGTATGTGGCCCGTAAGGTGTTAGAACTATATTTGTATTCTTTACGAACCGTCACGTCATGGTTCGGTTCGCGTAAACGCACACACAAAACTAGGTACGCGCGCGTGCCCTCTTTCTATCTCGCGTGCGCGCCCCCCTTTATTCTAACTGTGCCTCTGTTCAGTATATCAAACGTTTAGATCAAAGTTAATATTATAACTTGTGTTTGATGTTATTTTTATTCACTTGAATAGTTTGATCCTTGATAGAGTTTGTGGATTTTATAACATGACTAATCAAAGGGATTTATGTTAACGGAGCAACAAGCATACGTATTTTTTCCATGCAACTGTAATGTTTTAATTGAATAAGTAATACATTCAGAGTTATTTAACATTAATAATTAGTTACATTTAGTTTATATTACATTTGGTTACATTTGTTACATCTGGCCCTTTGAGGAGTTTGACCACCCTGGTTTAATGATTAGGGTTTGGGGAGTGGTTGGTTAATGGTAGAAAAATGTTCAGATGCATTTGATAAGGTTCCCTCAGATGTGTTCTTGTTTTCAGCTTGTTGAAGGAGCTGAAGAAAATGTATTGGTTCATTGCCTGCTGACCTGAGATCCTAGTCTTTGTTATTTTGCACTGCAATGTAAATGTTTTCTTGTGTCCATTTGTGGTGAGTAAAGTGTTTTAAAGCCCTTAAATAGAGAAAGCACAGATTCTGTAGTGTTAGTATTCATAAATCCTGTACTGTACCAAGATCTCCATTAGAGGGTGCTCTTACTGCATTTATAAAACTTAGTAAGCAGGTTTGAAACAGTGGTTCCTGGATAAAGTGGGATACAAAGTTATGGCTTGAAAGACACTTTACATGTTTAAAACTTGATGTGAAGTATAAGTTTCAGGCTTAATTCAGAATGTCTGAATAAATATGAAGGGACTTTACTGATGGTCATTTCATTTAGGTATATTAATTAATTTAAATCAAAACACTCCTTATGAAACAGAACAGATCAATGTAGTAACTTCTGGTCCTGATCTGATATTTTTATCCCAAAAAGTTTGCCCAGCTTTAAAGCAGTATTTAACTAGAAATGGAACATAATGCTTTTTTCATAATTAATCGATTACCTGTAAAATACAGTGGCATTTCAATGTATTCATATCCCTTAAGATTTTTCACATTTTGTCACCTTTCAACCACAAAGATTTTACGTGGAATGAAATGATACATGTTTTTTATTTTTTTTAATCAAATAAAGAAAAAAAAAAAAAAAAGTGATGTACATAAGTATTTAGCCCCCCTATATCAATACTTAGTAGAGCCACCTTTTTCTGCAATTACAGCTGCAAGCATTTTGGGATTTGTCTCTACCAGCTTTGCACATCTAGAGACTGAGATTTCAGCCCATTCTTCTTTGCAAAACAGCTCAATCTCAGTCAGTTTGGATGCAGAGCATCTATGAACAGCAATTAGCCAGACATAGCGCTTTGCATTTGGGCAAAAAAGTGACCACAGCACCAATTTGCTGTGTCCCCTACTTGGCTTGTGGTAAACTGCAAATGGCACTTTTTATGTCTTTCTTTTAACAGTTAATGGTTTTCTTCATGCCACGCTTCCATAAAAGCCAGATTTGTGTAGTGCACATCCTATAGTTGTCCTGTGAACACATTCTCCCACATGAGCTGTGGATTTCTGCAGCTCCTCCAGAGTGACCATGGGCCTCTTGGCTGCTTTTGGCAGTTAGGGTGAATGGTCATGTCTTGGTAGGTTTGCAGTTGTAGAATACTTTTTTCATTTTAGGATGATGGATTGAACAGTGCTACTTGATTTTATAACCTAACCTCGTTTTAAACTTCTTAAACTTTATCTCTGACCTGTCAGAGATGCTGTTTGTTCACTAGTGTTCTCTAACAAACCACTGAGGTCTTTACAGAACAGGTGTATTTATACTGAGACTAAATTACACACAGCTGGACTCTAATAACTTATTCAATGACTTCTAAAGGCAGTTGACTGCACTGGATTTTATTAAGGATTTTTTATATTTATTTAATAATAAAAAAAATAAAACCATGTATCATTTTTGTTCCACTTCCCAATTATGCACTACTTTGTGTTGGTCTATCATTCAAAATCTCAATAAAATACAATAAAGTTTGTGGTTGTAAAATGACAAAAAAGTGAAAAAGTTCAAGGGGTTTGAAAACTTTTGCAAGCCGATGTGCGCAGTAGAGCAAACACTGATATAAACAGACTGCAGGATAATGACTAGCTGTTGTTTGTAGAGTGGATTTATATAGAGCTTTAGAACCAGTAGATCTTCTGGAATGTGGAGATGCAGAATGTTCTGCCTGTCACTCCTCTTTTGTTTTCAGTTCGTCAAATGTCAGATCAAATCAAGAAACACATTAACAACAGCATGTTCCGAGAGACAGTCTGTTCCATGCTTTACTTTCTAAAGTGTAAAAATGAACTGATTGTGTGGGCTGACATTTTAATATATGAGCTCCAAATTGCTTGGGATTAAAGGGAATAAAGTCAGAAAATGTTTAATTGACTTTCGAAATACCATCTGAATGCAGGATAATGTACAGCATGCTGGCGTCTGTCTAAACTGAATTTAAAAATGTTAAACTTCCTTACTGCCTGTTTTCTACCATCTTATTTGTTTATTTTTAAAATACAAATTTTGGGAAAATCACTAGAATGTGCTCAGTGTCCTCATGGTATTAGAATAGCTGCCATTCGGCTATTTTTTATGTTTTTTGTTACTCAAAACATAAAAAGTAAGTGAGTGCCAGTGACAGGAATGAGTACCAGTTACAGAGTGAGTTCCAGTAACTTGAGTGAGTGCCAGTTACAAAAGTGAGTGCCAGTAACAGGAATGAGTGCCAGTTACAATTGAGTGCCAGTAACTTGAGTGAGTGCCAGTTACAATTGAGTGCCAGTAACAGGAATGAGTTCCAGTTACAGGAGTGAGTGCCAGTAACAGGATTCAGTTACAGTAACAGGACAGGACTGAGAGCCAGTAACAGGAATGAGTGCCAGTTACAATTGAGTGCCAGTAACAGGAATGAGTTCCAGTTACAGGAGTGAGTGCCAGTAACAGGAATGAGTCCCAGTAACAGAGTGAGTGCTAGTAACAGGATTCAGTTACAGTAACAGGACAGGACTGAGAGCCAGTAACAGGAGTGAGTTCCAGGAACAGGAATAAGTATTGTTCCATGTGAATATTAGTTAATCACCTTTTTCCAATTCTGCTGGGTTCATCATTTATTCACTTGTTTAATTAATTGCATTATAATACATTTGATCAGTTTCAGGTTTGGGTCTTCTCAATTAGATAAAAAACAGCTTTGCATGTTTAAAAAAAATACAATGTGCATGCATACATAGTGATTTTTTTTGTCATAAATATTAATTATTTGAACATGCAGTCAACAGTTTCTTTAAAATAAAAACTTTCTTTGAGAAAAAAAATCAAAGGAATTAATGGACTTGCTTTTAAACATGCTTTTTAAATGTCACATTAGTTTTGGTAACAGGACTGAGAAAATTGTAAACATTTTCAAATTAGAAACCTTGTAAAACATTAAGTAAAGCTGCCTGAATTTGACCAGTACATGTTTTGAATATTTAAAGCTCCACTAGATAGGACTGAGATTTTGTGCTCGTGGGCTCCCTCTACATTTGCAGAGTGTAATACATGTATACAGCACTGTCGTATATATATGAGACTGTTATGTACTACATAAATAGTGGAAAATCCATCTGCATGTAAGCTACTTTTTCCATCAGAAAGTAAAAAGCACACGAAAATAATTTGTTTCTTTAAGCATGAAATGTTTACTTTATGGAAATCACGACTGAAACAAGACATTTCTTCTGTGTCTACAACTGATAAAACAGCGTGTTTACAGCGTAGCACTGTTAGCCCTTTGAATGAACGAATCTTTTGAACGAATCTTTTTAGTGAACGGATTCTAATGAGTCAGTTTGTCTAAAAGAGCTGCTGTGCTCATCACTACTAGTTAGCTTCTGTAAAGAATTAACCAACTCTAAATAGCGGGTTTTGTAGTCCTTGTTGAACTGTTAGAACTACATACAGGTCTGAAAGCAGGTCGCAGTTCTCAAAAGAGGCGCAGTTCTCGCGAGCGTTGGTCGCGGTCGCCTAGCAAAACTTACAGATTCTGGTTTGAGCTCAGAGGAGCTCCGGCACAGACACGAAAGGACCGCTATTCCTCCTATTACACCTCAATGCAGCTCTGCAGTGAGTTTCAAGCTGTAATTTTACTTCTTTATAAAGATCAATAATCAAGGAAATCCTACCTAGTGTGCCTTTAAAGATATGTATTATTAGATTCAAAAAAGTTAAAAAAAGATTAAAAAAATAATAATAAAGTTTAATTTGTAAGAGTTACAACAAGCAAAAGTGGAATGGCCCACATAAATATGAAATAAATGGTAAATAAGTGGTGATATTGCACAAATAGCTGGTAAACAGATGATGCTACACATGCTGAATTTAAGTGCTGCGCACAGAAGAGCGCTACAGCAGTAACAGGTAAACAGTTTAATTGCACATAGTAAGAGATAGTTGGAAATATTAAACTAATATCTGCTGAGAACAGTGTGTGTTATACAGTCTGACAGCGGTGGGAAGGAAGGACCTGTGGTATCTCTCCTTCACGCTCCAGGGGTTCAGCAGCAGCCGGGCGATGAAGAAGCTGCCCACTGCTGTCAGAGAGTGGGACATGGGGTGGGACAGGTTCTTCAGCATGTGTGTTAACTTAGTCCTCATTCTCCTGTCTCCCAACACCCCCACTGGGTCAATATGACACCCCGGAACAGAGCTGGACTCCCTGATGATCTTGGTAAGTCTCTTTCTATCAGCTGTGGAGATGCCGCTGTTCCAGCAAACCCCTCCAATAGGATGTCTGAATTCACCATTAAAGGCATCAAATAAGGTCCTCAGGAGACATTGTGAGTTGCCTGCTCTGACCTTTACCTGTAGAGTGCAGCTGTGTTATCAGTCCAGTCCAGCTTGTTGGTTATATGGACACCCAGGTGCTTGTAGGACCTCAATATCTTAAAGTGCATTAACTGAATTTTCACGGTAGCACCAGATGAGAGTGTTTGGACCTTGGGAATAGAGCTTAGATTCTCTGCATTGAAAGTTTAATATTATTATTACTGATAGAATACTCTTAGTTTTCATGTTTGTTAATTTTATTTATTTATTTTATTTTATTTATTAGTGCTGTTTCCACTCCAGCAGGTTTACAGGGGGCGGTGTTGTGCCGATTCTGCTTGTGAAGCTGAGTCAGATTCTGCGGGGAGTCGGATTCGGCACAACAGCGGCAGCGCGCGGCACCTCGCGACCGTGCCGTTAGTTCTTGTTTATAACGCTCGCGCTAGCCGCGAGATAACGACAGAAAACCCTGAGGAAGCTGCAGAATGGGAGCAGCGAGGGACAGGAGATACAGTATGTGGAATAAACTCCACTCAGCTATAAGTCCGTTTGAGAAGCAGCTAAGAGAAAGTTTACCTGTGAGTAGCTCATACACCTGAACATTCCACGCGGGAGGATGAACTGATAAATCTCTCTTTTTCTCTCATAGGTGAAACCTTTAAAGTTTATTGAGTTTTTGAGTTTGTTTATGTGTTTCTCAGATTGATCTCTCTGATGTGCAAAAACTAATAAAAACTACTAAACACACTCTAACAACTAATCCGCACTGACTGAATTGGAGGAGAAAAAGTGAAAACTAAATCAAATTTACCTATAATGAAAATTTCAAAACTATTATAACCCTGTAAGTTACAAGTTAAACTGTTTAAAGAAAGTTGCACCAGTTAGAATGTTATAATCATGCAGCTCTGGCCGTACGTGAGCTCCTCCACTTGTCCGCGTTTGACGTGCAGCTGTTCTTAAAAAAAAACATTTGTATTAAATAATAGGTCTGTGCCTTTTCTATGTTGCAGTGTTAAATAACATTATTCTAAACAGATTTCGCTCATTTAAACAGCCTGAAAAACAGCCAGTTTAGGGGGTGTGTCAGGTCAGGTCGGGCACATAATGACAGTTTATGGGGCGGGGCGGGGCGGAGCGGGGCATGGCGGGCTCGTGCAAAACACGCTCATAATCGTATTTTTTGCACTATAATGCATGCTCACGCCAGCACATGTCCAGGAGTTCACCAATTACCATCTGGACGATCCAGAGAAATTCATGTGGTCAGATGAGAGCAAAATAGAGCTTTTTTGGTATCAAATTTACTCTCTGTATTTGGAGGAAGAAGAAGGAAGAGTACAACCCCAAAGAACACCATCTGTACCAACCGTAAGGCATGGTGGTGGAAACATCATACTTTGTTTTTTTGGGGGGTTTTTTGTGCAAAGGGGATAGCACGACTGCATTGTATTGAAGCAGATGATGGATGGGGTCATGTATCACAAGATTTTGTCCAACAACCACCTTTCCTCAGTATGAGCACTGAAGATGGGTCGTGGCTGGGTCTCCCAACATGACAATGACCTGAAACACAGAGCCAATGCAACTAAAGAATGGATCCGTAAGAAGCATTAAAAGGTCCTAGAGTGTCTTTTCCAGTCTCCAGACCTGAAACCAATAGAAAACCTTTGAAGGGAGCTAAAAATTAATGTTGCCCAGCAACAGCCCTGAAACCTGAAAAAAGATCTGGAGAGGAACGGTATGGACGAGTGGGCCAAAACTCCTTCTGCAGTTTGTGCAAACTTATTCAAGAATTACAGGAAACATCTGTACACCTCTGTAATTGCAAAGAAAAGAACTTTAAATTCTGGATTTCTATTGTATCAAATACAATTATTAAATTATTTTATGTGATAAACAGTTTTAATAATAGAACACATTATATTTTGTGTTGTATTTCTCAGTCTTTCCTTGTCTTTGATGTGTAATACTAAGATGCTTGATGCTTTCCACTCTAGTTGATATTCATGTGCGGTAGGTCAAGCTAAGAATAATTTCTGATCTCTGCAGGTTTCGGTAATGACTGCATGTTATGTTTCCAGTTTCTGAAAGAGCTGTGGGGGGCCGTATCATCCCTCACACTCGCCCCGCTCCATCTGCATAAATCAGAGCAGAGTAAATCTAAAGCGGGTATGGATTGAGTTCCATCAGCTTGGAGAAGATGAATGAGGAAAATTAGGAAAAGTGAATTCCCGGTCTGCTTTTTTCCCAAAGCTTATTAGCATATTTTGTCCACGGAGAAATGGTATACAGACCCTCTGCAGGTCCTGTGGTGCAAAACCAATTCAAATTTCTAGTTTCCCATTTACCAGTTTCTTCTGATTGCCGCAATCACTGGGTCCTGATGGATTTGCTATGGTGGAATATCGTTAGGAGTGTTGGGTAAATGCCGTTTGTGAGGTTTTCCTGCTGCAGCTAACTCAATTTAACTTTGTGCTTTAATCACTGTGCATGATATTGATAATGATTTTAATTAGATTTTAAATGGATTTCCACTATACTGCAAAAAGTATTTGCTTAACGATTCAAATCACTGAACTCAGGTTCCAATCACTCCCATTACTACAGGTGAATAAAACCAATGATCTAGGCTCATAGAGCCAAATGATAGAGCAGGGCCAACAGAGATGCATAGTGTGCAGAGGTTGCCAAATTTCAGCCAATCAGCCAGTCAATCCTTACAGACCTACAAACCCTACAAATTTTAATTGGCCTTCAGATTAGCTCAAGAACAGTAGAGCATAGAGAGAGCTTCATGGCATAGGTTTTCATGGCCAAGCAGCTCCATCCAAGCCTCACATCAACAAGTGTGAGGCAGACAAATGAAAACTTTTGGCAATATAGTGCACATGGTCTTTTTTCCACCAATCTAAACTATTTAAATCTTTTACTCAACTGTTTAATAAATCAGCTGTATGTTTCATAACTTAACTGTGATTTATCACACCCGAGTTCAGTTTCTTTGGCCCCACCCAGACCTGATTATTGACACACCTGTTCTTAATCAAGAAATCACTTCAATTAAAAACGACCTGCCTGACAAAGTGAAGTAGACCAAAAGATACTCAAAATCTAGAAATCATGCCAATAAAGAACTTCAGGAACAAATTAGAAAGAAAGTAATTGAGATCTATCAGTCTGAAATGGGTTTCAAAGTGATTTCTGAGGCTTTGTGACTCCAGCGGACCACAGTGAGAGCTATTATTCACAATTCAAGAAAGCATGGAACACTGGTGAACCTTCCCAGGAGTGACCAGCCTACTGAAATTACTCCAGAAGGGCACGGACAACTCATTGAGGAGGTTGCAAAAGAACCCAGAGCAACATCTAAGGAACTGCTGGTTTCACTCGGCTCAGTTAAGGTCAGTGTTAATTATTCAATAAAAAATGGCATTGGGTAAAAATGGTATCCTTGAGAGAGTTCTTAAAGGTTTTTAAAGGCAAAACCTTTTTTTTTTTTAAATGGTTTTGGAATGGCCTAGTCAAAATTCAATTGAGATGCTGGTGGCATGATCTTTTACAAGCCGTTCATGCCCGAAAACCCCTTAATGTGGTTGATTTCAAAGAGATACTGCAAAGAGAGGGCCCAAATTCTCCTCAGTGATGTAAAATTAATTGGCAGTAATTGCCAATGCTTGATTGCAGTTAAGGGAGTTTCAATGATTTGTTGAACATATTCAGCAACAAAAGGGCTAATTTATCAAAAAAAAAAATCCATTGGGAAACCATCCAGGCCAACAGATTAAATAAAGTCTAATTAATAAAATCATCAGATGTTAAAATAGTCTAATTAAATGAAACATAAATAAGACAAATAGTTGAACTAACACATATAATTAATGCATATATATTTGGGTGAAAAAATAGGATTTATTTTATTTTATTTTATTTGAACAGCGTATACTTTGGTCTTTTGTTTCTTATTGGCTCACAAACCTCTTAAGAGTTCATTAGCCAATGAAATTGCACAATAGATGTGTGTGCAGTGAGTGATGATGTGCTTTGCTGCATTTTTCACCCTGGTAGAGAGCAGTGTTACCCTGCATTGATGCTGGAAAGCGACAACTCGACAGGTGACCATTCATCTTCTATGTCAAAGTTAAAGTGTTTTTTATTGTCATTTCAGCTATATACAGAGTACACAGTGAAACGAAACAACGTTCCTCCAAGGACCATGGTGCACATAAACACAGTGTAGACAGAACAATAGTGCAACAGTACAAAAGTGCAGACAGACAATACAACACCATACAGACAAAGAATAATAAATAACAAGACAGTGTGCAAATTTTGCAGTGTGCAAAAAAGACCAGGTGAGGTAGTAATTACTCTATTACACAGTGTACAGAGTCCAGTGAGGTAGTAATTACCTCTATTACACAGTGTGCAATAGAGTCCAGTGAGGTAGTAGGGTTTTTAGTGCTTTCCATTTTCTGGGGTAAGTGGGGTAAGAGTGTGTGTGCATGTACAGAAAAACCATCAGTTCAGTCTCTGCAGTTAAGGAGTCTGATGGCTTGGGGGTAGAAGCTGTTGCAGAATCTGGTCGTGCTGGACCGGATGCTGCGGTACCTTCTTCCCGAAGGCAGGAGGGAGAACAGTTCGTGTGAGGGATGAGTGGGGTCATTCACAATGCTGGTTGCTTTGCGGATGCTGCGGGTGGTGTAAATGTCCGTGATGGAGGGGAGAGAGACGCCGATGATCCTCTCAGCTGTCCTCACAATACGCTGGAGGGTCTTGCGGTCAGAGACGGTGCAGGTCCCAAACCAGGCAGTGATACAGCTGCTTAGGATGCTCTCAATGGTCCCTCTATAGAAGAGTATGAGGATGGGTGGAGGGAGACGGGCCTTTCTCAGCTTCCGGAGGAAGTAGAGACGCTGGTGTTCAGGGTCCAGGTGAGGTTATCTGCTAAGTGGACACCAAGGAACTTGGTGCTCTTAACAATCTCCACAGAGGACCCGTCGATGTTGAGTGGAGAGTGGGTGTGCTGTGCTCTCCTGAAGTCAACAACCATTTCCTTTGTCTTGTCCACATTCAGGTGAAGGTTGTTGACTGTACACCAGTCTGTCAGCCGCTGCACCTCCTCTCTGTATGCTGACTCGCCGCCTTTGGTGATGAGACCCAGCACGGTTGTATCATCGGCGAACTTGATAAAGCTGTTAGAACTGTGTTTTGCAGCACAGTCATGAGTCAGCAGGGTGAACAGCAGAGGACTCAAAACACTGCCCTGGGGGGCCCCCGTGTTCAGAGTGATGGTGCTGGAGGTGCTGCCCCCGAACCGGACTGACTGGGGTCTCCCCGTCAGAAAGTCCAGGATCCAGTTGCAGAGGGGGGTGTTGAGGCCGAGCGAGCTTAGCTTCCTGGTGAGGTTCTGTGGGATGATGGTGTTGAATGCTGAACTGAAGTCTATAAACAGCATTCTGATGTAAGTGTCCTTCTTCTCCAGGTGGGTGAGGGAGAGATGAAGGGTGGTGGTGATGGCATCGTCCGTGGAGCGATTGGGACGATACGCAAACTGCAGGGGGTCCAGTGAAGAGGGCAGTTGTGTCTTGATGTTCCTCATGACTAGCCTCTCGAAGCACTTCATGATGATGGGTGTAAGTGCAACGGGACGGTAGTCATTGAGGCAGGACACTGTGGACTTCTTCGGCACGGGGACGATGGTGGTGGACTTGAGGCACGTTGGGACAGTGGCTCTGCACAGGGAGATGTTGAAGATGTCCGTGAGAACATCCTGCAGCTTTTCGTGGGTTGACTCTGCGCAGAGTGTTCCTCACATCCACTGCAGTCAGGCACAACACCTGCTCGTCCGGCTTGGGCATGGTCTTTCTCGCCATCGTGTTGTTTTGTGCCTCAAACCGTGCATAAAAGTTGTTTAGGGCATCAGGGAGGGAGGCATCACGTTCACAGGACGGTGGCATTGTCCTGTAGTTGGTGATTGCCTGGATGCCCTGCCACATGCGCCGCGCGTCACCCGTGTCCTTGAAGTGGCTGTGGATTCTCTGGGCGTGTGCGCGCTTTGCCACTCTGATAGCTCTTGACAGGTTGGCTCTCGCTTTCCTCAGGACCACCTTGCCACCCACTCTGAAGGCGGAGTCGCGGGTCCTCAGCAGCGCACGTACCTCAGCAGTCATCCAAGGCTTCTGGTTTGGGCGTGTGGTGATGGTCTTGGAGACAGTGACATCATCAATACACTTGCTGATGTAGCCAGTGACTGATGCTGCATACTCCTCCAAATCAACAGAATCGCCTTCAGTAGCAGCCTCCCTAAACATGTCCCATGCAGTGCACTCAAAACAGTCCTGAAGGGCAGAGATGGAGCCTGCCGGCCAGGTTTTCACCTGCTTCTGAACTGGTCTGGAGCGTCTGATGAGTGGTGTGTATGTTGGAGTCAGCCAAACACACATGTGATCCGAGAAAGCGAGGTGGGGGCGGGGCTCCGCCCGGTACGCGCTGGGGATGTTTGTGTAAACAAGATCCAACGCGCTCGCTCCTCTCGTTGCAAAGTTCACATGTTGATGGAATTTAGGGAGCACTGACTTGAGATTTGCGTGGTTGAAATCTCCGGCGATAATAAACAGTCCGTCTGGGTGTTTGTTTTGCAGATCGCTGATAGTCCGATAGAGTTCACACAGAGCCTCTTTAGCATTAGCACCAATGCTAGCGCTGGGTGGGATGTAGACAGCAGCTATTAGCACGGCGGAGAACTCCCGTACTAAATAAAAAGGTCTGCACTTGACTATTAGGAACTCCACCAGCGGAGAGCAGTGTTTGGCGACAGTCACAGCGTTGTTACACCATTCCGTGTTGATGTAAACACACACGCCTCCACCGTGGGTCTTCCCGGATAGAGCCGTGCTTCTATCGGCTCTGAACACGGTTAGCCCGGCTAGCTGAATGGCGCTGTAGCAGGGTCTGGCGGTGGTAGAACATGTGCACGGGTGTTCCGATGCACATATTTGCAGGAAATAAACGGAAAAAAACGACAAATAGTAACACAAAAGCACCATTTAACGGACCCGGAGCGGCCGCTGCGTGTTAACGCGCCGCCATCATGGGTACTTGAGTCCGTAATTTCCGACACATGAGAGGTGACAAGCGACAAAGCGTCAGAGCAACGAGCGACACATGGTTGAAACCTTGTGCACATGAGTTATGATGCGGTAAAGTGACATTTTAACCCAATTGGCTTCTAGCATTTTTTTGGACCTATCACATACAAGGTGGTCCGAGGTCTTCAAGCTTCTGATCTCCAAACTTTTGGTTCCTTTCACTTTTCTTTTCCAGTGCAGGTAAATCACAGAAACGGCCAAGAGTCTAGCATGCTTGAGAGTCACAGCTGCAGAATTAAGTGGCCAAGCAATTCCTCATCGGGAATAATGACTGGATGGGAAGCGGCAATAAAAATGACTGGATGGTGAATGTTATAGTCAGAATCCCCCCCAAAAAAACTCAATTATTACTTTCAACTTTTAGAGAACTATAATCCTGTTTGGATTTGTTGTTTATTTTTAGGGGATCAGCTTTGATACCGGATGATGAATTTGAAAAATTTGGTATGATGAAACTGAAAAATGAAATTTACCACAATTGGTGAGCTAATAGTTTCCCCATCTTATCCCCAGATTCAGATGAATCAGATCCAGTGTTGGGCACGTTACTTTGAAAAAGTGTTATTAGTTAAAGTTACTAGTTACTTCTTTAAAAAAGTAACTGAGTTACTAACTGAGTTACTCCACTATAAAAGTAACTAGTTACCAGTAAAAGTAACTATTGCGTTACTTTTGTGTTACTCTCCCCCGAGTCCAGAAGCCATAAAGAGGTTATATGATTTCTTTAGTTTGTGAAAAGATTTTAACCCTTGGTCATCAAAAGTGTCCCCCAAGTTGAGAACTCCCTGATCAGACCAAGCCTTTAAAATAAAGGGTTTTCTTTCCAGTTTGCAAAAATGTTGTTATAAGATTCTGCTGTAAATTTAAATGCAGAAATTGCAGAAGTACTGTATATCGCCGGACCAGGACAGTGTTAGATACTATAGAACTGAATCTGAGCATTATCTCCTTTTTTTTGTTTTAAATAGCTTTGAACAGAATATCTTGCTATCAAAAATGGCTAATAAAATCATTAGAACAAAAATAAAAATCTTGTGAGCAGATTTATTTTAACTATTTTTGAGTGACTTTATTTGTAAGTACTAAGCAGTTCGTTAGTTTACAGTTTTATGAATATATGGAATGATCTTAATTCCCAAATATGTCAGCTCGGAGCAAATAGGGATGATGGGTAAGATATCCACTGATTTTTCAATGTCAGTCAGAGGCATCAGTAAGGATTTCGACCAATTAATCTTCACCCAATTAATCTTATATCCGCTTATACGTCTGAATTCATCAACTAAATTAAGGTACTGAGGAACAGAGACTGAGATGTTTAATAAAAATAATATAATAAAATCATCTGCATAAAAGGAACTGGAGTGACTTTCTCCTTGATGTCTAATTGGTGACGTACATCATCATCCGCTATGATTTATGAGCTCTAAGATTTACAGCTGGGAATTTGTGAAATATATTATTCACCTCTGCGGGGTTAGTATGAAGAACACTCTCTGCATCCTTAATGCAGCAATCGATGATAGCGCTTAGCTATGTTTTAGCCTTAAAAGCAGGAAGCCTGGATGGGTGCTTGCCATTAAAATAATAGTTCTGTCTTGTACGGTTAATAATAGATCTAGCAGTTTTTCCAATTGTTTATATTTTGTTTCTGAAAAATGTTTTTTTTTTTTAATATCCAGTTCCAGCTATTTAATTCAAGCCTCAAGGTTATTTAAATTGCTTAACCTGGGTTCAGTTATAAATAATGCAAAAGAAATACAAATTTCACTTAGAAAACATTAGGTTGTTTCATAGAGAATCTTATCATTAACCTCAGGGCCCAGTTTTTCTTTAATAAATGCAAAAAGCTTGCTGCACAGCTGCTCAGTGAAATCAGAATTTGATTTAAAAATGTAGTTTTCATGCACCATCTTTATGAGCAATGGGAGTGAGAGATGGGGAAAAAAGTTACAGCTTGCAGAAGCAAAGAGAGTCAGATTCTAACAAAAAAGTGAGATTTCATCATCAACATCTGCCAACTAACTTACAACTAACTAACTAATAACTAACATTCTACAAACCATTTAAAGTAAACTAACTCCATTGTTTTTTCATTTATTTTAATTTTGCAGCTCTCTAAAACTCAAAGGACAAAGTGTTTTCAGAGATACAGCCTTAGTTGTAAAGATATAGCACTGAGTGCTAGATAAAGTTCGCTCTATATCATAAAATCTGATGTGAACGACACCTGCTTTGACCGATGTTCTGTCAAGTTGTGCTACCTTGTCAAATCATGCCTCTCTAGTGTAAATTTAAGGTCTTAGTAAAATGCGGAATCCACCGGAGATCCGGTTTAAACCTATTGTTACCTACACAAAATAGCTAAAGTTAACTAGCTGCTGTAAACATAGCTGTAAGCTCTTTAGCTGAAGAGACAGTGTCGGCTCTACTGCAGTCCTGGCTCAGCTCTGTTCTGTCTGTGGGTGAGGCCATGAATACTATTTTACGGGTTGATGTAGATACGGTGCTTTTCCTCGGTAATCAACTCGTTTTTCTGATTATTTTTTTTTATTATTAGCTACTGCAGACAGTGGAGGTTGGGGAACAGTTTCATATGCAGCATCAAATACAACTCTATAGAGAGATCTATAGAATTTCAAAAAAGAACAAGAAAAAGTGGAGACACAGCCCACGTAACTGATGGTGATTGGATGTAGTAAAGTTTGTTAGTCTGCTAACTAAAAAAAATGCAGTGTGACAAACACATAAACCTTGGTGTGGACTTGGTCCAGATTTTCAGATGTGAAAATGCCCTGGCTGGAAACTGGCTGCTGATTGGTGTAAGATACGTAGAGACAGGACTGGCTGTCCAGAACAGTCACAGCTGGTTTAACACTGGTTGAATGTGATGAAAACATTTTCTTTTTTCTCGCTCTGGGGTGAGGCATCGCCCCAATGAAGAAAGGCAAGTTTCACGTTTCTCCAAGACAAGGGTATTTAATTAGAATTCAGTATGGTCCAATTAGAGAAAACTTCATCAGGCCAAGGTCATCGTCAATTTTAATTTGTGTTGTGATTCAGTGCTGTATCCTGTATACTGAAGAACCCTAGTAGTTCTGTCAGTTACAAACACTATTGAGTATATTTCAACAATATGTATTGTTTTAAATAGGCCACACAATACTTACATTATTGACTTATCATACAATAAATGGAAACACCCTCAATAATTTAACTTATCAAGTCTAGTAATGTGAATCAAAATGCTATATTTATTCTATTTAATTTTATTTATATTAGATTTAGGCCTGCCTGTCATGATAATTACATAAATGACAAATCATAAAATATATGGAGAAATGTTTGCTGAACTTTTGCTGCCAGAATATCAACTTCGTTTAAAAACAGCAGTTTTATTTTATTAAATATTACTACTGTTAGTATGTTTTAAAAATGTAGTATTTCTTTTTCTGGTGCGCACCATTTAAAGTAGCCTTTCTTGCTTTATTTTCCGACTGCAGCTTCTCACTGTGTAAATCGCCTGTGTGGCTCCGCACTTCAGCATCTGCACAGATCTGATTGGTAGAGGAGAGTGTGATTGGTCTGTGAGTTCCGCCGCTTTAAATGAACACGGTCAGAATTAAATCCTTCTCAGTAGTTTATCAGTTTGGGTCCGGATTGAACAACGTCTGGGTCCGGACCCGGACCGCGGCCCGCCTATTAGTGACCCCTGCTCTAGAACATAGACAAAACACCTGTGCTTGTTATTTTCAGTACAAATACAATATCCTGTCTCCGGTGGCCAGATTTGAGAAAAGCTCCATCCTTTATTACCCTCCAGCGAAGCAGCAAATGCTTCCTGCTTTGCCTGGACTTGTCTTCAGTCGAGTATTTTTCTCAAAGTTCATCCACACACTGCCTGCTAGCCACAGATTACTGTTCATTTCTCTGACCAAGACTTGCACTACGCTTTACCTCTCTTTCCAAAAGGTACCCCTTCTGCAACAACCAACCCACCCCCACCCGCCGACCTACACATAGATTTATATTAGAACTACATATTCTATGACTCGACTTAGTTATATGAGCTTTTAATGCACATTAACAGCCCAAAAAAAAAAATACAGCTACAAACAACAAAATCAGTGCTTAATTTTCCTACAAGTACAGCCGGCCAACAAATATCACTCATTTGTATGCCTACAAGATCAGCCAAGGTCAGCCAAAACATTAAGTACACACAAAAACTCACTAGTCAGATGGCCTGTTATTGTGAATTAGTTTCACATTGAAGGGCAGCCTTTAAAATGGCTTTTTAATATGATATGACACAATATTTGTCTGATTTGCAGCCGCACTTCAATTATAGTTAGCCAACTATTGAACCAATCCAGCATGAGAGCCATTTTACACTAAGCAATGCGTAGCCCCTTTAGCACAGCACTGAGAAGGGGTTAGACAGTCATGGTCCCTCCCCTGTAGTGAAAATCATGAATCTGATTGGTTAGATTTTCCTGCGACTTTGCTAATAGATTCATTACTACACTCTTCTCAAAATCAGGAGAAGGGCCACGAGCAGACACACAAGGGGGCAGAAGCCATTTTAAAAAGCTTTGATTGGTTAGAACAGCTGCCAGTCAGATAAGAGTCCTGTAGCAACTGAAAAACACAGACTAATGCTTTGAATTAGATGCTGTTTTTTATTTTAGTTAATTTATAAAACAAATGCTTATAGTTTATTTCCTGATTAAATATTATGTAATGATTTACATTCACCTATTGTCACCCCTTCTCTGCACACCACTTTTGTAAATGCACTGAATTTCCTCACAAACAATCAATGCCATGCTGGCCTTTCTCTCACTCAGTCAAAGCCCTGCCTAAAGTCACTTTTTAACCTCATCATAACGACCTTGTTAGGGTAGTCTGAAAGTCACGGTACAATGCAGAGAGTGCAGCAGTAAATTCAGGATGAGTCAGGAGACAGACTGCTGAAGGGGAAACAACCTTGATGTCCAGCTGGGCAGCAAAACACACTCGTTCTCATTATCATACTGCAGAGGAGAGAGAGACCATTTCTCATTCTCACTGCAGTCCTTCACCCACTGATAATGTCTGTTTATGGTAGAATATGTACAACAAGCGCTAGAATCTAACAAGATCATTTATTTCTTTGAAGAAATTTAATTTATATCGATACTTTAAAGTGTGTGAACCATGTAGACTTTTCTATATTCCTGCACAAAAACAGATTTTCTCACAATTCTTAAAAGTGTTCTCATTGGTCTGTTTCTGAGATCAGTGTTATTGCTATAATTACTGTTATTGTTTTCTGTGAGTCCAAACCATGATACTACCACCTCCATGTTTCACAGATGGGGTTAGGCTTCTTGTTAAAACTGGACAGATCCATTTTCTCAAAACATTCCCCAAAACATTGTTCCAGTAGCCTTCTGGAAACAGTTTTTTTCCCTTATTAAACTTTTCCATGCACACCCTTCTTGTTTTTCAGTGTTCCTCCCATTTTGGACTCATGAACATTAGCATTAGATAACGAAAGAAAGGCCTTCAGTTGCTTAGACGTTCCCTTTAGGTTTATTTTTGACATCACATACTCTTACTTGCCTTGCTTCATTTATTAAATGAATCTGATTCATTAGATTGTCCTGCGACTTTGCCAATATACTCATTTTTGCACCCTTCAAAAAATCAGAAGAAGGGTCATGCAGACAAAAGGGGGCAGAAGCCATTTTAAAAAGCTTTGATTGGTTAGAACAGCTGTCAGTCAGATAAACCATCATACTACCACCTCCATGTTTCACAGATGTGGTTAGGCTTCTTGTTAAAACTGGACAGATCCATTTTCTAAAAACATTCCCCAAAACATTGTTCCAGTAGCCTTCTGGCAACAGTTTTTTTTCCCTTATAAAACATTTCCATGCACACCCTTCTTGTTTTTCTGTGTTCCTCACATTATCTAACATTTGCATTATCTAACATGATCTAACATTAGCATTAGATAACTGGACGTTTATTTTTGACATTACATACTCTTACACGCCTTGTTTTATTTATTAGGAAACCATTCTATAAATAACAAAAATTTGTTTTTCATGTTTAACTTGTCCTCCATATAATTGTATTACCAGCCAGTTGAATCAAATATTTAAAATATTTTCAATAGATTAAATGATACATAAAACTTGTAAAATATCTGGAAATAAAAAACACACACAAAAAAAATTATATATATATATAGATATATATGAAAATTAGATTTTCCTTAGGCACAGAAAAAAGGCACATCCACTTGCAGATGGCTCAGTTATGGACGTGGCTGGGATATGTGCCAATATCTCCTTTACTCCCCCTAGGAGATCCTCTTTGATTCGATAACTCTGATTGGCCTTGCCAGAGCAGCTTGTTGGAGTTTATTTTTATGTTCTGCCACAGTGGTAAGTCTTGGCTTGTCCTGAATCACCTTTTGTACAGCAAACCTTACTTTAATTCAAAGTGGGATATGACTGAGTTGGTGAGTATTGTTCCTCTACTTGTTTTTCTCTCTTCAGTAATGTCTTTTCTTCTTTGCTGGGTTGGTGAGGTAATTCCTCACTGAGTGATCTATAAGATCTGCATGGAGAGGTGAGTTCATGTGAGGTGGGACCAAGTTTCTGAATTATCTGAAAAGGACTAGAGGCTTTTTATTTTATATCGTAGCTTGTTTTTCTTGTCCAAATCACTTTGTCTCCACTGATTGGCCAGAGCTGTCTGGTGCAGGAGCAAGAAAGTAAAATACATGTGGCTGCAAGCAGTGAACGCTGCACATACTGCATTCAGCATGTAAACAGCATGGAGCAGCAGCGGAGTGTTGAGAATTAAAAGGTTAAAACATTGTCTTATAATCATGGAAATTATCAATTAAGGGTTAAAACATTGTTGCCCTATAATCATACAAAATACTTAATGAAAAACCAATCAGTATAATCCATTAGTGATTTTAATAAGGTTTAATCAATATGTTAATCAATCAATATGTTACCTGTATTCAAAAGGGAATTATTTAGCCCCTTGTAATCTTCATTCATGTTGGTGATCATATGTTAACAGACACAGTACTCTTTAGAATCATATAACAAATGTAGTTTAATTAAGTTTGCACAAGACTGTTTCATAACACATGTGTAGCCATCTGTGGTTAGACCTTGAGAGTGAGGAAGGCTGACCCGTCCCCTCAGACCAAGATAACGAAGGAACTTCAACTGAAATTATGTTGCAAAAACCAGGCGGGAGGACAATAGATTTATTATACTGGAGATGCAGGTGCTGGGGAGACATGGCGTCATGTTAAGATAAGATGCAGTTCATGGGACCAAGGACAAATCCCAAAAAAGGTTTGGGGGACTGTCCAGCCTTCTTCACTCACACCATAGTGGGATGATCTATATAATCTTGTGTATGTCTTTTGGTTTTCGAACATTCTCCTTGACTCTCTGAGCGGAGCATTGTTCCCGGAAGATCTTCTGAAATAAACTGTTAAGTTTGCTGAAGACTTTGGTATCCTGACTCTTCTTCACTTCTCTACTCATCTCAACCATTTAAAAGAATTCAGGGGGAACGCACTGGAAACGGCGCTGTAAGGGGTAGTGCGGATTTTCCCAACAGGAGACAGAGCTTTTTTAGCGGCATTTGGCTAATATATCAGATTAAACTCCACCTTCAGCAGTTTAGCTCAAATAAAAGTAGAATATTTGCTAGCTGGATTGAAGACCAGATAACTAACTTCTAACTAATTCCAGTTGAACTGCTCCAGAGTTTGTTTGGGCTCACTGGTTGCTGGTCTTGTTCTGATTGTTTTGGTCCAAAAAAATCAATTACTGTTTTCACACCTGCTCAATCAAACCGCACTAAGGGTACAAACGAACCAGAGACTGTTTTAACCGGACCAGACTGTACTGGTGTGAAAACGCCCTAAAACACTATTAAAACTTTATTCCAAAGCTCATCACCTCTTTTGGCAGACCCACTAATGGAATTTCCAATGGGATAGCTTGGGAAAGGCTGGTACAGTATGAAAAATGCATGAAATAAATTAAAAATAGTGTTCCTTAAATTTACTTTGACTTTTATTTGACCACAGAGAGTACAAAGCCAAATACAAATATATTAAGTACAAATAAGTACAAATATATTTCTATCCACAAGATGGCATGTGGAAATGGTGGGGTAAAATATGATACAAAAATAGATGACGTCAACTAGTGATATAATCATGATTTGGTATAAAAGCAGTATCTACAAAAGTATTTAAGGAGCAAAGAAAACTGTTGAAAACATTGTTACACATTGTTCCTGAAAGAAAGACTGAAATGTATTTGCATATTTCTCCCTCTACAGCCCGTATTATCCTTAAACTCTGAGTCAGAAGGAATTTCAGTCCAAAAATGGCAAGAACAGCTGTGATTTCCAATCCCTCAGACGGAACTGGATCAAGAACCATCGTTCAACAACAGCTGGTAGGACCACATGCGCAAGAGATTAATTTAGCAACCCTTGATCAACAACAAGCTCTACAATTATGCTACTGTATATGCACAACTAGTGCTTAACACACGTTAATGAGAGAAACAGAAGCCTTAAGTTAACCATGTCCAGAAGTGATGCCAACTTCTCTAAGCTCAGAAGCATTTGGGATGGGCCAGATATTTTTGGAGGAAATGTACGCTAAGGACAATCCAGTAGATATATAGTTTGCTTTGCGGATAAAAATGACCTGCTCAGAAAACTACTCTTACAATCATGTTTAAGTATGATCATTAGGGTACTTGTTATGCCAGTTATTTCATTACACCACTTTTTGAGTCGTCAGGTCATGGTGCCATTCACACTACATGACTGTTCTGGCTTTTTCACTACATGGCTGATCAGCATCAAGGGTCACTAATTACACGCGTTTTCACAGTAAGAAATCGCTGACTCATCTGGCGGCTCTCCAAAACTATGTTTTGTCACAAGAACACGCCGGAACTAAACGCACACAAACTGTAATGCTAGTGTCTGTACTGTGTAAACATGTTTGCTGGAAAAAAAAATTGAGAAGAGAGACCACGTAAAAATGATATGTTTCTCTGATTTAACCCAACTTAAAACCTCTTGAATATAATCAAAAGAAAGATGCATGATTACAAGCCATCAAACCAAGCTGAACTGCTTGATTTTTTGCACAAGGAGTGTTAAGCATAAAGTTATCCAAAAGCAGTGTGCAAGACTGGTGGAGGAGAACATTCCAATGTAGCCGAATTGTGTGTGCGCCTCAATCTCTTCTCTTAAGCCTTGACACACTCTGCATCGTGACAGAAGGAATTGAGAGACTGGACACGCTCTTGCATATATTCGTGGCTTTACTTTCCCTCCTGTGCATAAGAGTAGCAACACAGCAGAGAGTAAATTCTCTGTACCCCTCTTACACACACATTAGCAGCTGTAAGAGGAAAAGCACACCATTTCAGCTTAACTGGTAGCTGCGCTTCCGTTAACTCCATATAGTCTTCTATACTAATTAAAAATCACTCTGTACACACATTAACTACATACACAACCCTCAATATATAACTCGAAGTACTAAAATACATATTTACTAGCAAACTTCATCATTTTAAGTGCTTAAACAACTTTTAAACAGCATTTCACAAAGAGCACTGTTAACACCCACCTCTACTCACCAAGATTTAGAGCGAACTGAGAGGAGTGGAGCCCAACACTGAAGCCGCATTTATGCTGCATTTACACTGCTCCGTCGCGACAACGCACAGTGACAAATCCTATTCATTTTCAATTTGAAGCATCGGCTCCATCAGACGCAATCGCGTGTACATCATGGGTCCGATGCGTCGAGTCCGAGGGATGCAAATGTGATGAAAAGTTGAGCCGAGGTGAACTTTATGCAAATAAATCCATCCAATGCAATGCATCTATCCAATCAGACAGCGGATGTTCGCCTGATACGTGTTTTCAACGCAGTGTACGAAAATATTTGGTAACACTTTACTTGGATGGTCCATTTTATGGCCTTGTTGATGCTCAACTAACATTCAACTAAAACTGAATAGAATGTCCATTAAATTTAACTTAACCCTATGTTGAATGTAAATGATTCAAAATAGAACCTAACTGTACACTTAACCCTAACCTTAACCCTTAATCAACCATAAAATCAAACCCTACACCTAACCCTAACCTTAACCCTTAATCTACCATAAAATCTAACCCTACACCTAACCCTAACCTAAACCCTTAATCAACCATAAAATCAAACCCTACACCTAACCCTAACCTTAACCCTTAATCTACCATAAAATCTAACCCTACACCTAACCCTAACCTTAACCCTTAATCAACCATAAAATCTAACCCTACACCTAACCCTAACCTAAACCCTTAATCAACCATAAAATCTAACCCTACACCTAACCCTAACCTTAACCCTTAATCAACCATAAAATCAAACCCTACACCTAACCCTAACCTAAACCCTTAATCAACCATAAAATCTAACCCTACACTTAACCCTAACCTTAACCCTTAATCAACCATAAAATCAAACCCTACACCTAACCCTAACCTTAACCCTTAATCTACCATAAAATCTAACCCTACACCTAACCCTAACCTAAACCCTTAATCAACCATAAAATCAAACCCTACACCTAACCCTAACCTTAACCCTTAATCTACCATAAAATCTAACCCTACACCTAACCCTAACCTTAACCCTTAATCAACCATAAAATCTAACCCTACACCTAACCCTAACCTAAACCCTTAATCAACCATAAAATCTAACCCTACACCTAACCCTAACCTTAACCCTTAATCAACCATAAAATCAAACCCTACACCTAACCCTAACCTTAACCCTTAATCAACCATAAAATCAAACCCTACACCTAACCCTAACCTAAACCCTTAATCAACCATAAAATATAACCCTACACCTAACCCTAACCTTAACCCTTAATCAACCATAAAATCAAACCCTACACCTAACCCTAACCTTAACCCTTAATCAACCATAAAATCAAACCCTACACCTAACCCTTACCTTAACCCTTAATCAACCCTAAAATCAAACCCTACACCTAACCCTAACCTTAACCCTTAATCAACCCTAAAATCAAACCCTACACCTAACCCTTACCTTAACCCTTAATCAACCCTAAAATCAAACCCTACACCTAACCCTAACCTAAACCCTTAATCAACCATAAAATCAAACCCTACACCTAACCCTAACCTTAACCCTTAATCAACCCTAAAATCAAACCCTACACCTAACCCTAACCTAAACCCTTAATCAACCATAAAATCAAACCCTACACCTAACCCTTACCTTAACCCTTAATCAACCCTAAAATCAAACCCTACACCTAACCCTAACCTAAACCCTTAATCAACCATAAAATCAAACCCTACACCTAACCCTAACCTAAACCCTTAATCAACCATAAAATCAAACCCTACACCTAACCCTAACCTAAACCCTTAATCAACCATAAAATCAAACCCTACACCTAACCCTTACCCTAACCTTAACCTAAGCTTAAAATCTAACCCTAACCCCAATCCTAAAATATTAAGATAAGCGTTTGGATTAGAGTTGAATGTAGGGAATCTTTTACTTTCACCTTTTAGTTCATTTGCATTTAATAGACATGTAGTTGAATGTTATTTGAATGTCTGTTGAGCATGAAAGAGGCCATCAAATGGACCATCCAAGTAAAGTGTTACCAAATATTTTAGTTCTGCTTTTAAGCGTTTCCAGAGAAGCATAGAACAGAAGTTTCAGACTTCCCTGTGCTTTATGATCAATTCCTGCTGAATTACAGGGACTCTGATTATCGTAATACAGCATGGAGAAAGGCTGGTGGGTTTCTAAAATATTAATATATAATTTAATTGGAAAAGTTTGCTGTGCTTTTTTCATTAAAGCTTAATCAAACATTTGGTACCACTTTAAAATAAGACTACCTTTATAAAGGCTTTATAAATGGTTTACAATTTCATAACAGTTACAGTTTATTAATGTCACTAATTAGGTTGTAAATGCCTTAAAAATCATTAATAATCAGTTATAACACATACATAGAAAGTGCAACAATATAGATGGCTGTGAGTTCACTATTTGACAAACAACAGGTCATTGTTGCCCTTTCTACATATGTGTTATACCTGATTATTACACAAATTGCACAAAAATTACAAATATAAAATCAATAAAAGCATAAAATACTGTCAAAAATAACAAAGATAGTTAGAGAGGGATTTTATGTGACACATAAAATTAAAAACTGTTATTGTTCTTTTCTTATCCGCTACACCAAGATGCATGTGAATTTTTGTACCAGGAGTAAAGGCATAAACTTATCCAAAAGCAGTGTGAAAGACTGGTGATTTCTGAACTCTTAAAACTTTATGAATATGCACTTGTTTTCTTTTAATTATCTGAGGTCTGAAAGCTCTGCTTCTTTTTTGGTATTTCAGCCATTTCTCATTTTCTGCAAATAAATGCTCTAAATGACAATATTTTTTTTTTTTTTTGGAATTTGGAAGAAAAGTTGTCTGTAGTTTATAGAATAAAACAGCATTTTTTTTATTTTACTCAAACATATACATATAAATAGCAAAATCAGAGAAACCGATTTAGAAACTGAAATGGTCTCTTATTTTTTTCCAGAGCTCTATACAGGCATTTTTCTTTGCTTTTTTAGTAAAATACATTGTTAAATACATTGTTGCTATATGTTTATCAAATTAAAGAAATACTCAGATCAAGCACTTCATTACTATTTTTAATTTAATTTCTATTTTACTTAAGTGTTTAGCTATTAGATTAATTCAACCCCATTCATAGAGGACTTACGGGCAAGCTCCTTTTAGCATTTAACAGTTATTTCCTGATATAAACGGGGGTAACAGAAAGTGGCCAGACTCTCCATAAACAGTTCTGACCATGTAGAAGATAAGTAAATTGGACACATGGCTCACTTTTTCTATATGATCCCTTTGGCTGCAGGTAGCTGCTGGTATTGACTCCAAGTCACAGACTGAGTCGGATATTAAACATGCTAAATATTTGCTGGGTGTCTACGACTTATTGTCTCAGAGCAGAGTTTTTGTCATTGACTAAAAAAATGAGCTAAAATCGCATTACTTGTGTTTTTTTACTCGTTCTAAGTGTGTGACGAGACATTAATATAGAGGAGCTGTTGGGGAAGCTGGGTGTTTTCATTTTTAAATTGCTGTGATTGTATTGGGCTGGTCAAGTATAGGGAGACTCTGTCCATGTAGGTGGTATTGATGACTGTACATCCAAACAAAGTTCTTTTAGTCTTTTTTAGTCCTTCGGTTTTAGACTGGTCCAAACTTTCAGGTGAAAGTTTTTTTTTATTTATTTTATCAGGCATTATCACACCTACCATTAGAGAAAAAACTATCAGAAACATCAGATAACCAAAAAATGACTTGGGCTTGTTTTTCTACATAAAACACTCTTGCTACATTACATTTTGCACCACATTATACTGTAGCCCACTCTCCCCTACTTTCTGGCCATTATACTGTAGTGGAGAGTGGGTGCTGTAGTGCCTTGAAATGCGGCAATGAAGATTTTCTGACATAAAAGCAGCAGCAGTGAGTCGTTATTTATAAGGAAGCGGGTCAGGGACAATCTGCGACAAGCCAGTCCCGTCCACGTCAGGGACGTCCCCTGAAACAGTGGAGCAAACAACTCGTCCAACATTGTCTCATTAGTCTGAGTTAAAAATCAATCCTGCCTCTCCAGAGCTTTCTTTTACTTCACCCCAAAGAGCCAGGCTGGCATTAACTCACCAGCAGCCCAATAACGCCCACGGCACTGCGGACCACCATTATTATACTCAAACAGCTTGAACAGATGCTGCACAGCGTGTGAGCGGAATAAAGGATGACTAAGTTTGAGAGCTGTGGCATTATTTTATTTTTAGTTAGTTAACATAAAAAATTCAGAATATGCAGCCATTCCTCTCTCAATCTCCATTATTGCAGTATCTCCCCTTTGTATATACACATTTGAACTGTAAACTGATCATACAAGGTTACCTTAGGGGATAGCTTTGGAACACTAACATTTGTATAAGTTGTGAGATTATAGCTTGAGAGTGAGGTTGATGCCTTGCGATGGATTGGCGGCCTGTCCAGGGTGTATACTGCCCTCAGCCCGATGCCGGCTGGGATAGGCTCCAGCACCCCCCCCCCCCCCAACCCCCCCCCCCCCCCTGCGACCCTTAACAAATAAAGTGGTTGACGAGAAGTGAGTGAGTGAGTGAGTTTGAACATTGGCCAGTGTGCTCATGGCAAGGCTACATGAACTATGAGACTTGGAATGAGTTGGATTGGGAATCAGATGGATGGGACATGGATGGGAACAAGGAATACATAATGACTTTGATCAGTAATGTCTGGCTAGAATTTTCAGTGTGTCACAAGTAACTTTGGTAGTGCAACTTTTATGGTTTGGGTGTGTATGATGATGTTTAACCATGTAGATTCCACATTGAACTGGTGACACTAAGCATTAACAGTATCAGTAGGGGGTAGGTATGTCCAGTGTGGCTTTACAGGTATGAAGATGGTCAAATTCCTTATATATAAAAGTCTGTTTGCTTGGAGTCCATCTTTGCAACACCATTGTGCAGGTACTGTATCTGTATTCATACAAGACCAGCTTTCCAATGCAATGCAATGCAGGGAGAGACCAAAATACTGGAAACTAAATGTTAAATAATGCTGCAAAATATGAGTTAGTTTTACTTATTAGGGTAATTTGGGAAACTGAATAATTTGAAATGGTTAAGTAAATATAACTGCTATTTTCAGGACATGTTTACTTACTATTTTAGTGTATTTAAAACACTGTTTTATTTACTCAATTTGGTTGAGTCTTGCCTGTCTCCATGTTTTTTTTCCATCTCCTCATGTTTTCCTAGCCGTGTGCTTCCTTGTCTCCATCTTAGCCTATTCCCATGTGTCTCATTTGTAACTCTGCTACCTTGTTACCTTCCCCAAGTGTTTTTAAATTACTGATAAAATCTGCGGAAAATGCTACTTGCTACGGTTGCTGCGCTTGCGCAGATCTCCACATCAAGGGTGGATTCCTCTCTAACATGCTAACTTTCTGCACAACCAGCTTGCTGACTAGCTCTTATTGTTGAAAGGCAGGTCTTTATCTGTCAACAGACACCTTGCAGAGTTTATATTTCAACAACTGGCTGGTCTCCTTGTTAACTGAGTGCAGGTAGTTTCACACTTTTTCTGTGGACACTTTTGAGTCTTTATTTACTGATATGATTTGGTTTTTGAAACATCATATAAATATGTTTGAAGCACTAAAGGTGAATAATATTGGTTGGGGAAGGAGATGTCACTTTTTAGGTGTTTTTCTCAATGGGTTTCTTGTAGATTTAGCTTTACCACACTGGGATCTGATCACTATTTTTAGAAAGAGTAAGTTCCGCCCTTTCTAACCATATATGGATTATGTTTATGAGTGAAGGGATTCCTGAGTAATTAAGCTGAGAACACAAGGTGCGATTTTGGATGGAAAATCCGTCCGTAGGGTTCTAAGGGTTAATGGTTATGTTTAAGAATTTACTGTAGGTTACTGTGGTTTATGTAAGGGAAGAGAGAAAATGCATATTTTCTTTAGGGTCCTTGAAAGGGTTGTGCTGGCTCTGCCTGTATAGGTATGAGCACAGATGCCAGCTTTTGACTCTGACTGATTTTTTTTTTTTCCAGATAAGACTGTGAAAGGTTGAACTGTTGTTTTCAACTGCATTTCTACTGGACATTATTGTCTGTTGATTCTGATAACTCTTCTGAGCATGTTGTGAAACGTGTAATTCCCTGCTGGTGAAGTCTCAGACCGCTGCAATAAATCGAAGAATAATGGTCGTGTTTTGTCTGACACTCTCTGTGTGTTATTACCTGACCTCCATATGATGATGTCACTCTGTTCCTACCTGCTGATTGCATGTTAACCGCTTCTCGCCACTCTTTCATTCACGAAACTGTAAGCATCTTGTTTCTATCAATTCCACACTGCGGCATTGTTCTGAGAAAGAGCTACTGAACGTGTGGGTACTTGACAGATCTCTCAGATACAGCCTATTATTTTCACATTCCCTGACGGGCTATAAAACCAGTGTGAGAGCCTTATTAATCTGATATAAGTTCTCACAATTTAATCTTCAGCTTTATTGAGACTGCAGTGCTTCTTAATAGACGTACTACTACCTTCATAACACCACTACTGAAATAGAAACACCCGCCTTCTGCTTCTACTTCCTGGCCACTATATTGGAAACACCTACCTACCTACTTGGTGATGGCCACTTTATTAGAAACGCCTACTTAATTTAAGCTTCCACTCACTGGTGGCCACTTTATTAGAAACACCTACCAACCTTGTGCTTCCACTCACTTGTGGCCACTTTATTAGAAACACCTACATACTTTGTGCTTCCACTCACTTGTGGCTACTTTATTAGAAATGCCTTTAAAAGTAGTGCTTCTACTCAATGGCCACTTTATTAGAAACACCTACTGTACCTTGTGCTTTCACTCACTGGTGGCCACTTTATTAGAAACACCTACCTACCTTGTGCTTCTACTCTCTGATTGACACTTTATTAGAAACACCTACCTACTTTGTGCTTCCACTCACTGATGGCCACTTTATTAGAACCACCTAGCAACCTTGTGCTTCCACTCACTGGCCACTTTATTAGAAACACCTACCTACCTACCTTGTGCTTTGTCTCACTGGTGGCCACTTTATTAAAAACACCTACCAACCTTGTGCTTCTACTCACAGGCCACTTTATTAGAAACCTACTTAATTTGGGCTTCCACTTAATGATGACAACTTTATTAGAAACCCTATCTAATTTGTGTTTCCTTTTATTGGCCATTTTATCAGAAACCCTGTACATTAAAACTTTTAGCTGCACACCGGCCGGGTGCAGCAACAAGAGAAGTTTTTCTGATAAATTGGCCAGGTATTTTTATTTCTCTGACCACCTGGCACATTGCCCACTGATATAATCCCAATTACCACAGTTAAGTAATATCCAGCAGAAAACAGCGATGTGTGAATCAGACCTCCTGTTGCGTCTGTGTGAAGTACCCAGCAGGCTGGGATGGCTCAGATCTATGGGATCTCACAGGTTCACAGCTTTATTGATTGATCACAACAAAGAGTGAACACTGGACCCCTGTGTGCTTAATTACATCTGTATCCATCTGTAGGTGGTTTACAGCACCTGTGATCAAACAGTTCCATCACTAGAATGAGATTATAGAGCAACATTTAATGACCTCCTGGCCCGTATGAATTATTTCAAAGCTACAGTACAATCAACACAATACTGTGTATATTTTTCCCTGTATGCTTTGTAAAGTGTTTATCCAGTCATTGGATTAGGTAAACAAACTAATGGCCAGTTCAGTACAGTAATGAAGCATAATTTTATATTATTTATAATATTTATAATAATGACTTAAGCCACATAATGCTATTTTACAGTGTTTACATAAGTGACTGTATATACTTAAGTATAAAGTATAAAGACACTGTAGTTCCATTCCTTGCTGTTCCATAGAAATGAACCCAGAGTCTGCACAGTAGAGACCAGAGGCAAAGCAAAACTTGCCTACTCATTTGGTAGAACTGCCCATTTCTCCCACACCAAGTTGAGTGTCTCAGACTGCCTTCATTGAGTTTACCAGAAAAGGACCAGAAACTGAGCAGTTTTTCCCTTTGGACTCTCAGGTTGTCCATTAAAATTGCAATTCATGTATGATATTTTTTAAGAGCACCGGATTATAAGTTGCACTATCAATGAAAGTCTATTTTCTAGTCTATTTTCATACATACACGCCTAAACCAACAATAACCAAAATGTAATTATTAAAAAAAAAAGTCAAACGAGCGCTGGATGTTAATATACACAGATTCTCTCCTGAAAACTGTTTATTTGGAAAAAAATAAAGTGCTTTTGTTTATTTACAGTAAGCTTAGAATTCCAGTATTTTGTCCAAGAGTAAGCGCTAGCCACGGTTAGCAGCATAGCCAGCCCCCATTAGCAGCCTAGCCAGCCCCGCTTTGCAGCACTTCCCTGCCCCGGTTAGAAGTGCTAGCCAACCCCAGCTAACAGCATAGCCAGCTGCGGTTAGCACTGCTAGCCAGACTCGGTTAACAGTGCTTCCCAGCCTCAGTTAGCAGCGTTTCCCAGCCCTGGTTAACAGCACTAACAACATAACCAGCCACGGTTGGCAGCGCTAACTCCCTTATACTCTGTAATTCATTGGAGTAGCTTTACTGCTCCTTACAACCTGACAAGTAAAATTCATACATAAGGTGCACTGACGATTTTTGGGAAATATGGTCCGAAAAAATGTGTATTTTAACATGGATTACTATAGATCACATGCTTTTATGCTAATATAAGACTTAGTAAAAAAAACACCACAATAATATATAATATCATTATAACTGACTAGCTAGTTAGCTATCTAAAGCTTGACTATAACTCAGCTACTCCATGTAGTTCAGACCAGAGACTGTAAAAAAGATGGATGCCCTGTCGCCGTTCCCATTCATTCAATGAAAATGAAGCCAAAATCTTCCTCCATGTTGGCGATCCTGAAACCCGAGTCTGTGCAGCAGAGACCAGAGGAGGGAGAAAGACTGTGGAGAGACAGTCTACTCATTTAAATAACCCCGCCCCTGAGTGCTGCGTCCACAGAGCTCACACAGTCTATGGTCCCACCCCGGCTAGGTGTAACCCAGCCCTTTTACAATAACCACACCTTTTTGAATAGAGCTGAATAACGTTTTAAAAAACGAATTCTGTGGGGATATAAAAATTTTACAATATAAGCAGAGGTTACACTAGCTGTTACATTTAAATAATGGAGGTAGAATTACAGTATATTAGAAAAAAACATGATTGAAAGTTGTCTGTTTTGCCATTGAAACCTATGGGGATGGGTGGGGTTACACAGCTTTCTGCAACCGAACAGCAGGGGGCGCCCGACCTGTGGTGGCTTCACTTTTGAGAGACGATGCTCTGTCCAGCTATACACAGTCTATGGTGCAGACGCTCTGTTATATCCAAGGCTGCCTGTCAATCACTTTAGTCACTTCATGTGTCGCCACATCTTCTTATGATATAGCAAATTAAGGGAAAAAAAACAGATTTCTTGTGGGAATATAAATAGTGTCAATATTAGCACAGGGAAAACGAACTGTGGAGATGGAAAGACAGTTTAGAAGAGAAAAATGAGATTGTGTCATTTATAATTAAAAACGTATATAGATGATTGGAGCTACACATCATACTGCAACCACTCAGCAGAGGTGCTAAACCTGTGGTGGCTTCACTTTTGAGAGATGTTGCACTATTCATGCTTTCTGTTTTACAATCATTGTTTGCTATTATGTGCTGATTTTTCTCAGTACACAGAGTTTTGTATTTGTAGAAACACAATCTGATTATTGAAACTGGTTTCTGCTTAGTCTTGGTGAGTCCAGAGGCCGCCTGCAATCATTGGGCAGACAGCAGACAGCATGGTAACACACACACACACACACACACATATATATATATAATTATTCTGGTCATGTTCATATCTCACTAAACAGTAACCAGAAAATCATACAGTAGCATTAAAGAATGTTTTAATATTCAAGATAAGAAGAATGTTCAATCAGTGTTTTGATGACAGATGAGGTCTAATTTTTGAAATGTGGCATTTCTGCAATTCCTTATGATGTCTGACATTTAAAATGCTCTACGTTTTTAATTCATTTGCTGTATATTTATTTATTTCTTAGTTATTATTTCATATGGACAGTCTTCTCTGAACCACTGTATGTATTGTTTATGTAATACATTTACATTTATCTTGAGTTATTTGCATTTACAGTACCACACAAAGGTTTGCACACACCTAAAGTCATCCAAACTATGAAGAAAAAAACTTTTAAAGTGTCAACAAGGCCAGGACAATGTGAGACAAGTGCTGATTAGAAAACACAGGTTTATTGGAAACACAGATTCGAATGGGATTAGTGTACGCAGGATAGCAGGTGAACAAAAGGGCAACATACTGTACCAAAACGTAGTGAGCCAGAAGCAGGGTCAGTACACGGGTCAAGAATCAGGATAAAAAGAATAAGGCAAGAGCTGTAAAGGATTAAGGTTGTGGGAGTAAAAAACATCCTAAATATGTTAGAAATGTTACAAATGAAGATCTGTTGCTTTTTTAATAGGCCGTCACTTTTTTACAGTAACTTCATTTCTACGTAAAGGAGGTGAGTGACAGGCTACGTGGTGAATGAGGTGACTGACTGAGACTGTGTGAGTTAAATTCAATATTTCTTTTCGTGTCACACTGAAGACAGTTATATTTACATCCTGATCTGTAAATACGGATCGGGGTCAGTCTGTGGGCACGGTGTTGGTGGAGCGGTGTGTAAGCTCTGACTGAGAGAGACTGTGAGTGATGTGGGCGGGGCTCACGGCAGCAGCCGCTGCAGCGCGGCTGAAGAGAGCCTGTGTTCATCTCAGAATCGCTAAAAGTCTCCAATAACACCACAAAAACTCTCTAGATTTGTCGGTAGTCGTTTTTTGTTTTTTTTTTACAAAAAAATCGCTAAAGGGGCTGAAAATTGGCTAAATATAGCAACAAAGTTGCTAAGTTGGCAGCACTGACTGACAGTCACACTGTCTACATTCTGATTAAGAACAGGGCTGCTCTCACACGCAGCGCCTCGCGCAGTGCCCTAGTGCCTGTAAATTTAATGGTCCAATGAACGTAATTTAAAAACCAGGACATTTCCTCACTTTTTAAAGAAAAACTCGGGACGCCCGGGACAGGAAGTGAAATACGGACATGTCCCGGGAAATACGGACGTTTGGTCACCCTAGTGTAACTAGAGGGTTAGTCAAGAGAGTAAACACAGAGCAGAAAAGAAACGGTAACAAAAAGGCAAGAGAGCAAGGAAAACGAGTCGTAACAGAATTAGAAAACTAGATAATACTCGGGAAATGGAGTTTTTAGGGGAAACATTGTCCTGAGCAGGCAGACTGACAGCTTTACACATCTTGTATGGATTTTCTTAGTCAGCTTCTTAGTCAGTTAACAGCTGTGCTGAATCAAGAGTTAATTACTTGAATTCCTTGCCTCTTAAAGTGTTTAAGAGCATCAGTCGTAAAGTTAAGAAGAGGTAGAGCTGGTATACAGTGAATAGCTCTATTTCAGCAATGTTCTAATCCAGATTATGGCAAAAACTACTCCGATAAATAAAGAAGTAAAAATAAGAAAGTCAAAGGCCGTCCAAAAGTATCCTCAAGTGCAGTCACAAAGACCCCTAAAAACCAGGAGTGAAAGTCCAAGAGTTACCTCTGTTGCACATGATAAATTAATCAGAATTTCCATCCTCAGAATCTGCTAATCTGTAAACAGCACCTCAGATAAGAGCACCTAAATACTTAGGTAGTGAGTTAATTAGAGGACAATAATAATAAGTCAAGATTGCAAAAAATATATGTAGCATATGCAGTGATATGGTAAGTGGAAGTGTGTGATTTAAAAAAAAATCTTAAAGGACTTAATGTTTCGTTCATTTGTGCATTCTGAAAAAATAGAATTATTAAAATATCAGGACATAAGAGGATTAGACAGACGTGATCTAACTCGGTCTGTATGGTTTTAAACATTAATTAAGACAGAGGCTTATCTGTTCCTCAAATAAAAACACTTCAGACCTACTTTTATCACTGACTGGTTTGGATTGCTTTGTATTTTCCCTTTGATAGAAATCCTGTGTGCCTGACCATCATAATAAAAATGACAGTAAATGACATTTTAATTTCATCCTCCAGCAGTTCTGAGATTGCTTAAATCCCTAGAGCTGACAAGCTGACAGTATGACTGTAAAGTGTTCAGTTCAAGGTTTTTAAAAGAGTTTTTAACAGATATCTTCCAAGAGGTTCTTCTCAACAGATGTTTCCCAGAAGTCAATGAGGGAGTATAGAGTATAGGGAGCCCTGTGGTTTCAGCAGCTGTTGTTCAGAACCTGCTGGAACTCCTTCAGGAAAACTATTCCAGATGCAATTCAGTTCAGCATGCAGCCTCTAATGTGCAGCAGTCTACTGTGCACCCTGCAGGTACACACGCCTGCCACAGACTCATCACCTGCTACGCGATCAGCGGTGATAGATTTTACCGCTTGAGCTATGCACACAGGCCTATTTCTTAAAGAACTAAAGATCCGTCCTTTCATGATGAAGTCCTGTAAAGATAGAACAGCACTGTGAGGGCAGTTTACATCACATTCTTTGACAATCATGCATGGAATTGCACATAAATGCAGCTCTTGGAAATATCAACCACCTGCAGCCGAGGTGAGTAATGGAGATAAAGGAGGTGACGAGGAGGTGACGAGGTGGTGGCAAGTGCAAGGATATTAATCACAAGGCTAAGGTGCTCCAAAAATGTTGAGTTGTGATTTCTTAACAATACTTGGCTATAATAGGTCGTGCCTGAGTGGTGCAGCGGTGTGAACTCAGTTGAGTGGCTTGCACAATTTTTTGCATATTTGCACTTTGTTGTCTACTAGTCTGTTTAAAAAAAAAATAGAATATTGAAAAGTTACTTTATTTCAGTAATTCACTTCAAAATGTGACTCTTATATTATATACAGTCATATGAAAAAGTTTGGGCACCCCTATTAATCTTAATCATTTTTAGTTCTAAATATTTGGGTGTTTGCAACAGCCCTTTCAGTTTGATATATCTAATAACTGATGGACACAGTAATATTTCAGGATTGAAATGAGGTTTATTGTACTAACAGAAAATGTGCAATATGCATTAAACCCAAATTTGACCGGGGCCCATATCATTTTATTGATTTGAATACTCTTAACTACTTTTTACTGACTTACTGAAGCACAAAATTGGTTTGGTAACCTCATTGAGCTTTGAACTTCATAGCCAGGTGTATCCAATTGTGAGAAAAGGTATTTAAGGTGGCCAATTGCAAGTTGTTCTCCTATTTGAATCTCCTCTGAAGAGTGGCATCATGGGCTCATCAAACAACTCTCAAATGATCTAAAAACAAAGATTGTTCAACATAGTTGTTCAGGGGAAGGATGCAAAAAGTTGTCTCAGAGATTTAACCTGTCAGTTTCCACTGTGAGGAACATAGTAAGGAAATGGAAGACCACAGGGACAGTTCTTGTTAAGCCCAGAAGTGGCAGGCCAAGAAAAATATCAGAAAGGCAGAGAAGAAGAATGGTGAGAACAGTCAATGACAATCCACAGACCACCTCCAAAGAGCCGCAGTATCATCTTGCTGCAGATGGTGTCACTGTGCATCGGTCAACAATACAGCGCACTTTGCACAAGGAGAAGCTGTATGGGAGAGTGATGCGAAAGAAGCCATTTCTGCAAGCACGCCACAAACAGAGTCGCCTGAGGTATGCTTTTGCTTTTGTTTCTGTTTGTGGCGTGCTTGCAGAAATGGCTTCTTTCGCATCACTATCCTAAAAATGATTAAGATTAATAGGGGTGCCCAAACCTTTTCATATGACTGTAGATATATTTTTTGTTGATGATTATGGCTTACAGCCAATAAAAAAAAACTAAAACCTGTGCCTCAGAAAATCAGAATATTATATAGCGGCAGTGGTGGCAGTCCTGCTGGAAAATGAAATTGGCATCTTCATAAAAGTTGTCAGTAGCAGAGGGAAGCATGAAGTGCTGTAAGATTTTGTGGGAAAACAAAACTGCACTGACTTTAGACTTGATAATAAAACACAGTGGATCAACAGCAGCAGATGACATGTCTCTCCAGAGATGTCATCTGCTGGTGTTGATCCACTGTGTTATATCAAGTCTAAAGTCAGTGCAGTGTTTTCCTGGAAAATCTTACAGCACTTCATGCTGACAACTTTTTTGGAGATGCAGATTTCATTTTCCAGCAGGACTTCCTGCAGGCACACCATGCTGAGAACGCCGGGCTTGAGAGGGGGAGGCCTGAGATGATCAGTGTCTAGATCCTGTGTAACTGCGGAGTAGGATCAGCGACTATGGAGACCCCAGAGCGAAGCCCTGGAGCTTTACAGGGGTAGACGGTGAGCAAAGAGACAGAGGTATGAGGGAAAAACTCAGAATCCAGGCAACCAGGTCTTGATTTATTGCAACATGGAAGCAGGAGTATCAGGTAAGCTCGAGAACTAAAGATCTAAGGAGGAGGAATTTAGGTAATCAGGGTGTGGTCCATCTTCCAAGATGTGTTATTTCTTAACCACACTTATGACGTTCCAAATAAATCAAACTGCTATTTTAAATTTAAACTGCTATGACTATATTAAATATTTAACAAGGAGTATTATTGTAACTGCCAGGGCATAATATGATTCATGTATTTGTTTTTTTATGGCTGCAAAAATGCTCTAATTTGGTGCAGTTATGAGTGCTAATTGCGCTAATTCTCTTGCGGAGAAACTGCTAATGTTCAGATACAGTTAAGTAAGCAAGGCAAATTTATTTCAGTACCTATTGTGCCACAAAGATAAATCAATTTTGCGATTACTTGTATAATTGTGATAACAGATATTTCCTTAAAAAACAAAAAAAAAACCCTCTAAAAATAAAAAAGGGAAATTTTGAGAAAATAAAATGCTTGAAAAAAATACTTGAAAAAAACACCCTGTGCAAAAAGGACAAGTCAGAACTGCGTTTGCTTGCGAAACAAAAAGTTTTATTACCTAATGTACATATAAACACTGCAAATGATAATTTATGCAACACTTTATTTCCATTTTTTTACAATTTACAATCTATGGTACGGCAGGTTGTAGTAAATATGTGCGTTAATGTACTGAACACTGTGAACATGAAGTGTCTGGTGACATCACTGATAAAAAATAACAGTAGGATGGTCTGTTCCTGCAAAACAAACTGCATCACATTGTGCTACGTTTCATTTACCTCTGAAGACGGATGTTGGAGCTGAGAGGAACATCACACCTGAGTTGACTTGCTTCCAGTGAAATAATATTACACAAATTCAAACATTAAAAAAAGCAGTCAAATAAAGACTTTTGAGTTTAACATAACAAATCTATGAGTCATTCACCAGTGTTTTTTTTTTTTTTTTTTGAAAGAATCAACCAAAAGTTTTTTTCACTTTTTATGTATCAGGTTTGCATTGACCCAGATTAGCACAGATAACACTATTGTTTAATCGCAGTTATATAGTATTTGGCACATCCAAACAGCATGGAAACATGTACACAGAGAGAAGTTGGATGGTACTGTGTGTACAACTGATTTAATTAGACACTATTAGATAGAACTGATAAACCGTATACTTGTAAACCGTAAACTTGGGGTTTGCAAGGCTTTCCTGTCTTTTTGAGTAGGAATTCTAACTTGTCGGTGCGTTCCAGTTTAAAAATTCCAACATCCAAGATTAAATTGGAAATGTTCCTATGCTTAGGTCTGCATTACTCAGCTGCAACAGTTTAGCGCTGCTAGATTTGAAAGATGTCTTTTGGTCACCACCAAGTCTTAGTTCAATATATGTGACCAATAGGTTACTAAGAAGAAGTCTTGATATACTGTAGGAAAGTCCTACTTAGACTGCAGCCTTGGCTGTGGAACAAAGTCCATAGAACATACTGTAGAAATATCCTTTCCTGGATAAGACTGATGACTCCTTTTAAGGTCATTTGCCACAAAATAAGGCCAAGTTCTAAGTGATTAGTCCTGGAATATCACTGCCCTGCATGGTGCTCACACATTCAGATCCCAGCACACATCCAGATCCCAATTCAGATTCAGTTTTTTTTTTTTTTTTACAGATGCTCTGGATTTAGAAATCAGATTTCAAAACATATTTTGCTTCAGTCACAACACAACAAACAATGAACTCATCAAACCCAGAGTGATGGAATGCAGGAGTCCAAGAACAACGGCAAAGGTTGATATCGAAAGGTTGACACAGCGCACAACTGATATATTTGTGATGTCCAGACAGGCAAATCCGATAGGTTTGAGAATCAAAGCCTGCAAGTCTGAACGCAGCCTAACTGACCCAGGATTACCTGAGGATGGGCTTGGAAATCAGTTTATCATAAATAGTGTCATATGTGTTGGTTTGAAGGCAACTGGGACACAACTGTAATCCAGGTTTACCTTCTCTGGTGCCCACACGGTTGACCAAGCATCACCTCAGTTCCCTCTAGAGTGGTAAAAGGAGACCAAAAGTGCCACTTTGGCTGCCCTTCTTGTGGAGAAAAAAGTGATTGAGTGCCTGCTAGGGTGCCCTTCTTGCAATGAATGTTAATGATGTGCCCTCTAGATCAAGAAATTTAGAATGTCCACTGAGATCAACTGAGATCTCTTCTGTCCTTCAAATAGCCTGAGTTCACCACTGGCTTCAAGCACTAGTGTGTTCAGTTCCTCAGGCTCTTTCGACACCAGTTAATTTACTCCAGATCCTCCAGCACCAGTTCGTTCTGTGTCTCTCCATTACAAAACTCTCGTCTCCCATTCAACTGAGTGCTCCCATTTTCCAATCTTCCGTCCACAAACACCCGATTCCGTTTCCACGTCCCCTTCCTCCGATACGTCTCTCCGGCTGCCATTGCCACAGTAGGTTGAGGTGGCATCTCCACCAGACAGAGTCCAAACTTGAACGCTGCTTGGAAGCCTCTGCGGAAGTTCTCGTTGAAGTAGCCGTAGACGATGGGGTTGATGCTGCTGTTGAAGAAAGCCAACCAGTGAGCGAAGGGGAAGATGTAGACCGCTATAACGTTTAACTGACTGGAGCTCATGTTGCCGTAATCGGTCAGCAGGATGATGATCCACAGGGGCAGCCAGGACACAGTGAACAAAAGCGCCACAATCAGGAGCATGTTGACCACGCGGATCTTCCTGCGGTACACTCGCCGGCCCTCGTCCTCGGCCTGGGCGTCACGGATGGAAGCGGGAGATTTGAAGAGTTTGAGGGCGATGCGGGTGTACATGATCACGATGAGAGTGACAGGTGCCAGGTAGATGTGCAAGAACAGCACCATGGTGTAGATCTTCCTCATGCTCTGATCTGGCCACGCCTCCCAGCAAGTGTACAGCGGGTATGTGGCGTTGTCCCGGTCCACCATGAAGTGAAAGGCATCGTGGGAGACGGTCAGCGTGACCGCAGAAGGGCACATGATGATGATGGCCAAAGCCCAGATGAAGGCGATGGTGATGATGGCCTGGCGCAGGGTGAGTTTCTGCTGGAATGGGTAGACGATGCAGCGAAACCTGAAATACAAGATGACACTAAAATATAAATTCACTACTATCTTAGGGTTCATAAAAGCATGGCCATGAACTTATTGTATTATATTATTTAGTCTTAGTTATGTCAATTAGTTAGACCTGAAAAGTGCAAAACATAAATAAACAGTAAAAGGCAACATTTTTAACACTTCTGTTGTCACAATTATTCCACAGGTCCAAGTAGGAGAATCCACGAACTGGCAACATCACTGCTGTTTAGAAGCTAAGATGCACAACATAATGCAAATGTTTATGCTTTTTTTTATTAATTAATTAATTATTAATTCCCTATATTTTTTTGTTTCCCATTTTCTCCCCAATTTACACGGCCAATTACCCAACCCACTCACTAGGACTTCCCCATCACTAGTAATGCCCCACACACCACACACCAGGAGGGTAAAGACTAACACATGCCTCCTCTGATACATGTGAAGTCAGCCAACACTTCTTTTCCAGCTGCTGCTGATGTAGCATTACAGCATCACAGCGCACTCGGAGGAAAGCGCAGTGGCTCGGCTCCGGTACATCAGCTCACAGACGCCCTGTGCTGCGGACATCACCCTAGGAGTGATGTGGGGAGAGAGCGCCATCTACCCACCCGGAGGGAGCAGGGCCAATTGTGCTCCCTCTGAGCGCCAGCAGCTTGATAGCAAAGCTGCATGAGCGGGGGTTCCAACCTGCGACCTCCTGCTCATAGTGGCAGCGCTTTAGACCCCTGGACCACTCGGTGCCAATGCCCTATAGTTTTGACAAGAAATCCTTGATGAAAATATTTAACCTAAATTAGTTAAATTATTATTCCTTCATTTATTTCTATTTGTGTTTGCAGTTTGGGAATGTATGTTGTGAATTTTAAAATATAACATATCTGAAACAGTAAATCAATTGGTCATTAATTATTAAGTGAAATGTCTTGTTTTCTCTTGTGTATTTTTATTTATTCTTTAAGCAAACAAATATGTTTTATCCGATTACTCGGTTAATCGAAACGATTTTTCAGTAGAGTACTCGATTATTAAAGTAATCGATAGCTGCAGCCCTAATTCGGTTTTATTTCTTGGTTAGTAACCAATAGGTTACTGAGAAGGAGTAGGCTTTGGAATGCAGCTAGGGGTAAAGTTTTCCAACCCTGGTCCTGGAGGACCTCTGCCCTACACAAATTTTTGGTTTCCAGCTCGAACACATCGCCTTTGACTTGGCTAGGGCTTATTAATAAGATTAGGTTGAATCCAGGGCTGGACTGGTAATCTGGCGTACCGGGCATTTTCCCGGTGGGCCAACAGTCCTCAGGGGCCGCTGCTGTTGGATTTTTTTTCTTTTTTTCCAAGAGACTGGCCCACAATATAGAGGGGGCGGCCCATTGGCCCATTTTCAATATAGACAGTGGACTGAACCAATCAGGATATAGGGCGAAAGCGGACGCACCCTTTTTCTGCGTGGAGATGTGGCGGGGGGGATACAAAAATAAAAAAATAGACAGAGCTTCTCATGCAGGATCGAATCCGGGTGGTCAGGGTCGTGGTACATTACACTACCGCTGCCCTGGCTAGTGAATTGTGACGCAGCTGGGAAAAAACACCTTTATAAGGAGATATGGAGCCCAAGAACGGGCGGAAAAACGAGAACGGGCTGAAATAGTCACACCGAGCGCAACAGAGAGACAGGGGAGGAGCCAGAGAGGCATTTTATTTATATTTACATTTTTTTCATTATAGTTCAAACAACCACATGGGCCAGATATTTATGCTTGCACACATCTTAGCATTTTAGATATTTAGGTTAAAGGTGCGTTAAAAGGCTGCATAATAGTGTGAATTTGTAGCCTCTATGCTGTTGTTCAACATGTTTTAAAAAGCACTCAAACAAGTGAAATAACAGATTTTAAAACTAATAAATGATAAGTAAAAGCTTTGCAATTTAAGAATGACTAAAGTAAGTGTAAAAAAGTATAAAATTAATATTACCAAAAGGTATGCCCACACTGAGTATGAGTAAAACAGTGTCAAATGCTTTTAAGACATATTTGCTTTGCATGAATTCATAAAGCAGCTTTAAACTGAAGAAATAAATGTACCTGTTATATCAGAGAAATTCAGAAAATACATATTAGAGATGATTTCAATAAAAAAAATAAAACAATCAATTGAACTACACAGAGCAGACAAAAATGTTGGAGTTATTGATAGACACTAAATTTATATTTAACATGTTGATGATATGTAATGCTTCACTGTAACCCCACATACATAAATTACAAGTCAGTTGTGCTCCGCTAATTATGAGGGGCCGGTCTAAACCAAAAATGCCAGGGCCGATTTTTTGTCCCAGTCCAGCCCTGGTTGAATCAGAAGTGTTGGGAGCGCGGAAAGTACTAAAATGTGCAAGACAGGCAGTCCTCCATGAGCAGGGTTGGGAATTAGAAGAAACATTGTTGGTTCCATAATAATTATAAGGACAAGGTTTGTAAAATAGATGCATGTGTTACCGGTAAGTTGCTAAGGTTGGCAAAACTTTTACAAATAATGTTTTTTCTCTTTAAACAAAGTTCTTCACTCTATTACACTTCTTCACATTCTTTCTACAAACATGTTTTTATTGACCCAAAAGTCATTCTAGCCTCCAGGGTATTGCTCAAAGGACCCTTTGTAGAAGCCTTAACTTTAATTTAAAGTGTAGGAGCAGCACTATGTACAAATCAATAAAGGAATAAAGGTGTGGTAAGAATCCTCCTGAGAAAAGCAATATACAATCCACCTCAAAACAAAGACATGGATAAAGTGGTTACTGGAGGAACATAAAGTGTGAATACTAATGGAGGCTGCAGCTCATCCACACTATGGTCAATATTCATGTCAGTCTTCTGCTCTCTGTGTGACCACTAGCACTGTGACTTTGGGCTATAGAGCTATGAGACAGCATGAATCCTTACTTTTCCCTTTTTTTATCTTCCCGGTTTATAAGTACAACTAAATCTCATGAGCATACAGATTAGCAGAGAATGCACATGTTAATTTCTGGGAAATATAAGTGTAAATTTGTGAGACACACTATGTCACAAATCTCTTCAGGTGAAGCATGGTGGAGTCAGTTTCTGTTTCCATCCAAAGTTTAGTGAATTTTCTCTACAGATATTTGAAAATTCTTTGGATGGCATTGACTACCATGATTAGTTGCAGTGCTGAAACAGGCAGAATGGAGAAATGTAACTAAGCCTGCTTTTAGCAGAATCATCTATACAGACATTATAAAGACTTTTTTATGTTTTTTGCCAGACAGAACAAAGAAATATCTGTGTAACCCTCAGAGACTCCCCCTACATCTGGGAGTTCAAATCCACCAGACAGTTCAGGGAGAGAAGTGCAAGCTGATTTTTAGAACAGCATTTAGATTTGGCATTTTAGAATGTCTAAAGCAACCAGTGAAAATCTCAGTTTCACGATTCAATCATTTATACCAGTCAGATAAAGTCATCAGCTACATGTGGTCTGCAGTACTATAGGCTAGTATAGCGTGGTATGGGGTAGTATACAGTAGTATAGGGTAGAGTGGTAGAACAAACTACCTTCCACTACCAGATCAGGAGAATCTCTCGCTATCTTTAAGAAACTACTGAAGACAGAGCTCTTCAAAGAGCACTTACTCTCCTAACACCTCTAACACACTAACTACTTCTAACCCCATTTCCTTCTTCCCTTCCTTCACTCCTCTATCCTATTATTTCCCTTTGACCTCCTTTAAGCCCTATCTAAAGATGTTTTTATCTTAATTTCTATTACTTTTGTACTTTACTATTGTAAGTCGCTTTGGACAAAAGCGTCTGCCAAATGTAATGTAATGTAATGTAATGTAATGTAATGTATGCAGTAGTATGGGGTAGTATACAGTAGTATAGGCTAGTATACAGTAGTATAGGCTAGTATACAGTAGTATGGGGTAGTATACAGTAGTATGGGGTGGTAAACAGTAGTATAGGGTAGTATACAGTAGTATAGGGTATTATACAGCAGTATGGGGTAGTATACAGTAGTATAGAATAGTATACAGTAGTATAGGGTAAGTATACAGTAGTAAGGGGTAGTATACAGTAGTATAGGGTCATATAGAATAGTATACAACAGTATGGTGTAGTATACAGTAGTATAGGCTAGTATACAGTAGTATAGAGTGGTATACAATAGTATAGGCTAGTATACAGTAGTATAGGGTAGTATACAGTAGTATAGAGTGGTATACAATAGTATAGGCTAGTATACTGTAGTATAGGGTAGTATACACCAGTATGGGGTAATATACAGTAGTATGGGGTAGTATACAGCAGTATAGGGTAGAATACAGTAGTATAGGCTAATATAGAATAGTATACAGTAGTAAGGGGTAGTATACAGTAGTATAGGGTAGAATACAGTAGTATAGGCTAATATAGAATAGTATACAGTAGTATGGGGTAGTATACAGCAGTATAGGGTAGAATACAGTAGTATAGGCTAATATAGAATAGTATACAGTAGTAAGGGGTAGTATACAGCAGTATAGGGTAGAATACAGTAGTATAGGCTAATATAGAATAGTATACAGTAGTAAGGGGTAGTATACAGTAGTATAGGGTAGAATACAGTAGTATAGGCTAATATAGAATAGTATACAGTAGTAAGGGGTAGTATACAGTAGTATAGGGTAGAATACAGTAGTATAGGCTAATATAGAATAGTATACAGTAGTAAGGGGTAGTATACAGTAGTATAGGGTAGAATACAGTAGTATAGGCTAATATAGAATAGTATACAGTAGTATGGGGTAGTATACAGCAGTATAGGGTAGAATATAGTAGTATAGGCTAATATAGAATAGTATACAGTAGTAAGGGGTAGTATACAGTAGTATAGGGTAGAATACAGTAGTATGGCTAATGTAGAATAGTATACAGTAGTAAAGGCTAGTAGTATAAGGAGTAGTATACAAAAAAATCCTGGTGGATGATAAACTCAGTAGTTGCTGCTTATTTTGTAGATCGTGTGTTGTGAATGTGCTGCTGTACACAGCTCTTCACAGGAAGTGAACTGAATTGGCCTGACATTTGTTATTCAGTGATACACTCAGAGAGAGCAGTTTAATTAACCTTTCCACTGCGATGGCCACCAGCGTGAAAACGGAGGCGGAGACTGAGGCCCCCTGGATGAGGCCGCTCATTTTACAGGTCACTTCATCGAAGGGCCAGCCTGAGGAAGAGACACAGGAGAGAGAGTGACGGGTCAGGAGTTAGACAGGGTGAAAAGAATGCCACAGAGAGGCAGAGACATTGACTGCTTTCAAAAAAGGTTTAATTCTCTTCATTTTTCTGGAGCAAAACTTCAGGAAAGTATGTACAGAGCTTCAGTATAAAACCATGTTAGAAACAATGTTAACTTAGTTAGAACTAGTTAGTTGTATTGACCAGAACTAGTTCTGGATGTGAGACACACTAACTTGGTGCTGACCATGGTACCTTTATACACAAATTTGCTGGTTGTCTCCACCAATACAAAAGTTAGACTCGTCCCTCCATGATAGTTTCACATGACAACCTTACTTTTTTATTCCTATTTTTTAAGAATTAGTGTTTATTCATATTAGGTGAAACTGTGGCACTGGATTTTTGGGTTCAAATCCCTATCTGGGTGGGGTTGTTTCATGGTTTGAGGCAAATCTTCTACAGAAAATGTAAAATACATTTGCACATTTTAGACACATTTTTTATTTAAACAGATAAAATGCTCTGTATCATTTATACAGGTCACATTGTAAGCTTATGTTTTCCCAAGTTTGTTAAATTCAGTAAATTAACTCTTAACTGTGTATTAAGATAAGCAAAAGTGTGCTTCTGTAAAGGTGGTATGATTTATTTACACTTACATTGAAACTAATACACATGTAATTTGACTTAGGGTGCCAAACGTAATTATGTAATTTTACACTCTAATGATTCCACAGTCCAGTAAAGTAAATAAATAAAAGAATAGATAATAAATAAAAGTGTGTAATATAGTAAACTGTGCGTTAGGTATTTGTGTGGTGTGAAAGTGGCTCCACTCTTTAATTAACAACTCGTTTTGAACTTTTTCTTGTTCAGAGTTGCAATCCGAGCTGCTTCAGTAAATCTGTTTCCTGGCAATGAGATGCTGAAAACTGCAAATCAGGTAAAACATCTAATTCATTCTGAAGAGCTTTATAATGACATTTGAACGAGCATGCAGAGAACCTGATTGTACCCCCACACCACTTCCTCTCACAGTGGACTGACTAACTGGTGCACTGACTGACTGACTGACTGACTTGTGGACTGATTGACTGACTGACTGTTTGACTGAATGACTAAAGAACTGAGTGGTTGTATTACTGACGTACTGAGTGACTAAATGATTGATAGGCTGAATGACTGAAGGACTGAGTGACTGTCTGACTGATGGGCTAAATGACTGACTGAATGATGGACTGAGTGACTGAATGATGGACTGAAGGACTGAGTGACTGTCTGATGGACTGAAGTATTGAGTGACTGTCTGAATGATTATCTGACAGATTGTCTGACTCATTGATAGGTTTAATGACTGACTGAAGGACTGACTGTCTGAATGACTGACTGAAGAACTGAGTGACTGAAGAACTGACTGAAGAACTGAGTGACTGTCTGAATGAAGGACTGAATGACTGATTGAAGGACTGAGTCACTGCCTCACTGACTTACTAATTGACTGACTGAAGAACTGAGTGATTGTCTGAATGACTGACTGAATGACTGATTGAAGGACTGAGTGACTGACTGAAGAACTGAGTGATTGTCTGAATGACTGACTGAATGACTGATTGAAGGACTGAGTGACTGCCTCACTAACTTACTAATTGACTGACTGAAGGAGTGAATGACTAATGGACTGAGTAAATGGATTATGGACTAAGTGACTGTCTGAATGATTGACTCACAGACAAGGTCTGAGTGATTGTCTGACTGATTGATGGGCTGAATGACTGACTGAAGGACTGAGTGACTGTCCGAACGACTGACTAAAGGGCTGAATGACTGACAGACTGGCTGAAGGACTGAGTGACGGACTGGCTGACTGTCTGAATGAATGACTGATTAATGGACTGACAGACTGACTGGCTGAAGGACTGTCTAAAGAACTGAATAACTGTCTAAATAACTGTCTGACTGATAGCAGTCAGTAGATGTCAGATGTGATGTGCCAGCATCCCAAGGGGAGTCGGATTTTGGGAGCAGCGCTGTCATTTATTTCTGGATTTTGTTTGCGCCCTGCGCACTGCAGTGAGTCCTTGTAACGAGCACCTGTGAAGGTGTCTGTCTGTCTGTTGTCAAGGTTCAAATCCATCATTAGCGCACCTGTATTTTCCACAGCCAAGATAGAAATACCACAGAACATTTTCAGCGCACACCTCACTTCCAGATCACCACGCTAAACTCTGATGCTATTTTAATGGCGCAGGTGCATCGCATGAAAATAGACTGTTGCTGGGGTGTAAAATAGCAATGAGCAGTGCAACATGCTTTGCACAGGGTGTACGGTAGGGCCCAATATATCTACTGTATTTAAAGTTGACTTATGCTTTAATTAGTGAACAACATATGGTCATTTATACTAACTTTTCTCCAGTATGTAAAATATTGAAAAAGTAAAAAGCAAGATAATAAGGCCTAGAATTTGCAATGCACAGTTAATTAAAATTGAAGCAGAATGTGAAAGAAACTTTATGCATGGAGGAAAGACTTGGCTGTGTTTTTATGGAAAGCTTTCAGAGAGTGACCTACTGTGATGATGTTCCAGCAGTAAACTAAATATGCTTTAACTATGCTTCACAATGCTGCAGCCTGGCCTGGCCTGCACTGGCTTCCAGTTACATTGTGTTTTGACTGTCTCCAAAACTCTCCTGTTAATGTACAGTTGCAAGAAAAAGTATGTGAACCCTTTGGGATTACTTGGATTTCTGCATAAATTGGACATTATATATGTTCTGATCTTCATCTAAATCACAACAATAGACAAACACTGTCTGCTAAGACTAAAATCACACAAAAATATATGTTTGCATGGATTTATTTAACACAACATGTTAACATTCACAGTGCAGGGTGGAAAAAGTATGTGAAACTTTGGATTTAATAACAGATCAGAACAGTCAGGAGGAATTTTGAAGCATTCTTCATAAAACTGTTTCAGTTCAGCTATAATATTCTTGGGATATCTGGTGTGAGTCGCTCTCTTGAGGTCATGATGCCACAGCATCTCTATTGGGTTGAGGTCAGGACTCTCCAGAAGGTGTATTTTCTTCTGTTGAAGATGAAACCAAAATTGAGTTGTTTGGAAGGAACACACATCGCTATGTCATCAAATCATCAAATCCTTATCCCAACTGTGAAATATGGTGGAGGGGCATCATGGTTTCGGGCTGCTTTGCTGCCTTAGGGCCTGGACGGATTGATGTCATCAACGGAAAAATGAATTCAGAAGTTTACCAAGATATTTTGCAGGAATACTTAAGACCATCTGTCTGCCAACTGAAGCTCAACAGAGGATGGATGATGCAACAGGACAACGACCCAAAACATAGCAGTAAATCAACAACCGAATGGCCTCAACAGAAGAAAATACACCTTCTGGAGAGTCCTGACCTCAACCCAATTGAGATGCTGTGGCATCATGACCTCAAGAGAGCGACTCACACCAGATATCCCAAGAATATTATAGCTGAACTGAAACAGTTTAGTGAAGAGGAATGATCCAAAATTCCTCCTGACTGTTGTGCAGGTCTGACCTGCAACTACAGGGAACGTTTGGTTGAGGTTTTTGCTGCCAAAGGAGGGTCAACCAGTTATTAAATCCAAAGGTTTACATACCTTTTCCACCCTGAATTCAATAAAACCACGAAAACACATACTGTTTTTTGTGGTATTAGTTTAAGCATACTGTGTTTGTCTATTGTTGTGACTCAGATGAGGATCAGAACACAGTTAATGACCAATTCATGCAGAAATCCAAGTAAACCCAAAGGGTTCACATACTTTTTCTTGCAATTGTATATATGATTTGATTTAACTTATAGAACTCACCTGTTACCAGGTTGTCGGCTAAGGTGATGGGCAGGCAGAAGATGCCCACCAGCAGGTCACTGATGGCCAGGTTGAGGATGAAGATGTTGGTAACTGTCCTCATCTGCTTGTTCTTCAGCACGATGAAGCAGACCAGCAGATTGCCCACCATGCAGAGGAAGAAGATGAGGATGTAGGCCAGGATGAAGACGGTGGCCACCGGTGGAGAGTGCTGGTAGTATGAAGAGAAGGTGTAGTTCAGCAGGATGTCGGTGTCGTTGATGGTGATGCACTCTGTGTACAGTATGGTGAAATCCATGTAGGTGGGCTGGGTGGTAAACTCTATAAAAAAAACAATGTAAACATTATGTCAGAGGTAAACATTAGGTTAATTAGGTCTTATTTAAATTTTGAGGTCTTGCAGGTCTTAATTTAGCTCAAAACAGTTTTAAGGAAAGCTGGTATAAATTTAAAGGTGCGAAATCCAACATTTTAAACATTAATATTAGCAAAGTAGTAAGCAGGTACTTTTTTTATATATAAAACACCCTCTCTGTCCATGTTCTCAGCTTTTTGTGTTCCTAGCCAATCCAGCCACACATCTTAAGTTATACATCAAGTCATCCAACAATATGTTGATACAATACAGATATTCATTAAGCCTAGAATAGAATAGAAAATGTGTTTAAAGTTTAGAGCAGGATACCTGCAATGCTAGCCTGGCTCAGTGGGGTAAGAGAGGGTCAATTGAGATGATAACAGCATGGCTCAACAGGGTTGGAGCTGCATTGCTAACAGGAAATAGGAAATAGTGGAGAATAGGAAATAGTGTCTGAGATCAGAGGTTGAGTCACGAAAGATAAATACTTTCTCTTTCTGCTTTTTTCCGGAGCTTCGGATTCTAAAAAAAAAATTAACATTTTCTTATATGAAGGAACATCCTTGTACGCCCACTCATCACCACCAGCGTCAAAGGCCAGAGAACATCTGAGCACAGTCAGAAGAACAGAGGTAAAGGTGCACACACAGTTGGGCGCAAGTTCTGACCTGTGTGAGTTTGCTGCTGCTTATGTGCTGTTTTTTTGTGGGTTAAGGCGCGGGAGTAAATTAGGCTGGAGTGTAGTGGAGTGACCCAGGCAGAGCAGAGGCTTCATTTATAAAGGGTGCGCTCACATTAAAAACAGGCCTGAAATGTGCGTCTATTCGAGCGTGCATTTAAGGAAGGTTTGAGGCGTCCGAATTCCTTAAAAAGATTGTGTAGAGAGAGGAAATTAGTATCATCGTGTGGCAAAGTACGGAATTACAGTGCAGTGAAAAAATTGATGAGTAAAATTTACTTAAAGAAAGTTTTGCAACTTTCTGCATTTGCTTTTTTTAAAGTAAATTTAATTTCAGATAAATTTAAGTAACTTCAACTCGGTTTCAAGACTTAAATGTTACACAGAGTAAATAAGTGAACTGAACTTCAGTCAATCCTTTCTTTTATTAAACTTTACTTCATTTATTTTTACTGAATCAATCCTTTCTTTTATTAAACTTTACTTCATTTTTTTTACTGAATCAATCCTTTCTTTTAGTAAACTTTACTTAATTTCTGCATACAATATTACCTAATTACAATTACTTAATTTATACAATATTACTCAAATAGTTTATGATACATAATATATTATGATTCCTGAAATTTAAATATTTTTAGTTAAAACACACATATTACACTGTCTCAACAAATGGATGGCATGTAATACATTCTTTATGGTATACTACAAAGAATGTATTACATGCCATCTGTTACGCCCTCGCTATGTTTTCCTGTGTTTTCCCCGTTTCCTAGTGTTTCTCTATTACTTTTCCTTCACGTGTGTCTAATTTGTAGCTCCGCCCCTTGTTACCTGTCTCCCCAGGTGTTCATTGTTTCTTGTTTAGTATAAATAGTACCTGTGAATCTACGTTTGCTGTCGGTCTTTGCACCTTCCTACGTTGTCTGTCTCGTCACGTCTTAGCTTTGCCACGTATCGTATTTGCTCTTCTCCACGTTTCTAGTTATTTGTTTAGTTTGTATTATTTGTTTATATCTCTTGTTTGTTTATATTCCTTGTTTTGTACATATTCACGCATTTATCCTTTGTATATATATCCCTAGCCCTGTTTTGTACTTATCTGTTTAGTTTAGCTCTTTGTTTGTTTTCTCTGTTTGTTTATGTATATATATTTAGTCGTTATTCCCCTGTTTGTTTATTTGTTATTTATTAAAGTCTTGTTCTTACCCGCATTTAAATCCGCCTCCCGTCTCATCCCCGCGTCACATAATACCTCGCCACAGGTGATGGCTGAGTTTAATGACCTCCAGCAGGCAGTCGGGAACCAGGGGAGGGTTCTCGAACAGCATAGCCAGCTTTTTGAGAGCCTTGCTAACACCGTTACGGCTCTTACTACCCAGCAGTCAGATCAACACTCTCAGCTAGCTCAGATCACCGCTAGTCTTCAGGATATAGCTGCTCAGCTCGCCCAGCTGAGAGTAGCAACTCCAACTAGCCTAGCCTCTGCTAACCAGGCCCCTGTTAGCTCTCCTGCTATCGCTCCCTCGGCAGCCACTTTTCCGGTAAGCAAGCCCGATAAATATGACGGTTCTCCAGATTTATGTAGAGGCTTTCTCTTGCAAATGTCACTTTTCTTTGCTAATTCACCGGTTAGTGTCGACTCATGTTGCATACTAAGCGTTTTCCTATGTTCTGTTTTTGCTTTCTCGTTACAACCCTGTTTTCGGATTATCGTTTTATGTCTTTTGTTTTGCCCTTATTGGATTTGTTGTACGGTTGGACTGTTTCTCGGTTTCGAACTCGGACTGTATTTTTGACTGCGTCTTCTGGTATCGGTGAGATCGCTGTTTGCCTGGCTTTCCTGTTAGCAGTATCTGTTAGCTTGCCTGCTAATAAACCTGTTTGTACTTTTAACTCTGCTCGCGTCACTCCTCTCTACCTGGCGTCACACCATCCATGTGTTGAGACATGTGTTGAGATTTGGTCTGTTTACAAAATAAATCTTTGAGATTATGTAAATATTTGAATGTATGTTTTAACAAAAAATATTTAAATTTTAGTAATATTGTATAAATTAAGTAATTGTAATTAGGTAATATTGTATGGAGAAATTAAGTATAGTTTACTAAAATAAATAATTAATTCAGCAAAAATAAATTAAGTAAAGTTTACTAAAAGAAAGGATTGATTCAGCAAAAATAAATTAAGTAAATTTTACTAAAAGAAAGGATTGATTCAGTAAAAATAAATGAAGTAAAGTTTACTAAAAGAAAGGATTGATTCAGCAAAAATAAATTAAGTAAAGTTTAATAAAAGAAAGGATTGACTGAAGTTCAGTTCACTTATTTACTCTATGTAACATTTAAGTCTTGAAACCGAGTTAAAGTTACTTAAATTTACCTGAAATTAAATTTACTTATAAAAAAAAAACAAATGCAGGAAGTTGCGAAACTTTTTTAAAGTAAATTTTACGCATCTTCTTGTGTGGTTTGCAAAAGTATTCATACCCCTTTAGATTTTCCATATTTTGTCACATTACAACCACAAACATAAATTTATTTTACTGGAATTTAATGTGAAAGACCAACACAAAGTGGTATACAAACACCTTTTGCTGCAATTACAGCTGCACCTCTTTCAGGGTTAAATCTTCACCAGCTTTTCACATCTAGTGTCTGAAATGTTAGCTCATACTTCTTTGCAAAACAGCTCAAGCTCAGTCAGATTAGATGCAGAGAGTTTGTGAAAAGCAGTTTTCAGATCTGGCCACAAGTTTTCGAATGAGTTTAGGGCTGGACTTTGACTGTGCTATTCTTACACTTACATTCTTATGTTTTAAACCATTTCACTGTAGCACTGGCTTTATGTTTAGGGTCATTGTCCTGCTGGAAGGTGAACCTCTGCTCCAGTCTCAAGTCTTTTCCAAACTCAGAGAGGTTTTCTTCCAGGATTACCCTGTATTTAACTTCATCATTCTTCCATTCATCAACTCTGATCATCTTCCCTGTCCCTGTTGAAGAGAAGCAGCCCCAGAGCATGATGCTGCCACCACCATGTTTCACAGTGGGAATGGTGTGTTCAGAGTGAGGTGCAGTGTTACTTCTCTGCCACAAATAGCGTTTTGCATTTTGGCTAAAAAGTTAAATTTTGCAAACTGCAAACGGGACTTTTTATATTTTTCTTTTAACAATGGTTTTCTTCTTGCCACTCTTCCATAAAGACCACATTTGTGCAGTGCACGACTAAGAGTTGTCCTGTGGACAGATTACCCCACCTGAGCTGTGGATCTCTGCGTTTCGTCCAGAGTCACCATGCGCCTCTTGGTTGCATCTCTGGTCAGTGCTCACCTTGTTCAGCCTGTAAATTTATGTGGATGGCCTTGTCTTGATAGGTTTACAGTTGTGCCATACTCTTTCCATTTCATGATAATAGATTGAATGGTGCTCTGTGAGTTGTTCAAAGCTTGGGAAATCTTTTTATAGCCTAAGCCTTCTTTAAACTTTTCCACAGCCTAATTCCTGACCTGTCTGGTGTTTTCTTTGGATAGCATGATGCTTTTTACTCCTCTGTTTTCTCTTAATCAACCTCTGAGGCCATCACGGAACAGCTGTATTTGTACTGAGATTAGATTACACTCTACAGATGGACTCTTTTTAGTCATTTGCAGTCATCAGGCAACTTCTGAATGCAATTGGTTGCACTCAGAGAAAAGGGGTCTGAATACTTTTGCACCACACTTTTCAGTTTTTTATTTGTAAAAAAAAAATGTTTTGAATTATGCACAATATTCTTTCCACTTCACAAGTGTATACCACTTTGTGTTGGCCTTTCACATTAAATTCCAATGAAATATATTTATGCTTGTTCAGTGTAATGAACCATGTGGGCACACAGGTGCCAACACTGCTACTGCTGATTATCCTCTAACCAAACCGGCAGCACACAGCATCAGTACACACTTACTCACGCATTTCACGGACTGTTATTGTCTATTTATTTATATATTTATGCATTTTAATTTTATCTTTTATGCCGTTCTGCTGTTGATGAATAATTCATTGTATGCTGAATGACTGAAAAGACATTACTGGGTAGGTAATGGCAGGCAGGGCTGAGAGAAGCACGGATAAAAAATAGAGTATGGCATCTCATCAATGTCAAAAGTCGAGGGCGCAAAAATACCAGATGAAAAAAATGACCCAGGGTGTTTTAACATTTTGCGTGCGTAAATGAACTTCTTGTGAGCACAAATGTGAGCAAAAAAAGGGAATACAGAAGCACTACATGTATTACTCATACACATACAGGTAACCTAGCAATGATGCAGCGCTTACAAGCCAAACAGAGCAGAAATGGAACTATTTTAATTGCGTGCTGCGGCCTCGTGCCTGCGACCCCAGCACAGCAGTGCCAATACTACACATTATAGGACTCTCTCGTGTATTATTACTTAAGTATAGTATATGAATTATTCATAGGGGATACTAAATAAATAATCTGTTATTACTGGTTAATTAATATGGTTTTAAATATTTATAGTAGGGTCTGTAAAATGTTTTGTGCTGTAAAATATACTTATTTAATTCAATTACCTTGTTACTGTATTATTTATTTAATTTTACAATTGACAATTACATAAAGTACAGGGGTTGGACAATGAAACTGAAACACCTGTTATTTTAGTGTGGGAGGTTTCATGGCTAAATTGGAGCAGCCTGGTGGCCAATCTTCATTAATTGCACATTGCAGCAGTAAGAGCAGAGTGTGAAGGATCAATTAGCAGGGTAAGAGCACAGTTCTGCTCAAGATATTGCAATGCACACAACATTATGGGTGACATACCAGAGTTCAAAAGAGGACAAATTGTTGGTGCATGTCTTGCTGAGGCGTCAGTGACCAAGACAGCAAGTCTTTGTGATGCATCAAGAGCCATGGTTTCCAGGGTAATGTCAGCATACCACCAAGAAGGACCAACCACATCCAACAGGATTAACTGTGGATGCTGTAAGAGGAAGCTGTCTGAAAGGGATGTTCGGGTGCTAACCCGGATTGTATCCAAAAAACATAAAATCACGGCTGCACAAATTACGGCAGAATTCAATGTGCACCTCAACTCTCCTGTTTCCACCAGAACTGTCCGTCAGGACAATAAATTATTGTGGTCTAAAACCAGGTATTCCGGTTTCATTGTCCAACCCCTGTATGTGGCAAAAATGATGTATACAGAAATGTATAATACTGTATATACTGCATTGTTAATAGTGATATATACTATTACAAAATTTATAGTAGATACTGAGACATGTATTGTGCATATACTAAAAACTTGATATTATTCTGTGTGTAATATTGAATATTTTTTAATGTTAGATGAAGTAAGATGATTAAGTAATGAATATCTGCATTTTATTCTGCAAGATTGTTGCATTGTTTTTAATTTAATATGAACAGAAGGTCCACATGCTTTGAATCATTATGAGTCATGCTTCCTTTTATCAGAATTATAAAAACTTCATACCTGTAAGTATCATAATTGAGGCTTAGAGTGTAATTGAGGCATAAGTGAGTGATCCAGTACTGAATGTGTGGTGATGCGTGTTATGTACAGCACATGGCCGGGGCTGAGCGCACACGCGCCGTGACGTCATCGAGTTCAGTCCGGCCCTGAACCCGTGATTAATTTAATTAATCGGATATGGCCACATTATTTCTGATTGCACTGAATCATAAGAGCATATAATAGCGTAAAAGTAGCGCTGTGGTGCATCACACACACATACACTACTTTATGCCACTTTATCAGAAACCCTTTCACTGTAGCCTCGTAGTTAATATACGGGAAGGGGGTTGGTTTTAATAAAGTGGCCAATAAGTGGAAACACAAGTTACAGTAGGAGTTTCTAAGAAAGTGGCCACCAGAGAGTGAAAGCACAATGCAAGAATGTGTTTCTAAAAAAAAAAAAATATTCTGAGATTAACTGTGATCATACCACAGTTATTATACCGACCCTGCAATCTGATTGGCTAAGAGGTGTTCTATGAGTGCCATTATCAGAAGGTAATGCACTGTAACCAAAGCTCTTCATGTTTTACTCTGACACATACAGGTAACCAAGCAACAATGCAGCGCTTACAAGCCAAACAGAGCAGCAACGGAACTATTTTATCTCACTGTTTGGTTCATAACCAAACATATTGTATTTTCTCATCATTTTTACTCTAAATCTTTCAATAAACAGCGATAATGGAACTGTGGTATAATTGCAGTAATACACTTGAGGTGCTCAGTGTAATATGCAGTGCCAATAATACACTTTATAGCACGAACCTTGAGTGTATTATTGCTTAATTGATCGCACTTGTTCTTGTTAACATGCAAGTTTTTATAGTGGATATTTTAATGTAAATGAAAGAATGAATGTAAGAAATGTAAAATGCAATTATGTTTATATTAGTGGTGTCAATTAAAATACTAGTATATACTTGTATGTTTGAGGGGAGATAAAACCAACGTTGGGAGCTGGAATAAAAAATACATGACAAATTGAAACCTTTTTTTTTTACATTATTGTAAACATCTAAATTTGAACTTTATTTGCTGAGTACCGTATTTTTCGGACTATAAGGCGCACTTAAAAACTTTTAATTTTCACAAAAATTGACAGTGCGTCTTATAATACGGTGCGCCTTTTGTATGGATTTTACTCGTCAGGTTGTAAGGAGCAGTAAACACACACTCCGTGCAGCGTTATAGAGAGTTTCAGTGCTATACAGAGTCCAGAGCCGTGCAGCTCCGAGGCTGAGCAGCAATAGCATTAGCTAGATGCTAACCGCTAAGCTAGCTAGCTTATTCACTGAGATCAGTATTATCTAAATTTTACTCGTCAGGTTGTAAGGAGCAGTAAACACACACTCCGTGCAGCGTTATACAGAGTTTCAGTGCTATACAGAGTCCAGAGCCGTGCAGCTCCGAGGCTGGAGCAGCAAATAGCATTAGCTAGCTTATTCACTGTTCAGAGATCAGTATTATCTAAATTTTACCCGTCAGGTGTAAGGAGCAGTAAACACACACTCCGTGCAGAGCCGTGCCGCTCCGAGGCTGGAGCAGCAAATAGCATTAGCTAGCTTATTCACTGTTCAGAGATCAGTATTATCTAAATTTTAACCGTCAGGTGTAAGGAGCAGTAAACACACACTCCGTGCAGAGCAGCAATAGCATTAGCTAGATGCTAACCGCTTAGCTAGCTAGCTTTTTCACTGTTCAGAGATCAGTATTTTCTAAATTTAGCACTTTTAATACTGCTGGAGCAGTATTATTAGAGTTAGATGCTAATCGCTAAGCGTTCACCGTTCAGAGGTGAGTTATCGGCCTGTAAGTCTGTGCTGCTTTGCCTGGCTAGCATTAGCTAGATGCTAAACGCTAACTCTCTCAGAGGTGAGTTTTATCAGCCTGTAATCTGCTTGTTTACAGTGTTAAAACAAGCTACGGGGGACGAATCGCTAGCTAATATCTCACTGTCTTACCAGAACACGCAGGATTACTCAGTGTAACGCTGTCGTTTAAGTTTGGGTTAACTTTACTAGTTTAGGTGACTAGCTAGCGTGCTAGCGGATAGCTATGCTAACGCTGGTGCAGCAAGCCTTAGTGGACATCTGGAAATCTAAGCTTACTGTAAATAAACTGAAGCACGTTACTCACCCAAATAAACAGTTTTCAGGAGAGGAATCTGTGTAGATTAATATCCAGCACTCGTTTGACTTTGAAAGAGCTAGATTTATATATACTCCACCGGCAAGCGACCACCCCCGGTGGGGGAAGGGAAACATGGCGCCACCCCTGTTCACTTTGATATAGGCACCCTTTCTAGTGTCACTTAACGCGCCTTATAATGCGATGCGCCCTATGTATGGAAAAATAGCAGAAAATAGGCGTTCTTTGATAGTGCGTCTTATAATACGGTGCGCCTTATAGTCCGAAAAATACGGTATAAAAGAGCATTTTCACACCTGTAGTTGGTTTTTATGATCCGGATCCAGTTGATGAGTTTACTTGGAGCGTTTCTCCCTCTGTTTGGTTTGGTTTCACATAGGCACAAACATAAATGCACGAAGTGAATATCAATAAACTACGAGAGCACATTGTCTTATCCGATTGGTCAGAGCTGTCTGGCATGGGAGAAAGAATTAAATATAGTGATATTTTGTGTTTCAGTGCGTATACTGCGTCACTTCAACACAGAATGCTGAAAATTCACCACTGCATGTGGACATACAGTGCACGTAGTAAATGGAGTGGCGCATCTTTGAGCTGTGAACGCTGCACATATCACGCTTAGTGTGTAAACAACATGGAGCAGCATCAAAGACAGTATTTGTTCATAGCAGTATATTATCTGCCTAATCTATCAGATTAAACTGCACCTCATCATCAGTTTAGCTCATATAAAAAGAAGTATATGTGATTTGATTGAGACCAGATCACATTCGCACCAAAAATGAACCATTCCAGAAAAAACATCTGCATGTTGGGTGAGGCAGATTACAGCAGAAGTTGGGGTCAAACTTGATGAAGAAAATCAACTTGCGTTAAAACCCTAACAAAGTTAGTGAAAGCACAAGGCACAGTGGGGTTTTCTAATAAAGTGTCCACCACTGAGTGGAAACACAAGTTACAGTAGGTGTTTCTAATAAAGTGGCCACCAATGAGTGGAAACACAATGTAAGTAGGGGTTTCTAATAAAGTGGCCACAAGTGAGTGGAAACACAATGTAAGTAGGTGTTTCTAATGAAGTGTCCAGCAGTAAGTGGAAACACAATGCAGGTAGATGTTTCTATTAAAGTGTCCACCAGCGAGTGAAAACAAAAGGTACAGTGGGTGTTTCTAATAAAGTGGCCACCAGTGAGTGAAAGCACAATGTAGAGAAAGCGTTTCTAATAAAGTGGCCACCAGTGAGTGGAAGCACAATGTAAGTAGGTGTTTCTAATAAAGTGTCCAGCAGTATGTGGAAGCATAATGTAGAAAAAGTGTTTCTAATAAAGTGGCCACCAGGGAGTGGAAGCACAATGTAGAGAAAGTGTTTCTAATAAAGTGGCCACCAGTGGGTGGAAGCACAATGTAAGTAGGTGTTTCTAATAAAGTGTCCAGCAGTAAGTGGAAACACAATGCAGGTAGATGTTTCTAATAAAGTGGCCACCAATGAGTGGAAGCACAATGTAGAGAAAGTGTTTCTAATAAAGTGGCCACCAGTGGGTGGAAGCACAAGGTACAGTGGGGGTTTCTAATAAAGTGGCCACCAGTGAGTGGAAACACAATGTAAGTACGTGTTTCTAATAAAGTGTCCAGCAGTAAGTGGAAGCATAATGTAGAGAAAGTGTTTCTAATAAAGTGGCCAGCATTGAATGTAATCACAACTTACAGTAAGTGTTTCTAATAAAGTGGTCTTCAGTGGGTGGAAGCACAATGCAACAGGTGTTTCTAATAAAGTGGCCACCAGTGAGTAGAAACACAAGGTACAGTAGGTGTTTCTAATAAAGTGGCCACCAGTGAGTAGAAACACAAGGTACAGTAGGTGTTTCTAATAAAGTGGCCACCAGTGAGTAGAAACACAAGGCACAGTAGGTGTTTCTAATAAAGTGGCCTACACTGAGTGGAAGTACAATGCAACTATGTGAAGGCATTACAGTGAGTGCCTTCTTTGTGCGTCCACTCACTGGTGGCCACTTTACTAGAAACTCCTGCTGTTTCTTGCATTACAGTGAGTGCACTTTTGTCAGGTTGTGTCAGTAGTGCTAATATTAGCCACACTTAGTGCTTTTGTTTTAGCAAAATTAGGCGTTGAGATGTTTATCACCTTATAAACACAAACGAGACAGAAGTGAGCATCTCGGCTGCAGCTCCTTTGTTTTCTTATTTTTGTCGACAGTAGAAAGCATTAGTGGGCGTTTTGTTTCCTGTCTTCACATATGGGCTGTCTTCGCTGCTGTTCTGACGTGAAGATTCTCCCACACAAAGACTGTGCGGGAAAAGTTTGAAGATACCAAACTTTTCAGAATGTTTTAATACATTTTCATATAAATTATTATGATTTATTTGTTATGCTCCAAAAAATCAGCAAAGAATTCTCAATGATTGTAGAAAAGCATAGACAGACAGTGCAGCTTCCCTCAAAAGCGACGCTACCACAGCTCTAGCGCCTCTGCTGGCTGGTTGCAGTATGACTGATATATAGCTTCACGAACCCCTATATGTTTTGATGACAAAACAGCCCAAACTCTTTTTTTCCCATCTGACTTTTTGTCTTTACACTGTCTTTTCGTGTCCAGTCTCTAATTCCAACACTTATTAATATTGAAACGTTTAAATTTCTTTCTCCAAAAATCAGTCTTTAAAGCATACTCTGTTAATTTAATGAAAGGCAGCCTTGGCTAGAGCTGAGCGCCTGCATTACATGGAGTAGCTTAGTTGTAGTCAAGCTGTCAGAAAACTAGCTAGTTAATTATACTTTTACTGATCATTTGGTGTTGTGCTGTTGCTGCGTTGCAATAACAGTCAGTCTGTACAAATTTCTTTGCTCTTGTAACACTGTATCAGGTGGGATGCAGGAAGGATGAGGAGGCGGACGCAAAAGCAAACTACAAGAACATTTATTAAACAAAACAAACACAAAATAAACATGGAATAAACAAAAGAAACCAGGACTGAGGGAAAGGAACAGGAAACATACGGGCTATAAATACACACGGGAAAAGGAAACATCTGGGGCTAGGGGGTGGAGCTACAGATGAACACAGGTGAGGGCAATGAAACACTAAGGAACACTGGGGAACACACTCACAGGCACAGGTGGGAGAAAAACAGGCACGGAGAAGGTAAATAATTTTTCAGATTTTTTTTTTATTTGTACTTCTTACATTTTACAATTACAATTATCTGTTATACTTTTTACTCTGTACACTAAAAAAAAATAGCCTCCTTGCACTGCCACTATGATCAGGAGATTGCTTGTTCGAATCCTGTTTATGTAGCTTGCCATCGGCTACCGCAGCCCTGAGAGAGCCTTGCTCGCTCTGAGTGGGTAGATGGTGCTCTTTGCCCTCATCACTGTCAATTAGCACAGGGCATCTGTGAGCTGATGTATCTGAACCAAGTCACTGCGCTTTTCTCCGAGCGCACTGAGATGCTACTCAGCAATGTTGCAGCAGTTTAAAAAGTGGTGGTGGCTGACTTCACATGTATCAGAGGAGGCAGGCATCCTAATGAGTGGTTTGGGTATTTGGCCGTTTGAATAGGGAGAAAATTAAATTAAAAAATTAAAACTATATAAAAAAAAATACTTGCATTGAACTAAAATACATTCATTTTCAATGGGTATATGTGCAGCTGAAACAGGGAGCAACGCAGCCCAATCTTATGTTCTTAATGCCATTATTTCTTCTTTACATTACTTCTACTTTTCTACTTTTAGTTTTGAAACCAGTACTTTTAAACTTCTACTGGAGTAAAAAGCTGGAGTTGATACTTTAACGTCTACAGAAGTATTTCTAAACTTCTACCTCAGTAATGAATGTCAATACTTTTGACATCTTTGCTCTGTTTCGGTATTATTATTCTTACAACCATTTTAAACAAATTTAAGAGGATTTTACTGAATATTACACAGATCAGGCAAAACATTAAAGCCATACAGTCACCTTGTATCTACACCAACTATATATTTCAGCTCCATTGAGCATATAGGACACTTTGCACTTTGTAGACTCTAGTCCTGTATCAGTTTCACTGTTTACTTTATTATCACCCTACTTTCACCCTGTTCTTCAACACTTAGGACCACCACAGAGCAGCTGTTATTATTTGGGTGGTGAGTAATTTACAGCTTTACAGTCTATTGACACTGGCATGATGGTGGTATGTTAATAGTGAGGTGTATTCTGTACTATGTATGTTTGTCCCTTCTTGCTTGTGAGAACAATATCCTTTAGCCCAGATGGGTTCATGTGTCCAGCTGAACTATTTCTGAGAAGTCCAGTTCTATACATGTTGGAATGTCACATGTGGTTTCAGGTAAACAATGTACCGCTTCTCAAAATGTCATTTCTACATATATGGTGAAGGTGTAAATAGGGTGGTTGGTATTCTTTAGGTATTCTTTAGAGCACCATATAAGTGACTGTGAAAGAGTATATAAGCTAGGGTTGGGCGGTATGATGGTATTTCGGTATACCACGGTATTTAAATATGGTGACGGTATTGTAAAATAGTGACGGTATATTAACCACGTGATGTGCTAAACCTGAACTTTGAAAAACGGACGTTTAAGACATTCTGCACATCCACAATGAAAGAGCAGTAGGAGGGGTAAGCAGTTGGAGCTCCCTGATTGGTTATGGGGTGGGGATTTTTCTGTCATTATTTAGCAGCTACCTGGAGCCTGTAAATATAAGCAATTCCGCGGACCGCCAGGCGCTGCGCGACATCTGAACCCCGGCTCCCCTTCGAGAGCAGAAACGGCACAACACCACCCGCTGTTAAGCTGCTGTAGTGGATACAGCGCTTATAAATAAATTAACAAACACAAAAATTAGGGTATTCAATCTGTAATTTCAGTTCGTTTTATTTTTTTCTTTTAATTACCGTTTTTATTAGTTTCAGTTAAGGGGAACTTTCACTTTCAGTTTTCGTTATTTCGTTCGTTTTCGTTAACAGTAATACTTTGTTATATGGTGATTATCAGGCCGTAGCTTTATATAAAATAAAAATAGTATTAAAAAACAGATGACTATTTCCTGGAGCCTGGACTGAACCGAGATTTTCCATTACATTCCTCGGGCCGGGTCTCGTCCGGGCTGAGAAATAAAAATCAAAGTATCCTGCTATTTAAAAGAATGGAAAATTTAATAACAATAATAATATAGTTCTGCATACTAGAGTTTAGATTGTCTGCCTGAACCCGAGACTGAACCCGAGCGTGAACGCGAGACTGAACGCGAGCTCATCCGCGCGTTTAAAGCTCCGCAGCATTTAATAAAAACAGATTAATATATATAAAATAGGAAAATAACTAACTAAAGTTAGCTCAAAATGGTAAAAGAAATATAATCTAACCAATTCTAAAATAACGAAAAATAAATAGTGTACACACAGGTACAAAGCTAAAAAAATATATACATAAAAAAATAAATCATCCGCGCGTTTAAAGCTCCGCAGCATTTAATAAAAACAGATTAATAGATATAAAATAGGAAAATAACTAACTAAACTTAGCTCAAAATGCTAAAAGAAATATAATCTAACGAATTCTAAAATAACAAAAAAGAAATAGTCTACACACAGGTACAAAAATAAAATAATATACATAAAAAAATCATCCGCGCGTTTAAAGCTCTGCAGCATTTAATAAAAACAGAAAAATAGATATGAAATAGCTCAAAATGCTAAAGGAAATATAATCTAATGAATTCTAAAATATCAAAACACACAGGTACAAAAATAAAATAATATAAAGTTTCTTCCGTTTATTTACGGTAAGCTTAGATTCCTGAATTTCTCCAGCACTAAGCTGGAGCATTAGCATTAGCGGCTAACCGCTCCAGCAGTGCTAGCCGGGGTTAGCAGCAGGCTACAGGCCGATAATACTCACTTCTAAATGGGAAAATAGCCGGTAGCGGCTAATGCTAATGGATAAAGGATAGAGTTCCACCTTTCAGGAGAAACAGCCAATCAGCTTGAAATTAGCTAGCTTAGATAGATAGTGAAGGTTTGAGAAAAAACTATATATGTTTAACTTGCCCTGATGTACCTGATCAGCCAATAATTATTACTGTGAGCTATAATTAGCGCTATAATACTTATCCTAGTCACTGTGCGTTACTCTCTCTTTCTCCACCTCACGCCCTCTCACACACACACACACACACACACACACACACACACACCGCTCCCTTAAGCATTCCCCCTCCGCTCTCCCCCAAACACACTTCTCGCTTTCTCCCCTGTCTCTCTCTCTCGCGCGCGCGCGCTCGCTCGGCGTGTCTTTTGCGCCCGTTCTCGTTTTTCCGCCGGTTATCCGGCTCCCTATCTCTTTATAAAGGCGTTTTTTCCCGGCCGCGTCCCAATTCACTAGCCAGGGCAGCGGTCTGCACAGATCTGATTTATGAAACCATAAAGACAAGAAAAGTTCTGACGCTTTAAATGAACCTGTCAGAATTAAATCCTTCTCAGTAGTTTATCGGTTTGGGTCTGGATTGCACAACGTCTGGGTCCGGACCCGGACTGCAGTCCGCATATGTGTGATCCCTGGCCTAGACCATATACACGGTTTTGTTTTATAAAACCACTCCTTGCTGCTCTGCAGTAGGAACAGTAGGTTCAATGTTTTCAGTTTTACAGTATTAAATATATCAGGTCAAGAAAGACTTTCTTTATTTTATATATTTTTATAAAAACAAGTATTTATGTTAAGTGAAATCAAGAAAGACCATATTTTATTTTTATAAAAAAAAATGTTAAGTAAATTCAATAAAAAAAACGTATTTTTTCAGGAAATAGTTCAACTTTAAATGTCTAGAGATACATTGTTGCTGTTAAAATGCATTTTCCAATAAAGGGAGTATTGGCAAAACTGGTTATAATTTTTATGTTGAGGCGGCGGGACGTGGTGTCTGCAGCTGCTGAAAGTAACTAATAAAGTAACTTGTAAAGTAACTTAGTTACTTTTAAAATCAAGTAATCCATAAAGTAACTAAGTTACTTTTTAAAGGAGTAATCAGTAATCGGATTACTTTTTCAAATTAACTATACCATCACTGCTAACCAGTTAGCTAGAAGCTGGATGTTGTAGATAGCCAGAATTTAGTACTATACTAAAATTGTATGTTTTCCACCGGATCCAACTGATCATCAAATAAACCACACATTATAGTGTTAAACATTATATATCAGGATACTTATTGTAATATATAACTTGGGTGATCCCCGGATCTTTACATACCCAGGCGACTCCTCTGGCAGTGCTGCTGGATTTTTTAAAACAACGCAATGTCGCAGCTAGATTAAGAATAGCCCACCAACCAGAATTATCCACCTGATAATGTCCAATGTCCTGTGGCCAGGGTCCAGCAGCCACTGTTAAAGATCTAGAAGATCACAGGCATAAAGTGTGCAGCAACAGATTCAGAGCTTCTGTCTCTGACTTTAATTTGTCTACAAGCTGGAGCAGCTACTGTAGATAGGGTTGTCTATTACTGACAGTGGACACAGTGAATGAACACAGTGCTTAAAAACTCCAGCAGCACTGCTGCGTCTGATCCACTCATACCAGCACGACACACACTGTAGCAGTGATTGAGGTTTCTGTGTGATGCTGGGAAAGTTCTGTTCAGAGGTTTGTTCTGAGTGTTGTTATGAGCTGCAGACATGTGTGTATCTACTCCAGCAGAGGAGGAGAGCTTCTGATCTGAGTTGACTTTTAGTCCCGCTGTATCCTAGCTACAGAACCAGCGTGCATCTTTCCGCTTCGAAGGGCAGCGTGGAAAAAAAGAGTGCCTACGCAGTGAAACACACACTTTCACACAATCACATTTACTTCAATTAGGGTTCCACACAGCTGCATTTCTGACAGTGAGGAGATACAGCGTGCACTCAGCACTTTCAGCACAGTTCTATAAATAACTAGTTAAAAGTGGAGTACAGTTCTTTCGCTGCAGGAACTTTGTTTCAGCAACATGATATGTCTTAAATATAGGCTATATTTACATATAATGTAAGGACAAAAGTATCGGGACACCTGCACCTTCATTTTTTCTTCCAAGATCAAAGGAATTAAAAAGAGTTTGTCCTGCTTTTGTCTGGTTAACTGTCTCTTCTCTTTAGGAAATACTTTATACTAGATTCTAGACCCACAGCACCAGTGTTTGTAAGGTCAGAATGTTGAAGGATCACCACTGCACCTTATGACAGTCCCAGCTTATTCTATCCCAAAATAATTGGATGGAGTGACATTATTCCATAAAAAAAAACATGTTTAAAAGCATAACCACCAATTCCTTTGATTTTCTGTCGAGAAAGTCTTTTTTTTAAAGAAATGGTTGACAGCATGTTCAAATAATTGATATTTATGACCAAAAAAAAATCACTCCAGTTACTGGAACTCACTCCTGTTACTTTTTATGTTTTGAGTAACAGGACAGAGTTTTTAGAATAGAATTAGCAAAAACATGAAAAATAGCCAAATGACAGCTATGCTAATAGCATGAAGACTATTTTTTTATTTTAAAAATAAACCAATTAAATATTATGGATTTAATACAAATGGATTTGGAGTCATATAACAATGCAAAAAAAAAAAATACATCTCTGAAAGATTTTAATAATTATAATTAATGTTTAGGAAATACTTTATACTGGATTCTGGACACACTGCTCCAGTGTTTGTAACACATCAAGAACATAGGTCCACTGTTCCACAGCTCAGTACTGTGAGGCTTTATACCTCTATAGCTCATGCTTGGTTTTAGGCACAGTTCTCATAGGTTCATCTGTTCTAGTGAGTCCAGTTCTTATGGCAGTAGTTCTCGACAGGAAGTAAACAAGTTGTGTGTGTGCGCGCGCATGCATTTGTTCATCTGTGTCAGCAATGGGTGTCCACAAATATTTAAACATATATAGTGGTTTGCATTCATTCAAAGTATTCATTCAAGAGTATTGAAATTTACAACCACAAACCTAAATGCATTTTATTCAAATTTTAAGCGATAGATTTAAAATAGAGTTCCTTGGTCTTCATGATGCTGTTTGTTCACTAGTGTTCTCTAACAAACCACTGAGGCCTTCACAGAACAGCTGTTTATATTTATACTGAGACTAAATTACACACAGCTGGACTCTATTAACGTATTTAAGTGACTTCTGAAGGCAATCGATTGCACTGGATTTTATTTAGGGGGTTCAGAGTAAAGGGGGATGAATACTTTTGCATGTCACACTTTTCCCATTTTTATTTGATTAAAATTTCACTTCACAATTGCTACTATGTATTGGTCCATCACTTAAAATCTCAATAAAACACATTTACGTTTGTGGTTGTAAGTTGTAACAATGTAACAATGTGAAAAAGTTCAAGGGGTATGAATTCTGTAAGTGTATCTAATATTTGATGCTTTGCTCAAGGTAACTAGGTGTTTCTAATAAAGTGGCCAGTCAGTGGGAACACAAGGTCATAGGTGTTTCTAATAAAGTGGCCAGTATGGGTGTATAATGCAGTGTCTCTCTCTGCTGGGTGTGAAGGCGTTACCAGTCTATTCTCCAGTCCAGGGATGGGTACCCAGTGCTTCACTGATTTGTTCTAGGTAACATTTTCATTAAATAGTTTACAAAACATTTTTACCTTGGTTCTTCAAAGTTTGGTGCAATATTTGGAGACTTAAAAATGGTTACATACAATGGCTTTATTTTTGACTTATTTTACTATTTTAAAGTTGCTAATTTTCAAATATTAAATCTTTCCAACAATATGGCAGCAAACAGCACATTTCTATGTAAACATATAATAAGTAAGCAAATGCTTTCTAAGCAGATGATGAAAGTATGCCTTCCTCTGTGTGTGTTTTTCTATGCTTTTTGTGTTCATAGCTGGTCTGGCCAGCTCACTAAAAAGAGAGAGCTCTTTCAGCTCATTAGCCCATGTGCCTCAGATTTGTTGTTCCTTAATTTAATTTGTTAATAATTACGTGTTAAATGAATTGCAAATAAGACACACATTGTACCAATTGTAAATTATAGACCAAACATTTGCACACACCTTTTCATGCAATTGTTATATTTTTATTTTGTTTCCTACAATGAAAAATAATACTGAAGTCATCCAGACTATGAAGGAAATCATATTGCAAATGAAGTGTTCAACCAAATTACTCTGTGAAGCATTGAGGTTGCTTTTTTTTGCCGTTTAAAAAGCTGGTAACTCTTGATGAACTTATCCTGTGCAACAGAGGTAACTCTTGGTCTTCCTTTACTGGGGCAGTCCTGATGAGAGCCGGTTTCATCAGTGCGCCGTTTGATGATATTTGCAGTTGCACTTGAGGCTAAGCGAGACCTCCCAAGTATCACAGAAGTTGCGGGAGTCTACTCCATATCAATAACGGCTCTCTGACACCTGCAAGTCACATAAAATCTCCAGGAATCTGGAACGATTGGCCCAAGAGTGAACACAACATGCACGCATGTGACACAGACTTTTTCCCCAATCGCATGTGTGAAAGAGAGGGAGAGGGCACTCCCCTCGTGAGCATATTCATAAAGCGCATGCAAAACAGAGAGGGTTCTGATTGGCCTGTTAGACAAAGAGTCTAAAAACTAAAAACTGAGTAAGCCAATCAGTTTTTAGTGTGGGTGGGCATTTTTTTTTCACTCCTGGACAAGATGCGTTTAGGAAGAAGGAGCATCATGGCTCCCCTTAAAACTCATTTTACCTCTCACTACTCTGAAGTATATCCATGTCTGGTAAAAGTAAAAAACAGTCAAAGTCTTGCCCGCTATATACGTATATATAGGCAGGGGTTTCGGGGGGCTCCAGGTTCGGGAGTACCTCCCTGAAATTAATTTTTGCAACTTGGGATGTCTGGGCTAAGGAGGGTTAGAACAGGTTCACCACCTCGGCCTGGCTGGACCCATGAGGCTCAACAGGGTTGGAGCCAATTTGTCGTAATGCTAACAGCAGGTCTTTGCTGTGTTGGAGCTGTGATGCTAATAGACACAACAGCCCAGGCCTTGAAATTTAATTGAATTTTTGTCCTTTTTGAGCCTCTTTCCATTACATTGCCTTCATTAGGAACTCGGAGAAAACAGCTCTGGGAGCCCTGCAAGGGTCCCTGCTCTGATGTTTTTGTGTTTTGCCCACTGTCTTTGTTGTTCGACTCTCGAGTAGATGATAATTAACCAGCTGGCTGGACTGAACTGGTGCTGAGACTGGAATAAAGTGGTGGCTCTGCATTAAGAGATAAAAACACATTTGCAGCAGTGCTGTTAATGTACGAGGCATGGTGTGGGATCTGCTTGCATCCGAGCTCTTTTTGAATTCTCCATGATAAAAAGCCTGAGGCTTGCGATACAGAACCACATCAGCTGGTCACTAACTGCACGGTCCAGTCTGAATGAATACTGGTTTCTCGTGCGTAGGCTTTCAACAGGCTTTCAATAGAAACCCCTCGAAGGACTGGTTCCATCCACAAGTGGCCGCGCTCCACAGCTTGCAGCGAAAGGCTGTAATCTACCGTCTCTGTCTCAGAAAAGCCACTTCTCCTACATATGTCCTACAATTTAGAATTGTATTCAGCGTCTTCACATCCTGCTTTTATGCACAAACCTATGCTGTGTGTATTTTTGGAATACTGGAGCCGTCATATGTCGAGATGTTATTTGTGTTTATTTATATACTGTACTCTTACATGGCAAAAGTCTTAGGACAGGTACGTCACTAGAATGTAAAAGCTTGTGAAAACAGCTTTATTTAGCCGCAAATACCTGCATTTCACCATACAGCATCCCAAAGAAACATCCATCTTTGTTTCCCTGTCCTTCACACATACAGGGTTAGGACAATGAAGCTGAAACACCTGTCATTTTAGTGTGGGAGGTTTCATGGATAAATTGGAGCAGCCTGGTGGCCAATCTTCATTAAACTATTATAACATTGTAAGTTACGAGTTAAACTGTTTAAAGAAAGCTGTTCAGCTAGAATGTTATAATCACGCAGCTCTGGCAGAACGTGATCCTCCACTTGTCCGCGTTTGACGTGCAGCGCTGTGTGCAGCTGTTCTTAAAAAAAAAACATTTTTATTAAATAATAGGTCTGTGCTCCTTCAGTGTTTTAGTGTTAAATAACATCATTCTGAACAGATTTCACTCATTCAAACAGCCCGAAAACAGCCAGTTTATGAGTCGGGTCGGACTCTGGCTCATAATGACAGTTTATGGGTCGGGCTTATAATGACAGTTTATGGGTCGTGTCGGGGTCGGGCTCATAATGACAGTTTATGGGTCGTGTCGGGGTCGGGCTCATAATGACAGTTTATGGGTCGGTCGGGGTCGGGCTCATAATTACAGTTTATGGGTCGGGGTCGGGCTCATAATGACAGTTTATGGGTCGGGTCGAGCTCATAATGACAGTTTATGGGTCGGGGTCGGGCTCATAATGACAGTTTATGGGTCGGGTCGAGCTCATAATGACAGTTTATGGGTTGGGCTCGGGCTCATAATTACAGTTTATGGGTCGGACTTGGGCTCATAATGACAGTTTATGGGTCGGACTCGGGCTCATAATGACAGTTTATGGGTCGGACTCGGGCTCATAATGACAGTTTACGGGTTGGGTCGGACTCGGGGCTCATAATGACAGTTCATGGGTCGGGGTCGGGCTCATAATGACAGTTTACGGGTTGGGTCGGACTCGGGGCTCATAATGACAGTTCATGGGTCGGGGTCGGGCTCATAATGACAGTTTATGGTTTGGGCTCGGGCTCATAATGACAGTTTATGGGTCGGGGTCTGGCTCATAATGACAGTTTATGGGTCGGACTCGGGCTCATAATGACAGTTTATGGGTCGGGTCGGGTCGGGCTCATAATGACAGTTTATGGGTCGGACTCGGGCTCATAATGACAGTTTATGGGTTGGGTCGGGCTCATAATGACAGTTTATGGGTCGGGTCGGGCTCGGGGCTCATAATGACAGTTTATGGGTCGGGCTCGGGGCTCATAATGACAGTTTATGGGTCGGGCTCGGGGCTCATAATGACAGTTTATGGGTCGGGTCGGGCTCGGGGCTCATAATGACAGTTTATGGGTCGGGCTCGGGGCTCATAATGACAGTTTATGGGTCGGGCTCGGGGCTCATAATGACAGTTTATGGGTCGGGCTCGGGGATTGTAATGACAGTTTATGGGTCGGGTTGGGCTCGGGCTCATAATGACAGTTTATGGGTCGGGCTCGGGGCTTGTAATGACAGTTTATGGGTCGGGTCGGGCTCATAATGACAGTTTAAGGGTCGGTCGGGGTCGGGCTCATAATGACAGTTTATGGGTCGGGCTCGGGGCTCATAATTACAGTTTATGGGTCGGGTCGGGCTCATAATGACAGTTTATGGGTCGGGTCGGGCTCGGGCTCATAATGACAGTTTATGGGTCGGTCGGGCTCGGGGCTCATAATGACAGTTTATGGGTCGGACTCGGGCTCATAATGACAGTTTATGGGTTGGGTCGGGCTCATAATGACAGTTTATGGGTCGGGTTGGGCTCGGGCTCATAATGACAGTTTATGGGTCGGGCTCGGGGCTCATAATGACAGTTTATGGGTCGGGTCGGGCTCGGGGCTCATAATGACAGTTTATGGGTCGGGCTCGGGGCTCATAATGACAGTTTATGGGTCGGGCTCGGGGCTCATAATGACAGTTTATGGGTCGGGCTCGGGGATTGTAATGACAGTTTATGGGTCGGGTTGGGCTCGGGCTCATAATGACAGTTTATGGGTCGGGCTCGGGGCTTGTAATGACAGTTTATGGGTCGGGTCGGGCTCATAATGACAGTTTAAGGGTCGGTCGGGGTCGGGCTCATAATGACAGTTTATGGGTCGGGCTCGGGGCTCATAATTACAGTTTATGGGTCGGGTCGGGCTCATAATGACAGTTTATGGGTCGGGTCGGGCTCGGGCTCATAATGACAGTTTATGGGTCGGTCGGGCTCGGGGCTCATAATGACAGTTTATGGGTCGGGCTCGGGGCTCATAATGACAGTTTATGGGTCGGGTCGGGCTCGCGGCTCATAATGACAGTTTATGGGTCGGGTCGGGCTCATAATTACAGTTTATGGGTTGGGTCGGGCTCATAATTACAGTTTATGGGTCGGGCTCGGGGCTCATAATGACAGTTTATGGGTCGGTCGGGGTCGGGCTCATAATGACAGTTTATGGGTCGGGTCGGGCTCATAATGACAGTTTATGGGTTGGGTCGGGCTCGGGCAGAACGTGCACGGGCCGGGTCGGGACAGATTTTTTGGGCCAGATCTAAGCTCTAGGAAGAAGCAACTGAGAACGAAAGTACCTTTGTCAACGTAAAATAAACAGAGTGGTGTCAGCGGACACTGAGGAGCTTAGTGTGCATAGAGCACACCAACTTCAATCAATCACTACAGACCTTCAAACTTCATGTGGTCTTTAGATAAGCTCAAGAACAGTAGAGTTTGTAGAGAGCTTTGTGGAATTGGTTTCAATGGCCAAGTAACTTCATTCAAGCCTTACATCATCAGACGCAATGCACGCGAGTGAATACTTGGCAATATACTGTGTATATAGTCAGTTATATATACTGTCAGTTTTGCCAGAAGCTGTTTACCTTGTTTTAATATTTTCTTCCCCAAACATATTAACTTCCATTTTCAGATCAGAGTGTTTGCGCTGCTCTCCTGAAGAGTGTGTAGGCGGGAGGTAGACCTGATCCAGATTCAGCAATCCTCTGAACTTCAGGGCGTCTCAGTGGACGAGGAATGACTGACAGATGTTGATATTCACACCGCTGTTGTGAGTTCATTTCAATGTGTAACAGCTGAATAATAAATCCAGTGATGAATATTAGATCAGATCAGTGCCGCTTCATTAGGCGCTCTGTTTATCACCTCACCTCTTTTCATTTAATTTCAGTTCAGTTCAGCTTAATTGGAGCTTCACAGGTTGCGGGTGTCATATCAGTTTCATCTCAGTCGTGTTGAATCTGATCTGTTTCAATGTCTGATTTAACCACTGAGACGGAAAAAATTAAATCTGATCTGTTTCTTTGCATTTAAAACGATAGTTTGGTGAAAATTGCAATATAATCTTTTTTCACTGATCCCAACTGCAGTTAATTAGCCAATACATAACTGATTCTTTTTGTACATAAGAAATGAGGTGAGTGAATGTAGCAAACAAGTGTACGCTAATTAGCATGCTGCTAACTGCATACTTAATTCATCAAATGCGGTTTTTATGGAGAATTTTTAACAGTTTGTCCAAACACCCTTCAGACTGGGTGACACGGGGCATAATTTGCCCTGATAAATTGCTTTTTCCACCGTTATCCAACTCAAAGTAGCTCCACGCCTCCTTGCTAGAATCCGGAGAGCCCTGACATTTAAAACTAGGCATTAATAACTTAACAAGGCATTAAAAGCTTATTAAATCATCCCATAACACTAGCTTCAGCTCCGAGCGCCGCCATCACTGAACTGAAAATAACATATAATAACATATATATATATATATATATATATATATATATATATATATATATATATATATATATATATACAGGGGTTGGACAATGAAACTGAAACACCTCTTTTTAGACCACAATAATTTATTGTGGTGACGGACAGTTCTGGTGGAAACAGGAGAGTTGAGGTGCACATTGAATTCTGCCGTGATTTGATCAGCCATGGTTTTATGTTTTTTGGATACAATCAGGGTTAGCACACGAACATCCTTTTCAGACAGCTTCCTCTTACAGCGTCCACAGTTAATCCTGTTGGATGTGGGTGGTCCTTCTTGGTGGTATGCTGGCATTACCCTGGATACCGTGGCTACAAAGACTTGCTGTCTTGGTCACTGAGGCGCCAGCAAGACGTGCACCAACAGTAAGAGTAAAACTGTGCTCTTACCCTGCTAATTGAACCTTCACACCCTGCTCTTACTGGTCCAATGTGCAATTAATGAAGATTGGCCACCAGGCTGCTCCAATTAAGCCATGAAACCTCCCACACTAAAATGACAAGTTTTTCAGTTTTTTTGTCCAACCTGTACATAGATTCTGCATAGAGTATATGTCTGTCATTATCAGTACAGTGATGGTGGCACACGGAGCTGAAGCTTGCATTATTGGATGTAAACAGTGTTTTTTAATAGCTTTTTTAAAAATAGTTTTTAAGTTATTAATCTCTTGTTTTAAATGTAAGGGCGTGGAGCTACTTTGAGCTGGATAACGGTGAAAAAAAAATTATCAAGTCAAATTATGCCCTGTGTCTCTCAGTCTGAAGGGTTTTTGGACAAACTGTTAAAATTTCTGGATCTCGGAACGCTGTGGGAGAACGGAGGTGGGCTATTCATCAAAGATAAATACTTTTTATCATGTTTTACTACAGCAAAAGTCCATTTTACATCGGACTTCTCCCTTAAGGTGTTAAGTAATCTCTAATGTTGTTTTATTTCATTCAAATTCTATGCTTTTTAATGTAAAAATAAAATGTCCTAACATCCCATTCACTATACATATATATGTAACCAAAGTGCCATGTTTAAGGTACTGTTACTGTGAGCTGTGCAGTGGAAGTGCAAAAAAAGAACTTTTATAAACTTCGGGGAAAACAGAAGCAAACTGAGAAAATAACCCCGATATGAGCTAAGCAAGGATGCCAGAAACTCTACTTTCAATTAATTATCATCTAATAACAATCGTGATCCATACCATTTGACTGCAACAAGCTGGAATGATATTTCCGCTCCCCACCAGCCTCATAAGACTACCTGGATATTACGGATGATTTCTATTTATGGCATGAGTGTTTACACCTGTCAGCACTTCTGAAACTAGGCTTTAAAACCCACAGAATATTTATGTTTACAGGAGATTTTTCTATTTCAGCAGAAAGACTAAAACACTTGTGCGAAGCACTTCAGACTTTAAGTCCCATTGCACCAATTATTTACTGAAATATTACACAGTTTCCTGTACAAACAGTCCCCATAGAGTCCTTGAATTAAATAAATAATAAATATTGTTCAAAATAAATAAATTATCAGTGTCATCCGCATTAAACAGAGTATATTCTAAAACTGAAAATATTGGATTATGGGACAACTCTATAGCAATGCAGCTTGTATACAATTAACAAAAAAATATTTAGTCTACTGCTTGTATAGCAGTGTAGATTTACTGTCTTCTGAATATAACTCATAACACAGCCATTAATGTCTAAATAGCCAGCAACACAAGTACTGTATTTTTCACACTATAAGGCACACTTAAACTCTTTAAAATTATGAATCATTAATACTATTATTAACTATAAATACAATTATAAATCCTTATTAAAGTACATACAATTATTCCCAAATATAGACAGTGTGCCCTATAATCCGGGGCGGCTTATGTACATATTTTACCAATCAGGTTTTGCCAAATGTAATGTAATGTAATGTAATGTAAGGAGCAGCAAAGCTGCTATGGTGAAGTGCAGCGTTATACAGGAGTTTCAGAATTATTATTATTATTATTATTATTATTATTATTATTATTATAATTATTATATATATATATATATAACAACAGAACACTAGGTATGAGTCACAGCTGCAGTGATGGTGGTGTTGAAGATGATGATGGTGTTGATGATGATGATGATGAAGATTTGATAACACGGCAGGAATGCACTTCTCATTGGGGAAAGTGAGAAAAGCTGCTTTGAATGTAAATGGATTCTTCCACACAAATCAAAAATATTACTAATTAACACAGAATATCATTAATAGAAACTACTGGCACCATGCCAGGTGTGATCTGGATAATGATTGGTTTAAAGGAAGTTTGGGCAGTATTAACTTTGACTGAGTTAGATAGGTAGTTTGCTAGTTGCCAAACTACTTTATGGGACATTCCAGGATTTTGGTACATTTCCTGTCCCACCACTTAAATTTCAAATGTACGTATCCAAAATATCTAAAGTACAAATGTACTTGTTATAAGACAAACTGTAAAATATGGTGGAAAAATAAGCTCCTTAGATATTATTCAAAAGACTGAATACCTTTGGACCACCTCAAAAAAATGGCCATTTTCTCTTGTCCCACGCATTGGGTGACCAACTCCTTTGGCAAATTTAAAACAAAACAATTAAAATAAGCTTTAAATAAATACCCTCTTGTATATTATTTATATGCATCTCCTTTACTTATGAAAACAACTTCTTTGGTTTACATTGTATTGCATGTTACAGTTTTTATGCTATTAAGTTGTGTCCCACAACATGTGCGCAACCCTGTTACCATAAGGAATTTTACCTGGCAGAGAAAGAGTTAAAAATATTTGTCTACTGGCACAAACACAAGGACATTTTCTGCCCACATGGCAAGACCAAGAGTAAGTGCTCTAACAATTTTCAAGTTTTTTTTCCAAATGTGTTTGTCCAAGTTGTGTGTGTCACTCAGTGAACGCAACCCTGTTACTCAAATTGTAAGACTAATAATGAGTAGAGTCAATTTTTTTCCTTATATACTTATATAACCATGTTTGTCCTTGGTCTTGTATACATAGCTAAATTTTACAGTTAGCATCTGTTCCTGGGGTAAACCACAACTTAGCCTAGATTTGCAACCCTGTTACTCGCAACCCTGTTACTGTAAGTTACCAAATATATTGCATAATCTAATTTAAAAAAAACTGCTTTGATACTTGAGCTTGACGAATCAAACTTTTTGATAGTCTATTACCTGTATTTAATAAACATGTGACTAAAAATGATCAAATTGAAGATCAAATTTTCAGAAGTGACCACCCCTGAAATGTACCAAAATCCTGGAATGTCTCTTAATTAGTTAAAGCAGTACCTAAAGTCCAGATAGTACAGACAGAGAGCGCTGCAGCACAGAGTACAGTTTTATAATGATTATAGCTTAGAAACAGCATGAGCAGCATGATTACTTAATATTTATATATGGTGATGTCAATCAATAAAAAAATGTATCCAATAATAATATTATAATATTATAATTTTAATATTATATATATATAAGCATTAACGTTAGCTGAGTTAGCTAGCTAGTTTGCTAGTTGGCAAACTACTTTAAATAGTTAAAGCAGTAGCTAAAGTCCAGGTATGCTTTAAACAGGCAGAAAATGTAAAATTACAGAATATTCAAGTTTCCAGGTTTTCATCTGCCTAAGTTTTGTGTGCGTCCACCAAGCAGTTAGTTAGCTTACTAGCTAGCCTGCTAGTTGGCTAGCCACTAAGTTGTTAGTTAGCTGAGCTGGCCGGCAACCTAATTGCAATTGTTAGAGTAGCATCTAAAGTTTTGGTACGTTGTTAAAATCTATACTTTTAATTTAATCAGGCTTTCACAAGCCTAATTAATGTCACAAAAGTAAGTTTGTGAGTCTCTGATAGCTGGTTAGCAGTTAGCAAGTAGCATTAGCTTTGAGCTCACATTAGGCAGCCACTACTTCACTTAATTTCACAAAGATTAAGAAATTGGTGCTACTTAATGTAGCAGATGATCTAAAGTAGTCACATTTTGACTAATCAGAATAAAAAAGGCAATAAATATGGTTACATCTACAGTATGTATGTGTTACACTTCATAATAAGTTAGTTGTTAAATACAATTCTAAGAGCCCAGCACAGTTTTAATATATATATATATATATTAACACACACACACACTAATAGCCTAAATTTCAGAAGAAACATTAATTGAGCCTGTGTCCCAATACTTTTGGACACTGAGCAGCATTAGTTGGGGAATGAGATGCGGCAGTAATTATCCAGCACCTCAATCAAATCCTCACATCAGAGTCCAAAATCTAGTAGAAAGTCTTTTTGGACAGTAGAGACAGTTACTCCAACAAAAGCAGAATAAACTCTTTTTCTAATAGTCTGAATTTCAGAAGAAACTTTAATTGATCCTGTGTCCCAATACTTTTGGACACTGAGCAGCATGAGTCGGCGGTGTAGTCCAAAATCTAGTAGAAAGTCTTTTCTGCACAGCAGAGACAGTTACTCTTCATTTCAGAAGGAAACCATGAATGAATGAACAGGTGTCTCAATACGTTTAAGCGTGTAATGAGTTTATCCAAAAACACACCCTGCCTCCAGATTTCAGGCATATTGCATTTATCTATGAATAAGCACATTTGCATTTATATCTAGAACCACTTAAAACACACACAGTAGATCCTAAAACCCAACAGGTACAGAGACCCAGAGAAACTCCAGCAGTTCTATCCAGTGAATGAGAGGTTCCACACGCTGACTTCCACTGAACCCCAGTTCTGCAGGTTCTGAATATCTAAAATATCTAAAGCTTCAGCACACCTTAACCCCATTCTGTTCTCTTACCTTCATCAGCGCTGTGATCCGCTTCCATCTCTCAGCAGCTCCTCTGCTTCCCTCCAGCCACCGCACGAGCAGCCAGCGCACTGACACACACTCACACTGCAGCGCACGCCTGAGCCCGCAGGAGGCTGAGACTGAGCGTTTCACTCCATCAAACTTCAGAGAGAGAGATAGAGAATGAGCAAAACAGAGAGAGAAAGCCAAAGAGGTAGAGAGAGCTAGAGGTAAATACGTTAAGAAAGAGAGAGAGAGAGGATTACTGAGAGGGGTGAAAGAAACAGAGAGGGGAAAAAAGAAGGAGGATGTGTGAGAGAGACAGAGAGAAAGGGGAGAGAGAGATAGAGCTAGACAGAAAAGAGCTGGAGAAAGAGAGAGAGGTGGAAAAGCAAAGAGAAAGAGCACGAGAGGGGGTAAGAAAGAGTTTGCCAGTGAGAGAGAGAGAGACAGAGAGAGAGCAAAGAGAGATAGAGTGAGATTGACAGAGAGAAAGAATGGAGTAGAGAAGGAGAGAGGAAAAAAGAGAGATAGAGAGGGAGAGAAAGAATTAGCCAGAAAAGTGGGGGAGAGAGAGGTTAAAAAAAGATGGTTAAAGAAAGAGGGTGGTAGAGAAAGAGTCAGAGATAGTGAGAGTAACTGAGAGAAAAAAGAGAGTGAGAATGGGGTGCAAAAAGAAGAAAATAGACAGCGAGATAAAGAATATTTGCAAGAGAGAGATAGAGAAAGAGCAAGAGATGGCAAAAGAGGGAGGCAGAAAAAGAGTAAGCGAGAGTTAGAGATAATGAGAGTAACTGAGAGGAAAAAAGAGAGGGTTAAGAGAGAGTGAAAGCTAATAAGATAGATAGTTAAAGAAAGATAGACTGATTGAGGGAGAAAAAGAGAGAGAGAGAGAGAGAGAGAGAGAGAGAGAGAGAGAGCGTGTGTATAGGTGATGAATGGTAGCTAGTAGACATCAAGGCTAAAAAAAACACAGCATGTGAAAACTCTCAAAACTCAGAAAAACTCTCAAAAAAAAATACTATATCAACCTTTAATATAAGCTGGTCAAAAAATACATATACAGCTCTGGAGAAAATTAAGAGACCACTGCAAAGTTTTCTAAAAATCAGCATCTCTACATGTATGACAGCCATTCTATTCCAGTGTCAGTTGAATTCCAACCCAACCTCATTCTACTTAATGTGCTTCTGATTTGGTGATCACCTGAACCAAATCTTATTTAACGAGGAAAAGTATAAAAACACTGCTTTGGTCAACACAGTTGACACCTCTTGCGATAGGACAAGCTGGATGGCAAAACAAGTGCTAATAATAGCATAAAAGTAATTGTAAAACCCATGCCAAAGGGTCTGAAAAGAAAAGTCTTGAGTAAAAAAAAAAGAAAGGCTCAATTCTGGCTTTACTGGCAGTGGAATACAGTGAGTGTCCTGTTGGTTCCATCCTTAAAATTTCTAAGATGGAAGATCATTACAAAAAGGTCAAGCAGCAAAGACTGGGGACAACAAAGCTACAGACCAGCAGAGGAGGAAAACGACTCTCCACTGATGGGGATGACGGTCATCTTATTCGAATTTCAGGTAGCAACCGCAGGTTGGCATCAAGTGACCTACAAAAGGAATGGCAAATGGCAGCTGAGTGTGAAGTGCACGACAAGAACAGTTCCTAATAGGCTCCTCAAGTCATGTAAAGCTAGAAAAAAGCCTTTCATCAATGAGAAGCAAAGGAGAGCGAGGCTTAAGTTTGCAAAAGACCATTAGAATTGGACTATAGAGGACTAAAGTAAGGTAATTTTTTCTGATGAATCCCATTTTCAGCTTTGCTCAACACTTGGTCATCTAATAGTTACATGGAGACTTGGAGAGGTGTACAAGCCACGATGTCTTGTACCCACTGGTGATCGGTGATCACATACAAAAATATCCTGGGAAAACACTTGCGTCCTTCTGCTCTGGCAATGTTCCCCAACTCTGAGGACTGTTTTTTTTTTTTCCAGCAGAACAATGCTCAATTCCACACAGCTAGATCAAGGTGTGTGGCAGATTAAGACCCTGTCATGTCTCGCCCAAATTTTTAGACCTGAACCCCATTGAAAACCTCTGGAATGTAATCAGGAGTAAGATGAATAGTCACAAGCCATCAAACCAAGCTGAACTGCTTGATGTTTTGCACCAGGAGTGGCATAAGGTCACCCAAAAGCAGTGTGAAAGACTGGTGGAGAGCATGTGGAGACAAATCATGGTAATTACACCAAATATTGATTTCCGAACTTTAGTATTGTTGTTGTTTCTACATGAATATGAACTTTGGAATTGGTTTGGAATTTCGGAGACATGTTGTCTGTAGTTTATAGAATAAAAGAACAATGTTCATTTTACTCAAACATAAACCTATACATAATTTTGCAGTCTCAGCAGTAATGTTTTCCAGAGCTGTACGTACTCATACATACACTCTCTCTCTCTCTCACACACACACACACACACACACACAATCTTACACACTCAGCAGTAATGTCTTCACTCAAATCTGCTGCTGAAAAGCTTCAGTCCAGCACAACTAATTAAGTAAACAACTCCCAAACAACCCAGAAAGAACAAGAAAACAAAAACAATCAATAACATCCCACACAAACACACACTTCCCAAAAATAGCCCAATAACAACATGCATTAAATGTAGATGTGATTTCTGCTCAGTCTCTGGTGATGACCAGAAGCTGCTGGGCACATATTGCTACCACTCACTGCATTTTCTACACCATCCAATAATGTTAGATGCCCATACAAGGTGTACAGGTGTCCTACCTTTTTTAAACCCACTCTGGTGTGCTGTTTCAACAGGACAATGTATGTCCACATACTGCCGCAGTCAGAGGCGTGTAGACATAGACAAAGCACCACCAACTCTGCCCTTTATCAACCAAAGTGCCCTTTTAAAACTTCGTTGTTTTTTTTTATATATATTATTATTATTAAGATTTTACTGAGGCCTGTTTGAAATGATCTTTTGAAAACCTGAGAGATTAAAAACGAATGAAAACAGAATGCCCTGAAATCAGCTCGCACGCCCGACCTCTCTCTTCCTCTGTCACGTGACCCCGCGCAGTCACGCGTAAGGCACAGATGCGCTGCAGCAGCAGTTCAGATCAGCGAGTCTTCAGCACAGCACGCACGGCAACAGATAGGCTTCTTCTCCCCCGTGTCCCACCAGCCAAATTAGTAAAATCCTACCGTTTGCCCTCTAAGCCCAACGTGAAATCATTTTGTTGTGCAGTAAAATGTCTCATACAGCACCAAACTACTATGTATTTTATCAGTTGGTGGTGTGACATTTTTCCATTGAAAACTCACGTTTAGAGAATGTTACAAATTACATAGTCAAATTACATTCAACATGTACGTGTAATTTTTTTATAATGAAGTGTTCCACGTGTGCTAAAAAGTGCCCTTTTCCCCCCTGAGCACTTGCCCCCCGAAATGTCTGTGCACGCCACTGTCCGCTGTCTTAATCGCCAAACCTATCCCTGACTGAAAATATGTGGGATGCTATTGGATACATTATCAATACTCCACCCCTACCACAAAATCGGCAGGAACTGAGTGACAATATTCAAGCTGCATGGGATCAGTGATGGTATAGTTACTTTGAAAAAGTAATCCGATTACTGATTACTCCTTTAAGAAGTAACTTAGTTACTTTATGGATTACTTGATTTTAAAAGTAACTAAGTTACTTTACAAGTTACTTTATTAGTTACTTTCAGCAGCTGCAGACACCACGTCCCGCCGCCTCAACATAAAAATTATAACCAGTTTTGCCAATACTCCCTTTATTGGAAAAAGCATTTTTAACAGCATCAATGTATCTCTAGACATTTAAAGTTGAACTATTTATTTTTATAAAATTAAAAGACCATTTCTCTTGAATTAACTTAACATAAATAATTTTTTTTATAAAAAATAAAATATGGTCTTTCTTGATTTCACTTAACATAAATACTTGTTTTTATAAAAAAATATATAAAATAAAGAAAGTCTTTCTTGACCTGACATATTTAACACTGTAAAACTGAATATTGAACCTGTTGTTCTCTGCAGGGCAGCAAGGAGTGGTTTGATAAAACAAAACCGTGTATATGTCGAGGCCAGGGATCACATATATGCAGACTGCGGTCCGGGTCCGGACCCAGACGTTGTCCAATGCGGACCCAAACCAATAAACTACTGAGAAGGATTTAATTTTGACAGCTTTCATTTAAAGCATCAGAACTTTTCTTGTCTTTATGGTATACGCACTCTGCGGCATGGGAAACTCACAGACCAATCACGTGTGGTGTAAAATCTTCAAACACTCTCCTCTGCCAATCAGATCTGTGCAGACCGCTGCCCTGGCTAGTGAATTGGGACGTGGCCGGGAAAACCCGCCTTTATAAAGAGATAGGGAGCCCGAGAACTGGCGGAAAAACGAGAATGGGCGGAAACTAAAAACCCGCCGAGCGCGAGAGAGAGAGAGACAGGGGAGAAAGCGAGACGCGTGTGATTGGGGGAGAGCGGAGGGGGATGGGGAAGGGAACGCGGTGTGTGTGTGTGTGTGTGTGTGAGGTGGAGAGAGAGAGAGAGAGAGAGTAACGCACAGTGACTTGGATAAGTAACTTTAATCTGATTACTGCATTGGAAATAGTAACGCGTTAGATTACTCGTTACTGAAAAAAGAGTCAGATTAGAGTAACGCGTTACTAACATCACTGCTTGGGACCCTGTGTCAGCGTGAGGCTGCCGTAAAAAAAATGCCTTTTTAATTTATTTAGACAAGTCATATTCATATTGTTCTACCCAGCTACTGATGCATCTGTAACTCTTTAAAATCAGGGTAAAAAATAACAGTACTTACGACTGTAATAAACATTAAGTGGTAATTAAGTGGTAAATATTATTTAACATTTCTAAATTGTAATGCTTAAGAATGTTGTAAATAAAGATGAATTGCGATATCAGTTTTAACATTTTGTAGGAATTAATATCTTAACTAGTGTCATAATAATAATTAGTTGAGGCATTCTAACATAAGTATGGTTAAACAATGTAAATTAATTGTAAAGTGCTACTGATGCATCTGAGGCCAAATATCTTAAAGCAGGATTCCTCTACTGTAATTGTATATTTTGGTTTGTGGTAGACAGATTTACCTCAAACCAAAAGGATAGGTATGTGGTTTTAGAATGTGTCCATTTCTGTCATAATCAAGTGATCACCATGAATTTATTTTGAAAGTTACATTTTTTGTAGCTTGTATTTTTTTCCTTTTCAAATTTCATATTGTTTTTACAGACAATTTTTACTGAAAGATGTTACTGATCTCTATGTATCACATGCAGAGGGGGAACAAAAAAAGTTTTAGATTTGATTTGCTCACTTGGCATTTTTTGAAAGGCAAAATAATGTAGTAATATGCTCAAAATCATGTAACTTAAATATATAATTATATTAAATTATGGTCCTCCAACCTCTGTGGAGTTGTGGGTGCTAATTTGTAATTTGAACAAGTATTTCTAATAAAACATGTTTTATTAATGTATAATTTATGTTATTGGATGAATAAAGGGATACTGCAGTGTCTCATGGAACCTGGTAAGACAAGCAGACTGTAAGAACTGTGATTTTTTTTCTCTGTTTTTCTAGTGTGTATGCTGACCTCGGACAGTACTTCTGAAATGCTAATGCTTATCTTTTGGAATTTGATGCCTTTGATTCTTATTTTTTAAAGCATCAGAAAGTTATCAGTATATTTCTGTATGCAGGTCTTAATTTTGCACATGTAAATCCCAAAGCTTTAATCGTTTTAAAAGTTGTATATAGATATTTCTCAGAGTTGCACAGACAATTGTAGGCAGACCACCAGTCACAATAAATTTGAATGAATAACCTTCAATAATAAATTACTGGCCAATACATTGAGGTAACACTTCATGATCAGCCTCAAACCTACTATCCCATGACTTGTAGAAGTAATGTCAGTGTAATTCCTAAGTGGTCAAACATCACATAGAGGCGAGTTGTTGAAAATTACACTTTGGTTTTAAGTATAACAAAAAGGTGTAACAACACTGAGAGCCTTTGTATATTACCAGATACATTATTTATATAAATTCAATTAAAGGAATAACTTTCACTGAAATACAAAACTGAAATTGTCCTTGGAGCTGACATGACCTTATCAACCTTATCATATTTGGGAATATGAGACACATGGGATAATCAGCTTTTAATTTCAGAACATCTCTGTTCATTACATTAATAATAAATCAATAATTTCTGATTTATTCTTTCAGTGTTTAGTTGAAGTGTTAAAAAGTGGTTGAATGTGGGCATCAAATCCACATTTAATAAAATATTAAAATTATTTTTTTTCCATAAACACATTTCAAGAAACTTAGCGATAGTGTGATCAAATAAACAGACAAAAGTGATAGCAATAAAAAAAAAACATTTATTGACAAAGTTAAGAAACAAACAAAATTAAGAACAGTTAAAAAAAAAAAAAAAAAAAAAAAAAGTGTCCAAACCTCTTTTGAGTAAGCACAAAGGAGACAGCGGCAAAGAAAATTCTCTCAGAAAGAGAGATAGAAACCTTGAGAGGAACCCATACTCCTTGGGTCAATACACAAATTAAAAATGTAAAAATCTGAAAAAGACAAAGAGCATAAACATTAAATGAAACAAAAATATATACAATGCAAATATAAAATCCTGTATAAAGACATACAATTAATAAACCCGCCTTTAATTTTATAAAAAAATAAATAAAAAATAATGTATAATTAAGTACAGAAAGATTAATAGTAAAATAGTAAAAGGTAAGTACAATATCAATTGATTAAAGCACTAAAAGACAAACGTTAAAATGTTTTTAATGAATATAAGCCCAAAATAAGACTAAAACACCAATACAATAACCATTAATAAAGCAAGTAACTAAGCAATAAAAGAAATATATACAAAAAGTGTATGGATTAAAACACTAACAGTATACTACATAAAGATAAATACAGTTAAGTAATTAATAAACATCAAAAGATAAACAATATCAAGATAAAAGGATTAAAGCCTTAAGTACATGAACACAAACACAAAACAGGAAGCAATTAAAAGCATACAATACACAAAACGATTAAAACATTTATATAGTTAAAGAAAATCATTACCTTTTTAAAAGTATGGAATCAATAGCTTTATTAATACCTGCTATTTTCCTTAGGTGTGTTTTATAAAAAAAAAACTCTAAACTAGAGTATAGAGCTGGGCGATCTTAGATTTTTTTTTTTTTAAATCCAATTTTCGATTTAAATCGATTTTTTCCCCCTACTAAAAATCAAACTAAAGATGATAAAGAAATGGTTAAAAACTAGTTCTTATTTAATTTGTTTTCACTTAAAATGTTCCATTTGTGGTTAAAGTGCAACCAGAAACAAGCAAAAAAAAACTATTGTAAACAGTGAGAACATCTAGTGACTTTTAGAAAGCTTTCTCCAACATAGTTTAGGTACTGACACAATGCACCCTCAAACTTAAAAAAATAAATAAATAAATAAAACACACCCTTAAAAACAAATAGAAATAAATAAAATTGTGCCCTTTTTTGATAAAACTTACAAAGTAGACAATAGAAAACAAGTACAATTTATATGCTCTTAAGTAAATACTTGTCCCTATTGGGCTAGAATTGCAAAACAAAGCATTTAAATGTGCCAAGTGCCAGTGTTCTATAAAATGAAATCTTTTCTCATGAATATGCAAAACATCTTAACTTGTAGTGCATACAAAACCTGGTACACGGTTGGAAGATGTGCCAGGGACAGTTCCTTGTTTAACGTTGAATGGTGAACTGGTGCTGCTGCTGCGTTCATTCCTATGGTAGCAGCACTTCTCCCACTCCGCTACATGGTTCTGTTTAAGGTATAGTGATAAATTGGTTCACCTTACAGCGAGGACCTGTTTGGTCTACGTCCGACGCCGCAAAACTGAACCAACTCCAGATCACGGAGCCAGTTGCTCTTAAGCTCCGCAGTCATGTGTTTTGTGTATGTGTGTGTGCGTGTGTGTTTGTGCGTGCAAGGGAGGGAGGGAGGGAGTGAGGGAGGGGCGGGGGGTGCGCGCGCTGGAGGGAGGGAGGTATGGAGGGAGCTAGCTAAGCTCACTCTGTGCCCACAGAGGAGCGTCTGTGGTGAAAAAGAAAACTCAGAGAAAATCGATTTTCATAAAAACACATTGTCCTTAACTATAAATTCGAATTTATCGATAAAATCGATTAATCGCCCAGCTCTACTAGAGAACTCTCTAAACTAGAGATTGAAAATATAGATTTTTTAAAATTATTATTATTGTTTTATATGGTACCTGACTGAGGTGTGCCTGATGTGGTGGCTGTGTCGTGGTGTATACTTAGCCAGGGGTCATAGAGCAGATGGTGGAGAGATGATCTGAGACTTCTTTGAGGTGATCTCCGTGCTGGTGTTGAAGGGTCACCTCTCACACACAGCAGGATGATTCCTATCTGCAACACTGTGGAGGATTTGGTCTCATGGGTAAACCACTCATGAGGAAGGTCCTGAAAAGTAAATTAGAGACAGTGACTGAGCTTTAAGGAATGTTTTTGACCTGAATCTCTATTCAGTAATGGTAGCTTCTACGAAGACAGTTCTCTGCCTGTAGTGTTCACTGAAAACCCATACCAGAAGAACAGAAGATGAAGGCGTGGTTCCTAACTGTACATCTGAACCAGGATGTTCTATGGCTTGAGGTCACAGTGCAGAACCCCTCTGGCATGGACCTCAATCACACCTTCAACGAGCTGCCTTAGAAGTACCTGCAGAGTACACAGAGCACATTCTAGTAAAGTTAAATTGGCTGAAATTTATCCCCACATTTGCAATACTTGTGATTGTCGGCACGCTGCCACGTTCAATAAAAAAAAATATATAAGTACCAACAGAGTGTAAGAAACAGACAGAAGGAAATTACAGTCGCTATAGAACAGGCTAACAGTTATTCGGTGGGTAGCTGCTACATTAAGGGTGAAGAGAGAAGAGTGTTCAGGTACCTAACGATTTTCCAATGATTTCACAGTTGCAGACAAATTTCCAGAGTCAGGATAAAATCACGAGAGTCTGGCTAGAGTCGAGCTGCAGTTGAGTTGCGGTCGTGTCATCTCAATCGTTAAGTGTAAGGTGGTTACGATTGAAAGTTTTAGTCAGTCGGGTTTGGGTACTGGCGCTCAGATAAAATCAACTGGGTTTGTTTTTTATTTATTAGCAGTGTGAGCAGCAGCTGTAAGATCGAAAGAGCGTATTACACCTCTCTGTTTGGAAATATTTTAAAGTGGACTGCAAAGGCAGGATTTTACAAGATGGGAAGGGAAAAAAAATGCACATTCAACAACAAACATGATTTACCACCTGAGAAACAATAAGCACCCAGCACAATCCTCCCAGTACACTGCAGACACTCAGTACAATTAGCAACAGCACTGCCAACACATTTCTCTATGTGTGTTTCCGTCCCTTAATTAGTTCCCCCGGTAAGTCAGTAATAAGAACAAATAGAGTAATAATATTAAGCTATTAATGTATTAACATATATTCATCAACCTCTTTTGGGTGGGGATGGAGAAGGTGGAGTGGCCAGTGCTTCAGCTGGAGCTCCAGGACACTGAGGATGTTGTGTCTTTTGGAACTGGGCCTGATTTTACAGAACAGAAACAAAACAGTTCATGGTAGCTGTATCAATTTATCCAATAAAGTAGATCTACAGGTCTTACTTTATATAAATAAAACTAACCGACATAAAAAATATGCATGAAAATGTTCAGGACATCCAGAATGGCAAGTATTTAAAAACACGGTCCAGTGTTAATTTTTAGTAACATGTTTAAAGTCTATACTATCTAAGACAGTGAGACAAATACAGCAACTTTTCTAAAATTACACTCTTCTACTGCAGCACAGACGTACACTCCCTCCTTAAAAAAATGCTCAAAACCAGAAAAAAACAAACAAACACACCCTGGGAGGTTAGCTCTTTAAATAGCTTTTGACCAGCATAGGTAATGTTTATTTCTGGATGATCAGCTGGACTCAGCAGGGCCAACATTAGTAGCCTAGTCTTTTAAAAGTAATTAACTCATTTTTTAAAACCCATAAAGTCCAGTAACAGCTGTGTTTATTTGTTTTTTAAAGTCACTGGTTAGCTGCGGGTGTAACTTCACAGACCGCGATCTCAGTTAACAATTATGCAGCCACACATCTTATAAAATCTCCTGCTCCTAACCAAATATCCAGCACAACAAACCCAGCTTTAAACCCAAACCATCGCTGTATGGTAGACAGAGGAGAAGTTTTCTTTCAGTGTTTTCTGACAGAAACTGTGAGGATTAAAAAAAAAGACAAGAGTGTGTTTACTAATCCGTTACTCGTTCGTGATGAAGTTAACGCTAACTTGCACGTACAGTGGATTCACGCGGTTAGTTAATAGTATGCAAAATGCAGTGAATGCTGCTGTTTGGGGTCAAAATAAACTAAACACCTTAGCTAATAAATCATGGACTGCAGAAAACTAAGCCGGAGACACAACAAACGCTAGCTCTGTAAGTTACTTGTCTAACGGAGTTACGTTAAGTGCATAAACTGCCTGCACAGATCAGAACATAACAGCAGCTTACCTTTTCATGTTAAATCCACGACGAAAGCATTCTTTTCTCATATCTTTATAAAATCCAGTTGCAGCAGCACCTGCTTGTTCAGAAACAAAAACACCCAGCGCCGTTTAAGAGCTGATTCACGACCTTCTCTCCCAGCACAGGGTGTGTTTTTTTTGTAGATATTTAATTTCTGAATCTTATTAATACTGAATTAAGGTATGGTAATCTGGCTAATGTTAAAAAGTCAACTAGCTTTTTACCAAAACATTTTTAGTTAATTTATACCTAATTTTAGCGGTGTGTTCCCACAAGACAAAAAAAAAAAAAATAAATAAAAAAATAAAAGGGGGGGGGGGGGCGTCTGCGCATGCGCGAATATTAGCGGCCGTCTGCGCATGCGCGAATATTTGCGGCCGTCTGCGCATGCGCTAATATTCGCGCATGCGCAGACGGTCGCAAATATTCGCGCATGCGCAGACGGCCGCTAATATTCGCGCATGCGCAGACGGCCGCTAATATTCGCGCATGCGCAGACGGCCGCAAATATTCGCGCATGCGCAGACGGTCGCAAATATTCGCGCATGCGCAGACGGTCGCAAATATCCGCGCATGCGCAGACGGTCGCAAATATCCGCGCATGCGCAGACGGCCGCAAATATTCGCGCATGCGCAGACGGCCGCCAATATTCGCGCATGCGCAGACGGCCGCCAATATTCGCGCATGCGCAGACGGCCGCCAATATTCGCGCATGCGCAGACGGCCGCCAATATTCGCGCATGCGCAGACGGTCGCAAATATTCGCGCATGCGCAGACGGTCGCAAATATTCGCGCATGCGCAGACGGTCGCAAATATCCGCGCATGCGCAGACGGTCGCAAATATCCGCGCATGCGCAGACGGCCGCAAATATTCGCGCATGCGCAGACGGCCGCCAATATTCGCGCATGCGCAGACGGCCGCCAATATTCGCGCATGCGCAGACGGCCGCCAATATTCGCGCATGCGCAGACGGCCGCCAATATTCGCGCATGCGCAGACGGTCGCAAATATCCGCGCATGCGCAGACGGTCGCAAATATTCGCGCATGCAGACGGCCGCCCCCCCCCCCCCTTTTTTTTATTTGTCTTGTGGGAACACACCGCTAAAATTAGGTATAAATTAACTAAAAGTGTTTTGGTAAAAAGCTAGTTGACTTTTTAACATTAGCCAGATTACCATACTTTAATTCAGTATTAATAAGATTCAGAAATTAAATATCTACAAAAACCCTGCCGAATTAGACCGGAGTACCGAGAGGAGCTCTCAGGCCTGTTAGGTATTTTAACTACCGTTAGCTAACTGGCTGTTTCAGCTCTCGGTGAAACGCGATCTTATTACTGAACTACAGCGTGGTTTAAAAGCTGCTGCTGATTGAGAAAAACACACCCTGTGCTGGGAGAGAAGGTCGTGAATCAGCTCTTAAACGGCGCTGGGTGTTTGTTTTGTTTCTGAACAAGCAGGTGTTGCTGCAGGTAATCGAGCTAACTGTAGCTAATTAGCTTAGCCGGTTGAGCTAACTGTAGCTAATTAGCTTAGCCAGCCATGCTCCACTCGCTAGCTCGCTAACGTTAGCTATTTTACAGCGTTATTCGCCATTAACACGCTTTAAATAGTCTTTAAATAGTGGTAAGACTATTTAAAGCGTGTTAATGGCGAATAACGCTGTAAGATAGCTAACGTTAGCGAGCTAGCGAGTGGAGGATGGCTGGCTAAGCTAATTAGCTACAGTTAGCTCGATTACCTGCAGCAGCACCTGCTCGTTCACAAACAAAACAAACACCCAGCGCCGTTTAAGTATCATAATAAGACCGCGCTTCACCGAGAGCTGAAACAGTCAGCTAACTAAATTACTCACCGGGACTTACAGAGCTCCGCCGCGCTGCTCTAATCTAATCCGGCAGGGTAATAATCACTATCGGTGCTGAAGGCCCGCTGGAGGCCCGCTAGTGCCGCTGTTTTAAGACTGAGGGGCTTTAAATGAAAACAGAGTAAAGGGGAAACACAGTAAAAAGCAGCGCAGCGGACCTTCAGCACCAAAGTGAAGAAATACTGGATTATTTGACCCAATATTAATAACTGTTCCCCATAAAACACAGCGAGGCTTTGGACTCCTGCAGTCCCCATGCAGCTCCCGGAGAAAAGGACGTCTTTCTTGTGGCTATTGTTTCAGTGGAGTGGAGCCACGACCATTCAAAACTAGGTTCGGGGTTTTTTTGTTGCCCGAAAGGTTTTTAATTTGTGTGTTTTAATATATTCATTATATGTTATATTGTATTAAAACGTGAGATATAAATGTAAATAATCATAATTTAATAGGAACGATGAAATATATTATTTTAATTATATTAAATATCATGCCTCAAAATCTCATATCTCCCCCTCTTTTCCAGTGACTTTGGTTTCTTCCAAAAGTCTGTTGATGAGAGGGCGGGCGGAGCTGGACTGGAGAAAGAGGGCCGGCGTTCTGTCGAATTCTGCTACCTTGTCGAACCGTGCTGCCCCAATGAATATTTAACTGTAAAAATACAAAAGAAGCACTATTTTAGGGCATGTACCCAGTGATATTCCAGTAGATGTACGTTATTAGATTTGGAGTGCATAATTCACTGTACCATGGCAAACTTATAGTAAATATAGCTCATTACAAACTGCTTTTGTATTTATTTATGATAATAAGTGTAATTTTTAGTTTCCATTTACACTTCTGTGCAATGATAGAGCGTCCAGGTTGTTTAATGCACATAACGCCCCCTAAACCAGATTAATTATACATAAAACACGAGAAAGAATTAAATTGTGTAGGTCGGCGCATGCGCAGTACCTTTGGGAAGCATGTATCGATGGGTAGCAAAATTCGACAGAACACCGGACTAAAAAAACTGTTTTTAACACACCTTGGGTTTGGGCTGTATTCACTCAGTCGCAGTTAAATAAACTCACTGGCCATTTAGGAATCACTTAGACCAGAATTATAATAGAATAAACAATAAAATAATAAAATGTTATATAAAATCTAAAAAAAAAAATCACCAGTGTCAGTGGCTGTCTTTACACTACAAGCCTCAAGTGTTTTTTTTATTTTATATAAATTAACCTTTTTGTCAAACAGCACACATGCTCTCAATATTTTTTTGGCTGCTCTGCCAATGCTGGCTGATAATGACAGCACTAAGGGCATGAATACTGGCAAACAGATGCATGAAATCAACAAATAAAGAAATATGAAATTTGCAGTGGCCTTTTTTATGCCCAATCAGTTTGAAGACTGAGAACATATGTCTGCACTCCCCTCCAAAGGAATTGGGCGGAAAAAGCATTATTAAAAGATGAATAATGAAGACTGGAAATTGGAAATCAGTTAATTACAACTTTGTCAGTGTGTCCAGGCCCGGAGTGGCTAATCGGGAGATTCGTGAGGATTCCCGATGGGCCGGCTGTGTCTGCTGAAGTGTCTTATTGTGTACCTTGGGGAAGATGTGGGCAGTTATTAAGGAGTATATCTATGCTGGTGTTTTACCGGAGTCAAGCTATCCGCGCGTATACGCGCGATTTTACGGTAAACAGACGCGCAGGAGGAGAGCACGCTAAAAAACACAGAGAGAGACAGACACGTTTCAGTCGGTTATATTAATTCAGACATACATTAAGCCCAGAAACGAGAAGAAAACGGATTAAAATAACTCACCTCACTGTAGATTTAGTGCAGTACATTATCTATTTGATATAATACCATAACAATCCCATCAGTTTTTAAGAGAGAGAGAGAGAGAGTTTTATATTAATATTACTTTTTCAATCCATGCTTCAAATTAAATTTCTCATGAGTTTCCCAAAATGCCAAAACAGATCAATGACCATTTGAAAGAGTCCAACCTAGGCTATGACTCCTGCAAGTTTTGGCAAATGTCACTGTATTGTTTATTTTATATTCATTTTTATTTTTATTCATGCTTAAAATAAATTTAATGCCAAAACAGCTTCACTACCATTTGAAAGAGTATGTTCTAGCCTATGACTCCTGCAAGTTTGGGCAAATTTCACTGTATTGTTTATTCATTTTTGTATTTTTTTTATCATGCTTAAAATTCAATTTCTCATGATCTTCCCATAATGCCAAAACAGGTCCACTACCATTTGAAAGAGTCTGTCCTAGGCTATCACCTCTGCAAGTGTGGGCATATTTCACTGTATTGTTTATTTTATATTATTATTATTTTTTTTTTATTCATGTTTAAAATTAAATTTCTCATGATTTTCTTATAATGCCAAAACAGTTCCACTACCATTTGAAAGAGTCTGTCCAAGGCTATGATTCCTGCACGTTTGGGCAAATTTCACTGTATTGTTTATTTTATATTCATTTGTTTTATTTTTTTATTCATGTTTAAAATTAAATTTCTCATGATTTTCCCTTAATGCCAAAACAGTTCCACTACAATTTGAAAGAGTACAACATAGGCTATGACTCCTGCAAGTTTGGGCAAATTTCACTGTATTGTTTATTTTATATTATTTAATTTTAATTTTTTATTCATGTTTAAAATTAAATTACTACTGATTTTCCCATAATGCCAAAACAGTTCCAATACAATTTGAAAGAGTAAAACATAGGCTATGACTCCTGCAAGTTTGGGCAAATTTCACTGTATTGTTTATTTTATATACATTTTTTAATTTTTTATTCATGCTTAAAATTAAATTTCTCATGATTTTCTTATAATGCCAAAACAGGTCCACTACCATTTGAAAGAGTATGTTCTAGGCTATGACTCCTGCAAATTTGGGTAAATTTTACTGTTTAGTTTATTTTATATTAATTTGTTTTATTTTTTTATTCATGTTTAAAATTAAATTTCTCATGATTTTCCCATAATGCCAAAACAGGTCCACTACCATTTGAAAGAGTCTGTCCTAGGCTATGACCACTGAAAGTTTGGGTAGATTTTACTGTATTGTTTATTTTATATTATTATTATTATTATTTTAATCCATGCTTTAAATGAAAATTCTCATGATTTTCCAATAATGCCAAAACAAATAAAACAAAAAGGTCCACTTAACTGTTCCACCATTAAACTGCTCAGCATATTTCTAAACAGTCTAGTCTAGAAATCACCTGTTAAAGACACCTGTGCTAGAAACAGGGGGTGTGAGTTTAAAACCATCACCTTAAATCCAATACCTCAAGTGCAAGGGGCTATCTATAGTGAAACCTGCAGAAATACGCAGTGCTGGTAGCCTGAGGAACTGATAGGACTGCCTCACAGTGGCCCTGTGATGGCTTATTGGAGAATGAATTTACATCTGATACTAGCAAGTATTAAAAATAAACAAAACTGTGAAATTTGCCCAAACCTGCAGAGGTGATAGCCTAGGACAGACTCTTTCAAATGGTACTGGACCTGTTTTCAAGGATTCAATGAGATTTTACTGTCATTCGTATCACATGTGGTTCATGAGGTGGAACGAAATTGTGATCTCACGATTCAGTTTACACCCAAGAGCTGTTGTTAAAATAGATATATAAATAAAGTAAGACAACAAAATAAAATAATACAATAAAAATAGAATATAACAAAATGAAGATAAGATAAAATAAACAAAACAGTACAACTTGTCGTAGCCTAGGACAGACTCTTTCAGACGGTCATGGATCTGTTTTGGCATTATGGGAAAATCATGAAAAAAAAATATTTTAAGCATAAAAAAAAAAAAATTAAATTATTATAAAATAATCAATACAGTAAAATTTGCCCAAACTTGCAGAGGTGATAGCCTATGTTGTACTCTTTCAAATGGTCATCGACCTGTTTTGGCATTATGGGAAAATCATGAGAAATTTAATTTTAAGCATGAGTAAAAAAAAATAAAAAATTAATATAAAATAAACAATACAGTGAAATTTGCCCAAACTTACAGGAGTCATAGCCTATGTTGTACTCTTTCAAATTGTAGTGGAACTGTTTTGGCATTATAGGAAAATCATGAGAAATTTAATTTTAAGCATGAAATTTGCCCAAACTTGCAGAGGTGATAGCCTAGGACAGACTCTTTCAAATGGTAGTGGACCTGTTTTGGCATTATGGGAAAATCATGAGAAATTTAATTTTAAACATGAATAAAAAAAACAATTAATATAAAATAAACAATACAGTGAAATTTGCCCAAACTTGCAGGAGTCATAGACTATGTTCTGTAAGAAAGAACATATCCAAAGATCCTCTCGCTAACGCGGACCAGGAAGCTTCCAGCGCTGCCTGACTTCAGCAAATCCTCCGCCTCCTCACGAGTAATAATACCTGTGTACAAAGAGAAAGAGCTCAAATCAAAAACGTTTAATCACGTATTTCAATTTATTGACTGTAAGATAATTATTTATTATGTTAGTAATATTGCAAACAAATATAAAGAAATAGCATTAATCCTTTGAAATAATAATAATAACAAACCCAGTAATTATAAGCAGAACACTTAGACAGAGAGAGAGAGGTTTTTCTTGGATTAAAGCTCACAGATGGCCCACACTTTGAACTCACCATGAAACCAGGGGGCAACTCGACTCTCGCCTTGCTGTAAACAAACTCTGAGGGTCTGCTCCTCTTTAAACCAGCGAATAATTTCATCCCTGCTGGACGTCGACAGCGACCGGCGCATACCTGGCTTCCTGTTGATCATAACAGAAAAAAAAACGAATTCAGAAAAGCTTTAAGAAAGACAAGCTGTCTGACTGCCTCTCTCATACCAGAAAATCCTACATGACATCAGCTCTACAAGCCCAGGAAACAATAGAGGGTTAAACTGATAAGCATATATGACACAGCCTAGAGCAGTGATGGTATAGTTACTTTGAAAAAGTAATCCGATTACTGATTACTCCTTAAAAAAAACTTAGTTACTTTATGGATTACGTGATGTGTGTGTGTGTGTGTGTGTGAGGTGGAGAGAGAGAGAGAGAGAGTAACGCACAGTGACTTGGATAAGTAACTTTAATCTGATTACTGCATTGGAAATAGTAACGCGTTAGATTACTCGTTACTGAAAAAAAGAGTCAGAGCTCCACTAAAGGGAGCTCTGCTCTCATACTCAAAAGTTCTGGATGAACACCTGGAACCAAACTAAACTAAACATTAAAACATCTAGTTTTTTATCCACTTTTATCCACTTTTCAGGGCCATGGTGGGTCCAGAGCCTAGTCAAAATCATAGCGTGCATAGCAGGAATACCCCCTGTACAGAGTGTCACTCTATAGCAGGGTAGTCCACATGACCATTCACATCATTTTCACTATCATTACACAGCTCACAATGTTCCCACTGCTCCACACCTTAATGATGGGCTTTATAGCCCTCTAACCCACACCTAACATTAGTAGAGGTGTCAAGTAAAGAACTACAAATACTTTATGTTACTGACGTAAAAAATGTGGTTATTAATGTATCTCATCGTAAAAAAAAAAAAAAAAAAATCTACAGAGAGTGAATTCAATTGTGGTTGGATGAAAAGTATAAACATATACCATTTCTACACCCTGTTGGTTTATAGGTGATCCATCACACCTGCACAGGTCTTGTCGCACTCCAGCAAGAACATAGCAATAATAATAATAACAAAAATACATTTTATTTATATAGTGTTTTTCATTTTTATATAGTAATTCTCAAAGGCACTTTACATACAAAGCAAAACAGGTGAAAAGAACAAAGAAAAAAAAATAATACAAAAATAAATAAATGTAGGTACAGTCATTTAGTTGAACATAAAAGTGAGAATATAGAAGGCTTTAAACACATTATTAATACAGTAAACATAAAGAAAACAAAAAGCCAAATATAAATAAGTTTCTACATTTATAATTTAAAAGCAAGCGGCTCTGAGTGGTTCAGCTGGCTAAGCACTGCCACTATGATTATGAGGTTCGAATCCTGTTTATGCAGCTTGCCATTGGCTACCGGAGCCCTGAGAGAGCACAACTGGCTGTGCTCTCTCTTTGAGTGGGTAGATGGCGCTCTTTTCCCTCATCACTCTAAAAGGTGATGTCAATCAGCACAAGGCATCTGTGAGCTGATGTATCGGAACTGAGTCGCTGGGTTTTTTCTCCGAGCATGCTGTGATGTTACTCAGCAATGCTGCATCAGCAGCAGTTCGAAAAGAGGCGGTGACTGACTTCATATGTATTGGTGGAGGCTTGTGCCAGTCTTTACCCTCCTGGTATTGGGTCATCACACATTGTCTGTGTAAATTGGGAGGAATGGGAGAAAATTTCATAAATAAATAAAAATAATAATAATAAAAATAATATAAAATTAAAGCAGATCTGAAGAAGTGGGTTTTGAGAAAGTGACTTAAATGTAGACAGATGTATGGATATGTATCTCGTATGGATTTGGGACAGAGTTCTTCAGAGCTGTTGGAGCTTTAGAGAAGAACCCCAGGTCCGGTACTTATTCTTGACGGGAATGGATAATAAAATAGAGTCCAGCCAGTGCAGTTTTTGAAGAACGGTTGTAATATGATCATGTGAGCGAGTGCGAGTAAGGAGACGCGCAGCTGAGTTCTGAATATAATGGAGTTTATTTCAAATTTTGTTAGGTGTACCATAGAGAATGCTATCACAGTAGTCTATTGTGAATGTGGTGAAAGCATGGATCAGAGTTTCGGCAGGAGTAAAAGAGAGTGATGGACGAAGACGTGCTTCTATGTTTTTTAAATGAAAGTCTTGGTGTAAGAAACCAACCAGGAGTTTGGATGCAAATGCAGACAGGTTTATTAGTCCAAAACAGAAGGCAAAAATCGTAGTCAGACAGGCAAGGTTCAAAAGACCAGAAAAGACACGCTAGGCTAGAATCGTAGTCAAGGGGAAGCAGTAGATCAGAAACCAGGGAAACAGTAACATTCAATAACGCTCGATAAGACACAATGTGGCAATATCTCGCAACTAGGCAGTGCATGAGTCCAGTTTATATAGTCTGGTGAATGAGTAATCTCCCACCGGTGTGTGGGAGAGGAGGAGTCAGCCTCAATACTCAGGAGAGGCGGATCTTAAAGGTGTAGTGCGAGCAGGTGTTACAGAACCCCCTTCCCTACGCGCTACTCCAGGAGCGCCAAGAGTCCGGCCGGGGGGTCGGCCCCGAGGTCTGGGTGCAGGACGTTCCGGCCTGCGGGAGTGGAAATCCGTAATGAGAGAGGGATCCAGTATGTCCGATGTAGACACCCAGCTCCTCTCCTCGGGACCGTACCCCTCCCAGTCCACTAGATACTGGATGTGCCCCCGTCTCCGACGTGAATCCACAATGGTGTTGACTTTGTAGGCAGGACTGCCGTCGATGTCCAGAGCTGGAGGTGGTGATGAGAGAGGGGAGGCATCATCCAGTGGACCAGGAATAACCGGCCTGAGGAGAGACACATGAAAACTGGGTGAGACTCTGTAGTTACGGGGCAAAAGCAATTTATAAGTCACATTGTTAATTCTTTGCAGTATTCTGAAGGGTCCAACAAACCGTGGACTGAGTTTACGACAGGGCAGGCGCAACTTGAGGTCCCTCGTGGAAAGCCAAACTCTGTCACCTGGGTTAAATAAAGGGGTTTTACCTCTATGTCGATCTGCCTGTGCTTTTTGTCGTCTGACAGCCAAACCCAGACGTGCGTGTGTCTGTTCCCAAGCCCTCTCACTGTGTGTGAACCAGTCGTCTACAGCAGGAGCGTCTGTCCTCTCTGCATTCCAAGGGAACAATGGTGGTTGGTAACCTAGGACACACTGGAATGGAGTTAAACCTGTAGATGAGCTACGTAGAGAGTTCTGAGAGTATTCAGCCCACGGCAGAAAGCGGGACCACTCCCCCTGTTGGTCATGACAGTAATGGCGCAGCAGACGACCTATTTCCTGATTGAGCCTTTCCACTTGTCCATTAGCTTCGGGGTGATGGCCTGACGTGAGACTGACAGTAATCCCCAACTTATCCATAAAAGCTTTCCAAACTGAAGAAGTGAACTGAGGTCCCCGATCGGATACAATGTCCTCCGGTATCCCAAAATTCCTGAAAACGTGAGTGAACAAAGCCTCTGCAGTCTGGAATGCCGTGGGTATAGTGGTGAAAGGCACCAATTTACAGGCCTTAGAAAACCTGTCTATAACTACAAGAATAGTGGTGAATGTTTGTGATGGAGGTAAGTCGGTGAGGAAGTCTATGGACAGATGGGACCAGGGTCTGAGAGGTATGGGTAAAGGCTCTAATTTACCTGCCGGCAGTGATCTGGGAGACTTGGTACGAGCACACAGGGAACAGGACTGAATGTATGCGTGTATTTCCGGCTCCATCCGAGGCCACCAATACCGTTCTCCCAGCAGATGATAGGTGCGGGCTGTGCCTGGATGACCCGTAACCAGAGCGCTGTAGCCCACTTTAGGGCTTTACCAGAGAGTAGTGAAGTGACAAACATTATTTTAGCGTTATCGTTGGGACCAGGCGGGGGTTGTTGGGCGAAGTAAATATCGCATTGCAATAAAAATCCCTCACATACCTCTGGGTCTCCGTGGTATTTCTCCGGGAGGGCGACTTTGAGAGGAGTTAATGCAGGTGGCTGGGGTTCTGGTACAGGAGGAGGTTGTGCTGGTGGGTTAACCACCTGCTGGACGGGATTAGCAGGCTGGTTGCTAAACAGAGCCTCCAGACGCTCAGTCAGTGAGTTAAACGCGGTACCCAGTTGATTGAGTTGTTGTTGTACGAGTTCTACTGCTCGTGATTGTTCTGCCACAACCTCATTAAGGTCCCGGTTCCCTGCTGCATCCATTGGTGGCGAGATATTCTGTAAGAAACCAACCAGGAGTTTGGATGCAAATGCAGACAGGTTTATTAGTCCAAAACAGAAGGCAAAAATCGTAGTCAGACAGGCAAGGTTCAAAAGACCAGAAAAGACACGCTAGGCTAGAATCGTAGTCAAGGGGAAGCAGTAGATCAGAAACCAGGGAAACAGTAACATTCAATAACGCTCGATAAGACACAATGTGGCAATATCTCGCAACTAGGCAGTGCATGAGTCCAGTTTATATAGTCTGGTGAATGAGTAATCTCCCACCGGTGTGTGGGAGAGGAGGAGTCAGCCTCAATACTCAGGAGAGGCGGATCTTAAAGGTGTAGTGCGAGCAGGTGTTACACTTGGTGATTTGATTTACATGATTTTCAAAAGTGAGATTGCCATCAAAAATCACACCGAGATTTCGGATGTGTGAAGAAGCAGTGTGAAGTCTGAAAATTATTTGTGGGTTTTGTAAGGGATTTGGGACCAACAATGATCGTATCCGATTTTTCACAATTAAATTTGAGAAAGTCAGCTTGCATTCATATTTTCATTTCTGTGATGCAGTTTATCTAAGTAGAGTGAAGTGTAGTGGTGATACTGGGTACTGGGACCCCTTCTCTTTTCCATATACACCACCTGTCTAGGTCAGGTTATCTGCTCACATGGTAGGCTTTTCCTACCATTGCTTTGCTGATGACACCCAGCTCTATCTGTCATTCTCACCTGAAAACCCTTTGATCTCTGCACGGATATCACAGTGTCTTTCAGAGATATCCTCATGGATGAAGGAGCATCACCTTCAATTAAATCTCTCAAAGACTGAACTTCTGGTTATATCAGCGAAACCATCCATCCAACACAACTTCTCTAAACCATCGTCTCTCTCTCTCTCTCTATCCAACAAATGTTGCTAGGAACCTGGGAGTTCTGGTTGATGACCAACTCTCCTTCACGCACCATGTGGACTCAGTTGCTTGATCTGCCGCTTCGCTCTTTATAACATCAGAAAAATGTTACCGTTTCTGACACAACAGGCCACCCAACTCCTGGTACAAGCAGTGGTCATCTCGTGCCTCGACTACTGCAATGCCATACAAAACGTTCCTCCCGGCCTGCGTAGTAAAACCACTCCAAATGATCCAGAACGCAGCAGCACGTCTGATCTTCAACCAGCCAAAACCAATGGGCACATGTCACCCCACTGCTCATTGAGCACCATTAGCTACCAGTTGCTGTTCGTATCAAATTCATAGCTCTTACAAATGCCTAGAAGGTGATGATAGAACAGCTCCTTCCTACCTGCACTGATCACTCCTGAAGGCTTTACCAAACAAACATTCACACAAAGCCCAAATCCAGACTGTTCTCATACAGAGTTCCCCAATGGTGGAACAAACTACCTTCCACTACCAGATCAGGAGAATCTCTCACTATCTTTAAGAAACTCCTGAAGACTGAGCTCTTCAAAGAGCACTTACTCTCCTAACACCTCTAACACACTAACTACTTCTAACCTCATTTGCTTCTTTTCCTTCTTTCCTTCTCTTTCCCACCATTTTCCTTTGACCTCCTTTAGGCCCTGTCTAAAAATGTTTTTTTTTTACCATGAACTTCTATTACTATATGTACAGCACTATTCTAAGTCGCTTTGAACAAAAGCATCTGCAAAATGTAATGTAATGTAATGGTGATAGAATTGGAGGAGAAATACAGCAGAACATCATCAGCGTAGCAATGAAAATGAAAACCATGCAAGTAAAGTATAAACAGAAGGGGACCAAGTATGAAACCTTGGGGAACTCCTTGGGATAAAGGGGCAATGGAAGAGCTGCAATTATTAATGCTAACAAACTGTTTACCATTTGTAAGATAAGACCATAGCCAAAAAAGAGCAGTACCAGTGATAATAAGGGAGGATTCAAGTCAAGGGGGAAAGAATGGAGTGGTTAATGGTATCAAAAGCTCCAGTACGGTCAAGAAGAATGAGAATACTAATTTGTACGTGACTTTGAGGAGAGCTGACTCAGTGCTATGCTGTGAACGGATGCAGACGTATGTAGCCTAGTATAATGACTCTTGTCATTTACAATGGTGAGGTTAGTGCACTATAGGCTCCTGTGGTGCAGCCTAAGCTTTATGTCCTTAATGGTATTTTTTCCCTTACATTTCTTTTTCTTTTAGACTTTAGAAGTAGTTACCAGTAGAGACCAGTACTTTTACACTTTTACTTAAAGAGTAAAAAGCTTGAGTTGGACCTATCTTCCCAGGGCGAAGTAGGGAGAGGGGCCCTTAAAAATTCAGATTTATGTATTTATTTGTGATGTTTTTATTATTGAATTGGGCCCTCCAATTAACTATGTATTAATTAATCTTTTAAATATATCAATAACATCAACTGAGGGAATGAACTTTAGTCACAGTCTTCTCAACATATTTGACATTGTGAGGGCCCCTTCTGGAGGCGCAAAATGGTTTAGTCCGCCCGACACATCAGCCGGCGACAAGTGTAACGTCAGTGAGCCCAGATTGAATGATCTGGGGGCTAGAGACATCATGCTGCCCAATACAGAAGAAAATTACTTACATTTGCACAGAAACTTTCCCACAGTGCTGAATCCTGGGCGCTGTCACTCCTGCTCCAGCCATGCTTAACTGATCACCCCAGCCAGAGGGCGATGTTTGAAAAAAGGATGATAAAACATGAGACGGTAAAACAGGACTCTAAACATGGAAAAAGGCCTAATTCTAGGGATTGTTCTTGGGTTTATATAAATCGATATTGGATCATTAGTAGTGTGTGTGCGTGTGCGCGTATGTATCTATATGTAACACTGATTGATTTGTAGAATGTTGTCAATTCTCCAAGTTGCTTTTCTAGAGAGTGGGCTGAATTCTGCTTCTCTTGTAGAAGAAAACGAAGGAGTGTTGTGCTGAATTCTGAGTCCCTTTGAACTTTGAACAACAGTATGGGTACAACACAATATTCTGGTATAGCAATAGCAGTATAGATAGCAATACGTCAGAAATTTACCCAAACCCACCTTATTTTGAGACCACCACACCCATCAGTGTAGATATATTCACAAGCACCATTGCAATTTAAACGTTGCAGGCAGAAGGTCTAAGATAGCAATGAGCATCGTGACATGGTCTGAACCATCTAAAAATGTGCTTTTACACTGCAGACTCTCAGGACCTTGTTTTAGTTTCTGGAGCAATGCATCCTCATTTGGTTGGACAAAGGTCTCTAAACATCACCCTTAGTGACGTCCAGGTTCATCACACTTCATAAACCCCAGACAGAACTCGGATCACCTGCTGTGACCACATGTTGACTTCTTGAGTTCGTTTCTTTTCTCTTTCTTGAATTTAGAATCAGGCTGGCTATATTTGAGACAATTGAGCAATCCACATCATCACACGAGTGAGTCATGTTCAAGGACACTTAGTGTCATGTCTTCTTCCCTAGACTCACTGGCTACTTTAAAAAGAACACCATATGACAAATGTTTGTGAACACTCCTTTTTGTGAATGCATTCAGCTACGTTCAGTTGAAAAAAAAGTACTACCAATAGAATAGGACTTTCCGGAGTAGATAAACTTAAACCTATTGGCATCATCCCTAATGCCAGCCATAGGCTAAAGAAGTGATGCTAGATGGGTACAACATTGATGTCAGACAAGGCCCATAACCTGCTAATGCTAATGCTACAATAGTGTTGTTGGGGAAGGCCATGCAGCTAACAGATAATGTTATAAAACTTTTTGCAGCTTTTTGAAAAGGATCCAAGAAGGCTAGCCTTTAACGTCACAGAAATCATGTTCCCTGAACGTTCTTTGCTATCGTAATGACGGGAAAAGTATGCCTTGTGAAGTTCGAAACGGGGATGAATTTTCTTCCAAGATAGCAATGAATGTCTGATTGTTGATGTCTTTCTAGGTTTATTTCAGTCAGTAGTGCACCTGTGTTGTCCGTTGCCAAGATAGCAATATGAAAAAAACTGACCTGAACACAAAAAACATTAAATGTTCTAAAAACACCCAGAAAAGAATGTTAACTATAACATTCAGAAAACATTGTTAAAAGAGGCCAGTAGCGACAGTGCTAAAACCTAGTAGGGTTGTTGGAAGAGGCCGGTAGCGACAGTGCTAACACCCGATAGTGTTGCTGGAGGAGGCTGGTTGACACAATGCTAACATCTTATAGTGTAGAGGCCATTAGTGATGTGGGAGAAGTTTGATAACTAGCATGCTAACTTATTGGAGGAGGACATACTGATGTGGAACAAGTCCCGTATCCAGCATGCTAATGCTGCTATAGTGTTGTCAGAGGAGGCTAGTAGCGACAGTGCTAACACCCTATAGTGTTGTTGGAGGAGACCGGTAGTTACATGTTAGATGGGGGGATAAGGCTGTTCAGGGCAGAAATATGAACTGGAAGCATCTTGTGAAAGCAGCTGTTGTATACACATTATTAGACACTTTACAGTTCCTGGAAGCTATGACCGCACCGGTGGAGCAGCACTTAGTAAGCATTTAGCCCTCCCTCTCTCTCTCTCTCTCCTTTATTTTGTTTTATTCCCTCCATCTCTGACGTGCACAGATTTGACACAGCGCTCGTCTTCACCTCTCTCCTGTAAAAAGAAAAACACAAGATTCACAACAATGGGGCTGCCAGGTTCAGTCCAATTTGCTTCACGTTGAGCTCTGATGCTTCTTCATCTCAGCAGCTTAAGCTGACGGGCTGTCCGATCCCTCCCAATTCAGACCCCGCGCTCTTTATTCCAGCCTCTTTATCGCTTCAGCAGTGGGGGTTCATCTCCTTCCTGTAGACGCCATCACACAGTCACACCGCCACACCGACACAGCCCTTACACAGCTCTTACACACTGTAATTCACCGGCGTGAGACTGGCCTGGGTGTTTCAGGGCAGTGTGTGACGAGCGCACTCCGCTGGAGTGTGTGAGGGAAAATGTCATCTCTCGATTGCATCCGGCATCCCTGCGGAGGAGGTGCAGCAGGAGGCTCTACGATTTCACACTTACGCATTCCAAATAACACTCCTCTGGCTGCAGTCCTGGCTGCAGTGTTCAATCATGCCCTATATTTGTCCTTCACCACATTACAGTGTTACAGTGTAAGAACAAGTGTTACATTTTACAGTTCCAGTGTTATAGTCACAGTTATAGTATAGTGTGGATGTTATATTAGGTAGAGTGTGAATGTTATGTCAGTAACAATGTTATTTATATGTTACAGTGTGAGTGTTAAATGGTACAGTGTGACTGTTATATGTTAGTTACAGTGTGAGTGGTATATGTTACACTTACACTAAATGTCAATACAGTTACAGTCTAAGTGTTATGTTACAGTTAGTGTGAATGTCACATTGCAGTTGCAGTGAGTGTTTTGTTACAGTGCAAGTATAGTATGCTAACTTGCATGTTATGTTACATTTACAGTACAATGTAAGTGTTGTTAGTTACAGTAAGTGTTATGTTACAGTTACAGAGTGGTATATGTTACAGCTACAGTGCGACTGTAATGTTAGAGTGTGAGTGTTATGTTACAGTTACAGAGTGGTATACGTTACAGCTACAGTGCGAGTGTAATGTTAGTTACAGTACGAGTGTAATTTTACAGTGTAAATGTCATTACAGTTATAGTGTGTTATGTTATAAGTATAGTAGTGTGTGTTGTTACAGTGGGTGTTATGTTACAGAGTGGTATATGTTACAGCTACAGTGCAAGTGTAGTGTTAGAGTGTGAGTGTTGTGTTACAGTTACAGAGTGGTATATGTTACAGCTACAGTGTGAGTTTAATGTTAGTTACAGTACGAGTGTCATTACAGTTATAGTGTGTTATGTTATAAGTATAGTAGTGTGTGTTGTTACAGTGGGTGTTTTGTTACAGTTACAGAGTGGTATATGTTACAGCTACAGTGCGAGTGTAGTGTTAGAGTGTGAGTGTTGTGTTACAGTTACAGAGTGGTATATGTTACAGCTACAGTGTGAGTTTAATGTTAGTTACAGTACGAGTGTCATTACAGTTATAGTGTGTTATGTTATAAGTATAGTAGTGTGTGTTGTTACAGTGGGTGTTTTGTTACAGTTACAGAGTGGTATATGTTACAGCTACAGTGTGAGTTTAATGTTAGTTACAGTACGAGTGTCATTACAGTTATAGTGTGTTATGTTATAAGTATAGTAGTGTGTGTTGTTACAGTGGGTGTTTTGTTACAGTTACAGAGTGGTATATGTTACAGCTACAGTGCGAGTGTAGTGTTAGAGTGTGAGTGTTGTGTTACAGTTACAGAGTGGTATACGTTACAGCTACAGTGCAATTGTAGTGTTAGAGTGTGAGTGTTATGTTACAGTTACAGAGTGTTATATTCTACAGTTACAGTGCAAGTGTAGTGTTAGAGTGTGAGTGTTATGTTACAGTTACAGAGTGTTATATTCTACAGCTACAGTGTAAGTGTAGTGTTAGAGTGTGAGTGTTGTGTTACAGTTACAGAGTGGTATATGTTACAGCTACAGTGCGAGTGTAGTTATAGAGTGTGAGTGTTGTGTTACAGTTACAGAGTGGTATATGTTACAGCTACATTGTGAGTTTAATGTTAGTTACAGTACGAGTGTAATTTTACAGTGTGAATGTCATTACAGTTATAGTGTGTTATGTTACAAGTATAGTAGTGTGTGTTGTTACAGTGGGTGTTATGTTACAGTTATAGTGAATGTTATGTTACAGTGTGAGCATTATATGCTACAGTTACAGAATGTGTTATGTTACAGTGTAAGTATTGTTACAGTCACAGTGTTACTATATGTTGGTTATACTGTGAGTGCAATATTACAGTTAAACTCTCAGTGCAGTGTTACATATACATATTGTGTGTGTTATATGTTACATAGTTACATAGTGAGTGTGTGGTGAAATATTAGTTATACTGTGAGTGTAATATGAATGTCATTACAGGTACAATGTGTTATGTTACAGTTACAGTACAGTGTGTTACAGTGTGCATGTTGTTAAAATTACAGTATGGTGTGTTATATGTTAGAGTGAGTGTAATGTTTTTGTTACAGTGTGAGGTGTATATGTTACAGATACAGTGTGCATATTACGTTACAGGTACAGTACAGTTTGAGTGTTATGTTACAGTTACAATTACTGTGTATTCTACAGTTACAGTGTTATATGTTGCATTACAGTGCAAGTGTAATGTTACAGTGTAAAAAATATTACATTTACAGTTATCTTAGCATTACAGTACAGTGTGAGTTGTTAGTTACAGTGAGTGTTATGTTGTAGTTACAGTAAGTGCTACAGTGTTACAGTGTGAGCATTATATGTTAGTTACAGTATGCATGTTGTGTTACAGTACAGTGTAAGTATTGTTACAGTGAGTTTTGGTATATGTCATACTCTGAGTGTAATATTACAGTTACAGTGTGTATTGATGCAGGTGACGTTGCAGTGTGAGTGTTACATGTTACAGAAAATACAGTTAAGAAATTCTTACTTGATGTCTTGTTGCCCATACTGTCTCACTAAGAAAAGAGTGTAGTGATCAAGGTTAAGCATTTTCTCTCAATGAAACAGAAAGTTTAAGATAACTAAACTTTGATTTCAAACTTGACTGGGTGCCTTCCTCTCTCTGAATCCTGTCTGAACAGGTAGCATTTATTTTGTTTCTGAAAATGTTAAATATGTATGTAAATAGTGAAATTGCTTGTAAGTGTAACTGGACCCTAAAATCCCAGGAATCGTTGTTTGGTCTGGCACAGAGACTTTAAAAAAATGGACGCTGTGTCGCCGTTCCCATTCATTCAATGAAAATTAAGCCAAGATCTTCCTCCATGTTGGCGATCCTGAAACCCGAGTCTGCTCAGTAGAGACCAGAGGAGGGAGAAAGACTGTGGAGAGACAGTCTACTCATTTAAATAACCCCGCCCCTGAGGGCTGCCTCCACAGAGCTCACACAGTCTATGGTCCCACCCATACAGTCACTGGTCCCACCCCAGCTAGGTGTTTCCCAGCCCTTTTACAATAACCACACCTTTTTGAATAGAGCTAAATAACGTTTTAAAAAAATAATTCTGTGGGGATATAAAAATGTAACAATATAAGCAGAGGTTACACAAGCTGTTGCATTCATATAATGGAGGTAGAATTACAGTATATTGAGAAAAAAACATGATGGTCTGGCAGTGGAGACTTGACTGTAATACTGGACTATACTGTAACTCCCTTAACTACAGAAATCACAAAGAATAGATCCTCAAACAAGAACCAAAATTAGAGCCTGCAGAACATCTAAACAAGCATCGTCATCCTTCTAACTTCAGGAAAACTGTTATAGTGTGCCATTTGGCATGCTCGTCTGTACGTCAGCCAGCTTGGTTATGTCCTGCCACAGACCAACTTCCAGACTGCTTTCCTTTCAATATATAGACAACTGAGGCTGTGTTGCCAAGGGAAATGACCATGGGGTTTTTGGGGGGGTGTCCAGCCCAATTGAGATGTCTGCACAGAGTACAGGTGCAGTGCTGTGTGTTTCTAAGGCTCAGGCACTGTAACCGCAGGGGGAAAGCCGAGGCTCTTTGTGATAATGGTGGCGAGCTGCCAAGCCGAGTGTGTTTCCCACACAGCCCATTACTCAGCAACTCAATTACCTGCTGTACACCAGCAAAACAGCCATAAACAGATAAATATATATACACTAGAGATGTAATGCAATACCATTATCAACCTCTATTTCTGTGGGGTAGGGTGAGCCATGCTTTACTTAAATCGACAGCCATGTCCAAGAGAATATAACTCTGCAAAATAATGAGTGTATACAACACAAGCTGGAGCAGTGTAGCAAGAAATAAAACCTAAGCAGTGTCCCTAACTGAAACACATTTACTGGCAAAAAGAATATATGATGCACCCTTGACTGCAGGACATAACTTGGCTTGGGTTGGGTGTCGGGCTCACAACCTGTCCCTGTAAAAACCTACCACTACAGAAACGGCAAATGAAAGCAGAAGTTTTGGGAAATTCTACTTCAAATGGGATGATGGCGTTGGAAGGAACCAGCGGTGGCATCCAGTGCTCGAAGAAAAGCATTATTCTCTGCCAAAATCATTATAAGAGTTGGGACAGTAAACGTTCACTCGTTATATCAGAGTGAACGTTTGGCGCAACTTATGAAGGAATTCGATGACTAACGGCTTGATATCCTTGGGATGGTATGGAGGGGTCCGTTGTATTTGAAGGTCAGTCACGCCTAGTAGTGATACGAGGGACACTCACAACTCAGTGATATGTACAGTACAACATCCTCAGGCCTTTGGATTACCTCTCATGGCAGGGTTTCTGTGGAATTTTCAGAAGGATAATGCTTGCCCACACACAGCAAGGGCGTCTCAAGAATGTCTCCATCAGATTGCCACACTTCCTTTTTCCTAACTGGTACAAGTGTGCAGGATCTACAGGTCAAGCTGTAACATCTATGGGTAAATGTGCTGCAGGATGCCATACAGAACCTGTACACCTCCTTGCCCAATGAAATCTCATCTTGTTTCCAGTTCCCGTTCAGACCTCGGACAACTATCACTCCTGCCCTCAGGGAAGTGGAAGTAAAGTTCAGGAACATCTGCAGCACCAGGATGAAGAACACCTTTGGTTCCTTTGTTCTTAGCTTCATTACCAGTGTTCCACGTCGCTAATCCCACTCAACCCTTCTGCCATGCTGTTTAAGGAGTAATTTATTATCACTTCACTTTTTGTTTGTTCTGCATGATCTGAAGCTCCACACACTCCACTGCTCCTGACCTCCTCATTAAACCGGCCTCTACTGCTCATGTATTGTAAATTTATTCTGTACTTGAGTCCGGCCTGTTTCACTCTGCTCCATTACTGACACCTTATTACCACTCTACTTCATTCTCTTCAATCTGCACATCAATGACAGTGTACTGTGCTAATGTGATCGCAATTTTGCACTTCTGGTTACCTGATTACTGCATTTCATTTTATATTCAAAAGCCCAGACTATAGACTTGCATCTGATCAGTTTGCCTCCTCTAGCCTGGGGAGTGTTCTTCAGCTTCTTCTTCCTTCTTATTTGCCTGCAAATATTAGTACATTGTTTTTGTTAAGCTCTTTTATTATTTACTTTTAGAACTGAATATTGCAATTGCAATTTAAATTGTGATCATTTTCAATTCATTAAACCCTAAACCTTTATTAGTGGTTAATATACAGGTGTTGTGCAATGAAACTGAAACACCTGGTTTTAGACCATAATAATTTATTGTCCTGACGGACAGTTCTGGTGGAAACAGGAGAGTTGAGGTGCACATTGAATTCTGCTGTGATTTGATCAGCCGTGGTTTTATGTTTTTTGGATACAATCCTGATTAGTACCCGAACATCCCTTTCAGACAGCTTCCTCTTACAGTGTCCACAGTTAATCCTGTTGGATGTGGTTGGTCTTTCTTGGTGGTATGCTGACATTACCCTGTATAGCGTGGCTCTTGATAGATCACAAAGACTTGCTGTCTTGGTCACAAATGCGCCAGCGAGACGTGCACCAACAATTTGTCCTGTTTTGTACACTGGTATGTTACCCATAATGTTGTGTGCATGGCAATTTTTTGAGTAGAACTGTGCTCATACCCTGCTAATTGAACCTTCACACTCTGCTCTTACTGGTGCAATGTGCAATTAATAAAGATTGACCACCAGGCTGCTCCAATTTAGCCATGAAACCTCCCACACTAAAATGACAGGTGCTTCAGTTTCATTGTCCAACCCCTTTATCTATCTAATTATTAACTTCTTTCTACATAAAATATTCCCAGGGTACTCACATTAAATGAGCATGCTGAGCATGGGAGTAACTGTGAGCCAAAAACTACAATCCCCAGAACTCTACAAACTACAAAAGTGGAGACGTCATGGCATACGTGCCGCAACATCATGAAACCTCTCCAAAAGAGCAGGCTGCGTCTTAACACACACACTTGCAGGCTATTGGCTAATTCAAATCACAGCTCCTGTGAAGAAAGTTGGTGACCTTTGTGCACTATGCACCTCAGCACCGTTGATCTCATTCTGTCATAGTTTTCATTCCCAGTCGCTTCCACTGTGTTATAATATCACTGACAGTTGACTGTGGAATATTTAGTAGTGAGGAAATTTCACGACTGGATAGGTGGCATCCAATCATGGTACCATGCTGGAGTTCACTGAGCTCCTGAGAGTGACTCATTCTTTTACTGATGTTTATAGAAGCAGTGGCCATGGAAATTATTGGAAAGTTTTATGAGCAACACTGTGACAGAAACTCACTGTGAAAAAAATACTCATACACTGTTACACCATTGACCTGTAATGCTTCATATGTTAAGACTGATGTTGATAGATTCCATATTGTAGCACCACCCGGCCCCTAATAAACTCCATATTGTTATCTGACTGCACTTTAACACACTCCACATTGTTACACTACTGACTCCTAACACACTTCATACAATTACACCACAGACCCGTAACACAGCCCATATCGCCACACCACTGATCTATATTATGACCCTTAAATATCCGTGAACAGACCTGCTCTTTTTGTCAGTTTTCTGCCTAAAATAATATACCCCAAGGTTTTGAAGGTTTCTACCCAAGCACCATATAAACATTTTTTTGTTTCATTGAGTAATGTTACAGAAAAAATGTTGTAACTGTAATAGAAAATACTGAAAAATATTGCGATGAATATTGTCATTTTCAAAATATGATAAAAACATTTAATAATCAAGAATTTAGCAAATAAAAACTAAACGGTTTATATTCTCCATCACTTTCCGAGGTAGAAGGCTTTCTACTTTCTAGGTCTAGTTTTAACCTGCAGAATTTGGGACATTCTGACATTATTTAAGCTGGAGCAGCTTCTCCAAGTCTCAACAATAGGCAAACACAGTCTGCGTAAACAATACCACACAAATATTATATGTATATGCAAGGTTTTATTAAACACAGCATGTTAACATTCACAATGAGGGGGAAAAAGTATGTGAGTTTGCTGTTCTTAAGGAACCATTGCTTAATGTGTATCATGTCTCACAAAAAAGAGCTCTCAGAAAACCTACGTTCAAGAATTGTTGACTTGAAGCTGGAAAGGGTTACAAAAGTATCTCTAAAAGTCTTGATGTTCACGTGTCCACGGTAAGAAAAAGAAAGTTCAGCACTGCTGCTACTCTCCCTAGTCCTGGTCGTCCTGTAAAGATGACTGCAAGAGCACAGCGCAGAATGATCATTGAGGTGAGGAAGAATCCTAGAGTGTCAGCTAAAGACTTACAGAAATCTCTGACACATGCTAATATTTTTGTTGACAAATCTACAATAAGGAAAACATGGAAGAAGAATGGGGTTCATGGGAGGAAACCATAGAGGAAGCCACTGCTGTCAAAATAGCACCTGGATTTTCCACAGCACTACTGGTAAAATATACTGTGGACAGATAAAACCAAAATTGGGTTGTTTGGAAGGAACACAGCACAGCACACCATCATCAAAACCTCATCCCAACTGTGAAACATGGTGGAGGGGGCATCATGGTTTGGGGCTGCTTTGCTGCCTCAGGGCCTGGACGATTTTGCTGCTATCAACAGAAAAATTAATTCACAAATTAACCAAGAGCTCAACAGAGGATGGATGATGCAACAGGACAACGACCCAAAGCATAGCAGTAAATCAACTACTGAATGGCTTCAACAGAAGAAAATACACCTTCTGGAGAGTCCTCACCTCAACCCAATTGAGATGCTGTGGCATCATGACCTCAAGAGAGAGATTCACACCAGATATCCCAAGAATCCAAGAATTCCTCCTGATTGTTGTGCAGGTCTGATCTGCAACTACAGGAAATGCTTGGTTGAGGGTATTCCTGCCAAAGGAGGGTCAACCAGTTATTAAATCCAAATACTTTTTCCACCCTGCAGTGTGAATGTTTGAAACCATGCAAAAATATCATTTTTTGTGTGGTATTAGTTTAAGTAGACTGTGTGTGTCTATTGGTGTGACGTAGATAAAGATCTAAAGACATTTAATGACCAATTTATGCAGAAATCCAAGTAATCCCAAAGAGTTCACATACCTTTTCTTGCAACTGTATGTATCATCTACACATATGGCCCTATACGAGCCAACTTCATGCTGTTACACCACTGACCCTGAACAAATTTTATAATATATTCACTACAAACAAAACAGTTTATGTTCTACAAACCAAAGAGTTTCTACTTTCTTGGTCTACTTCTAGCCTGAAGAATTTGATTTGACTGCTTTTACTGATCTGAGATTATTCAAGTTGGAGCAGACCAGTGTACTGTAGGAGCCCCAACCTTTCCAAAAACAGATTTTACTGAAAAAGGGTTGTATATTATGGCGACCAGACAGTTGCTCTAGACAGTTAGTAACTTCAGCCTGTGTGTGTCCCAGTGTGCACTGCTGGCCCCTCTCTTCTAGCTTAATCAAACTCCTCACTTTTACACAGTGAGCAGGAAATAAATGGAGAAAAGGAAGAGAATGAAGTAAACAGAAGGAATAAAAGGGTTGAAATAGAGGGAGGGCATATCTAGCAGAGTATGAGCATTCATAAATCCTTCATAGATTATGCAGTGTTAACTCTTGATAAACAATACCTCTAATCAGGTCTGCTCTTCTGAATTTACTCAAGGACGAATGGAGTGGAAAGATCCCGTTCAAAAAGCTCATGAATTAGAAAAATTAGAATGATGCCTTTTTGTGTTGATTCTGTCTTTAATTCATTTATTCATTGATATTCAAGGCCAGTGTCCAGTCATACGTTGTATTTTTTTCCTCAGCAGCCCAGTCTGATTATTATTTAGAAACATTACACTGCATCATTAAATACTGCAGAACACAACCCTTACCTTCACACGAGCAAATAATCACACAGTCCTACAGTGTTTAAATCATTCTGCTTTAACTGATCTAAACAACAATTACCATAATTCTCCACCAAACACCACTATTTCCAATAAACATCCTTCTCCACCAAACACCACTATTTTTCTAATAAAAAAAATAGTCCTCTGCTGTTCACCCTGCTGACTCATGACTGTGCTGCAAAACACAGTTCTAACAGCTTTATCAAGTTCGCCGATGATACAACCGTGCTGGGTCTCATCACCAAAGGCGGCGAGTCAGCATACAGAGAGGAGGTGCAGCGGCTGACAGACTGGTGTACAGTCAACAACCTTCACCTGAATGTGGACAAGACAAAGGAAATGGTTGTTGACTTCAGGAGAGCACAGCACACCCACTCTCCACTCAACATCGACGGGTCCTCTGTGGAGATTGTTAAGAGCACCAAGTTCCTTGGTGTCCACTTAGCAAATAACCTCACCTGGACCCTGAACACCAGCTCTACAGCCAAGAAAGCCCAGCAGCGTCTCTACTTCCTCCGGAAGCTGAGAAAGGCCCGTCTCCCTCCACCCATCCTCACACTCTTCTATAGAGGGACCATTGAGAGCATCCTGAGCAGCTGCATCACTGCCTGGTTTGGGACCTGCACCGTCTCTGACCACAAGACCCTCCAGCGTATTGTGAGGACAGCTGAGAGGATCATCGGCGTCTCTCTCCCCTCCATCACGGACATTTACACCACCCGCAGCATCCGCAAAGCAACCAGCATTGTGAATGACCCCACTCATCCCTCACACGAACTGTTCTCCCTCCTGCCTTCGGGAAGAAGGTACCGCAGCATCCGGTCCAGCACGACCAGATTCTGCAACAGCTTCTACCCCCAAGCCATCAGACTCCTTAACTGCAGAGACTGAACTGATGGTTTTTCTGTACATGCACACACACTCTTACCCCACTTACCCCAGAAAATGGAAAGCACTAAAAACCCTACTACCTCACTGGACTCTGTACATTGTGTAATAGAGTAATTACTACCTCACCTGGTCCCTTTTGCACACTGCAAAATTTGCACACTGTCTTGTTATTTATTATTCTTTGTCTGTATGGTATTGTATTGTCTGTCTGCACTTTTGTACTGTTGCACTATTGTTCTGTCTACACTGTGTTTATGTGCACCATGGTCCTTGGAGGAACGTTGTTTCGTTTCACTGTGTACTCTGTATTTAGCTGAAATGACAATAAAAAACACTTTGACTTTGACTTTGACTATTTTTCTAATAAACATCCTTCTCCACCAAACACCACTATTTTCCAATAAACATCCTTCTCCACCAAACACCACTATTTCTCAATAAACATCCTTCTCCACCAAACACCTCTATTTCCCAATAAACATCATTCTCCACCAAACACCGCTATTTCTCAATAAACATCATTCTCCACCAAACACCACTATTTCCCAATAAACATCATTCTCCACCAAACACCACTATTTCCCAATAAACATCATTCTCCACCAAACACCACTATTTCCCATAAACATCATTCTCCACCAAACACCACTATTTCCAACAATCAGTATACTCCAACCAACACCATTATCCACCAATCACAACTCAACAAATACCTTCATGTTCCAACAAGCATTACCATTCTTTGTCACCACCTACAAACAGCATCGTTCTCCAGTCAACATTTCAATTTCACAACAAACTCCTTCACTTTCCAACAAACATCTTTATTCTCCACCGAACATTAACATTCTCGAACACCCACCTTCATGATGCAACAGATGACATTATTTTTTTTCAGCAAACACCTCAACTTCTCATTAAACTCCATAATTCTCCAGCAAATCATCTACTTTTCTTCAACAAACACCATCATACTTCACAAAATGACATCATTCTCAACCAAACACCATCATATTCCAACAAACACTATCAGAGAGAGAGAGAGAGAGAGTCTTGCCAATTAGAGGACACAGCATTTAATCTCTTTCATCCTCTGGCAGACAGAAGAGTAGAAATGGTCTTTAGCTTTACTGGTATAAGAGCATAAATCACATGGTCCTTGCGCCCATATTAACTGTTGCCATGACCACAGAGTTCCACTTTTAGGTAGTACTGATAGAGTCTGTATGACTGTACAACATAAACCACACATCAGACCTTTCCATTGATGCGATTTAATTTCAAATGACCTTATTTTACATTCAGAGGTTTAAACGTGTCTGAGTCACATTGTACCGTTCATACCTGAATGACAGTTATGTTACAGCTGTCATATTACATGTATAACATATAGATTTCTGAGAAATTAAAGGACTTCTGTATCCTTCAAGACCTTCAGTCATAAGCAGCCATTCATGTGCAGCTCATACCCACTTCAGAAATGCCTAGACAGAGTACAGATTCCAGCATACAGCGCAGTTTAAACTGCAGTGCTACTTGAAGTGGGCTGTGAACTACTTTCTACTGAGAGCTACTCTCTCAGACAGCCAGTACAAATCCAGTTATTCTCATTTCCTGCAGATGTGCTGCAGGCTGAACAGCAAAATAGCATTAAATTCGATTTTTCTTAAACAGATTTAAGCTAATTTAGTAGTTTTACAGTGACCAAGTTAAATCAGAATTTAAATGTACCATAGAATGTATTTGTTGAGCCTTTAAGGTGTTGTTTCATTAATAAATAGTCAGAATGTGAATTTGCATGTGGTAAAATACTCAGATGCACTTTTACAAGCCCATTTACCACCCAACCGCCAGTTATACTAAAACATTGAGACAATGGCTGCATTCCAATTTTGTACCATACATTAATAAAGTACACACTGTAAAGTAAATACTATATATTAATTAAATATTAGTTATAATTGGTGTTGTGCAGGGTGTGAATAATACAATGGATTTATCATCTACAGTACATAAATGATAAATCCATTACAGCAACAGCTAAATAATAAGCTTATATATACCCCTATAGTCAGGGGTCATAAATAATATATTATACAGCAAAATCAACAGCTAGGCAACACACACACAATGCTGCTGGTTGCTAGCTTATACAATCTAGACCTGCACCTGTAACATTAAAAGTGTAGGCCATCCAAAACTCTAACTTTGACAGTAGTTTGCATGCCCTGAAAATTAAATTCATATGTTTAAAAAAAAGGATTTTAACTTATTTGTAAGGTTAAAATATTTGTAAGATCCTTATAAAGAGTTAACTATCTAAAAAATTAAAACTCACTTTGTCTTAAAATCTCCTAAATCCATCCCCTGAGGGCAGGGGTGTCCAAACTTTTTTTGTTGGGGGCCAGAAGGAGAAATATATTTGAAGTCACGGGCCACAGACTCTGTAATAAAACAAATAATGAAATATACCACTTTAAATAATACTTTTTTCTGATTATTTAATTTAAACACCATTTTACTTGACTTACTATCTTTGACAGTGTTGTGTAAGCTAAGATTTTTCAAATTGATGTTTAATTTCATGATGTCTCTTAATATTAAACTCCTTAATTACGGCACCTTTTAGACTCTTTGGCCCGTTTTTCTGCGCTAGAAATGCGCACTCTCTCTGCTTTTAGACTCTTTGGCCCGTTTTTCTGCGGTAGAAATGTGCACCCTCTCCGCTTTTAGACTCTTTGGCCCGTTTTTCTGCGCTAGAAATGCGCACTCTCTCCGCTTTTAGACTCTTTTGCCCCGTTTTTTGCGCTAGAAATGCGCACTCTCTCCGCTTTTAGACTCTTTTGCCCCATTTTTTTGCGCTAGAAATGCACACTCTCTCCGCTTTTTGACTCTTTTGCCCCATTTTTTTGCGCTAGAAATGCGCACCCTCTCCGCTTTTAGACTCTTTTGCCCCATTTTTTTGCGCTAGAAATGCACACTCTCTCCGCTTTTAGGCGCTTTGGCCCGTTTTTCTGCACTAGAACTGCGCACCCTCTCCGCTTTGAGACTCTTTGGCCCATTTCTGACACCTAGCGTTCAAACTTTGAATCTCACAAACCTGCTTAACAGCGGGCCAACTTTCATTCTATTTCTAAGATAGCTCGCGGGCCGCTCCAAAAAAGGAAATGGGTCGCAAATGGCCCGCGGGCCGTAGTTTGGACACCCCTGCCCTGAGGGTTACTAAATTCAAAACATAGTTTTGCTTTTATTTTAACACATCGCATTTGGCAGTGTTAAAATTTTATAAGCAAGTGGTCTTAATTTTAGGAGACAAAATTCCCCAACATCAGCTCTCATTATTCTGACTATTTTGATAAGGAAATACAAAATCAAATACTGTACTGTAGGCTACTCATTAAATATATGGTGCTTCCGCATCGTCCAGTGGGGGTCTGTCTGCATCTTCTTCTTTGAAAAGTTGGCAAAATTAAGTACATTTTACCTGGATACAACAATGCTATTTTTTGATTGGCTGTTGGGTGTAGACATAGTGTGCAGCAAGCTGAGTGTGATTAAATCTGTGCGTCAGTCACACAGTTGGCTAGAATTAGCCTATTTAGCTCTGGATGCACCTTTTCCTGAAGTAGACATTGGGTTTATCCTCATACGTTTTGTGAGTCTAAACAAAACAAGTCAAGATAAGTTCAATGTGCAGAGAAACGGCTGTAAATATAGATTATGATAGAGTATCATTCAGTGTGAAATGAAAACAGTACTCCACAGTCATTTCTTGATAAATATTTAATCGAAAAGTTACAAATTTAAATTGTAAGTCACAAAGAGGCAGATGAGTGATTGTTCAGTGCATTCGATAAACAGCAGCACAATAAGGAGAAAAGAGAGCGAGAGAGAGAGTGAAAAATTAGAGCGATGGTGAAACGTCTATCTCTCTCTCCAACCAGAGTCTCTTGACCTTGTCTGTGAAATATTTCTCCTTCTTTCAATAAATATGAACAGTATATTCACACAGCAGCATTTACTCCTTTCTTTAAAAAGTGATAGTTCAATGAGAAGTCTGTTCTGGAAATCTTTACTTAAATATTGCTCATATTTAGAGGGTCTGGTGTCTTAGGCAAGTTTGTTTCTTTAGCACTGGAGCTACGATGCTAATGTGGCTAAGAACTAATAGAAATAATAGGGATGTGAACAAAAGACTTCAGGAAGGAACTTTTAGTCCATGCTAACAGACAGCAGTGTGTTGTAACACAGCTCTGGAAAAAAAAACATTTCAGTTTCTGAAACAGTTTCTCTGATTTTGCTATTTATAGGTATATGTTTGAGTAAAATGAATATTGTTGTTTTAAATAATTTTATTTCAAATTTTATCCCATTTTCTCCCCAATTTACACGGCCAAATTACCCAACACACTCATTAGGACTCCCCCTAACACTAATAATCCCCAACACACCAGGAGGGTGAAGACTACTAACACATGCCTCCTCCGATACATGTGAAGCCAGCTATTGCTTCTTTTCAAGCTGCTGCTGCTGATACAGCATTGCCGAGCAGCCAGTGCGCTCGGAGGAAAGCGCAGCGGCTTGGTTCTGATACAACAGCTCACAGACGCCCTGTTCTGCAGACATCACCATAGGAGTGATAAGGGGGAAAAGCGCCATCTACCCACCCGGACGGAGGGAGCAGGGCCAATTGTGCTTCCTCTGAGCTCCGGCAGCTTGATGGCAAAGCTGCATGGGCGGGGGTTCGAACCTGCGACCTAGTGCTCATATTCCTGTGCTCATAGTGGCAGCGCTTTAGACCGCTGGACCACTCAGTGCCCCAACATTGTTGTTTTATTCTATAAACTACAGACAACATTTCTCCCAAATTCCAAATAAAAATATTGTCATTTAAAGCATTTATTAGCAGAAAATGAGAAATGGCTGAAATAACAAATGATTCAAAGAAAACAAGTTGATATTCATAAAGAGTTCAGAAATCAATGTTTGGTGGAACAATTTCAGTTTTCATGCACCTTGGCATGTTCTCCTCCACCAGTCTTACACACTGTTTTTGGATTAGTTAATGCCACTCCTGTTGCAAAAATTCAAGCAGTTCAGCTTGGGTTGATGGCTTGTGATCATCCATCCTCCTCTTGATTATATGGAGTTATATTAAGTTTTTTCCAGAGCTGTACATGAATGTTATATAATATAATAAGGAAGTCTATTAGAGATTACTAAACACCTTCCCTCCAAGCTAATTGTAGCAGATGGTAAATAGTGAATAACAGCACTGCCTTCCGTGTGGCATACTAGAACACCTGTGTAAGTTGCGAGGTCTTATCGAGTCCTAATGAAAGAAGTTAGAACTCTGTCTAACTCACTGTCGATCAGTCTGGCCTGTTGACAGGCTTTTATTATCCTGTTAGCCTCTGCTAAAGAAATCAGTGTGTCTGAAACAGCTTACTCAGCTCGCCTGTCACAACAATGGCTTATGGTTCCACTGCCCTGTTGCTGGTAGACAGCAAAGATTTTCTTTCAGTTCACTGACAGATCCAGAGTGTGTGTGTGTGTGTGTGTGCATTTTTATAATGTACATTTAGCATAGCATGTGTACAAAAGCCTCGGGACACGGATTGCAGATTGTATGAACTCAAATTTCTGTGATAATGAATTAAATTTGAATTATTTTCTCCAGATCTTGAGATATTTATATTTATCACAACATGCACTGACATACCAAAAGTCATGTGACCTTACCAGTATGTAAACTGATCATAAACTGTCCATCACCTTAGGGGTAACTTGGCTTGGGGACACCCAAACCTATATAAGTTGTCAGGTGTTATCTTGTGATTGGGGCCGAACACTGGCAGGCAAGCTTATGGCAATGTAGTGTCATATGTGTACCAGGAATACATCATAAGCCCTATCCGGACGGGATTTCTTTCTTAGGGGGACGTCTGTGAAAAACACTGTATTTCACACTTCTGCTTAGTGATAAAACTCTTGCATCCGGACTGCAATTTAAAAAACAGGAGGAACAGTGAGTTTTTAGGCTTTCTCAATCACATGACATCACGTTCAGTAGCTCCTCCATTTCCACGCTGTTGTGTTTACTTGGATCTCCGTGGTAACGAGCATTCAAAGTGTAATTACGGTGCATAGCAGTAAACAAATAGCTATTTTAGTAAACATGAAGTGACAAAACTTAAATATGTGTCCAGACCGCGGAGTTCAGTGAAAAAGTATGTAGTTCTGCCTGTAAATTCCTCAGAGGACCAGAGGACCTCTGAGGAAATAGAGAAATATTACCCCAGGGCTGCTTGAGAAACTAATCCCGTCTGGCTAGGGCTATAGTAGGCATTACCACCCACAGTGGACAGTGCAGTAGGTGATAATGATCATGACTGACTCCACATCCACATCCACATTGTGTATACACCAATTAAGTATAACATCCCAACACATAGATCTGTCAGATCTACTGATCATAAAGAACATTTTGTAGTTCTATAATTACAGACTGTAGTCCTGTATCTGATTCTTTGCATTCTTCTGATTATCCTCCTTTCATCCTGTTCTTCAATGGTCAAGACCCCACAGGACCACCAGAGTTTTTAACACCTCATCAGGTGTCAAGTCACTGCTGGAATGAGTGTCCTGTGGGCAGCATCCTGTGACCACTGATGAAGGACAGCAGGATGAGCAACACAAACTGTGCAGCAACAGATACAGAGCTTTCGTCTCTGACTTTACTACATCTATACAAGGTGGATCCAGGGTTGCCAGGTCCAACAAAAAAAAAATCCTGGCCAAAGTCGGTCTAAAACACGCCCTTCAGAAGCTTAAACTAGCCCAAAATATATGTTGACTTGGTATATTGTACGACTTAGTATACAATATTGTTTATAAGGGATGTATTATCAGTATTGCTATTTATCTTAAAGTCATTAATAACATTTTAGCATTAGTGTTTTATTTGTTCTTTTATAACAGTTTTATATCCCAGTCAAGAACATGTAATAGTTACATAATTAGCAAAAAAAAAAATCTGTTCTTGCCCCTCCTGAACTCTCTTCTTTCCTCTTTAACATTTTTTTTCGTAGTGGTTATTTCTGGTTACATTGTGATCTCTCTCTCTTATGTTATTATGTTCTGTTGCTTCTTCTTGTTGTAATCAATCTTCCAAGGACGTAAAATCCAAGACAATACCCACGTTTTTGTTTTTCTGGCGGCCTCTGTAATTTCTAAAAGTTGCACAATAAAATGCACCCTGCCACCCCTGAATTTTTTTTTTAACCTGCTACTAGATTTTCAAACAAACCCAGGTTGGCGGAAAAAACGTAAACCTGGCAACTCTGGGTGGAGCAGCTACTGTAGATAGAAGTGTGTAATAGAGTGGAAAGCAATAAATTAACACAGTGTTTAAAAACTCCAGCAGCACTTCTGTGTTTGATCCACTCATACCGGCACAATACCACACCACCATCATAGCAGTGCTGAGAATGATCCAACTCCCAATAATAAAAGGTGATCTGTGGTGGTCTCAAGGGACCCTCTCTATTGAAGAACAGAGTGAAAGGAAGATAAATAAAGAAATAAAGTATGTAGAATAACAGAAGCACTACAGTCTGTAGTTACAGAACAACAAAATGCTCCTAAATGATCAGAGCTGAAGCAATTTCTATATGCTGAAGAGACAAAAAAGTGGCAATAAAAATGTGTTAAGCTTTACTGGTGTACATCCTTTATAGCAGAACTGTTTACCTCACGCATTCCTGTGCTGTATTCTGTGAGTGTAGTCTGTTTATAGCTCATATACAACACCTGACCCTGAGATTCAGCGTGCATCTACACACTGCTTACTGCCAACATGATATTGATTCATCACTCAAACAGATCAAGACCTCCATTCAGAGAAGCGTGCCTTTGGGTGGTGTCGCCACTCATAGTGTAGCCTCTTTAGAGGAAACACGGATGAGTCATTGATGAGAATTCTATGACACCTGCCGATATGCAGCTGTATATTCTAGCAGGATTTAAGGTCTTGACATACGTCTTGCCGAGACTATGTTTGCCTGGCTTCGGCTAACAATGTGGCATAGCTGTGGAGAAAACATGCGACCACAGATTTCGCACGAACGTTTTACTTCGATCGCTATGCCAAGGACATGGTGGATAGACGAACTATGTGGATGATGTTATGACGCAATTAAGCCTGTGACTGATTAAACAAACATTAAACAAACACCACAGACTTTAAGGAGCACTTCGTAAAAGCAGCAAATTACATAATGTTGTCCCATGACTTTTGGTTTATCTCCAGCCTAAGTTGTATGGTGGAGCCGCTATCAATGATATTGTTGGGGTCTCCAAACTTTTTTTTTTTTTTTTAAAGCGGCTAGATTGGACCATATCAAAATGCCTAAGGGCCAGTCTTCTTTCTAAAAATATTATTTAGAAATTATTTAAAACATTTTTAAAATACGAATAAAAAAATAGAAAAAAAAAACTGATTTTCATTTAGGACTATAACTGCAGCATGATATAAAAAAAGTGAAAAATCCCACGATTTACTGCAGATTAGGCTGAATTTCTGATTTCCTTAAAGCATTTATGCATAATTAGTGGTGTCAATTAAATAAAAAAAAGTAATGGATTTATCAATACAGAATTCTGCTTATAAATCTGATCTTTTCTTCTTCCTAGGACTAAGATTTTTATAATGGATATTTAATTGTAAATAAAAGAAGCAGTTATCAAATTATATTAGAACAATCAATTAATTAAAAATGTATTGTATAAAACACAACAATTTAGTGATATAATCAATCAAAATCACGAAAACAATTTTTTAACAAACATAAATGAGAGCACTAATGCAGGAATGGAGTAAATAGAGTATTAATAGAATAATGGAGTAAATAACACTAGCTCCATATTCCACCTTCAACCCATGTGTGAGAGAGAGAAAGAGTTAAAACGTACCGCACTGTTTAATACTATAAGGTGCATTGGATTATAAGGTGCACTATCAATGAACGTCTATTTCCTTGTCTATTTTCATACATAAGGCACACCGGATTATAAATCGCATTATGCAACACTAGTAAGGAACAGAGGTGTCACCATGTTTAGGGGTAACTAAAGTAAAACTAAGTTAATTAAAACAAAACTGTAATTCTTAAAAAAAAAATACAATTCTTTTCAAGTCAAACGAGTGCTGGATGTTAATCTACACAGATTTCCAATAAGGCTGGGGACAGCAGCATTAGCATTACATTACATTACATTACATTTGGCAGACGCTTTTGTCCAAAGCGACTTACAATAGTGAAGTACAAAAGTAATAGAAGGTAAAAACATCTTTATTGTTACCTAGGCGCAGTTAGCAGTAGTAAGCTAGCGGTTTGTCCTACGTAGCTTGTTTTAACATTGTAAACACGCAGACTACAGACCGATATACTTGCTTCTGAAAGGCCAAAAAGCTAGTGCTTAGCGCGGTGCTTAGCTGCTTCAGCATTGCTAGCCAGGGTTAGCAGCAGGCTACAGTCTGATATACTTGTCTCTAAATGGCGAAAAATCTAGCACTGTTAGTGGCTAATGCTATCACTGCTCCAGCCTTGGTGCTGGAGAAACTTCACTAAAACTCCTGTATAATGCTACACTTAAGCGGCGTGGCTTTAGTGGTCTTTACAACCTGACTGGTATTTTTATAAGTTTTGTTTTATCTTATCCTTCCTAGTTACTTTTGTGTACTGTGTATACCCGCTGCTGGATGTCCAAAATTTCCCCTCGGGGATCAATAAAGTATCTATCTATCTATCTATCTATCTATCTATCTATCTATCTATCTATCTATCTATCTATCTATCTATCTATCTATCTATCTATCTATCTATCTATCTATCTATCTAAAGCGCACTGGAGTTTAATGCGCACGGATGATGTTAAGGAAAATGAAAGGATTTTAAGTGCGCCTTATACTGCGAAAAATACGGTACATCAGCATAAATGGAAAAAAATAAAATGATTTCCTTTCTGAACTAGAAGTAGTGAACAGCAGTAGTAAACAACGTCATGTTTCCATTGTTAAATACAGCTGAAAAATTGCTATTATGTCACCAGGCTCTGTAAAATGTGTGAATTAACGGTAGGAGGTTGCGCCCAAACGTGGTGACATGATTAATCTGTTTTAAAAAAAAAAAACGAAACATTGACAGCTCTAAAAATAATGCATCTCTGAAACGAAACGCGTCAAGTACCTTCTGTTATTATTTCTGGGGTAGGTTGTATGCTATAAGTCAGTTGCTAAGCACTACCAAACTTCAATAAAATTGCAAGTCTGAGTTGCACAACTAACTCCAAAGCAATTATAAAAAAATTATCTTTGAATGAAGTTCACTTATATAGCGCCTTTCTAGAAACCCAAGGACACTGTACAAGTGACATGTTTTTTACACACAAGCTCATTACACATTAACACTCATCCACACACCGGTGAGAAGCGGCAGCCAATAGCGCACAGCGTACTCTCAACCGGAAACAACCGTCCACCTGGAGGACTGCATCGGGCACTACAGCATTTACCCAGGACAGATTGCCAATCCATATCTGGGCACAGTCATACATACATTTACACACACACTTACACACACAAAGTTACATACATACCACACACTTTTACACATACACACCAGATCAATTTGGAGTATTCAATTTACCAGAGCAATTTGGAGTATCCAATTTACCTGATCTCCATGTTTTTGGACTGTGGGAGGAAACCAGAGTCCCCGGAGGAAACCCACGCAGACACAGGGAGAACATGGAAACTCCACCCAGATAGGGACTTGAACCCAAGACCCCAGTGCTGGGAGACGAACGTGCTAACCACTAAGCCACCGTGCCGCAAATTGGATCAAATGTTAACGGCAGATGCCACAACAGCCCTCAAGAAACTCGCGTATGGGTTGGTGTTGCGCTCTTAAATGGCTCGGCAGATTAGGAGGCTGAAAACATAATCTGACAGCAGACGGAGTCCGAGAGAGCACAACTGATCACGCTCTTTCTGAGGGGTGGGGGGGTGCATGGCGCACTCCTCCCTCATTACTTCCACTGTAATGCTGGATAGTACAGGCGTCTGTATACACAGGCATATACAAAATTAAAAAATCCTAATAAACAATATTTTTATGTTGTCACAAAGGCAAATATCTCTAGATCTTGAGAAACACTGTTATGATGTAAAATATGCAAATCCGTGGCCTATTTTGAGCTCACTTACAGTATATAAGAGTAGCAGTTTGATACACGCTCATGCATGGTTTTAGACTGGTGTAGATCTGGAATCTGAAGTGAACTGGAGAAGTGAGTTTTGTCTATGGGTGTTTTCACACTAGCACTACTTGGTCCGGTTAAAACAGACCCCCTTAGTGCGGTTAAATTAAGATTGCGATTACTATCCCAAACTAACTCTGGAGCGGTTTGCTTATGGTGAGAACATGATCTGGTCTCGATCCGACCCAGCTATTAAATATACTCCTTTTATTTGACCTAAACTGCTGATAAGGCGCAGTTTAATCTGATATATTAGCCAGATAACGCCCTATTAAAAACACTGTGTTTAAAAGCATTACAGCGTTCTGTGTTAAAGCAGCTCTAAACTGCACAGATATACGTGCTGGAACACAGAATCTTCTCACTATATTTACTTTCTTGCTCCCGCACCAGACAGCTCTGACCAATCAGAGGAGACAATGTGCTTGCATGGTTTATTGGTGCGCATTTTGATGCAATAAGGTTTATGCCTGTGTGAAACCAAACCAAACAGAGGGAGAAACAAAAACTCATCTCCTGATCCGGACCAGAGAAACCAACTACAGGTGTGAAAATGCTCTAAATGTGTAAATTGATGTCAATTTTAGCAGCCAAACAAACTTTCAGCTTTCAGTTAAGGCATCGTAGTAACTGTCTATGGCAAGTGAAAGTGTGTGTGTGTTTGTGCGTGTGTGAGTATAAATAAATGAGCTTGAGAGTTGCCACTTCATTAGAAACTCCTACATTGTGCTTCTATTCCCTATTACTTCAGGGTTCATACACTTTTTAACCAATAAATTTTAATGATTTTCCAGGACTTTTCCATGCCTTCAAGGCAAATGTCAATGACCATGCGATTTTTAATACATCAGTGCAGATATAGACAGTTAAACCAAAAATCAACTAAAACTATGATCGCAATTGATTATAGTAGGTCTAAAATTAATCAGATAAAATGTTGACACACAATCTTTAATATTCTTTAATAAAATGTGTATCAGATCCTGATAGCTTTATTGTGTAGAGATAAATTACTTAATTAACTCTGTCAGCTCAAAATAGATTTTCTCCATCGATAAACGGAAATCAATGACTTTTCCAAAACTTTCTGGGTATTTTTATTTTTCCAAAACTTATCCAGGCCTTGAAACTGCATTTTTTTTTTCAAAATTGACTTTTCCAGGTTTTTCATGACTGTATGAACCCTGTACCTTCAATACTACTCTACTTACTGGACACTTTATTAGAACCCCCTACCCTGTGCTTCCACTCATTGAACAATTTATTTTAAACAAACTACCTTGTACTTCTACACACTGGTCAGCTTATTGATAACCCTAACCTTGTGTTTTTATTCAATGGCCACTTCATTAGAAACATCCAACTTTGTGATTCCACTCACTGGCCACCTCATTAAAACCCCTTTGTTCTTTTTACTTATGTACAGTTACACAGCCGAGCCCATCTGCTGAGCCACTGAGCCCTTTAGACCTTAATTAGGGGTCAGTTTCTGACCTCATAGCTGCTCTTGTCCAGATATTTGTAGGTGTTGGACTTACTGTCAACCCAAGCAACATCTGACTTGTTTCAGCAGCACATACACATCAACACCACACCCCAATATCCAATAATATCTGCACAGTAGTGGTTCTATGGTCAGAAACTGCCCAGTGATGAATGAGAAAAAGAAGGAGGCTGACAAAGTGCAGCAATACAGCAACAATACTGATCATGAAGAGTTCCCTCAGGGAACAGCTTGAAAATAGCTATCCACTTATAGCCTGTATAAGTTGTGAGGTTGTATCATGTAAGTGAGGCTGAACAGTGGCCAGTGTGCTCATAGCAAGGCAAAGGGAATTATGGAAGTCGAGGCGAGGTCTAGAGTCTAGGCGAGGTCTAGACAGTGGGTGCTGATTAATGGGACATTCCATTTCCAAAGATCTGCTGATATTTAAAAAAAAAATTAAATTGACTTTGAGTGTATTAAAACGTGATAAAAAGTACTTACCTTTGATAAATAGCCCACCTTCACTCTCCCGCAGCTATCTGAGAAACAAAAATTTTGTGCACTTTGCCCAAACAGGCTTTTAAATTGGATGATGCAGGGATACGGGGATACATTCCTGGTGCCTGCAGATGAAAGCTTTTTCCACCATTATTCAGGCTCAAAATAGCTCCACACTTCACTGGTAAAATCCAGAGAGCCCTGACATTTAAAAAGAGGTATTTAGAACTTTAAAACTGCACAAGAAGCTTATTTAAAAACACTGTTTACAACCCATAGAGTAGGTAAATCTACGGGCTCCACCATCTTAAGCTTAAGTCACAATAAGTCAACCGTCGAGCATGAATAGTAAAACATTTTGAGCAATGTTTATGCAATTTGTTGTTGGTTCTTTATATTCTAATATTGACTTATTGTGATTTAAATTTAGGATGGAGGTGCACGGAGATTTATCTTCGCTACGGGATGTAAACAGTGGTTTTTAATAAGCTTCTTGTGCAATTTTAAAGTTCTTAATGCCTCGTTTTAAATGTCAGGGCTCTCCGGATTCTACCAATGAAGTGTGGAGCTACTTTAAGCCTGGTGTAAAAAGCTATTTATCTGCAGGCGCAAGGCATGCTCTGTATCATCCATTCTAAAAGCCTGTTCGGGCAAATACTGGATCTCAGATGAAGGTGAGCTATTAAAGAAAGGTAAATACTTTTTTTTTTTTATCACATTTTAATACACCCAAAGTCCATTTCACACCAGAGTTCTTCTGTTAAATTCCTCGATCCACAGCGTCACATGTGTACCGGGAATGCGCCATAGAGGGCATTACCACCCACAGTGGACAGTGCAGTCAGGCCATGCTTGTCCATGCAAACAGACAACTAGCAACTAGGGACATGGCAGAAGTCATGGTCTTCAAATATATATCCTGTGACATGAATTTTGGGATGTCAGAGTTCATTATCTACAGCATATGATAACGTTTCTAATAAAGTGGCAAGTCAGTGTCCATGACCAGAGTGCGACTGTGTGTTTGTGTGTTCTATGTGAGTATAGTGAAGTTCTGTGGGCTCTGATTGGACGACAGGTTGACGGGGTTACTCCTCAGATCCACAGTGCGCAAAGCTGGCATCTCACACAGACGCTCCAACGGCAACTCTGAAAGAGAGAGACAGATAGAGAGAGTGAGAAAGAGAGAGAGAGGTAAATAATTAATATATATATATTGATTCTGTATGTGTGAAAATCAACAAGTCTTGAAACTGCTTGCATCAGCACTCAATGTGAGATATGACTACAGATATGTACATATACTGTAGTTCTCACACACTAGATGCCATTCAAATCAATGCTTCCTGCATTGATTTTTTTTATTACAGATACATGCAGTGTTTAATTATTGCCACCACTGCTTCACAACTGTGTAAAATGTCATTAAATCGCAATAGATATTTTTCACAGTTGCAGCATCATCATGTACTGCTCAGAATAGTAGTGTTATTAAATCTCTGCCTGCACCAGTTTTCACGCTATTGCCTTGAAAACCTACAGAAAATATAGGTTGTGTTCTAATCAGTGGCTGAGCCTACTGCCCATTCCTATTTCCCTCAGATATATTTCCAGGCTCAGTCATTGATTAGAACACAACTGGCTTAACTCTGCTATAAATGCTTCAACATTAACACGGAAATGTGGAAAAAAAAGGTATATTAAAGCCCCAATATTGAACATCCGTTTTTATTTCTTGTAATGAAATATAATGTATTTTTTTTATATTTTTATCTTTATATTTTATCTTTTTGTAGAATATCTAATTGTCTTTGCTTTAAATTTCATTTTACTAAAAGTGAAAGCAAGTAAGTAAAATACTCTGAACTAAACTCTGCTTTTAAATTTGATTTGCCGTTTTCAACAGCACTATATATCTGTTTTTAATTTTAAAGGAGCATTAAGGTTTATATTTTCTGTAATAACTCATAACATGATCAGGATGTATGTATTAACAGGTATTAAGGAAACATGCTAACCTAAAACACTGGAAGCTGGTGTCATTATTTTCTTCTTTGAGCTGGGCTGTGTGTCACAGTAATCTGTGTAGGTTTTAGCCTCTGAACCTGCTTACTGGTACCCATTTCCACTCCACGGGTTGTCGGGTATAGAACACAACAGCACGCACTGTGCGTATACTGTATATATACTGTATACTGTATACATTACAACGCTCGGCCAGAACATTGAAATCACCTGCTTGGAGCCGGTTTCAGTATTGTGGCTGAAGTTTGCCTTAAGCTCTATCCGGATGGGATTCATTTTTCCAGGGATCCTGGGGTAATTTTCCCTTTTATGGGGGGGGTGGGGTTTGGGTCTTCTGTGATTTTATTCCCGTTTGGACCGACCATGTATGTGTTTTTCTCAGACGTCCTCTAAAAAATGTTTTTTGCTGAACTCCGTGGTCCTCCGGTCCTCCGAGTTTTGTAACCTTACGTTTAATAAAATTTCTATTTGTTCACTGCCATGCACTTTAATTACCCTTTTTTCGCGTGCGTTTCCTCAGAGATCCACGTAAACACAACACTGAGTGGAAATGGAGGAGCTACTGAACGCTGAACTGTCATGTGACCAAGAAAGCCTAAAAACTCACTGGCCCTCCTGTTTTTTTTTCAATTGCAGTCCAGATGCAAATATTTTATCACTGAGTAGAAGTGTAAAATAATATTCACAGATGTCTCCCTGAGAAACGAATCCCGTCTGGATAGAGCTTAACCTACACTGCACTGTCTCTACTACACTGATTCCACTGCATTTTCGCAAGATTGTTGTGTGTGCTATATTGTGTTCATTCAGTCCAGTTAGTTTTGGTTTCACACTGCATTATAGCTAGCAGCTGAACAAATTGTTACACCCTGTTATAATCTTTCATCACCTGTGTGGGCGGACCCTCCCTATACTTGACAATGTTTGGTCTGTAGAACGTCAGAACGACTCAGTTTAGCGAAATGTCTTTTCAGGTGCTGTGCCTAGGCCTGTCGCGATAATTAAGTTATCGACTTATCGTACGATAATTTTTTAACCGCGCTCATTTTTGCGACGTCGATAACAGCCATCGGGTCTCCGTGCGAGTTTGTTCAGATTAGAGCGCTAGATTTCTAGTGCTGCTTTCTCGCCGGTTAATGAGTGTAGTGCACGCAGAGCTGCACCAGTGACTGTGCCTCCAAACACACACACACGCGCGCGCGCACGTTCACAGCGGAGAGTGTGTGGAGATGTGTTAGCTGGCAAACGTATTCGAGTGTCTGACAGTTACATGACAGTTACAGATTCATGCATCATGGCGCCCCCCGAGGCGGACGTGTTTGCTCGCTCTGCTCGAGTTTGCCGTTTTTATCTTCTTTTTTGGACTTTTTACGCTCTCTTAGCAGTACACAAATGTCGTGCACTGCTAGTATATGACAGACAAACTCTGTTGGACATCGCATCACACAGTAATTTTGGATTTACTGGCTTTATTCCACCGGAGCTGCAACCCATTGTTCGCTCCCACAGCCACCGGCGCCGCCAGGAAGACCCAGCGGCGCCGACCCCAAGCGAGTGCGCTGACCCAAGGAGAGCGCTTCGGAGGCGGCGACGCAGGCGAGGCAAGAGAGGAGGGCTACATGCTAAGCTAAAGGCTCGCGCTAGCCGACCACCGCTGCCCAGCCTCCTGTTAGCTAACGTGCGGTCTTTGGAAAACAAATTGGACGAGCTGAGAGCGAGGATTACATCACAGCGGGAATTAAGAGAGTGCTGCGCTCTTATTTTCACCGAGACCTGGCTCTCAGATAAAGTTCCGGACAGCGCTATTCAGCTAGAGACTCACTCCGTACACAGAGGAGATCGGACTGCAGCCTCCGGTAAGGCTAAAGGGGGAGGTGTGTGTGTGTTTGTAAACAACGCGTGGTGTGGAGACATACAGACCGCTTATAAGCACTGCTCACCAGACGTGGAGTTCATACTGCTGAAATGCCGTCCCTATTATCTACCACGGGAATTTACTGCTGTGTTTTTAGCCGCTGTTTACATCCCTCCGCGGGCTAACTCTACGGCAGCGCTCGGCAAACTCCATGACGTCATCAGCATGCTGGAAACGGCTCACCCTGATGCCGTCATCATCACTGCAGGGGATTTTAATCAGTGCAACTTACGGACTGTGTTTCACAAACACTATCAACACGTGGACATTCCCACCCGCGACAAGAACACCCTTGACCATGTGTACAGCAATGTACGTGGTGCATTCAGAGCCGGACCTCGCCCCCACTTCGGACAGTCAGACCACATCTCAGTGTTCCTTTACCCAGCCTACAGACAGAGACTCAAACAGGCAAACCCTGTTACCAAAACAGTTAAACTGTGGTCTCTGGAGACTGAGGGCATCCTGCAGGACTGTTTTGCTACAACAGACTGGGATGTGTTTAAAGCTGCAGCCACAATGGAGGACTCCTCTGTCTGCATAGAGGACTATGCTGAGCATGTGTCCGGCTACATCAGCACTTGTGTGGATAACATCGTGCCCACCATACAAGTGAAGAGATTCCCCAATCAGAAGCCCTGGATCAACAGCCATGTACGACGCATGCTGCGTGCTCGCTCTCTTGCATTTAAATCAGGCAATGAGACTGAGTACAAAGCCGCAAAGTACAGACTGAGGAAGGCCATCACAGCAGCTAAGAGGCAGTACAGGGAGAAACTGGATGGCTTCTACTCCATTGCTGACTCCAGGCAGATGTGGCAAGGCCTGCAGCACATCACAGACTACAAGACTACCACCAGCACCTTGAGCACTGCAGACACCCTACCAGATGACCTCAACACCTTTTACACCCGCTTTGAAACTCCCAGCACTACCACCGAGAGGCACACACAGCCCTCCACACCCCCCTCCCCCCCTCTGACAGTATCATCAGGCCAGGTATACAGAGCTCTGAGGAAGATCAACCCCCGCAAGGCGGCAGGACCAGACAACATTCCTGGAAGGGCCCTCAGAGCATGTGCTAACGAACTGGCTAACATTTTCAGCTCCATTTTTTATCTTTCCCTCAGCCAGAGTATTGTTCCCACTTGCTACAAGAACACAACTATTGTCCCCCTCCCCAAGAGGAGCCCCCCAACCTGCCTGAATGATTACAGGCCAGTAGCACTCACTCCGATCATTATGAAGTGCTTTGAGAGAGTGGTTCTGGATCACATCCAGTGCAGCATACCGGACACTTTGGACCCCCTGCAGTATGCCTACCGTCCCAACAGATCCACCTCAGACGCTATCGCTGCTGCCCTCCACTACTCTCTCTCCCACCTGGAAAACAAAGACTCCTACATCAGGATGCTCTTTGTGGACTACAGTTCTGCCTTTAACACGGTCATTCCTCACAAACTCACAAACAAACTGTATGTACTCGGCCTGCACCCGACCCTTTGCAGCTGGCTGTTGGATTTCCTGACTGGCAGGCCTCAGTCTGTCAGGATTGGAGACAGGACTTCAGCCAGTATCACCACTTACACAGGCACCCCACAGGGATGTGTCCTCAGCCCTATCCTCTACACCCTGTTCACCCACGACTGTGTCGCTTCCCATAAGGACAACATCATCCTGAAGTTTGCAGATGACACCGCAGTGATAGGACGTATCAGTGGCGGAGATGAAGCGGCTTACAGGAGGGAGGTGACAAGACTGGTGTTATGGTGTGAGGACAACAACCTCGCCCTCAACACAGACAAGACGAAGGAGCTGATAGTGGATATGAGGAGGGAGAGGAGACCTCATCAGCCACTGTTCATCCGGGAGCTTGAAGTGGAGAGGGTGAACAGTTTTAAATACCTGGGCATCCACATCAGTGAGAACTTCACTTGGACATTGAACACCACACAGCTGGTCAAAAAGGCTCAACAGCGGCTGTACTTCCTGAGGAGGCTGAGGAAGTTCAGGATGTCTCCCAAGATACTCTGCAACTTCTACAGCTGTGTTATTGAGAGCCTCTTGACCAACTGTATCACCGTGTGGTACGGCAACACTACTGCGACGGACCGTGCACGCCTGCAGAGAGTGGTAAAGACTGCGGAGAAGATCATCAGAACTCCACTGCCCTCTCTGCAGAGCATCTACCACCAGAGAGTCCTCAGGAGAGCTGCCTCCATCCTCAAAGACTCTACCCACCCCCAGCAAGGACTGTTCACTCTTCTGCCTTCAGGCCGGAGGTACAGAAGTGTGAAATGCAAAACCACCAGGCTAAAGAACTCATTCTTCCCCACTGCTACCAGGCTCTTGAACCTACCTCAGAAATAACCATTCACATTACTCTCTACACGTTTACATGTCAAGGACATTTCTCAGAGACACATGCTTACTTTACTTTGCAACATTTTATAATTGCACTACTGAACCTTTTGCACTTTTTTCATATTCCACTGCTGTAGATAACATGTACTTACTTGTAAATAATATCCATACCCCATTACTGCTTTCATGTATATATTTCCATCATGGATGTAAAGTTAACACTAATTAATATTTATATTTTGTTTTTTATTCTTTCTTTATTGTATATTTTCTATTTTTATCTTTATGCGGCATACTTGGCGAGGGGCAAAGAAAGAATTTCATTGTACGAGGAAACTTGTTTCTTACTGTGCACATGACAATAAACTCTTTGAACTTGAACTTTGAACATTAAAATATACAATTCTAGCAAGAGCCATCTGTGTTTTTCATCATATGGACACTTGTGTTTTTGAGATAATGTGTATGTAAAACGTGTTTTACAGCATTTACATTTATGATCAGAAATAAGAATCTGCAAGTGCCTTTGTGTTATATGTAGAGTTAAAAAAATTAATTAATGTAAATGTTACTTTAATCTATTTGTTGTTACTTTATTTTTTTTATATAAAGGTCTGTTTAATATTTAGTGCACTTTTCTCAGAACCCACTGAGTCGCAGGGTGGTTGTACTTTATTTGTTTTAGTTATTTAGGATATTAAAATATTTTTATTTTGGAAGCCCAATGTCTGTTCTTAATAATAGAAAGTTAATTTAACTGTAAAATGGTGTAATAGTATTATGCTAGTTTATTATTAGTGTGGCACCTTGTCTTAAAGCTCCTTTGCGAGCCCAGAATTTTGCTTCCATGCCAGAATGCGACTCCCTTCAAGCGCAGGCTGCACACATGCCGCAGCAGAATAAGCGTGACATATGCTTCACAGATTTATTTTAGTTCTGTTAATAATAAAGGTTAATTTACAGTCACAGTAGATACAGAATCACCAGTGTAATCTGTTGTATAATACTGCTGTGAGATACACCTGCAACTTCCTGTATTGTCTGAAAATCTGAGCCATCCATAAAAGTGCTTTCACACTGCAAACACTCTGAACTATTTTGGTTTGGTTTCAACATTTCCTCATTAATCTTAATCTGTCATTAATTCATTAATGACAGACTGCCCTCGAGTTATCTACTGCTGTATAAAAACAAATACAGGCATGCATAGAGTCTTTTTATTATAAGAAATACACTTTGCATTCAGGACACACGCACACGCAAACACACACGCCAGGCCATCCTGAGACTCTGTTTTTCTCACTTTGTTATCACATGCTGACCTCACAGCCTAATGTGATGAAAGTCTGACGGCTACTAAAGCTAATAAAGCTTCCACCCATCTCCTACAGAGCTTCTCCGGCTAAACATCCAATTACAAAGCTGTTGTGTGTGTGTGTGTGTGTGTGTGTGTGTGTGTGTGTGTGTGTGTGTGTGTTTATCACAGCTGCTCTCCCCTATGGCCATTTACCCCCTCCAGAGTTGTCAGCTCAGACCCCCCCACCCTCCCCAGTGTTCTCGTAAACTCTCTTTATTTACCATGTTTACCTGTTTTCTCTGTGTTTGCTGATTTGTAGCACATTCAACAGCTTAAACAAAGACTTCCTACATCCCACAGCTTCATTAACTGACACACCAAGCAGAACGTCTGCTATTTACTAGGGAGCAAGTATTGGGACACATCCTTATTTTTTATTTCTTCTGAAATTAATGGTTTTAAAAAGAGTTTTTCTTTGCTTTTGTCTGAATAATTGTCTCTACTGTCTCTATTTTGGTAGGAAGTAGAGGTGGACAATAAGGTCTTAAAATAATTTCACAATAATTCAGGGTATTTTTGGTGATTTAAAATATACACTATTACAGCAAAATAATAATAAATATTACATTTTTATTATAATAAAGCATTGTCATACAATGCATCGCGCTGGATGTGGGGGTGTGGGGGCTCTCACGGTTTTGACTCTTGTGGGCCGGAAAAGACAAAAGATGCTCCACCCAGCCCTCAACAAGCCAAAAGGAACTCCTGGTGCAAAAATTTGAACAGTTCAGCTTGATTGGATGGCTTGTGACCATCTTCCTCTTGATTATATTCCAGAGATATTCAAAGAACAAATTAAAGAAACTAATAATGGTCTCTTATTTTTTTCCAGAGCTGTATATTATATAGTTACTATAATAATTTTAATATAGTGTACAGAATACAGTATTGCCCTAACACAGTAGTTTAGCCCATCACAGGTAATATAGAAGTCAGTGTTTAAACTGTGCAGTGAGCAGAACTGTCCTTATTTCACTATATTCAGACTAGAGTATTGTGGAGTCAGATGTAATTTGTTTCTGTTCACTAAATCACCATTTTTCTCTCGCGCTCTGTCTCGAGCTGCAAGTCCCGCCCACACTGAAACCTCACTGGCCGAATAAGCATAAGGTAAGGCCAATCAGAAAGCTTAATTTCTCACTATGGGTGTGCGTGTCTTCCTCGCTTGCCCCTTTTTTTCTTGCGCTTTCTCTCTCTCCTCGCTCTCGCGCTCTCTCTCTCTGTTGCTCTCCATCACACATTAATGATGCGTTGACGATGAAATTCTGTGTCGACATTTTTTTATAGTTGGCGATGACGAATATGTTCTAATATGTACTAACCTAAAACATGCTGGAATATTGTAGATTTGTACCTGAGATCTGGTTGTTCTCCAGGTTGATGAGCTCCAGGGTTCGGACGGCGGTCAGGCGCTCGGGGAACTCGCTGAACTTGTTGTTGGACAGGTTGATGCTGACCAGATGCTCCATGTTGCCAACTGCATCCGGGAGTTTGGTGAGGACGTTCCCCTGCAGGTCCAGCTCTGCTCTCACACACAAATAAAGACCAAACTTAACAATGAGATGACTAATGTGTCTCATGCATAGGTTAATGCACACTTACATCAGTATTTTACCTCAAACAGATGAATAATTATAAAACAAAAATTATACATGGTTTTCAAAATTTTAACCAAATAAAAATCTGAAAAAGTGTGATGTGTAAAAGTATTAACCTTCCTCTGAAACCTCTAAATAAAATCCAGAGCAATCAACTGCCTTCAGAAGTCACTTAAATATTTTATAGAGTCCAGCTGTGTGTAATTTAGTCTCTTCTGTGAAGGCACTGAGAACACTAGTAAACAAACAGCATCATGAAGATCAAGAAACTCACCAGACTGATCAGAAATAAAGTTGTGGAGAAGTAGTTAAAAGCAGGGTTAGGTTATAAAACATATCCCAAGCTTTAAGTATCCTGAGGAGCACTGTACAATCCATCATCCAAAAATGAAAAAGTATTCTAAAAACTACAAACCTACCAAAACATGGCCTTCCACTCAAACTGACAGATCAAGGATCAAGGAGAGCACTGGTCACTCTGGAGGAGCTGCAGAAATCCACTCAGCTCAGGTGGGAGAATCATGTCAACAGGACAACTAAAAGTCGTGACCTCAACAAGTTAAGCATTTTGGCCTAAATGCAAATTGCTATGTGTAGCAAAAAATTTACATAATTAACCTAAACACACCATTCCCACTGTGAAACATGGTGGAGGCAGCATCATGCTGTGGGGATGCTTTTCCTCTGCAGGGACAGGGAAGTTGGTCAGAGTTGATGGGAAGATGGATGGAGCCAAATACAGGTCAATTCTGGAAGAAAACCTGTTGGACTTGAGACTGGGAAGGAGATTCACCTTTCAGCAAGACAATGACCCTAAACATACAGCCAGAGCTACAGTGGAATTGTTTAGATCAACAAATATTCCTGTTACAATGTCCTGACCTAAATCCCATTCAACTTATGTGGCAAGACATGAAAATTGCTGTTCACAGACGCTCTACATCCAACCTGAGCTATTTTGCAGTCTCTAGATGTGCAAAGCTGGTAGAGATACATCCTATGTCTCTACTAACTATTGATTTAGTGATGTAAACGTTTATACATCACACTTTTTAGATTTTTATTTATTTAAAATCTTGAAATCCATGTATCATTTTCATTCCACTTCACAATGATGCGCTACTTTGTGTTGGTCTGTCACTTAAAATCTCAATAAAATACATTGAAGGTTGTGGTTGGAAGGTGACAAAATGTGAAAAAGATCTAGGATAAACACTAGATAGGCTTATTAGAACTACCTAGACAATAGATAACAGATAAATAACCTTTTTTGTCCCTCTACCATCTCTACTACTACTGTCTCTGCTTGTATTTAAAAAATAGCACTTATCAGTCTGGATGAGGCTGTCTATGAATTGTCTCCTTTCTAAGAGATTCTGTTTTTGCACGCTTCTGTACATAAAATACATAAAAAATAATCTAACCCACAGAATCCGTCTCCCTCTGAGCGACAGCACTCACACACTGTAACCACTGCGCTGATAATTTCATCCCACCCACCAGTTAATACGTGGATCAGTAAAACAGTCATGTGCAGATCTCTAACATGCAGGGCAAATGTGCTGCAAAATGTTTGTTCATATTTGCATTTCATATATCGTATTTTTTGCACTATAAGGCACACCGGACTATAAGGCACACTATTAATAAACGTCTATTTTCTGGTCTATTTTCATACATAAGGCACACCGCATTATAAGGCTCATAGTAAGTAACAGCGTTATCTCCATGTTTTCCTGTTAATTCAGCAGGTTTTGCTGTAGGCTAACTAAGTTAGGTAAAGCTAATCTAAGTAAACAAAACTGAAATAAAAAAATAACATTTTAAGTCAAACGAGCGCTGGATGTTAATCTACACAGATTTCTCTCCTAAATGCAGTTTATTTGGGTGAGTAAAGTGCTTCAGTTTATTTCCACTAATGCTGGGTGCAGCAGCATTAGCATTAGCGGTTAGCCGTGATTAGCACTAGCATACAAGGAACACTAAGGAACTGAGAGTTCTGGAAACCAGGGCAATATTAACTAGCGGTTTGCCCCACGTAGCTTGTTTTAACATGGTAAACCTGTAGGCTATGGTCCAATATACTCACCTGTGAACAGCAAAAAAGCTAGCACGTAGCACAGTTAGCAACTAATGCTAATGCTGCTCCAGCAGTGCGAGCTGGGGTTAGAAGCAGGCTACAGTCCAATATATTCGCCTCTGAACGGCGAAAGAGCTTTTAAGTGTTTAAGGATTTTAAGTGTGCCTTATAGTGCAAAAAATACAATTTTTTTTTTTTTTTTTTTACAAACTCATTTGAGTTGAGTTTGGTAAGAAAGGGTATTTGGTCTAGATAATCTTACACAGTCAGAATATCTTACAGTGGTGGTGAATGTGGTGGAAACAGAACGTCTGAACCTCTATGGCTGTGTTCTCACAGCAATTAAAAGTCTCCAAAATTACCCTTATGCATGAAAGATATTCACGTGAAGTTTTAGTTTCATCTTCTCCAACAGCACATGAGCTTTCAAGGAGTATCAGTAGTTCAGCTGGGCTTATCACCAAAAATGCTTTGCAACTCATTGGAAAAACGGCATGTTATTTGGCCACACCCACTTATTTGATTTGTTTCAACCACAGCCATGTACTGTGGCCGCATTTTAATCTTTTTTAAGTTGCGACATATTAAAACAGTGACAGAAATTGCCCCAAATATTTATGAGGTCTGTTACCGCACTAAAAATATCACCACTAAAATCTTCATTCACTGCTGTCATGCGTTTTTCATACATATGTTTTCCTTCTCCTTGACATAAAACTCACATTGAATTCCGGTCTGGCTGTTCAGAATAAGTTGCATTTCTGCTAATTGGATATGTATTAGATTCTACCTGTTTAAATGTTTTGGACTAGGGGTCCAAACTGGTCCAGCAGACTAAGGCGCTGCAACTATGATCAGGAGACTGCTGGTTTGAATCCCGGCCATGCAGCTTGCCATCAGCTGCCGGAGCCCTGAGACAGCACAATTGGCCTTGCTATCTATGGGTGGGTAGATGGCGCTCTCCCCACGTCACTCCAAAGGGTGATGTCAATCATCACAGGGCGTCTGTGAGCTGATGAATTCGGAAACGAGTTGCTGCGCTTTTCTTCCGGGTGTGCTGTGATGCTACTCGACAATGCTGCATCAGCAGCAGTTGGAAAAGAGGCGGTGGCTGATTCACATGTATCGGAGGAGGCATGTGCTAGTCTTCACCCTCTTCTGGTGGGGCATTACTAATGATAGGGTGAGTACAGCTGAGCAGCTGAGTGGGTGGTATAATCGGCATAGCAAAATTGGACAGAAAAGCGAAAAAAACATTTAAAAAAAGTTTCGGACTAGGCTGATATTAGAATTTAAAATAAGGAATTTTACTTTTCGTGATACTAATGATGCACTCTATGTATCCAGTACTGGACAATAATTGGAAGAAAATTATATTTGGCACATATAAACTCTCTATGACACATACTGTATGTAATGTAAAATGAGAATAATGTGAATTTTCCTCTTGTATCAAGCAACTAAATAGTCCTGTAATATTAGTGTGCATTAACAGATGGAGATATTAGTGCTGAAATTATACTTTATGTTATACTATTTTATTATTTTTTATTATTAAGTAGAGGCTGAAATGTGTTATAAAATCTATTGATGGATGGAAGGATGCATAAGGGGCATTATGCTGCAAAAGGTAGTGGTCACTCCCCCCATAATTGCCACCATATTATCACAATAGGCACTGCTTTTTTTAACCATGCTCTTTTATGCCATGCCATGCTCTCAAGTGGATAAAAACTGAAAATGTACAGTATATAGGTGTAAAAAGATGGTCCTGAATGAGATCTGAGAATGAGACATTTTCTCGGTACTATAATAATCTGGTTGGCACCATAAGAGGTAAAATTCCATGCCCAGCTCTGCTGATAAGTGTACGTAACCAGCATTAAGCAGAGATGTACTGTAACAGTGCAGATGTGTGAGTTCGCACCTCGTAACTGCGTGAAGGTGCTGAAGAACTTGTTGGTTAGGGCCTTCACTTCGTTGTTAGCCAGCGTGATTTTGTGGATCTTGTCTGTACAGCTGCGAAGCACTTTGAAGACTCCATCAGGGAAGCTAATGAGCTTACAGTCTGACAGATCTATACAAAGAGAGAGAAAGAGAGAGGCAGAATATTGAATAATGTGACTTAATGAAAGCATGTAGAGAGAAAATAAAAGCGGGTCTAACACAGAACCCTGTGGTGCACCATGAGGCATCATGTCATATTCATTGAAGCGATGATCAGAGGAACACTGATCACTGAACATTGAATTTTTATCATCTGTCTTGTGGCGGTTAATAAAAATGCAGTGCTCAACCGCATCATACACTACTCTTACATCAGCCATAACATTTAAAATCACAGAGATAAAGTGAAGTGAAGAAGATTGATGATCTAGTTCTAGTGGCTCCTGTAACAGGGTGGATTCACAAGGCAGCAAGTGAACGGTCAGTTCTTGAGGTTGATGTGTTAAAGTCTAAGTCTAAGAATCTGAAACACTCTGGCACTTAGTGAAAGTACAAAGTTATTTTAGACAACTGGATCAGAACATCTTCAGAACATCAGACTTGTGGTCTTGTGGGGTGATCCCTGTATGCAGTGGTCAGTACCTCAGTATCTCAGCACCAGTGAAGCAGTTACAGGGTCATATTCGTCCAAGCTAATTCATGCCCATGCAAGCTCCGCCCACCTTACAACTTACAGTACTTGAAGGACCTGCTATAATGTTAACATTGGTGCCAGACACTACAGTATCCATAAAATTTTTGCACACATATTCAGTTACTTACCATGAAGGTATTATGAGTCAAATGCAAAGGGTGCTTTAACATCTGCCTTTTTTGGTCCAGACTTTTAGACTTTTCAGTTTGATCAAAACCAAGTTGGCAGATGTAAAAGTGAGGGCAAACCAAAACTGATCTGACCAAAATTGGTGGTCTCAGTCTGAATAAATTGAACCGCGGTCCAGTTTCTTAGCAGTGTGAAAATACTACTTTTTTTAGATGGTTCAGGCTTTTAGTTCAGTTTTAGGAAGTTGCAGCAAATTGAAAAGAAGTGGTGGTGTGCCAAAATCTGGCTCTCCTTGGCACGCAGCCACATCAGGCAACACTCTGGGCAGATGCGCTGGTTATTCTGTATCTACTGTAACTGTAGATTAACCCTTATTCATAAACAGAAATAAAAGGAGTCAGATTTTGGCAGGGAGGCAGAATTCAGCACAACCCCTCCAATGCACATAGGGAGACTCCACCCACATAGGTGATGAAGACAGAGGATCTAGTAAAGTTCTATAGAGCTTTAGAGTTCTTCTTTACTAAAATGCAGTGTGAAGACTGAACTAAATCTACAGAACACAATGTAACAAATTTTGTTTTGGACTGAAAAATGTGTTTTGGAGGTGAAAATGGCATAAGAAAATACACTGCCTGGCCAAAAAAAAAAGTCGCCACCTGGATTTAAGTAAGTAAATGATGTGTGGTTGATGCTGCAGTTGGTCAGGTCTAGGTTCAGCAACAGTATGTGCTGAAAGAATGATGTCAGCTGACTACCTTTATATAGTCGCTGTCCAATCAAAAACACTTCTTCATTTTTGTCGATGTTTAGTTTACTACATAATTTGAACAGACAAACTGTCCCTTACACTGTGCCCAAATGTCTTGATGAATGGACCAATAGAAATACTTAAAAATTATCTGAAATAAACTCTTTTTACATTGACTTCCATTGAAAGTTTTAAGAAGGTTTTTTTCTCTCTTCTGTAAAGTTGCAGTTTTGGAGATAAGTGTTTTTCATTAGACAGCGACGATATACTGTATATAGATGAGGTTATTACATCAATGGATTTTTTCTTAGTGTGTGTGACCTTTTTTTTGGCCAGGCAGTGTATAAAGGAGCCATTCTGATTATTTCTTTATGGCTGTCTGTTGTCTTGGTCAGTGTAACTTTTTCAGTTCAATCTTTTCATCATTTGAGGCTGAACTCGAAAATAGAATTATTTTATTATTTTTTCCTACATTATTCTTTCTAGTTTTTTTTATTTCTGCCCCTCACTCTGTAAACTTTTATTTGATGATAAAATATTTTTTGATGATAAAATGTTCATTTTACCTGAAAATCAGATTGTGGGCAGAAATGAAAAACAAGAAAATTTAAAACATGAAAGAAATTAGATTTTGTATCATACCAAATGAAAAAAAATAAATAAATTTCACCTTATATTCTATTTTCAAAATGAAAACACTGTTTCTTTTACACTGACCGTTTTTAAACAATTAGATTCACTTCATGTTTAATTTGTACAGTACTTAACCTTTTAAAGCGAACAGGAGGTTGTGTTTTGTGTCTGGTAATTAGCAGTAGAATGGAGTGACGCTGTTTGCTTGTATTGTGTTTGTATTGTTGTTTAACTCCTGCCCTCCTGTTTTTGAGTCATAGCTGCTTTATCAACATCACCTTAAGCCCTGAGCTGCTCTGGTTAATTATTAATTCCTGTAATTGTTGTATTGTGTTTATCACCCCGCCTCTTTCCCCTCAATAACACAATCATGTGTGACCAATCATGACTAACGACCTGCAGACGCAAATAAATTGCAGGCTGATTTAAAGGCTGGATCTGTGTCTGCTTAGCAGAAGGGATAATTGGCTGCACAATGAGACTGATTAAACCTGCACCCCTTTGTTTTCCTCTCCATGACCTTTAAATGCCGGTCTAAAGGCAGAGATTAGCATGTGGATCAGATCACCCGCAGCAGCAGCAGCATCATCCAGGAGCTTTAACCAGCACAACAGCGCCCCCTGTTACACACTGCCAGAGCTTCATTCTGATATTAATGTTATTACAGATTCATTATGAACTTATTAATTAACACTTTAACACTAAAAATTAAAGCTATTAGAGCTTCATTCTGATATTAATGTTAGTATAACTTAATTCTGAATATTATTGTTATTACTACTTGATTTAAGATATGAATGTTATTACAGATTCATTATGAACATTGATTAACACTATTAAGGATTAGTTTTGTATGTTAATCCTATGAGAGCTTTGTTCTGGATATAAATGTTAATAGAACTTCATTCTGAATATTCTGGATATTAATGTTATTAGAGATTCATTCTCGATATTATTGTTATTAGAACTTTGTACTAGATATTAATATTAGTTTTAGAGCTTCTGTATATTAATGTTATTAGAGCTTCATTCTGGATAATAATACTATTTTTAGAACGTTTTTTAGGATATTAATGTGATTAGAGCTTCTTTCTAGATATTAATGTTTTTAAAGAATAATTTAGGATATGAATGTTATTACAGATTCATCATGAACATTTATTAACACTATTAAAGTTAAGTTTTGGATGTTAATTATATGAGAGGTTTGTTCTGTTTATGTTAGTAGAGCTTCATTCTGGATATGACTGTTATTAGAGCTTCATTCTGGATATGAATGTTAGTAGAGCTTCATTCTGGATATGAATGTTAGTAGAGCTTCATTCTGGATATGAATGTTATTAGAGCTTCATTCTGGATATGAATGTTAGTAGAGCTTCATTCTGGATATGAATGTTAGTAGAGCTTCATTCTGGATATGAATGTTATTAGAGCTTCATTCTGGATATGAATGTTAGTAGAGCTTCATTCTGGATATGAATGTTAGTAGAGCTTCATTCTGGATATGAATGTTAGTAGAGCTTCATTCTGGATATGAATGTTAGTAGAGCTTCATTCTGGATATGAATGTTAGTAGAGCTTCATTCTGGATATACATTTTATTTTTATAATTTCATTCTGGATATGAATGTTATTAGAGCTTCATTCTGGATATTCATTTTATTAGAGGTTCATTTTGGATATTAATGTTATTTTTAGAGGTTCATTATGGATATTAATTTTATTAGAGCTTCATTTTGGATATTGATGTTATTATAGGTTAATTTGGGATATTAATGTTATTAAGAGATTTATTCTGGAAATTAATGTTATTAGAGATTTGTTCTGGATATTAATGATTAGAGCTTCATTTTAGATATTTATGTTATAAGAGCTTCATTCTGGATATTAATGTTATTAGAGCTTCATTCTGGATATTAATGTTATTAGAGCTTCATTCTGGATATTAATGTTATTAGAGCTTCATTCTGGATATTAATGTTATTAGAGCTTCATTCTGGATATTAATGTTATTAGAGCTTCATTCTGGATATTAATGTTATTTGTAGAGCTTCATTCTGGATATTAATTTGATTTAGGGCTGGGGCGACGCGTCGACATAATCGACGTCATCGATTACAAAAATACATCGATTTGCATAACGTGCGTCGGCGCGTCGTAAACATGGCGGCGCCTGTGGAGAGCATTAGAGGTTAGATCGGGCCCAAAAATTCCAACTGGCTGTTTTCGGGCTGTTTTAATGAGCGAAATATGATCAGAATTATGTTAATTAACACGGTAACATAGAAGCATAGAACTATTATTTAATTAAAATGATTTTTAAGAACAGCTAAACACAGTTCTGCAAGTCAAACGCGGAGGAGTTCACGTGCGAGAGACACAGAGAGAGAGAGAGAGAGAGAGAGACACACACACAGAGAGAGAGAGAGAGAGAGAGAGAGATTTGCTTGTTCTGGTGAGAGCTACTCACAGGTGAAGGTTCTCTTTGATCTCCTCGTGCTCATATTCTAGTCCCATTCATAATTCTGCAGCTCCCTCAGTGTTTTCTGCCGTATTTTGCGGCTAGCGCGAGCGCTTACAACTGACACCGCGGACCGCGAGGTGCCGCCGCGTTTGTGCCGAATCCGACTCTCTGCTGAATCTGACTCCCGCTTCGCGGACAGAATCGGCACAACACCCCCGCTGTAGAACTGCGGTAGTGAAAACAGCGCTTATAAATAAATTAGTTTAGTTTCACTTTCAGTTTTCGTTATTTTTTTTTTTTTGAATAAAAATATAATAAAAAAAACAGACGCCTACATCTCGGACTATTTTCTGGAGCCCGGTCGGATTTACGGGCGGGCCTCGGGTCATGTCGGGTTCGGGCAGAGAATCTAAGCTCTAGAGAGCTTGGACTCCGGAGAGCAATCTCCAGCTACAAAAAAACGCCAGCGGGCATCTAAAGTTTGGGAGCATTTCACGCAAAAGGGCAACAATGTGGTCCTCTGCCATACGTGCAAAAGGAGCACTTGAAGCGCAAACATCCAGGAGCACTATGTCAACAGGGTCACACAGTAAGTTACCGTTTACATCAGGGTCTCCGCGGGTGTCCTTAAAAAGACTTAAGGCTGTCTACCAAAGGTTTTAAACCTGCCACAGGCAGAAATTATACATTTTTGGTTTATATTTGTGCATGGCATTTCGCAGTTTCCAGAAACAGTAGCATTATTCATAAGTTCAGGTGTTTAGCTAAGCTAGCTGCCTTAAGTTATTTTAGCTAGCGCCGTCGGCGCTGCGGTGTCACACCGTTTCCTGTCACCGTCGGAATTTTGTGACCAGTGCTCACGGTTATGAGCGTTCATTGGCAAAACGGAAGCTTTCTATACCTACACCTTACCCTCAGCCCTAAACTGAACCGTTTTGGCCAGTCGGGGTAAACATTAGAAACGAACACATTTCGAATCGGCCAGTGCACCGGTCTGCTGAGAACTACTTGCCAGTGGTCACAAAATCTAGCGGTCACAGAAAACAGTGCAACACACGGTTGTGGTGTAAGGGAGCTTATCCATTTTTAGCGTTATAGATCTAAACAACGTGCTGTACATGTAAGTGATTATAAGTGTGGGGTTTGGTTTAGTAGGCTTGTGTTGTTGTTGTTGTTGTTGTTGTTATTATATATAAATATAGTAATTTATCGTTTGCTTTAAAACGTAAAATAATTATTTAAATATGTTTCTCAATGAATAGATTAGTCGACTAATCGAAAAAAATAATCGTTAGAATAATCGTTTAAAAAATAATCGTTAGGGACAGCCCTAATTTGATTAGAGCTTAATTTTGGATATTGATGTTATTATAGGTTAATTTGGGATATTAATGTTATTAAGAGATTTATTCTGGAAATTAATGTTATTAGAGATTAATTCTGGATATTATTATAGCTTCATTTCTAATGAATATGATTACAACAACACTCCACTATGTCCAGATGATCTTTTCTATTTAATGCATTCAAAGCTGCACCCATTGATGACACAGATGTGCAAATGCACACACACACAGCTTGTCTAGTTCCTGTAGAGAAATACTGCCAATAGAATAGGACTCTCTGGAGTATATAAGTAATAATTAACTTGTTGGTTCCATGCCTAACGCCAGGCATGGGCTAGAGGTATAAAGCCCCCAGTATTGATCTGTGCTGCAGTGGAACTGTGTGTACTTTTCACAATCAGATCCTCACAGTAATGCTCCATAATCTAGTAGAAAGTCTTCTAGTAGAGATAGTTACTCCAACAAAAGCAGGATAAAGTCTTTTTAATACCCTTGATTTCAGAAGAAACAATACAAAAGCAAGTGTCCCATTTCCTTGGTCCATACAGCGCATTAGCAATTCCTTTCTTTTGCTTTGTGTCTTTGAGTAATTCGATTTTTTATCAGATATAACTAAAAATGTATAGATGCAAACTTAAGAAATAAAAAAAATATATATATATCATGTGATTAATTCTGAATTGCTGATGAACAGTCGGAGCATATGGCCATGCAGTGGGCACTACAGATCTGACCTAATGTGTCTCTGCCCTCCTCTGCTGTTGCGTTTATCCTCCTGGCCACATTCGCCACTGCTTCCGCCATCCTGCACCTGCCTGCTAGATCTGAATAGAGAGAGAGAGAGAGAGAGAGAGAGAGAGAGAGAAAGGCTTCATTTCAGTATCAGCTGTCTTGCAGATATCAATCAATCAGTCAACCAACCTCTACTTAAACTCAAAATACAGAAAGGTGGACCCACAATTACAATGTAGCCGATCATAATACAGAAGAAGGGATGAAAAAGTGACCAAAAATGTCATCATTAAAATAATGCATAAACATAAAACTATAAGAAACAGTAAAAAAAAAAAAACAACACTAAGAAAAACACTACTTCCAAACTACAAACAGAAAAAAGTCACCAGAAAAAAAATATATATATTTAATAGTAAAAGTAAATAAAATATAAAAATGATAAATGTAATAATAAAAATGAAAAGCTAAAATGCCAGTGATAAAAGTAAGATAAAATGTACAACAGAAAAAAAAGATAATATAATAATAAATAGAATATAATAATAGAAAAAAATAGAATAATCAAATCTAAATTTGGTTATAATAAGTAAAGCAGAGTGTTTTAAAATGCCCTTTTTCACAGAGAGCACTGATACACACTCATACAATCCTGTGCAAATGTTTTGACACCTGTGTTAAACTAAATGTCATATAAGTGAAGGTGCATACTACTTTACACATGCTCACGCACAACCTGCTTACTACTGCAGCAGTACTAAGCTATATATAAAGTACAATTAGAGTAAAATATTGCCCTTAGTGAAATCAGAAGTGACAACTGTTGTCAATATGACCACTAAAATGCTATATTTTTTTATTTTATTTTAATTAATTTATGAAAAAACAACACAATACAAACAAGGCATCAAAGATACATTGAAATAAACACCAATAAAAAGCTAAACAAAACACAATGAAAACTTCTCATTTATCAACTAACAAATTTAACTCATAAACGTAATTCATATACTTTACAGTGGACTGAATAAATAAATCAAATTTAGCAAGAAATACATTAAAAAGAGATGACCTTTGCCGAATTTCGATTTTTGCAGACTGACAACTACATTGCTAAAAATAGACTGTAATTAGCCCCTAATATGATATCATTATGGTAGGATAGTGTCACAGACCTACAGGCACTGTAGTAACCACTAGAATGTGGAAGAACAAAAAAAAAGAAACCGCAATAACTGACAGTGACATCATAATGTACCATGTCACTAAACTAAACTATAAAATAGTCACCATAGCCATGACCACTACTAACACATGAAAGATAACACAGTAAGCAGACTGTTACATTATAATGTACCATGTCAGCAAACTAGGAAGCAGTCACCATAGTGACCAGTACAATGCAAAAAAAGTACACTATAGTAACCTGTGACATTGTAATGTGCCATCTCACTGAACTATGAAAAAGTCAATGTAACTATGTCGTAACTAAGTCAACTATTAATGGTCACCGTAGTGACATCTACAATTAAAAAAAAAAATACTATTGTAACCTGTGACATCATAATAGTAAGGAAATGTCACAGAACTATAAAATATTCACCACAGTGACCACAACAATGCTAAAAAGAGAAACCACAGTAAACCTTACTGTAAACCTTATTTTTAATGTCACCAACATATAAAAAAGTCACCATAGTAACCACTACAATGCAAAAACGACTATAGTAACCAATGTGACATCATAATAGTACGGCAATGTCACAGAACAATAAAATAGTCACCAGAGTGAATTAAAAAAAAATCCCAGAAAATAACAGGGTAACCACTGTGACATCACAGTGTATCATGTCACTAAACTATACAGTAGTCTTCATAGTGATTACACCAATGTTAAAAAAACAAACCATAGTAACCACAATGAATGCCATGTCACAGAAGAACTATAAAATAGTCACCATAGTGACCACTACAATGCAAAAAAACAGAAACCACAGTAACCACACTGTGACATATGTCAGCATAGTGACCACTACCATTCAAGAAAAACACCATAGTAAAAATGTGTTATCATTTTGGTGAGGAAATGTCACAGAACAATAAATTATTCACCACAGTGACCACAACCATGCTAAATAAAAATAGGAACCACAGTAAGCACGCTGTGACATCAGACTATACTATATCACTAACTATGCAATAGTCACCTTATTGAGTAGGGATGCACTTTTTTTGTGTGTGAAGACAAAACTTTTTTTATGCATTTTAAATACATTTTGTCTTAATTATTCTGTAAAAAAAATTTTAGTTGACAAATATTCACTGCGCCCCTACTAATTAAATTTATGAAGAAGAGAAAAATACTCTAACAGTGAGAATTATAACAGAGAAAGGGCTGAAGTCTGCTTGTTTTAGAAAGTATAAATGTCACTTTGGTTGGTACCTGATGACAGCTGATCTACTCAGCTCTGGCCAGTCCAACCAAGAGAACTATAATTAGAAAACACAGTTCAGTTTAGCAGTGCAGCTGCTTTGTGTGCTTTGTAAGTGGTTAAACAGCGTATATTCATGATTTTTGCACAATATGTATAATTATGAATAGGTTTGAATCCTTGCATTAACACCTACACGTAAAAATACGCTTAAGTTGTTTTTTTCTTGGAATTCTACGTTCCACCTTAAATGCTGCAGCAGTTACACTCTTTGCTGAGGCGCGTGGGGCGCCTTAATCAATGTAAAGCTGCAACATTTAAGGTGGAAAGAATAGATAACAAGTAGCGAAATTCAGCAGCCTTATTGCTGCGGCTTTATGGAACAAAATAAGATTCTGCAAACCTGCATGCAAACTAAACAGATCTCTCACCGCCTGTCTCCGGAATAAAACACTGTAATACAGTGTAAACCACTCTTTTAAAGCTCTATTCCGGGCTGTAGTTCCTCTTTGAGTCTGTTAACAGACACCGGCACACATGCGCTCTGTGTGACGGACAGGAAGGACCCGGATCAGGGGGGGGCTAGTATCGATTTTTTCTCTTTTTATTATTATATTAAAAATATCTATTTTTTTTTAATGAAATGATTTCATTTTATCGTTTTTATTTTATGACCATATATCATATGGCACACCGGCCATCACTGACTGACTGATTGATGTTTCTGAAAGTACGTTAAAGGTTTAGGAGAAACTGGCAGAGGCAGTTTCAGGGCGGGGCTACCGTCGCTTTTTTATCTTTATATTTTTAATGTTTTTATTAATATTTTAAAGGAAACTGGTTTCGTTTTAGCGCTGTTTTGTTTTATTTGCCATAATAACATGATACAGTTTTCAATGATTAATGTTTCTACAAAAATACTCATTAAAATTAAGATTCGAATTTTAAAATACATATATTGATCAATGATCAACAGATATGGGCGGAGCTAGAGTTGAGTACTCTTGTTTGATTCAGTTTCAAACAATATAAATAATATAATAATAATATAATAATATATATATAATATATATATAATAATAATTAAATATATATATATATATATATATATATATATATATATATATATATATATATTTTTTTTTTTTTTTTTGTCGTTATTGGGCAATTTTACATGAGAATTGTACATTCTAAATGTTTGTTTTTAGGAAATAACTTCAAGAAGTTGCATTATCATAAATGAACTATACCAATATATATATATATATATATATATATATATATATATATATATATATATATATATATATATATATATATATATATATATATATATATATATGTATTATATTATATAATTTACTATTAATGTCCACTGACTGTTATTTCTGAAACTACTTATTAAGTAGGTAAAAAATGTATATTAATCACAGGTTTTAATATATATATATATATATATATATATATATATATATATATATATATATATATATATATATATATATATATTGTCGTTATTGCAACAATGCAACATGGTAGTTGTAGATTTCACCTAAATGCTTATTATCAAAGTGGCCACTGGCTGATTGATTGATGTTTCTGAAACTACTTTACTAAATTAAGTAGAAGTAAAAAAATAATATTAATCACTTATCAATAGAAAGGGGCGGAGCCTTGGCTGCTTTCGGTTTTTAATCATTTTAAGTTTCTTTTTATTATTATTAATTTGGTTAGGTGTTAAATAAAATATAATAGGGCACATATTTGAGGGTTAAAAGAAAGCAATCTAGCCTTTAAATTATAGCATTAAACTGTATAATTGATAACTCAGAAGTAAGTTAGTGTATTATTATTATTATTTTTTTTTTATTATTGTAGATGCTGTTTTAGTATTGTTTGTAAATACATTTTCTTATATATTTAAACTTACATTGGTATAAAATCAAACATGTTTTTTTATATAAGCAACAACTTTATTTGTAAATGTTATCATTAAATAATAGAAATTTCAAATATGTATTATTTAAAATATTAAAAAGAAAAATAAATGCTGTGAATTAATTTAACTGCAGCTATGCAAAGCATCATGGGAGTTGAAGTTTTGTAACTAAATGCCAGTCTTTAGGGAAAGCAAGTTTTAAAAATAGGTTGTGAATCCATTTTAAAGTAATTAATCAGCTATAGCAGAGAATTAAGTTTAACAGACAATTAATAACTATATTGAATTATGTTAGTATCATGTTTAAATGCAGAACAATTAGGCTCTATTCTTTGGTCCTTTTCCTTTATGTACTGATGGAGCTCTTTTGTAAACACCAGCTAAGCGTACTGATTAGCTGACGAGGTGAAACTAATCCAAACAAATCCTTTTAGATAACAGGTAACGCCTTTACATTTACTTTTAAATGTGTTTAAACCAGAAACCTTCACTCAGGTCTTAGTGCATCTCAAACTACAATTTTAAAGAAAGCTCTGGGGTAGCAGGTTTGTTTTTTATTTTTTACAGTGTCGGGATAAAATCATAAGAGTCTTGCTAGAGTTGAGTTGCGGTCGTATCATCTCGATCGTTCAGTGTAAGGTGTTTTAAGGATGGAAGTTTTAAATCAGTCTTTTTTGCGTCCTCACATTAATCTAAAATCAACATTGTTTAATAAATAGTATCGTAGGTTTTGAGACCTGACTCACGCAAATAGTGACGTGAACAAAGTCAACAACCAATAGAAGAGCTACGGGAAGCTGCAAGGCAGGCATGGAAACGTTTGCAGGACTGGACATGGATGAGGGACTCGGAAATAATCTCTGAAAAATCTAGTTGCATCTAGTCTTGCAAATAGTGACTCTGTAAGATCCCAAGTCTTTGCTAAATCTTAGTCTGTGAGTAAGTCTGTGACTTGTCTTTAGATGTGAGAGGGTGTCAGACTTTAGTCTATCAAAAGTATTTTCAGTCTTTTCAAAGTCATCTAGTGTGTGGTTAGCATAAGCTAATTGACCAACAAGACCAAGCTAGTCTACCAGCATGACCAAGATGGTTGACCAACAAGACCAAGCTTATTTACCAGTATGATCAACAAGTCCAAGCTAAATATCCAGTATAACCCAGGTTGACCAAGAAGCTGACTGAACAGCATTAGCAGCTTCACTAAAGTCATTTTGAAACATACATTATATGCTGGTTAAAAGCTGATTAGTCATCTAGTGTATCAGTATAGGGTTGTCAACAAATTTGACCATGAAAGAACACCAGTACTCTGGTAAAAAAATATATATACTTAATTGTACGTATGTGGTAAATATACTAACTTTATGTATTTATGTATTTCCTTAGATTATATTAAAAGTGCATTGATATTAGTAAACTTTGATCATACTTTTGAAAAAGTACAATATAGTGTGTTTTAAAAAAAGACTGCTATGAAGTTTAATATAATTCCATATACTTTTAAAATACCTATTTTCCAAATATACTTTTGTACATTTTTAAACAACTGTTACAGTAGTTCACTTAAAGTACAATCTATCATGTAACTTTTTAGAACGTAAATTCAATTACTACATTTAAAAAAAATTAAGTACATTTGTAACACGCCAAAAATTGTAGTACAGTATATTAAAATATATTTTTATACCCAACAAAGTATACTAGAAGTGTGCTACTTACAAAAGACAGGAACAAGAAGCATATTTATACTTTAATGTAAATATATTTAACATCAATTCTTAGTACATTTCTAATATACCTTGGGTCTAATAGTGATACAACTGTAATACTCGTAAAATGCATTATAATATTACTGTAAACATATTTAAAATATGGGGTTAGATACAGGAAGTAGTATGTTCAAATGTTACTTAAGTATATTTAAAATAGTTCCATTTTTGTACAGTTAAGCACACTTAGCACAATTTAAGTAAGACATTTGTACTATTTTTATACAATTAAAGTATAATAAGTACAAAAAAGTTGTTCCATTTTAGCACTGTTTAAATATACTGATTAATAATGTGGCTACAAGTACACTTTAGTGCACTATAGCATAATAATGCTTAGTATACTTTGTTAGTAAAGAAAGTTTGTTAAGTTGGTCTTCATCTATTTTTTTTTCAGCAGGGCTATTTCATAACTAAATAAATACAGCACACAATTAACCATTAAAACAGATTTTAAAACATATATTAATAAATCATTTTTTAGACCTTAGTGGTCAGTAGGTTCATACGTACCTGTACTGTGCTATGTGTGTGTTCAGCGGTGTGTGCAGGCTCTTCTGGAAGACCCCTGATGTGCCCCGGCTGCAGTGACTATTCTAGCCCAACAAAAGAAACTGTCTGTGTGTGTATTCAACCACTGACCTGCTGACCTCGCAGGCTTGCGGCCCACCAGGGTGAGCGCCACCGACCACAGAGAGACATACAGATAATCTGAATTCAATGAGCTCAGAGAGAGAGGGGCTTTGTGCAGGAAATAGAGACGGTAGGTTTAAATGCGTAGTCACGGACACTGCAGGTTAGGGTCAGAGTTAATGTCCATTTTTGATAGCCCTGGGGATTAATTAATTGAATAAAAAGAAAAAGTGTTTTAAATGGATAAAAATATATTATTAAACATTAAGGTTTTTATTTACTTTATCACTTCAGTTAGTCAAATGTTAAATGTTAACGCATAATAATTACGGCTGTCAACGTTAATGCATTAACGCACACAATTAATTTGGAATCAGTAATGCACTATTATTTTTTTACGCAATTAATTACACCACCAAATTTCTCCTTAATCTGCTCCACCCCCGTCCAATGCACTGCTTCTTTCTGGAGCAGATCGCTTGTGGGGAGAACCTGATCTGGTCTCGATCCCAACCAGCTATCAAATATATTTCTTTTTAATTGAGCTAAACTGCTTATAAGGAACAGTTTAATCTGATATATTAGTCAGATAATATACTGCTATGAACAAAAGCTGTTTCTGCTGCTCCATGCTGTTTACACATGCAGTAATGTGCAGCGTTAACTGCTCATAACCACGACACTCTGCTTAATACATCTGTTGAAAACACTAAAAGCGCATAATGTTGTGATTAATCAGATTCAATTTAATTGATTTAAACGATTGACACCACCAATAATAATATGAATAATAGTAATGAATAGTATTAATCAGAAAAATAGATCTGGATTACTTTGTACCCACTGTGTAATGGTCCATCTCAGATGCCCCCATATATATATATATATATATATATATATATATATATATATATATATATATTGTATATATACATTTGTTATTAAATGTTTTAAATCCCTTTTATACTGTAAATGCTTGGCAACATTGTAAATGAGGGTCACCCTCAATGTATTCTCGAGTGAAAATAAAGGTTGTATGATTGATTGAAAATGTTGTTTTTCTGTGAACTACTCATGACACTTATTGCGTTCTGTGATTAATTATTATGAATATAAATATTTTCAGAACCCATTATAACACTATTTTAATAATGAAACAATACAACAATATTTATTTGTAGAAATTTATTCGTTCTTGCAAAAATAACATCAGTTGGATTGCTTCTAATCCAAGAATTATAAATAAAATAAATATAAATATTTGTACTCTGTTAAGCTATTATTTACAATAAATATTTACATGGACGGTCACACTGGGGGAGTGTGTTTTAAATGCGTACACAGTGCTTGAGACCCACACTGGGTTCTTAATTAAATATCACAAACAAATACTGTCTGCAGCTCGTTTCTCCTTCAGTTCTCCTTCATTAACTTGTCACTGTGGGGAGTGAGCAGCTGCTGGATCATTTTAATTCCAGGTGCCAGTTCATCTGGATGTTAGTCTATGTGTCACATGTTAGTGACACATTTTGAGGTTTGCAGCCTCCTCTACTCCTCACTGGAGAGTTTCCCAGGTTTTGCTGCTTTTTCAGGCAAAATCCCATTATCTCCTGAAGGCTGAAGGTACACCATCCAGTAGAGCTTGGTTAAAATGTTTTGAAGAATACAAAGTCCTTCAGCTTGAACTCCATGTAGACCCTCAGAAGGTGGTATACATCTCAGTCAGGTGGTATAGTAGGGATCTTCATAGGCAGCCACACTCTTCTACCACCATGTCTTCATGGTGCCGGAGGATCATCTCGCCGTTCTCGTAGTAGAGCATGCTGAGGGGGCTCATCTTGGTTGGCGCGCAGCAAGGTGAGGGCACTCGGCCTGGGTGGTAATGCTTCAGCAGACTCTGCAGAGAAGAAAAGAGACAAGATACATGAGTTTAACAATGTATACATGGTGAAATGTCCACAGAAGTTGAACCATTGCTTGATGAACACTATGGTAATGTGTTGGTTGCTCAACTAGCAATGCTCTAACTGAACGCAAAACTGTAAAACAATTTTGAGCAGTGTGTGCATCACTCACCTGCATGTAGGCGTGGTTTGTGGGCTGAAACTCCTCCCCCAGAGGACTGGGGCACGCTCCCTCGCATCGGTATGCGTTGTACTTCTTGGGGAAGACGATCCAGGAGCCCCATCCAATCTGGTTGAAGTCCACATGCATGTCCACTCTGCTACATAGGCTCTTCTTCTCACCCTCAGACCTAGCAGGCTCCGGGTGCCGTTTGATTGGCTGTCCTCTCCGGTTCCTCTGCCTCTTCACCCTCCGCACCACCTGACTGTCTGAAGTCAGCAGGAACTTGGAGCGCTCTGCCGTTCGGAGGAGGCTGGCTTTGTCCTGGGTGCCCTTCTTCGAACCAGTTTGAGAAAACACCACCAGCATGGCTCTGCTGGCCCCGCCCTGAGAGGCCTTTGGGCTCGGCTGGACGTGATGTTGGGTCTGCTGGTATCTCCTGAGCTTCTGCAGCCTCCTTCTTCTCTGGGAATGGGTCTGCTCCATCCACTGGACCAGTCGAGACGTGACGTTGTAGACCCTCCAGTGACTGGATGAGCCAATCAGAGATGATTCCGGGAGGAAGCCCATGGATTGGTCCTCCAGGCAGATGCCGTGGCGGTGGCAAGGATGGTCCTGTTGATGCCGGATCTCCACAGTGAAGTTGGAATGGCGGCCGGTGGCTGGCTGGACACGGACCCTCAGCTCGGCAGCCTGGACGTGATTTTCCGACAGCAGGGAGGTGAAATCAAAGGTTGCGACCCAGTGTGTGTCGTGGTAGGTCAGGCCTGTGGGAGACAGGAGGAGGAGAAGTTGAGAATTTATCCAAATAAAAATGTACAAAAAATAGACTAAATAAAAGTTTAATTATTTAAAAAATATTAAAAAATGTATTTGATTTTTATTAAGATTATTATGACTTATGACTTAAACATAGGCCTATTCAAGTTATTTAAAACTAAGAAACACTGAAATAAGCAAAGTATATCTATTTTAAATGCAAAAAGTAAGGCCTAAAACACTTTAGATTGAACTTTAACTTTAAGTAAATGTAATTGGTTACTTTACTTAAATATTTTTTCCCTTCAATGTATTTTTACTGAAGTTCTTCCTTCACTTTCGGAAGATGTTTTACTTCTACTTCTACATCTGGTCAGATTTAACCAACCAATACACATAAAATAAACAAATATGTCAACGTGTAGTTTTTATTTGCTCTTGTTCATCAATGTACCAGTCCTTTTACATGTTGTGTACATGTTCAGTGCCCATTGTGTGGGTCTCTAAATGAGGCTCTGAATACACACTCTGTATTGGGTGGTGTTCAGATGTGCTCTAATGAAGTGTATTGGAAGGAGCTAGATTAGTGTATTAGGGGTATGGCTTGAATAGTTGCTTGGATGATGAAAAAAGCTGTAAAATTAGGGTTAATATTATTAATTAAAGTTATTTTAGGAATAAAATAAAATTGCATCTTATTTGGCTTTTTTTTTGCAAGCTTTTTCTAAGAAAAAGCAGTTCCACCTTAAATCGTGCAACAGCTCCATTCAGGCGCCTGCTGCACCATTTAAGGTGGAATGGAGAGTTTGATGTTAAGACACTTTTTTTGGTAAACAAAAGGTGTTTAGGTGTTAAAATTTAGTGTTAAACATTAGATTATACTGATGGAGGGTGTGGCAGAACTTGATTAATTGTCAGAAACCGTGTTTGTGTGTTTATAGTTAATATAGCTGGCTACCTACACAGCTAGAGCTACGTGTTGTTTACACCCAAACTACACCAACTAATCCTGCGCAAACAAACCGGATCGAAACCAATCATTTAACACATCCAGTGCATATCCTCTTCAAACAAGACCCAGGCTTCAGCTTTCTCACCCTCACACACACACACACGCACAGTGGCAGGCACACACTCCGGGTACCCTGGCTAATCTAATCAGGTCTAAGTGTGAACAGCGGACAGGGTGAGATGTGGATTTGGGCTAACATGTGATTTGTATGGGGATGTCTGGCAAGATGCTAATCCACATTAACCCCAGCAGCAGCACCGGGCAGCGGAGGGGCAGACTGGGGGAGCGGCGGGGCTCGGAGGCCGGGAGGCTGGGGGTGGATGTGGATTGGCCTGGCTGAAGGTGTCTGGGCTGAACTTAAAAACATCTGACAGCCTGGGGCTTCAAAAAAAAAAAAAAAAAAAAAAAAAAAAAACCTGCGCAAAAGCAGCGCAATAATACGCAACAGTCTAACTAACAGAGGCCACAGTTAACTGTAGCCTCGGTGTATTATTAAAAAACAAAAAAACAAACAAAAAAAAAAATAAGGCTGAATTACACAATTTCTATTTACTTTATTACTTTCTTATTACTTTACAATATTATATTATGTTATATTATATTATATTATATTACATTATTGTATTACCCATTTATGCTTATCCTTAATGCAGAAATGAGAAATTTAGAAAATAAAATTAAAATGTTACATAATTTTGTACCAGTTTTAAACAGTTTTAAACTGATAAATTTAAATAATAATTTAAAAACTTTAAAAAGTTTAAATTATTAATTAATTAAGAATGTCTAATAACAGTTTTCATCCAGAATGAATTACAAATAAGAGATTTAGAAAAAAAAGGAGAAATTTTCCACATTTGTTCTTTTCTAATTGTCTTTTTTTATTTGATTTTTTTCAGTTTTAAACTTGCTATTACAGATTTTATACTGCTATTATATGAGCGGTCTGAACAGTTAATCAAAATTAGATCTATTACAAAATTACATATATCTATCTATCTGTCTGTCTGTCTATCTATCTATCTATCTATCTATCTATCTATCTATCTATCTATCTATCTATCTATCTATCTATCTATCTATCTATCTATCTATCTATCTATCTATCTATCTATCTATCTATCTATCTATCTATCTATCTATCTATCTATCAGATCCATAATTGAGTTTAGATCTAGTTCTGCTTTAAGAGTAGATAATCTGCACCTCTACACTAGCCAGTGTTCACATGGTTTCTGTGCTTCAGCTCCTCACACACCTGTACCAGGTATTACTGTGTGCAGGGTTCTGGCACAGAACCCCAGTGTAATTCTCTGAAAGGTCCCTGTGAGGACCAGGTTTTAGGTTTAAGCATGCTATGCTATTTTTGCCATTTAGTCCAAATCATTTGAAACCTTTATTCCAAACAAAAAAAAATGTATCTCCTTACTCTTGGACATGATGCTCCTGATGGTATCTGCCTGCTTGCTCCTGTCCTGCTCCATGTGATCCTCAGCTGGGGTCTGTCCGGGCCTGAAGCTGCGGTACAGACGCATCATGTAGGAGGGTGGATGGTGTCGTGGGACGCTGGCATTCCTATAACTGCCTGACACTCGGGTCAGGAGGAACTGGGAACACAAGACTGCCAGTAAAAATCCCTGCATGTTGGTGGCTGGGTCAGGGGCTTGGAAATGACAGGTTGTGGCACCAGTCTGGCCTTTTATACCACCCCCCCATCATCAGCGCCACCCCCCCTCCTCCTTAAACACCCCACACATTTAACAAGTGCCAGAGCAGAAAGCATGAAAGGAAGCTAGAGTGCCTCTTCAAGGGCCAACATGACAGGTCATCAGCTATTGAGCTGTAAATGAGGACCCCCGGCATGCATATTTTACAATGAACACTTAGATCTCTCCTTTGCGACATATTACTGTTTACACACGTCCCGTTTATTTCTGCGCTCTTTGAAGACCTCGATGGTCCTGGATTGGGTTTTCTGACTCCTTCAAGTTTGGTATATATTGTATATGTAATATTCTGTTAACACCAGTATAAACCTAGTTTACACTATGATGATATAGTAGCAGCACTGGACATCCTAGGCTTCAAAGAAATAATGGAAATACATTTTAAATTGTTAACATAACTATATGATTACATTCTTGTGTAAAATGATTGTTGTATTTATTTTATTGCAGTGTACTCATATATTTATATCATATTAATATTCCTATGTTATCATATTCAAGTCTTCACAATTGAATTGTTACATAACAGTTACAATAAACTTTTTTGCTATAAAAGTTTATGATGCTATAGGTGCAGCACTGGACAATCTCAGCCTTTTTTTACATTTTTACTGGATAATATTTATTATTTTTTTATTTACAGAAATATATATTAATCACATTTCTAAGACTTATATAAGGTGCTATTACATTTACATATTAGACGAGTAATTACATAATATTTGTTATATATTAGTTTAGTGTAGTATATTACAGCATATGCATATATTGTATGCATTTGCATTTGCTATTTTATATTTAAATTGACAGTTGATTGATTATACAATAAACCTAAATAAAACATAAAAATAACCTTTTTATTTAATTTTATTTTTTTGTTGGAATATAATTATATTATTATATTATTACATTAACACATTAGAATTATGAGATGATTTCATATTATTTGATTTAATTTTTATTATATTACATTATATTTATGTATATGTATATTTGTATGCTATTAAACATTAAAAATTGACATTTGTAATTTGTAAGATTTTTAACATTGTATTTTTATCTATTCAATCTAAAGAACATTTTCTGAAAATGATATATTCTTTATTTTGTGTGATTGTAGCTGGGGTTAAATTTTTGCAACTCACCCGTATTCCGTAAAACCACGCCCACCTTCTTTACAATTGGTTAAAAGTTTATAATCACTGATATTCACGCTAAGAGAACTCTGGGATCAACTATCTCCCAATCCCAGCCCAGACCTCGAGATGCTACCAGCCAATCACAGCACAGGGCGGAATTTATCAGAAAACGGGTACATTCGTAAAAAACACCCGTTTTCGTCCACCACGCGCATGCGCAGGGCGCTACCTCGCTGCCACAATGCTTTTCTACTTGGGGAGATAAAAAAAATCTTTGGGGACTGGAGAGCCGCCCATGCGCTAAAAACACACCAGAGCGTTTTAAGCGAAAAGCACAAGAACATAGAGAACGTTTTAGAACCCGGAGAAACCTAGAAGAATTTTTTTCGTGCAGTTTGTTCCGCAGAGGACTGCGGGTTTGGTGCAATGGTGAGTAATGGGAGAAGTTTTTGCTGCAGTGAGCTGGAGCTGTGTGTGTTTGGGATGCAGTGTTGTGTGTGTGTGTGTGTGTGTGTGTGTTTCATGTGTCTGTGTTTGTGAGTGTGTGTGCACACTATGTGGGCACCCATGTCCCATTCACACTTCACACTCTTGGCATGGCTCGCATCCCATAAGGAGGAGTTGCCATTCGCCGTCCCCATACTCCAATTCTCCGTTCCACCTTCAATAGCACTGCACTTAGATTCTGGCACCCCATGCTCCCGAATGTAACCCTGCAATATCGTTTAAGGTGGAACTGGGGAGTAAAAACAGCATATGCCAGAACACAGCACAGTTACTATTGTAGAAGATAATGATGAGTTTGTTTATGAAGAGCGAAACTGTGGTTCGGGAGTCTGAAGTGTGAATGTTCGACGGTATCGAGAGTTATCGAAAGTTACCGAGAGTTATGAAGATTAATGATGATGAGGTGTATCGATACCAGCCAGCCTGCCCGCTGCTGCCCTGAACCTAGCCTCACTCAACTCACTCTGAGGGGGGCAACCCTGCAGGGCTCTGGCTCTTACTGCTCTGGTTAAAATGAAAGATTATGTTTTGATCTTGTGGGCTGGGTTTGGGAATTGGGTTGTTTGTTGGGTTTCTGAGGATTTGTTTTTGGAAATGGCTTTTTGTTGGGTTTCTGAGGGGTTGCTTTCGAAATTGGGTTATTTCTTGCGTTTCTGATGGTTTTGTTTTGGGAATTTGGTTACCTTTTGATTTTTTGATGGTTTGTTTTGGGAATTTGGTAACTTTTTGGGTTTCTGATGGTTTGTTTTGAGAATTGGGTTATTTGTTGGGTTCTCAGGGTTTGTTTTGGGAATTGGGTTGTTTGTTCGGTTTCTGAGGGTTTGTGTCGGGAATTAGGTTGTTTTTTGGGTTTCTGAGGATTTGTTTTTGAAATTGGGTTATTTGTTGGGTTTCTGAGGTTTGGTTTTGGGGTTTTTAGCTTTGGGTCAAGATTTAAGTCTTTAGGTTTAATGTTAGGCTCTTGGATCTTTGAGTTGGGTTGGTAATAGGAATTGGGGTTTGTTTTTAAAGCTGTTATTTAATTTTGTGCATTTTGGTTTTGTGTTTTTTTTTTTTAGCTTTGTGTAAATGATTTTAGAAGTTTTGGATTTAGGTTTGATTTTAGCATGTGGTGTATGGATTTACTGTTTTGGCTGTTACGGAACTGGAGTAGGCTTAGAAATGTATGATTTGGGTTTTGACATTTAAGTTTGTTTTGAGGTTAAAAAAAACTTTAGAACTGTATGGAAAAGCAAAGAAAATCCAGCGTATAAACACATACATTTTTTTATATACATCCATTCCATAATTTCAACCATGCAACACGTTCCAAAAAGGTTAGGACATAGACAATTAAGGGGTAGTTAAGAGTTAAAAATATAATTTAGCTAATAGGGGTTAAGAAATTATTGGAAAAAAATAATTGAGATCTTAGAGCAACATAGGGCATGGCCGTTGAAGAAAAGATGGTAAGGGTTCTGGACTTGTCTGCCTGCAGTCCTAAATGGTGTCTAATAGAAAATGTGTGCAGAATTCGGAAATCAATGATCAGACATATACTGTTGCACACTCTTAGACATGTTTTCAGTAATAATGGGGGAATTGTTGAGACTTGGAATGGCAACATTTTTGTTTAGTACTTTTATTTTTTGTATTTAGATTAGATAAATTAGGTTTGTTGGTTTGGGCTTTAGATTTGAGTTTGCTATTTTATGTGTGAATTTTGGTTTCAGATGTCAGAACTGGGTTAAAGTTTGGGGATTAGATTGAAGTCAGGAGTTTTATATTTATAGCATTTGAATTTGGGTTCTGCTTTAAATTTATAGTTATTTGTACTAAGTTTAAAGTTGACGTTTAAGTGTAATGTGAGTTTGGGTTACTGGATTTAGAAGTTTGGTTTGGAGTTTTATGTTTGACTAGTGTTTCTATTTAGGTTTCGGTTTGAGTTAAGGTTTAGATTTGAATGTAACGGATGGGTTTGGGTTATTGGCTTTATGAGATTTGGGGTTTGGTGTTTGACTGTAGCACATATATTTGAATGGTGGTTTTAGACTTTTTGGTTTTGAGTTTGGGGTTTTGGTTTGACTGTAGCACTTGAGTTTAGGGTTTAGGGTTTGACCTGAGGTTTGGGGATGACGAGAGTCCCCCATCACCACCACCCCCATCTTCTGAAGCACTTTAGATCATTAAGGCCCTGTTTGAACCTGTTGAACACACACACTCCCACCATAATCCATCTGTTTTAATCTGTTAACATTAGATTAGAGCAGTTTGCATCAGGGATTAAGATTTGTTGTCTCACTCAGGGCTGCAGTCGGGATGAAGCCGTTAATTCAGTTAGAACAGGCCGGGGCTGGTTCTGATGGGAACTGCATGTGTACAGAAGTTTACAGTGGCTTTATATGATGTATTTGCGCTTTAATGAGAGTTTCCTATAGCTGTACTGTTTGTTCTCAGTTGAGGAGAACAGAGTAATTAAGTAACGGTGCAGTGAAAATCACTGCATTAATGAAGTCAATATTAATGGGCTCAGGAGTTTACATGACATATAGGTTTTAGTTATTGCATACAGATAAATGTGTTTTATGTATGTGTATGTATGTGTATGTATTAGGGCTGGGTGATATGGCTCTAAAATAATATCACAATATTTCAGGGTATTTTTGCGATAACGATATACTTTGTGATATAGGAAAACTAAAATAATTAATTAATTTCAGGAATATAGTATAATAGTATAACAGAATAATCATAACGTGGCAAAATAAATAATATAGCATAAAATAATATAAAGCATCAAATAATATTGCAGAATATTTAGTGCATGCATAGAAACTGCAAACAATTATACAATAAATAAACCTAAAGCTTCACAGTAAATAATTGACTACTTTTAAGCCAGAACATCTCTATTATCACGATATGGATTTTTAATATCACGATATATCTGTGTCACGATATATTGTATACAATATAATATTGCCCACCCCTAGTATGTATGTGTTTTTAAAGATCATTTTACACTTTATTCATTTATTTCACAGAGGCAGTTAAGAGCATATTATATTATAGTCTTTAGACAAGGGTGTCATACAGCGTCAGAAACCACATAAATGTCAATAATCTAAGAGTATGTCTGCTCAGCAGGGGTGGGCGATATGTCCCTAAAATGGTCTCGCAATATTTCAGAGTATTTTTTCAGAGTTATATTCTTGGCAGTATGACAAAACACTAAAAAATATTGTATTATTTAAATAACATGCATACACACACACAAAGTACACATATACAAGTATAACAGTTTTAAACCGTCAACAGAAACAAAAACAATTCTGTAAACTGTCTGTTTTGTAAAAACTGAGGCTTACAAAGAGTCTGATTTTGAATGTAAAATAATAATAATAATAATGTCGGAATGTTATGTAGCACATTATCTACCAAAATACTAATGTGTTGAACATTTGGTGCATTTATATAAACTGTAAACATAAACAATTATACAAAATACCCTTAAATATAAGCAAAATATAGACCGCTTTCAAGACATCATAATTTTCTGAAATCACAATATATTGCAAATAATCTGATATGGCACATATTTATTGCTTAGTTATAGATTTCACATTAAATATTTTTCAGCGAACAATATATTTTATATTTGATATAGTTTATGAATGCACCTTCACGCCAGTCTCATCTACTGAACTCTGCATCTCCTTTAGAGTTATTGTTGGCCTCTCTGTGGTCTCATTCCTGCTCTTATTCTCTGTATTGAGGTTAAAAGAGTTAAAACTGTTAAAACACAAGACTTTACTGGCAGATCCAAGCACTTGGATATGATTTTACTTTGTAATAGATAATGTTTTTTTTTGTGCAATATATATTGTGTATTAAAATTACCCGATTGTGCCTGAAGTCAGTGATCCAACATGTCATTATCAATTATAATCTATAGTCTCTGATTGATATGTTTATAGGTATGATTTAATTATCAGTTGGATACTGATTGAATACTAAGTGTGATACACTGTGTCCAAACATTTGTGGACATCCCTTCTAATGTATGCATTCAACTACTTTAAGGTGCACAAATTGCTGGCACAGATGTGCAAATGCGCACACACACAGCTTGTTTAGTACCAGTAGAGAAATACTTCCAATAGAATAGGACTCTTTAAAGCAGATGAACAAACATGAACCTATTAACACCTTGTCTACTGCCAGGCATTATATATAACACTAGGGGGCGCGTGTCTATCTTCTAATTAGCAGTGAATATGAGGACAGGTAGCCACTGTTACCTGGAGGTGAGTTGGGGGTCCTGTGCGGTCAGTCAGTGTGTGTGTGTGCTGCTGTTTTAGTCCATTCATCACTTGACACTAGAGAACAGTGCAAAAGTCTACAGAAACACACACACACACACACACACACACACACACACACACACATAGCAAGTGTGAAGAGGAATCAGGTCAGTCGGAAAAGGATGTTTAAAAAAAAAAAAAAAAAAAGCCTCATCCATCTGAGAGATACAGAGCAGAACAGCAGCGGAAACAGGCAGGTAACCACTCTCCACAGCCAAAGTGTGTGTGTGTGCGTGCATGTGTGTGGCAGTTGACATGTAGCCTACCCTGGCATGATAAAGACAAGACACACACACACGCACTATTGCACTATAAAAGTGCAAAAGTGCATGTACACACACACACACACACACACACACACACACATTTCTGCATACTCAGCGCACACACACACATACACACATGCAATGTAGGGCATACACAAACACACTTTTTATTATTAATTACACACACACACAGCTTTGACTGCAAGAACTTAATCGCTTAAAGAAAAATTTCAGCAATTTTGGGAGTGGGGGTTTGGGATGAACTTGTCCAGGATGAGGGTTTGGGATTAATTTGTTCAGAGTGGGGTTTGGGATTAATTTGTTCAGAGTGGGGGTTTGGGATAAATTTGTTCAGAGTGGGGTTTGGGATTCATTTGTTCAAAGTGGAGGTTTGGAATGAATTTGACCAGAGTGGAGGTTTGGAATGAATTTGACCAGAGTGGGGGTTTGGGATTAATTTGACCAGAGTGGGGGTTTGGGATTAATTTGTCCAGAGTGGGGGTTTGGGATTAATTTGTCCAGAGTGTGGGTTTAAGATGAACTCGTTCGTAGTGGGAGTTGGAGATTAACTCGTTCAATGTGGGTGTTTGGGATTAATTTGTTGAGTGGAGGTTTGGGATTAATTTGACCAGAGGTCAGGGTTTGGGAATAATTTGTTCAGAGTGAGGGTTTGAGATGAACTCGTTCGGAGTGGGAGTTTGAGATGAACTCGTTCAGAGTCGGGGTTTGAGATTAATTTGTTCATAGTGGGGGTTTGGGATTAATTTGTTCAGAGTGGGGGTTTGAGAAGAATATGTTGTGAGTGGGAGTGTGAGATGAACTTGTTCAGAGCGGAGGTTTGAGATGAACTCATTCTGAGTGGGATTTTGAGATGAACTTGTTCAGAGTGGGGGTTTGAGAAGAATTTGTTTTGAGTGAGTATTTGAGGTGAACTCGTTCAGAGTGGGGGTTTGGGATTAATTTGTTCAGAGTAGGAGTTTGGGATTTACCTGTGCAGAGTGGTGGTTTAAGATGAACTCGTTCAGAGTGGGGGTTTGGGATTAATTTGTTCAGAGTGGGGGTTTGAGGTGAACTCGTTCAGAGTGTGGGTTTGAGGGTTTAGAGTGTGGGTTTGAGGTGAACTCATTTAAAGTGGGGGTTTGAGGTGAACTCGTTCTGAGTGGGAGTTTGAGATGAATTTGTTCTGAGTGGGAGTTTGAGATGAATTCGTTCTGAGTGGGAGTTTGAGATGAATTCGTTCTGAGTGGGAGTTTGAGATGAACTCGTTCTTAATGGCGGTTTGAGGTGAACTCGTTCTGAGTGGGAGTTTGAGGTGAACTCATTCAGAGTGGTGGTTTGAGATGAACTCGTTTAGAGGGTGAGTTTGAGATGAACTCATTCTGAGTGGGAGTTTGAGGTGAACTCGTTCTGAGTGGGAGTTTGAGGTGAACTCGTTCAGAGTGGTTTTTTTTTAGATTAACTCGTTCAGAGTGGGGGTTTGAGATGAACTTGTTTAAAGCAGGGTTTGATATTAATTCTCCTTCAGAGTGGCTGTTTGAGATTATTTTGTTTTAAGTGGGGGTTTAAGATTAAAGCAGTGTTATTATCCTCTCCGCTTCACCATCACACACTCTTGCACTCTTACTTGCTGAGTGGGTGCACTGCTGTCAGTTCTACCACAGCTTCCTGCCCTCTGTACAGCTACTAAACTGAGACTGATGGAGCCTCAAACATCTAGCGCTGTAACATCCTGCTCACAGACCCACATATAAACATCAATGAACCTGTGACACCACCTACCACACTGCTTTTGTTAAAAGCCAGAGTTTGCAGAAAATTGCTTTCTGGTTCTCACTGTACTGGGTTGAATAATGCACTTTTGTTAGAGATATCTGGTTAGTGTTTGGATACTCACCATACTGGACTGAGTGTACACTTGAGAGGAGTGTCCAGGTAAAACTTAGGGTTCTGAGTGTACACGTGTTACGTGGTTGCAAGTGCATCTTGCCCAGCTGTAGTTGTGATTGTGAGGGTTTAGCTGTATTGTGGTTGTGAGAGTGCCAGTGAGATGTTGTGGCTGACAGTACAAGTGCTCTGCTGTAGTTGTGGTTGCGAGTGTGCTCATGCAAGGTTGCGAGTGCAAGATCTTTGATGTAATTGAGTTTGTGAGTGTGATTGCAAGTGCTCTGCTGTAGTTGTGCTGCATTATTATCTGGGCTGTAGTTAGGGTTGTAAGTGTGATATATCTGGGCTGTAGTTAGGGTTGTAAGTGTGATATATCTGGGCTGTAGTTGGGGTTGTGATTGCTGGGCTGTATTTGGGGTTGTGATTGCTGGGCTGTATTTGGGTTGTGAGTGTGATATATCTGGGCTGTAGTTAGGGTTGTGAGTGATTATATCTGGGCTGTAGTTGGGTTGTAAGTGCTGGGCTATAGTTGGGGTTGTGATTGCTGGGCTGTAGTAAGGGTTGTGATTGCTGGGCTGTAGTTGGGTTTAAAAGTGTGATTGCTGGGCTGTAGTTGCTGTTGTGATTGCTGGGCTGTAGTTTGGGTTGTGAGTGTGATATATCTGGGCTGTAGGGGATTGTTGGGCTGTAGTTGGGTTTATAAGTGTGATTGCTGGGCCGTAGTTGTGGTTTATAAGTGTGATTCCTGGGCTGTAGTTGCTGTTGTGATTGCTGGGCTGTAGTTGGGTTTAAAAGTGTGATTGCTGGGCTGTTGTTGCTGTTGTGATTGCTGGGCTGTAGTTAGGGTTGTGAGTGTGATATATCTGGGCTGTAGTTAGGATTGTGAGTGTGATATATCTGGGCTGTAGTTGGGATTGTGAGTGTGATATATCTGGGCTGTAGTTGGTGTTGTGAGTGTGATTTCTGAGCTGTTGTTGCTGTTGTGATTGCTTGGTTGTAGTTGGGGTTGCGAGAGTGCTGCTGTTGTCTCTTCAGCACGAGGAAGGAACAGGTGTGGCTCTTGTGTAAACAGCCGTTACGCCTCTCGCCGTCCTTCTGCAGAGACCAATGACAGAAACTGGCTGCAGGAAATCCACGCTTAGGAGCTTCAGCTCAGTCTAAATATGGAACTGGGTCTAATTTACTACTGATTCTGCTGCTGCAGCATTTATGAGTCTCTGTTTGTTTTGGGACCAAAGTATTGGGACACCTGCTTGTTCATTTACTTTGTTGGGAGTAACTGATTCTACAGTCCAGGGATGGATTTCTACTGGATTACATTTAGTCATGGCAGCATTAGAAGTTATAGATGTTTGATGATCAACATCTTACCTCATTCCCAACTCATTCCCTCTAGCCCACACCTGGTATTAGGCATGGTGTCAATTAGTTCATGTTCCATTTCCACTGCAGGTCCTGGAACCCCTGCCCTGCGTATTTTAGAGAATTAAAAAAAGACTGGTTAATAGGTTGGTTCGCTGATTTGGTTGAATCAGGTGTATTGACCTGGCCAACCTGTGTGTGTATATGTCAGCAATGGGTACGACTGCTTCAAACCTTCAAATCTTCTTTTGTCCAGACTTTTAGGGTATGTTCACATTACAATCCACATAGCTCAAATTTGATTTGGCTATATTGTCAATTCACATTCAGTGAACTGTGTCTGTGTGTAGTGTAAACGAATCTGTCCCTGAAACGCCTCGCATTAATACGTATGTTTATATGTATAAACGTCGCCTTTTCACCACCAAAAAAAAAAAAAAAAAAAAAAAATTGAGATTTTGATGTTTGATAGTCGACTCGTAGCTTTATAAAGGGAAATGTATGAGTTAGCAGCTCATATGTGGATCATCTTTTGCTGGAGTGGAGAGTAAACAGCTGGTCTGAAGTTCATGTTCAGGTCGTGGAGGTAAAAAAAGGTCAGGCGGTTTGCTTTTGCTGTTTTTGCAGGTATATCTGCACAGCTGCACCAAGAGATGTGTGGGTAAGAGAGAGAAACACATAGCTCATGCGTATAAATTCCGATTTGATTATTCACATTCATGATTCATGTCCATGGATCAGATACATATCCGATTTAGGATCACATATAAAGGTGACTTAAATCTGATTTAAAAAAAAGCTAATTTGGCACGTTCACACAGCCATAAAAAATAAATCTGTGAGTAACTTCAGCTTGGTAATGTGAACGTAGCCTTAGATCCAGGGATCTACTTACTACTGCATCTCAGTTTAATGATTTGAGTCAAAAAGTACAACTCGTATATTACACCGATTAATTATACACAGAGGGATCTGTTTCATGTGTTTATTTATTTTACTGTTGGTGATTTATGGCTTACAGCTAATGAAAACTCAAAAATCAAAAGTTTTAACACATGAATGTCCAGACCAGATTCTGTACCAAGGTTTGTGTCTTTGCTACATTGTGTACATTTGGTTTGGTTAGTTTCGGTTTCACACTAGGGGTGGGCAATATTATATCGTATACAATATATCGTGACACAGAAATATCATGATATTAGAAATCCATATCGTGATAATAGGGATGTTCTGTCTTAAAAGTAGTCTATTATTTACTGTGAAGCTTTAAGTGTATTTATTGTATGATTGTTTTAGTTTGCAGTTTATATGCATGCACTAAATATTCTATATTTTTTGCTGCATTATATTATTTTATGCAATATTATATTATTTATTTTGCCACATAATGATTATGCTGTTATACTATTATACTATATTCCAGAAATTAATTAATTATTTTTCTGTTATCCTTTATCGCCAAGTATATCGTTATCGCAAAAATACCCTGAAATATCGTGATATTATTTTAGAGCCTTATCGCCCACCCCTATTTCACACTTCGGGTGCGCAGTTTTGTGCGCCTACTAAAGAACTTTATTACATTCTTTCATCATCAACTACGTTGGCTGTGTCTTTCTATACTTCATAATAATTGGTTTGTAGGATGTTAGTTATGGGTTTGGCGAGTTTCTTTTTCAGGTGTTGTAGTGAATTCTAGCTCTCTGTCAGAATCAGACCTTACACTTACACTCGCACACACCCCGCAGTAGAATTCATGTAAGAGACCACCCTTTTATCCTTTTATTTCTGTTTCTTAATAAGGGTTAATCTACTGTTACAGTAAATAAATAAATTCCCAGTTTAAGTGTTTGTGTTCATACTGCAATTCTTTTTCTCTTCTGGTTTAATTAAAGATTGCCTTAACTTCCTGTAATTGGGCTGAAGCCCAAATCATCTAGAAAACTGCACCATGGTTCAGTGAATGTAGTCAAATTAGGGGGGCAAGTCTAGAGAGGGAGTTTAGAGAGCATATGTTTCAACTGAAAAATTGATATTTGATGAAAACGGTTCAATATATAGCGATATCAATATTTTGTCTTTTTTTCATATTTTAATTTATAAAATCCATATCCTGATAATGGTGGAATTCTCTTTTAAAAGTAGTCTGTTTATGTATTAGTCTTGCTATTTACTGTGAAGCGTTAAAGGAAAAATCCGGTGTGAAATAGACTTGGGCTGTAGTGAAACATGATGACGATTGTCAAATAGTCAATTTCTGTTTGCCCCCAGTGTTTCAAAATAAAGCACTTTTAGCCGATGCTCCCTACAGGCTTACAATGTTATTGATGGGCATAGTGTTACCCATGCAAAAAAACGCTACTTTTATACCATTAACAACAAGCTCAAAGTAGCTTCAGACTTCATTGGTAGAATTCTGAGGGCCCTGACATTTAAAACAAGGCACTGAGAACTTTGAAAGGACACAGATAGTTTATTAAAAAAGACACACAGTACATTGAGGTAGTTCTTCAGGCACCGCCATCTTGGAAATAAGTCATGATAAGTCGACTGACGAGCAAGAACAAATGGGTAGGATAGGAGAACAGATCGCAAAATTAATTCAGTGGAAATGCATGAAATCCAGCTTTTGCTGAAAATATCTATAATATTCATGCGTTTCCACGGAATGGACCACATCACCTACCCCTAACACACACACACAAACACACACCCATAGCTGATGAAAAGAGTGACACTTATGTCTTTACAAGTCACACACCCTCAAAAGCCTCAACACACACACTCTCCACTGATTACCACATGAATTAGACAGACTTCCTCAATACTAACCTGCAGCAACCCGTGAACACACACACTCTCTCACACACACACACACAGGGAAATAAACAACACAGAGGAGGTAATGGAAGGTATGTTGACTGTACACAATTCTCACACACACATATACTAACTCACATGCACTATATGTCCATCTATTTGTGGACACCCCCTCTAATTAATGCATTTAGCTACTTTAATTTGCACAAATTGCTGACACAGATGTGCAAATGTACACCCACAGCTAATCTAGTCCTTGAAGAGCAATTTTTCAGATACAGAATAGGGCAATGCTTAATGGCAGGTGTGGGCTAGAAGGGTATAAAGCCCCCCAGTATTGAGCTGTAGAGCAGTGGAACTGTGTTTTTTGAATGAAGGAGCTCCATCCAAGAGGTGGGGTGATAAAGTGGGGTGATAAGCTGGGGTAGTTATCATTAAACATCCTGATCTTTAAAAGAGCATTTGCTCTTTTTGCTGGATGCAATCACGTCCTCACAGCTATGCTCCAAAATCGAGTAAAAGCAAACAGTAGACTTGATTTTGGTTGAAACAGTGAATGAGCAGGTGTCCCGACACTTTTGTCTGTGTTGTGTATGTCCAAAGTTTAAGGGGATGTGTGTGTGTGTGTACGAGAGAGAGAGAGTAAGTGCAGCTCATAGTTGAGCTCCTCCAGTGTAGTGGGCTGGCTGGTGATGAGTAAGACTCAGAGGGTCCGCCTCCTCATCCTTTCATAACACACTCACACAGATTTACCATGCTTCCTCATATAGGAGTGTGTGTGTGTGTCTGCGTTTGTGTGTGTTTGTGTTAATGAGTGAGAAACAGCGGCACGGAGTTAATGTTCTCTCTCTCTTTTTGAGGACGGGCTAAATAATGAAAGACCGCCCACACACACCCTCAAACACACTCGCGCGCACACACCTTCGCAGACACTCACACTCTCTCACTCACACACACACACACACACACACACACACACACACTCTTACGCTGCTGTGAAGAGACCCAGTCAGAGAATGGACGGTTGAGAGTCGAGCTGTTTGGATGGTGAACTCGGAGACAGGTACAGGCTGGCTTTGTGTGTGTGTGTGTGTGTGTGTGTGTGTGTGTGTGTGTGTGTGTGTGTGTGTGTGTGTGTGTGTGTGTGTGTGTGTGTGTGTGAGAGTGTGTGTGTGTGTGTTGGGATGCGTGACTCTGCTTGGCGAGGAACTGCGGTTTGTCAGATCTAGTGATTTCAGTGATGGAGATCTTTAGATGTTGTGTTAAGTGTTTATTACATACAGTTCTGTTGCATTAAAGCGATAGTTTGTTTGATTATAACCAAGAAAGAACGAATTTGGACTTAAACTTTAACATTTATTCAACTGCACTCAATCAACTGAGACGTATTTGTCGCTTTTATAAGTTTAACACTGGAGCTACAAGGCTAATTTTGCTAACAAGTAATAGTATGTATGGTACACCAATTAGCATGATGCTAACTTAGGGCTTAATTCATTACACACACTTTTCAAACCATGTGAAAGTGTTCAGTGATCTCTAATAGACTTGCTTAGCAGCAATATTAGTTGGACACTATGAGTTCATTTTTTGTTTTTGTCTTCTGAAATTAAGAGTATTAAAAAAAAGGTTTATACTGCTTTTATTGGAGTAAATGTCTCTACTGTTCAAGGCAGAGTTTCTACTACTCGCTGTGAGGATTTGATTGCATGTAGTTAGTATGGTGTGTCAGGATGTTGGATGATGATCAAACCAAGTCATTCTCAGCTCATCCTATTCGAAAGTATTGGGTGGAGCTCCATCCTTCTAGAGAACACAGACCCATTGCACAGCTCAATACTGGTGGCTTTATATGTCATTTCTGTATGTTCTTATTGTTTTGCAAAATTCTTCTTATCTTTCAATGGAAAGCAGTGTAAAAATATTTCATTATTAATATTTATAAGTAAATTTGATGAAAAAAGATGTTTATTCTGTATCAAATTTGTGATGCATAAACCAATAAAATGCTCCAAACAATGTCAACACAACTTTTCATTGCTTCTTGTAATGCTAAAATATTAAATTAGTAGATACTGATGGGTTCTGTTTACCTCAGAAGTTGGCTGTTGGAGCTGGGAATGATGTCACACCTGACCATGATGGTGTTTCAGTTAAACTTTCTGATATTTTTCAACTATTTCCACATTTTTTCTAAACAAATTTAAGGTTAACTCAGCTCAACTTAATTTTTTTTATAAAGCACTTTAAAAAACAACAAAAGCTGAAAACAAAGTGCTATACAGAGATAATTATATATCATAAAGACGAACAATAAAATAAAAATAATACATTAAAAATAAAAACTCTTTTGATTCAACCAAAACTTTTTTATAATAACATAATTTACTGATGTTTTATGGCAAATCGACCCAAAATATCTTCCAAGTTGCATTGCAAGTATTACTATTGTTGATGTGCGATAACGCTAATTCCCACAGCTATGAATAAACACGGTCTCTGCTGATCCATGCTAAGCAGTTTTACACTAAACGTTGCAGGTGCTGCGTTCTCTACTTACGGCCGCGCACCTCCGTTTACTATGCGGATATCTGTGCTGCACGTCCAGTTGAAAACAGGTTTTTGAAAGTGCAGCAGAGTTCTTTACAATGCACAGATATACATGCTGGAGCACAAAATCTTCTCGCTTTATTTACTTTTTTGCTCCTGCGCCAGGCAGCTCTGACCAATCAGAGGAGACAATATGCTTGTGTGTTTTTCTGGTGCGCATTTTGTTGCGTTTAGGTTTGTGCCTGTGTGAAACCAAACCAAACAGAGAGAGAAAATGCTTAAAGTAAACAAACTGATTAAGACCATAGAAATTAACTACTGGTGTGAAAACGCTCTTAGTGTAAACCCTCTCTTTATCAAATTTTTAAATTCGATATTTAGACCTTCGATACTTCAAGGATAAGGAAAAAGTGGACTATACTGTTTGCGCGACTGCTTGAATAATCTGATAATCCAGTAATCTGACATGAAGCAGAGTTTTGAATGCATGTAAAGAATTAATTGATTGATTTATCTTTTGATTTGTGAATAAGTGATGGAGTCGATGTTGAGCTTTACATTCAATGTTTTTCTTTTACTGACAGGAAAATGAATAGCTATATTACTGTAGCTGAGTTTATTTTGATGTCTTCATCATGTGAAAGTTGTTTATCAGACAGTGTCTGTGAGACTGTGTGTGTGTGTGTGTGTGTGTGTGTGTGTGTGTTTGTTTGCTGGTCTGATGTGTAATGATTGTCAGCTGATGGGAAATAAGAGCCACATGACCTGCAGATTATAGGAGTGAGGAGCTGCTGTTGCTGCTGGAAAATCATAAATTATAGACGCTATTTCAGAAATAGATTTACCGCCCTGATGTTCCAGCTTTCTCCAGGACCTCAGTGGGTAGCAGAGTTCTGTTCTGATGTTCGGCTCTCTCGAAGTGGGCAGGAACTGTGAGGTTTCAGCTGGAGATCTGTCTCGTCTGTTATAGAAGGTCATTAAGGAGTCAGACAGTTAGAGTAACTGTGATGATCAGTTTAGTGTTATTATGATTACAGTCAGTACAGTCAGGACCCACTCTGAGGGTCCATTAGAGACCCCCCTCAGTTAATGAATGTGCAACTGTATAGAATATTGCACAGTTTAACGTATTTTTCACACTATAATGCCCACTTAAAATCCTTTAATTTTCCCCAAACTCGTCTGTACTCCAGTGCGTCTTATGTATGAATTTTTCCAGTCAGATTGTAAAGAGCAGTAAAGCCACTCCACTGAAGTACAGAGTTATATAGGAGTCTTAGTTTAGTTCTTCAGCACTGGGGCTGGAGTAGCGTTAGCATTAGCCACTAACCGCTAATTCCCTGTTCAGAGGTGAGTATTATCGGCCTGTAGCACTGCTGGAGCAGCATTAGCATTACACGCTAACTGAGCTAGCTCTTTCGTCGTTCAAATGGGAGTAGTATCAGCCTGTAGCCTGCATTAGCATTACCCTCTAACTGTTAGCTGCTAATGCTAATGCTCCAGTCTTAGTCTTGGAGAAATTTGGGAATCTAAGCTTACTGTAAATAAATGGAAGCACTTTACTCACCCAAATAAACAGTTTTCAGGACAGAAATCTGTGTACATTTATATCCAGCACTTGTTTGCTACTTTTTACTTTTTAATTGGTTTTGTTTCCTTAGCTTAACTTCACTTAACTTAGTTAGCTACCCCCCACAACCCCCACCCAGCGGCGAGACCTGCTGAATTAGAAGTTCCTTATAGTGTCTTAAAATGGGGTGCTTTATGAGGTGAAAATAGACCAGCTACCCCTATAAGTTCTGATCTAAATCTGCTTATTTAACAAATATATTTTTTTTATTGTATTTTTTTGGTGTTGTGCTTAAGATCACATCATGAAAGCTGTAGACTCACCTCCACATCTCAAAGAACCCACACCAGCTATATTTACATTATAACTAACTAAAATATCTCCAAACAAACAACATTTTAGTCAAAGCAACAGCGAATTATTTGAGGCTTAATGTACGATGTGGATTAAAATCAGGATCAGTAAGTAGATTGGCCCTGTTCACCCAATATCAGATAAAGTAATAATTACGACATGTATGTTTGATCGGATCTTTCAACATCTAGCTAACTGTATTAATTCCAAATTATTAGTTTTTTAAATGCCAACCTGATTAGCTTATTAATGTGAATTTACAGTATTAGAATAATTTTGTAGCTTAGTAAATGCCAAATTATTCACTTGTGTAATACATTTCTTTTCTGTCAATTCTAAAGGCTTATCTAATGCTTATTTATTTACTCCGTTTCCAATTAGGTACTTTAATAATGTCAACTTATTAATTGCTTTATCAATGCCAAACTTGCAACATATTCACTTTATAAAAGTCAATCCACTTCATTACTAAAAAATGACTTTTCGTATTAATGTATCAGTTTTGAACTCTAAATGCTAACTTTGAGATAAACCCAAATAAACATAAAGTCAGTGATCAGTGAGAGATATCTACCTGTAATTTACTCTATATAACATTAGAATACTAAACCAAAATAAACATAAAATCAGTGTTTAGTGAGAGTGTCTACCTTTAATTAACTCTATATAACATTTGAATACTAAAGCCAAATAAACATAAAGACAGGGGTCAACACATGTATAGCCTAGTCTTTTTAAATGTATGTGTGTTCATAGAATACACCCTTTCCACTTCCTCGCCCACTTCCCCTAAATTGGTCTAAATTCACGCTGGGTTTCACGCGATTGATACATTTCATCTCCGGAGTGAGGATGTGAAGGTATGGATGTGGGTGCGGATTAATTTTTTTAAAATAGACAAATCCTGAAAGCTGCTTAACTTATTCATTCACAATTAACATGAGTGTATTTTCAGCACTGCAGCTCGGCTTATGGAGTGTGTGTGTGTGTCTGTATAGCCATGTGTATAGCCATTTCAGGACACAAGGGCACAGGGTGTGTGTTTGATTTTAAGTCGTCTCTATATGAAACTCTGGGAGTAGTCTGGTGTAATTTGGTTCTATTCCTGAAGTTTAAACACAGTGTGTGAGCACGGCTGGTGTGTGTTGGGTGGTACCCTCTGTTTGGTTCATACTGGTTTTAGTGGTCCTCAGATTGTTTTTCAATTAAAGTCTCTAATCCACAGATCAGCCCTGTCATGTGTGTGAAGTTACCTTTTTTTTAAAGGCTAATGTGGCTACACTGTATTTTATATTAGTCCTGTTTGGTTCAAACTACCCCACACTTTTGTGTCGTTGTGACATCCCAGTGCTGATTTAGCCATTACATTAAAACCACCATTCAAGTGAATGAAGCCACCACTAGGCATGTCACAATAATTGCAATATCGATTTATTGTACAATAAATTAACATGATCTCAATAATTTTTGATAATTTGATATCGTCTGTTGTGTTATTTGTATGTTTGTTGTTCACACATATAACAGTGAACAGGATTTTAGCCAGTCATGGTTCAATAATTGTGACTCCATAACATACACACAGTGTGGACTAAAGTAGGTAAAGAAATAAGTATATAATTCCCAAACTGATTATTATTATTTTTTTTAAACCTTTGCTCTGCTTTAAATCTGTATAATTGCTTTTTTATGCTATTCTGTTATTATTAATCATTTCTGGGACAATATATTGTCCACAAAAAAAATCGTGACAGTCCTAGCCACCACAGATCTAGCACCTCTGCTGGCTGGTTGCAGTATGATGTGTAGATCCACCCATCCCTATAGGTTTCAATGACAAAACAGCCCCAGTCTTTCCATCTCCAGTGTTTAAATTCCCACAAAAAGATGGCGGGACTACACTTGGCTAAAAAAAGAACAGTGATTTTCATTGATTGGGTAAGCTAGACGAATAGCAGGCAAGTTCTCAATGAACTAGCAAGTTGATGACACTAGTGCTGTTGGTGACATTAACAGCCAGTAAGGTAATAAATACTCATTGTATTTGTTTAAAGTGTGTTTAAAACATTTATCTTGTTCTTTTTTTATGAGCCACTGATGTGTTCTGACTCTCCCACACCAGCTCTGTGGTTAAATCAGAGACCTTATTAATGAGGTGACAGGTCACTGATCACTGTATAAAATTTAATGTCTTGCAATGTTAATTATTGCTTCAGTTTGTGGATCAAGTCCCACCCTCAACAAAAGAGCCAATCAGCTTGCTGGTTGTGGCGAGAGTGGGGGAAGAGTCAGCTTGCTGTTGGGGAAGCCCCCCTTTGCTGTGGAGATGTGCGCAGGTGCAGTAGCCAAAACAAGCCAAAAAAAACTTTTTTTTTTTTTTTTTTTTTGTGCATATTATATATTTAACTTTTCCTAAGGTTTTTGTCTGATTTTATCAGTGATATTAAAAACTGTTTTTCAAATGGTAATTAGACCTTTTAGTTTACTGTAGTTTGGTCTCTTCCCGTTCAGACAGATAGGAGGCCGGCCTTGCATGAGAGCAGGTAAGTGCCAAGTGAACTGTAGTAGCTTTGGTTTGTCTCTGTGGTCAACAGAGTAAGCAGAGCAGAGTTCTGGTACTGTAATTTGATGGAACTGTAAACGGTTTAGTAATAAACTAGATAAACTGCACTTTTACTGCTGGTACATTATACTTACTGGAGACATTTGTAATCCAGTAGACAAATCTGCTCTTTTTCTGGTGCTTTAGGCTGCACTGTAAACTCAATGAAGGCAGTCTGAGACACTGAGCTTGTTCTGAAAAAAGGGGCAGATCTACTGAATGAGTGAGTATAACCATGAGTCAGATTCTACTTTGGGTCTTGACTGCTCATAGTTTTTGTCTTAATTTCTCTGGAAGGGAAGGAAAGGGAAAGGAACCACATTGTGCATACTTGTGTTTAGTCACTGTCATGCCATTTAATTTGGTAGGTACTGATGGCTGCATACAGGACACCCCACAACACCTGGCTTATGTCCAGGTGACTGTACTGTATTTAGAGTAAAAGGGGGATATTTATTGCACATGGCTGTTGAGTTAATGAGGGTTTTGGCGTGTTTTTGGTCTTTGTTGGATTTAGCTGATGGGTCTGGGCTGGTGGTGTTAAAGTGTGTTGGCTGGGAAAGGAATGTTTGGGATTATAGCACATAACCGTGTGGTTTATTAAAAGAATGATTGATTAAATTTATCAATCTCAAATCTGCTCATCCAGGATCAAGTCAGATTACTCCCCTGTCGGGGGGATTTGGATGGATTTGGCAGTCTCTGTTATTCTGATTAGGTTGTCGGGAGGTGTGGAGGGTTATGTAACCCTGTTTATGATGGTGATTGGTGTGTATGTGATGTAATGTGTGGAGATGTATAGGTATGTGATGTACAGTGTTGGGTAGATCACTTAGGTAATGCACCTCTGTACTGATTACATATGATGTAACCAGTAGCGTAATCTTTTAGATTACATAAAACTGACCAATTTTTGCATTGACACTAATATGGAATTACTTCTTATTAAACTTTTTTTTTTTTTGAGTAGAAAGAGTTTTTTTGTCCCAATTTATATACTTAATTTTATTTCAATTGAATGCAAATTACTGCTTATATTTGCACAGGAAAAAAAAACATTTTTTTCCTGGGGAGGTCCTGATGAGAGCCAGTTTCATCATAACGTTTTTGATGGTGTTTGCGACTGCACTTGAGAATACTTTCTAGGTTCTTAAATGTTTTTCATTTCTTAAAGTATTTTGTTCTTTACTTTGAGTAGTTATTGGCATAATATGGATTAGAACATTACTCAAATAGAGCTATTCACTGTGTATACCAACTCTACCTCTTCACAACTTTACAACTGATGTTCTCAAACACATTAAGAGACAAGAAATTCAAGTAATTAACTCTGGACAAGTTAACTGAAAGCCTGAATTTCTGGTGACTCTATCTCATAAAGCTGACTGATTAAATCCAGCAAAGATGTGCAAAACTGTCATTTAAGCAAGAGGTGCTACTTTGAAGAATCTAAAATATAAAACATATTCTGGTTTGGTTAAATTTTTTTGTTTGATAAATAATTTCATATGATTTTCTTTGCAGTTTTGATGACTTTAGTATTAATCTGCAGTGCAGATTTTTTAAAATAATGTATTTAGGGTGTACAAACCCTTGACTGGTAACGTATATGCTACTACACTAATTTAACCAGCAACTGGCAATCAGAGTTTAACATGTCCAGTTTATTTGGTTTATAGTTTCAGAAAGCTTGGTTGAATAACCATTTCTCTTGTATCATTTCAGCTGGTCTAATTGTGATGAAAAAGGCAACTTTATTATTCATATTATTTAAAAAGTGAACCTAAAAATGATTTGGACCTTAATTTGTACATTTGTACATTCCCAGGCGTAAAATCAGAACAAAACATGCTTTTCTATTGTAGTTTAAAATTCATATTTTAGGTTTGTTCTTTACAAACATCAAAATTCAGTTTCTGTTTAGAAATTCAGCTCTAGTTTAAAAATTGAGTTATGTTTATTTTTCCTTAACAAACCATATTAAGTTCCATTTCCCAATGAAGTTCCAGTTTCTAGTTTCAAATTCTTTTGTAGGTTTACATTAAGTTGTTTCATATTCTGTTCAGGTTTCAGATTAGGTTGTGGTTCAAATTCTGATCTAGTTTCAAATTTAAGTTCTAGTTTCGATTTTTATTTAGTTTTAAATTCTGTTCAGGTTTCAAATTTAAGTTCTAGTTTCAAATTTAGTTTTAATTTAAAATTTACACTCAAATATTCGGTTCCAGTTGAATTGAGATTGAGTTTCAGTTTACATTTTTTATTTATGTTGCAAATTAAATTCTTATTTCACCCCATTTTTGGGGTTTCTTATTTGATACAAACTGAAAGTAATAACATTTCTAACTTCTTGAACCTGTTTTTGCGGACACGTGTCATTGGCACCACAAGGCCTTTTCCTGTGTGTGTGACTGTGTGTGTGTGTGTGTGTGTGTGTGTGTGTGTGTGTGTGTGTGTGAGAGAGAGAGAGAAGGTACGCTGGCTGCAGTTGTGGTGTAACGCAGGAAGCTGGGGGAGGAAGTGGTGTTATCCGGTGCAGTGAGGGATGATCAGAGCGGGTCAGGGCGGGGGTCCGGTTCAGCTGCTGCTGCAGATTCAGGCCGTGATTGACTCACGCTGACGAACGCGTTACTCAAACGGACCTTTCAACACTCAGGAAAACTTACTGTTACAGTGTGCAGCGGGGTGTGGGAGGTGTGTGAGGGAAGGGGTCTCTATATAAGAGAGAGAGACAGAGTTTGTGTGTGTGTGTGTTTGTGTAAATGGTGGGGACCTCGTGCTGCTCTGGTGGGTTTCCGCACTGCTGGGGAAGTGAGAGGACAAAAGAGCAGAATTATTTTTATTTTTTTTTTTAAATGGAAGTGGAAGTTGTGCTCAGAGATGGCGATAAAGATGGTGAGGTCACTTCCTGCACTGGTGTTCTATTATCACATAACACACAACTCAGTTACACAAACACACACTTGAATCTCGTGGCTGTTTGTGAGGAAATAAATGGAGAGGGAGGAGTTCTAATGTTATTTAAGATTTCTCAGCGTGCCACACCCACATCCTTCTAAGGTGTGCCTGCAGTTGGAGAATGAGTACAGTGTGGTGATGGTGGTGGTCCCGTTGCTGAGCTGGCCCACCTTGTATCATGGATGCTTTTGTATTGACTGAAATCTACATTTGCACTTGGTAAATGTTGTAAATATTTAATCTGGTTAGTTTTGGTTTCACACTACAGTTTAGTGCACAAAAGCAGGGGTTCTTAACCTTTTCCATCTCATGGCCGACCTGTTCATAAGAAAAAATCATAACAGATTTTTTTTTTTTCTGCATTAGGTGCCCACGGTTGAGATGTCTCAAAATTTATGGTGATAATTTAGTCAAATTGTGCTGCCTTTAGCATATTTCTGCAGTATGTTTCTAGGGCTGCAACGATATATTCGACAATGTTGATTATTTAAAATTGTCGACTAAAAATTTCATTGTTGACTAATAGTTATTTGTAACAGTACCGCATTACACAAAGTCTTTATTTACAACATTTACAACAGAAAGAACAAATGACATTTTGCACCCATTTGTCTTACTAGTGGCACCTTATGTCTCATTCATGATGGCAGCAACTGAAATGATAAGTACAGGGCCTGGATACAGTCATTGTAGATAGGTCTGCACGATATATCGTTTTAGCATCGGCATTGCAATGTGCGCATGAGCAATAGTCACATCGCAGGACGTTTGATGTCACTTAAGGCAATTAAATCAAACACATCATTGTGCAATGTTTTGATTCTTGACACAGGAGGTAGATACACAGCGCTGTCTCTGTGTCTGTGTGAGTGACAGGCTGCTGCTGCCTAAGAAGTGCAAGGGGGGTGAGGGGGAGGGGGAGGTAACCGCGTGGCCTGCATCCACATGGTTGGGTACGTGCTTGTAAACGTGGGCCCGTGTCGTGCTGTCGAGCTGTGCACCTCAGTTCAGCACAGTTTTGCAGCGCAGATATTTGCAGTAACAGCTTAGTTCACGCTTTTAATTCCATAAAAACACTCTTATTTTCCTTTTAAAAAGCCATTTAAATGCCTGATTAAAGGGCCGATTACTGTTGTTTTGCTGTTTTCCTCGGGTTTTGAGTGCTCAGTGGTGACTCGGTCCGGACGTGAGGAAGTGCAGCCCAAATTGTAGACCTGAATTGCCTTTTTTGTTAAGGATCAGCTATAAAGATTGTGTAGTGACTACTTTTTGCCTCTGAAGATCTTACTGGCTTGTTTAACCACCTGGGCCAGCTTGTTTCTATACTGGACAGATAGGTTTTCACACTATAACATAATGTTAAAACGGAGAACACTCTCAACAAGTGACCTATAAACCCAAATAATGGCATGTTTGCTGGTATTAAAACTCCTAAACTTTAAAAGATGTTACTTTAACATCAAGCTAAACTTAGTTTGTATGCCTATACTAAGTGAACAGACTTTAACAGTTTTTAACACTTTGACAAGAACCAATCTGTGATGTGTTAGTCGAGTTCTGGAGATCTGGTCTTGTGGGGTGTTCCAGGTATGCAGTGCTCAATATCTACTGAAAGAGATCCATGAAAGAACAGCCCGTAAACCAGTGACATGGTTATGGACACCTGAGGGTCACTGATGCCCACGAACACTTTGCCCACCTCACAACCTCACAACTCTGCTTTGCTGTAATGTTAGTCTATGAAAAGATACCACAGATCTCCTTCAGAGGTCTTGTGGAGTCCAGGCCTCAACAGATCAGAGCTGTTTAGTTGGAACAATGGGCTCCTACACATTAGCTAATACTTTGGCCGATTTGGCTAAATGCTATTGAAACCGACTCCATGTCTCTTGTCTGTATTTCAGCCCTGTTTTAGCAGGACTTCCCGAGGATGTCCACATATGTAAACACTGCTATTGCTGTTATTGTCCCACTGTGACCCTTTAGAATTGTAACTCTGCTCCGCTCTGTAGTTGTATACAGAGTTAATGGAGCTCTTGACTCTTGGGTCCGGTTGAGTCTCTGTGAGGTTTTCCAGGCAGCTGCTTTTCACCACCGTTACAGAGAGAAGTGATGGCAGGCCTGCGCAGTCTCATCATCCCCTGGTGAGGTCATCCTGCATGGGGTTTTGGGTTATTCAGTGTTGGCTGTTTGACTGAAATTTCATTTTTCCACAGCTGTCTGTACACCCCGATCCCTCTGAGTGAGATATTAGTGGTTTATGAGATTGGAGCTTAGTCAGAGATGCAACAAAATAAATTCATCTTTGGAAAGTATGTTAAATCTTGTGTTGTCAAGCGATTAAAAAGAAAAAGTAATTACTTGCCCTGTGATGAATTAATTTAAATGAATCACGTTCATCACGTTTTGCTTACAAAGTATTATAAACCATACAGTTCATATAGATTTTATCTGAAGAGCAAATGAGTAAGTGAATAAATGAATGAATGAATGGCATAGAGCTCAAGTTCCACATCTCTTCATTTCCGATGTATAACATACCAGCATCTTTAGGCTGGTATGTTATATAATGTGGTATGTTGTATAATTATATTTATTATATGTTTTAATGATAACCTGAATGGAACAAAATACATTAACAGTTCTTTCCACTTCCAAACTTCTTCTTAATTAACTTCCTCCTAATTCTATCGACAATAGACTATCAAAAATATTTTGTTTATTTAGCACAAGTGGACCCAGTTACCTCACTTCTTAGGGCGTTTTCACACCAGCAATTTTTGGTCCGGTTAAAATGGACTCTGGTTGAGCACTAAATGGTCCAGAAGTCTAAAGCGCTGCCACTATGAGTTGATGTACCAGAACCGAGTCGCTGCGGTTTCCTCCAAGTGTGGTACTCGACAGTGCTGGTCTTCACCCTCCTGGTGTGTTGGGGCATTACTGGTGATAGTGGTCCAGTCCTAATGAGTGGATTGGGTAATTGGCTGAGCAAAATTGGGGAGAAAATGGGGGAAAAAAATAGAAATAAATGAGATAAAATGGACTCTGGTTTGTTTGTAGCCTTCGTGTGGTTCTAATAAGCAGGTGTGAAAATATTAATTGATCTCTGGTGTGGATCAAAACAACCGGACCCAGACCTCCTCTAGCAGGTCTTGGTCCAGTTGTTTTGATCCGCACACGAGATTGATCACTCAGTTTGCTTGTAGGGAGAATGTGATCTGGTCTCGATCTGACCCAGCTATCAAATATACACCTTTTATTTGAGCTAAACTGCTGATAACAATGTACTAACGTTAGCCAACTTCTACACAATAATTCTAGTATTAGCATTTATGTCCTATTAACCATGACCTTAATATTTAGTGTTGTTAAAACACATCATAAAATGGGCAATATCTGTCAAAACTGGGGTAACACTAATTCTTTTCATAATTTCAAGTTAAAGTTGAAAAAATCATGGCAATTTGTTGGTTAAAAAGTGTATGAACCCTGGGTCTGTTTGAATGAACTTCACTTGAGACAGAGGACTCGACCGGTCTCAACCACAGTGTCCGAGTCTACCTCACCCCACGACCTAATCGATTTTAAACAAGATTGATATCGATATCGCTCGTTTATGGTCTCGAGACCGATTTCGAGGCTGAGACCAGACACAGGGAATACAACACTAGTCGAATGCAATCCAATTCTCACAGCAATGATCCAGTAGCTCTACTAAAATGTCTTCTCTGGACAGTAGAGACAGTTACACCAACAAAAGCCGGATAAACTCTTTTTTATTACCATTGATTACAGATGAAACAATGAACAAGCAGGTGTCCTAATACTTTAGTTTATATAGTGTATTTGCGGCTGCATTTCTTTCATGATAATAAACATCTCAATCGTCTTTTAATGCTGAGGCCCTTCTGCATCCGTCCTCTGTCCAGTGTCCCGTCGCAGATGCATCCTGCAGCTGTGGGCTCCTTCTCCTCCCCTCGCTTGTGGACCCTTTGTGTGGACCACCCCTCCACCCCGTTTCCCTCCCCCGATCTCTTCTGCACACACCAGTGGAATTTCAATCGCGTCCGGCTGAAAGACGGACCGCCGGCCGGCGTATGTTTGCAGCGCTGTTTCTATGCCAGCACCTCCGGCCCACTGGGACAAAAAACTGGAAACACTGAGAGCGGAGTGCTTTCAGTCGACGCTGGGCTTAAAGCGATAGTACGTAAAAATGAACGCAAAGTTCCCCAGTATTTTTTTTTTTATACATTGTCTGAACAAAAACCAAAGTAATGGGACGCCTGCTAAAATCTTTAGATTTGGAGTAACAACCTCTAATGTCTAGGGAAGACTTTCTAAGACTTTCTTTGAACATTACAGTTGGGATTTGATTGCATTCCCCAAAAGTATTCCAGAGAACACAGTTCCACTGCTACACATCTCAGTGCTGGGCTTTATAGCCCTGTAGAGCAGGGGTGGGCAATTAATTTTCCCAAGGGGCTACATTAGAAATTGGAACAGTTTTAGAGGGCTAGACTAATATACTTGTTGCAACACCAGACCTCTCTTTAGCTTGAGGTCATTCTCCTCAAAGTTTTTTTCCACCTTGGAATTAAGCAGTCCAAACCACGATGCTCCCGCCACCATGCTTCACAGATTCTCATTATAAGGTTATGGTGTTTTTGAGCTAGGGCTGCAATCACATCAGAGTACTACTTTTTTGCTGTTTTTAGCAAAAGAAAAATTCACACTGTTCTAATTACCCATTATATATCTACTAGAGACAGATTCTATCTGTCCTGTATCATGTATTTTTCTTTAATCCTGGATATTAATAATCCTAGATTCTGTTACAAATCTGACAAAATTCGTTTTTAAAGATCTCAGTTAGCCATATCAAATTGCATGCATTAATAGCATTTTAAATAATTCTAATTCTAATTTAGTGTTTTGTCATATCGCCAAAAGTATCGTTATCATGAAAATACAATGAAATACCGTGATATTTTTTTAGAGCCATATCGGCCACCCCTAGTCACAGATTGTTTCTGCCACGCCCCCCTTCACTTTAAAATGAACAAAGAAACTGAACATTGTATTCTAAAAACCAGAGGAGATGTTTGCAAATTGATCGTGAACTATTCCCGCAAGCGAGGAGTCGGGAACGCCCACACGTGTATTAGTTGTGCGGTGTTATCTCGTGAGTGAGGTTTACCACTGGCTAGTGCTGGGCGATAAAACGATATCGATAGTTATCGAGGAAACTATATATCGCGATAAGTCGGGGCGAGAAATTCGATAAACTAAATTTTCTATTTCCCGTTTAAGTAGCGTTGTGAAAAGGCGCAGCACGAGACCAGGCAGCACGCTGAACTGCTGCTCAGCCCAGTACAACCCCTCCCCTCCCCTCTCCACCATCCCCCTCCGCCCCACCCCCCGAGCCCCTCCACTCTGAACTCCTCACATAGCGGCTCCTTCTCTCCCATTTACTGGATAAACTTCATTTATACTATTCAGCGGCGCTACACTGGAAAACTCACCTTTTAAATATGAGGCATGCGTCTCCAAGATATTTAGAGAGGTGAGCTTGTTCAGATTTCTGAAGGCAGGTAAACGCTGCTCTGTTTGCTGCTAGTTAGATTAGCTTGTCTCCAGTTTAAAGTTAGCGATGTTTAGGTGTAAAAGGGATCTGTGCAATCTGTCATCATTAGCTAAGATGCTTTCACTGCTTTTTACATTCTAATAAACTAATGGGTAACGCACGTTAGCCGTGTTAATCCACGTTTCGTGTAAATTAAGGTTAACTTCAGCACGAGTGAGGGGTTAGTATATAAACACACAGAAAGGAAGCACTTTCCATCTTTTTTCCTAACTCTCACTGTTTCTGTTAGAAAACCCTGAGGGCAGCATTCTCCTCTGTCTTTGTGTTTTATAGTTTTTAACAGATAGAGAGTCTGTTATGCTGGATATTTTACTAAATACAGAAGATTATATAATCTGTCTAGCTGTATTTGAACTGAGCTAAACATTGCTGTTACTGAACTGGAGTTTTAAATACACTTAAGTAATGTAAGTCTAGTCTACTGAAAGCCAGTAATGTTAGTATAAATCTGTACTGCAGTAGAAGTGGATCATTTCAGAAACTTGACTTTATTCCTCCCACCTCCATTATAGGCCACTTTTTTTAAAATATTTAAATGTTAGCTTAATTTAAATGTAAAAAAATTATTTTAAAAAAAACATAAGCAGTAAATTATCTAAAATTACAACAAATAGAAAATAGAAAAACAGTAAAACATATGTAATACATACTTTTTATATGACCAAAATTAAACTAGACTGAAATCTGACTAAAACTAATAATATCCGATAGACTAAAATGTAACTAAAACTATTATACATTTTAGTGAAAAGACTAAGACTGTATCAAAATCACCTGTCAAAATGAACACTGTGATATACTCTTGTATTTTGCTTTATGTAGTTGCCTGCATTCAGGGAGGGGAATGATCTTTTGATTAAATATAATTTTATAAAAATAAATAAAGTGTTATTGCAATTTAAATTAAACAGACATATAATGTAAAGGGTCTTACATATTTTTTAGTTTATATATTTGTCCCCTTTTTAAAATTAATTTAAAAGCTGTACCCACCTGGCAAGATGTTAACATCCTAGTGTCTGTCCACAAGGCTCTGAGCCTGCTAGTGATTTTGTCCATAACTCCCTTATTCTGTCACTTCTGAGTAAAAATAGAAACCTTTAAGTGTAACAGAAAGTGATTTGATTTATATCGTGATACATATCGATATCGGCTGATATGAAAAACTATATCGTAATAAGATTTTTTTCCATATCGCCCAGCCCTACCACTGGCCAGCATGCTCATGGCAAGGTAATTAGAATTATGGGAGTTGGAAGTGAGGCCTCATAGTGGGTGCAGATGGAAGGCATTACTACTTATCAAGGTAGCGATGTTGGACAAAGTCTGAAAGTAGACACTAGCTACGATGGCCTATGGTATGTGTGCTCTTAGCACAGTAGTGATGTGGAACAGCACCAGTAACCAGTGTGCTAATGCTGTAAAATCAGGCTTGGTCAGGATTTACCAACACAGCAAATAGAAAAAGAAACCTTAATTAGTCTAACAGAATGCTAACATGCTACCTTTCAGCTAACACATAATATAAGCGTATACCCCATCAAATAGCATGGTGCTAACAGCATGTCTGAATGATCACACACACTGCTCAGACTGTGTGGAGGTGTTTGGTAAGCTCTAATAGACGTGATTATGTGGCTTTTGACTCTGTATGACTCATGATTAGCTGTAAAAGTACAGTTCAGGGCTAAAAACAGCAGCCGCAGCACTCAGGAGCAGAGGCTTTTATCCATTCATTATTAAAGTCAATTTGCCATTCCTCTCTGTGGATCCCAGCAGATGTTCTGCTCTGGAAATGGGTCACTTTCTGTCTGTTTGGATTGAAGTCACATCTAGCACACTTCAGCAACGGTTTTCTCCTTAAAGAATGGGTAGGTCTTTATTGAAACCATGTCTTTACTGAGCCTGGGTCTGTAATAATAGTAATAATAATATTAGAGATTTATTTTCATTAACATTTACATGGAAGATTCACTGGTTACAAGTAGATAAAAGACAAGATAGTAACTCAGTAGCTTGAGGTGGTGTCTGATTGATTAATGTCCCTTTCTTTTTCTTCTTCTATTGTTTAAACCGGACCATGGTTCAATATATAATAAATATAAATACACTGACGGCAGTATGTTAACTGATTTGTGCATTGTTCCCTCTGATTAGAATGACTGTGCCTGTGACTCTGCCTCTTCCACCCATATACACTCAATATTTCGGAATATATATATATATATATATATATATATATAAATATATATATATATATATAGTGCACTTCTCTTCCACTTGAGGTCATCCTCCTGTAAAATGTTTTGACCCACCTTGGAATCAAGCAGTCCAAACCGCAATTCTCCCTCCACCATGCTTCACAGATTTTCACTCAATGATAAGGTTAGGGTGTTTGTGAGATAGGCCTGCAACTGATGGTTATTTTTAATGTCGACTAATCTGATATATTTTTTTAAAAGTCAACAATGTTTTTTGCCATGCCCCCCTATCGCTTACATATGAAATATAAACAAAACAGCTGAATGTGGGATTTTTAAAAGCTAAGGGGATGTTTGTAAATTGATTTTGAAGTTTTACCTCAGGGGACAACCTCGGAATGTCCAGCATTTTGAATGGAGATTTTTAATTGAAAGGTTTAAAAATATATGGCATGTGGCTAGGCTTAATATCTTAATGCTTTGTAGGATTCTGAGGAGCTCTGAATCCTGAATTGAAGCATTGTAGATCTTGCAAAATATAGAAAAAAAAAACTCCTAAAAAAGAAAGTGTGTGTGTGTGTGTGTGTGTGTGTGTGTGTGTGTCTCATGGCCTTGGTGTACTGTGGGTGTAACTGCGGCCTTGGAGATTGTAGAGGGTAGTCGTTAGACTGTCTTCCAGGCCTGTCTATTCTAAAATACTCCAGCTCTGAGGATTATGGGAAACAGTCTTTTCTAGGAATTGTCAGAGTAGTTCAGTTGGATTTTCCATGCGTTATATAAGTTACAGAGATGTTATAGAGCTTCACATGTCTTGCAGATAGCATGCGTTTCACGCTAACTGTCACCCTCCCAATGCCGGGAGCAATCTGATCAAAATGACTCAGCTCTGACTCCACCCTCTTCCAACCATACACACATTTATAATAAACACACACTCAATATCAGTATAAATTTTAATCAAACACGAGGCCAACTTACAGCAAACACTTTGTTTTTTGTTTTTAGCAGCACAATTCATGAGGCTCCCTCCACCATGCTTCACAGATTCTCACTTAATGATAAGGTTATGACTATGCTTATTTTGATAGTCGACTAATTCAATATAATTACACCATATAATATTAATAAGACCCATAACTCTGAATCAAATTCTTACAGCAATATTCCACAATCTAGTAGAGCGTATTCTCTTGACAGTATGTGTGTGCCATATCGTATTGCACGCAATATTATCGCCAAAATTTTTCAATCTTATGGCACAATATTCAGGGTATAATGTATAATGCTCACCCCTAATTATCACATCAGGGTACTACTTTTTTTGATGTTTTTAGCAAAAAAAAAACATTTCTCGCAAAATAATCCATATATACTATAAATAGATTATATCTGTCCAGTATCATTTATTTTATCCTGGATATATGGAGATATTTGATCATATTTATCATTGACTTTGTTACAAATCTGATGATAAAAATATTTTATTTTTCAATATCTCATTAGGAGTGTGCCATATTTTATTGTGTGCAACATTAAAATTTAATTTTCATTTTGTTGCAGTAGTTTATTCATGATATATATATATTATTTATTTATTTTTATTTTTTTATTTTTGTTTATTCAGTGTTGTCATATCGCCAAGAGAATTGTTATTGCAAAAATACTATGACATATCGTGATATTATTTTAGGGCCATATCACCCACCCTTTCTGGACAGTACAAAGAGAATTGCTCAAACACAAGCAGGGTAAACTCTCCTTAACAGCCTTGATTTGATAAATTAATCAATTTTAAATGTATAAGTTATAGATTGTATAAATGAGCAGGTGTCCCAATACTTTTGACTATATATGTATATAGAACTACTGTATATAAAGCAAAACAAAACTCGTAATGTGCTTTTTCTGCACGGCATAGAACTCTTCATGCGTGGTTGTAGAGCTTGGTGTGGTTAAGCTGGGTTTAGGGTTGGGGTTAGGCTGAGCGTTAGGGTTAGGTTTTGGTTTGAGGTTTAGGTTAGCTATATAGAGCTTGACCATCGGTGTTAAATGTTAGTGTATCCTGCCTTCTCTGATTCACACAGAGAACAGTTATGTGATGAAAGTTTATGCTCTGTGTTTGGGTGGGTGAATTTGCACAATTTCTAATGTGTGTACAGAGGTCAGAGTGGCGTGTGTTTTGCAGATTCTGCAGATTGTGAAGTTTTGGTATCTGTCAGAGATCAGAGAAAAGACGAGGTAAACATCCTTGCAGTAACCGACGAGAATGACTCAGGGTGATTCTCACGAAATCAGACTAATGAGGTGGCATTAAGGAGTGTGATGAACAGGTAAATGCTATCAATTTGGGAAACACTGGTTTATAAACATCTCATCAAAGGCTATATTGGAAGTGATTAAAAGTAGACATTGTGATATTTTAAATTATGTATTTTTTATAATTTAGTGTGAAATTCTCAGTACCGCAACGCGTCCATTGCTGAATCTCGGCTCTTCAATTACACAATTTTAATATTTAAAATAAATAAATAATAAAAAACTTAAATGTATCTCATAAAGTAAATTGTTACAGTCAATAAAAATGTATTACTTGGAATTCATTGGTAAAAGAAAAGAAAATATTTAGAAAAATAACTTTGGTCAGAACCAATGTTCTCAGCCTCCGCAACAATTTTCAAGCACCATTTAAGACCACAAGGAACAGAAAAAAAACAGCCATTTTGAGAGGGGGGACACCTTTTAGTATGACACCCAAGATGGCTACCAGGTAAGCACCTAATTTTATACCTCTCCAGATAAATGTTAAAAACTTGGTTGTCAGCGAGCATACACAACTTTTTGTTTCTCATTACCGAAACAGCTAGTTTTTAATGTTTAAAAAAATGAAAATGTTATTGTGTTTTGGGAATTTTTAAGGTTTTTAAAGTCTAAATACAAAAAGCTAGCAAAAGTTTAGCCAGGCATCATGGTGGCCCCACAGAGATCAAAGAAGGTTAAGGTCCCTCATACTCCGCAACAGCCTTCTCATACACCGCAACAATTTAAGGCCTGTTGCGGTAGAGAGATTCACTGTTGCGGTAAAGAGAAATTAATGTTTTAAGTGACATGAACTTATATATATATATATATATTGTTTCATAAAAAAGCCTTTATTTACTTATAATAAACAATATATAAAACAATACATGATGCAATTTCAGATAAAAAACAGATTTATGTAGCAGGGCAGTGACACCCATATAACTTCCGCATAAGATATAAAAATAATATATAAAAATAATAATAATAATATATATATATATATATATATATATATATATATATATATATATATATATATATATATAATATATAATTTTCATATATATATGTCAGGTTGGGGTGCAGGGGAGGACGAGGAGACGGACGCAATTGCAAACAACAGGGGATTTATTAAACGAAAACAGGATACACAATACACTGGGATAAACTGAAAACAAGACTGAGGAAACTCGGGAAACAATGAACACTGACAGACGTTAAAACGTACAAGGATCGACACCGGGGAAATGAAACACGGACCTTAAATAGAGGTGCACACACACAGGAAACATGAAACACCTGGGACGAAGGGGCGGAGTTACAGAAGAACACAGGTGAGTGGAAAAACACAGGCAGAACACAGGGGCACGGGTCACGTGGGACAACACAGGCACGAGGACAGACAGGAAACAGGGCCAGGACCTTACATAAACCCCCCCCTTAACGTGCAACTCCCGGGGCGCGAAAAACGAAACCCCAGGAGCAGGTCAGGAGAGGGCGGAAAACAAAGAACAAGACAAGACAGAACTAGGACGGAGACCGGACAGGGAACTGGACAGGAGACCGGACATGAAACGGGGGCAGGACCGGGAACGGACACTGGACGTGGGGCTGGGCAGGGAACGGAAACTGGACAGTAGACTGGACAGGAGACAGGGACGGACACTGGAACAGGGACTGGACAGGGGACACAAAGGGAGACGGAGACTGGACAGGTGACAGAGACTGGACACAAGGCTGTACTGGGGATGGAGCTGTGGACTGGACATTGGACTGGGGACTGGACACGAACAGAGACTGGACAGGGAACGGAGACTGGGACTGGACAGGGGACCGAACAGGAGACGGAGACTGGACAGGGAACGGAGACTGGGACTGGACAGGGGACAGGACACAGGGCTGGACAGGAGGCTGGACACGGGGCTGAGACTGGACAGGGGGCTGGACAAAACTGGACAGGGGAACAGGGACCATAACAGTGACGGGGACAGAAACAAATACAGTGACTGGGACGGGAACGGAAAAACCACCGGGGACAGGAACTGGAACTGACACAGATACGGGGACCAGGACAGGGAGAGACAGGGGAACAAAAACACACATAGACTGGAGCCCAGGACTGGTAAAAGTCAAAGTCTGGGGAACCAGCCTGGGCAGAGTTCGAGGGGCTGAAGCAGGAGATCTTGGAGCAGGTCTGGAAGCACACAACCTGGGGGTGTGCTTAGTTCTGGGAGCAGGCACAGGGGCGGCCAGAGCCGCGGGCACAGGGTCCGAGGCGGCGGGAGCCGAGGGCAGCGCTGGTACAGAGGCGGCGGGAGCAGCGGGCAGCGCTGGTACAGAGGCGGCGGGAGCCGCGGGCAGCGCTGGTACAGAGGCGGCGGGAGTCGCGGGCAGCGCTGATCCAGACGCGGCGGGAGCCGCGGGCAGCGCTGGTACAGAGGCGGCGGGAGCCGCGGGCAGCGCTGGTACAGAGGCGGCGGGAGCCGCGGGCAGCGCTGGTACAGAGGCGGCGGGAGCCGCGGGCAGCGCTGGTACAGAGGCGGCGGGAGCCGCGGGCAGCGCTGATCCAGAAGCGGTGGGCTCTGCTGGCGTGAGCGCTGTAACGGGAGCTGAGAGTGCGGCTGCCGCCAACACCAGGACTGGAGTCGCAGATTCAGCAGTGGGCGTAGTTGTGAACACCGGACCGGAGCTTGCTTCCGGAGCCGGAGTCGAAGACCTGGAATCCAGCCGGGCTGGAGAGCTGGAAGCCGGCTGGGCTGTAGAGCTGGAAGCCGGCCGGGCTGGAGAGCTGGAATCCGGGCGGGCTGGAGAGCTGGAAGCCGACCGGGCTGTAGAGCTTGAAGCCGACCGGGCTAGAGAGTTGGAAGCCGGCCGGGCTAGAGAGCTGGAAGCCGGCCGGGCTGGAGAGCGCGGTGGAGCTAGCAGGCTAGCTAGCTTAGCTTGAGCTTCAGAGAGCGGAGCTGCCGCTGTAGTCTCGGGGAGCGGCGCGGCCGCCGCTGAAGTCTCGGGGAGCGGCTGAGCCACGGGAGTCACGGAGCGTGGAGCCTCAGCCACGTGCTTCTTGGAGCGCTGAGCCTCAGCCGCGAGATACTCGGAGCGCGGCGTCTCGGCCGCGGCATTCTCGGAGCGCGGCGTCTCGGCCGCGGGATTCTCGGAGCGCGGATGAGCCACGGGAGTCACAGAGCGTGGCGTCCCATCCGCTGGCTTCACGGTGCATGGCGTCTCGGTCGCGGGATTCTCGGAGCGCGGCATCTCGGCCGCGAAAGTCACTGAGCGCGGGTAGAGTACAGCCCCTGGGGGAAACGGCAATGGAGTACGGGCTGGTGCGGGGTAGAGCTCCTCCTCCTCCTCGGAGCTACTGAGTGCACATCCCAGGTAGTCCCACGGGCTGCGCATCACCTGCCTCGGGTACTCATGGTTACTGTCTAACACGGGAAGAGACCCGAGGCTCACCGCACCAACCCGTAGCGCCCCCCCAAGAAAATCCTCCCCCACGAAGGGTACTTCTTCCGGCAGGCGGGACCCTTTAGAGCGCTTACCCCGAGGCTTCCTCCGGTTTCGGTGCCTCGGGGTCTCCTGCGCCAGGGTGCCTAAGGGGGCACGGCGGATGGCCATCCTGGACCCGAGCCAAGGGTTTGCTGCGTCCATTTTTCGGTCGATCCTTCTGTCAGGTTGGGGTGCAGGGGAGGACGAGGAGACGGACGCAATTGCAAACAACAGGGGATTTATTAAACGAAAACAGGATACACAATACACTGGGATAAACTGAAAACAAGACTGAGGAAACTCGGGAAACAATGAACACTGACAGACGTTAAAACGTACAAGGATCGACACCGGGGAAATGAAACACGGACCTTAAATAGAGGTGCACACACACAGGAAACATGAAACACCTGGGACGAAGGGGCGGAGTTACAGAAGAACACAGGTGAGTGGAAAAACACAGGCAGAACACAGGGGCACGGGTCACGTGGGACAACACAGGCACGAGGACAGACAGGAAACAGGGCCAGGACCTTACAATATAATATATACATTTCATGAAACAACTTTTATTGTTATAAACTGTTAATAAAGGTTGTTTCATGAAATTTATTTTTATAAACTTTTATTGTTATAAACTGTTTATATATATATATATATATATATATATATATATATATATATATATATATATATATATACACATTTTATGAAACAACCTTTATTAACAGTTTATAACAATAAAAGTTGTTTCATGAAATGTATATATTATATATATGAAATTTATATATATACACACATATATACATTTCATTAAACAACTTTCTTTAATTTTATCTTTAATTTTAATTTAGTTGCACATTGATGTTTACATTTTTCATGAGATTAATGCTTAATACAAAGATGTTTAATGAGATGTTGAATTGCTTGTTTCATACTTAAATATTTAATTTCAATTTAGTTGTACATTGATGTTTATATCTGTCATGAAATTAATACTTAATAAAAAAGTTGTTTTATGAGATGTTGAATTACTTATTTTGTATTTAAACATTCCATTTCAATTTAGTTATACAGTGATGTTTAAAGTTTTAAGGAATTTATGTCTAATGAGGTATGTTGAAATTTGTTTTATTAAAATACACAGTTCAAAATAGGATATTTTCACAGCTTGAGTCTTACTGAGAATAATTTTCAACAGCAAATACCACATTTTGTTCAATATTACTACTCCATACAAAACTCAAGAAGTACATCATTAGAATTTGTTATTTATTCACAGCATTCACACTCTGTGTTTGTTGTGTAAAGTGTTATTGTTAATTAAGTAGGAATCCTTGTAATGACTCTCTTTACCGAAACATTGACTCTCTTTACCGAAACACCATTCTCTTTACCGCAACACATATTTATTTACTAATTATTTTACTGTTATAAAACAAATTCTAGTTTATAATGGTATTTGGATAAATTGTATTTCTTCATAGGTCATCTGTACTAAATAAGAAATTATACATGTAATTTTTCAGTTAAATATCCTGAAAAGACAGGACATGAATCATGAAATCTGTTGCGGTAATGAGACAAATCATAAAATAAAAAAAAGTGGGAAACTTATAAATATAATATTTTCTGGGTTATATACACATATGAGCACAACTGTTAATAATATCTATTTAAAAAGTAACAAATGTGTAACTTTTAAACCATATCTGTTCTGTGTTATCATGTTGCGGTACTGAGAATGTGTGTGCTCTGACTGACTAAAATGGTGCAAAATATACAGAAAAAAATTATAAAATTAAAAAAAAAAGTATTTCTAAAAAGTTCAGACCCTAGTCTTGCATAACAAAAAGAAATTTTATATTTAAATGCCTTTTGAAATTTTTCAAGTGTGAACCCTTTTAAATCTGTTTTTCGTGAGAATCACCCCTCAGCTCTGACTCCACCTCCTCCACCCGTAAACACATTTATGATAAACACACACTCAATATTTCAATATACATTTTAAAATTTTTTAAGAAATGTTATTGTTTCTTTAACAATCGCAAGGCTTCAAAACCATGATGCTCCCTCCACCATGCTTCATAGGTGCTCGCTCAATGATAAGGTTATGGCATTTCGAGCATGATTTATTTATTCATTTTTATTTCCTCAACACTGAAAACAAGGACAGAATTGCAGAGTTAAGTCATAAAAACAGATGTCAGATATGAAGGTGGAAATGGAACAAAACTGAATATGTTTGTTTAGCATCTGCACTTATTACACATGATGACATGCACCAGTCTTAGTACCAGGGGTTAGGGGAAGTATTGCAATATTGTGTTTTGCAATTAGTTTTATTAGTTTACATGTAAAGATTGGTGGCAGACAGTGGCTAATTTAGTGGTATGTTTACGACTATGAAGAAAAACATGGAATTATTTAATAGACAGTTGTTAAAAGGTCTCCTTCTGCTAAAATCTACTTTTTTTGTTGTTTGTGAAATATATTAGATCTCTCTGAGCTGTATAAGCATTTTGCATATGAAACTTTTTTTCTCAACATCCAGTAGCTCAGAAAAGGAAATACTCAGAAAAAAACAAGTTGATCAGGAAAGAACCATGTCTACATCAACTCGTGAGTTCATGGCTTCGCCCACCTTGGCGTTGGGATGCTGGGAGCTGCTCGTCGGCGACGTTAATGATATTTCTTTCGACGCTGAAAGTCTGAAGTTAAACTAAGTTTAACCATTAACTTCACCTAGCACTCAGTGCTATATCTTTATCCATTACATAGATGACAGCTTTGTAAATCTTGGCTTTGTATGAGTTAGTCACCTTAAATGGCTTTCAGTTAACTTGCCTGGGTTAATTAATTGAATTTCCTGCTCTATTAATGTGTTTGAGAGCATCAGTTGTAAAGTTGTTAAGAGGCAAAGTTGGTAAACACAGTGAATAGCCCTATTTGAGCAAGAACTACTCAAATAAGTAAATAAAGAAACTTTGAAAGTATCCTCAAGTGCAGTCACAAAGACCATTAAGTACTAGGGGTGTGGCGAGATATCATGGTATAAGATCTTGCGAGATTAAAACGTGACAATATTTCTGCAGTATAGTGTGGACTTTTTAAGAGGGATCTGGCAACACAGTTGCGATAGCAGCGAGTGTGGTGGCTGAGCAGTGAGAGCAGCTCTCAGCAAAAGTGGAAAATTGGGGCATTTGTATAGAAGATGCTTCTGCTACTTTTAAGTTGTATGTCTGGCTGCATTTTGGCTCCAGTGGAAACAATAAACGGTAACAGAGTGACCAACAAGACAGAAACCATATGTAAATAAAGTAAGTCATGTGACACGGGACTGTTTCATAGGCAGTTGTACTGATCCCTTAGCTCTGTACTGTATTTAAAAAAAATGTCACTTTGCACTTCAAGCATAGTCTTAATATAACTGGTTATGGTTATGCAAAGTTAAATTACAAGAGATTTAGGAGAAAAAACACAAACCATAGTCTTAATATGATTGGTTGTGGTTTGCACTTATTGTTTGCACTATAAAACCAGTCTGTTGAGTTTGTGTTATATGATCTTGTCAAATAAAACTTTTTAAAACAATTTTTTTAATTTTGAAGTTTTATTTCCAATCTAATTTTTAAATCTCGTCTTGCCTCGTTCTCGTAAGTCCAGTATCGTTACTCGTCTCGTCTTGTGATATTAGTGTTTCGTCACACCCGTATTAAATACGTTATGATGAAACTGGCTCTCATCAGGTATGACCCAGAAAAAGAAGACAAACATCACAGTGTATTGCATGGGAATAAACTTAAAGGAGACTAGCTTTCAATACACAGCAGCATCAGGGGAAAGAAAAGTACCCCAGATACAGTATTTTTATGCGCAAGAGAAACAGCTTTTCTGCTGTTTTTACCAGTATACTACAGACAAGTACTACTACTGTGTTTGTGATGTGTGACTGTGTGTGTGAGTGATTGGGTTTATGTGTGTGTGAGAGAGAACAGGTGGTTGATTCAGCAATTCTACTTGTTCTATTAGCAGGAAATCCACAGTTCACTGTCTGACCTCAGAACCCACCCTCCTAATCCCCCTGTTTTATGAAGGATGGGACAGGAAGACACCTGTTAAACCCCTCCTCAGACTTGATCCTCTCACAGTTTGGGTCTCTGTTTGTGTTCACGATGTATCTCGCTGTGATGATGATGTTACTCTGAGTGATCTGTACTCTCTGAGCTTCTTTCTGTTGTTTCCGAGGTGCAGCAATATCGTCCTCAGCTAAAGCAGAAGCTGGAGATTTCTTAAATGTTCCTGTTCCCTGGGGAAGGAACACTGAGGCAATGCAGAGAAATTAAATGTTGTGTCAGATTTTCTTTGTTTTCTTTTTATTGCCCTAAATGTAGTCGACTAACTAAAGCCATAATGTATGCCACTTTTTATGTTCCGGGTTATTGTTGTTAGCTCTGTCTTGTTTCAGCCATTGGTTGAAATATGGAAGGATAGTTTTCGTAACGTTCAGCATTGCGTGTGTTTATGGATGAAGTCCTGCCCTTCAACACTATTGGCCAGTCAGCTTGCTGGTTCTGCTGAGAGTGAGTGAGGGAGGGTCAGGGGAAAGTTCCCCTACATGTGGAGATCTGATCTGCAGCCAGAATGATAATGTTTTTACTGACCCAAGTCAATGGGCAGTGATTGAGGGGATGGCAGAAATAGAAATGTTCGGCTACCAAAAGTAATCATTACTCAAAGCCTTAAATCCTAACTCGCAGTGTGAATACGAAAAAGGGGGAGCGTTGTATGTATGCAGGGGTCAAGGGATAAAATTGGAATGATCCCAACCTCATTTTACTGTCCGTGCAGATTGACTAAGGTTTTATAGGGTTTATCTTGTATTCAAACCAGAACAACCTTCAGAGGAATTAGTGGGAGTGAATTAGTGCTGAACGATTGGCTACACTTCTCTCCTCTGCTTTGTTTCCAGGGACAGAATGGCACCAGAGTAAGGTCGAGCAAGGAATAGAGGGAAAGAAAGAGAGAGAATCACACAAATGAGAGGCAGACAGAAAGACAGATATGAAGAGCGAGAGAGTGTTAGCATTAGCGGCCTTTGTTTATCCACTGAGCGCTCAGGAGGGCTTCTGGTTGCCGTGGAAGACGGATGAGGGCTGCAAAAATATTTAGTCAGTGTTAAAATCAGTGTTCTGTCCCAACTGTTCTGCCAAGCAGCGCTGGATTCAGATCACAGGGTTTACACGGCTGGTTTCAGTACTGTGTTAATTTGCACAGTGCACAATTGCTAACATGCAGTACTTTAGTGAACTGTATTTTATGAACAGTTAATTTTTTTTGTTTAAAAATTAAAGGTATTAAAAAGAGTTCATCCTGGTTAGGCTGCAGAAGCTGTGTTCAGCAACAAGATTATTAGTGATGTCCGGATAGTGGGTGGTGATGATGTTGATGATGATGATCCCAAACTCTCCAAGTGAACCCCAGCTCATCTCTAATTAATCCCCAATTCATACCCAGTTTACCCCCAACTCTGCAACTAATCCCCAATTCATACCCAACTCATTCCCAACCCCCCAAGTAATCTCTAAATCATCCTCAAATCATCCAGCTTCATCCCCAAATCTCCAACACATACCCAATTCACCCCCAACTCTCCAATTCATCCCCAACTCTTCAACTCATCCCAATTCATCCCCAACTCTCCAACTCATCCCATTTCATTCCCAACTCTTTAATTCATCCCCAACTCTCCAACACACACCCAATTCATCCCAAACTCTCCAATTCATCCCCAATTTATCCCCAACTCTCCAACTCATCCCAATTCATCCCCAACTCTCCAACACACACCCAATTCATCCCAAACTCTCCAATTCATCCCCAATTTATCCCCAACTCTCCAACACCTATCCAATTTCATCCCCAACACTCCAACTCCTCCCCAGTTCATCCCCAACTCTCCAACACATACCCAATTCATCCTCAACTCTCCAATTCATCCCCAATTCATCCATAACTCTCCAACTTCTCCCAATTCATCCCCAACTCTCCAACACATACCCAATTCATCCTCAACTCTCCAATTCATCCCTAGTTCATCCCCAACTCCCCAATTCATCCCCAATTCATCCCCAATTCATCCCCAATTCATCCCCAATTCATCCCCAATTCATCCCCAATTCATCCCCAATTCATCCCCAATTCATCCCCAATGGATGGATTTGTGAGACACTAACATTGGCCAGCGTACTCATGTCAGTGGTAGGTGAATTATCAGAGATTATTTAACATTCCTTGATGCACAGCATCATGGGTGTGCCAGTAATACATTATAGAAGGCATTACCACCCACAGTGGACAGTGCAGTCAATGGTATTTATCTTCATATGCCGTGTCTGACTGTCAGAAATCAATACAGGAGGTCATTGCTGCTTTCTTTAGCCTCCATGGCATATGCCAAAAGTCATGGGACACAATACTAGTTCCTGTTGCATGTGGAACTCTCACTCTCTGAGAACTCCTGAGGAGGATGCACCAAACATGGCCCTGTTTAGGCCGTGTGGTCAGTGATGAATTAGTTTCAGTTTGAGGTTACAGTGGTGTTTGTTATGGACCCTCCAGCTGGGGTTTTAATCCCTCTCTGAGTGCAGCGCCGGCGGGCAACAAACATCTGTAAACACCTCGCACCTCCAGGTGTTACGCTGGTTTAACGGAGGACAGTGGAGGAGTGTTTACACTAAAGGCAGGACTTTCTGTCCTCCATTAAATTGGGTTACTCCTCCATCAGGTTTGTTAGTCCTTCATTAAAACAGACAAATAACATCATCGTACGACCGTGTGACACCATAGACTCGTCAGGACGTGTGGTCAAGCCACTGGGACTTATTTTCCAGTATTCATTTGTGTGTAAGGGCGTCCTCACACCTGAAAGTCAGGACCAGAGGTTACACTGTATACGTTGAGTTTGGTTAGTTTTGGGTACTACGTTCTGTCGTCATCACCTACGGTACATGGGCTGTGTCTCGCTATACTTCACATTAATTGGTTTGTAGAATGTCATGAGTTCGTCATATGTTGCCAGGTGTTGTGACTAATTCTAGTTGAAAAGTTAAATATATACTTTTTATATATTGTGTATGGAGTTGTAAATATTGAAGCATTGGTCTTTGCGCTACTGCCTAAAATACTCTTCACTGTTATATTTGTGAACAAACATACAAATAAACACAATAGACGATATCAGGATTATAGCATATTATTGAGGTACTATACGGTATAATATATTAAGGTTTTAAAAGTAATGTCTTGTTCATTTGGTTCTCTTATCTATTGTTGAATGGTGGTTCTTGATGCAGTGTGTCTGATGCTTCAGAGATCACAGGTCCTCAGTTTAGGCTTGTGCTCTTACCATATAAACACTTTTTTTAAAGTTTTTTTTTTTTTTTTAAACCCTCATACCAGTCTTAAACTACCATCACACCATTTTTTTTAAATATGCTTCAGGTATGAAATTCATGAATGAATGTATGTATATTAATAAATGAAAAGTTTGCATACTGACCCAATGTTTTGGGGAATGGTGGGGTTGTAGAAGGGTTAATAGACAGATATGTACAGACAGACGTGCAGTGCAATGTTAAAAAGCAGCTGGAGTTTTTAAGTTTAAATGTGTGTTCGCTGTAATTAACACCACTATATGTGCCTTTCCTTCCAGCTGCTAGTGGATTATGGGTACAACTGCCAGTGCTGCCCCCCCGACCACGCCTGAGAGTTTCCACGGCAACGGGATGACGGACAGCAGGCATTCCCTGGGCCATGCCTCCTTTCAGACAGTCAGCATCCACAACAGCAAGGCCAAGTCCATTATCACCAATAAGGTGGCACCAGTCGTTATCACGTAAGACCCGCCTCCTACAGTACACACACACACACACACACACACACACACACACACTCACTACACTGGCTTTCACACCCACTCAACCCCCCGTTTGCAACCCGCAAGCGCTGGAGATAAGACACACACTTCTGTTGTCCTCGGCCGGCGTGACACTGGTGTGAGACGTCCCACCCAAACAGACAATATTTAACCTCAAGGAGGAAGTGTGTGTTTGTGTGTGTGTGTGTGAGACTTTCACACACTAGGACTGAGCAAGCAAACAAACACCCACCCCCCCACCCCCCCCCCAACCGTCTGCAATGTTCACTCTCCTCATCTGTATTATCTCTAAGTTTGTGGTTATAAAATTGTTGGCCAAAGCCTCCTAGTGGGCTGTGATATTACTGCAGTGGAGTTTTTGGACGTTAGTTCCCAGTTCTTTTCCAGTCTCTTTTCTCCAGTTTACCACATTTTTCGCGCTATAAATATTATAAGGCGCATCAATAAACTTCTATTTTCTGGTCTAGAAATTATAAGGTGCATTTTAGGCGACACTTGTAACTTGCAACCAGTAGTAGGAACTGGGCTGTCGCCATGTTTTCCTCCTAAATCCAGCAGGTCTCTCCACTGGGTGTCGAGAACTGTAAAGCTAAGCTAAGTTAAGTAAATAAAACTGTAATTCTAAAAAAAAAAATAAAAAAAAAGTCAGACAAGTCAAACGAGTGCTGGATGTTAATCTACACAGATTTCTTTCTCCTTAAAACTGTTTATTTGGGTGAGTAAAGTTTCCAGATTTCCATTAAAGCTGGAGCATTCGCATTAGCGGCTAACCGCTAGTGGATAGCCGCTATTGCCACCCGACAGAGCTATACTAAGGAACCCTGAGTGTTCTGGTAAGCCAGAGCGATATTAGCTAGCGGTTAGTCCGAAGTAACTTGTTTTAACATAGAATGAACAGTAAAAGAGCTAGCGCTGTGGTTAGCAGCTCCTGCTATTGCTGCTCCAGCAGTGCTAGTCAGGGTTAGCAGCAGGCTATAGGCTAATAATACTCATCTCTAAACGGCCAAAGAGACGCTTAAGGCAGTTAGCAGATAATGCTAATGCTGCTGGAGAACTAAACTGAAACTCCTGTATGATGCTGTACTTTAGCAGAGTGGCTTTACTGCTCCTTACAACCTGACTTGTAAAATTCATACATAAAGTGGACTGGACGTTACATTTAGGGCATTGTATTTCAGTTATTTATAATCATCCACCTATAATTTCTTAGCTATAAGCAGCTGAAGGTAGCTAATCACTAGATTTTTATTTGATTTTTTCCAGTCCACCTTAAATGCAGCATTGCAGTAGCTGCTTCTGTATCGTTTAAAATAAAACAAAATATTTCACAGCTACTGAGACATACTTTTAGAGATTTTTGTAATGTTTGTTATGACTACCAGGGCCATAATATGTTAAAACATTATTAAACTTTCATACATCAATGGTTATATAAATTATTTTTATATATAATATATTTGCTTGCATTTAATACAGTTAATGAGCACTAATATACACTTACACAGTTGTCTGCTTTTAGAAGTGTGAACAATACTAAAGAATAAATTGTTTTATTGATTTTCAGTAAAAAATTATAATAGAATCCAGTAAATAAAAATATAATAAGTTGTTAATGTGTTGTTTATCAGCTCATAATAAAAATAACTTTTTACATTAAAGATTTGAATAAGTAGGTTTAAAATATTAATGCTAATACACTTGTTTTTGTGTCTCCTCAGTTATAACTGCAGGCAGGAGTTCCAGATTCATGATGACATGCCAAGGGCTCATTATAAAGTGGGGCAGATCTCCGACACCATGCCTGAGCACTACTTGGTGCAGGTAGGACACGTAGGATTTATTTGTCTTACATCTCGCGCAGGGCGTGTCGTGATGCTCATTGCTATCTTACACCCCACCAACAGTTTGGAAATTAGATATGTTGAGGTAAATTTCTGGTTTATTGTTATCTTGGCAATGAAAAACACAGGTGCACCACTTACTGATTAAAACCATGACAACAATGCACCCCCTCTAATTTTGCACACACATGGACACGCAGCAGTGCTGTAACCCAAAATCACATTAACGATAAAAAGAATACTACATAAAATAACATTGCTGTTCCCTTAAATGAGGTCAGTTTCCTCTGCTGAGAAGGCAAAATTTTTTTGCATCCTCAGGATACCAAAGGCACACTGACGCCCAAAATGAAACTGTGTGGTTGACTGCTTGCCTATAGATCACTTAAATAGGGCCAATAAAGTCTTGTAAAAAAGTTTTGGCACCATTGGTCTAAGAACACGACATTCTTTACATTGTTTATTCAACAATAAGTTTGTAATGTACAAAGATTATGACCTGTTTTACCACCACAATTACAAAAAATGTTGACACATGGTGTACAATGTAAATAAATGTGAATAAAAACAGAATACATTGACTTGCAAATAAAGGTAAGTGTCCCAAATCAGGTTTTCAGACCAAATCCGATATTTAGTTTAGGCCGTTTACGCAATCATTCTAGTGTGTACCATATCTGACATCTGCCTGAATAAGCACTGAAAGAGCACTGCTTTACATAAAGTTTCACTTTAATCCCAGCCAAGGTCTCAAGAGCTATGAAGGAATTTACAGTAAGTTTTTTTTTTTTTTTGCCGGCAGCTGTGATCTGCATTCGACCTGTTTTTTGTAATCTTATTAAAACAGACATCAGTCGGACTTTTTATGCTCTATTACTTTGTTTTTCCACCTCCTCTGTCATTTTCTACTGTACTCAATGTATTTTCTGTTCTTTACTTTGCCGTCAAAGTCGCATAAATTCTGATCTGACTGTTCAGAGAGAGAGTATTGTTACTGTAAATCGGATACGTATTGGATTTCAATTCTGCATCCTAAAAATATTGGGATCGGTATAAGAAAAGGCTGTAAAAGTAATTGTACAACTAAAAACGGTTCTGACATTTTAGTGATTAAATAAGAATAAATGGTTACAGGTGTGGTCTGATTAGACACAGAGTCTTGCTACACAAGGATGTAAAAGGGCTTTCCCTTGTTGCCCTATAAAATGTCTCTCAGAGGCAACTTTTGGGTAGTGGACCCTTTGTTGAAACTAAGTCTGCTGGGGTGCATGTCTACCTGTCAGTGACATTCTGTCCAGTTAACAAGACTTTGAGAGGGGGCACTTCATTTGACTGAGAGCAGCGGGATGGCCTTTTCAACAAATTGAATTCTGATCTGACTGTTTAGACAAAGTCACAATGACACAAATCGGATCGGCTGGAAAAGTAACTGGTAATAATAAAAGTAGCTGCAATAGAGCAATTTACAGCTAACTCACATCACTGGATATAAAAACAGCATCTTAGAAAGCAGCAAAATAAGGAAGAGTTTCACCAGCCTGCCCAAATCTATAAAATCTAAAAATGATTGGGTAAAAATGGGTCTAAGACCTTTGCAGATTATTGCAAAAAAAAGGTCAAAAAGTTGACTAATCTGGAGGTAAAGATCTTAAATTTCATACACATCCCATTAAAACCAAATATTGTAATAATGCATAATTTAGAATTATTAGAATTATTCATTTTCAGACTTTTTTTTATTTTTTTTTTTAAGAAATTTAAGTAATGATTTACTCTAAAAAAAACATATTAATAATAATACAAATCTAATCAGTTCCGTAAACAATAATAATAGTTTATAATAAAATGAGGAACATGCTTGTCTCCCCCTGGTGGATAATGTGTGCACTGCATGCACAATATGAATTACTTGTACATTTTAGGTTTGTTTAAACTTCTGTGAACAATACATTTTGGTATGTCGAATATGACGCAATTTAGAAGTATAAATTAATTTAATCTGTTGAAAAAATTGCTCAGAAGTTTTAAAATAAAATCATTAAAAATGATATATATTTTTTACCATTTACGTTATGGTTTATGCAAAGTATAGCTAGTAATTAGTTTTAAAAAGAATGACTGAAGTAAATAAGTGTTTTTGGTGTAGCAGTGGGGGTCTGGTCTGAAGGTAAAAGCTCAGGGCTTTCTCTTTCTAATCTGTGAATAAGCTCGTTAGCTTGTTAGCTTAGCCTGCACTGCTAATAGACTTTCACATCTCCATCTACTTCTCTTTAATCAGGCCTCAGGCTGTGTATGCAGTGCAGTGTATCTGAGACAGGTCTGATCAGGCCGGGGGTCCGGAGGGTCTTTAGCGGGGCCCCTGGGGTTGTAATGTGTTTAGGGGATGTTGAGTTGAGCGTTAGCGTCTCTGTGTTAACTCTGAAGTCTCCTCCCGCTCTGTTGTTTCTGTAGGTCCTCCACAGCAGCACTGTTTACCCGTTAGCTCGCTGTTTGTTGACGCGTCGTTAATCAGACTGACCGGAAGTCCCAGTCTGATAAGAAACAGCTGGGGGTGTTTGGGGGGTTCCTGTCAGTCTGCTCACTTTTCACCACTAGCTAAATGCTAATTAGCTAAAAGTTAAATTAGTGGGCCCTTTGGGAGGGGTTGGCTTTACCAGAAACCCTTACACAGAAAAAGCATCCCAGAGAAAAAGCAGCTACAGACTAACAGTAAATTATTAAAGAGTTTTTTTTTGTTTTATTTAATTAAATATACAGTAATAGTCATGTAATGTTTTTCATTATTTAAAAGTTGTCTGCATTTTAAATAATACTAAAGTCATCCAAACTATATAGAGAAATATAAGGAAGTATTTACAAATAAAGTGTTAAACATGCCAGAATATGTTTTATACAGCTCTGGAAGAAAATAAGAGACCACTTAAAAATTGAGTTTCTTTAAATTTGCCAAATTGAAAAACCCCAAAAAATCCAAAAGCAGTGTGTAAGACTGGGGGGGGAGAACATGCCAAGATGCATGAAAACTGTGATTAAAAACCCGAGTTTATTCCACCAAATATTGATTTCTGAACTCTTAAAACTTTATGAATATGAACTTGTTTTTTTTTTTTTTTTTTTGCATTATTTAAGGTCAGAAAGATCTGTATCTTTTTTGTTACTTCAGCCATTTCACATTTTTTGCAAATAAATGTCACCTGGAATGACTTTCAGTTAACAGCGGTGCTAAACTTGTCAAGATTAAATATATGAATTTCTTGCGTTTTAATGTGTTTATATTAACTGAAATTTGAAAATAAGGTGTTGATTCTCACTTATCACGCTAGGTTTTAGTTCACAGTTTACTGTACCAACCTGTACAGGACTAGAATTGTATGTAATTTAACCTCAGTGTTGCCAACTTAGCTAGCGATTGTGTGCTTAGAATGATCAACTCATCAGACCCCTCTTGTGAGTTATTTTGAAATGGCTATGTTCTGATTGCTGTGCATTCAGTAGGTGGTTGCTATGTTTATGTTGGCATTGTTGATGAGGGTTGGGACACTGGGGGACATTGGTTCTTTAATTAAACACCACTTTAATCTAAAGTGTTTTTCCTCCACAGGGCTCCTACTTCATGGTGCAGGATGTGTTTAGCAAGGCAGACGTCCTCAACACGACAGGGTCCTGCGGCGCCCCCAACTTCCGTCAGAGTAAAGGCAGCTACCCACTGTTCGGCATGGGTCAGCCCAGCCTGGCTGGCTTCAAACAGGTCCTGCAGAAGCTGCAGAGCCAAGGCCATGAGGTCAGTGCTGGACAGATGCACCATCGGTTCTTACAGGGTCATTACTAGAATACTGTGCCATTTAAAAATAATTTTAATTTAATGTTTTGTTTTGTTAATCATATATGTTTAAGACTTCAGACACACATAATCAGATTTTTCAGTTTTATCACTTTTTATTTCCTCTCTTTATTTCCTGTCATGCATGTGTTCCACCCTGTTACTGCAAGCTGCGCAACAACAAAAATAGACAATTTTAGCAAAATCTAGCATGTGATAAAAGCGTGGTTCACCTAGAATTGCAGACATGTTGGATTGTTCATGGTGACCTTGTTATTAAAAAAAAAATCTAAAATTATTTAGTAACCTTTATTAGGAGTGTTTCATATCATATCGTACACAGTATATTGTGAAACAGGAATATCATGATTTTAAAAATCCATATTATAAAGTTAGCAGTATTGTGTCTTGAAAGCAGTTTATTATTCACAATCAAGCTTTAAGGTATTTTTGTATGATTTGTTTATTTGTAGTTTATATGCGTGCAATAAATATTTTGCACTTTAGCATTTTGGTTGATTTATTTTACTACAATGCATAATTTTTATGTATTTTATACACAGTCAGATTTTTTTTTTTTTTCAACTAAATGTTCCCTGCAAAAATTCCCTGAATTATTGTTATATTATTTTAATGCCATATCGTCCACCCATTACCTTTTAATTATGTACCATAACAGCGTGGACAGCTTAAGCTTTACCTCAGCTAAGTATGAAGACTAAATGAGAGCTATTAAGAGAAATCAATATTATTAATTACTAAACATGTGGCAAGTGTCTTCAGTCTAGGGGTATGCAATATGGGCATAAAATAAAAAGGTATTTTTGCAATAACAATATTCTTTGCAATTTTACTTGTTTTTATTTCATGAATATACTTCTGAATAAACAAAAAAAATACAAATACGTTTTATTGAGTATAAATCTAACAGTTTTAAACATTCAGTACAAACAACGAGCTCGGAGGAAAGCGCAGTGACTCAGTTCCATCAGGTACATCAGCTTACAGACTCCTTGTGCTGATCAACATCACCCTTTGGAGTGATGGGGAGATAGAGCGCCATCTACCCACCAGAGAGAGCAAGGCCAGTTGTACTCTCTCAGGGCTCCGGCAGCTGATGGAAAGCTGCATGTTCGGGATTCAAATCAGCGATCTCTGAATGATAGAGGCAGTGCTTTAGACCACTGGATCACTCCGTGCCCAACAGAATAGACTGCTTTCAAAAATATCTTGATTTCACTATATAGATTTTTTTTGTTATTATTGTGTCAGTTTTTGGCGATATTATCACGTACGGTATGGGATGGCACACTCCTACTTCTGTCCCTTGGAAAGTGAACATTATTTTAAGGTTCTGATGTCACTGATGTTAGTTTTTTTTTTTTTTTTCTTAAAGAGTCGGGGTTATGGTCAAGGAAAACTTGGACACATTTAAATATCTTAATATTTTTATGAAAAGCGAAAAAAAGAAGTGTCTAAAAGGCAGCATAGGTATAAATATTTGAATAATCATAAGTATTAAACATGGCAAATAAATTATTTGTTAGGTTTTAAGGTTTAAAAGGCACAGTATTCTGATAATGTCCTAATATAAATATAAAAAAAAACAATATAAAAGTTCCTGTTGAAAAGATAAGCTAATCTGATATGAGCTTTAATACCATTGCTTTAAAATCCCTGATCTGCTTATTTTTTGCTGCTGTTTCAAACAATAGCATTTGGTGCATCAAATCATTTTTAAAATTGGTATTAGCTTGCCAATCAATGAAAATCCCCTTTCCTTTGTGATCAAAAATAGTATGAAGCATAAATACTGTTCATTATTGTCTGCATGTTTGTCTGAACTAATCCAGCAGCTTTGTGAATGGAGACTGGATTAATCTTTTCCTCCTGTCATTCTTTCTCTTTTTCAAAAGGAGGTGATTTTCTTCTGTGTGCGTGAGGAGCCGTTACTGTTTCTTCGCTTGGAGGAGAACTTTGTTCCCTACACCCCACGGAGGAAGGAAAACCTGCACGAAAATCTGCATGACTTGAGCAAGGACGTTCCAGTGGAGAACCTGGAGCTCAATATCAGAAAAGAGGTCAGACACCTTTTACATACGGTGGAGAATATTAGTCCATAAACACCATCAATAAACACTCCCATACAATAGAATAGGAGATATCAGTTCATAAACACAATCAATAAACACTCCTATACACTAGAATAGGAGATATTAGTCTATAAACACCATCAATAAACACTCCTATACAATAGAATAGGAGATATCAGACCATAAACACCCTCAATAAACACTTGTATAAGTTGGTGTAGGAGATCAATAAACAATCCCATATAATACAATAGGAGATATTACTCCATAAACACCCTTAATAAACACTCCTTTTTTTTCTAGAATATGGAAAATTAGGTAATAGACACCCTTAATAAACAAGAATAGGAATAGAAACTGTACACTAGAATAGGAATTTTTAGTCCATAAACACCATCAATTAACACTCCTATACATAAGTACAGGAGATATCAGCCCATAAACAGCCTCAATAAACATTCCTATACAATAGAATATGAGGTATTAGCCCATAAACACCCTCAATAAACACTCCTAAATACAAGAATAGGCCATATTACCCAAACACATCCTCAGTAAATACTCCTATACACTAGAATAGGAGATATTAGTCCATAAACACAATCAATTATACACTCCTATACACAATAATAGGATATATTAGCCCATAAACATCATCAATAAGCACTCTTGTACACTGAAATAGGAGATGTTATCCCATAAACACTCCTATACACACTTTTATATTCTGGAATAGGAGATATTAGTCTATGAACACTCTTGACTAATGTGCCTGATTCAGGTTTATGTTTGTGTTTCAGCTGCATGATTTTGCCAGGCTGAATGAGAACGTGTTCTACGTCTACAATGACATTGAACATTTTAAAGACCAGCCTCAAAAAATCTCCATCTCCTGTGAAGAGGACATCCATGTCACTGAGGAAGTCTACAAGAGACCCCTTTTCACCATGCCTGCATACAGGTGCAGTGTTTCCTTTCAATACTTTTGTATTGGGCTGCACGATGTATTGTTTAAGCATTGTCACCTAAGGCAATTAAATCAAACATGTCATGTTGCAATATTTTCATTCTTGACACAAGAAGTAGAAACATAGTGTTGTAATTTTTTGAGTGCACAGCACCGTCTCTGTGTCTGTGTGAGTAACAGGCTGTTGCTGCCTGAGAAGCGCAATGGGGGGGGGGGGGGTGTGGCCTGGCGTAAACACAATGTAAGCGCATGGCCTCCACATGACAAGTGCTTGTAAACACAACGGCACGGGTTTTGAGCAATCGGCTGACTTTAAAGCTCTTGGTCTGTTCTGATCTCTGACTCGAGACATCACGCGGGTGGGGGTGGGGCTGGTGACATCAGGGGTCTTGCATTTCAATATTGTGCAGCCCTACTTTTTGGTGTTAAGTAAAATATGCTGATATTTGCTGTAAACTGATGGTGCTGGGTTGAGAGAATGGTGGTGATGGATGGAGAACAGTGGTGATTGATAGAGAATGATGGGGTTTGGTTGGGAGTAGTGGTAAGGGAAGGAGAATGACAATGTTGGATAGAATCATTCTTCACAAAACCTTTTATTCTCTGTTCGATCGGGAAGTGGTGGTGTTTGGTGTATCATGAAATATGCTGATATTTGATGAAGAATTAGAGTGTTGGGTTGAAATTGGTGGTGTTTGGAGACAGTGAATGCTGTTTAAGTGAACAATGGTGATTTCCTTGAACTGTAACAGTATCCTTTTTTTATGTGTACAGGATATATTGGTCATTAATGATAATTATAATTTTGGTCATTTGAATTCCAGGTATTACCGATTGCCGCTACCAATGGAGGGAGCGCCAATGGAAGAGCAGTTTGATGCCTTTGTGAATATATTAAGGGTAAGAGCTCAATATGAGTTACAATCTTTTATGATAACTGGTCCAAGCACAAAGTTCAACATTCACAGCACCCAAGTAGTGCTGTTTGAATCTTGAAATTACTTAAGCATTGCTATTTTAGTCATAAATGTACCTCAGCAGTGCTTCTCAAGATGCTGAGTATGACGGAGTATGATACTACGTACGTTACTATCCCAGTCCTTTACAGCTCGGCACAAATCTTTTGGCTAGAAAACAACCAGTGTGTGAAGAGCTAATAAACTGATAGAGGGTGATGTGTGGCAGTGAACACTTTATACTCTACTCACGTAAAAAAAAAAAATAAACACATAAATAAGTATGAATTTAAACTTTTTATTTAAACTATTTCTCATATGCATTGCTCCTGGGGAAGACTGCTCTGCTAAACAACTCCTAACATTAGCAGAAACGCTGCAAAATGCTTGGCTTCACAAATACTTTTTATTATAACTAAAAAAGTAAATTTTCTGTATAAATTATTCATCTTTTTACTTGAACACTTGTGTTTTGTTTTTTTTTGTCATCTTCAGGTGCCAAATATTTTTTAAAATAAATTCTCACGTCATGTTGTTTTCTTAAAGGTGTCATTCCATCATTTTTTCATTAATTTTAAATTGTCTAGTTGTGGTCTCTAGTATGATTAAATGCCATCTGAGCAGTTTTTTTGTGTAAAAAAAAGTGCTCCGGTGTTTCCGTATTAGCCTGCTTTATTTCACCGAATTAGTGGTCTCTGCAGGAAGACAGGATTTCGGCTCTTGCTCATGAATATTCAAAGGACGAAATGTTTTCATAGATACAGCCTTAGTTGTAAAGATATAGCACTGAGTGCTAGATAAAGGTAACCCATAAACTTCACTTAACGTCAGACTCTTAGTGTCGCTCAGATCTTCGCTCTTCGCGGGGCATTGATAATGTTTCTTTCAGGAAAACTAATGGTACTAAACTCTTAACTCAGACTTGGTAATTCGGTGCTTGGGCAGTTCCATCACATCAAAGCTCTAAAGTCTGCTCTACAACATGAAATCGGATGCTAACGGTGCCTGCTTTGACTGGTGTTCTGTCGAGTTAAGCTGCCTTGTCAAATGGTGCTTCCCTAGTGTATATTTAAGGTCTGGGTAAAACGAGAAATCCACCGGAGGTCCGATTTAAACCTACAGTTACTTACACAAGATTGCTAATGTTAAATAGCTGGTGTAAACAGAAGCTGTAAGCCCTTGAGCTGACAAGATAGTGTTGGCACTGCTGCAGCCTTGCTTTAGCTCTGTCTGTGGGTGGTCCCGAGCCGAGGTGTGCGAGGCCATGAACTCACGAGTTAACATAGACATGGTGCTTTTCCTAATCGACTCATATTTCTAAGGATTTTCTTTTTACTAGCTACTGCAGACAATGGAGGTTGAGGAACAGTTTCGTGCACAGCATGTATATACAGTTCACAGAGACCTGTAGTATTTCACAAAGATCAAGAAAAAGTGGATTTTAGCGGAATGAGACCTTTGAGCGTTTACCAGCATCCGCACAAACACCAATCATACACTAATCTCTCGCTATTGCTCTACAGGAGAACCCCTCTCTCTCTCTGAATCGGGACGCCTCCAAACCCCTTCCCGCTCTGCTCTTCAGCTGTCAGGTCGGTGTCGGACGCACTAATCTGGGGATGATTCTGGGCACGCTGGTGATGGAGAGGGTGACAGGAGCTCCACCCCTTCCTCAGTCCCCACCACCACCTTCACCAACTGATACACAGTGAGTAAAACTAATAAGTGATTATTTTTATACTACTTATAATAATAATAATTAATGTGTATTTCTTTACATAGAACTGAGGAAGCAGTGAAATCCGAACCAAATCCACAGTTCCAGATCATCCAGACCCTCATCAGCAAACTGCCCAACGGTCAGCAGATCGTACAGGAGGTAGTTTTCAGCACTAATTACTCTGAATTATTCTAAATCTATTATAAATAAATCTATAACTACTATAAGTTATCCACACTCTGCTTTAAATGCTACAGTAAATTATTCAGTAGTCTCAATATTTTCCTCCTTTTTTCTTTGTTTATAAATGATCAATATTATGATTATATATTGATTATATTCTCTGCTGGGCTGTTTAAGGTGGACCGTGCGATTGAGCTGTGCTCTGAAATGCACGACATCAAAGAAGCCATTTTTGAGAACAAGAAGAAGCTGGAAGCCATTGGAGAAGATTACCAGTCTCAGGTGGTCAACTTTTACCCAGTGCTGGTTTTACTGGTTTTAGGATAAAGAAGTTGTCCACTTCTCTCCAGGCTTTTTTAATCCATGTTTAATAATTTAACCACAGTTATATTCTTTATTGTTGCATGCGTGAGAGCTTGGATGAGTGAGAGTAAGTGCGAGTGTAAGTAATGGTTGTTTTGTTTTGTAGGGAAGCAGCACTAAACTGTACTTCCTCCAGAGGGCGCTGCAGAGTCTGGAGCGTTACGTCTACCTGATACTATTCAACACATATCTACACCAACAGGTACACACACACACACACACACACACACACCGGTCAAAAACTTAAAACTGTATATCTCAGCAGTCAGCTATAGAACATTTTTTTTTATATATATATTCTAATGTCAGTGATCAAAATGTGTTCAATTAATCAATCAATCAATCAACCTTTATTTTGACTTGGAAGTACATTTTCAATGTAGCCGAGCATTTACAAATACAGGGATTGTCATGACAAAGAAAATAATAATAAAATTTAATAATTTTAAATAACAATAAATAAAAGATAAAAAATAATGATAGATAAAAATATAACAATAATAATATTAATTATTATTATTATTATTATTACTATAAAAATAATTATATTTAATTTAATTGATAAGAAATTAAGATCAAAAGAAGATAAGATTAATACAACAAAAAAATATTAAAATTAAGCTAAAACTAACTTTTACATAATACAATAAAAAATACAAGTAAATAAATGAACTAAAAAATAATAATAAAAAAATAAAAGAAAATCAAAATAAGTTAAAAAGCAGTAGTACAAAACTTTTAAAACAAATAAAAAGGAAAGAATGAAAAAGAAAATAAAGAACAAAGAGAAAAACTGAAATAAAAAATAAAAGTTAAGAATAAATGTGGTTAGATATTAACAGTTTAAATGACTGAGTGACACCAGTAAGCTGAGTTTTAGAGTTTCCTGTAGTGAATTCCATCTCGTTGGTATAGATTTTCCCAGTTCAGTAAAAAATAAATATTTAATATAAATATTTATATTTTACTTTAATTAAAATTTATTTTAATTAACAAAAACTACTAGATGTTTGATGGGAACTGGAAGTGGAGTGGTTGGAATGATGAATTCATTAATTTTATATTTTGTCTGTGTTTGTGTGTATGTCCTATAGTATCCACTGGCCTTTGCTTTGAACTTCAGCCAGTGGCTGTGCTCGAATGCCTGGGTGTACCGCCTCCTGTCCTGCATGAACCAATCAGAACTCAGTGCACCTGCTGACCTCATCACTAAAGGAGCCAGAGTACTGGTGAGTAGAGGTTAGATTCCCTGCCCAAGCCTGACCCGATGCCCGACCCAAGCGCCCACAAAAGTACCAATCAAAATGTTTTCTCATTTAATGTTTTTCTTTATTTCTTTATGGAATTTATTTTCCTAAATGTATTTTAATATTAAAGACATGAATACAATTAAGGACACATGGAATTACTTAGTAAACAAAAAGAAATGGCCTCCACAATCCCCTGATCTAAACCTGATGAACTGAGATGGTGATTTGAGGTGATTTGGGAGGAGCTGGAGCTTCACAGCATGAAGGAAAATGAGTAACTATTGTTCAGCACCTCCAGGAACTCTGAGAAAGACGCTGAGAAAACTATTCCAGGTGACCCTCCTTCATGAAGACACTGAGATTTAAATACCAAGAGTGTGCAGATCTGTACTCAAAGCTAAATGCAGCTACTTAGAAGAATCTAAAGTATAAAACATATTCTTTTAAATTTACAGTGTTAAAAAATCATAAGAAAGAAAACACATGGAATAAGATGAGGGGTGTCCAAACTTCTGTCTGTTACTGTATATTTTCAGTGTTTCCACTATATTTCCTATAAAAAAAAAAAATCTGAAGAACAATTTAACCAGAGAATGAACCATTAATATGTTCCAGATACATCAGTAACAGTGTGTTTGTGCATTTTCTCTGAAGCAGTGTTCTTCTGTCTGCAGGTTGCAGATGAATACTTGGCTCCTGATGTTTTGAGCACTATGAAGGAGATGAAGGTGCCGAATTTCAGGCGGGTTCCAAAGATGCCAGTGTACGGGATGGCCCAGCCCACGTCTGAGGTGAGACTGACTGATCGCACCTCGCACTGTGGGTCCATGTACATTATAAATGTCTTAAAGCAAATGCCTCAGTGATTTAGAGTCTCTCTTTCTATTTTTCTCCATCTCTCTCTCTCTCCACCTATAGGCCACTGGAGTGGTGTTGGCATATCTGATGGATGAGAAAAGGAAACATCAGCATGTTCTGTGGGTGAACGTGCAGGAGGAACTGGTTGTGGAGGCTAATGGTCAGATGTTCTCTCCCAGAGAGCCTTCATGTCTGGATCAGTACATCTCCCTTCATAACGCCCAGACGCAGGACATAGAGGTCAGAACTGACTCATTCATTTTTTTGTGAATCAGATTTTTACCACATTCTCCCCTGGTTTATTTGGTTCTTCTAAAATCAACGGTATTAAATAGAGTTTATTTTGCTTTTGTTAGAGTAACTGTCTCTACTGCGGGGTTTGTTCATCATAAAAACCTGGAACAGTCGTGGAATTTAAAAATAGCAATTTCCAGGCCTCAATTACGGTACTTTTTGAAAAATAAAAATACCCAGAAAAATTAGGAAAAGTTATGGATTTTTTTTTCTAAAAATCTTTGTGTTTCAGTTTATGGATGAACAAAATCTGTTTTAAGCTAACAAATACATCAGCTCAGTAATTTAGCTCTGCACATTGGAGCTCTCAGGATCTGACACGCATGTTAAATATTATATATATATAATACTAACTAATAATACTAACATTGTGTGTCAACATTGTATCTGATTCATTTTAGACCTACTATAATCAATTTTAATTAAAGTTTTAGTTGATTTTTGGTTTTATTGTCCATGTGTGCACTTATGTTTCACAAATCTTATGGTCATGAAAATGTATTATTTATGTATTCAGGTTTAAGGTTAGGCTTTAATGAGGTCAGAATTTATTAAAATACCTCATTATCAAAAACAATACATTTTTTACGGATTTCAGCTCATTATTGTTTATTAAAAACTGAAAGGAAATTTATTTAGATATATTTCTGCCCAAAAAAGGTGCTGTTGGTGCATCCTTAATATTTTAAATAAATTAATGACTTAATAAGTTTGATATACGCCCTTAGTTTTTTTTCCCAAAAATCATCACTGTGCCATATGTATAAGTCTTACCAGTCAGGTATTAAGGATTTTATCTCTCTCCTGTACAGTTGCTGTTTTTAGACCTATTTTTTTTACAAAAAAAAAAAGTATTGTTAATTTTTTTTTTTTTTAATTTGGGTATTTTAAAAATATTTCTGGTCTGTAGTGATGGAAATAAACAAAAAAGGTAAATTTACAAAGTACATTTTTGACTGTGGTAAAGCAGTGCTGAAACATTGTTTTTCTGCTTTCTTTACTGCAGCATTTGCACACTTACCCAAAGCACATTCACACTTTCATCATTATAACAAGAAGTACACAAACACAGAACTCTGTAACTATTAAAAGTAGAAGTCTTTTCTTTAGAGAAATTACAGATGAAGCCAGAGAGCTGAGTACTGTTTCCTACACATTCAAAATACTCTTGAAAATTGGAGAAAACTGCTACAGAAAGAATCAAGTCTGGCTGACCCACATGGCAACAAGTTTATCCTTTAGCTCAGCTTGACATCTCAGTTTCAGCAGTGAAGAGAAGAATTTGAGGTCTGACTGGTGAAGTGACAGGTGAAGTGCAGTTGTAAAGTAATTGCTAAAATGGCATTCAGCACTGCCACTGGACAACTAAAAAATAGGGTTGTTTTAAAACTTGACTGGTAGTTACCAAAACATTGGGCTAGATAGACACTACATTTTGAATTTACTAAACTGACATGTTCCACAGTTTACTTCCTGTTAATAGATTAAATACTATAATATCTGAAAACTGAAATCATGTGTGTGTGTGTGCTACAGAGGCTGGAGACGGGTCTGAAGGAGGAGATCCTGAAGGCTCAGAAGTGGTTAGAGGTGACTCTGGAGCAGGAGAAGCAGATGAAGATGTTCAAGAGCTGCCAGACTCTGCAGGAGATCTTTAACCAGCACAAGAGCTCCCACCAGGGGCTGGAGTACCAGCGCGTTCCACTGCCTGAATGCGCTGCCCCTACTGAACAGGTACCGGTTACAGAGCCAGTGATCAACTGTGATCACTGCACACCTGCAGATGTGAGCTATGAGACCTTTATTTCTAAAAAAAAAAGTAGTAGGTGAGCAGAAGTAGGAGATAAAGAGTTTCTAATAAATTGACCATTTAATAGAAGAGCAGGTTAGTTAGGGGTTTTTAAAAAAGTGGCCATTGATTGGAAACATCAGCTAGGTAGGGGTTTCTAATAAAGTGGCTAGTAAGTATTTACAGGCTCAGGCAAGTGCAGAACATATGCTACACTGCCCTCCAGTGGTCAGTAATGCCACTGCTGGATTATTTCATATCATGACTAAAATAAATACGGAATAAACTCGGATTACTGTCATTTTCGCACTGTAAGGCACACTTTAAAAATCTTTTAATTTTGCTTATAATCAAGTGCGCCATACGTATGAATTTTACCAGTAAGGGTGTTAGTAGTATTAAACCCACTCTGCTGATATACAGTGCTGTGCAAAAGTTTTAGACACCTAAGAAAATTACACTAATCCAATTATCTCAGTAATATGATTTTTTTTGCCTGAAAAAAGAACCAACATATGATTTGAACACGTGCAAATAAACATACATACAGTAAAAAAATAACAGGACTTTTTATTTTTTAACTGAGTATGTTATATCCTGTGAGCCAAGCTGAAGGACAAAGTGTAGAGATTCCAGATTTCTCCTGGATGCTCCTCAGCCAGCATATGTATATTATGTTCAGTTCCGTCAGCAGCTCACCTGATTTACCAAATTTACCAATTTACCAAACCAGTTGCTGATATGATGAGAACTAGAAATAACTCTATTAAACTCAGATGAGGAGAGATAAGGAGATGTTGTGCTGTAAAAGCTCTGCTTTTTGTACATTTGCGTTTTGTATTTATTGTAATGCTCAGTGTTTTACTGAGCTAATAACTTACTTGACTGTTAAGAAGCTTTTTCTCTGCTAAAAGGCCCACAGGTGCCTAAATTTGCACAATAGGGTATGTGAGTTTCAGTTTAGTTCTCCAGTACCAAGACTGCAGCAGTATTAGCATTACCCACTAACCACGCTAAGCTCTTTCAACGTTCAGAGGTATTAGCGGACTGCGTGTTTAGCTTGTAAAAACAAGCTACACGGGATGAATCCCTAGCTAATATCGCCCTGGCTTACCAGAACACTCAGGGTTCCTCAGTGTAGCGCTGTCGGGCTAACCGTGGTCTAGCCTTAGTGGAAATCTGCAAATCTAAACTTACTGTAAATAAAGGAAAGCGCTTTACTCAACCCAATAAAAATATTTTCAGCAGAGAAATCTGTGTTAATGAACATCAAGCACTCATTTAACTTTAAAAGAAAATGTTTTTTTTTTTTTTTAAACTTTATTTAGCTTTATAGGTCTCACTGTCCAGTGACGAGATTTGCTGAACAAGTACAAAAACATGGCGAAACCCCTGTTCCTTACTAGTGTCACTTAATGCGTGTTATAGTCCAGTGTGCGTTATGCATGAAAATAGATCAGAAAATAGACGTTCATTGATGATAAGCCTTATAACCCGGTGCACGCATCCACAAATATTTGGTAAGCGAATATTCATATTTATTTATTTAGTGGAATTTCTATAAATATTACAGCAATTCTCATATACAAGTTATGTTTTGTTGCTGCTGCTTTAACCTTGTAGTTATTAGAATTAATAAAATATGGATTGGGAACTAGTGCTGTATTTGTTTTTTTAATAGAGATGTCTTACCCTTTCCATGTGTCTTTTTTTTTTTTTCTTTTCAGGACTTTGACCACATGCTGGAGGCAATGAAGAGTGTATTAGCTGAAGATTCTCGAGCTGCGTTCGTGTTTAACTGTTCGAATGGGAAAGGCAGAAGCACCACCGCCATGACCATAGCAGCTCTAACACTCTGGCATTTTAACGTAGGTCTATTTTCTCTGTGATATTTTCTCTGTTATTGTTCTTTTCTATGACCATAAATATGCAGCTTGTTGGCCCTATGTTCCACCTTGTGCAAGAAGCATCGCGGTTCTCATTGCTGTCTTACAGCCTGTAAAAAGTGTATTGTCACACCTTGTACCCGCCTCATTTAAATAGCAACGGGGCTTGCCATCAGCTGCCAGATCCCTGAGAGAGCACAATTGACCTTGCTTTCTCTGGGTGGGTAAATGCCGCTCTCTCCCCACATCACCCCAAAGGGTAATGTTGATCAGCTCAAGGAGTATGTGAGCTGAAGTATCGGAACCGAGTCGCTGCGTTTTCCTCCGAGTACGCTGTGCTGTGATGCTACTCAGCAGTGCTGCATCAGCAGCAGTTCGAAAAGAGGCAGTGGCTGACTTCACATGTATCAGAGGAGGCATGTGGCCTTGTAAATTGGGAAGAAAATGGAATAAATCCACCAAACTCAGAGCACAGATAGTTAAAGGAATTTATTAAGAGATTTAGTACAGCAAGGCACACTTTTTTAACACAGATAATACTGATTAACACTGGGGATCTTTGTTTTAGAATAACACCTAGATGTACTTACTGTGTGTTTTAATTGAAGATGCTTTAAAATACACAAAGAAAAAAAAAACGGTTCATTATTATGGTATAGAATTAATTTGAACACAGACACATGCACATCTTTATGATGATAAGTAAATTAATGTTTAGATTAATTGTCGAATCATAAGAAATCATTGTTAGATCAATCAGTTAAAAAGGCTCAGTCAGTTATCAGTCCTGTTTATTTAATTTTATATTCTGATGAGCTGTTACTTAAATTAATTTCTTAATAGATTTGATTGTATGCTCTCTGACTCCTCTTAATCACTGATATGGATAAACATGAACTGAAGCACAGGCTCAGTCCAGGCATGAAAATGGTTCAGACTTTTGTTGCTAACTTTCTATGATTAGTAATTGTGTGATGTGTTGTGTGTTGTTTTTTGTGAGAATATTGGAGTTATTAATGAAAGTTGTGTTATTCAGGGATTTCCTGAGTTTGGAGAGGATGAGATCGTCAGTGTTCCTGATGCCAAGTACACAAAGGGGGAGTTCGAGGTAATGATTATTCAGTGTTTAACCACATGTAGGTGTTTTAACTGCTAAAGCTGCACAGATGGGGCTAAACTGCTGTAGACTGAATAGTTGGAGCTAAAATGCTGTAGGCCAAATTGAAAACCTCTGTAATATAATTAAGAGGAAGATGGATGATCACAAGCCACCAACCAAGCTGAACTGCTTGAATTATTGCACCAGGAGTAAAGGCATAAAGATATGAAAAAGCAGTGTGTAAGACTGGTGGAGGAGAACATGCCAAGATGCATGAAAACTGATTAAAAACCAGGGTTATTCCACCAAATATTGGTTTCTGAACTCCTAAAACTTTATGAATATTAACTTGTTTTCTTTGCATTATTTGAGGCCTGAAAGCTCTACATATTTTTTGTTAATTTAGCCATTTCTCATTTTCTGCAAATAAATGCTCTAAATGACAATATTTTTATTTAAAATTTGGGAGAAATGTTGTCTGTAGTTTATAGAATAAAACAACAATGTTCATTTTACTCAAACATATACCTATAAATAACAAAATCAGAGAAACTGATTCAGAAAATGCTGTTTATATGATAAAGTTTACCTCTTGTCTCAGTCCAGATGCTAAAATGGCTCCCAAGCAAAAATCCATATGTCACACTTGGACAGCTGTTGGACACTGTGTCAGTGGAGCACCTGATAGTCAATGAAATGGTTTTAAATGATGTTAATGGGTAAAGTCTCTCTGGTTGAGTAACAGCTGACATAAACAGTCCCAGTTTTGCTCACTGGGTGACGTGAGCTATGACCAGTGTGTGCACTGCCCCAGGGATCCTTCGTGGAACTGACGCAGGTTATTTGGGACGAACCGTTAGACTCACACTTTTAGATACACACATTTACAGTGGTTTGTACACACACTTGCTTAAAGCCTAGTACTGACCTGTGTACTCCAGGATTTAGGCCAGCTGTGATGTATGAGTAACACACTGACCCACTCAACATGTAGCACAATGCTGTTATCGGTATCTGTGTTGGGATTTGACCCAGTAGTAGGTGTGTGTAATAAATTCCAGTCCTTTTAAGGAGTTCTATAAGCAGTGTTTCTTTCTGTGTATAAGATTTAAGGGATAAAGACTAAAACCATGTATAAACATTTAAAGTTTAATTGTATGTAATCATCTATTTATTGAAGCCTCAAGTAAAGATATGCTGCCCCAGGGGCAGCACATGGTCTTAGGGGGGCTGTGCTGGGAAGTTACAGGGACACATTTTGATGTTCATTTAATTTATATCTTTTTTAATTTATAAGAATAGTACCCTATCTGTACACCCCAGGAGAGATTTGCAGCCCTGGGGGAAGCATGTGTCCTGGGTAGGTTGAACCCTTTGAACCCCAACCTAATTTGGTGTGTTTTTTCTCCGTTTTTGTCAGTTCCTCTTTCACTTGCTATTATAACACAGTTTTGTTAGGAGAGCCACATGTTATTAATTTTAACTTTATACCAGAAGACATTGAGCTGCTCAAAAATATAATCATTTGTCATTTGAGATGTTAAAATCTACCAGATATTGTAAGTCTTCATGGATCTTGATGTTTTGATTAAAATTTTACCAAGCGCTTGTTTTTTTTATGTATTTGTGAATGAACAGACTTTAAATCAATTCACACACGAGTTTTCTTTTCAGTAATAGTTAGATTAGAGTGTTTATTAGTTGAAAGTATAAGGTATTTTGATGGTAGTTCATTACATGGTTTGTTACTGTGACAGAATACATAAGCAGCACCAATCGGATTTTTTTTTTTAATATTCCCACCTTTAGATTTCTCAAAAACACTTGAGTTCAGCATGAGGTCAGTGCTGTTTTTTGAAACAATAGGGTTATCTGTTTGTCACAGTGTATGAATCATGTTGGCGCGTTCACGCATTCCTGAGTAATTAAGCTCTATAAACAATGCACGATTTTTGACACAATTTGCGTCAGTGGGGTTCTAAGGGTTAAATTAATCTATTTCACATAGAAATGCATTTATTTATTTATTTAATGGGAACCCAATCAGAGATCTGCTGTTCTTTTGGCAGTGGCAGCAGTGGCATTCATTCAACTGTAAAACCTAAAATAAAATCTGATTTAATGTTAGCTAGCATCACTAATCTCAACTTCCTGTATTCATCATTTTTTTAATTTAAAAGACTATTAAAAGAATTGTAATTTTCTTATATATGAAGAAATCATCACAAAACTGATAGACACACAGTGTGTGTCTGTCCAAATAGTGCATTTTGCTGAGTGGGGTAAGTAAAGTGTTTAGATGCAGACTAACAAAGAGTTTACTGTGGATCTGAAGATCTCGTAAAATGTTCTCTCTCGCTCTCACTCTCGCTCTCTAGGTGGTGATGAAGCTGGTCAGGATCCTCCCAGATGGTCACAGGATGAAGAAAGAGGTGGACATGGCTCTGGACTCTGTCAGTGAAACCATGACGCCAATGCATTACCACCTCAGAGAGATCATCATCAGCACCTACAGACAGGTAGAGGGCGCTGTAGCACACCTCACTCCACCCACACTACACTTTGTATGGATAATATACACATTCCACACAACATTAGTCAGAAAACTGCATTGAAAGCGGCTGCATTTAAGGTGGGAAAGGAAAACTCAATAAACGTGAGTTAGATAAATGCATGGATTTTAGTCAATATGAGAAAAGTGTTCAAGAATCAGTAAGAAACTTAAAGTTAAAAGCAGCTGGTTTCATTTTAAGGGATATAGAAAGGATGTTTACAAAGTAAACTGAACTTTCCATGATGGGTGTGAGAACATCACCACTCACTCAGTCCATACAGTCCCATGAATTAAGCTGTAAGTCAAAACAGCCGTGTTCAATTTAATAATTGGTTGTGGGGTTGTGACTTCAGCTGCAGCTCTGCTGTTCTCCTGCAGGTGGTGACACTGTTTCTCTTTATAAAGTGTGTGTGTGTGTGTGTGTGAGTGAGACAGGGGTACAGTAGGTTTGGCAAGACAGAGCACCATTCAGTAATAAGTGGGGAAGGGAAGAGCACACACACACACACACACACACTTACTGTATCAAGTGCACACGTAAATCCGTGACCAGTAACCAATGACGTCAGAGACCTGAACCACAAACACACACACACACACACTTTCTCTCTCACTCTCTCTTTCACCATCTCAAATGACACATACATATGGTAGTCATTAATTAGTTGAATTAATTTTAATTAGCTTTGCTGTGAATGTATTGTTAGAGAGATATAAATGCCATTTTAGTTTTAACACACACCTTTTCCCTGCAGGCAGTGTTAATGCAAGGTAATTAATAATTAAAATGTCAAAATAATAATAATTTAAATAATAATAACCATTTCACACCTGTAAAATGTACCTCCACTCTCAGTCATACAAATTGCAGTTTAGTGACTACGCAGACTAAGGATCTTAACTACATCCTGTAATTATCACCCATGTGAGCGGACTCTCCCTTTGCTTCGCCCTGATTGGTTTGTGGAAGGCCATTTGTTGAACAACAGCATGGTGTTGTGCTGAATTCTGCCCCCCTGCCTGCTTATAATTAAGGGTTAATCTACAGTAACAGTAGATACAGCATAAACAGTTATTTGTACTTCGGCACAACGCTGCTTCTTTTTCTTCTTCAATTGTTTAATTGAGGACAATAGCTTGTCTCAACTCCCTGTAATTGGTCTGTACCATCTAAAAAGGTGCTTTCACACTGCAAATAAAACAGATCATGGTTCAGAATGAAATACTACCAAGTTTAGCTTGTCTAACTACACTAATCTCATTGGACCTTTTACTCTAATTTGCCGAAAAAACTGCAAAAAGCTAAGAACTTCATACAGAGTGTCTGTTCATGTGGTGTTTTGTGCTGTCGGTCACATGTTCAATAATGGTATGATTTGACTAGCCAGTTGACTGACAACTCGACTACAGCTCAGCTCCTTCATGTAATGCAGACACTCTTTTGCAGACAAGGCTGTCAGTCATTACATTCCTAGGTTTAACTCAAACAATTCTTATGATATAGCAGACTATACTATACTAATGTTTAAAAAGGGGCACTAAACACCATAATTTTGTTGACTACACCCTCAGCTAAAATTTGTAAAAGGCTAAAAATGGGAGGGGTAGATTGGGAGGGTCATTGGGTGATGTATGGGTTTAGAGGCAAGGCAGGAGGGAGAGCTGATTGGCTGAGCTGCAGCAGCAGCAGTGTGCCTCTGATAGCTGCCAGACCCAGATGGTTGCACGTCAGCAGGGGGTGTTATTATTGATTGATTGATTGATCTGCATATTGTGATGTGTCTGCGTACCAAAGTACATATACTTCATCCACGCCTATAGCATAGTTAAACCTGAGAGGGCGCTGCCGAGACAGAAATTACCCAAATAAAAGCATTTTTTTTACAGTTTAGGAAATATTTATAATTATTTTAAGCTGGACTGTTATTACTTCAAAAGAACAAATTTCAGATATTAATGAAAAAAAATATGGTTTAGGGTTTAGTGGCTCTTCAACACAGGGAAAAGAACTGTTGGAATTGGTCACTGGAGATAGAAAGACATGGGCAGGGCTGATTTGTCACTGAAATATGTAGGATGCATGGAGCTACACATCATACTGCAGCAAGCAAGCAAAGGCACTAGACTTCTGGTGAACCATGGTGACTTCTCTTTTTAGAATTGATCCTCTGTGTGTGTTTTTCTACAGTCATTTTGCAGAAATGATTCAGTCCCACACTGAGAAATATATTAGTCTGGTTAGTGACTAAAGGCACCTCAGAGTGTTGCATAAGATTTATATAATTGTTTTTCTGGTTTGAGAGCTCTCACTGAGGTCGTTGACTCTGAAGATGATTGACTGACCAAACGAAAGAGGTCAGCTTATTTACTCACAGAGTGGCTGCTTACGTCAGTTCTTCTATTTATTTATTTTATCCCTCCTTCAAAAACGCGTTATAGCATTACCATTCCCTGAGTCCCTTTATTCCCTTTATTAGAAACATCTCCGCCCCTTGTGCGTCCACTTACTGGTGGCCACTTTATTAGAAACACCCTACCTAATGTGTTATTCCACTGACTGGCCACTTTATTAGAAACACCCTTCATAATGTGCACTTGCATTCACTGGCCACTTTATTACAAACATCTTCCTATCTTGTGCTTCCACTCACTGCTGGCCACTTTATTAGAAACACCCTATATAATGTGTGCTTTTATTCACTGGTGACCGCTTTATTAGAAACTCCTTATCTAATGTGTGCTGCCACCTACTGGTTTGCCACTTTATTAGAAACACCCTTTATAATATGCACTTCCACTCACTGGCCACTTTATTAGAAATACCTCATCACCTTGTGCTTCCACTAACTGGTGGCCACTTTATTAGAAACACCCTATGTAATGTGTTCTTCTACTCACTTGCCACTTCGTTAGAAACACCTTCCAACCTTGTGCTTCCACTCACTAGTGGCCACTTTATTAGAAATACCCTATATAACGTGTGCTTCCACTCACTGGAGGCCACTTTATTAGAAACGCCTACCTTGTGCTTCCACTCACTGCTAGCCACTTTAATAGAAACGCCTACCTTGTGCTTTTGCCTGTAAATATTTTCCATATTTCAGCAGATGCTGGTTCTCGATCTCTCAGAGGAACTGTGTTCTCAATGCTGCCGTTCTTTCTGACCAAACAAAGCACATACCGTCCTCACCGAGATCGCTGAGGTTCCACAACAGTTGGACAGTGCAGACGGGAGGGACATTATTGAGCTGTAAAAGACAAGCTGTGTTTTTCTCTTTAACCTGAGCGTGGTATGACTTTAGAGTTGGAGTTTTATAATGGAGGAGGGGGCAGTGTTGTGAATCCTCCGTGTGTCCTAAAGAAATAAGGTGTAACTGTACAGCTGGGACAGTGATGAGGGATAAATTCTTTCCTTAGACAAAGAAGGTCCCAGAGGGTCAAAGTTGGCATATATGGATGTTTGATTTTGGCTCTAAATGTCTAGGCACTGTAATATAAATACTAATAACACTTAAAATTTAGGTATTGTGATATTATACTCTGAGGGTGGTGGAGCTACAGTCTCTCATTGTGTTGACTACCATATTTTTCGCACTGTAAGGTGCCACTGGATTATAAGGCGCACTATCAATGTCTATTTTCTGATCTATTTTCATAAGCATTTTAAGTGGCGCTTATTAGGATCAGGGGTGTCACCATGTTTCCCTTCTAATTTAGTAGGTCTTGCCACTGGCTAAGTTAAGTAAACAAAACAGTAATGGTAAATTGGTAATTCTAAAAAAAAAAAAAAAAAAAAACATTTTTGTACGAATCAGACAAGTCAAACAAGCGCTTGATGTAAGTCTACACTGCGCTTTCGTTTATTTACAGTAAGCTGTAAATAAGGCTGGAGCATTAGTTTTAGCAGCTAACTGCTAATCAAGCCTAACTGCCGCTCGACAGCGCTACACTGAAGAACCCTGACTGTTCCGGTAAACTAGGACGATATTAGAAAGCAGTTTGTCACATGTAACTTATTTTAACATGGTAAACGCGCATGCTACCGGCCGATGTTACTCACCTCTAAATGGTTAGCACGGTTAATGCTAATGCTGCTCCAGCAGTGTTAGCCGGAGTTAGCAGCAGGCCACAAATACTCACCTTTGAACGGACGAATGGCTAGCGTTTCGCGGGTAATGCTAATGCTGTTTTTTTGCAGTTTTTTGGGATGATGTGAGCCTAAAATGTCCAGTGTGACTTACAGTAATTAGTTGTTAGCCACACAACTAACGTTAGTGGCCTGGACTGTCTAGCTGAGTTCCAGTACTGTAATTTGATGAAAATGTAAATAGTTTGGTTATAAAATCCTTTAAATCAGCTTTTACTGTTGGGACATTACTGGACAAACAGGAAATGTACTCTGGTACTTTAGGATTCAATGTAAACTCAATAAAGGCAGTCTGAGATGCTTGTTGTGGGAGAAGTGGAGGGGCTACCAAGGTCTCTACTGCACAGACTCTGGTGGCAAATGGTGTTAAATTTTTTTGGACAGTCATTGATAACTTTGAAGTTTGGTAATATAAGTTTGGTGTCTCTTGTATCTTGTACACTTTTTCATGCCAGACTCTCTCTATACATTTCCATAGTCCCAATATAAAGGCAGACTAAATATACTGTGAAAAATGTGCATCCATTCAAAAACCCAGACAGGGTGCACGCACTTTCTCACAGCACTGTAAACGGTCAGCCGTTCTAAGTAGGATGTATTTACATATTTCTGAGAAAGCTGGGGCCACGCCCCCTGAAAGCGTGCACTGCAGGCGCCCGGTCAGCCGTACGGAGAGGCTCTCCTGGTTTGGACGGCACAGTGGAAAAATATTTGCAGAAAGGAGAGCCGTTTGAAAGCAAAGGTAACCGACGTCACAGCGAGGGGGCCAAGGGGCCCGAAAACCACAAAAAGCATCTGCCAGAAAGCCAGTATGGAGCCAGGGTGGTGCGTGTGGGGGCGGGGGCAGGCTGTGGAGGGGGGCTGCTGATCTCCAGACTCTCCAACTCAAGGTCTCCACAAATCCACCCAAACAAACCCACAGCCACTGGGGGAGGGGAGAGAACTTCCAAACCCAGGACATTACTGGGATACTTCTACTGGTGGTGTTGGGGTTTAGGCTCTCTGTATCTAGTTTTAGGACTAATTGTATAGGAATAATTACATTATCTTATTATTATATATGTGGACATCACCTTAATCATATTTGCTGACCCCAATATTACCCATTGTGTGTATCTTTACGTGTGAGGAGAGCTTATGAACATCAATTATTATTTACATTTTATTTATGATTATTTTAATTAAACTAATATTTTTAAAAATAAAATCCAATATATATGGCTAGAAAAGTACATTTGCCAAACGAAATACAAATATTGGTTTTGCTGCTAAATAGAAGGAACGATAAATTAATAAAAAAGCTATACAAATGAGTGGGGGTTTGTATAGCTGTGTGTTAGTTGTAGGAAGAACATGCCCTGAAGAAGTACATGCAGTTCGGTGGAATTATGCAAAAAATAATGTAAGTGAACAGAAGAAAAAAGGGATGAAAGAACGACAAATAGATGAGTAAGGGTTGGTATGCCTGAGGATTACAACTTAATGCAATATATATATACAGCTCTGGAAAAAATTAAGAGACCACTTCAGTTTCTGAATCAGTTTCTCTGATTTTGCTATTTATAGGTATATGTATATGTAAAATAAACATTGATGTTTTATTCTATAAACTACAGACATTTCTCCCAAATTCCAAATAAAAATATTGTAATTTAGAGCATTTATTTGCAGAAAATGAGAAATGAATGAAATGACAACAAAGATACAGAGCTTTCAAACCTCAAATAATGCAAAGAAAACAAGTTCATATTCGTACATATGTAGAGTTCGGAAATCAGTATTAGTCTTACACACTGCTTTTGGATAAGTTAATGCCACTCCTGGTGTAAAATTTGAAGCAGTTCAGCTTGCTTTGATGGCTTGTAATCATCCATTTTCCTCTTGATTATATTTCACAGGTTTTCAATTTGGTAAAATCATCATTTTTAAGTGATCCCTTGTTTTAAATGTGAATCTGTAAGTTTTTTTGTACTAAATAGGCAAATTACAGCTTCCTGACCTTCAGCCCTTAGCATTGACCAACCGTGGGCATCATTAATTAGCTCTGATGGGGGCAGGGGGGGGTGTTGTGACTGAGATTAGTGGGGTTATTTAGCTGTTGTGCACCTCAGGCTAAGGAAATTCCCATTAATGCAGGTTTACATCTGCAGGTCACTAATGGAGGTGTGGGTGAGCTCTGATGGACAGTTATGGAGGCACCGTGGGGAGTTTTGGCCATGTGCAGAAGACTGCTCAGGGGGACGTCCAGTCATCTGTGTGTGCACCATTCTCTGGCGTCCGCTGGGAGTTTTTTAGACTGACTTTATTTAATTCATGCATTGGTTGTTTGCAGGATTGACTCCATGCATGAAGGCAGAGCTAGCCAAATCATGTCCGAGCTGTCAGCGGGAAAACCGGGGAGTTCATTAACCTGCACAGCCAGACACTATTAGCTGTGTAAACTCTGTAAGATCTGAGCTGTTTGATAAAGACTTGATGTTTTATGCTGTATCTGATCAGAGTTGCCAGGTTATGTAGGACATGAGAGAGGCACAGGGTAATGTGGGGTATGATGGATGTGTTCTGTAAGTAAACAAGTTCCAGGCTTGTAAACAAGAACATGCTTTTGGGCCTATTCCCAAAGCAATATCATCTGCCAATATTCACAGCGTTCGTACAAATATTTCAGAACATTTTCTACCATAAGAATGTGTTTTTATGGTAGGCTTGTTTGACTCCTATTTCTGGGCGCTCGCTTAGTCATGTAGTATGAAATGCTGAAAGATGCCAATCCGTCACAAAGTGATCACCTAAAATTCATAGACACAAGGCAGACATCTAGCAGGTTTAATTTCTAAACCAGTCAGCAACTGTGAGTCAAGAGCAATGTCTACCTACAGCCAATAGGAATACTTAGAGAAAGAACAATTAAAAAAATTGTGTAATTTGTAACCATGTGTCCTTGATCTGTCACGTAGTTTAAAAGCCACAAACAGCTAAAAGAATCTAGATTACAGCACAACCAATCATGTAGTAGTGTGCATAACCAAGCATAACTAATTTCACATGGTCTAAGGCTACAGTCACATTATCAGGCTGAAGTGACTTAAATCTGATTTTTTTGCTCAATGAGGCACAGATCTGATTTTTTCGTGGCTGTGCCTATGTGATTTTTTTCAAATCAGATTTGAGCCACTTCCATATGTGGTCCTAAATTGGATACGTATCCGATTCATGGACATGCAACATGAATGTGAATGATCAAATTATGCATATATTCCCTTTTCGCATGCGCTACGTGCATGGCTTGCAGATTCGTTCACATTGCAAACAGATACAGTTTACTTACATTTGTGAATGTGAACTGTCAAGATCTGAGCAAATCGGGCAATGTGGCTTGTAATGTAAATATAGTCTAAACTGATCTTTAATGATAAAGGTGAGTAGAAGAATGGTCATCCAGGAGTAAACATTCCCTATACTTATAAGCTAACCGGTTTACCAGCTTTTGACCAGGATAGGGTATTGCATTTTGCTTTGGTCATCTGGTCATCCAGCTGGTCTTTGTGGTTACAATGGTCAACCAGCTTGAAGAACCTATTCTTTGTTTCCAACCGAAAACAAATTTTCCGGGTTCTAGGACCTTGTTTTTTGTTGGTGAAAATGAGCCGAAATATAAAAAATTAGGTGCCCAGACCAGGTTGGTAAAAGGGCCAAGTAAAAGCTAGCTAGTACAGATTCTAAACATGGTGGAGTTAGTTTCACACGCTGCTACTGTAAATAAGATTCCCAAGTAAAACAAACAGATCTAGCAGGTGTATTTTTAATGTATAGCAATTAGTTAAACCCTTTTGTTGACATACAGAGACAATTTAAGAAGTTTTGAATTCTGATCACAAGAACCCCTAGACTTTTTAGATCATTTTATCCCTATATTTCTATGTGTAATGTTCTATGTGACCTCAATACTGTGTGTAATAAAAACACATTCAATTATGTGTTCATTTACGTGTTTGTTACACCAATTAAGCCCTGAAGAAAAGGTTTCATACTTCAAAAAGAATAACATGTGTCCTTTAAAACCTTAAATCGGGTCAGTTTGACACACATCATTCAAAACACACTTTCAGTTGTGTCCAAGCCTGCTAATGAAGATGTGTGAAGATAGATCAGAAGTATTAATTTATATTTTGACGAGTTCAGTTGTGCTCTAAATCCTACATGCATTGTTTAAAAAGCTGTCAATTAAAATGTGCCACCCACCTCACACCCCCGACCTAATTACAGATGTAATTACATGCTGCTCACTTAACATCGATCAGAAAGTGCCAGAGCAGGCTGACCGTTATTGACCTTGTCTTTATTGAACCTTTAATTCCACTGTCTGCGTGTTTATGATTTTACCACTGAGGAGAATTTTCATTAAGTTTAATCCTGAAAATGCTGTACACTAAAGCATGCAGCTGGAATTCAGATGCTATAAAGACTGTAATATAAATTATATTTGATATTTTTTTCCTTTGATATGTGTTTTCAGGTATTTTAAATCATTATTATTGAGTGATCTTTCCAAATTTGTTTTATATTTTTATTGAGGAGATATAGCCAAATAGCCAAAATATATATAATTATATAAAAATATAAAATAAAAAAAATAGCTATTTTAAGTCAGCAATGTTAGCCAGTTTTAGCTATTTTCATTTAGCAAAGTTAGATATTTTTGGTCAGCAGAGATAACCAGTGTTGGCTATTTTTACCTAGCAAAGTAGCTATTATTACTTAGCAGAGTTAGCTATGTTTAGTCAGCAGAGTTAGCAGGTGTTGTTTTTTTTTTCAACTATTTTCTGTTAGCAGAGATAGCTACTTTTTAGTCAGCGTTTATAGCCAGTATTAGTTATTTTCTTTAAGCAGCGTTAGCTACTTTTTAGTCAGCAGATATAGCCAGTATTAGTTATTTTCTGTTAGCAGCATTAGCTACTTTTTAAGCAGCAGATATTGCCAGTATTAGTTATTTTCTGTTAGCAGCATTAGCTTCTTTTTAATCAGCAGATATAGCCAGTATTAGCTATTTTCTTATAGCAGAGTTAGCTACTTTTTTGTCAGCACAATTAGCCAGTATTAGTTCTTTTCTGTTAGCAACGTTAGCTACTTCTTTGTCAGCACATATAGCCAGTATTAGTTTTTTTTCTGTTAACAACGTTAGCTGCTGTTTAGTTAGCAGATATAGCCAGTATTAGTTTTTATCTGTTAGCAGTCTTAGCCACCTTTTAGTCAGCAGATATAGCTAGTGTTAGCTTTTTTCAGGTAGCCATAATAAGCTATTTTCAGTTATTTTATTCAGTAGTGCTTACCAGTTTGGTCATTTTATCTAGCCAGTGTTAGCTATTTCTAGCAGAGTTAGCAGTTTAAGTCGGCAGATATAGGCAGTGTGGGTAATTTTTACTTAACTATTGTTAGCTATTTTAAGTTAGCAATGTTAGCAATTATTAGTCAACAAAGTTAGCCCGTGTTGGCTATTTTCAATATGCAGTGTTGGCTACTTTTTAGTCAGCAGAATTAGCCAGTATTAGTTATTTTCTGTTTGCAGAGTTAGCTACTTTTTAGTTAGCAGATATAGCCAGTGTTGGCTTTTTTCAGGTAGCCAGAATAAGCAATTTTTAATAATTTAATTCAGTAGTGCATGCCAGTTTTGACATTTTTGCTAGCCAGTGTTAGCTGTTTCTAGCAGATTTAGCAGTTTAAGTGAGCAGATATAGGCAATGTGGGTTATTTTTATTTAACCAGTGTTAGCTATTTTAAGTTAGCAATGTTGGCAATTATTAGTCAACAAAGTTAGCACGTGTTGGCTATTTTCAATATGCAGTGTTGGCTACTTTGATCAGCAGATATAGCTAGTGTTGGTAATTTTCTGTTCGCAAGTATTGGTTATGTATTGTTAGCTAGTATTAACTATTTTTAGTCAGCAGATATAGCCAGTGTTGCCCATTTTGTATAAGCCCGTGTCAGCTTTTTTTCAGTTAGCAGGTTTAGAATTTTTTTTAGTAGCACAGTTAGTTACTGTAGATTTATTTTCATTTAGCCATTTTCAGCACTTTTATGTTTCATTGTACAATAAATGTATACTATTCGATTTTAAATTTAATCTTTAGCATTTTATTTTTTATTCAAAGTGTAGGCTCGGCTACATTTGTAAATAAGAGTCTCTTATTCTCTTATTTTTCATTCTGTTGATCTAAAACCACAATTAGAACATGTCTTTAAATGGAGCTTTAAATGGAGAAATAAACACACAGGAACACCAGAGATGTATTACTTCAATAAATATTTTCCGTTAGTTTAATATTTACATTTTTTATGTGCTGAATCGTTATTCGTTACAATTATAAAAATGTTTGGAATCATTCACTCTGAAATCTTTTTTACTGTTTTCTGTTATAACTACACTAATAACACAGTACTATTCTTTTACTTTCAGTACTTGAGTAGTACATTTTACAGTAAACTACTTGCAATACTTAAGTACAAAAAAATGTTGAATATTTTAGTACTTCTACTTGAGTGTGGGGCACGCTTGTTCACACACACATGCACTAATCACTTCAGAACCCGTTCAGTCAGGATCAGCCCTGCAGTGACAGCAGCTCTTCTTAATACTGACATTACATACATTATGCACACCCACAGTGCACACATTTCAGCACATCACATTCACTTCGTATGTGCATAATCAGACTGCTCACACTCCCACACACACGTTACACTCTCACATGACGGCCAACTCATATGCAGCATACATGCAGAAATTTGCACGCCCCTGTGACATCTGTTGTTGATAATATAAGTGCAAGTGACTTCTCCACTACAGACACACAATTACTGCTTATTAACACAATTTAACATGTATAGCCTCCTAGCCCACACCTGGCATTACATATGGTGCCGATAGGTTCATGTTTATGTATCTGCTCCAGAGACTCATCAGGCAATACTTCTCTAAAGTGAATAGACAAGCTGTATGTGTGCATTTGCACATCTGTGTCAGCGATGAGTGTCATTTAAAGCTGAATGTGTCCATTAGAAGGGGTGTCCACAAATATTTGTATGTCCACTGATTTGAGCTCTTTTGATAAGCACTTAGCCATTTGCAGTTAGCAGAGTTTGCTGATGGTGGCTATTTTTAATTAGCAGAATTAGCTCATTTCAGCTATCAGGGTTGGTTAATGTTGACTGTTTTCAGTTAGCTGAGTTTGCTTATTCAGTGATCTCTAATGCTAATCCAATGCGTGCTAATTCGATTAGTGTTTCCTGATTTTAGCTATGTTCAGTTGGCAGAATCAGCTCTTTTAACTTAGTAAATGTTAGATTTTTGCAGTAAGTAGAGTTTCCTTACAGCTAATTTCTGTTAGCAGAATTGGCCAGTAGGTTTGGGTGTATCTTTGCAGAGAATCATATTCTATTGGCTGTGTGTGTGTGTGTGTGTAATCAGTAATCAGTCTGAACTCCTTCCAGATGATTGTGCTCAGCGTTCTGGTGGTTTTGGATGTTTTGGATGGAATTACAGTAATCATTTAACATTTAGAATGCAGCTACTGAGCACGAGCACACACACACACACACGGTGGTGCCTGACTCCTTGCGTGCGTCACATTTGTATCTGTGGCTGGAAAATACGGAGTGGAGGCAGCCTGCTAAAGTCATTACCGAATCCGTCTTCATCTTATTCTAACACACACACACACAGAGCCCCTATAAAGCAGCGTTAGAGGAGGGGTCTGGATCTCCATCTTTGTTCCAGATGATGCAGTAATGTGCTTCTGCTGCTGCTTGGCTGTTCTGAGGGCTTTGGCTGGTTCTGGAAGATCTGGCCATCTAACCTACCGTAACTGTGTGTGTGTGTGTGTGTGTGTGTGTGTGTGTGTGTGTGTGTGTGTGTGTGTGTGTGTGTGTGTGCGCGCTGTCTCCAGTAGCAGGTCCAGTGTGTGACCACTGGGTTCATCCATTCATATGACCAAAAGCTTGTAGACACCTGCTTCTAGACTACACTACATGATTTTTGTGTTTCCAACATTTTCAACTACCACTGTTTTGAGCTGAAGTTTGCTTTTTTTTTGTTACGCAGTGCCTCCGTCCACATGGTTGGACACGTGCTTGTAAACGCATTTGTCGAAATCTGTGCATCTTAGTCCAGCACAGTTTTGCACAGATATTTCCAGTTACAACTGAACTCACGCTTCTAATCCCAGAAGAAAATCCTCTCATTTACCTTTTAAAAAGCCATTTAAATGCCTGATTAAAAGGCAGATTAATGTTTTGCGGTTTTCCGTGGGTTTTGAGTGCTCAGCGCTGACTCAGCTCTTGATTGGTCCAGACGTGAGACAGCGTGTGGGTAGGGGCGGGGCCGGTGACGTCATAGGCTCTGCATTGTTTAATATTGGGATATATATACAGTCGAAAAAAATTACTTTTGCAATGTAAGTTTTTTTTCTAATATCGTTCTCACCCAAAGGCTGCAGCAACAGTACACCCCTCACATTTTTGTAAATATTTTGTGTGGCCGCCATTATTTTCCAGCATTTTCCACCTTAATTCTCTGCACAAGTCGCCACTGGAATCCTCTTCCACTCTTGTATGATGACATTATGGAGCTGGTTGATGTTAGAGACCTTCTGTTTGAGGATGCCCCACAGATGCTCAATAGAGTTTAGGATTAGAAACATACTTGGCCAGTCCATCACCTTTATCTTCAGCTTCCTAGGCAAAGTGGAATCTGTGCACTCAGTGGACGGACCTACCTCATCTCTATTTATACCAGATAAGTTGCTTGGAGTGTTGCCATTTTAACTACGGTCCATAGAGCTGCTAAGTAAGGCAGATGGGTCATGTCAGGCTTTAACCCTTAAACAGATATGCTAAGAAGTAAACACCTGTATGCCAAATGCATAGGACAACAGTATGTATCAGCAGTATGTATTGATCATGAAGAATTTTCTTAGTGGATAGCTTGGAAACACTCATGCCTGCTGTTGTAAGTTAGTAAGTAAGGTAATATCTTGTGAGTGAGGTTGAACACTGGCCAGTGTGCTCATGGCAAAGCGATGGGTATTATAGGAGTTGAAGCGAACCCTGATAGTGGGTTCCAGATGGATGGGACATTTAACCACATTGGTACTGGAAATACATAATAGAAGGACAGAAGGACAGTGCAGTGGGTGGTAATGATTGTGATCGGTGGTATCTGGCTAGAGTTGATCTCTCTTTCAATGCAGGAGATCCTTTATGGGTATTCCACAGATCAGATCAGTGCGTTCTTTAGCTTTCATACAACTTCCATAGTAAGAGTCCAGGAACACAAAATGTTTAGTGGATCCAAGAGGATGTAATCAGCATTTTGCGTTTAATTCAATGAGGGGAATAAGGTCAAACTGCAGAAGATTGGTTTTGCCAAGTTTTTATTACAGCAGTTTGATTGTGGGGTAAAAAGGTTTGCAATTCGGTCACAATGCCCATTGAAGGGTTGAAGCTTCAATCTTGCCATCTCATGCCCAAAGCCATTAGACTCCAACAAACACAACACCACTACTCCACAGCTAGGTGCTTCTAGCCCACACTCGGTATTCACTATAGGTAGTGATAATAGGGTCATGTGGCGCTCACGGCTCTTACAGAGTTTCCCCTTCTGTTGGTCAGTGCTTTTCTGTGGAGGTTATATCAGCTGTGAACTCCGGTGTCTCTGTGATGGGATCACCTTATAGCTGCTGAACTCGTTCATTATTAGGTCCAGGCACCTCTGGGTAGTTAATGTTCAGTACTGTTCAGTGGGAGATTTCCCAATTACTGTTGGAGACGGTGTGGAGGTGTTGGTCAGAGGAATGCAGCGTATCTGAAGGTTCTCTGAGGTGCTGGAGTTACTGTTGACCCCCAGCATGGTTGTGCAGTGGCTCGAGAGTCTCGTTATGATCGGATTCAGCCTGCGTTCAGTTATTTTCTGCTTTAATGAGGATGGAGATAGAGATGTTTCCACTCCCCACAGGTGAGGAGACAGAGTAGTAACGAGGAGTGTATTCCTGCAGCAGTGCAGCAAATTCCACAATTATCCATGATGACCTTTGACCTTTTATTCCTGCATTTACGGCAATTTTTATCTCTCCATTCTTCTATCTCTGCAGTGTAAACCAGCATATTAGGTGTTGCGAACACTGGTGTACTGGTCAAACAGTAGTTTGTGTACAATATATTATATGATAAGTATAATAAAAATTTATTTCTGTCTCACTCACCCCTCCCTCTCTCTCTCTCCCTCTCTCCCTCTCTCCCCCCCTCTCTCTCTCTCTCTCTCTCTCTCACTTTACCTCTGTTCTGCATGGCTGGTCTTTAGATGGTGTGTGTGTGTGTTTTGTGTGTGTCTGGTCACCTGTCTGACTCAGTCTGAGTATGTGCTGTTTACTCTGATCACTCCAGCCTGTACTGAAAAATTTATTTCTGTCTCACTCACCCCTCCTCTCTCTCTCTCTCTCTCTCTCTCTCTCTCTCTCTCTCTCTCTCTCACACACTCACACACACACACACACACACACACACACACACACACACACACACACATATACTGCTTCTGGGGAAATTAGGTTATGGCACAGACTGTGGGTGGGGGGTTGGTTTGGGGAACAGACAGGTAGAGAGATTTGATTGGTACGAGGTGTGATGGAGGTGTGTGTGTGTGAATGCAGTTTGGATGTTGTACTATGTTCAATGTGGATGGAAAGAGTTAGAAAGTGTTTGCCTCCTTGGAACAAACATAGGAGTGTGTGTGTTCATTGAGTTTCCACAAAGTTGAGTTTAGTGTTTTATTCAGCACTTCATATTTGAATTCCTTGTTCCACTTTAAATATAGCAGCGTTTGCAACGTGTAGTAGTTTTTTAAAGGTGGAACAGAACATTCTAACAAGAATCTGGTCAAAATTAGTTTTGAAAATGAGTTTCCACCCTAAATTTAAATGCTGTTGTGTAGTCATTTAAGGTGGAACAAAAATCATACAAGAAGCTCAAGAAGTTCCATGTTGAATAGTGCACGGTTCCAATTTCACTTAAGGTGGGACAAAACATTTAACTAAGAACCTGGAACAAATGTATGTTCTATGTTTAAATTGTGCAAAAGTTACATGCATCCAAACAAAATTCAAACAAGAAACTGACAAATGTTTTATGGTAACTGTGTGCAATTTACTTATTAATGTTGCACCATTTAAGGTGGAATGGAAATGGTTTTCTTATTCACCAGCAGATATGATTGTTCAGTTTCATAATGGTACAGCAGTTAAGGTGGAATGGAGATTTCAACAAAAAGATAGCCAGGTTTCTATCCCATATTATATGATTATTGTTATGCCTTTTAAATGCTTCTGTTGATTATTTTAAGGTAGAAGAGAGAATTGTGTGGTTCACTTGGGAACTGTTTAAATGTAACTGATACTCAATTTTAAGGTGGAACCAAATACCTGCTCATGATTCTGGTACATTGCCTATGTCACCTAAATGGTACGTTCTGTGCATTTACAGTATAACAGGGAATGTAACTGTTCAGTTTGCAGCAGTTAAGGTGGGATGGAAAATTAATAATGAGCAAATGTCACCTTCTTCAGTGAGACGTGCAGGGCAGCTGGGAGAGAGAATACTGCTCATTCTTGTGTGTGTGTGTGTGTGTGTGTGTGTTTGTGTGTTTGTGTGTGTGTGTGTGTGTGTGTGTGTGTGTGTGTGTGTGTGTGTGTGTGTGTGTGTGTGTGTGTGTGTGTGTGATTTTAATCTCCTGTTGGTTGGTTCAGTCTGTATTAGAGGTGTGGAGTGTGTGGTCATGGTTCTCTGAGTGTGTGTATAACAGGTGGTTCAGCTTTCACACATGGTCTCCACACATTGGCACCATGAAGATCCAGACTGTGTGTGTGTGTGTGTGTGTGTCTGAAAGAAGGAAAGAGAGAGAGACTGAGGCAGTGTGTGTGTTTTAAATTTAAGTGGTCGTAGACCCCCGGGAGTACAAGGCCTTCAGGGTGATCAGGACACACACACACACAGTAATTCTTTGTGTTCTTAATCACTTCCATAAGTAAACAGAATTCATATTTATTTACACTCTTACAATGGATAATGAAGATCTGATAGCATTAATATCCAGAATTAAGTGGCAATACATTTAGAATGAGAATGAATCTCTAATAACAATGTCCAGATTTGAGCTCTGTTAGCAAATTAATATCCAGTCTGGAGTTATTTATGTTTTATTATCAGTTTCTTAATACAGCTTGTGTGAGTTGCAGCAGTTTTCAGTTCTGCTGAGATGTGCATGTCTCAACACAGTAATAAATGTTTAATTGTACATGATTTTGCACATTGAGCATTGTACAGTGATGAGTTTATAAGAATGACTATACTTTTGTAAAGTTTCCAGCAACTTTTCAAATGTTAAAAAAAAGAAAAGCTGAGAAATATGAGGAGCACTACCAAGCAGTGCTGATGGTGCTTGGTTGAAGACTGGTGGTGTTAGTGTTAGTGAGAAATTATGGTGTCTGGTGGATGATTGTATTTCTTGTAGTGTTTAGTGGTGTTTTGTGTGAAAAGGTGTAGTTTGGTTGGAGAATGTTAGTTGTTGGATTGTTGGTGTTTGGTTAAAATTCGATTTTGTTTAACTACAGACAGTTGGTGGGTGAATGGTGGTATTTGTTGATGAATGGTGGTTTGGTGGGAAAATGTTAAGGAATGGTGACATTTGGAGGGAGATTGAATCTGTTTGGTAAAGGTTGATGATGGGAGTGTTGTGAGAATGTTTGTAGAAGGATGGTGTTTGGTGGATGATTGTATTTGTTGAAGTGTTTAGTGGTGTTTAGTGTGAAAATGTGTAGTTTGGTTGTGGATTGTTTCAGTTTGATATGGAATGTTAGTTGTTGGAATGTTGGTGTTTGGTTAAAATTCGATTGTGTTTGGCTAGAGACTGTTTGTGGGTGAATGGTGGTATTTGTTGATGAATGATGGTGTTTGGTGGGGAAATGTTGAGGAATGGTGACATTTGAATGGAGATTGATTCTGTTTGGTAAAGATTGATAATGGGAGTGTTGTGAGAATGTTTGTGTTTGTAGAAGATGGTGTTTGATGGATGATTGTAGTTGTTGTGGTGTTTAGTGTGAAAATGTGTAGTTTGGTTGGAGCTGTTAGTTCTTGGATTGTTGGTGTTTGGTTAAAATTCGATTGTGTTTGGCTGGAGACTGTTTGAGCATGAATGTGGTATTTGTTGATGAATGGTGGTGTTTGGTGGGGAAATGTTGAGGAATAGTGATGTTTGGTAGGAGAATGATCTGTTTTGTAAAGATTGTTGATGGGAGTGTTGTGAGAATGTTTGCGTTTGTAGGAAAAGGGCGGATGGTGGATGATTGTATTTGGTGGATGATTGTATTTGTTGTAGTGTTTATTGGTGTTTAGTGTGAAATGTGTAGTTTGCTTGGAGATTGTTTCAGTTTGATATGGAATGTTAGTTGTAGGATTGTTGGTGTTTGGTTAAAATTCGATTGTGTTTGGCTAGAGACTGTTGGTGGGTGAATGGTGGTATTTATTGATGAATGGTGGTGTTTGGTGGGAAAATGTTGGGGAATGGTGACTGTTGGTAGGAGATTGATTCTGTTTGATAAAGATTGATGATGGGAGTGTTGTGAGAATGATTGTGTTTGGCTGGAGACTGTTAGTGGGAGAATGGTGGTCTTTGTTGGGAAAATGTTGAGGAATAGTGACATTTGTTAAAGATTGATAATTGGGGTGTTGTGAGAATGTTTGTAGAAGGATGGTGTTTGGTGAATGATTGTATTTTTTGTGATGTTGTTTAGTGTGAAAATGTGTAATTTGGTTGGAGAATGTTTCAGTTTGATATGGAATGTTAGTATTTGGTTCAAATATGATTGTCTTTGACTAAAGACTGTTGGTGGGTGTATGGTGGTGTTTGGTGGGGAAATGTTAAGGAATGGTGACGTTTGGATGGAGATTGTTTCTGTTTGGTAAAGATTGATGATGGGAGAGTGTTGTGAGAATGTGTTTGTGAAAGGTTGGTGTTTGGTGGATGATTGTATTTGTTTTGATGTTGTTTAGTGTGAAAATTTGTAGTTTGGTTGGAGATTGTTTTGAAATGTTGATGTTGAATTCTTTTGTGTTTGGTTGGTGGGTGAATGGTGGTGTTTGGTGGGAAAATGTTAAAGAATTGGTGACGTTTGATAAAGATTGATAATGAAAGTATTGTGAAAATGTTTGTTTTTGTAGGAGAAGGATGGTCATTGGTGGAATGTAGTAGTGTGAAGTTTCAGAAGGATGGTGTTTGGTGGAGATTGATGCCATTTAATTGGTGAAATTTAATTGGTTTGAGAGAAAATGATGGTGTTTGATTGGAGAGGGCTGGACCATTGTGATTTAAATTGCACTGTTATTGACTTCACAAAAGTACCTTTGTCTTGCAGTTCTGTCCTCACTTTGAAAGAAAAAAGCTTCTACAGCAGCTGGTCTGAAAGTTGGAATCGATGAAAGTTGAAATTCATTTTCCCACAGTGAGATGCATCTCTGTGGGTTATGAACCGTGCCTCGCGTGTATAGCATAAGCGTATGTCGTCTTTTGACCCAGAAGGAGAACCGCTAATTCTCAGCAGTTTGTGATGATTGTTGTAATGATCTTTCCGAGGTCATCATCGCCGTGATGCTGTTCGTTTCACCGCTGAATCCTCCAGAGTCATGGGAACGTGAAGCTCTATTAACCACATTAAATAGGAATTTAGTTTTTTAATGGTGCAGCATCAAGCGGCTGTTTTGGACAGTGGAGCGTGTGGGTAGGGTGACGTGATGCTGGTTATGGGCTCAGTGTGCTGGCTGTGTTCCCCAGGGAAACCGTCCAGGGTGGTTAGTTTTGCGGCCTGGTGTTTGCTGGGAAAATTCCCAGGTGTGTTTGAGCTGCCGGTGGTTGTTACTGTCCTCATCGCTGGTGATTATTTTTTTTTTCCTGCTGCCTGTCAGTGATTGTGTATTTTTTATGTCTGCACATTGACCTTTGACCTCCAGGGTTCAGCCCTGCTCTCTGACCTGCAGGTTTCCAGAGCGGCCATCACCCGGGAGAGACTGCAGGCATCCGAGTGCTGCACTGTGGACTCTTCACCATAAACCCAGCCGGGCTGTGTTAGACAGGAGCTGAGTTATGGGTTCTGGTGTGGAGGTTAGTTTACAGATGCAGAGCAGGGTTTGGAACAGAGCGTGTTCTGGTGAAGGGGTCATTTGTCATCCTGAGTCGGACCGTTCCTCAGCAGTTCTCAGCAGTAGTATTGATTCTCGGCTGTTTGGTTTATATTGTAAATCAGTCATGAGTGCCTTTGATGTGCTGTTACCCATCGATTTTAACATTGGACAATGTGTATAATAATAATAAAAATAGACAATGCCTGCTCTCTCGCTACAATGTGTGCTCTCTACCGACAGACAATGTGCACTTACTACTGACTGTTGTGACTGTGGACACTGTCAGTAGTGTGAGAGCGATGCAAGGGTGTGCGTTGTCTGTAGTGTGAGAGCAAATGTTGTCAGTAGTGTGAGTGCAATTGTTGTCAGTAGTGTGAGTGTGAATGTAGTCAGTAGTGTGAGAGCAGTGCAGGGGTGTGTGTCTATAGCGTGAGTGTGCATATTGTCAGTAGTGTGAATGTAGTCAGTAGTGGGACTGTAGTCAGTAGTGTTGGTGTAGTTAGTCTGAGTGTGCATGGTGTCAGTAGTGAGTGTGCTTGTTGTCAGTAGTGTGAGTATAGTCAGTAGTGAGTGTGCATGTTGTCAGTAGTGTGCTTGTTGTTGGTAGTGTGATTGTTGTCAGTAGTAAGTTTGCATGTTGTCAGTAGTGTGCTTGTTGTTGGTAGTGTGATTGTTGCCAGTAGTGTGAGTATAGTCAGTAGTGAGTGTGCACGTTGTCAGTAGTGAGTGTGCTTGTTGTCAGTAGTGTGAGTATAGTCAGTAGTGAGTGTGCATGTTGTCAGTGGTGTGCTTATTGTTGGTAGTGTGATTGTTGTCAGTAGTGTGATTGTTGTCAGTAGTAAGTGTACATGTTGTCAGTAGTGTGAGTATAGTCAGTAGTGAGTGTGCATGTTGTCAGCAGTGAGTGTGCATATTGTCAGTAATGTGAGTATAGTCAGTAGTGAGTGTGCATGTTGTCAGTAGTGTGAGCGTACATGTTGTCAGTAGTGAGTGTGTTGTCTGCAGTGTGAGTGTGGTCAGTAGTGTGTGTGTTGTCTGCGGTGTGAGTGTGGTCAGTAGTGTGTGTGTTGTCTGCGATGTGAGTGTGGTCAGTAGTGTTTGTGTTGTCAGTAGTGTGAGTATAGTCAGTAGTGAGTGTGCATGTTGTCAGTAGTGCGTGTGCATGTTTTCAGTAGTGCGTGTGCATTTTGTCAGTAGTGTGAGCGTACATGTTGTCAGTAGTGTGTTTGTTGTCTGCGGTGTGAGTGTAGTCAGTAGTGTGTGTGTGTTGTCTGCGGTGTGAGTGTAGTCAGTAGTGTGTGTATGTGTTGTCTGCGGTGTGAGTCTGGTCAGTAGTGTGTGTGTTGTCAGTGGTGTGAGTGTGGTCAGTAGTGTGTGTGTTGTTTGCAGTGTAAGTGTAGTCAGTAGTGTGTGTGTGTTGTCTAGGGGTGTCACGATCTCGATATTTTATCGAAATCGAATCGAAATGAGGTCACGATCTCGAGTATCGAAGTCAAAAAGAGGATCGACGATCCCTCCCGCGCGCGCTACGCAAATGGCGCGGCACCAACACAGCGCATCCTATTCATTTAAATAGAGATAGCCACTGCATGAGCGCAGTCGGCGGGAGTGTGATCACTGTTTTTATCTGTCCAACGGGGGAGGGGGGACGGGGGTTGGGCGCGCAGGTTTTGTATCTGTATCTAACGGAGGGGTGGGTGCGCGCAGGTGAGAGCGTGTGAACTCGCTGAAATGCGTGTGTCAGTGTGACTTGAGAACACTGACTATAGATCACAGTGAGGTGGATTAAAAATCTTAAACTTATAATTGACTACACCTGTTGATTTCCATTGAATTAAAAAAACATCTTTCTCTCAGATAAAGTAAACACAAGCGTGTTTCTGACTAAAATAAAAGCTTTTCAGGAGAGATATAAGTTATGTGTAAATATTTATAAGACAATACCCACATCACTTATCTAACCAGCCTGTACTGATTTCTGCCCCCCAATAATGCTTTCAATAACCTCTTGTAACCCCTGGGAGCCAGGGGTTACACTCTAATAGCCTTTAATAGTCTTCAGTAGCCTTTAAAAGACTTACCTGGCGGCCGTGGTGTGTCCACTAAACTCCGTAGTTATAAACATCCTGAGGTTAGCAGCGCGCTAACTGACCTGTTTATAATGTATTCCGAGCAGTGCCTCCGTGTCGGCTGTTCTAACCTGCTGCTGTTAGCTGCTTGGGCTGAAAGATGAACTGTAGTGAGCTGTATTATCCGGTTAGTGGGGTTAAAACCTTTATTTGTTTACAGAAACAGTAAAAACGGACTGGCTGAGCTCTGTAGCCCGTGGCTGGGCTGTACTGAAGTAGTGACTGAGTGAAGAGAGCGGAGCTTGTGCTGCTGCTGCAGCTCCGACTAGTGGTTGGATGAAGAACTGCAGCTTCATGTAATGAGCAGTTTCACCAGCCATCCACACACAGCTCTGATAAACTGCTTGTTTTAATAGTGCACACTGTTGCTACCAAAAAAAGTCACTAGATGGCATTACCATATATATCTTAATAAATAATAATAATAATAATATTTATAATAATAATAATAATAATAATAATAATAATAATAAATATATTATTTAAATTTTATGAGGCATAAAATAATAACAAGAAAAAAAAAACAAGAAAATCGAGAATCGAATCGAATCGTGACCCTCAAATCGAAAATGAAATCGAATCGAGGATTTAGAGAATCGTGACACCCCTAGTGTTGTCTGCGGTGTGAGTGTAGTCAGTAGTGTGTGTGTGTGTTGTCTGCGGTGTGAGTGTGGTCAGTAGTGTATGTGTTGTCTGCGGTGTGAGTGTGGTCAGTAGTGTGTGTGTTGTCAGTGGTGTGAGTGTGGTCAATAGTGTGTGTGTGTTGTCAGTGGTGTGAGTGTGGTCAGTAGTGTGTGTGTTGTTTGCAGTGTAAGTGTAGTCAGTAGTGTGTCAGTATGTCCTGTGCGCTGCTGAAAGCAGCTGAGTGTTTGTGATTGGAGCTGTTGACCTGCTGACCGAATCAAAACTAAGAGCCTCTTACAGTCGTACTTAACTTCCTCCATCTTACTATCTCTAACCTGCTTATTATTTTTCCTCTCTCTCTCTCTCTCTCTCTCTCTCTCTCTCTCTCTCTCTCTCTCTCTGATTAGTGTTTGATGGAAGTTGTTGACCTTGTTCTCTCTGGTGATGAGGCTTGTGTTGCTGTTTGCTCTTCAGCACTGACTCTTGAGCAGTTGAGAGCAGGTCCACCACTTCAGACATGGCATCATTATCAGATTCACTGAGCTCTGATGAGATGACTCTAGTGTTGGGGGCACTGCTGGTGATTGGGTTGGTGCTAATGAGCGGGTTGGGTAATTGACTTCCAAATTGGAAAAGAATGGGAGAAAATTAGAAATATGATTTAATGTATAAAAGACTTGCCACTTGTCATTACATCTGAGTACAGGTACACAGTGTAACAAAATTACGTTCCTCTGAAACTATGGTGCAACATGGAACAACAATACAATAGTGCAAGAGTGTAACGAGTGCAACATAAATCTAATAACTAAAATAAATGCAACATATGAGAGACAGGACAGTTCAGTACCGATAAGGTGCAATGAAATGTTCTAGTGAGGATAAGGAGCAGAAATATGTAACATACTGTAACATATAAAACAGACTTGATCACAGCAGTTACTGAGGTAGAAAGTTTTTAGTTTTTTTGGAATAAAGCAGCAAATATTGCTAATTGGGATAGAGACATTTCAGTTTGTGTGTGTGTGTGTGTGTGTGGTGGGGGGGTTGAGTTCAGTTCTGTGTGCGTGTGTAGTATGAGTAGTGGCGGGGGATTCAGCTCCGTCTCTGTGTGTTCAGGAATCTGACTGCCTGCTGGAAGAAGCTGTTGCAGAGTCTGGTAGTAGAGGCTCGGATGCTCTGGTATTTTCTGCCGGACGGCATAAGAGTCCCTGTAAGGGATGGGTGGGGTAGTCCACATTGCTGCACCACACCATGCTACATCAGAAAAAAAAAAATAAAAAAAAATATATATATACACACACACGTCACTCTGGATAATAGAATTAGCCAAATGGATTCAATGTAAATATAATTAACTGGCAATCTCTTAAATCCCAGTTAAAGGCTTTGTTTAATGCCCTGCAGACAGTTTTGTAAGCAGATGTAGGACTGCAGATGTCCCTAATTCCGCTCTAAACCCACGATTACTTTGTTCTGTAATGGTGAACAGAGCGTCCAGTCTGAATGTGATGTAAACAGAGGGTCTCTTCAGGACGGCCGTCTCCGGCAGACTGGATTATCCAGGCTAACGGCTGCTTTTCCTCTGAATCAGCCTGCACTCAGTATCTGGCGTGGAGCAGACAGGATGCAGTCTGGCCGATGTCCAAGGAATTAAAAATAGAGAAGTGATGATTTAGAGCTGTTTGAATTAGACGCTTTCAGGGTCACCTGGGGACTGGATGCTCGGCTGTCTGGACTCTTTAAGTTTTATGTACATTCCTGCTCACTTGTGTAGAGCCTGTCAGCAGCTCTGCTGAACAGCTGATAATACACCACTATTTAAAGTAGTTAGGGTTTTTGCTTTTACTTAGTATTAAAATGATATTAATTAATATTTATAAATATTTTTGTAATGTGTGAGTAGAACAGTTTGTTTGTTCTTTTAAAGCAAAGTTTGCATAATTAAAGAAAAACAGAACCACCTGAATTATGCTTTCTGTAAAGACTAGTACATTCTGCACCAATTATTCAAAATAAAAAACAATTTCAACATTCAAATTCCGTTTGAACTAAGTGCTCATTTGTAACTGCCAACAAAAAAAGGCAATACACAAAGTACTGGGGTCAGAAACCCAATGAGGGAGGGACAATGGCTGCTCTCTCACTCAGTTTCTCATGAAATATCAGGGCATTTTACATTTAAACAACTTCATCTTCACATTTAGCTGTTTCTGTTGTTTATATAGAGAGAATAGAGAGAAGGAAAACAGGAGCTGTACCCAAAGGAAGCAGAGGTGGAGGGCATGGCTGAAATGATTGTTGACTAATTGGCTAGTCGTTAAAATAATCAATTAATTAGACGGCTACCAAAAACAACATTAGTTGCATCCCTAGTAAAGACCAAGCTCTAGTTTCTACATTGAAAATAACACAAATTATTTGAGTTTGTCAAACTAATATCTAATCTTAGTCTCTTAGTCAAGTCTCAATCAAATTGATTGATTTTTTTTTTTTTTTGCTTGTTTTTTTGGGAGATATAGTGCATTTTTCCTTTTTTCACATTCTGTTATGTTGTAGCCTTATGCTAAAATAATGTTTCCCCTTCATTCTGTAGTCTATGACCAATAAAAAGAAAGTGTAAGCAGACTTTTAGGACTTTTAGCAAACTTAAATATTACATTAAGTTAAAGGATTCAGATGCTTTACTCAATATTTAATTGAAGCAACCTTGACAGGGATAACTTTCAGTCTTCTTGAAAATGATGCCATAGGGTTGGCATGTCTGTATTTGGGTATTTCTGCCACCGTTCTTCGCAGATTCTTTCAAGCTCTTGGTCAGGATGAATGGGGACCATCAGTGGACATCCAATTTAAGGTCTTTCCAAAAATGTTCTATTAAGTTTGTTGAGTTTGGTATCTGGAATGGCCTCTGCTTTGTGTGTGTAGGGTCATTGTCTTGTTGGAAGGCAAACCTTCTGCTCAGTCTGAAATTCCAAGCTCTGTGAATCAGGTTATCATCAATAATATTTCAGCCTTTCCTCAACCCTGACCCAGGGTCTACATTTTCCAGCCAATGGAAACACTCCTCAGCCTGATGCTGTCACCACCATGCTTCACTGTAGGGCTGATATTGGCTAGGGGATGAGTGATGCATGGTTTCATCCAGACATTATTCTTAGAATTGAGGCCAAAATGTTTAATTTTGGTTTGATCAGAGAAGAGAATCTTGTTTCTCTCAGTCTGAAAGTCTTTAGGTGCTATCATGTGTTTTTTTTTTCACCTAAGGAGGGGCGTCTGTCTGGCCACTCTTTCATATAGCCCAGATTGGTAGAGTGCTGCAGTAATATTTCTTCCATCTGCACCCAGGATCTTTGGAGTTCATTTAGAGTGACCATTGGCCATCTTCAGCCACAAATCTGACTGGTAGTGTACTCTCAAACGTCTCAACATCTTCTAACCTGTGTCTCTCTTTCTCTGTGTGCAGATGAAGAACAGTAAGACTGAGCAGGGCAGCAGATCTTTGCTGCTGAAGAGTCTGCAGTATCTGGAGCGCTACATGTACCTGATTCTCTTCAACACCTACCTGCACTTGGAGAAGAAGGACTCCTGGCAGCGCTCCTTCAGCACCTGGATGCAGCAGGTGAGCCCAGCATTGCACATACACACACATACAGCCCTTTCTAATCAACATCTGAGCACCAAAACAGCACAAATACACACTTTCAGAGCACAGTAATCATCACCTGAGTGCGGTAAACATCTGTAAAACACACCTGTGCAGAGGAACTCTGGGTAATGTGCACCTGACTGTAATAACTGGCTTTAGTGAACACGTGTTTACAGTAATCATCACTCCTTAGTGATTCCTTCAGTGTTTCAGTTCTTTTCTGCACTAATACTGAGATCTACACCTAAAATAAATGAAAACATATTAGAACGTTTAAACATCTACACAATATTGGGACAGAGTATTGTATCCCATGACTTTTGCCGTGTCCCATGCAAGTTATAGAACACTGTACTGACCTGTGGGATATGTGTGTTGGGTCTCCTGGATTGAATGTGGATGTGATTCCTGCCAGAGAAACACTTGTCTGTTCAAATGAACAATTCTAGCCAGACTCTACCATTCACAGGCATTCCCACAATGCAACTGTGCTGTAAACCACAAGGCACTGTGGATCCCAAAAATCATAATAAATTCTACGAGTCAGGTTGTAAGGAGCAGTAAAGCCACTTTGCTGAAGTGCAGTTTTATACAGGAGTTTCAATAAATTTTCTCCAGCACTGAGGCTGGAGCAGTATTAGCATTAGCCGCTAAGCGCTAAATCAAAGGTGAGTATTAAAGGCCTGTAGCTTGCTGCTAACCTGGGCTAGCACTACTGAAGCAGCACTAGCATTAGCCTCTGGCCATGCTATGCGCTAGGTCTTTTGCCGTTCAGAAGCAAGTATATCGGACTGTAGCCTGCACGTTTACCGTGTTAAAACAAGCTACGCGGGACAATCCGCTAGTTGATAGTGCCCTCGGTTACTGGAACGCTGAGGATTTCTCAGTGTAGCGCCATTGGGCGGCATTCACGTCCCGCTAGCACTAGCGGTGAGCTGCTAATGCTAATGCTGCTGCACCTAGCCAGAAATCTAAGCTAATTGTAAATAAATGGAAGCACTTTACTCACCCAAATAAACAGTTTTCAGATGAGAAATCTGAGTAGATTAACATCCAGCACTCGTTGGACTTTAAATGCAAATGTTTTTTCGTAAGAATTTCAGTTTTATTTACTTAGCTTAGCTTTACTTAACTTAGTTACCTCCCCACACCACCACCCAGCTGCGAGACCTGCTGAATTAGAAATTCAGTAATTAGCTCTTGACAAGTTCAGCACAGCTGTTAACTGAAAGACATTCCAGGTGACTATAGCTCATAACTCTGAGACTGAGAAAATCCAGCCAAGATGTGCAAAGCTGTCATCTAAGCAATATGTCCTACTTGGAAGAATCTAAAATATAAAACATATTCTGGTTTGTTTAACACTTTATTGTTTATTAAATAATTCCGTAGTTTTTCTGCAATGCAGAACATTTTAAAATAATGAAAAACACTGAATTTAAGGTGTGTCCAAATGTTTGACTGGTACTGTAAGTTAATCTGTGGAGATGGGGACGAGTCCTGTAGACATTAATTAATGAAATTAAATTAAATTCTCATGCTAAATACCATCAGTACCTCCAGTACAGTGACAGGTCCTGCCAGCTGTAGTTAAGTGTGTGTATTAGTGTGTAGTAGTGATGTCCTGTGTGAATAGATGTTAGATGGCACTGAGATGATCCTGTGACAGAGAGAGTGTATCTGTGAGGAGTCTGTGCGCTTGTTAAAATTCTGTTCACACTTGAAGGCTTTGGGACAGTGAGGCTCTGTACGGTGGTGGATCATAGACACAGTTTCTGCTTTAAAGGTTTTTAGACTTGAAATTCCTCCGCTTTTCATTCTGCTGTTCCAGCTGTGCTAACAGCTCCGTGCCCAGTGCTCTCATACGGTCCTCAGATACACTGTTCACCGTGATCAGAAGAACAAGCAGGATTTCACAAGTTCTGTAGAGGCTTGTCTCCTCATTGCTAACAATAGAACGTTGTGTATTTCTGCATGAATACAACCTAAAACATAATCCGATCAAGTCCTAAAAGTAAATATATAACAAGTAAAGAAAAAAAACCTTTGCAGAGCTTTGTAGCAGTGATGTTATATATTAAAATGCATTCTGTAGCAATATAACTGGCATAGACTTAAAAAAAATCCTTGTAATGAACATTAGCCAGTAACAGATGCTATAAATACTGTACATCTCTTACAAACCTTACATAATATTATATAATACTAGCTGCAATGTGTTGCTCTGTAATAATAACATAAACCAACAATGCCTAAAAATGAGATATTAAAAAATATTAACACAATTACTATATTTTGCCATATCTGGATCAAAAGTTTACTTTGTTCAGTCATGTCCAAATAAAATAAATTGAAAAACTGGATGATTTTATTATTATTATTTTTTTTTTTTTTTTTACTTTAAATCTTTTCATTAATACGATCTCTCTTGGGGGCTTTTATTATGAAGCCTCAGTGGTGGATTAGCCACAATGGCTAATGGCTAAGTGACGATGCTAAATGTTATTCTGTGTTAAATGTTTTTCTCCTTTATTATTTCTTATTTTTTTGCATGTTTGTCATTTTAAATGTTTTAGATCATCAAAAAAAATTAATATTTCTCAAAGACAACACAAGTGAACACAAAATGCAGGTTTTGTTTTCTTTATTATATCCCCCAACCTCCTACCCCAACCCCAGTTAAAACTGCTAGTTATAACTGTTGTTTATCACACCTGAGTATAATTTCTGCATGCCAGAGTGCCAAAGAAACCACTGCTGAGCAAAAAGAAAACTAATATTTAAATTTGTTTGATAATCTAGAACATTTGAGAGTGATAAACATGCAAAAGAATAAGAAATCATGAAGAGGGCAAACACTTTTTCACACAACTGTATATATATGTATTTTATATTTGTGCTGATTAGAGATAAGGACTGTTGTTAATTTGGTCTTCAGTAATGACCCACTTTGTTGGCCTCTATCATTATTGTGACCAAAACTGCAGCATGTTTTTTTTTATTTTTCTGTGATTAATTAATGGGAATTGGCTTGTCCCTAATTTTAACAGTCTTTTTTCTTGCTTTAATTAGTTATTTGGTGTGTGTGTACATGTGAAAGACAGTTTCCACAGTTTCATATAGGCTGTGGAATTTACAAGCTCACGGTAGCTCCATTGCTGTAGCTGTCACACACTCTGAACCTTATACAGCGTGTGTGTGTTTCTCCTCACTCGTGGCTGGTGACCCTGTGCTGCTGTGGCCAGCTGTGCTCAACGCTAAACCCTGGAGTTTATGTGCATACCAAACTAATGACTGGTGCCCCCCGTGAGGGTTATGAGTGTGTTTTCCCCCTCAGTTCACTTATTTTCCCACCACCGTCGGCCGAACGCTGACGTGTACAAAACTGCACAGTACTAAAACTAACCCTACTACTGCTGCTGTAAATATTAGTACTGTCATAACAGTTCATATTAGTAATATTAATTTTATTAAGGTAAAGACTAATACTGATATTACCACCATGTGCACAAACACTGCTATTAATACTAATAGTACTGAGGTGGCATAGATGCACTATATTACCAAAAGTATTAGCTTACCCATCCAAATCATTAAACTCAGGTTTGGCACTGAATTGACTACTCTAATTAATACTGATGATAATGTTGCATTTAATACTACCTCGGTTTCTGAATCAGTTTCTCTGATTTTGCTCTTTATAGGTATATGTTTGAGTAAAATGAACATTGTTGTTTTATTCTACAGACATTTCTTCCAAATTCCAAATAATAATACTAATATTGTCATTGAGCATTTATTTGCAAAAAATTAGAAATGCCTTAAATAACAAAAAAGATGCAGAGATTCAGACCTCAAATAATGAAAAGAAAACAAGTTCATATTAATAAAGATTTAAGAGTTCAGAAATCAATATTAGGTGTGATAACTCTGGTTTTAATCACAGTTTTCATGCATCTTGGCATGTTCTTCTCCACCAGTCTTACCACTACCACTGCCACTACTGGTGCAAAAATCCAAACAGTTCAGCTTGGTTTGATGGCTTGTGATCATCAATCTTCCTCTAGAGGTTTTCAATTTGGTAAAATCAATTTTTAAGTGGTGTCTAATTTTTTTCCCCAGAGCTGTATAATTTGACATTCTAAAGTTACTGCTTTTTAATATTGCTTACTAAGATTTTTTTACTGCTGCTGGTACTACATGCATTACTATTTTAATAATAATATAATTTTATATAATTGTGTGAAATCATGTTGAAAAATGTTTTAAAGCTCTTTGCTCTGGTGCAGATTATGTAGTTTACGTTTCTACTGTTACTTTCACTCCTAATACTAATGCTGCTTATTGAAAACAGCCAGCAGTGATAGTAACTAGTAATTATTTGTGTTTTAGTGTAACAGTGTGTCAGTGTGTTATGAGAGGTTATGGTAGCAGTCGTGGGAGCAGTGGTCAGTGTGAGCAGCTGCTGTCTATTCCTGCTCTTCTCTGTTCTTCTGAATGCTGTGGTTATTTATTATGATCAGTCCTTAGCGTGTCGCTGGTCTTCACCCTGCAGCAGCTAAAGAGCCTCATCGATTTGACTAGTGCTGACAGGTCAGGCATGTGATTTAGGGTTGGGCTACTAAATCTGGCCTAGAAATGTGAACTAAACCTAACCCCAACCTTAACCTGAACTTAAACTTAACCGGAAATAATGGTGCTGTAGATACTGAACAGATAGAGCCAAAGTGTGCAGTAGCATGTAACATTATCATCAACAGTAATTAAAAATATATATATATATACAGGTGCTGGTCAACGAATTAGAATAATTTGAAATAGTGCAATCATGAAATTCTTTGAATGCATTTTTTGTGCAGAAAGCAAATCAGGTGTTCACCGCACCTGTCCTACTCGTTAGACTAATCACAGAACTCGTTAAAATTTGCTCAGCTGAGCTTTCCAAAAGGCCCATTTAGGCCATTTAACTGTGACACTGTTGTTTTATTGAATTAGAATAATGGAGAAACCGTTTCATTGAATTAGAATAATTTTTATTATAATTTCAATCATCACTTTCTCAGTATTTTGTGGCTGCCCCCTTGGCTTGTATGACTGCCTGAAGTCTCCGCGGCATCGATTTGACCAGCTTGTCGCAAGTTTCCGCACTCACAGCTTCCCAGGCAGTGGCGATGTTCTGCTTCAGTTGGTCCAGCGTAGTAGGCTTTCTGTCGCGAATTTTCCGCTTGACGATGGCCCAAAGGTTTTCAATGACATTGAGGTCAGGCGAGTTGGCCGGCCATGCCAAAACTTCAAGCTGTTTTTTAGTGAACCAATCTTTGGTCGACTTTGCCGCATGAGCCGGTGCAAGATCCTGTTGAAATATGAAGTCTTCTTCGCCGAACTGTTCCTCAACAGTCGGAATCAGGAACGTTTCCAGAACATCTTGATATACGGCAGCATTGACAGTCTTCTTGAGGAAGCAGAGTTTCCCTACACCTCGAGCGGACATGCATCCCCAGACCATAACGCTCTGGGGAAACTTGACGGATATTTTCACGCACTCGTGGTTGTAGGTTTCGCCACCACGACGCCAGACACGAGGACCTTGGTCACCGAAGGAGATGCTGAAGCGTGATTCGTCACTGAAGACCACTTTCTGCCAGTCCTCAGCAGTCCACTCGCCGTGTTCTTTGGCCCACTTCAGCCGTTTCTCCATTTGTTTCTTGTTCAGCATCGGTTTTACTGCTGGAACGCGAGATTTGAAGCCGAGTTCGCGCAGACGACGGTAAGTGGTTGATCTGGAGACGTCAGCGCCGGTCTGCTTGTTCCACAAGTCGGTGAGCTCGGAAGTGGACTTGAACCGGTTGCTGACTGCGATCTTCCTCAGCTGCTTGTTGTCGCGAGCAGAAGTTTTTCGGACGCCGGAACAGTTGGTGCGCTTGCTGCAGTTTTTCTTGAGAGCTTTGCAGACGGAAGACTGGCTGATGCCGAGCTGCTCAGCAATTTTAGTTTGGGTCAAGCCTTGTTGGCGAAGGGCTTGAATTTGAGCCACTATTCCGGTTGAGAGGTCGCGCTGCTTACTATTTCAAATTATTCTAATTCGTTGACCAGAACCTGTATATATATATATATAATATTTCAAATATATATCCAATATATATCCAATTCCAAAAATTTACTGCATATATATATATATATGCAGTATTTTTTTTAATTGGATGTGTATAATACAAGAGTTTGCAAGCATTAATATAATAGATAATAGATTAGAAGCTTATGAAGAATTAAAAGTGAGTTTTCTTTAGTAAACAGATTGGTGGTGTAGCTAAAGATTTATGTGGTTGCAATGGTAGTAAGGTGGATCCTGTGGTGTTCCTAAATGGCCTAAATGGTGTTCCTAAAAGGTTGCTATAAGTGGTGTTTCTAAGTGGTTGCAGTGGTATCCCAGGTGGTAATTGTGGTGTTGCTAGTTGGTTGCTTTTGCATTCTGCAGTGGTTGCAATAGTATCTCGGGTGGTGTTGCCAAGTGGTTGCCATGTTTTTTTTATCAGATTGTTGCTATTAGGGGTTGTTTGATATTCCTATATCGATGTGCAATACAGTAAATTAAGATCCTAAATTAGTTTAAGCTCCTTTAAGGTTGTTCAGTACTTGGTTAGGCATCACTTATTTTCCCAGGATAAGTAGTAGCTTGTTGTGTGTTCACTCTTAACTCTGAACTGCTTGAATTTTTGCACCAGGCGTAAAGGCATAAAGTTATCCAAAAGCAGAGTGTTAGACTGGTGGAGGAGAACATGCCATGGGTTATTCCACCAAATATTGATTTCTGAACTCTTAAAACTTTATGAATATGAACTTGTTTTCTTTGCATTATTTGAGGTCTGAAAGCTCTGTATCTTTTTTGTTATTTCAGCCATTTTTCATTTTCTGCAAATAAAAGCTGTAAATTACTTTTTTTTAGGGGGGGGATTTTGGAGAAATGTTACCCGTAGTTTATAGAATAAAACAGCAATCATAATTTTACTCAAACATATACCTATAAATAGCAGAATCAGAGAAACTGATTCAGAAACTGAAGTGGTCTCTTAATTCTTTCCAGAGCTGTAAGTAATGTATGTGCATTTGTTCAGAACTTCTGCTGATGTTAATGTGGCAGTGGAGATGATCTGGAGCTAATGAGAGAAGCCTGGACTCGCCCTGCTTTAGGCTGATCATCTCTGAGCTGATCTGAATAAATTGCCACGTCTCCTTGTCTGTTCACTTCCATTCATTTCCATTCATCTGCTCACAGCGGAGGAGAACTGCACTTCTTCATTTCTGACCTGGATCTCCAGATCTGCAGCTGTGGGTTTGATTACAGCAGCTTTACAGCGTATATTCGGCAGAATTCACTGTTTACATCACAGTCTGTCACTTCCTGAGCTAATATATGAGCTGTTTCATTCTGTTATTTACTAACAGCGGGGGTGTAAACATGTCTAAGCAGACGTCTGCTCGGCCTGAGAGTCTGGTGGGGAAATTGTATCTCTAGTTCTGATATGAAGTTGAAGCTAATGATCAAATGAATTTCCAGGGTCTGTCTGTTTTAAACAGGGGCAAGATTAAGTCCTCCAACAGACTTTGCAGTATATCCAGTATGTCTTATAATACTTAACTTTTAATTTTCTAAATATCTAATGATATACTGTGTCTTGCTAAATGCTTAAACTGATGGAGCTAATAAATAATGCTGAATATAAAGCAGTGTTGTGCAAGAATCTGTATTTTATTTGTTCTGTCAGGGAGTGTAATTCACTGCAGTAAATACAAATCACACTGTACACATGCATTTGTTGACAAGCTGAGAAATACAGTAGCATAGTAATATTACAGCACTCTTATAGCATGTAAACAAAAGTCAGACTGTGACTGAAAGTAAGATGCCAGATTTAATCTAGGACCACATGCAAAAGTGACTCAAATGTCCACACAGCTCTAAAAATATTCACATTAAGGCAAAAAAAAAGATTTGAGGCACTTTGGGCAGTGTGCATAGCTTGAATGTATAAACAGTTGAAAAAAATAAACTTTCAGCAATATTGGTTCTCTAAATGTCACATACAATTTTAATAAACAGCAGCTTACCACAAATTAAATACTGATTGAGTTTAAAAATGACGTATAATATATGTGTACATGGAGTATGAAGCAGTGTTATGAGAGAGTTGGCATTTTTGCTCTAGGGCTCCCCCTATAGTTGGGAACTGCACTGCAAAAACTCTATTGAGAAAAAAATATGGACCAAATATTTTATTTACACTCGAATCAAGTAAAAAATCCTGAATTGATATCTTAAATTTGGAGACAAGAATCAAAACATTTTTTGTGCTTGTTTTGACATTTACATTTATTTTATTAAATTAATTAAGGTGAACATCTAAGTCTATGTGAGACTGATTTGTGTTGTTGGTCCTAAAATAAGCATAAAATCTTACACTTCTTACACAATACTTGATCAGAAATAGATTCTTATCGGATAAAAAATGATTTATTTTTTTGATATTAGATTAATTCACTGGCTAAGATTTTGTTATTTTTTTGCAATGTGTAAGTGTCTTTTACTCTACTGCAGTAAATACAAATCACTTGTTTGAGCGCCTCTCTCATGGACAGCTGCACACATGCACTTATTGACAAGCTGAGAGATCCAGAAGCAAAAAAAAAACACACAGCTGTTTTAACCTTGGCTCTGTCATTATGAGGTTGCTGGTTTTATCACCAGTGATGCCACAGCCATCCATAAATCACGAGTCTTTTTCGCTTTTAGGCTTTATTTATATTACTTTCCACTTTTATCTAGCATAAAAAAGGTTTTTGCAATGTAGTTTTTAATAATTTAAAATATGCTAAAATGGCTTAAAAAACACTACAGGACCATATATGTGGAACAGGGAGAGAGAACAAATCCTCTACTTAAAAAGTAATAATTTTTCAAATAAGCCTGATGTTGTACAAGAAAAATCACTCCCAAGACCAGATATTTTACCAAATCCAGTCAGGCTCAGGTCGGCATGGCGGGCCGTGTTGTTGATTTACTGTAGAGCCTGATTTACTCTGCTAAAGTCAGCATTACTCTTCCTTAAGAGGAGCTCAGCATGATGGATAGGCTTCACACACACACACACACAGCAGACACACACTCAGCCCAGCTGTTGTCAGGCATGCTCTGTGTGTGGTTAATGCTGCTGAATGCTGGTTATTAGTCAGAGCTGAGTGCTGGTTTAAGACTATGCTGAGCTGTGATCTGCTGTGTTTGGATGGAAACAGTGTTATTACAGCCGGGATGATGATCAGACTGCCGAGGTCGACTGCTGGACTGTAGAAGTGTGTGTGTGGTTGGAGCAGAACTACTCAAAAGGTGAAATTCGGTCAGAGTTTGTACCTAAATACACTGTATTGCAGACAGAGTATAACATCTCAGAGAAAAGGTCAATTCATAATGGCAAAAAATAAGTAATTGAAGTGTGACTCCAGTTTGTGTTTCAAAAGAAACACTCTAGGTCAAACCTTGAGACCTAACCTGAACTTCATAGACTTAGTGTGAGTCCAGGTCAAGTCCTCAAGTCTCTAAAGTGTGAGTCTAGGTCAAGTCCTCAAGTCTCTGGAGTGTGAGTTCAGGTCAAGTCCTCAAGTCTCTAAAGTGTGAGTCCAGGTCAAGTCCTCAAGTCTCTAAAGTGCAAGTCCAGGTCAAGTCCTCAAGTCTCTAAAGTGCGAGTCCAGGTCAAGTCCTCAAGTCTCTAAAGTGCGAGTCCAGGTCAAGTCCTCAAGTCTCTGAAGTGAGTCCAAGTTAAATAATAAGTCTGCGAAGTGTGGGTCTAGGTCAAGTCTATTGTAGAAGTACAGGTCAAATCTTCCATCTCTGAAGGGCCAGGTAAGGTTAACAAAGAGATAAATTGAGCCTCTAAGGTAAACTTTTTAAGTCCAGCCAAAGTCTAGGTCAGAACTTGAGTTTGGAATTAGGTCTTTGAGGTGCAGGTTCAAACCAAATCTAGACTTTCAAATGCTTAGGTCTAACCTAAAATCTTGAATCTCGAACGTGCAAGTCCAGTCCTAGTCTAATAAAGTAACAGGTATGATTTTAATGAGGGTTTTAATGCTAGCTCACATATTGAAGATACATTAGCACTTTCACTATAGTGCTTCCTTTGGGCCATTGCTAAACTCTGTGTGGGCTAGCAGAGTGAAGGCCACACAACATGTTTTTCCACCAGTGTGTAGTAGCATTTACTCTCTTTTATTTTAGTATCTGTGCACCAAAACACAGAGCAGAAACACCCAAGTGAGGAATTTTAACTCACTGCAGTTATTGTGTCTTTTCTTTCTTCATCACACTTTAGTAGAGGTCTCTAATTAAACTCTGTTCCTCTTCAATAGAAATTTAAATAACACCACAGATTTTTGAGACAACTGTAGCCTGTTTCATCCATAGGGAATAATTTTATAAGTCTATAGTCTTATCCGGAAGGGATTTGTTTTTTCAGGGGGACATCTGTGAAAAATATTTTACACTTCTACTCAGTGATAACTCTTGCATCTGGACTGCAGTTGAAAAAACAGGAGGACCAGTGAGTTTTTTGGCTTTTTGCCTGACATCGGGTTCCGTATCTTCTCTAATTCCACTCGCTGCTGTGTTTAGTTGGATCTCCATGGAAACGCGAGCCCAAAGTGTAATTACAGTGCATGGCAGTGGACAAATAGCTATTTTATTAAACACAAAGAAACGAAACTTAGAGATGTCTGTCTGGACGGAAACAAAATAACTGAAGGACCACGGAGTTCAGTGAAAAACAGCAGGTAATTCAGCCTGTAACTTTCTCAGAGGACATCTGAGAAAAACACACAAATGGTCGTTCCAGACGGGAATAAAATCACACAGAAACCCCCATAAAAGAGAAAATTACCCCAGGACCCCCTGAGAAAATAATCTCATTCGAAAATAAGACTTATGTTACGTTTTTATTCTATTGTCAAAGTAAATAGGCAACATAAAAATATATATATACATATAAATTTAATTTATTCTATATTATAATGAAAATAGGCTGTAAATATTTTCCATAATATATTCCATTTCTGATGATGTGGGGGTATTTCATATTCCACAATTCCCTGCATCACGTGTGTACTGTAATAGAATACATCATAAAAGGCATTACCACCCACAGTGGACAGCACAGTGCAGTGGATGGTAATGATTGTGACCTCATGCATCTTGTTAGAATAGATAAGCGACTTTGACTGCTGAAGAAATTACATTTACATTCAGACACACAATGCTCCAAAGTCTAGTGGATAATCTTCCTTGGAGAGTTGAGACAGTTACTCTTTTTAAACAATTTTTTTTATACCCTTGATTTCAGGAAAAAATTAATGATTAGCTGTTCCTATACTTTTGGTCATATAACGTATTTTCATATTTATTGTACAGTTTCTGATTTTGATTTTTTTTACAGTGCTGGTATTTGCTCTTCTTGTACTGAACCCAAACTGTTAAAGGCTTTATAAGTGCATTTTTGCCTCAGTAAATCTTGGCTTTAAATCGAAATACTAAAAATGCTAATTTCTTGGCTTTGGCTGTGAACCAGGCAGACGTGTGAGTAAATACAGTTGACCTGCTGTGTGTTCTGTTGGCTGGGACAGGGTCCAGGGAAGCCCACAGAGCGGATGTTTTGGGGTCAGGAACAGAGTTCCTTCGTGTTGGACACGGTGTGGGCTTGATATTGATATAGTCTCTCATTATTAATAACGCTCAGTGGAAACCAAACACTTTCCACAGAGTCTACAGAGCTTATTTCTCGCTGGGTCGATGTTGGCGAGCTGCTGGAGTGTGTGCTTCTCCCTCGTCACATCCACAAATGTGTGTGTGCTGTTGCTTTCTCTCTGGTTTTGACTTTGGACGGATAGTGTCCAATTCCAGCAATTAAGCTTCACATGTAAGCATTTATATCATTGCAACAATCCTACCGAACCACCTAGAAACACCTCAGCAGCAACCAACTCTTAATTCAATAACAAGACCCTAGCTACGGCCTAGCAACACCACCTGTAACCTACCCAATCAGCCTATAGCAACTAGACCCCACCCATAAATCCTACAACAGTTTAGCCCTGAATCTCATCATAAAGTTTAAAAGTTACCCGTACAATTGTTTAGTCCCATTCATTCAGCATACTGCAGTTTAGCCTCACCAATTCATAAGTTGAGCAACCTTAGCAGCAGCTTGGTCTCATATACCATAACTAGACCCTAGCTACCACCTGGCAACACCACCTACAGCGGCTTGAGTTTCCCCTTTCAGCCAATAGCAACTATGCCACACCAATTAAACCTACAGCAGTTTGGCACCGCCTACTCATCCAAATTGAGCAATTAGGCACTACCAGTAAGCACTTACAAGATGACAACACTTTAGAAATCACCTAGCAACACCTTAGAAGCAACTAACTCTTTTATACTATAACAAAACCCTAGCTACCACCTAGCAACATCACCAATAACACATATTTAGCATACAGCAGATTATCCCCGCCTATTTATTCTAAACTGAGCAATTTGGCCTCACCATTAAGCACTTACACCATAGCAACATTTTAGCAGCTGCCTAGCAACACCTTAGCAGCAACAAACTCTCATACCATTACAATACCATAGCTACCACCGAGCAACACCACCTATACCATAGAGCATCTTACACATTCAGGCTATAGCAGTTATCCCTGCCTACTTATCTTGGGCTATGGTGAGCTATATCAGGCCTCACCAATAAGCACTTTAGCAACCAATAGCAACACCTTAGCAACCACCTTGCAACAACTTAGCAGCAACCAACTCTTTTACCATGACCCTAGTTATAACCTAGCAATACCACCTATACCTTTTATGGCACACACAGCAAGAGTTTCCCAGTAAGCTCTTCTTTACTGTTCATTTTTTCCACAATATACTTATCCTTTCACTCTGCTATAATCACTTATATTCACACACACAAAGCTTTAAAAACAAATCCGTTTTATTTGTTTTTAAAGGTGTCCTTCTGCTAAAATCCAATTTATCTTGTTGTTTGTAAAATACTATAGGTCTCTCTGAGTTGTATATGATGCTGCACATGAAACTGTTCCTCAGCCTCCAATGTCTGCAGTAGCTAGTAAAAAGAAAATATTCAGAAAAACGAGTTGATCAGGAAGAGCACCGTGTCTACGTCAACCCTTGAAATTAGTATTCATGACCTAAAGCCAGGAAGCAGCATCATCTCGTCAGATAGGAGATAACAGCATTAGGAACAGCATGGCGGTTTGTTCCTGTGTTATTTGTGCAAATAACACATTAGTGTTGTATGCTTTGCCCAGTAATTCACAGCTAAGGAACAAATGGTTAGAATTTGTCTTTGTTTTACACTTGAAGTAAAAACTAAAAGTAAAAATCCACTGTGGGTTTTTGTTTCAACTGCCTGGGCGGCTCTGATGCGGCTCAGCCAACAAAACTCCATGGTGGATTTTTATTTTCTGAACCTGGACTACCCATCTCAGTGGGTAAGTAACTAGGTTTACACCGGATCTCCGGTGAATTTTGTGTTTTACAGAGAGTCTAAGACTAGGTAAGTGGCTGAACTGCACTAAGCAGGGCATTACACATGTTGTAAAGTAACATATGACATGCAAAGACTTCACCAGACTAAAGCAATATTATACAGGATTACTGGAGCATTTTCTTTCAAAAAAAATAGCTCACAGAACATTCATTCATACTACATAGATTATAACTAGACATTTTAAAATGAATGAAAACATACCTAACATGAATCTGTGTGTGTTTGTGTGTTTAGGTGGCTGCACGGGCCGGAGTTTACGACCTGCTGAACCAGCTGGGCTTCTCTGAGTTTGAGAACGTGAAAGACTCAACCCTCGCTCGCCTCCGCTTCCGCTGGCAAGAACAGAGCAACCAGAACCTTCCATTCAGAGGAGAATTCATGTGAGAGAGAGAGAGAGAGAGCAGCTGCACTGTGACCTGTAGAGGAAAAATTACGTAATCTGAAGATGCTGTGCATTGATCTGATCACTGTGCGTTCAGACCCTGTTTAGTTTCAGTTCTCAGTGTTTTTAACTCCTTACTGTCTTTATTAGATCGTTTTTGTTAATGTTTGTCTTTTATAGCATGTCCATAAAACACACGTCCGTAGGGTAGAGTTCTAAAACAATCTGCTGCAGAGGATTACCTTATTTAACTCCAGTTATCAGTGTTTAAAACGATCTTTCAGATCAGATTTTCATAATTAAAATCCCTTTTTTTATCCTAAATGAAGTTTATCATTTAGAAGGCTATACTAGCTAAAAAGCAATGGAAGTTAATATCCAACCAGTAAACATTGTGCTAAGTGAACCCTACTTGCCACAATCGGTGTCCGGTAAGCTTCTCGTTAGCTTAGTAGCTCCATTGCTAAAACTGTAAATAACCTTTAAAATGAGAAAACACCAAACTTAGACTTTGACTTAGCTGAAATACTACAGTTGAGACGAAAGCAAGAAACTGTAAATCTGATTTATTGTGAAGGAATTTAGTGAAGGGATTATTTAGAGCTTGTTTTCAAGTTGCTCACTCAGTTAGTATTAGCATTTGTCACTCGAACTCATGGAGCATCATGAAAGTGCTAAACTGAGTCATGTTTCCATAATTTCTTTTAAAATTAAATTCTCCATATTTTTAAGGTGTTGATGACTTTATTTATCCTGCTGAAAAACAAACTGCCAGCTCAAACTGGTTAAGCTGGGTTTAGTAGCTTACCTTATCTCTGAGGGTTTTTTTTTTTTTTTTTTTTTTTAAGCATTTGGTATTTTTGATGGCTTAGCTGGTCTACAAACATGATCAGCATGACCAAGTCTATGATTGGGATGTTTGTCATACTGGCGATAGGGCTGAGAACAGGACAAGTCATCTAACGATGTGATTTTATCACAATATGATAACATTTAAATCATGATATTGGGATATATCACAAAGACGATGTTACTAAAGAGGATAAAATACACCTAAAAATTATTGGTGTCAGTTTTACAGAGTTTAACAGCTAATATTCTTCACCACAAGTCTGCCCTATTCATTTGATTAGCGCCACCATGTGGAGCAATAAGGCAATAGCTGGAACTTGGTGTTCCAGTACCTAGGTTTCAATACAAATATTGATATTTGACGCATCCTATTAATAAATTGCAATACACCCCCTTGTTTACCATCTTTGTGATGTTGGTCATTCTGGCCAATCAGCTTGTTCTTACTGGTCACCTTGTTCTTCCTGCATGGTCTTGTTTGGTCTGTTTTTTTCTAGATAACCGGCTACCACCTTGATCATCGAATGCCAGCATAAACTAAAAAATCTAAATCTTCAAACCAGCACTGCCAGCACCAGCTGTTCCTGAGTTGCATTTTTCAGCAGGAATATCCACAAGAATTGCAGTATTATGTTAATATTTGTAAACCTCCACATTCATGGTGTGTTTAAAGTGTTAAATGTGAGTGTTTTTCTCTGTTTCCTTCCCTGTTTCACAGATAGCATGTGCTGGATGTGTCTTTTAATGCACCCACACATGCGTTTTAGTCCAGTTTTTAACATTTATGTTTTAGCTTGTATAGTTTATTAATCCTGATTCTCACTCCTGTGCTTTTTTTTAAATATTAGTGATTGTTATTGTTAATATCGGAGAATAGATCCTGAAGAAACCACTGTTTTTGTTCTGTTTTGTAAAGGAGCGTACAGTATTTTCCAGTAAGATTTTTTGCACTCTCCATTAAATAAGATTTGTAAACTTCCAGTTTGCTCTTGTGTGTCTTTTGGGGTGTTTTTACATTTGTTCCTGTGGTTGCTTTTAAGGTGGAGATAGGCTCACACTTTCAACCCTCTACTCCAGGGGTCTGCAGTAGGCGGTCTGCGGGCCAGATGTGGCCTGCAGGCATGAAACATCTGGCCCGTGAGATTGATTGAACTATAGTGAACAATAATGAAAAAATAATAATAAAATGCTTCTCTGGTGAGCTTTTGTTTACATTTCTCCCCTCTCTCTCTGTTGTGCAAGGCGTGACTTTAGTTTCTGCCCGTTCTCGTTTTTCTACCCATTCTTCGGCTCCCTATCTCTTTATAAGGGCATTTTTTTCCCTCATGTGTCACTAGCCGGGGCAGTGGTTGTGTATTGGTCCGCGTCCCTGATGACACCGGTTCGATCCTGCATGAAGAGCAGAGTGTTTATTCTAACCCGCTCTTCCTCTTCAGTAGGCGGATCACGTTGCGTTCGCTGTTTTGACTCGTTCGCAAAGAAAGAATGAAATTCCAGGCGTCTCTGGAGCTGGACGCTACCGCTGTGGATTTTGGATCGGAAGTGGACAGCCCACTTGTGATTCTGGGTTTAATATGTTTCCACCACATAGAGGAACATGAGTGTGTGTGTGTGTGTGTGTCTCTCTCTGTGTGTTTGTGTGCGTACAAAGTGTGTGGTCTATATTAGTGATTCTGTTCCATACTTTTACAGTCCACTGCTTTACATACCAGTTCAACTCAGGTCAATGAAGTTAACCTCAGTTTGAGTCAGTTCAACTCAGTTCACTTTAAGATGCCTTTCAGCTCAGATTGACTCTTCACCTTAATTTAATTGAACTCAATGCTCTTCAACTCCATACAGCTCTGTTGACTTGGTTTGACTGTTCACCTCTGTTCAGCTCTGTTTAACTAATTCGACTATAAATCAGTTAAACTCAGTTGACTCTTTTTAGTTCACTTTCACTGAGTTTGACTGTTTGACTGTTGCACCATTAAGATGGATTAAGAAAGTTATCTAGCTACTTTAGAAATATTACTAGCAGTATACATAAGACTGCTAAAAATGCGTGTTATAAGGCGCATTTTAAGAGACTATAAAGAACTTCTAATTCAGCATGTCTCGCCGCTGGGTGGGGGGGGTGGGGGGGGGTAGCTAAATAAGTTAAGTAAAGCTAAGCTAAGTAAACAAAACTGTAATAAAATTAAAGTAGTGCTGGATGAAACTTTCTTTCCAGAAAGTTTTTTTTTTGGGGGGGGGGGGGGGAGTAAAGTGCGAATTTGTCTGAATTTGTCCAGCACTAAGGCTAGAGCATTAGCAACTAACTGTTAGCAGGCAAGAACAGGGAAATAGTGGTTAGCAGCTAATGCTAATGCTACTCCAGCCCAGGTGCTGGAGAACTAAACTGAAATTCCTGTATAAAGCTGTACTTCAGTGGAGTGACTTTATTGCTCCTTACAGCCTGACTGGTAAAATTCATACATAAGGTGCACTGGATTAAAAGGCGCTCTGACAATTTTTGGGAAAATTAAAAGATTTTAAGTGTGCCTTATACTGTGAAAAACAGACATCCCAAGTTGCAAAAGTTGATTTCAGGGAGGTCATCCCACCCCACCCCCCCACCCCCCACCCCCTGGCCAAAAAACAAAGAACAAAAAAACTCTGAGGTGAAATGAGTTTTATATTTTTTCTTTTTGGAAGGCCCTGCCTCTGCTTTCCCTGCCTCCGCCATGATCTGCTTTCTCTCACTCACTGAACAAATCCCGTCCGAGAGGGGGGAAAAGCACTGCCCGCCCACACTAAAAACTGATTGGCTGTCTCACAGACTCTTTGCAGAGAACAGGCCAATCAGAACCCTCTCTGTTTTTTCTCTCTCCTTCCCACACGCGATTAGAGAAAAAAAGTCTGTCACCTGTGTGCGCGTTTGGGGCACATAAACTTGGTATGACTCATTTGACTATGAAAAACTTGAACTCTATTTAAATCAACTTAACATATTCAATCCATTAAACTCAGTTTAACTCAGTTGTACTCAAACTCTTTGCTGTGAAAACTCAAAACAGTTCTGGAAAGCATGGACTCCCAAAAATGTTGGGGAAAAAAATGTTTGTTTAAGATTCTGGGCCATGCTGTACAGACTGTCACACACAATTTCTACATAAATTGAGATTTTTCAGACCAGGCATTAAACGACTGGTTTATAGTGGGTTAATCTGGATTTAAGCCAGACTATCATTTAAAACTTGTTTTGGCTGTTGTCCGGATCTTGGCCTGGCTGTGGAGGGTGATGCTGTCTGACTGAGGGCTAACAGTGCTCTTTACTCAGCATTACTCATATTACCCCCTGGAGGGGACGTTTTCTGTGATGTCATTGCATGGTTTGCCTGCTAGGATGTGTGTGTGTGTGTGTGTGTGTGTGTGTTTGCATGCTTGTGTGTGTGGGGGTAAACCAAGGAGACGTGCAGCTGGAGTCAGTCAACACACACTGAACAGCAGACAGGAGTACAGAACAATCGATTAATTATGCCCATATGGTGTGGTGTTTTTTAGCTGTGCAGACATCTGGACCTACTGTCTGTATGGACTCACTCCTTTTAGGGGAAATTTCAACACAATTTTTAAACTTTTTTTTAGCATATTTTTGTCTGTTGTATTTATATTTATATTTATATTGGGGAGTTCATTTATTTTGGCACTTCTTTTACGCACTTCAGTGCGTTAATTTTAATGCACTCTGGAGTTGGATTTACTACTCAAAATAGAGTAGAACTTTCGGTTTCTGAAGTCGCGCTATTTCTTTTACACCAGTTGCTGCCAAAGTTTCACCAATGCTGCATTCAAATGTTGAATTCCTGTCTCTACAACGCTAGAGGTGGTGGTAAACTGCAGAACCTAGCTATGGTTAGTGAACCTTACTGAAGCTCAGTGATTACTAGCTCAAGAGAAAAATAGGCTGCTAGCTCCTTTCCATGGCTGCAGCACACTGTTGTGTTGTATACCTGGTAAACAAGTGTATGGAAATGGGACTGGAGGGATCACGCTGGGCGGTAGGTTCAGTGGCTACAAGCCACACAAGAAAAATGCAGAAGCATTTCTGAGTGGAGAAGGGATAAAATATTGTGTTTAATGGTACCAGTGTGCTGGAACTACCATCCCTGCTAAGTCAATTAACATATTCATTATAAAAACTGGGGTATCGGGTCGCTTTTCACAGGGGAGTTCTTCTGGCCACGTCACGCGTCTTTACGTACTTACGTCACACGTACTGCCTCTAAAATCTGAGAATTCGGCTCAGTTTTACTGAACTCGAGCAGCTGGTGGAGCAATGGAGACTTCAGAAGAGAAAAACTCAGAGCTCAGTAGCTCATTCACTCAAGTGTCTGACTGAGTGCTTGCTCTTTTTTTCTGACTGAACATAACCTGGAATCGGATTCATTCGCTCTGAAAGGAGACCGCATCACACCCACCCAGTTCAAAATGATTCTTTCGCATGCTCGGTGCAATTACCCATTCTCACCAGAGAGGCCCCTAAATCCCCTAAATCACAAAACTTACGGACATCAGCTTTAATTTACTATAAAACTTTTAGCAGTGTATGCTTAAATCTATCACATTTAAAATCTACAATAATCAAATCATTAGTTCATATTATTATTTTCCTTAATACTAATATTGTTTTCCAATCGTGCTTAAGGAAATGATGATCTTTTAGGCCCTCTTTTGCACTATTTGGATACTATCTCAATTTTTTCTTTTATTATATAATAGAACACTTCTTTTTATACACTAGCGGTTGTTGTGATGAAGTTGTAGGCCTTCAGAAGCAACATTAAAAAGCATCAAAGCTCAAATTACCTTTTGAATACCTAAAAGTGGCCCACACACAGAGCAGCCCACTGTGAATTTGCCCGTTCCTCCCGATGACCAGTCCATTCCTGGGTGGAACTAAATAACAGGTTCCTCTTCTGAAGGTACCACTTTATTGTCACACACCATGCCTGTTCTTTCCATCCAGAGGATTAAATGTCCAAACATTGGAGTTGGATGAGCAGATGACTGGTCATCACTGAGTCACTGAGCTCTGGCTGAAATGTTGGTACTGCAGGAGTTACCAGAAACAACAAATACACTGGTATGAAAAGGTTTGGGCACAATTTTCATGGTTTTCCATTATAAATTATTGGTTGTTCACATCAGCAATTTCAGTTAAATATAGCATATAGCAGATGAACACAGTGATATATATTTTTATTTGTTTAAGCTCATTGGCCCTTGACCTACATACACACGTAAATCCAATAATGAGAATTGGTTAAAGTATCCAACTGCAAGTTTTTTTTTCCTCCTCTTTGCATCTTCTCTAAAACGTGACAACATGGGAGCCAACATGGGAAACTGACAGCTGAAATCTCTGAGATCAGAGCTTTTTATATCCTTCCCCTTGACCATGATGTTGACCAATCATTGTTTTCAGGTCAATTGAGAGTTTTGCTCAATTCTCTGTTTGTGGCGTGAGCACACAGAGTCACTTGAGGTATGCTACAGCTAAAACACAACATTCTGGAATGATCTCAGTCCCCAGACCTGAATATTATTGAAAATTAATCTGTGGTGTGATTTAAAGCGAGCTGTTCATGATCAGAAACCTGAATCAAACCTGACTGAACTGGAGATGATTTTATAAAGAAGAATGATCCAAAATACCTTCAACCAGAAGCCAGACTCTCATTGGAAGCTATAGGAAGTGTTTAGAGGCTGTTATTTTAGCAAAAGAAGGATCTACTAAATATTGATGTCATTTTTCTGTGCCCAAATTTGTTTGAATAATTATTGCACACTTTCTGTAAATCCTATCAATTTAATTTCACTTCTCAAATATCACTGTGTTCATCTGCTATATGATCTATGTAACTGAAATTGCTGATCCAAACAACCAAGTCTTTATAAAGGAAGGTCATGAAAATGATCAGGGGTGCCCAAGTAAACAGCACCCAAATAAGAACCTAAATGAGTATTTTGGTTTGTTTAACACTTTTAACACTTATTACATGATTCCTCATGTGTTCATTCATAATCTGAATGACTTCAGTATTCATTTACAATGTAGGAAAAAAACAAAATAAAAACACAGACTGTGAAGGAGTGTCCAAACTTTTGGCTGGTACTGTATATAAAGAGTGTGTAATGCTGAAAACGAGCCCCTCTCATCATGTATGGTAGAGTGGATGTGTGATTACAGTGCTATCGGGTTTCTGGGTGTAGATAAGGCCTGGCGGACGGCGCTGCTCTTTGAAATGCTGTCCAGATCCTTCAGTATCCAGGCTGAGCTGAAACTCAAGCTAACGCTTCAGACAGATGCGGAGACGCCGCCACACAAAGACCTGCATTCAGCAGTCAAGCAGCCAGAGGCTCAGCGAGGAACTGGACCTGAGACCGTTTCCTCCTGCAGAGACCCACTGCAGGAAAACACAGAGCAGAGAATCATTAAAAAACATCCTGACTTAAAAAAAAACAAATCCCTGATTAGAGTCAATAAGAATTCAATTAAATATATATAAAATCATTATCAGTCAATTTTTTTTTTCTTACGTTGTAAATTAATACTGAAATCATCCAGACTATGAAGAAAAACATAATGAAACATGTAGTAACTTAAAAGTGTTAAACAAACCAAAATACTTTGTGAATCATTTAGGTGCTCTTATCTAGGGTGCTGTTAATGTTTCTGAGGCTTGGAACTCTTGGTCTTCCTTTCCTGAGGTGGTCCTGATGAGAGCCAGTTTTTTTTATGTTTTTGATGGTCTTTGCAACTGCACTTGAAGATACTTTCAAAGTTGGCCTTGCTCCCTCCGGGTGGGTAGATGGCGCTCTCTCCCCACATCACTCCTAGGGTGATGTCCACAGCACAGGGCGTCTGTGAGCTGATGTATCAGTCTTCAACAAGAAAGTTTATTATTATATAACACATATGCAAATTCCAAGAGAAGGAGGCAACCTGTGGGGAATGACTACACACTGATGGTGAGTGAGAGGTGGGAGGACATGCCCAATATGCAAATAGCATGACCAACATCAGGTGAAAACCCCTGAAGAATTGCTCCATTCAAACAGGTTCAAACCGAGCATGTGCAGTAGTGTAGAGTAGTTGGCGAGGCCTCAGCCAGGGTTCAACTACAATTTGTACATTTTGCCGACACAAATTCTTTAGTTAAACCAACTTTTTTTTATTTCAAATTTTTTCCCCATTTTTTCTCTTAAATTAGCACAGCCAATTACCCAACCCACTCATTAGGACTCCCCCTATCACTAGTGATGCCCCAACACACCAGGAGGGTGAAGACTAGCACATACTTCCTCTGATACATGTGAAGCCAGCCACCACTTCTTTTTAAACTGCTGTTGATGCAGCATTGCTGAGCAGCATCACAGCACACTTGGAGGAAAGCGCAGCGACTCGGTTCCGATACATCAGCTCACAGACGCCCTGTGCTGCGGACATCACCCTAGGAGTGATGTGGGGAGAGAGCACCATCTACCCACCCGGAGGGAGCAGGGCCAATTGTGCTCTCTCTGAGCGCCGGCAGCTTGATGGCAAAGCTGCATGAGCTGGTGTTCGAACCTGCGACCTCTAATTAGGCCAACTCTTAACAAGAAATTTAAAAAAGTTAGTTAAGACGATTGGTTTGCTATATTTTAGGGTGCGATTCAATATTTTTTGTTCAGCTGATTTAAAAATCACATTGAGTAGTACAATTTTAAGCTTTGTTTTTTACAGTGCAGATCAGTCGTCTGTCATTCCAAACAAAAAAAGAACAAAAAGCGTATTTGAACTTGTTTGACTCAAGTCCTCATTAAATAAACAAGCAGCACTATTCTGGTCTACAAAATTTAGAAAAAAAAAAACAAACCAAGAAAGACTCAAAAAGAAAAACACAAGAGGAACAGACAGCAGATGATAAAGAATAGAAAATGTACAGCGTTCTTGCTATTTTCAAAAACCTCATACGACCCTCATGTCGACCGTATTGTTTCACATCTCAGTAAAGCTTTCCACAGTAACGGATCCCCTGTGGCTGAGGCAGTTATTAAACTTAAATTAGTTCAGTTCTTTAATTCCCAGACTGAGTTCAGAGTTTTACTCTCGTAAAGTGAGTTTCACTCCACATAAATGATTTCTCAATTATTATACAATAAATATTCATACAATTAAATCTTCATTTAATTCAGTCTCACTTCATTTGACTGTGGTGTAAATAGTGCAAACCCTGCTGAAGGATCCAGCTCACGGGCAGCTTTTGCTGGTAACTGGTTTCAGGTTGTTTAACCTGGTCTTTGATGGTCAAACCCTGTGGTTGAAACCCTATTGTGAGCTAACCCTAAACTCGCTGGTTAAACAGCTCTTGACTATAATAGTGTAGGCCAGGGGTCACTAATAATAGCCGGACCGCTGTCCGGATCCGGACCCCGACGTCGTCCAATCCGGACCCAAACCGATATACTACAGAGAAGGATAAAAATCTGACCGAGTTCATTTAAAGCAGCGGAACGTTTATTGTCTTTATGGTTTACGTGCTTTACAGCGCAGTAAACTTACAGACCAATCACGTGTGCTTTAAAATCACCAAACACTCTCCTCAGCCAATCCGATCTGGGCAGATGCGAGCGCGCAGAGCCACACAGGCGAAGCAGGCGGTGAGAAGTGGGAGAATAAAGCAAAAAGCTAATAGTGGGTGGTGCGCACCAGAAAAAGAAATTAAAATACTACCTTTATAAAACATACTAGTACTAGTGTTACTTGGAAGAATTAAAGAGAAACAACTGAGACAAGAGTGCAAAATATTCCACTTTACTCCACCTGATCAAAACTCCTCAGCAAGAAAAAAAAAACTCCCTCGCTCACAGGCGCTCTCTCTTTACTCCCAAAACAACCCTACCTCAAAACTAAGGCGACCCCCAGGGGACAAAAAGCATTGGCAACTCCCTCATCAGTTTTACCCACAACATAATAAAAGTCTGATACAGTAATAATATTAAATAAAATAAAGCTGGTGTTTAAAAAAAAAAAGCTGATATTTTGTCCATGTTCAGCAAACATTTCTCCATATATTGTATAATTTATCGTTCATGTAATTATTATTATGACAGGCAGGCCTAAATCTAATATAAATAAAGTTAAATAGAATAAATGTAGCATTTTAAAACAAAGTTAACATACAGATTCACATTAATCGACTCGATATGTTAAATTATTGAGGGTGTTTCCATTTATTTTATGATAGGTTAATAATGTAATTATTGTGACAGGTCTGTTTAAAACAATACATATTGTTGAAATATACTAGTATGTATAATTAGTTTTGCCTTTCAGTTGTTAATGACATAAAACACTGACAGAACTACTATAGGCTTCTTCAGTATACAGTATATAATACTGAATCATAACGCAAGTTAAAAATGGCGACGGTCCGGACCTCGGCCTGGAGAAATTGCTCTAACTGGACCGAACTGAATTCTAATTAAATACCCCTGGTGTAGGCTTTTAACTTGGTCATGCTGGCTGATTAGCTTGGCATGGTCAGCCATTGTGTTCAGGGTTGGACATACTGGTTGTTTAGCTTTGTCAGATTAACAGAATTAGGACAGCATAGAAAGTGCAATTTAATAAATAAGTAGAGTGTTTGTTTACTTTGACTTTTATGTGATTGCAGGCAGTTTGAACCTGTTTGAAGTTATAACCTGTGTTTTCTGCTTAACTTAGTTTCAGTTACAGTCATGGCCAAAAGTCTGATTTTTTTTCAGTCCAGAAAAATTAAGTATTTCTCCAAGGAATTGATTGTTACATATGTTTATTTCTTTGTATGTATTGGAATAATACCAAAAAGTAGAGGAAAAGGCAAAATTGACTCTCTATATTCACTATATTCACTCCTCCTCTCTGTCATTGCAGTCACTGAACCAGCTGCTTTTAGCCATTCCACGCTCCTGACAGAAGTTCAAGGGTGACAGGGCTTTTTTTAGTAAACAACTTTGTTTTTATGCATATGATGCTCGTTTAAACTCGCCTTGGGCAAGTAACAGGTGTGTCCAATATAAAAAACACCAGAAACCAGATAAAAAAAGAGAAGTTGACTCAATCTTTGCATTATTTGTCTGAGTGTTTCCCACTAAGCATGGAGAACAGAAAGAGAAGAAGAGAAAAGATGTGGACAAACAGCAACAAAGTTAGAAGTCCCTCTCCTGATCCATCTGGAGATTTCATTTCTGAAAATGTCTTGTAGACAAATGAGACCAACATAGAGCTTTTTGAAAGAAAGAAAAAAACAAAGTATCTACCGCCAAATTGTAACACGGAAGAGGATAATGAAAATAAAAAAAGAACAAAACACTAGCAACAAACTAAAAAGAATAAGGATACTTAAAAACAAACACTATAAAACAAAGGATAAACTAAAAGACTTAAACAAGCAAAATAATCAAACAAAGAAACAAACTAAAGAAACAAAACAGTATACTGTAGACAAAAACAGGGCAGGTCAAAGGCTCAACAAACACAGCTAAACAAGATCCAAACAGAGTAGCAGGACGAGATCAAACAAAAAGCACGACAGAGAACAAAGGAGCACATGGGGTGTTTATACACAGGCACACACTAGGGACACCTGTGGAATTAACAAGGGGGCGGGGTTACAAATGAGACAGGAGGGATTACAGATGACAGGGCAGGGCTAACAATAGCACATGGCTGGGAACACATGACAGGAGCACAAGACAGACATGGGCTAAAGGTGTGACACAAATATGGGAGGGGATCAAAGATATTCTGGGGTTGTTTTGCTGCACTGGGTGCCTTCACTGTATTCAAGGCATCATGAAATCAGAAGATTGCCAAAGGATTTTGGGTCACAACGCAGGGTCCAGTTTTATAAAGCTGGGTTTGAGTCCTAGATCAGCAGGACAATGACCCAAAACATATGTCAAAAACTGGAACTGGACTGGCCTGCCAAAAAACTTGCGGAAAAAATCATCACTTGGTATCTTCTGTGCAAAAATGTCTTTAAATGTTGCGAGAAAGAATTGAAACATTACAAAGTCGGTAAGTGATTCAAATACTGTCCCAACCTGTTGGACTGATCAGCACTGCGGTCACACTTAATATAAAAAAGCACAAACTCTTATTATTCAATTTCATGATTCGTTAGGGCTAATTATGAAGAGCCAAACAGAGAGCGACATTATTCACCCATTAATCAACACTTTATTTGTAACAATCGTGTGATAGTAATGAATATTCATTGGCCAATTAACACTTTGTCATTAATAGTGTCTTGCATGCTAATGCACCTCTCTCAGCAGTCAACACTGTATTTTTAGCTGAATGGTATTAATTAATTATACATTATAACACATTTTTAAAATAGGCCAAACACCTGCAGCGAAAAGAGCATAAAAAATATACGTAATTTACCTTCAATTAGCTGCTGTTGTTAAATAACTGAAATTGAGGGTCTATTACTATGAAAACCTCTGTTTTAACAGCCCTGTGAAATCAGCCAATTAACAGGTGAGTTGGGTCAGGTGTGGTTGAACAGAGACAGGACCACCAGGACCAGAACTGCCCACCCCTGGAGATCAGCAGTTTAATGCCAGGTTTAAAATCATGATGATCCCCATTCTGAAGTCTGTATCTACCTGATTTAATGCTGTTTTGTGCTTCTGCCACACAATTGGCTGTTTAATTATTACATTAATGTATGTAGGTGTTTAGGTTTTCCTAATAAATACAATAGCTGGGCAAGTATATGCCAGGTGCTAGAAAGGCGATATAAAATAAACACTTTTGTATAGCTCTAAATCTGGAAAAAATGGATATTATTTTAATGCAGACAGTATGGACCCAATATATTCCATATTCCATCTGGTTAAGTTCATTTTATTTATTAATATACACTTATTCCTGCATTACTTATTCCTTCAATATTTATTTTATTTAGGCTAGAAATTAGGATAAAGTTGTTTAGGGTGGAAAGAGGATCTTGACAATGTTTTTTTTTTTGGAAAAAGGAGTCTGGAGGAAGAGTGAAGAGGTCTATTATGAAAGTTCCACAATCAGTGATATTCTATTTTTTTTAAATGCATACACAGCTCTGGAAAAAAAAAAAGAAACCACAAGTTTCTTTGATTTTACCAAATAAAAAAACATTAGAATATAATGAAGAGGATGATGATGGATGATCACAAGCCATCAAACCAAGCTGACCTGCTTAAAAGGATAAAGATATCCAAAAGCAGTGTGTAAGACTGGTGGAGGAGAACATGCCAATATTCATGAAAACTGTAATTAAAAACCAGGCTTATTACACCAAATATTGATTTCTGAACTCTTAAAACTTTATGAATATGAACTTGTTTTTTTCGCATTATTTGAGGTCTGAAAGCTCTACATCTTTTTTTGTTATTTCAGTCATTTCTCTTCTTCTGCAAATAAATGCTTTAAATGACAATATTTTTATTTGGTATTTGGTAGAAATGTTGTCTGTAGTTTATAGAATAAAACAACAATGTTCATTTTATTCAAACAGAAACCTATGAATAGCAAAATCAGATAAACTAGCAAAATCAGAATTTTATTTCCTGAGCTGTAGGTGCTGGAATGGAGTGTGTGTAAAAGATAAAATATACACTTTTATAGTGTTTCTCAAAGGTATTTTAAATTCTGTTTCACTGCAGCCAGTATGAACCCAAAATATTCTATGTTTTATCTGGTTATGTTCATTTTAACTATTAATATTCACTCATTCCTGCCTTTCTGGCCCTTCAGCACATACCCGAAAAAAGTTGGGATGAAGCTATTTATGGCTAGATATTAAGAAAAACAGTCTGTTAGGGTGAAAAGAGAATCTCATCAATGTTCCTCAAAGAAAGAAAATGTAGAATAACATTCACAAACACCACTGAGACACTTTTATTGGCTGTAAGACATAATCATCAACAATAAAAGAAATCACTTTGTGTGTAATACATTTATATAATATGAGTTTTACATTTTGAACTAAATTACCGAAATAAAGTAACGTTTCAATGATATTTAATTTTTTTTAAATGCACCTGTATACTGTATTAATAAATGGAACGAATTTGAGCAGATGAAGCATAAAATATATTGGGTTCATACTGTCTGCAATTAAACACAAGTTCAAGGAAATGTAAGAAACATTTTTTTTTTGTATTCATTTCCCATTCAGTCCCCACTTTTCTCTGATTTGAGGTTGTGAGGTTGTGAGAGCCGTGGGTGTGAAGAACCTTTCAATTAGTGAAGAATCTTTATGCTGCCTTCTTTAAACCTTCAAATGTTTTTTTTTTGTTATCTCCTTTACAAAAAGTGTCTCTTTATCAAACTTAAACTGCTTCTTTCATGGCATTCTTCCAAAAAGCCTTTGTTTGTCCAAGCACCTTTATTTTCAAGAGTGTACAGCTGTCTATGGAAAAAGAGAGTGATTAATGCCTTTATTTGAGGTTATTTAGGATGTGCTGGACGAGTACAATGATTTTAAATGGGTGTATTTATTTTATGGACACTGAACAATAACTAATAGTGCAAATTGCTGCTGTTTTAGCTGCCAAAACACAAATCAGCATGACCATAATTTACATGTTGTAAGGTTTTAGGCAGAAAACATTGCCAGTGTGTCCAGCGTTTCTCTGCAAAGCTGTAATTAGGACTTTGGTTTTAATCTATTTTCCTGGAGAGTGGAGCTTCGCTAATGCAGCTGTCCGGACCCGCCCTATTGATTACTGCTAATAGAAGAGATGAACTCTCTCTTTCTCTCTCTCTCTCTCTCTTTTGTTCTCAAAGCTAGAAAAAGCAAACCTGAGTTTGCTTTTTCTGAGAAATGCATCATCAGATAAAATGCATTATTTTTTAAACCATCAGCTTTAATGAATCCACCATTAGTGTGGAGGACCAGAGCTGCTTTATAATGCATTATATAAATATAAACATGTAAAACAGTATAGCACCCTAGAGTGCAGTATGAAAAAGATAATTTACATGACATATAAATCTTTATAAATCATTGGTTGTTTGAATCAGCAATTTTAGCTGCTGGAAACTCTGCTCTGGAAAAAAAAGAGAGCACTTAAAATTATGATTTTCTTTAATTTTACCAAATTGAAAATCTCTGGAATATATTCAAGAGATAGATGGGTGATCACAAGCCATCAAACCAAGCTGAACTGCTTGAATTTTTGCACCAAGAGTAAAGGCATAAAGTTATTCAAAAGCAGTGTGTAAGACTGGTGGAGGGGAACATGCCAAGATGCATTAAAACTGTGATTAAAAACCTGATTCTTGTTCCGAAGAATCTGCTGATTGACTGGAATGAATGTGACCCTCAACTTTAACAAGATTCCCTCATTCCTCATGGGTCTGTTCTAGACCCTCTTTCCTATTTTGTAATACATAGATTATTCCTTTTATATTCCTTTAGTTGAACATTAGATTTATTTAACAGCAGTGGAGGTATAGGAGCTGTCCAATATCTAAAGCACTGAATTTATTTAATCTGTAAAGCATGGTGGTGGGAGTATCATGGTCTAGGCTTGGAGCTGAATGTTTTTCCAGGTCATGAAAGGGGAGGAGCTCCAAGCAGCAGTTTCTCAGGTCAAGCTTCTTCTTGGAAGATTCTACATTGGGCTGTCTAAATGTATAGCTGTGTGGCATTCATGCTGGAGAGTCAGATGGGCAGGAGGTGTTGTTAGTCATCTGTCTCCTGGAGAGTGAGACATTAGCTCAGAGCTTCCCTCCACTAATCCAAGCTAGCCCCCCCCCCCCCCCCCCCGCGGATCACTCTCTGCAGATGGCAGCAGCTGATTTATCCTCCCAAACATCCACACATCCACTCAGCCCACCGTCCGAAGACGTCTGACTCACCCAGGAAATGAGGATAAATCACAGTTCAGAGGTAAACTGACCCAGATTCACTTCTAAACACAGACAGTAGACTTATCACGGCCTTTAAATGCCACAGATTATCCTTCAGTGTTCCAGCAGAGACACTCGATAAGATCAAGCTGTGTTCAGATGAAACTGGAGGCATGAAGCATGAACAGCAGAATAAAGTGGCCACTTTATTGCAAAACTCTCTCTTGCGGAGAATGTTACCCCATTGTCTGCTCGAAGTAGAAGGTCAATTACGCAATCCATGTTCAATAGCAACGACCCAGAAACAGTAAGGACAGTAAGGACTCCAGGATTATTAATCAGCTCTGAAGAAAATACCGCATCCCCAGCTCTGATACATCAGCTAACAGATGCCTGCGCTGACCTACATCACAGTGAGAGTGATGAGGGTATAGAGCGCCACCTACCCACCCAAAAAGAGCATGGCCAATTGTGCGCTCTCTGACTCTGGCTGCTGATGGCAAAGCAGCAGGAACCAGGATTTGATTCACCAATCCTCAGATTATAGTGATCATAGTCGTCTGCTGGACCACTTAATCACTTAGATTTCTGATAACGTGATCAGTGAGTGGAAGCACAAGGCACAAATGAGGTCACTAATAAAAGTAGGTATACAAGGTGTTTCTAATAAAGTGGCCAGTGAGTGGAAGCATGGGGTTGGTAGGGGTTTCTGATAAAGTGGCCAGTGAGTAGAAGCACAGGGTTGGTAGGGGTTTCTGATAAAGTGGCCAGTGAGTGGAAGCACAAGGCACAAATGGGGTCACTAATAAAGTGGAAAGTGAGTGGAAGCACAAAGTAGGTATACGAGGTGTGTCTAATAAAGTGACCAAGTGACAGGAAGCACGAAGTGGGTACAGTTTTCTAAAAAAGGGGCCAGTGGGTGGAAGCACAGGGTTGGTAGGGGTTTCTGATAAAGTGGCCAGTGAGTGTAGAGAGATGAACTGCAGGGGTCGCTGTACTGCTGGTTCAGTTTACTGTATGTGGCCTCATTAATGAACTTGTATCAAAATTAAAACTTATATAAAAATACAGTGTTGTATTTATGAATACACTTACTACTGTTAAGAAATTAAATATAATTGGTTGTTTTTTTTATAGGGCACTGAACACCAGTGGGCAGACGATAATAATAATAATAATAATAATAATAATAATAATAATAATAATAATAATAATAATAATAATAATAATACAATTTTTTTTATTGGTAGTAGTACTTCTAGTAATGTTGTTTTATTATTATTATTTTTTTTTAATTTTTAATAAGTAGTAGTAGCAGTAGTGGTACTTTTATTAATGTTTTTATTATTATGTTTATTATGATTATTATTATTATTATTATTATAATAAACAGTAGTAGTAGTGCCAGTAGTTGTAGTAGTTATTTTATTTTTTATACAACAATCTTTATCATTTAAGCCTTAAATATTCTAGATATGTACACACGCAGACCTGTGCTGAATAAATTAATTAACTAGAGTATTTAAAGTTATTAATTATTATTATAACTTTAGATATTGTAAGTATTGTCGCTGTTTTATCCTAAATAACAGTCTCCTGTATGTTAACAGTGCGCACGCGCAAACACGCTGTACCTCTGGGGCAATTTTCCTTTAACTCTTTCAGCTGCGGCTGATTAAAGCCACGTTGTTGGAGCCGGGGGGAAAGGAGGAGGGGCTCAGCAGCGCCCCCTGCCTCCCTCTCACTGTACCACCACCACCCCCCAGCTCTGGTCCAGGCCGCAGCAGTAGCGGCGTGTGTGTGTGTGTATGTGAGAGAGAGTTTGTGTGAGTGAGTGAGCGCGCGCGTGTGAGCAATGCAGCGTCTGTGCTGCTCTCCTCGCACACACACACGCACGCGCCAGCTTTCCCCATGATCCGGGGCCGCGGGGAGCTGTGCAGGCTCGCGCTGACGGAGAGGGAAGTTCACAGCGGCTGGAAAAGTTCTGGAAGTTCAGGAGAACCATGGAGCCCGCGCGCCTCCTGCTCTACTGCACCCTCAGCGCGCTGCTGCCCCGCGGGCACGAGCCTCACACACACGGTAGGTAAAAAGAAAACCCAGAGCAGTTGAAGGAAAGACCTCTGGATACACAGACACACACACACACACACGCGCGCGCGCACTGGAGAGCTGCTGAGGAACTTTACAAGACTCCAAATTTACCAGTACAGAACCAGTTAGAGAACCAGACTCCAGACCGGACAACTCATCCCGCAGCAGCAGCTGGAGAGGATGGGCTCAATTCTTACTACAGCTGCTCATATCAGAGCTTCTTCACTCATTAAACTCAACTGTTCAGCTGCTGTTCAGGAGCTCAGATTCACTTTTGCCACTTTGGTCACCAGTGAACTCAACTGAAGATGGATGCTTTTCAATTAATTGATTAATTAATTGATAATTCTTTATTTCTAAATGCTGATATGAATTCTCAATATGCACTTGTTGTATTATGTAAACACAACGCATTGATTAGACTCAGCTGGCTTTACTACATAAACTCATCCAACTAAAGCTTTTACTGAACTAATCATCTGTTAACTAACTCAACTATTCTCAACTTTTCTCAACTTTTCTTTACTAACTCAATTGATTACAACTAAAGTTAAGTTGCTCAACTAACAAAACGAATCAAACATTTCCAAACTACCTGAACTCGCTGAGTTGTTACTGAACTAGTCTTTATTTTACTCAACTAAGCTAACTCAACTAATCACAAAGTAATAGCTTTGCAACTTTTCTCAACTATGCAAACTATTCTTCTGTCAGTGAACTTGACTGGTGTTTCGTTAATAATGTTTAATTAATTAATCTTTATTAATCAATGCAGATGTAAAATCTTAAGATGCACTCTTTGCTCACAATGCATTGATCAGCTGCAACAGATCACAGGTAAAGTAATGTTATGTTAGTCAGCTATTCACAACTTTTGTTTACTAACTCAACTGATTATAGACCACAGTTGCTCATCTAATTAAACTTATCAAACATTTTCCAACTACCTAAACTCGCTGATAAGTCGTTGGCTAACAGAACTAGTCTTCAGCTTACTCAACTAATCACCACTTTTCTAACTAACTCAACCTAACAAACCTACTGTTAACTAACAAATTTTGGTTTGATAACTCAACTAACCAAAGGTATAGTTATATGAATTATCTAATTGACAGTATGGTAAGCTAACTTAACTAATCACAAAGGAATAGCTTTGCAACTTTTCTCAACTATGCAAACTTCTTCAAAAATCTTCTGTCAATAAACTTTACTGGCGAACCCAGGATGCTCTATTATTAATAAATAAATATTAATTAATGCAGATAAAATCTTAAAATGCACTTTTTGCTCACATTGCAGTGATTGGCTGCAACAATCACAGCTAAAGTAACATTAGCTTAGCCAGCTATTCACAACTTTTGTTTACTAACTCAACTGATCACAACTAAAGTTATGTTAACTTAGTCAACTAAGTACTTAGACTTAGACGTAGACTGCCTTTATTGTCATTCTTAACACATGTACGCAGAGCGAAATTTCGTTGCATTGACTCACCTGCAAAATACAGAAAAAAAAAAAATATATATATATATATTCACATGTACATGTGCATACATACATACACATACACATACATACACATATCAATGTGTTATGTAAGTATGTAAGTAAATGCAAAAAGTTAGTATAAATATCTATAAATAAAGTGATTTTGTTTTATATGTAAAAGTAAATAACTGGTACTAGGTTTGGCATATGGCTCAGAGCTTTCTTAAATTGACCTAAGTGTTAGGAGTTCAACAGTCTAATGGCTTGGGGGAAAAAACTGTTACAGAACCAGGTGCTCCTGCACCGCATACTTTTTTGCATCGTTTACTAACTCAATTGATCACAACTAAAGTTATGTTCATTTTGTATAAAGTAACAGTTTAGGATGGGGCATCTGAATATCTCTGTAAATAAATGCACTCTAAGACTTTCACATCTACGTTTTGGGGTTGGATTTTTGAGATTTTTTCTTTAGGTCCAAACCAAAATAGCAGGTTAAAAAGCTTTCCTGAACAAAGGTCCAGACCAATGGACCAAACCTTGTGGTCTTGGTTTAAAACAACCGAGCCATCATTTGGTTTGTCTGCAGTGTAAAAACACTTTTAGATGGTTTTGACTTTCTGACCAATTACAGGAAGTTGAGGCAGTCTATCGTCACCCATTAGCAAATTATCTTATTCAACTAACCACACATATTGTTTACTACCTTAACATTCTTGCTGAGAATGTTATTAACTAAGCTATTTTCAGTTTATTAACTCAACTTATGATTTATTACGTTTAGCTCAACTATTACTTAACTATCCACATAGTATTGTTAACTAACTAAGCTATTATTAACTAACCGCAACTTTTCTTAAAGTCAAATCAAGTTAAGTATTTTAATGTCAATACTGCATATGTACAGGACATACGGTGAATTGAAATGATGTTACTCTCCTTCCCAAAAATTACAGCAAATATAGAAAATAGATATATAATATAAAAGAATGGGAGACACTATATGTATAATACAACAAGGTAGAGCTGGGCGATATGGCCCCCCCCCAAAAAAAAAATCGATTTAAAAAAAAAAAAAAAAAAAAAAAAAAAATTGATTTTCGATTTAAATCTATTTTTTCCCCTACTAAAATCTCCTAAAAGGCACTAGAAGTCGCTAAATGACGTCATCACCTAATTTGCATAATAAATGTTTTTGAAGCTGTAAAGGATTAACATTGTGAGAGAGAAAAAAGTGAGTAAAAAAACACTATTAAAAGCTATTAAATATACATTTTGGAGGATGCACTCATTTAGTGAACTCTGCTATTAACCTTAGAATAAACTTTGTTACCTGAAGTGTGTGTGTGTGTGTGTGTGTGTGTGTGTGTGTGTGTGTGTGTGTGTGTGTGTGTGTGTGGATGTTGGGAATGTTTTGCTCCAGCTGTTACACTGGATGCTAGGCCTGTCACAATAATTGCAATATCGATTTATCGTACAATAAATTAACATGACCTCAACAATTTTTAATAAATTCGTGATATCGTCTATTGTGTTTATTTGTTATTTGTTCACACTTGATTGACACATGAACAGTATTTTAGCCAGCCATGCTTCAATAACTGTGACTCCATAACATTACATTACATTACATTACATTACATTTGGCAGACGCTTTTGTCCAAAGCGACTTACAATAGTCAAGTACAATGTAAAATAAGTTTAAAGGTAAAACATCTTTGGATAGGGATAAAAGGAGGACAAAGGGGAATAATAGGATAGAGGAGTGAAGGAGGGGAAGAAGGAAATGAGGTTAGAAGTAGTTAGTGTGTTAGAGGTGTTAAGAGAGTAAGTGCTCTTTGAAGAGCTCTGTCTTCAGGAGTTTATTAAAGATATTGAGAGATTCTCCTGATCTGGTAGTGGAAGGTAGTTTGTTCCACCATTGGGGAACTCTGTATGAGAACAGTCTGGATTGCTTTGTGTGAATGTTTGGCAAAGCGAGGTGACGTTCATTGGAAGAGCGCAGCGGCCGGGAGGTAGCGTAAGCCTTCAGGAGCGAGTGCAGGTAGGAAGGAGCCTGTTCTGTCATCACCTTGTAGGCGATGACACACAGTGTGGACTAAAGTAGGTAAAGAAATATGTATATAATTCCCAAACTAATTATAATAAATGATTATTTAAATGTTTGCATTAAAAAGTGTATAATTACTATTTTAATGTTATTTTCTTATCATTATGTCAGTGCCGTTTAATAGTCCTAAAATTACAAAAATATCGTGTATTGAAATAAGTTCTTGAAAAATATATCGTCCACAAAAAATTCTTATCAAAGAACTACACTCTAAGGCTTTTCACACCTACATTTTTTTGGTCTGGACCTTCAGATTCTTCAGTTTGGTCCAAACCAAAATAGCAGATGAAAATCTGCCGCTAACAAAGGTCCAGACCAATGGACCAAAGTTTGGTCCAATCAAAAGAGGTGGTTTCTGTTCAAAACATCTGAACCACGATTTGGTTTGTCTGCAGTTTGAAAACACTTTTAGATGGTTTTGATTTTTAGACCAATTGAAGGAAGTTGAGGCAGGCTGTCATCATCCATTAAACAATAGAAGAAGAAGAAGAAGAAGAAGAAGAAGAACTGGTGTTGTGCTGAAATCAGACTCCTCTCAGTATGCAGGTACAGATTACACTGGTGATTCCTGTATCTACTGTAACTGTAGATTAACCCTCATTTATAAACAGAATTAAAGAAATCTTGGGGGGATCTGTTGCGGGAGTCCGATTCTGGCAGGGAGGCAGAATTTGGCATCACATCTGAAAAGGCAACTTACTGAGTTGATGACAAACACACCATTGCCAGAACTGAGCAGTACGTTTTCTGTGTGGTTTGAACTGAAAATTGCAATAATCATGCTTGCTGTATATCTGATGTGCCAGTCTGTATAAGTGTTGAGGTGTTATCTTGTGAATGAGGTTTACTGAACACTGCTCACCTGTGCTCGTAGCAAGGCCAAATGAATTGTGGTAGTTTGAGCGAAGACATTCCATTAACTATATCTCGATATATTTTTCTGAATTGCGATATACGATATATATCTCAGTTTTTTTCATCCCATAAGGTAATATCAAAAAGTTACTTTTGAGACAAGGCTACATTTTATATTGGAATGGGGGGGAGGGGTTTAGTGAGTTTAATAAGAGAGGGAGGCAGGGCTAGGTGAAGCTGTTCAGAGACACAGCGGAAGAACTGGCGGGACTCACTGTAATGCAGCGTAGTCTATATCGATATAAACGATATTGTCTTGTCTTATATGGCATATGACATTATATCGATATTTTTTAAATCTCGATATATCGCCCAGCCCTACCATTGTCCCGTGTGTGCCGAAAATGGACACAGTGGACAGTGCAGTGGGTGGTGATTTGATTCTTTAGTTTCATAGGACATGACAAAAAAAATCATGGGGCATGATAGTAGTTACCTTCTGCACTATTTGCATTGCTTTTAGTGTGTAATGTATTCCATCAGGGGGCCGAACTGATGATTGAGCTTAGGATGCATTTATTATTTAATTTGGTTGTTAAATTCAGAACACATTAATTAAGATTAATTAAGATTGAGACCTGAATTTAATACATTTGCCACTTTAAGCAATTATTCACCTTGTGTCTGCAGCTGTTTATTTAATGACTCTTGCATAACTTATTAATGATAATTTGCTCAATAATTAACCTCTTTTTAAGATATGCTTTTTGCATTTGCTGAGTATAATTAATTTACCAATTGACTCAGTTGTTCATATGTATCCGGATATTTGTGAACATGTAGGTTTTGGTGTCTTGTCTCCATCAGTGTGCACCAGAATGCAAAATCAACTCTTGATATTATAAAATGTGTAGTGTGTATATGGCATTCCAGCAGGGGGCACTACTACTTGAAATAGTTGGCATAGTTTGATGATAGATTTATCAGGAAACAGTATAACGGCTAAAATAGACCTAAACATAGTGCAAAGCTTAAGCTTGTTTTTCTAACAGGATCAATCATAGAATTGTATTAGAAAAAATGCCATTTTTTAAAATAATTGTTCCAGACATGAGTAGCTCCTCCCTTTCCATTTTGCATTATGGGATAACAATGTCCATTGTAGTTTAAAAAAAATTGTATAATTTTATTTATAATTTTTCCCATTTTCTTCCCAATTTACACGGCCAATTACCCAACCCACTCACTAGGACTCCCCCTATCACTAGTAATGCCCCAACACACCAGGAGGGTGAAGACTAACACATGCCTCCTCTGATGCATGTGAAGCCCGCCACCACTTATTTTCGAGCTGCTGCTGATACAGCATTACTGAGTAGCGTCACAGCGCGCTCGGAGGAAAGCGCAGCGACTCGGTTCTGATACATCAGCTCACAGACGCCCTGTGCTGTGGACATCACCCTAGGAGTGATGTGGGGAGAGAGCGCCATCTACCCAGCCGGAGGGAGCAGGGCCAATTTTGCTCCCTCTGAGCGCATGCGAGGGAGTTCGAACCTGCGACCTCCCGCTTATAGTGGCAGCGCTTTATTTTGTTTTTTTTTTTTTTTTTTTTTACTGTTTTTTTTAGCAAAAGAAAAATTCACACTCTTCTCATTTCCCATTAAATATCTACTAGAGACTAGGGGTGTGCCATATCATATTGTATGCAATAACATCGCCAACGTTTTTAAAAGTTGTGAACACTATTATACCCTGAAATATTGTCCAATTTTACCCATCCCTAATTATCACATCAGGGTACTGCTTTTTTGTCGTTTTTAGCAAAAGAAAAATTCACACTGTTCTCATTTCCTATTATAAAGCTACTAAAGACAGATTATATCTGTTCAGTATCATTTAATTTACTTTAATCCTGGATATATGGAGATATTGGGAGTGCATTATTAGTATCATGACATTTTGGATTATTGACTTCTGCTGTTTTTTTAATATCTCAGTTAGGGGTGTCATATTGTATTCAATAATATAATGTAATTTTCATTTTGTTGCAGTAGTGTATTTATTCTTGAATTTTCTTTTTTATTTAGTTATGTCATATCGCCAAGAGTATCGTTATCACTAAAATACCATGAATTATCATGATATTATATTAGGGCCATATCGCCCACCCCTACTAGAGACAGATTATATCTGTCCAGTATCAGTTATCTTACTTCAGTCCTGGATATATGAAGATATTTTATAGTGCATTATTAGTATCATGATATTCTGCATCATTGGCTTCTGCTACAAATCTGATAAAATTCTGAGATTTTATATCTCAGTTAGGGGGTTGCCATATAATATTGTATGCAATAATAACATGTAATTTTCATTTTGTTGGATAGTGTATTCTTAAATTATTTTTTCTAATTAATTGTTATCAGAGTCAGAGTATCATTATTGCGAATATACCATGAAATATTGTGATACTGTTTTAGGGCCGTACCGCCCACCCCTACTTTGGAATGATGGAGCTCCATCCAGTACTTTTGGGATAAGGGTTTGATATGATAAGGTGGGTTGGGTCATCATCCAGTATCCTGACCCTACTAGTGCTGCTTTGTCCAAAATCTAGTGCTTTCTGGAAAGTATAGAAAGTTACCCTTGATTTTATAAATAATCAATGAATGAGCAGGTGTCCTAATACTTTTGTCTCTGACTTGACGCTTGTCCTGTTTCTGTCCAGCTGCAGATCTCTCAGGGAAGCTGAGCGAATACGGCCTGATCGTTCCGTTCAGCACAGACTCTCGTGGACACTATGTCTCCCACGTCCTCTCGGCCGCCGGCGCTGACGCTGCGTCAGGAAAACACAGACGGGTGACCCGCAGCGTCCCCGAGAGCGAGCGGCAGAGCGAGTGGGACGGCCAGCAGGTGTTCTTTAACGTCACCGTGTTCGGAAAGGAGCTGCACCTGCGGCTAAAGGCCAACAGCAGACTTGTAGCCCCCGGAGCCCACCTGGAGTGGCACGAGGACTTCGAGGAGAAGGCCAGGATGCGTATCCGTGGAGACTGTGTGTTCACTGGAGACGTGACCGACATGCCGGACGCATCGGTGGCCATCAGCAACTGTGACGGACTGGTAAGTGAAGTAATGCTGAGTGATGCTGATGCAGAACTTATAATGCTTTGCTCTTGCTGCTGCTGCTAATAATAATAATGATGATGTTGATGATAAATTGCTCTGTGGAGATGTGGGAGTTGACCAACTTAATGCAAGGGAATAGAAAAATAAAGTTCTTCTTTGTGTCGATTGGCTAAAAAACCAAAGCTGTTTTTGGAGTAGAACAAAAATCATGCTGCTGAACGATTTTAATTGAAATCGTGATTGGAATGGACACTAATTTCAATTGCAAGAGCTGTGATTTGAATTACCCAATGGTCTGCAAGTGTGTGTGTGCAAAGACGCAGTCTGCTCTTCTGAAGAAACGTCACAATGTTGCAGCCACAGAACGTGCTATGTCACTTAAGGCAATTGAATCAAACAAGTTATGTTGCAATGCTTAGATTCTTCACAAGAAGTAGATGCACAGCGCTGTCTCTGTGTCTGTGTGAGTGACGGGCTGCTGCTGCCTGAGAAGCGTGAGGGGGACCGTGAGGGGGACCGCGAGGGGGGCGGGGTGGTGGTGGGGGTGGGGGCGGGGGAGTTGGCACGTGCTTGTAAACGCATGTGTTGAAAGCTGTGCTCCTCAGTCCAGCACAGTTTTGTGCAGATATTTCCCAGAAAACGCATCTTATTTAGCTTTTAAAAAGCCATTTAAATACCTGATTAAAGGGACGATTACTGTTGTTTTGCTGTTATCTTCTGGTTTTGAGAGCTTGGCACTGACTCAGCTCTTGAACGGTCTGGACTCGAGACAGTGCACTGGTGGGGGAAACGCTGGTGAAGTCATCGGCCCTGCATTGTTTAATATTGCGATATATGTAGTCGAAAAAAGTTACATTTGTTATGTAATTTTTTTTCAGTATTTTGCAGCCCTAACTTGTATCTGTCTCAGACCACCTCCTGAAATGTTTTTAGTAATGGAATTAGTAACTGTTTTTAAATGCGTCACAGACCACCTCCTGAAGTGTTGTTTTTTTTTAATTGGATTTGTATCTGGTTCAAATGTGTCTCAGAACACTTCCTGAAGTGGTTTAATTGATTGGATTTGTATATGGTTTATATGCATCTCAGATCAATTGGATTTGTATCTCTTTTTGAAATGTGTCTCAGACCACCTCCTGAAGGGGTTTAAGTGATTGGATTTGGATCTGGTTTAAATTTATCTCAGACCACCTCCTGAAGTGGTTTGAACAAATGGATTTGTATCTGTTTTCATTGACCATTCCAGACCACCTCCTGAATTAGTTAGAGTGATTGGATTCGTATCTGTTTTTAAATGTGCCTCAGACCTCCACCTGAAGAGGTTTAATGAATTGAATTTGTATCGGGTTTAAATGTGTCTCAAACCTCCTCCTGAAATGGTTTGATGAATAGGATTTGTATCTGGTTTAAATGTGTCTTAGACCAATCTGAATTGGTTTGAGTGATTGGATTCATATCTGTTTTTAAATGCACCACTTCCTGAACTGGTTTAATTGACTGGCTCAGTATCTGTTTTTAAATGTGCCTCAGACCACATACTAAAGTTGTTTAAACAACTGTATTTGTATCTCTTTTTAAAATGCGTCTCAGACCACCTCATGAAGTGGTTTAATTGATTGGAATTGTATTGGTTTTAAATGTGTCTCAGACCAGCTCCTGAAGTGATTTAAATGATCAGAGCCTGTTTTCTTTAAGCCTGTTTTATGGAATCACAATGAAAGACACTTCATAAAGCAGTGCTGTTTGATTTCAGAGCGTTTAATCGTTGAAGGTGAGGATGGAGGACAGAACACTGCAGGGCTTTTATTCTGATGGAGAAAAAATAGCTTTTTACTCTAAAGAGAAATTCAGGGCGTTCATCAGCAATCGAGATTTCCGCACCGGGCTGCATAAAGCCGCACTGTTCAGCGAACACGTACGCACACACAAAGGCATCATTCATTAAAGAGACATCGATTACTCTCCTGGGCCATCTCGGCTTGGGCCGCGGGGACAATGGCGCAGTCATGGCAGCGGTGGGGCGAGATGATGCTGCGTGTGTTTCTGCAGGGGCTGTAAAAACGCTGTTTTATGCCCTTTACTCTCCTCCTCTGACACAAGCTTTAACCCTGAGATGTCGCCTTTCAGCCCTAATTATGAATCATTATCAGCGTCTGTGACCCTGAGCTTTTAAAGGGCCAGGACTTAATATTTACTGAGGCAGTCTGTTGGCTATAATATCTGTATGGACTAATATCTCCCTTTCTTGTTTAAAGGAGTGTGTATTCAGGTTGTTCTTGGACTAACATCTCTTATTCTGGTGTTTATTAGGGTGTTTATGGACTAATATATTTTATTATAGTGCATAGAAGTGTTTATTGAGGTGTATAATAGATAAATATCTCCTAATCAGATGTATGTGAGTGCAGGAGTGTTTATGTAGGGTGTTTATGGACTAATGTCTCCTATTCAAAAGTATAGGACTTTTTATTGTGGTTTATGGATCTCATATCCTATAGTATTGGATTTTTTAATGAGGGTGTTAAATGGACTAATATCTCCCATTCAAGTGTATGGGAGTGTTTATTAAGGGTATTTATGAACAAATATCTCCTATTTCAATGTATAGGAGTGTTTATTGAGGATGTTTTTGGACTAATATCTTCTATTCTAGTGTATATGAGTGTTTATTAATGGTGTTCATATACTAATATCTCTTATTCTAGAGTATAGGTATGTTTATGAGGTTCTTTATGAAATAATATCTGTTATTCTAGTGTATAGGAGTGTTTATTGAGGTTTTTTTATGAACCAATATATCCTATTCTAGTGTATGGGTTTGTTTATTGAGGGTGTTTTTGGACTAATATCTCCTATTCTAGAGTGTGGGGGTGTTTACTGGGGGTAGTTTCGGACTACTATCTCCTATTCTAGAGTGTAGGTGTTTTTATTGGGGGTATTTTGGACTAATTTCTTATTCTAGAGTGTAGGTGTGTTTATTGGGGGTATTTATTGACTAATCTCCTATTCTAGAGTATTGGGGTGTTTATTGGGGGTAGTTTCGGACTAATTTCTTATTCTAGATTGTAGGTGTGTTTTTATTTGGGGTATTTTGGACAAATATATCCTATTCTACAGTATAAGTGTGTTTATCGATGGTGTTTTTGGACTAATATCTTCTATTCTGGAGTATAGGAGTGTTATAGGGGGTATTTTTGGACTAATATCTCCTATTCTAGAGTGTAGGGGTGTTTATGAGGTTCTTTATGAAATAATATCTGTTATTCTAGTGTATAGGAGTGTTTATTGAGGTTTTTTTATGAACCAATATATCCTATTCTAGTGTATGGGTTTGTTTATTGAGGGTGTTTTTGGACTAATATCTCCTATTCTAGAGTGTGGGGGTGTTTACTGGGGGTAGTTTCGGACTACTATCTCCTATTCTAGAGTGTAGGTGTTTTTATTGGGGGTATTTTGGACTAATTTCTTATTCTAGAGTGTAGGTGTGTTTATTGGGGGTATTTATTGACTAATCTCCTATTCTAGAGTATTGGGGTGTTTATTGGGGGTAGTTTTGGACTAATTTCTTATTCTAGATTGTAGGTGTGTTTTTATTTGGGGTATTTTGGACAAATATATCCTATTCTACAGTATAAGTGTGTTTATCGATGGTGTTTTTGGACTAATATCTTCTATTCTGGAGTATAGGAGTGTTATAGGGGGTATTTTTGGACTAATATCTCCTATTCTAGAGTGTAGGGGTGTTTATTGGGGTTATTTTTGGACTAATTTTTTATTCTAGAGTGTAGGTGTGTTTATTGATGGTGTTTTTGGACTATTATCTTCTATTCTAGTGTTTAATTTTAACCTTTAAGCTACAATGAAGGGGAATGGTTAGTTGTTAGAAAGAAGATATTCATGCATGTTTGTTATTTTCACATTCTGCACTGTTTTCTGTGCATAAATCTGCTGTGATTGTGGTATGGAGAGTGGTATTGATTGAAAAGAAAGTTAAGTAAGGTTTAGATGAGTAAATGGAGAGATGTCGGCGTTTGGTTCAAATTTCTTACAGCTGTCAGAGCAGTGAAGATGTTTTTAAGCTGATTGAAAACGTGTGTGGAAAATGTGGAAACATTGCATAAACAGTGTCAGAAAGTAAAAGATTAGATGTTTTATTATGATCTACATCTGATGGAAAGTTTTTTTTTATTGTGTAATTCTACAATTATTCTTTTTCAGATGTAAAAAAATCAAAATCAGATATCTGAGGAAAATGCAGTTACATGTGTACTGAACAATACACTTCTTTGAGTATTTACACTTGAGCAGTAATTACACTTGAGGAGATCAGCATTAATGACTGCAGGCGTGTAAGGGTTAAAGTGGGAACAGACGGAGAGCCGGCTGCAGTCTGAGAGCCGGGTCCAGATCGGGTTACCGCCTTCACTCCAGAAAGAGGCCGGCGGAGCGAGAGCCCGCCCGCCTGGCTGTGGTGCTCGCTGCCATGTGGCAGTAGGAGTGACTGATTTATCCTCGGCTGGCGGAAATGTTACCTCCGAGATCCTCCGCTACAGTTCTGACAGTCCCTCAGCTTGCGGAACAGAACCGAGATCCACTCAGGATTAATGCTCGGGCTGGAGATAGGGAGATCTTACTGATCGTACTGAAGCTTCATTGTTATTTAAAGCACACACAACACAGCAGGAATGGAAACACTCAGTAACAAATAACTGGGCTTCAAGTGGTTCTTTGAGTGGAGCCATAGTAGAACCAGTTTTATTTCCTTATAGGATCATGTTTCTGAAAGAGAGGTTCTTTAGAATCATACAGTATATCTGTATTACAAACATAGCATTGCTGTGCTTTTTTCACTTTTTGACACAATGTGAATCTGGCAGTTGTTGTTTTTTTTATGTTGAGTTACAATTTAACGATTGTTGGACCAAAACAAATGCTTTAAAAATGAACTTACAAAACAGGATTTCTCACCACGTAAAATTACAGAGCAGAGTGTCCGATCATGTAAAGTTACAGAACAGAATGTATACATAATTATTTGTAAGTTGCTTTGATTAAAAGCATCTACTAACTGTAATGTAATGTAAAGTTACAGAGCGAGGTATCAGATCATGTAAAGTTACAGAAGAGTAAAGTTACAGAGCGGTGTGTCTGATCATGTAAAACTACAGAATAGTAAAGTTACAGAGCGGGGTGTCCGATCATGTAAAGTTACAGAGCGGTGTGTCCAATCATGTAAAGTTACAGAAGAGTAAAGTTACAAAGCGGTGTGTGCGATCACGTAAAGTTACAGAAGAGTAAAGTTACAGAGCGGTGTGTCCGATCATGTAAAGTTACAGAAGAGTAAAGTTACAGAGCGGTGTGTCCGATCATGTAAAGTTACAGAAGAGTAAAGTTACAGAGCGGTGTGTCTGATCATGTAAAACTACAGAATAGTAAAGCTACAGAGCGGGGTGTCCGATCATGTAAAGTTACAGAGCGGTGTGTCCAATCATGTAAAGTTACAGAAGAGTAAAGTTACAAAGCGGTGTGTGCAATCACGTAAAGTTACAGAAGAGTAAAGTTACAGAGCGGTGTGTCCGATCATGTAAAGTTACAGAAGAGTAAAGTTACAGAGCGGTGTGTCTGATCATGTAAAACTACAGAATAGTAAAGTTACAGAGCGGGGTGTCCGATCATGTAAAGTTACAGAAGAGTAAAGTTACAAAGCGGTGTGTGCGATCACGTAAAGTTACAGAAGAGTAAAGTTACAGAGCGGTGTGTCCGATCATGTAAAGTTACAGAATAGTAAAGTTACAGAGCGGTGTGTCTGATCATGTAAAGTTACAGAGCGGTGTGTGCGATCATGTAAATTTACAGAAGAGTAAAGTTACAAAGCGGTGTGTGCGATCACGTAAAGTTACAGAAGAGTAAAGTTACAGAGCGGTGTGTCCGATCATGTAAAGTTACAGAAGAGTAAAGTTACAGAGCGGTGTGTGCGATCATGTAAATTTACAGAAGAGTAAAATTACAAAGTGTGATGCCGATCATGTAAAGTTACAGAACAGTTAAGTTACAGAGCGGGGTGTCCGATCAAATACGGTTAGAGAACAGTAAAGTTACAAAGTGTGTTGTCCGGTCACGTCAAGTTACATAACAGTAAAACTACAGAGCGGGGTGTAGATCACGTAAAGTTACAGAACAGTAAAGTTACAGAGCGGTGTTCCTGATCATGTAAAGTTATAGAACAGTAAAGTTGCAGAGCGGTGTGTCTGATCATGTAAAGTTATAGAACAGTAAAGTTACAGAGTGGGGTGTCTGACCTTGTAAAATTACAGAACAGCAACGTTACAGAACAGTCAATTTACAGAGCATGGGGTCTGACCACATAAAGTTACAGAGCAAAAGAGAACTTGCAAAAGGGGGACAGACTGCAAACTTTTGTCTGTGGGTTTCAGATTAAGGCAGCAGAGAAGCCCCTATAGGTGTAATGTGAAGGCATCTGAATACTTATATTCATGTGTATAATCTTTTTATTATTATTAATTATCTCATACCTGTATAAATGTTAAAGTATTTTAATGTTGCCAGAGTGAAATATTTAAAAACTAATTCACATTCAGGTGACAGCGCCACTTTATATTTAACTATTTTCACACATTTAATCATCAAAATGTCATAAAGATGGAGTTCAGCCCACGTTTAGTCATGCGACTCCAGCCTTTCATCTGGTACTGTAGATAGCTGTGACTTGGCGTGTTGCAGTATATTGTAATAAATACCTTGAGATTTCCTGAAAGGCGGGCGCTGGCAGGAAGTCCACAGCGTTCGTCCAAGTGTCTGTCACGTCCCTCATAAACTCTGCTTTCATCACGCCAGCTGCCGTCCAAAGAGGATAAACCCGGGCTGAAATAGAACGACGATCATGTCATACACACTCAGAGCTGTGAGAGGAACAGGATTTGGGAAAGCTCTGCAGGTGATTCAGAGCAGTCATTCACAACCAAGCTGTAGCACAGTGATACTTTAAAAAACCTTTAGCAATTAGATATTAGCCCAATATTGACTCCTATACACTGGACTAGAAGATATTAGTCCACTGACTCCATCAACAAACATTTCTACACACTAGAATAAGAGATATTGGTCCATAAACACCCTCAATAAACACTCATACAAGAGAATAGGAGATATTCGTCCATAAACACCCTCAATAAACACTCCTATACACTAGAAAAGGGGATATTAGTCCATTGACTCCCTTAACAAACATTTCTATACACTAGAATAGGAGAGATTAGCCCATAAACACCCTCAATAATCACTCAAATACTCTAAAATAGACAATGTTGGTCCATAAATAACCTCAATAAACACTCCAATACACTAGTATAGGCTATATTTGTCCATAAAAAACATCTGTAAAACTCGTATAAACTAGAATAGGAGACATTTGTCCATAAAAACCCTTAATAAACTATCCTATAAACTACAATAGGAGATGTTAGTCCATAAAGCATCCTCAATAAACACTCCTATACACTAGAATAGGAGATATTAGCCCATAAACACCCTTAATAAACACTCCCATAGACTTGAAATGGAAGTGTCCATAAACACCATCAATAATCACACTCAAATACTCTAGAATAGACGATGTTCGTCCATAAATAACCTCAATAAACACTCCTATACACTAGAATAGGAGATATTAGTCCATAAACTCCATCAATAAACACATCAGCTCATAAATAACCTAAATAAACATTACTATACACTAGAATAGGAGATATTAGCCCAAAAACACCCTTAATATACACTTCTATACACTAGAATAGGGGAGATTATTCCATAAACAACCTCAATAAACACTCCTGTACACTAGAATCAGAAGTATTAGTCCATAAACATCTTCAATTAACACTCCTTTACACTAGAATATGAGACATTTGTCCATAAAAAAGTCAATACAACTCCTATACACTAGAATCTGAGACATTTGTCCATAAAAACCCTTAATAAACTATCCTATAAACTACAATTGGAGATATTAGTCCAGACACACCCTCAATAAACACTCCAATACACTAGAATAGGAGATATTAGCTCATAAATAACCTGAATAAATACTTATATACACTAAAATAGGAGATATTAGTCCATAAACACTATCAATAAATACTACTATACACTAGAATAAGAGATATTAGTTCATAAACACTATCAATAAATACTACTATACACTAGAATAAGAGATATTAGTTCATAAACACCCTCAATACACACTCCTATACACTAGGATTTTAAACATTAGTCCATAGACACTCTCTATAAATACAGGCATAAACTGGAATAGGATAGAATATTCCATGGGGTAATCTAGTGTCTGTTTACAAAGTGTTTGTGTTACATAATGGAGGACTCGCATTGAGTTATCTTTTTTTTTCCTGCCCTGCTGCTGTGCTCTGATAATTGATACATCAATAATAGGTCATTCATGTCCATATAGTTATGACAGTGAATCATTTATTGAGTAAATAATATGACTTGAAATAGTGTTTAGGGCAGAATTATTTATAATTCATTATTTTCTACTTCACATGTTGGTCAGCGATATATATATACTCATAAATGCAGTGAAAGAAATGGGGGGGGGACTCGTATCTGTATTGATATTTGCAAGTGATGCATGATAAATGTGAGCCAGTCACTGCGATGTGAACAGCATGAAAGATGGTGTCTGAATGATGCAGGTCATTGCAGTTTAACCCTTGATTCTTTACATTTATTTGTCACTGTCTTTAAAGTAATTGCAAGGCATGTGTCTGGTTTTAGTGATTTGTTACTTCTGCAACAATCAACCAACAGTTGACCGTGCTAATTGTATTAAAACTTTGTTTTTTTTCTTAAGTCGTTAATATCGTTAACATAAAACCTTTTTCAGTATGTATAGGTTAGTAACACTGATGGTACTGATGACGCCCGACTCAAGCCGGAGCTTAGTTCCCATTCTATCCAATGGCATTAGCTTAGCCTCAACTACCATTACATTTAATGGCATTAGCTTAGCATAGGGTCTGCTTACATTCAATAGATTTAGCTTAGCCTCAGCTACCGTTGAATTACAAGGTTAATTTAATTCGCTTAGCATAGTTTCCCTTTACATTTAATGGCGTTAGCTTAGCTCAGGTTCCCATTACATTCAATGTCGTTAGCTTAGCCTCAGCTCCCCTTACATTCAATGGAGTTAGCTTAGCCACGGCTCCATTTACATTTAAAGACGTTAGCTTAGCATAGGTTCCCATAGCATTAAATAGAGTTCTAGAGTTAGCTCTGGAATACGCACAAAACACAAAGTAAACAGCAAGTAATCAAGTGAACAGCGTCTTTCTGATCAGCTCATTTTTTTGAGGATTTTCTTTGATTAGCTACTGGAGACAAGGAAGGCTAAAAATCAGTTTTATATGTTTATATTCATGAAAAAATGAATTTTGGCAGAATAAAACTTTAAAGCTCCACTAGGTAGGATTTAAGATTTTGTGCTCGTGGGCGTTTTCAGGCAGATTAGTTTCACTTTCTCACTTTCTGGCTTTCACAGACATATTCGGTCTCTTTCGAGCTTCTGCCAGAGTGTCTGTATGTTAGTTTGTAAAGAATGAACCAGTAGTCCTTGTAGAACTGTTAGGACTAAAGGTCGGAAAGCAGGTCGCAGTTCTCGCGAGCGTTGGTCGCGGCCGCCTCAGAAAACTTACAGAGTCTGGTTTGAGCTCAGAGGAGACACAAGAGCACAGCTATTACTCCTATTACACCTCAATGCAGCGCTGCAGTGAGTTTCAAGCTGTAATTTTACTTCTTTAAAAAGATTAAAAATCAAGGAAATCCTACCTAGTGCTGCTTTAAAAATTTAAGATATATTTTTTTAAAGAATTACAGTTTTGTCTACCTAGATGCCCCCTCAGGGGCGAGACCTGTTGAATTAGTAGGAAAACATGGAGACATCCTTGTTCCTTACTATTGTCGCTTATATTACACCTAATAATCTGGTGTGCCTAATATATGACAATAGACCAGAAAATAGACGTTTATTGATAGTGCATCTTATAATCCGGTTCACCTTTTAGTCCGAAAAGAAAAAACGTGTGTTTCAGTTCATATTTATGCAGAAATATAGACAATTCTAAAGGATTCACAAACGTTCACAGTTTTCGAACATTTTGGAATTGGGACCCTTTAGTAAAATCTAACGGCTCTCCAATTAAAAGCTGTTTGAACACCCATCCCATCATCTTCACAGCCCTCTGTACAGCTGTGATTTGCCTCAGAATAAAGCACTAGTATCTCCCGAGCGAGCAGGGCTTCAAATCTTCCCGGCTGTTCTCCACTCAGACGCAGACAAGAGCCTGTCCCCCGGCGGGCTGGCCGTAATCCACAGCGCTTGAAAGCACTTACTGCAAGCAGTCCCCACTGGGCCCATTAGGTCAAGAGTGAGGGAGAATGTGAAAATGAGGCGGCGTCTCTGGACAGGAAGCGGAGCTGTCACAGTGAAGATCGCTCCCTGGACATGTGTTCCGCTGAGCCGGGGCCAACGTCAACAAGGGCACGTCTCGGCCTGTGGGCCGTGGGAGATTGAGAGCGCTTCTCTTCAGTCCTCCCTCTGCTCATCCTCCCAGAGCTTCATCATAATTAAGACGGAGATTTCTAGAGAGTGTTCTGAGCTTCAGATAGCATTCAGTTAAAAAAAAATGTTGAGGCTGGACCTCAGGTCTAAAGTAGAACTGGGTCACTAAAGAGAACTTTGACTCAGGCCTGTTGCAACAAGGCAAGCTAACCAATCAATTGCCCTGGGGGCCCAAAGCTGGCCTGGGGCCCCATTACAACACAATTTACATTAGTCTAATGTTCTAACTGTAGTTTTAAAAAATGTGGCACATTTTTTCTTCTATGCTAGCTAATTTACTTTGATAATCTGTGCTAAATGAGGGGTAGAATTAACTAAAAATTATACCGTGCACCATATAACAGACGCCCCTGATGCTTTTTATTCTCAAACATCAGAGTGATTAAATCAGCAAAATTAAGATATAGGTACTAAATCTGTTTACTAAATCAAAACATTAGCTTTGAGTATTTTCAAGATGGATTCCTTCCAAATATCAAAATTACTTGACACATTTCTTGAAGTATTTTTGATTTTATGGTTAATATGCAATTTATTTGGTTGGTCGTGTATTTTTTTTGCAAATATTTAGATGTAAACATTACTATGTGTGCAGTATATGCCACATATGTAAGCAGTATTTTCACTGTTGGAAAAAAAATGTCATTGATAAAAAGTGTGTGTGAATTAAACAGTGTGTCTGTGCTGTGGCTCATGAAGACATTGGGCTGGTGGATAGGCGAGGCGTAGGTTCTTCTGCTGTTGTCCCTTGGTGCCGCCCGGGAAGGTCCTTTTTGCTTGGGGCCCCCAAGTGCCTTAAAAAATGGCACTGCCAATCTGAGAACTCTGAAGTTCTGTGATATCAGACAGTGCATCACGCCTGGCCCTGAGAGTGCTCCTGTGTCTTCCACACTCACACTCCACACTCTGCCATCACATGACACTGGGCACTATCCGGAAGCCTATCACCTGAATATTGATTTCACCTGTTACACACACCAAGTATTGACTAATTTATCCTCGTACAAAGCATTTTCCTTTGCCTGTGTTGGCTCTCTCATTTTGATCTTGGCTTTGTATTCACCGATCCTGATTTTTGCCTGCCCTCTGATGTTGCCTTGCTGTGTATAACCTTTGAACTGTATTTCGATTCTGGTATGTTTAATTCCTCATGCTACTGTTTACTGCTGTTGACCTTGCTCAATTTGACTACTCTCTGTGCCCAACCCTTGTTTAATTAAGTTCTGAAACTGCATCTGCGTGTGTCTGAGTCTTGTCCATTTACTAGGGGTGTGACGAGATTTCGTAGCACAAGATCTCGTCACGATTAAAACGTGACGATATATCTCGTCAGGCTTAAACCTGTCTCGTGGGGAAAAAAACAGTTAGGTGTGGACTTTTTAAGAGGGATCTGGCAACCCAGTAGCGATAGCGATAGTGTGTGGTGGCTAAGCAGTGAGAGCAGCTCTCAGCAGAAGAGGAAAATTCGGGCATTTGCATAAAATATGCTTCTGCTACTTTTAAGTTGTATGTCTGGCTGCATTTTGGCTCCAGTGGAAACAATAAACGATAACAGAGTGACCAACAAGACACAAACCATATGTACATACTGTAAGTAAATCCTACATGTGACTGTTTCATAGGCAGGTGTACTAATCCCTTAGCTCTGTACTGTATTTAAAAAAAATGTTCTGTCTCTGTTTGCACTTCAAGCATAGTCTTAATATGACTGGTTATGGTTATGCATAGTTTAATTACAAGAGATTTAGGAGAAAAAACACAAACCATAGTCTTAATATGTCTGGTTGTGGTTTGCACTTATTGTTTGCACTATATAAGACCTAGAATTTTTTTTAATTTTTTCTTCTTATTTTTATTTCTTATAGAATCAATGTGTGAGAGAAACCAGTCTGTTAAGTTTGCGTTATATGATTTTGTCAAATAAAACCCTAGCCATTTTTCATTTTTGATGTTTCTTTAAAATTTTATTTTTAAATCTTGTCTCGTCTCGTTCTCGTGAACCCAATATCGTGTCTCGTCACACCCCTACCATTTACTGTACCCCACTGCGCAACAGATGAGATACTAATCATCCCAACATAAACAGCCTGTACGTGTTTCCTCATTAAGGCTCTAGTAAGGTTTGTTGTTTTGTCCGTGCTCTTCAGCAGGTGCAGCTGGATTACAGTAAAGACATCAGTGTACTGTAGTGTAGTACTGATAATGATGTGTTGATAGCATTTAGATAATTGACCTTTAACAAAACAAATGTAATTTACTGTGGAAGAATATACACACCGTAATAATGTTTAATGAACAGAAAAATGGAAGGCTGAAAAATGGTTTAAGGAAACCCGCAACATCAGCCATGCTGACATAATTTTTTTGAGGCAGATGGTAAATCTCTTTAATTATAAATATATATATTAGCTTTAAACTAATTAATAAAATTATTATTATTATATATATTTAGGTTAAGGACAATGTACTAATAATAACCAAAACAAACCTTTACCATCTTATGCATTTTGTGTTTCTTCACCACAAGCAGCCATTGTGTCTATAGTGAAAGATTGTGCCTGCCTGTAAAAGACAGCTCTCCCATTGGAAGCGGTGTGCTGTTTTCAATGTTTAATGAAATCATAAGAAGAATTGTCTCATCTTTGAGGACAGATTTGCACACGCTCAGTGTCTTTATGAGGGAGAGTCACCTGGAATAGTTTTCTCAGCATCTTGAAGAAGTTTCTGGAGGTGCTGAACAATAGTTTCTGCTATTCCTTCTTGCTGTAAAGCTCCAGCTCATCACAAATCTTATTTTTTTTGTGTTTACTACCTTAATTGTTTTGATGTATGTAATATTAATCTACAATGTAGAAAATAGGTTTAAAAAGAACATAAAGACTGGACTGTGTGTCCAAAATTTAGACTGGTACTCAAAATCATTGCTAACCTAAAATTATTTATTATTCTAAATTAACACGTTATGCTTGTGCATTTTTTGTCTTCACTGCTCGCCTTAAAAAATCTTGAAAGTCTGGCAGCCCTACTGTATTTCATTATATAATATATATAAAATTGTAATCTAATTTATATCATTATAGATCACCATGCTACACTATATATTCCTTTCTATTCCACTGTATTATTTATACTGTATATCATTTTTACACTGATATACAGTTTTACACTGTATATCATTTATATATTACTACAATCCGTTATATATACTTTTCTGTTCCACTGTATTCTTTATACTCTACTGTATTACACTGGTTATCATTATATATCACCACAATCCACTATATATTCCTTTATATTCCACTGGGTTCTTGGTCAGGTTGTCCACTCACACGGATTTTCCTACCATTGCTTTGCTGATGACACCCTGCTATACCTGTCGTTCTCACCTGAAGATCACTCAATCTCTGCACGGATATCGCAGTGTCTCTCTGACATATCCTCATGGATGAAGGAGCATCACCTTCAATTAAATCTCTCAAAGACTGAACTTCTGGTTATACCAGCAAAACCATCTTGTCAACACAACTTCTCTATAAGTATCGACTCTCTCTCTCTCTCACCGACAAAGGTTGCTAGGAACCTGGGTGTCATGGTTGATGACCAACTCTCCTTCACGCACCATGTGACCTCAGTTGCTCGGTCCTGCCGCTTTGCGATTTATAACATCCGAAAAATTAGACCGTTTTTGACGCAACAGGCCACCCAACTCCTGGTACAAGCAGTCGTCATCTCACGCCTCGACTACTGCAATGCCCTGCTAACTGGCCTCCCGGCCTGTGTAGTAAAACCACTCCAGATGATCCAGAACGCAGCAGCACGTCTGGTCTTCAACCAGCCAAAACGGGCACATGTCACCCCGCTGCTCATTGAGCTCCATTGGCTACCAGTTGATGCTCGCATCAAATTCAAAGCTCTTACAATCGCCTACAAGGTGATGACAGAATAGGCTCCTTCCTACCTGCACTCACTCCTGAAGGCTTACCCTACCTCCCGGCCACTGCGCTCCTCCAATGAACGTCGCCTCGCTTTGCCAAACATTCACACAAAGCAATCCAGACTGTTCTCATACAGAGTTCCCCAATGGTGGAACAAACTACCTTCCACTACCAGATCAGGAGAATCTCTCGATATCTTTAATAAACTCCTGAAGACAGAGCTCTTCAAAGAGCACTTACTCTCTTAACACCTCTAACACACTAACTACTTCTAACCTCATTTCCTTTTTCCCCTCCTTCTCTCCTCTATCCTATTATTCCCCTTTGACCTCCTTTTATCCCTATCCAAAGATGTTTTACCTTTAAACTTATTTTACATTGTACTTGACTATTGTAAGTCGCTTTGGACAAAAGCGTCTGCCAAATGTAATGTAATGTAATGTAATATATTAACACAATCCACTATATATTCCTTTATATTCCACTGTATTCTTTATACTCTACTGTATTACACTGTATATTATTATATATCACCACAATCCACTATATATTCCTTTCTATTCCACTGTATTCTTTATACTCTACTGTATTACATTGTATATTATTATATAGCACAACAATCCACTATATATTCCTTTATATTCCACTTTATTCTTTATATTCTACTGTATTACACTGTATATTATTATATAGCACAACAATCCACTATATATTCCTTAATATTCCACGGTATTCTTTATACTCTACTGTATTACACTGGTAATCATTATATAGCAGCACAATCCACTATATATTCCTTTATATTACACTGTATTCTTTATACTCTACTGTATTACTGTCTATTATTATATATCCCCACAATCCGCTTTATATTCCTTTATATTCCACTGTAGATTCATAGAATATCTCCACATTCCACCATATTTCATTTTATCTCATTATGTGCTACATTTCACCACATTTCACTATATTGCGTAGCAGTGATAAATGTCTGTAATTTCTTTAACTCCAGCAGAACATTGTTTTGGGTTGATGTTGGTGAGATCAGTGAGTTGGTAACCAATGGGGTCGTATGTTTTGAGTCTGAAGGATTTGACAGTGTAACAGAGAACCTCAATTAGACGACCACTCTGAACCGTCCTGTCCTGACTCGTAGAGCCTCGGAGGAATTAATTTTGTTGTAATGGGAGTTTCTGGTATTTTGGCCGTGTGGTCGGCATTGACTAGCTGTCAGTGTTACGCGGCCCCCGGTCCGTCTGGGCGGTCAGCAGTCGCTTGGAGCTCCTGCAGGACTGCGTGCGCCGCTGCCGTAAATACTAATGCAGTGCTGAATCTGGCCTGTGGGAGACGGATGGAGTTTCTGACGACGGTGTTGTGCCGCGCTGACAGACGAGTGTTTGGCTGAGATTAGTCTCAGACTGAGAGCTTCTGGTGATGGATGTCACTTTGTGCCGTCAGTTGGACTCTTGGGTTTTCAGTTGTTAGGCTGCGGGCGGCGGCTCCTCGGTGAGAAACCGTGAGCAGGCCGGTGCGGGCGAGCGGGAAACGTGCCACGAATGAATCCCGGAGATTTTCTCAGCTGTTCTAAACGTGCTGAGCTGAAGTCACTTGATCACCCTCCACACATGCTCTGAGAGCCTGGGTCATGACATCACCCAGATTAGCCGCTACCCCCTGCTACCCTGGAGCGCATTTGTGGTTCCCATGCTTTACTTCAACAGTGATGTATCAGGTTTGCTGGAGTGAGGGATTGGTGTTTTAAGAAAAGAAAAAAAAAGATGAAAGATCAATGTGATGATCTAAATATTATCAATTGTATTTTTCTGATATGCAGGGAATTAAGCAGACAAAACATGAAATATCTTGGGTTTATACTGTCTGCAATCAAAATAAAAAGTCAAAGGAAATTTGGTCTTTGGTATCAGGAGGGTGCAAAAAATAGGCCTTGTGCGGCTAAAATAAACGTAAATTTCAGTTAAATAATAGTGAAGTGAACTAAAATAAATGTATGTTCAGTCAAAGTGCTTTTCTCTTTTAAATTTTTATTTTAAAAACTGCAGGATGTGAGAGAGAATATAACTGAACTAATATAACTAATGATAACTTAAAGTTACTCTGTAAATTTATATGTATATTTTATTTTATAGTTGATTGATAAAGGCGCTAGTTGAGGTGTTTTTTGCTGTGGTAAAGAAGTGATGGTGTGTGATATTTAGCTAAGGGTGAGCAGTGCTCACGATGATCCAGTCATGGTTGCATGGCTGACTGTTGGCTGTTGTCCTGGTAACAGTAAGTGGCGCACCTGTGTTTCCTGCCGCCAAAAAAAACACCAGATATTTACCTGAACACACCTCACTTCTAGACCACCATGCCTTATATTCCTAAAGTCCAACAATATTTTAATGGCACGTACACAAAGCAGGGTATAAGAGAGCAAGGACATTGCGACATGCCTTTTGCAGCGTGTATAATAGAGCCCTAACATTCAGTGATGGGACCAATCAGAATTTCTGTTTCAGGTTGGGGTGGGACAAAAAAAAAGTCAAAATCAGAGCTAAAGCCAGTCAGAATTTTTCTTCAGGTGGAGGTGGGACAATAGAGAGTGAAAATCAGAGCTAGAGCCAATCAGAATCTCTTTTTCAGGTGGGGGTGGGACAACAGAGTTAAAATCAGAACTAAAGCCAGTCAGAATTTTTTCAATTTTTTCAACATAGAGTCCAACTCAGAAGCAGCGCAAGTCAGGATTCCTATTTGAGCTGGGAGTGGGACAACAGAAAATCAAACTGAGAGGCAGAACGAATGAGAATCTCTGTTTTAGATGGAGGCGGGACTTTTCCTGAACTTTGTTTTACTCTTTTACTACAACATTCAGATACAACCTGATGATTGCTGGCACTGTATGGCTGAACTGATGTTCACATACAGTAAAAGTTCTGATAGAAAAGGCTGCATGTAGAATATAATATTTTGCTAATATATTAATGTAATATTTTAACCAAAATTTGCTATTTTGCCAAAATGTATGTTTAATTCTCTTTAAACTAAGAACTTCATGCTCCTGGTTTTGAGATATTTACACATTAATCATTGGTGAGGGAGCTGTATTTATTCTGTAGATTCCTTTGGGTATTTGTGGTTGTAATGACATTTACTGGTAACAGCATGCTGTACGACTGCTGTAAGCTCATGTGGATGGGGTCTGGTTTGGGAATACTCTTTGGGAACACAGTGTAGCAGGAATCTGCATTGCTGTGGTTAAAGGCAGCAGCTGTGTGCTCTAAACGTAATTCGATGTCCAGTTTGTTGTGTGAGTGCTGTATATGCTCTACTTGCCTTCAGGACGTGCGTGCATGTACCATGTGATCAGGTTTGCTGTGCTGGGAGTAGCCGGAATCGCAGTGTGCAGTCACGAATGGAAAGTTATTTGAATTTCAGATCCATCAGGTGCAACGGGAGAGAGCCATCCAGCATGTGTATAGAGCGGGGAAAATAAGTATTTGATACACTGCCAATTTTGCAGGTTTGCAATTTATATGGTAGATACACTTTAACTGTGTGAGAGAATCCAAAATTTAATAATAATTAGTTTGAATTTTATTGCATGAAATGAGTATATTATACAATAGAAAAACAGAACCTAAAGAACGTATGATATTTGATACAGAAGCTTTTGTAGCAGGGATTTTTACCCACTTCCCCATATATATTTTCTCCAGATCTTTCATGTTGCTGGGCAACATTGAGTTGAGTTTGAGCTACCTCCAAATATTTTCTGTTGGGTTCAGGTCTGGAGACTGAAGAGATCACTCCAGAACCTTGAAATGCTTCTTATGGAGCCACTCCTTAGTTGCCCTGGCTCTGTGTTCAGGTCATTGTCATGCTGGAAGACCCAGCCACGACCCATCTTCAATGCTCTTACTAAAGCAGCCACAATCTAGCCATACATCCTCCCTTCAATACAGTGCAGTTGTCCTGTCCCCTTTGCAGAAAAGCACCTCAAATTATGATGGTTCCATCCCCATGATTCCAAACACAATGAGTTGATGCCAAAAAGCTCTGATCATCTGATCACATGACTTTCTCTGGATCTGAAAATCGGACCCTGCGTTCTCTGCAGGATTTTAATCCATGATGGCGAAGCATGTTACTAGCAGTAAGCTTTAAGACCCAGTGGTCCCAGCTATTTGGGTCATGCCCCAGGTCCTTCCATGTAGTTCTGAGCTGATTCCTGAACTTTCCCAGAAACATCCTTACCCCACAAGACAAGGTCTTGAATGAAACCCCAGACGTAGAGGGCTCCATATTGTTTTTCTTTCTTTTTTCGAATAATTGAGCCAACAGTTGTTGCTTTCTCACCAAACTGCTTGCCTGTTGTCCTGTAGCTTATCCCAGACTTGTGCATGTCTACAGTGTGTCACTGGTGTTCTTAGACAGCTCTCTGGTCTTAGCCATGGTGGAGAGGTTGGAGTGTGATTGAGTGCGTGAATGAGTCTTTTTATACAGGTTACAAGTTCAACAAGTTCACTTTTCCATTCTTTGTAGGTGGACAAATCCTCCCCACTGTACATACACAAACTTATTTACAAACCAAGAAGTTAACGGGACAGAACAAAGTATATGTGTAAATGTAATGATATATGAAAGTGGAGAAAACTACAGTTGAATGGAGGCTTTAGTACCTTCTAGCTCAAATACAATATGATACGGTTGGGCGTCCTGCAGCACTTTTACCTACAGATGTTGCAGCTGGACCTCTACACTCTTAGGTTCTTGAAACTGGTGTGCCAGTTGGTCTCATAAATGCTCAATTGGTGTATTGCAGACAGTGGAAGCATTGCTAACTGATGAAGACATTCTGTTTATTTCAACGCTGTTACTCCCATCACTGCGTATTACTGACCTGTTGGTGTCCCTTGTATCACTACTAGTGGTGACTGACTGCCATATTCAGTGGTTCCCCAGATCATCATACCAGCACTTGAAGCAGTGTGTCACTTCACAGCAAATGCACGATTGAAGCGCTCACCATGAGGCCTCCATACTTTAATCCAACCATCACGGTCTAAAGCACTGACACTATGAGCGGGAGGTCGCAGGTTCGAACCCCTGCTCATGCAGCTTTGCCATTAAGCTGCCGGCGCTCAGAGGGAGCAAAATTTGCCCTGCTCCCTCCGGGTGGGTAGATGGCGCTCTCTCCCCACATCACATCTAGGGTGATGTCTGCAGCACAGGGCGTCTGTGAGCTGATGTACCGGAACCGAGCCACTGCGCTTTCCTCCAAGTGCGCTGTGATGCTACTCGGCAATGCTGCATCAGCAGCAGCTCGAAAAGAAGCGGTAGCTGACTTCACATGTATCGGAGGAAGCATGTGTTAGTCATTACTAATGATAGGGGGAGTCAGAGTAAGTGGTAATTGGCTGTGCTAAATTGGGGAGAAAATTTGGAAAAAGCAACACCTTAGAACCTCTTTATTCAGCAATTTTTTCCAGTTCCTTCTAGAAGGGCCCTGTCTTTTTAATGAAACCCTGCCATGTTAAATTAATTTGAGTAATTACACTCTAAATTAAGCAACAATTAATCCCTTCCAGTGTGATTGTTGTTATTTTACAGCAATTAAACAAGCAGGGTTTTAGTGTGAGCATTCATGCATATCAAAATCGACACTCGCTAAGACAGATCAATCTGCAGAAGATGCCACCAGCTTGTCTGAGCGTGTTCAGCTGCTCCTCTGCTAAAGTGATGCAGCACTGCCAGGATTCTGGTAATATTCACACAGATAATTAAAAATATGTCTGAATCTTGACAGGTACAGCAAAATACAGGTACAGGGGAAATGAAGTGGTAATATTAAAAAAGGAAACAGACAGGAAATGTTGCAGCTGTCATCCTCCATCTCTGCACTGTGGTGATGTAAAATATAGACTTTAAACTTAACAACACTGAAAAACTTCTTAGTATAAAGATCTCTCTCCCCATTGACTCCCTTTAAAACTAGCTTTTTTAATTCTGAAATCCTATTATTATTAAAAAGGATATCTTTTAGCAGTAAAGGTGTTTATACTGTTAAAAACTACAGATCTCTTTAGAATACATTCAGCTAAGCATAAATACAGTAAAAATAATTCCCCGGCGGATGTGTTTAATTCCATCCGCAGCTCACCTGAGTTACAATCATTAAAGTAACATTATGTAAGATTTTTTTAAATATCAGCTTCAAATTATTCTAAGGCTGCACTGACTGTAATCTGGGGGAGAATAGTATCTCTATCTGTGCTACACTGCTCTTAGAACTCTTCTACTACACTTCTATGCGCTTTGTGTTGTGGTGAGGTGCATTCTGGGTAACGTAGTCTGGAGGTAGAGTGCAGAGGAGAAAGGTGTACTTTCAGCGCCAGGCTTGACAGTCAAATTCATAGTAATATTATTTGTTAATATTTACATTCCAATTGAAGACATATATTTTTAAGTAGAATTACCTGAAAATAACAACATTCTGCTTGTGTGTCAAAATGTTCTGCAAAATCTGTCTAGAGCTTTAAAAATTCAGCTGACAAGATGCAGTAAAACATGCATTGAGCTGACCTTCTTTACCGTGATCCTTGTCTTATTAAACATGATTTATTTGTGGAAAACTGAATTGTCTATACAGTAGGGGTGTCACGGTTCTCTAAACACTCGATTCGATTTTATTTCCGATTTTAGGGTCATGATTCGATTCGATTCTCGATTTTCTTTTTTCTTTTTTTTTACAGCAGAGAGGCCTATGCCAGTTTTAGATTAGTCTATGGTCAGTCATTGGTTTACAATTTACAATATCTTATTACAAAAGTTGGGCTTGATATAAGTGATGCAAAGTGAAACAAGTGATCTGTAATACACCACATTAGGCTCTAATGGTCAAATTTAAATAATTTAATTAAGATATATATGTAATGCCATCTAGTGGCATTACATATGCCACTAGATGGCATTATGACAAGATGCAATAAAACATGCATTGGATCAGGACCATCACCAATAGGAAACACAAATAAAAGGCATGAGAAAAAATATAATCGTGACTAATCTAAAAAAAAAAAAAAAAATCATCAAATTAGCCAACTACTAAAGTAGTCATTAGTTGCAGCCCTACTGTGGTGGTTCTGTGGGGTCCTGACCATTGGAGAAACAGGGTGAAAGGAGGATAATAATAAAGTATGTAGAAAAACAGATACTACAGGACTACAATCCGTAATTATAGAACTACAAAGTGTCCTTTATGAACATTGAAGTCAATTAAATAGATAATTGGTGTAGAAACAATAACAGAATGTTATGCTTGATATGTCAGTATTTATTGCCATTTATCTTAAGCATATTGAGATATGAGTTTTGTCATATCACCCAGGCATGAGCAGAAACAATAAATAAGAGATTTTTCAGTTCATAATCTACACTGATCCTTTCTGAAGCTCCTCTTCAGAGACTTTCTTCAGATCCAGTCCTCTGCTTCTGCCTGCAGATTATAGGCTGACAAAACATCTCCCTCAAATTACATGTTTTGCTCTGGAATAACAATAAAGCTCCATGTTTTCCGCTTCGTTCTACAGTAAAGCCGTTCTTTATCCGGCGCTTGTTTACCAAACACTTTAAAGCCAACCTCGACTTAGAGCTGACCTTCTTTACCGTGATCCATGTCTTATTAAACGTGATTTATTTGAGGAAAACTGAATTTTCCTGTTTGATTTTAATGTAGTGTGATTCAGAACATGCCGTTCTCTCTTCAAAACCATCTATATACAGAAACTGAGTCTGCTGTTTTAAATTAATTAATCATAATTAACAATGATAAATCAGGGGTGTTACGTGATTAACATTTCTCCCTCTCAGCTCACCTAAATAACCCTCTATAATTGGTCAGGAGGATTGCAGCAATCGTTAAACATGCAGTGATTGATTACAGGCTCTTTTGCATACTGCAGAGATCAATTTGGCCCGGATAATTAATGAAAGGTGTTTTTTGCAATCCTCTTCCTTTCATTTCCTTCACATTATGATGTTACGTTTTCCTGTTGATGGGTTTTTAACTGTGCTGTTCTTCTATTAGTGAATTTCCTGACAAATTATTTTATTAATGTTAATGGTTAGCTGAGCTATTCTTGTAGTAGTTATTATTTTTATTTTTTTGCTGTACTTTTCTTTTGTTTGTAGGTTTAAGAGCTGTTTTTTTATACAAATGAATTTTTAACCATGGATTTTCTTATGGTGCAGGGCTCTAGAGTGCGACCTAATTTCTCAAGGTCTGTTAGGCTAGCTAGCATTGGACCAACAGCTGCATTCTGGTGTTGTGAGGGTATTAACTACATACTGGAGTAAACTATAGTCATAATCCACATATCCTATAAAAACACAGGATCTACCAACACTAACCAGCACAAACACACCAATCTGTTCTTTAAAACAGTGACTAATGTTGCTCGAAAATACAGTTAGCATCGCTAGTTAGCCGTTAGCCATCTTCAGAAAAATTTGCAGTCTGTTAGCCTAGCTAGGATTGGGCCATCAGCTGTAATCCAGTGTTGTGAAGGTAACAAATAACTAACTCAAGTGAAGTACAGCCATAATCCACATCTAATACCAAACCACAGATCCTACCCAATCCAAACACCACCAAGAAATCAAATCTGTTATTAAAAAATGGTGATTCATTTGGCTCAGAAATACAGTTGGCTGATTAGCCATTAGCCATTGCAGCTAATCCACTATCCACTAACCTCCTTGTCATAATACAAGTAATCAGCTCAGCTTGTAGACTTTCACTTGTAAACCAAGAACAATAAAGAAAATCAAATTTATTTTATTTTGACTTTACTCGGTACACTTTTGATCAAAATATGGTCAAATATTTAAATTCTCTTAATAATTGCATCTAATTTTAAGCGTTTTTAGCAGGGCTGGTGTAGACTATTACTGCAGTGCAACACATTTCAACTATTAATGTAAAAATGTCCTAGAGTGTATTTACTCTTTAAGACGTATTTGAGTAACTGCTGGCCTGTGTGACTTTTTCCTAAAAATTCTTTGTAATTTATGTCAAAAAAGGTGCGTCAAACTATAAAAAATTGGTCTTGGGTCATGGAGGATAGATGTTCAGTTTGAAGCCCTTAAAATACCTGCACTTTTACATTTATTTTATTTCATTTATTTTGAGAGAGAGAGAGATTTAAGCTTAAATCTTTAAACATCAACACATTTTCCGTATATTACCATCCTTACAAGTCAGTGTCCAGATGGACATTGCAAAAAAAATGTCAACCTGTAAAACTGCCGTGTTCAAGGCAATGCAGTCGAGAATTTGGGTGCACCTAACATGTGTGCTGAGGCACCTAAGAAAAAAAGTTAGGCGCACCGGTGCAACCAGTGCAAAAAGGTAGTGTATTGGTGGATTCATAGACATGTTTGCTTAATAGGAGGATTTATAGCTACACTAATATTGTGAAAAGTATATGCTTGGCTTCAGTACCTTGCATAAAAATTTAAGTAAATCTATAGCTTTAATATGGTGTTAGCACCAATCTTTCAGTTTTTAAAGATTTTTAGGAGTGCTGTTCCAGTTTTTAAGGATTTTAAGGAATGCTGTTCTAGTTTTGAAGGATTTTTAGGAATGCTGCTTAAGTTTTAAAGACTTTTTAGGAGTGCTGTTCCAGTTTTGAAGGATTTTTAGGAATGCTGTTCCAGTTTTAAAACATTTTTAGGAATTCTGCTCCAGTTTTGAAGGGATTATAGGAATTCTGTTTCTATAATTCTATTTTTAGAAGTGCTCTTTTAAAGGATTTTTAGAAATGCTGCTTTAGTTTTGAGTTTTGAAGGCTTTTTAGGAGTGCTGCTCCAGTTTTTAAGTATTTTTAGGAGTGTTTCAGTTTAGTAGGGATTTTAGGAATGCTGTTCCAGTTTTAAAAGGATTTTAAGGATTTTTAGGAGTGTTGTTCCAGTTTTGAAGTGATTTTAGGAATGCTGTTCCAGTTCTGAAGTATTTTTAGGAGTGCTGTTCCAGTTTTGAAGGATGTTTAGGAATACTGTTCCAGTTTGGTGGGTTTCTAGCTGTGATGCTCTTGTTTTGGTGGATTTATAGCCTATATGCTATGCTCCTAGTCATGAATTTTTGCTGTTATTTTTAGCTGTGATGTTCTCCTACTGCTTTAATGCAGTATGAGTGGACAGTATGAGTTTTAAGGCCTCTCTGTGAGAGAACTCTTCTCTTGGAGAACTCCTGACCTGCTAGTGTAGCAAATCCTCCAGCAGCACATGATGAAAACTGGCTAAGCTTAGAATCATGCATGTATCCACCTTCAAAGCCAGTGGTGCTGGCATGTGGAATTTAGTGTATGTCTGAGCTTAAGGAAGGTTTATATTTGCTGTACTGCTCCGGGCTCCATGGCGCTCTGGAGTCCCAGTCTGAATGCTGTGCCAGCAGCTGTGTGGCGCATGACTGTGTGGAAAGTGGGAGTGGAAAACGATTGGTAGGTTACAGTCTCGCAGTTTGATGTAAGGCCCTGAGGATTGGACTTCCTGTTGTGCTGGACTTCAATAGGACATTGATTTAATGTCAGTAAAGTGTGTTTTGTAATGATTGACATTGCAGTTTGTTGCTTTTAGCCTTAATCATGTAAAACCCTAGTCCTGGAGTCCCCTTTGGGCCTTGCCTGATCCAAATCATTTGCTCATTAACAGCCCATAACAGGCACTAACATGTGCAGAGCATCGGGCTTCCAGCACATCCCTCTGAATTTTTTATACGTTTGTACATGTGTGTTTAGACTACAGGCTACTAGCATATAGCCTAATGTCTGTACATGCATGTTTAGGCTACAAGCCACTAGTATGTAGCTAAATTTCAAAGAGCAGACATAAGTTTAGCCTACATGATGGTTGCATATAGCCAACTGTATCAGTCTAAATGCAATTTGATGCTTCAAGCAACAGGCATATTGATTAATCTAAATTAAAACAGTTAGAATGGCTACTTTGTGTATAAACTGAGTGGAGTTATTGGAAATAACTTATTATTAAAAGGGACAAACCTATTTTAACCCGCTAGAATAGGTCTTTGGTCTATACAAAACATGTTCATAAAGTTATTTACACTCACCAGCTCTGTTCTTGCAAGTTTTGTTCCCTTTTAGAATGAGCCGTTTAAGGTGTCTGTCACTTTTATGCGTTGTGTTCCTGGCCACGCCATGTTTATTCTGAGCATTTAACACACCTTAGTGTTGGCTTGTGCTAAATGGTGAAGCACAAACACGCTAAGTCATGCTTAACAGAGACAGAAGCAGAAGCAAAACTTATCTGCTGACTTGCCTCAGACAGTAGGTGCAGATCCCTTCATCAGACGAAGTCTTCTGCTGGCTAATCCTGCTCTGTACTGTCCGAGGTTCTCAACCAGCAGACAGACTGAAATGGCATTTGTTCAACTGATCTAGTGGGTGGGCCTCTGGTGGGGGTTGACGGGTGAGGGGTGGAGTCAGGTTGGTTTGCTGCAGGTTTCCTTATTGTGACGTCACAATGATTGTACATGTCCACTACCACTTTTCTTCAACGCATTCTGTGCTGGATCTCTCTGCTGTGTGGCCACGTCCGTAAGATTTTTGATTTAAATGAAGCAATAGAAGTAGTCGAACGTAAGTTTAAGATTTACTGTTCCCCGATTAGCTGGGTGTAGTGCAGTGGACGGGTTCATCTGAATACATTTGAGCTATGCTAAACTTTTTCGCTGGACGGCGAGGCTACTATCAACTCAACCCAGTATGCACAGCAGCTCTCTATTGAAATGAATAGAATGCTTTAAGGCTTAAGTGCTAGTGGACACGTATCGTAAGAGAGCAAACCAAAAGACTCATAGAAGCATATGAATCCTTTCAAATAAAGTGCCAATTTTGATAAGGTTTATATAAGGTCAGTTGAGGCCCAAGTAGAAATACAAAAGCAAGCAAAATAATATGTCCCTTTTAAAATGCATCAACCTTCAACAGGAGCCACATTAGCAGCATATCAGCCACTGGGCTTGCCCAACATAACTACCGCAGTGTTGGCATTGATGCTGTGGCATTAGCATCGCTACCATGCAGGCCACTGGCCATGCTTACCATTGCTACTGTGGTAATAGACTCATTATCACAGTGTTAGCCTCATTCAGCATTGCTATCCAGCTGACCTTGCCCAGCATCACTACCCCGGTGTTAGCCACAAGCTGTGTTCAGCCATGTTAATGTACATACTGTGCATAACATGACATTCCTACTGTTAAAATGCCATTGACAGTTATTTGTAATCAATTTGTGGGCGAGCAAAACTAGGCTTGTCTGATTATTCCTAGTTTTAGTTTTAAAGGAATAACATTAAAGCGTTCTATACGGTTATATGTTAAGTTACTGAGGTCTTATTAAAAAAAAAGGCATATTTATATCTATTGAAATCATTAAAAAGAAAAAAGGTTGTCTCCTAACTCTTGCCTGGCAGTCTACTCCAGCCCGTCTCTTGTTCACATGCAGTGCAGGGGCATGCGTTCAATCCTTTCTTCACTCTAAAGCAGATTAGACGGCAGGCTTACTACTCTGTTGTTCTATAAACACAGAGCGTGGCTTTATTAATAACACTGTGTCAGTCGGTTCACATTCAGAACATAGCAGGCCATTCAGCTACTGCACAGTGTGGAGATATATTAACGTTTTCATAACAAATAGAATCGCAGTATCATTACTGACCTTATTCTATTTTTATTTTTCACTTTTGTACATAATGTGAATCTGTGAATTTGTTGTGTATATTGTACCAGAATTTCATGATGACTGGATCAATAGAAATGCTCTAAAGTGATTTGTAATTCAATATTTTGATATAGGGTCAGTGCTCTCAGGTATTAAAGTCAGTTCAGAGTGAGATTTTGTCAGGAAGGGCAGGAGTGGTGTTGCTGAGGGTTGTCTGCACACGGTGAGGTGAGAGGTTCAAGGTCAATTTGTACTTCTGTGTCGAGTCAATGCATTGCCTAGGGCATTGCCTGTGCAAGTGTTCTATGCAGCAGGGCACGTTTATACTTCTGCTTTTGTAGGTCCGTGGTTCTGCATCGCTCTACAGTTTAAACTATATGACTATAGTTTTGCTGGTATGTTGCTGTTCACAGAGTACATGTAGGCTATAACATACAGGAGTTGGACAGTGAAACTGAAACACCTGTCATTTTAGTGTGTGAGGTTTCATGGCTAAATTGGAGCAGCCTGGTGGCCAATCTTCATTAATTGCACATTACACCAGTAAGAGCAGAGTGTGAAGGTTCAGTTAGCAGGGTAAGAGCAGAGTTCTGCTCAAAATATTGCAATGCACACAACATTATATGTGACATACCAGAGTTCAAAAGAGGACAAATTGTTGGTGCACGTCTTGCTGGCGCATCTGTGACCAAGATAAGATAAAATAATCCCTTATTAATCCCACAATGGGGAAATTTACAATGTTACAGCAGTACAGAGGAAAGGACAGAGAAACAGGCCAGGAAAAAAATATAAACAAATAATGATAAATCTATATATACAAAAATACAATTACAGGAAATATATAAAAGATACTTAAAAAATGATATATAGTAAAGAAAAAAATATACGTATACATCTAGTGCATAGAGATATGATTATGGTAGGGTGGACCAGTATAATTGCCCAAAGAGTAACAATGAAAAAATATCAAATAAATAGTAGATATAAAGGTGAGAAAAGACAGCAAGTCTTTGTGATGTATCAAGAGCCACGGTATCCAGGGTAATGTCAGCATACCACAAGAAGGACGAACCACATCCAACAGGATTAACTGTGGATGCTGTAAGAGGAAGCTGTCTGAAAGGGATGTTCGGGTGCTAACCCGGATTGTATCTAAAAAACATAAAACCACGGCTGATCAAATCACGGCAGAATTCAATGTGCACCTCAACTCTCCTGTTTCCACCAGAACTGTCCGTCAAGACAATAAATTATTGTGGTCTAAAACCAGGTGTTTCAGTTTCATTGTCCAACCCCTGTAGGTTTGATTCAGAAGTATAAATGGATAAATGATTGGTTTTGCGTGTTGTAAGTTTTATTGGCAGATTTGAGGCCCTCAGTATGGGCGTAGGTGGCTTCCTAGTTCCAGGCCTGCCATTTTACTCATTTCCATTAGGAAATACAAAATCAATGATATGTTGTACTTTATTGTAGGCTACTCATCGAATACGTTGCTCCCACATTGTCTAATATGTGTCAGTCTACATCCTCTTCGTTTTAAAGGTATTTATGGAATCACGTCCACTTTACCCAGATACAACAAATCTTTTTTTTATTTTATTGGCTGTTTGGTAGATACATTTCTCATTTTATTGACTGGTGTATGTAAAGCTCCGTTGCTGCTCTTCATTCACAGTTAAAAAGTAGCGGTTTACCTTGGTGGCCATTGTCCTAGTCATTTCTGAGAAAACACCAAGTGTGCATATCTGTCATCTACGCTAAATGTACAACAAAGATAATGTAAAGTATAATGTGTTTAAAATATGTTTAACATTTTAAGTACAGAATTATTGCACGTGTTCTTGTTTAGCTTTAATGTCTTCAATATTTCATTTTCAATGTAAAAAAAATCATTAAAAGAAAGTAAACACATTGAATGAGAAAAAGTGTGTCCAAATTTTGACTGGTACTGTACGCTTCTGTGGAAGTACACAGTAGGCTACATGAATGTGTGTAGGGCACATGTAGGGTATGGCGTAGATTCAATGCAGAAGCATAAATTGGCCTTAAGTTTCACCCATTGCTGACACAGATCTGCAAATTGTTGCTGTCATCATCAATTAACATTTTAAAATAACATGGAAATACTTTTAACAGGTTTGGAATTAGTAAATAATTTTTTCAGAAATTTTACATACTCTTGTTCTGGGTGTTTTTCTGTGGCGTTTATGTGAATAATAATGATTATATCATATCCGTCAAAATTTTTCAGGTCGTCCATCCCTAGTAAGCTTTCAGAGAACTTCTACCCACAGTCATATCCACAACACTCCAACCACTCAGCTCTCTAAATACTCAGCTCAGCCAGTAGAATGGTTGAATCAGTGATTGTGAAGGATTTACACACACGCAGATCTTAGTTTAGCAGCGGTTCCTGGTCCTCAGCTGATTCCTCTGGGCAGCTGGAAGCTTAATCAGGTCCGTTTTAAGTCTGCAGGCCAAAAATACATGTGTTACATTCCTGCCAAAGGCCTGTGGATGCGTTTACTGGCATTTTGTGCTGGGCGTAAATGACAGCTTGATGGTATTTTGAACAAAAGGGAAGGGAGTGGCTCCACCACACCTGAGGTCTGAGTATATATAATCAATATGTTACACTGCCCTTGTAGAAAGAGTAAGGACTGTCTTTTAATTTTAAAAGTGTGATAAACCTAGATTACCCTTATTTAGCATCGGTCTATATAACTAAATACTGGTTCTTTAGTCAAGGGATTCACCAGTACAACACTGATGGAGTTTTCCTGTTTTTTTTTCTTCAGGTGGCTTGAAATTTTACAACTGATAATATCAGCTAATATAATTCTATATGGTTTGAAAAATAAATAAAAAAATAGTTTTAATTAAACAGTGCTAAAAAAAGCTAATACAACTTGAATGGACTGTTTTATTGTATCATAATGATATTAACAATATTATAAATATATTCATTTTATTTATTATTTTTTTATATTGTAGCAATGGGGGATGGAGCTTCTCAGGCTTTTTAAAATTGATTTAATCATTTGTGATCCGTGATTTTTTTTTTTTTATCAATTTGTAACTATTCAAATTGTAGCTCCACCTTCCTCAGTGTATAATATCACAATACCTACATACAGAAGGTTATTGATATATACATATTGAATCTAATGAGATACTGTAGCTCCCTGAGTGTATAATATCACAATACATTTTTTGGACAGCAGTGGTTTCCTCTGTGGTGTCCTCCTATGAACTATTGTAGATTTGTTAACAAAATTGTTATCATATGCCCGAGATATGAGTTTTCAGCTGACACTCTAGGATTCTTCCTCACCTCATTGATCATTCTGCACTGTGCTCTTGCAGTCATCTTTACAGGACGACCACGCCTAGAGAGTAGCAACAGTGCTGAACTTTATCCATTTGTTGACCGTCTGTCACAAACATCAAGGCTTTTAGAGATACTTTTGTAACCCTTTAGAGCTTCATGCAAGTCAACGATTTTTGAGATTTTAAGAACAGCAAATTCAAAACTGGTGTGTGTGTTTTTTTATAGTGTAGGGCAGCTTTAACCAACACATCCAATCTCATCACATCCTGGATCCAATTAGCTCTTAGAAAAGTCATTAGCATAGGGGTTCACATACTTTTTCCACCTTGCACTGTGATTGTTAACATGTTATATTTAATAAAACCATGCAAACATATCATTTTTGTGCAGTATTAGTTTAAGCAGACTGTGTTTGTCTATTGTTGTGACTTTTTCTTTCAACTGCATATTACAATATCTACATTTAAAGTATTATTAATTCACCCAAATTAGAGACTGTAAATATTGTGATGAAAACTAAGGCAAAGCTAAACAGTTGCCATGACTGTTTTAAGCCAGACACACTTAGTTATTTCAGATTCCCCATTACCCAGAGCTCTAAATCCTCTTATACAGTTTGACTCATAATTGGAGTTTGAGCTGCGGCTGAAGGACAGTTACTGTTTGCTAGCTAGCGCATAATGTATTAGCCTCAGTGTGTATAATAATAGTGGTTTATACACTCTGGCAGAAGCAGCCAGAGGCTAATCTGACATCCAATTAATTTACAGACAGATGATTTGTTTCTGACTGAATAACACTTTAATATTAAAACGGCAATATTCTTCATGCTGTAGGTGTTTGTGTAGTTTCGAGGTTGTATAACCGATACTGTGGTGTGTTCCTCCAGGCTGGACTGATTCGCACAGATAACGGAGAGTTCTTCATTGAGCCGCTGGAGAAAGGCCAGCAGGACGCAGAGGTCAAAGGTCGAGTTCATGTGGTGTACAGAAGGTCTGCCATCAAAAGAGAACCTGGAAGGAACCAAGAGGACCTCCATAATGAAGGTGAGTGAACAAAAGAGTTACAGGGGAGAGGGAACATCACAATAGCACTGCTGAACACTGCTGAACACTGCTGAAGGCTTCAGAGAAATCTTTAAAGCCCATTTGGCTTCTGTCATGGTTAAGGAATATGAGGTTACAGCACTTATATTTAAATTATATTTATAACTCATGAAACTGTAAAACACTATAGATGCAACCTTTATTCATTATAGCACTGTTTGCAGATGATTTAGTTTTTTTGGTTCAAACTATAACCAATAAAGTCAAAGTGTCTATCTATAAAAACTCTATATAACATTAGAATTGACTGGAGTATACATAAAATCAGTGTTCATTGAGAGGGTCTGCCTATAAAAGCTCTATATAACATTAGAATTGACCGGAATATACATAAAATCAGTGTTCAGTGAGAGGGTCTGCCTATAAAAACTCTATATAACATTAGAGTTGACTGGAGTATACATAAAATCAGTGTTCATTGAGAGGGTCTGCCTATAAAAGCTCTATATAACATTAGAATTGACCGGAATATACATAAAATCAGTGTTCAGTGAGAGGGTCTGCCTATAAAAACTCTATATAACATTAGAGTTGACCAGAATATACATAAAATCAGTGTTCATTGAGAGGGTCTGCCTATAAAAGCTCTATATAACATTAGAATTGACCGGAATATACATAAAATGAGTGTTCAGTGAGAAGGTCTGCCTATAAAAACTCTATATAACATTAGAATTGACCGGAATATACATAAAATGAGTGTTCAGTGAGAAGGTCTGCCTATAAAAACTCTATATAACATTAGAATTGACATGAAGAGCTTTTATTATTAATCATTTTATTAATTATCATCATGTTTTCTAAAGACTTTGCCCCGTGGGAGCATATATAATGTAAATTATAACGGCCCTAATATAGAGCCTTGTGGAATTCCATGTCTTAACTTAGTATAACTGGAAGACATATCATTTATGCTCACAAACTGATAATCATTTAAGTGTGATTTGAACCATGATAATTTAGAATACTAAACCTAAATAAACATGAAGTCAATTGTCAGTGAGTGTCTATCTGTATTTAACTTTATATAACATTAGAATAAACCCAACCCAACTGTATACAAAGTCTCTCTCTGATTTACACGGCCTGAAGTTCCACTCTGAAACAAGTTGCTCACTTTGCTCATTTGAACTCCAATTAATCTCCATTCTAAACTCAGCTCCATTATTTCTCCAGCCTGCTTTGGTGCTAATTATAATTACATGCTACAGTAGGTAAGGTGATGTGAGTTATCCCTAATTGTGTGTGTTAATGTAATTGTCTGGGTGTTATATATGAACTGTCTGGGTTAGACTGCAGACTCCTCCCCCTTTAAATGACCCAAAGATTGAAACAGCCATGGCCATATATAGCATCAGCTTCAGAATCATGTTGATGCTCCACTGACTATAACATGAGGAGAATGTGTCTTTGTGATTCCTACTCTGGACTGGAATGTTGTTACTGGGCGGCACGGTGACTTAGTGTTTAGTATGTTCACCTCCCAATGCTAAGGTATTAGGTTCAAGTCCCTATCAGTGTGGGTTTCCTCCCAAAATATTAAGAAATTTGCCCACAAATTTGGAATAATGTAAATTTCCATGGAATGTGGATGTAATGACTGTATGCATTGCCTCCAATGGACGGTCAATTCTGGTTAAGAGTGTGCTGTGTGCGATTGGCTGAGTGTAAAATGACTGCGTGTAAAAAGTGAGTGTCTAGGAAGGCACTGTATGATGTAAGTGTAACTTCACTCATCCATCCATACATGCTGCACTATGTAACTTTGGTAGAGCTGCCGGAGATCTCGCCCCATAACTGTGTAATTCTGCATAACCCAAGTTATATTAGTGTAAAACCACTGTCCACATTCTTATCGTCAGCTTGTTCATGAGAGTGCGTTCAATGCAGGATTTGTTATAACTGCAATGGAGTAAAACCAAGGGTAGGCCTGTTACAATAACAGTTTTTTAAAACAAGATATTATTTCAGAAGTGATTGCGATAAATGATATTATTGTCATTTTAAGACCATTAAATGCCAATGACATAATACAAATTGATAGCGTATCAAAATCCATTGAACCCTTTTAAAGACAGCAAAATTTGAATTATTTTTATAGGTTGGAAAATATATCATTTTCTCTTCATCTACTGCACTCGCTGCACACTGTGTATGGAGTCGTAGTTATTGAAGCATTGGTCTGGTATTGCATGACTGACTAAAATACTGTTCACTGTTATATATGTGAACAAACATACACACAAACACAATAGACGATATCATGATTATCAAATATTATTATGGTCAAGTCCTTTTATTGTATTATAAGTTGTAAATGTAATTATTTTGCAAGGTCTACGTACGGGGATCCCAAAAGCTAAACAAATACCAGTTCTTGCTTAATGCTGCTTTAACCCTCTATGTTAGTAAACATGCTGTCGCATCAAATTTGGTGTTTCACAATGTTTCTGTTAATATCTCTGCAATAACACAGCATGGAAATTTGATTTAACACAAATATTCTGACGCTCTGGCTTGAGAATTACTAGGCAATGCATTTTGTTTTCGAGTACGCATGCAGTGTGAGCGCAATCCACGGTAGGCTTCTTTAAGTGGGCCAGGGAACGGTTCACTTGGACTGTGCACGGTCACGTATGCTGTGTCGCTATATATATGCAACCGTGACTAAGATAATCGTGACTTTTGGCATGTATTTCTCCACTTTTTAAGAAGATGCGCTCGGGAGAGAGGGTGCTTTGCGTGGCGGGGGTGCTGAATTCGGCACAACACTGGCAAGCCCAGTGAGTAGCGTGCTCCAGGAATATTCAACCCAACCATGCCTATTGTGAGTACATTTTTGAGGCATGCTGCTTCACCATCAGCAGCCAGAGTCTGAGAGAGCAGTAGATGTACTATCTCCCCTCATTACTCCTAGTGTGATGCCGGCCAGCACAGGCATCTGATGGATGGTGTATCAGTGCTGGGGCTCCTGCGTTGTCCTTAGAGTGCATGGTGATGCTGCTCGGAAAAGAGGCGGAGTCTGTATCGTATTTACGATTGTAAGCAATGTGAATTCTTTTGTAAAAGTATGCAGGATAAACTGTAGGATGTGGGCTGTTTCAGTTAATCTGTAACTTTACCTGCCGTCTTTTCCTGTTGAGAGAATTCATTGGATGCTTCATTTGTTTAGCCTCATCTCTTTCACTTTCTAAAGTTCATCCCAGACAGCTGTACAACAGCAGCCTTTTGATTAATTTTAGAAACTTCCTCACAGTGATGCAAACCTGCGAAACAGACTGCAGACTGCGTCGACAGACCCCAGAGCGTAAATGATGCATTTCATTATAAACGGAATTGACTGACTAGTCCAATAATGCCTTAACAGCTTAACTGTTCTTTGCCTACATAAAAAAGCTTTGTCTTTTCAATTTTGTTTCATATTTGAATAGGAATTACTGAGTAAATCCACCTATTTTGTATTACTTTTCTCATAATGCTATGTGTTTGAGAAACTGCATGTGTTACTCCACACTGAAACATATATTTATCTGCTCCTGAGAGTTTTAGAATATAGGCAGTGCTTCTCTACATGGACTATCTATACATACACAAGCTGTGCATATGTGTTCATTTGCACATCTATAATAGCAATTGGTGTTAAAGAGTCCATGCTTCTAAACTGAACTTCATGCTCTGAAGATCAGCGCTTCACTTTTTTTCAGTTTTGGTTTCATCTTCTTCAGTGTCACAGGAGCTATCAATGAATTTCACTGGTGCAGTGAGAATGTGTTCCAGTTAACTGTAAAAAAGAACACCTAATTTGACAATTTCCACTTCTTTTGTGTGCAACCTTACATTATTTAAACTTAATTTTTAAGCACAAACCTTCTAATATTATTGAAAAAGATATCAGTACACTCATCGGCCACTTTATTGGGTACAATTTGCTAGTACCAGGGTGGACCCCCTTTTGCCTTTAGAACTGCCTTAATCCTTTGTGAATCCATACATTCAACAAGGTACTGGAAACATTCCTCAGAGAGTCTGGTCCATATTAACATGATAGCATTATTACACTGTGGTCATAAAGGGATGGACATGGTCAGCAACAATACTCAGGTAGGCTGTGGCGTTGACATGATACTCAATTGGGACTAATGGGCCCAAAGTGTGCCAGAAAAAAAATCCCCCACATCATTTCAGCACCACCACCACCAGCCTCAGCCGTTGACACAAGGCAGGATGGACCCATGCTTTCATGTTGTTGATGCCAAATTCTGACCCTACCATCCGAATGTAGCAGCAGAAATCATCAGAGACTCATCAGACCAGGTAACGTTTTTTCTTTTCAATCTTCTATTGTCCAGTTTTGATGAGCCTGTGTGAACTGTAGCCTCAGTTTCCTGTTCTTAGCTGACAGGAATCAGGGCACCCGGTGTGATCTTCTGCTGCTGTAGCCCATCATCCGCCTCAAAGTCGGAAGTGTTGTGCTCATGTTCAGTGATGTTCAGTTCTCTTCTGCAGACCTCGGTTGTAACGAGTGGTTATTTGAGTTACTGTTGTTGTTCTATCAGCTGGAACCAGTCTGGCCATTCTCCTCTGATCTCTGGCATCAAGGCATTTACTCCCACAGAACTGAACTGCAGCTCACTGGATGATTTCTGATCTTTTTCAGATCATTCTCTGCAAACCCTAGAGATGGTTGTGCGTGAAAATCCCAGTAGATCAGTAGTTTCTGAAATACTCAGACCAGCCCCTCTGGCACCAACAACCATGCCACGTTCAAAGTCACTTTAATCATCTTTCTTCACTATTCTGATGATCGGTTTGAACCGCAGCAGATCGTCTTGGTCGTGTCTACATGCCTAAAGACATTGAGTTGCTGCCATGTGATTGGCTGATTCAACATCTGCATTAATGAGCAGTTGGACAGGTGTACCTAATAATAAAGTGTCTGGTGAGTGTATGAGCTCTGTTATCTCACTATCCCACCACTGAACCCCTCCCTCGCTGCTGTCATCCATTTTCACTTCTCCTAAAAATCATTCAAACCCATCTGCTTGACTAAATATTTAACGAATTCTGATCTGGCTGTTTAGATTGAGTTGCTTTGCTGTGATTTGAAGATTCATTGAATTACAATTTTTTGTTGCTCACACTGCCAAATATACGGTATAACAAACAAATCTGGATCACATATAAAAAAAGAGATCAGATTTGGACCACTTTCCTTTACTTGCTGGATGAACATATCCTGCAAGTATCTAAATGCATCAACGAATCATTGGAAGGGTGTCCATAATTACTTGTAGAATAAGTTCTTCAGAAGGCACCTGCCACACTGGTAGCTCCAGAGTAAGTAACAGTGTTGGAAAAGCTGTAGCTCTTTTTGAGTTCTGGCTCCTGCAGGGAACGCCTGGCCCGTGGCTGGGTTTAATGCAGCAGTAAATCAGGGTTATGAATGAATGCTCACAGACGAGCCGGATACAGGAGAGACGTAACCCAGCCGTGCCAGCCTTAAAACCAGCCTCAGGGGGTTTTATTACCACTCTGCCAGAGTTAAAGCGCGTCCATCTACTGAACAGACCTGCAGTGAAGGCCAGATGTTAACTACCTGTCCAAAAGTATATGGAGACCTTCTTCTGAGGTTTTTTTTTTCTAAAATTAGGGGTATTAGCTCTTTATTGCAGTAAAAGCCTCTACGCTGTAAACCCACAGTTAGTTTGTACTCATAAAATATGTCTGTTTTACGCAACTGTTTTGAGTTAGATAAACATTTGTGTCCACATATACATTCAAATGGAGATATTTTCTATTGGTTTTTGGCAAAATCTATTTGGATATACTGTATGTTTCGCCCCATTTCCATCAGTGTGTAGTAATCACCCCTCGGCTACCATAGGTAAGCTTTTTAAATCATAAAGTTGTCGGCTGTAAGAGCAAGCATCATTTGAGCTGCTCACTCTGTGCTGGCTGTATTTATATTGTTCACTCTTTAGCATTTTCTTTCTCCATCTAATTTCCTACAAGTGTTGCAAATCTATATATTTTTCTTTAATTGCAAAGCAGTTGATATAATAAAAAGCATAATAACTAAAAGTTAAGGTCTTTAATTAATTTAACAAATTGCCTCAAATTATCTAATTTAATTAAATTTAGTGTATCCATGCATACAGTGTACTTTTCTGAGAAGGCTTTACACTTAATTTGGAAAATTGGAAGATTGGAAGATTGCATTAATGGGGATTTGATTCGTGAGTTATGAGTTCAGCCTCATAAGAGCACCTGTAAGGTCAGGGTCTGGTGATGGATAATAGGTTTAACTACCGTATTTTTCGCACTATAAGGCACACTTAAAATCTTTTCATTTTCCCCAAAATACCAGTCTAGCAGTCAGGTTGTAAGAAGCAGTAAAGCCACTGTGCTGAAGTTCATCGTTATAAAGGAGTTTCAGTGAAGGTTCTAACAATGGCTAGCATTGCTGCTAACTGCGGCTAGCGCTGCTGCTAACCGCGCTGTTGAAAATATTGGAAATATAAGCTTACTGTAAGTAGACCTAAGCGCTTTACTCACCCAAATAATCAGTTTTCAGTTAAGAAATCTGTGTAGATTAATATCCTGCACTTGTTTGAATTGTGAGTTGTTGTTTTTTTATTGGATGGTTGTAATTTTATTTTACTGCAGTAAATGCAAATTACACTTTGAGCTGTACACATACATTTCTGGACAAGCTGAGAGATCCATAAGCAGTATCTGAAGTGAGAGCAGCATGTGCAAAGAGGTGGCAGAGTAATATTACAGGCTTTTACACTAATATGACTCAGGTCATGCAGTGTTACACAACTGTACCCAACTATACATGTACCTACCTACCTAGTTACCCATCTATCTATTACCGGTGCCTGTTTGGTTCTAGTGTCTGTCTGTGATTACTTCAGCAATGTATGAAATAAATAACAGACACTAGCATCTGATATAATAAATGTTTTCAGTCTTTCACTTTTATAATTATAACGCTGCTGCTTTGTTATGGCTGGTGTATTTGTCTTGTAAGCACTGGCTGGTGTCAGATTGCATGGATATGTTTTACATTTTATATATATAATGTAATGCATGTATTACATTTTGCAGAGTAATAATGCAAGAGCTTTGGCCAGAGTGCCATTACCGTGCAATATTGGCACTTCTAAAATGCCTCTTATCCGATCACACTTCGGGGTCAGAAATAACTGATTTTGCTGCTGCATTTACTGGTAATATCCACAGTAAACTAAACATAGCATATTGTGACATCAATTTAAATGGTAGTGCCATTCAGTTGTTATATGGTGCACTCCTGCCTGACCCTGAGCTCAGATCTAATAGAGGTTGAAGTGATGTTGAGTATTTTCTCTCTGAGACGCTCGATCATCACGTCCACTCTCTGCAGCGGCTCTGAACTTATGTAAGAACGTCAATGCTGGAGCCACATGGCCCACACACGGCCTGGCCTGTTCTGATATTGGCTGGGGGGGTTAATTGTCTATAGCGATGCAGCACAGAAGCACTGTCCTCTAAGGTCACTCGCACGCTGCGGGATTGAGATGGTTGGCAGGGACGCAGTGGTGCTGATAGCGCTGCGGCGCCCTCTGATTTAAGGCTGTTTAACTGCAGCTGATAATAAACAGGAATCTGTTTGTGTGTTTGAGGATAGAGTTTGTATTTTATCAGATGTTCTGTGTGTTTTTATTAAGCTGCAGGTACTGCCCTGCGTAAGTTATGGCTGAGTTTTTATCACAGCAAGCCGAATCGCTGCCCTTGTCACTGCTATGCACTTTGGTGATAACTTATAACACTGTGCAGACACTGATAACACTGTGATTTCAGGGCTCTAAAGCAAATTGATATTGTTTTTTACTCAAATAATGCAGTTATTTATGTAAAAAATGCATCTCCGACTAGGTGTGAGTTTGAGTGTTGACTCCTCAGCTTCTATCGATTGCAATTGGGTCAAGATCATGATGCTGCCACCACCATGCTTAACAGTACAGTGGGCAGGGTGTTAAAGATCTCACCTTTGCTACTGCTATTACTGTACTACTGCTACTACTAGTGTACTACTTCTACCTGTTACTTGTACTGCTGTTACTGCTGTTACTGCTGTTGCTACTACTACTACTACTACTGTACTATTACTGAGATTACTGCTATTATTACTGTTATCCTTCTACTGCTCCAACTTCTACCACTATTACAACTTCTGCTAATGCTACTACTGTTAGTACTACTACTACTGCTGCTGCAACAACTACTATTTCTGCTACTGCTACTACTGTAATACTATTTCTATTGCTATTATTGTCCTTCTATTGATATCTACTGTGCTTCTACTACAGGTTATATTACTGCTGTACTAATATTACTATAACTGTACTACTACTTCAACTTCTACTGCTACTACTGTGCTCTTTCACTACTATGGTTACACTACTGCCTCTGGTATTATTATTTTTGCACTGCTACTATTAGAACAATCTACTGTTTTTGCACTAGTCCTGCTACTACTACTACTACTACTACTACTACTACTACTACTATTATTGTTTTTGCACTACTACTTTTTTCCTACTGCTACTACTACGTTTTTTGCACTACTACTACTATTTTTGTAAAACTGCTACTACTATTCGTGCACTACTACTGCTACTACTACTACTACTACTATTTTTACACTACTACTATTTTTGTACTGATACTGCTGCTATTTTTGCACTGCTACTGCTGCTACTACTACTGTTTCTGCACCACTTCTACAGCTACTATACTAAGATTACTACTCAAACTAATACTGCATTCTACTACTACCACAACCAGTGTACTATGGCTGTACTATTACTACAACTGTAGTACACCTGCTACTCTTCTACTACTGCACTACTATCACACTACTACCAGTTCTGCTACTATTACTACTACACTTATTTTAGTACTGTAGCTGCGGTAGTAATATCGCTACTACTGCTACATTACTACATTACTGTACTACTACTAATACTCTTACTACTACAACTAATACTACTATTATAACTGCTGTAATAATATTGCTTCTACTGTACTATGACTACTGCACTATTACCATTACTGTACTACACTACTACTACAAGTTCTGCTGCTAGTACTATTACTACAAGTAATTCTATTATAACTGCAGTCGTATTGCTGCTACTGTACTACTAGTGCTAAAACTACTGTACTTCTACTACTACTACTACTAATTCCAAATAGTAGTTATAACAGTGTTTGTCTAGCTACCAGTATTTATTTTAAATATGATAATGATAATTATTATTATTAATAATAGGTTTTTGATCTTATAATTGTGCAGACCTTTTTCTTTTCACATTTTAATATATCATATCATAAGTTTCATTTCAAAATATGTTGCCCATTTATGAAGAAATTAATAGCTGCAGTTTTTGAGCTGATGAATTGGTCTAACCTTGGCTGCGTTTTGAAGGTTGCACTGGTTCTAAATGAGATGGATTCAGCGCTCGATACACGTGTGGAGCTGCATGCTGGCTCACAGTGAGCTTCAATAATACTCATTGACTTTTCTTTAGTGTGTTTTTTTTATGGAATCTGTGGTATGGAGCGTGGCTTTACGCTGTATTATCTGGTATCTGGTATTCAGTGGGCGGTCGAGGCACTGTACTGTACACTATTCTCTCTCTCTGGGCTCGGAGCCTGCGGATGGTTTACCGTTCTGAGGTGGAGATTCCTCGTAATCATGGAGGAATGTTATAGTTTCCGGCCCTTAGTGAAATCCACCACCTTTTTTACTGTCCCTGTTTTACCACTTCAGAGGCTTCAATTTTGGTGCAGACACATTCCTCTAGTCTTCTAGTCCTCTGTTATTCTGTTGCTGAGTGGCTGAAGCTGCAGAGAGAAACACCCAACTGTACTTCCTTTGTAGGCTAATTCATCCTGTAAATGGTGAGATATCAGCACTGTAACAGCTGCAGATATTTTGGTCTGATTTGTGTAATTCTTTTGTATATTTTCTCAGCCTTCTTATGTTAAAATTTTACAGATACACCTATAGAAACACCCAACTAACCACATGGGATAAAACAACAACCACTAGATACCACAGATATTTATTAGTGGTGTCAATCAACAAAAAAAAAAAATATCTGTCACGTTTTCGTCCTGTTACTAGGCCTGTCACAATAATTTCAATATCGATTTATCGTACATGAATGAACATGACATGAGCTATGCACTTTGTTGTACATTGTTTCATATTGGTTGTCAGTTTCTCTGAAATTGAGAACAATAAATCATTCTTCCTGGTATTTGCTTATTTAGTATTATTAAGTATTTTATCCTTTTCAGTAAAACAGATGACATAATCGCAGTATTATGATGCTATTGTTACTGTGGGCAAGGAATTATAATGTAAACTAGGGATGTCCCTGATTTGATTACATGATCAGAAATCGGAGGTAATTTTAATTCAAAAAAATATTTAATTGATGATATATAATTGATGAGGGCACTTGGGCTCTCTCTTCCACACATACACACACTTCCTCTTTCAAATAAAAATGTGATATGCAGCTACAGTAGTGTTTCCTCTATTTCCTCCGTCTTTCTCTGTTAAACTCAGCAACTGAGTAACTTGTTAAAATATTCTAGTTTAAAAAGCATCAAAACTACCCCGAGATATCATAATACAGTAAAAAAAAAAAAACAGCTTAAAAAAAATAATCATGATCTCAATTAAAATTAATCACAGAATCGTTGATGTGACATTTTTTTATTTGTTTATTTAAGAAAAGATGCACATTTGTGGAAATCATTTGTATGGCTAATTAGTATGTATACAGTTGTTTAATAATGTTTGCAAATTAATAATATATATATATATATTTTTGACTACATTGCCGGAAGTATCGGATTGGGAATCAGTATCGGCAGATATTCAAAAGCAAATTATTCGGCGGGGGCAAATAAATGTGGTTGCGAAATCCCTTATATTAACATATCGATTTCCACCCTTAGAGTGTATTGTATAGAACCTAGACCAGTAAGTGAGAGGTTTACTTAAAGCATCCAAATAGAGTATATGCGGTCCGTCACCCACACACCTCAGCCACCCTTCAGCCTGAAACACGCCCCCACGCAGGATAACGCTGTTGGGGTTAAAGTGTGTGCCCACAGGCCAGCTGGCACTCTCACAGTTTGGAGTTTGGTGTGTGGATTCATCACTCTGATTCGCTGCCAGCGTCTGTAAGCCGGAGCTGTTGGAGCTGCAGACGAGTGGAATCATCTGCTGTTAGAAAGCATGAGGGTATTTATGGCTGTTTATTGTTTTGAACTTTATTGTATTTTGCCAATCTTTGAAGCAGATTCACGTTATGTAAACTACTATGTTGTCTTTACTTACCGCACGATTACTCTGATGTACTTCTTATGACGTGGAGAACACACCAAGCTCAAACAGTGAGAACCAGAGTGGGGCTTAAACCCACAGCCACACGACCCTGGAGCTATGTGATGCTAGTATTGCCACCCATAGTTAAATGTTGGTATATAATATGGTATATTAATTGCTAGGGGTGTGATGAGACACTAATATCACAAGACGAGATGAGACATGATACTGGGTTCACGAGAACAAGATGAGACAAGATTTAAAAATAAAATGTAAAAATTAAAAATTGCTTAAACTAGAGCTTTATTTGACAATCATATAACGCAAACTTAACAGACTGGTTTCTCCCTCACATTGATTCTATAAGAAATAGAAATAAGAATAAAAAATAAAAAAAAAACTTTTATAGGTCTTATATAGTGCAAATAATAAGTGCAAACCCCAACCAGTCATATTAAGACTAGGGTTTGTGTTTTTTCTCCTAAATCTCTTGTAATTTAACTATGCATAACCACAACCAGTCATATTAGTCACTGGAACAGTGTTCTTTGGACAGGTGAAACTAAGCTTAACCTGTACCAGAATGATTGGAAGGAAAAAGTACAGAGAATGTTTGGAAAAGCTGGACACAACTCTCACCACATCCTCTGTAAAACATGGTGGTGGATGGGCAGGCATGACTTCCAATAGCACTGGGTAATTTCCGTATATTAATGTTGTGACAGAAGACAGAAGTAGAAGGATGGATTCTAAAGTTTACACAGATTTACTTTCTGTTTAGATTCAACCAAACGCAGCAATGTTAGTTGGACAGGGCTAAACAGTACAGATGGACAATGACCCAAAACATCCTTCGAAAGCAACCCAGGAGTTTTTTTTTCTAAAGCACAGAAGTGGAATATTCTGCAATGGCTCAGTCAATCACCACATCTGAACCTGATCAAACAGCATTTCACTTCACGCTTAAGACAAAACTCAAGGTAGAAAGAGCCACAAACCACCGAGAACTGAAGACAATAACAGAAAGAAGTTTCCTTTGACGTGCAGCATGACTTTGAATGGGACTTTGAAGTAGAATCCAGTAGGGGTGTGCGATATGGCCCTAAAAATAATCTCACAATATTTCGGTGTTTTTGCAATAAATTTGCGATAACGATTTTTTTTTTCTTTCAAGAATACACTACTGCACAATACTAATAATGCACTCCATATATCCATATATCCAGTGCTGCAGTAAAATGAATGATATTGGACAGATAAAATCTGTCTCTAGTAGATATTTAATGGGAAATGAGAACAGTGTGAATTTTTCTTTTACTAAAAACAGCAAAAAAGTAGTACCCTAATCTGATAATTAGGGATGAGTGATATGGCACAATATTTCAGGGTTTAATATCATTCACGATATAAAAAAATGTTGGCGATATTATCGCGTACGATATGATATGGCACAACCCTAGACTCCTTTGAGACTTGCGTGAGAATTGTTTGTATTTTTCTTGTATATCTTTATGTGGGACGCTACTTGGGACTAACTTGTCTGGACTTGGGACTTGACTCTGTACTTGCATGCTTTGACAATTCAAAGCTTGCCTGTATTGCCTTGAAACCTGACCTGGTTTTTGTAGTTTTTAACTTAAGACATGGTTCAGACCTGCCTGCCTGTACTTGGAACTTAATCAGTGAAAGTCCTTAATAAATCTTAAATAACACAGTGACGTGTTGCAGAGTAAGATTTTGGCGTCATTATCAAGGTTTTAAAGATGTCAAAAGTGCAAAAGTTAAAATGTTGGTATTAATAGGAGTTACTGTACCAAAGTTAATATTCTGGTAGCGTTTAACTCTACTTTGGTATGATCTGCTGTTGATGCATAATGTTAAAAATTATTTTCTGCTTTTGTGTTTCAGTGTCAGATTTTGGGATTGCTGAGCTGCCGAATGCTCTGGAGACGGTGGAGCAGAAGCTGTTGGATTCGGATCGTAAACGGCGGCACGCTAAAAAAGATAACTACAACATTGAGGTCCTGCTGGCTGTGGATGACTCTGTGGTCCGTTTTCATGGGAAGGAGCACGTGCAGAACTATGTCCTCACGCTCATGAACATAGTAAGTTCTTGCATTCTTATCTTTTCAACTGTATTACTTTATTTTTACTTTAACTAGAGATTAAAAGTAAGGGAGAGAAGTTCCAGGTTGTGTGTACTGCAGCATATGAAAGAAACAATGTTAACAAAAATACTTCATCTCCCCTTGGCTTTCCGGTTACGGTTGCACCTTGCAAAATTTTCCATTGTTATTTAATTTGTAAGCTCCTTCTTTTTAAGTTTTTGAGATATCACAGTTCCAACTTCAGATTATTGGGTCTGCTTGTGTAATTTGAGCTGGTATCCAGATATTTTGATTGGGCGAACGCTTTCCACATAGCAGTGCATTTTAGCATAATTGTTTCCTATGGAAAATAATGGGGTGCACCATAGACTGTGTATAGCTGGACAGAGCATTGTCTCTCAAAAGTGAAGCCACCACAGGTCGGGCGCCCCCTGCTGTTCGGTTGCAGAAAGCTGTGTAACCCCTCCCATTCCCATAGGTTTAAATGGCAAAACAGACAACTTTCAATCACGTTTTTTTTTTTTTCAAATATACTGTAATTCTACCTCCATTATTTAAATGCAACAGCAAGTGTAACCTCTGCTTATATTGTTAATTTTTATATCCCCACAGAATTCGTTTTTTAAAACGTTATTCAGCTCTATTCAAAAAAGGTGTGGTTATTGTAAAAGGACTGGGTTACACCTAGCCGGGGTGGGACTAATGACTGTATGGGTGGGACCATAGACAGAGTGTGAGCTCTGTGGAGGCAGCCCTCAGGGGCAGGGTTATTCAAATGAGTAGGCTGTCTCTCCACAGTCTTTCTCCGTCCTCTGGTCTCTACTGCGCAGACTCGGGTTTCAGGATCGCCAACATGGCGGAAGATTTTGGCTTCATTTTCATTGAATGAATAGGAATGGCGACACGTCGTCCCTCTTTTTTTACAGTCTCTGGTTTGCACGATAATACAGAAGCACTAGAAACTCCCAATCCAACCACGTGGCAACACCTAAACAACTACCTGAGAGACACCTGGGATACAAAACACAATGCCAACCGCATAGAAACTGCTTTGCAGTGGGCAGGTCAAATGGTGTCCGATTATTACCATATTTTATGGACTGTAGCGCCCACCATATTATAAGGGGATTATTAATAAACTGCTATTTATTGGTCTATTTGTATACATAAGGCACACCTGATTATGAAATGCATCTTAAGCAACAATAGTAAGGAACTAGGGTGATTCCATGTTTCCCTTCTAATTCAGTAAGCCTCGCTCAAAGGAGCGCCGGATGTTAATCCACACAGATTGCTCTCCTGAAAACTTTATTTGGGTGAGTAAAGCACTTTCTTTTATTTAAAGTAAGCTTAGATTTCCAATATTTTAGTGTGCTTAGCAGCAGCGCTAGCAGAGGTTAGCAGCCCTTAGCGCTTTTAATCGCTAAACTGAGGAACCATAAATGTTCCGGAAACCCAGGGTGCTATCAGCTAGAGGTTTATCCATGTATCTTATTTTAACAAGGTAATTATGCAGACTACAGTCTGATATCTCTACAGTCTCATCTCTGAAGGGTGAAAGAGCTAGCGCTGCGGTTAGCAGCTAATGCTAATACTGCTCCAGTCTAGGTGCTGGAGAAACTTTACTGAAACTTCTTTATAATGCTGAACTTCAGCAGGGAGTGGCTTTACTGCTCCTTACAACCTGACTGGTAGAATTCATACATAAGGAGCACTGGATTATAAGGCGCACTGGCGATTTTCAGGTAAAAACTGAACTGCTTTCCAAACCAAAAACGACACTTTCATGTACATGAGAGCGAAGGTAGATCAGTATAGCCACATTCACTGACATGCCACATTCATAAGTAAGGAAATTACTAGAGGTTTTACGTCCCATGTCCTGTGCCATGTCTTATGGAATCTAATAACGCTGCACTGATCTCTAGGATATGCCTGTGCAGCAAGCTTTCTGCATTAAATATGGATGTGATTTCAGACAGAGTCGTTTGCCACTCACTGCACTGTCCACTCTGGGTGATAATGCCTTCTATGACTTATTCCCAGTAAACACGCAACACTGTGGATCAAGAAATGTTAAATGGTCACTGTTCCATCCATCTGCACTCAGTACCAGGCCTCACTATAACTCCCATAAAGAAGAACTGAATAGAATTCAGTTAAAACAGGGTTAAACTCTGAAGAACTGGGACTGTGTGAAAGGTGCCACCCTGCGGGTCTGTGTACACCCCGACAAAGCTCACGATTCTGCCCACAGAGATTACTAGAGACAGCGTGAGAGAGTACGGATAGAGAGAGAGAGAGAAAGTTCTCTCTTTAGTTCATTCATTTTCAGGTTCCACCAGCTCCTGCCACCTTAATCTACTTAAAGTTGAAAATCCAGTGGTTTCAGTCTGTGACAGTTACCATTTACACAGTGGCCTGAGCCTCCACACACATGCACACACACACACACACTTTTTTTTTTCTTCACACATTCACTGACACACGTGCATACACACACACAAAAAATACTTTTTTTCTAAGTTAACACTTAAAAAAAAGTGAAATGTTTTGAAAATATTTTTTTATCCCAACTTCTGAATTCTATTTGTCATTATTTATACAACTCTGGAAAAAAATAAGATACCACTTCAGTTTTGGAATCAGTTTCTCTGATTTAGCTATTTATAGGTATATGTTTGAGTAAAGTGAACATTGTTGTTTTATCCTATAAACTACAGACAACATTTCCCCAAAATTCCTTATAAAAATAGTCATTTAGAGCATTTATTTGCTGAAATAACAAAAAACAATGCAGAGCTTTCAGACCTCAAATAATGCAGAAAACAAGTTCATATAAGTTTTAAGAGTTAAGAAATCAATATTTAGTGGAATAATCCTGGTTTTTAATCACAGTTTTAATGCATCTTGGCATGTTCTCCTCCACCAGTCTTACATACTGCTTTTGGATAACTTTTAAGCCAGTCCTGGTTCACAAATTAAGCAGTTCAGTTTGGTTTGATGGCTTGTGATAATCCATCTTCCTCTTGATTATATTCCAAAGGTTTTCATTTTGGTAAAATCAAACAAACTCATCATTTTTAGAGATGAGCTGTAAGTGTATCTTTGATAACAGTGGTGTTGTCTTACTAAAACATGCTGATATTAATGGTCTAAGACTTTGTGTAAACTGCAGATAAAACTTTGGTGCTGGATTAGTTTTCTGCTTCTGAGTCGTTTGAGTTTCTCTTTATGCTGAGGGAATTGTTTTTTACGCCTTAAAACCTGGACCAGAGTCCAAGGTTTGTGTGTTTGTTACATTGTATACATTAGAATTCCAGAATCCACAAAATAAACTCTAGACTTTATACCATAAATTCCAGAATCCACACACTTACTCTAGACTGTACAACATGTATTTTGGTATCTATACACTAAACTCAAGACTCTACAGCATACATTATAGAATCTACACAATGAACCTTAGACTCTACACCCTACATTCCGGAATCTACAAACTAAACTCAAGGTTGCATACTGTAGACTTTTTACTTTTGGTCCTATACCTTATCTCTAGACTAAGCATTCTAGACTCTGGATTGTATACTATAGACATTTTACATTAGGCCCTATACCCTAATCTCTAGACTCTGGGTTGTATACTATAGACTTTTTACTTTAGGCCCTATATCCTAATCTATAGACTAAATATTCTAGACCCTGGATTATATACTATAGACTTTTTACTTTAGGCCCTATACCCTAATCTGTAGACTAAACCTTTTAGACTCTGGATTATATACTATAGACTTTTTTACTTTAGGTCCTATACCCTAATCTGTAGACTAAACATTCTAGACTCTGGATTATATACTATAGATTTTTACTTTAGGCCCTATACCCTAATCTGTAGACTAAACATTCTAGACTCTGGATTATATACTATAGACTTTTTACTTTAGGCCCTATACCCTAATCTCTAGACTAAACGTTTTAGACTCTGGATTATATACCCTAATTGATTTTACATTGTAAATGATAAACTTGACACTTTAGATTTTAGACTCTTCATATTAAATCCTTTGATTTTAGACACTAGACTTCTGACTCTACAGTCTACATTGGTCCAGCTCCAGCTGTTTTATCCCTCACTCTATGACCTGTACAGCCTCACACAAGCAGCTGCTGAATATTTGATGGATTTAAATGCAGACTCAAGGTCTGGAAGTCCTTGAGTAATGCAGTCTGGTGCCAAGAATTCAATTTATACTTACCTATTAAAACCTTATATAAATAGTATAAAAACGTAATATCACTTTTGTGAAAAGAAATATACAGTACGTACCTTTTCAGACTGAACCAGCACAGTGTGATTCATTGTTAAACATAGTAATTATTCTAACAGCAAACCTTATACAGCAGAGTCTGTAGATTTACAGGTGAAGAAATATGCACATATATTTTCATTGGCCTGACATCTACATGCACTATATGTCCTAATATTTTAAACATCTTTTTTACAGAATGCGTTTAGCTACTTTTAAAATAAAGTGCACTCATCACTGACACAGATGTGCAAATGCACACACAGTTTGTCTAGTCTCTGTAGAGAAAGAAGTACTGCCAATAGAATAGGACTCTCTGAATCAGCTAAACAGAGGGGTATAAATCCTTAGCACTGAGCTGATGAGGTCCGTACAATACGTTTAAGATAAGTTGAGGGTGGTGATCATTTAATATATACATAATATTTGTAATAGGACCAGGGCTGGGTATCTGTTTAAAATTCTTGATACCGATACGATACTTTGAATTCGATACCAATACCCAAATTAGGCCTGGGCAATAATTCTGTATTGGTATTTATCACGATAGGAAATGTTTCAATAATGGTGATATCATTTGTGTGGTATATCGATATGTATTATTTACAGAATCTGTCACAAAGAGGTGTTTTAACTGCCGTCAGTTCGCTGCAGAGCTGAACACAATCAGCCTCCGTGTCCGGGCTACGTCAGTGCGTGATGACGTAATCACACAGGCACGTAGCCAGATATGCTAGGCTAGGATCCTAGTTGAAGCACTTTTGTTTTAATCTTTTAAATTTGTTTATAAAAGAATAAGAAGCTCTGCCTCTGTTGTAATTTAAAGTTATTTATATTGGTAATAAAGGTGTATAGGTTATAGGTTCATGTTTGACAGGGATGTTTTTATTTTGCTATATGTAAATAAAAGTGAGCATTGATTAATTTTGACCATTTTTATTTCCAAAGTATTATATAGTTTAAAGTAAATCAATATAGAAACTATATCGTATTGTCCGAAATTAAGAAATATATCGCAATATAAATTTTGTCCAGCGCTAACCCAAATGATTTTGACTTTTTTTCTATACTTTTTTCGATACCTTTTTCTAAACTGGAACCAAAAAATACAAAAAGCGATAATTATTATTACACAGTGTATTTATTTAACAGCCGACTTAAGTGAAAGACAGGGGAGACAGCATGAGTGAGCGAGACACAGCACAAGTGAGCGAAAGAGTGAGAGACCGAGCGAGAGAGCGAGAGACAGTGCGAGAGAGCGAGAGACAGTGCGAGAGAGCGAGAGAGGTAGAGACCGAGCGAGAGAGGGAGAGACCGAGCGAGAGAGGGAGAGACCGAGCGAGAGAGGGAGAGACCGAGCGAGAGACAGTGCGAGAGAGGGAGAGACCGAGCGAGAGAGGGAGAGACCGAGCGAGAGAGGGAGAGACCGAGCGAGAGAGGGAGAGACCGAGCGAGAGACAGTGCGAGAGAGCGAGAGACAGTGCGAGAGAGGGAGAGACAGTGCGAGAGAGGGAGAGACCGAGCGAGAGAGGGAGAGACAGTGCGAGAGAGGGAAAGACCTTCGGTATAAATAAAGTATCTTTCTCTCTCTCTCTCTCTCTCTCTCTCTCTCTCTCTCAGGAAGTATTTTATACTAAATACTGTTATTCTGTATCTACTATGAATTATTCTGTGTATTTGTCGCCAATTTGAATTGTTCACTGTCTACTGTGATTTATTCAGTATCAGCTATAAATTATTAAGGGCCTAGTATAATTATCTAGTGTCACGATAAATAATTTAGCAACTTATTGTACGATAAATGAACATGAAGTTGATAACTTTTGGCAACCTTGAATATTACCCTATGCCTTTACTAACAATTTTATCCTGTTGCACTGAAACACACACACACACACACACACACACACACAGTTTTACTGCTGCTGTAGTCTTTTACACTGTTTAATCAACAAAAGTTTCCTTCGAATGACAGTTGCAGCTCTTACAGAGAGAAAGTTCTGAATGAGCTCAGAGAGGCAGCATCTCTCTCTTAGTAGCTCTGATAATGGAGAAGATCAGATCAGATGGAGTGAGTTGAGTGTTCTGATGAGTAGATTATGGGATGTTCTGCTCTGTAGTGCTGAGGGAGCTGCTGTATGGTGCTGATGGGATGGTGGCGATGTGGAGATATGGCCTGCGGTTTGATGTGGAGCTGGTTGGGGTTCAGTTCTAGCGTAGCGTCTCGGTACCTGTGCAGTAGACCCCACAGTGTTGTGGGTGGTCCTGTGGTGGGGGTGGAACCGCATTTCCATCAGACAGCTTGTGTAATAGCTGCTGCTGCTGCTGCTGCTGCTGGAGCCGTGCCAGCATCTTGAGCAGATATTGCACATGATTGCCTGTAAGTTGGCAGTCTGGTGAGATATGTGCCCCGGGGCGTCGGAAAGTGCCGGAGACAGCGAGAGGGCAAGGTTACCTTCTGCAGTGATAGTGCTGTTTCACACTCAAATCATGAGGAGGGACAACTGAAGTGTGGACGTGAGGGTGGGATGGTACATATGATTCAGGGCTTATGATTCAATATATTGCAATATACTGTATTTTGATATTGTAAGCAAGGAGATGATGCAGCTTTGGAAAAAAAAATAGACCTCTTTTTTTTTTTTTTACCAAATTGAAAACCTCTGAAATATAATCAAGGGGAAGATGGATGATCACAAGCCATCAAACCAAGCTGAACTGCTTAATTTTTGAACCAGGACTGGCTTAAAAGTTATCCAAAAGCAGTGTGTAAGACTGGTGGAGGAGAACATGCCAAGATGCATGAAACTGTGATTAAAAACCAGATATTGATTTCTGAAGTCAAAGAACTTTATAAATATGAACTTGTTTTCTTTGCATTATTTGAAGTCTGAAAGCTCTGCATCTTTTTTATTATTTCAGCCATTTTTTAATTTTTAAATGTTGTCCATAGTTTATAGAATAAAACAACAATGTTCATTTTACTCAAACATATATCTATAAATAGCAAAATCAGAGAAACATTTCTGATTCAGAAACTGAAGTGGTCTTTTAATGTTTTATAATTAAAACAGCAGAGCTGTATATTACGATTGTTAAAATTTGAATATTCATATAAAATTTGTTATCCAATCAGAACAGTGGGATCTAATGAGAAAACAATTAAAACACCCATTCCCTTTTTAACTCACTTTTTACTGGATTGGTTAGAGATATCAGATGCAGTGTTGCATGGTATGCAGATACTTCAAACTATCTCAATACTTGAGCATTAAGTCCATTTAATCCAATCGGCACAAGGCACCATATATATGGATAGAAAGAGCTATAAAGAAATCCTGCAGTTTCTAAAAACTGCAGTGTCATCATCACAGGCTGGAGAAAATCAGTCAGTCTCCTCTGGTCGTGGTGATGATGAGGATGAAGGTAAGGGCGATGACACAGATTGCACTATCCAAAGTGCATCATCTCTTCCTCAAAGTTTATATTCCTCATAAGGTTCTACGTGACCTGAATAGTAGAACTGTACAGGGTGTGAGAAGCTGGTTTGGTTTGAATACCCAACAACTCGAGACATTTTCATTATCTTCTGCCAACGGTGTGTCGGGGGTTTAGTGTATCAGATTTTGAATGGACTTATATATCTACAAGTTTAGCCCACCTGCAAAGAAAGCTCAATTTTTTAGATCTGGAATGGAGAAAGGTGCCATATGCTAATGAGACTGAGCCCGATTTTTGTTAGGCTTCAGACAGAAGATATTTTACGGTTTACAGACTTGAGGTTTTACCAACACCAACTTCTCCATCTGGTATCCCACACTGCCCACAGTTTACATCACGCTCATACTCTGCTCATCTAGTCTATGTCACATATACAGTGGTATGAAAAGGTTTGGGCACGCCTGATAATTTTCATGATTTCCTTTATAATTCATTGGTTGTTTGGATCAGCAATTTCAGTTAAATATATCATATAGCAGAAATTAAGTTTATAGGATTTACAGTAAGTGTGCAATTATTCTTTAAACAAAATGAGACAGGTGCATAAATTTGGGCACTCCAGTGGAAAAACGTCATCGATATTTAGTAGATCCTCCTTTTGCAGAAATAACAGCCTCTAAACACTTCCTTTAGCTTCCAATGAGAGTCTGGTTTCTGGATGAAGGTATTTTGGATCATTCTTCTTTACAAAACATCTCCAGTTCAGTCAGGTTTGATGGTTTCTGAGCATGAACATCCTGCTTTAAACACAGATTTTTAATAATATTCAGGTCTGGGTTCTGAGATGATCATTCCAGAACGCTGTACTTGTTCCTCTGCATGAATGCTTTTGTAGATTTACAGCAGTGTTTAGAGTTTAGGGTCGTTGTCTTGTTGAAGTATCCAGCCGCGGAGCAACTTCACAACTTCAAATATCTCACTGATTCTTGAACATTGTTCTGAAGGATCTGATGATATTGACTGGAATCCATGCGACCCTCAACTTTAGCAAAATTCCCAGTACCTGCACTGACCACACAGCATGATGAAGCACCACCAAATTTTACTGTGGGTACCAAGTGTTTGTCTTGAAATGCTTTTTTTGTTTCTTGTCCTTTATGCATACTTCCCTCCAAATAACTCAGTTTTAGTTTCATCAGTCCACAGAACCTTATTCTAAAATTAATCTGACCTGTTAAAATGTGCTTTAGCTTTAGCATACCTCAAGCGACTCTGTTTGTGGCGTGTGCTCAGAAAAGGCTTCTTCTGCGTTTCTCTCCCCTACAGCCTCTCCTTGTGTAAAGTGAGCTGAATAGCTTTAACTAGAACTGTACCTGTGATCTTCCATTTCCTCACTATGTTCCTTACAGTGTAAACTTACATCTGAAATCTCTGAGATCTGAGCTTTTGGTATCCTTTCCCTAAACCATGATGTTGAACAGTCTTTGTTTTCAGGTTTTTTTGAGAGTTGTGTTTTGAGGCTCCCATGTTGCCACTCTTCAGAGAAGATGCAAAGAGGAGAAAATCTTGCAATTGGCTCCTTAACCCTTTCTCATAACTAGTAAAGGTTAAGGTAAATTCTCAGGTGTTAAACAGGAACTACGTCTGAAATATTTACTAGCAGACCTGATGTGGACGTACGCTATTGCTTTGACTCATCATTGGAGGAAGCTTACTAAACAAAGATTTTGTGTATCAGTAATTTTATACATGTGCTCTGGTTGATTCTTGTCTTCTCAAAGATTGGAGCCAAACAACTATCCAATTACTGTTCATAACTGTCCAATTACTGTTAATAACTGTCCAAGTACTGTTCATAACTGTTGCTGCCGTTGTCATGTACTGTAAGATGATTTGTGCATTTGAAAAGATTTGTGTCTGTTATTTGTGTATTTTTAATAGATTTATTTAAGTAAAGATGTACAATGTTTTATATTGGAGTGTTCCTTTGAAGTCTAAAGCCTCTGTGTTTAGTAATGAGAGAGAGAGAGTGAGGGGGGTGAATAGAGAGAGAAAGAGTGATTTATCCGTGCTGCATCTCTGAGTGTGTGTGTGAGTGTGTGTGACCTCACTTACAGAGACACTTGACCTGCTTTCATTATGAACATAAGAGAGTGTGTGTGTCTGTGTGAGTTTTCCAGGAATCCACTTGTCATATGAATAGTGTTTGTTATCTTAAACTCCAGAAAGACAGAAAGAATAAATGTTGCTTACATTTACAGGTTCCCTGTATGTTTAAGCAACATTTTTTCTTTCTGTCTTTCTGATAAAATGACAGGTGATTTATGGAGAGTATTGGTGTATTGTGGGCAATTCTGCTTTTTGATGTTGAAGGAGAATGATGGTGCTTCATTATGAATTATGGTATGTATAATTGTGTGTCGAAGAATGGTGGTGTTTGGTGGGAAATGTTGGTGTTTGGCAGAGAATAGTGGTGTTTAGTGGAGAATAATGGTGTTTGGAGTAAAATGATGATGTTTTATAGAAAATATAGTTTTTTTTAGGGGGACAATTACTATAGAGTATTTGCTGTTGGTGGGCAATGATCGTATTTGGTGAAGAACGTTGATTTTTAAAGGTACACATGAAACTCTTCCTCAAACTCCACTGTCTACAGTAGCTAGTAAACGAAAATACTCAGAAAAAGCACTCATGTTTACGTCAACCCGTGGAATAATATTCATGGCCTCGCTCACCTTGGCTTGGGACCGCCCACAGACAGAGCTAAAGCTGGGCTGCAGCAGAGCAGACACTGTCTCATCAGCTAAAGAGCTTATAGCTCCGTTTACACCAGCTAGTTAGCGTTAGCTGTCTTGTGTAAGTAACTATAGGTTTACATCGGATCTCCGGTGGATTCCACGTTTTGCAGAGACCTTAAATATACATTAGGGAAGCATGGTTTGAGGCAGCACCACTCGACAGAACATCACGTTGAATTTTATAATATAAAGCCGACTCTGGCTTCCACTTGGTAAAACTTCCCAAGCACCGAATCACCAAGTCTGATGGAAGAGTTTAGTAGCTTTAGTTTAGAGGAAAGGAATGTTATCAATGCCGCTCAGAGTGAGGGTATTAAGTAAAGTTTAAGGGTTAACTTTACCTTGCAGCCAGTGCTATATCTTTACAACTAAGGCTGTATCTCTGAAAACATTTTGTCCTTTGAGCTTAAAGACTGTAGGGCAAAGGCAGGAAGAGTGCTGTTAGCCAATTAGAGTCAATATGTTTGCATGTATGAATATTTATGAGCAAGAGCCGAAATCCTATCCTTCATCAGAGAACACTAATCCACTTAACTAAAGCAGGGATATACAGAAACACAGGAGCACTTTTTTCCCCACAAAAAAGTGTTCACATGGCATTCATCCATACTAGAGACCACAACTAGACATTTTAAAATGAATTAAAAAATATGGAATTAAATCTGTAATAGACAATTTGGTAGTAAGTGTTGGTGGAAATTGATAGTGGATATGAATGATGGTGTTTGGTTAAGTTTGAGAGCCAAAGAGCTATGAACTATGACTTCATCAGTCCACAGTAAAGGCAGCGTTCTCCTCTGATGATACTGATTTATCTTTTTAGTAACCCTGCCAGCGGTTACTGAGGTAAACACTTCTACAGTCTTATTAAACTCTCTTGTTAAATTCATCCTTGACGCCGAGAGCTTTAAACTCAGTACCTGCCAGAACATGCCTGACCTCTCTCACTCTCTCTCTCTCTCTTTCTCTCTTATCCCCCTATCTTTTCCCTTTTCTCCTCAGGTAGATGAAATATACCATGACGAATCTCTGGGGACCTGCATCAACATTGTGCTCGTTCGTATGATCATGGTGGGCTACCGTCAGGTAAGACCCCGCCTCCAGCAACACCAGTGACGAACACAGCCTGAAAATAACTCCTGTATTCATGAGAATCTCACCTTGAGGCACTGTACTGTTTTTTTTATTATAGATATTTTAAATTGTATATTGTATTCTTCACCACTGATGAATTAAATAGGATAAATGTAATGTTCTCTTGTTTATAAAGAAAAAAATCTTATTCAGTGTACATTATTTTATAGATCTTATTAATGAGGAGACAGGCCACTGACCGCTGTAAAAATGGGATTTCTCCTAATGATAAAGGCTAATTTATACTTCTGCGTCAAACATACGCAATAGCCTATGTGTCGCCATGTCCTAGTGCTAGCTGGTATACCTGTTCATATGTAATTTTAGAACCAGTATGCAATTGTCTCATACCGCCATACCACTAGAGGCGCTGCAGAGCACTGTGTATAACAGCACCGCCGAAGAAGCACGCTGGAACAGCTTACTAGATAACGCTAGTCAGTTAGCATAACAAGCTAACACACTGTAGTTAGCTTTATGTTGCCTAAAACTCGAGGATAAGAGGTGAGCAGTAACTACAGCCCTGTTTAAATATATTAAAACTGCAGCTTAAAGGATAATATTAATGTACACTAAACTGAATTTGTTTGTTAACTGGAAAAAGAAGGGAATTGTGGCCGATTTCAATACTGTAATGCCTCTAATGGCTTCAACTGTTTTTTTTAAATATTTAGTTTTGTAAAGGAAGCCGTCTTAAAGTTGTTGGAATTTCTTCTTTTTTTAAGGTTTTGCGCGTACATTCATATATTGTGTACTTTTTTAGGACAAAGTAAACCCAATATTAATCAAAGGCTTCATTTAAAGACTTATTGTTTTATATTATATGTACTCCTAACAGTACAGTAAGTCACAAACCTATATGTTAAAGCCTAGTCATGCAATAAATAAATAAATAAATAATAATCATAATAATCATAATAATATATAAAATAATCATATACTGTTCAGACTATACCTTTAGAATCTTGAAAAATACTGTGATACACATTTTTGGTCATACCCGCTGATAAGCACATGCAGAAGTATAAACGCACTCCACTGCATAGTGCACTCTCGCTGGATACGCATAGACTACAGCGTAGGTTCGACTAAGGGTGTGCCATATCGTATCGTACACAATAATATTGTCAAAATTTTTAAATATCGTAAACGATATTATACCCTAAAATATCGTGCTGTATCACCCATCCCATTTCCCATTATATATCTATTAGAGAAGGATTATATCTGTCCAGTATCATTTAATTTACTTTAATCCAGGATATATGGAGATATATGGAGTGCATTATTATTAGCATCATGCCATTCTGGATCATTGACTTCTGTTACAAATCTGATAAAATTCTTTTCTTTTTATATACTTAGGGGTGTGCAGTATTACGTTGTATGTAATAATATATATATATATTTTTTTTTCTTGCAGTGTATAGTGTATTTTTGAAAGTTTTGTCATATCGCCAAGAGTATCGTTATCGTGAAAATACATTTTTTGTATGTTTTTGAGTTGAACGCTATAAACTGTTCATTGTGTTTTTATTAGATTTTATCAGTGATTTAAAATATGTTTCTGAAATTGAAATCTGATGTTTGGTTCCAGTATTTTGGTCTCTCCCCATTTAAACAGATGGCTGTCCTGTATGACTAAAATATATAAGCACTAGGTGGCATTGCAATTTATTTATTTTTTTGCAATTTCTGCCAAACAATTTAGGTTTCCAATCCCTTATTAAGTGAAGATGCCATATCAGTATGGTTGGATCTGAACATAGATAAATAGGGGTATGAATGTGCATGGATGTATATAAGCTATGAATAAACTATAAACAAATATGAAAGGGGTATGGATGGGTATGAATATACATTATACATTGGAGGATATGGAAATAGATATAGATGGTTTTTGGGAATGTATAAATTGAGGATAGATGGATATTGAATAAATGGATTTGTGTATGAATAAATGTTGATGGAAATGGTTTTGGCATGATGGGTACTGAAGGAAATGAGCCGGTATGAATTAAATTGGCTGAAGAAAGAAAGTAATAGTGATGCATATGGGTATGAATGGATGGATGGATGAATATGGTTGATATGGATACTGGCTTGGATGAAACTAGTTATTGGATATGGATGGGATGGAAATGGATTTATAGGGGTGTGAATAAAAGTAGAGAGATATTCCTTGGACAGTAAAGACTATTACTCCAACAAAAGCAGAAAAAACTCTTTTTAATATCCTTGATTTTAAAAGAAGCAATAAAAGCAGATGTACCAATACTTTTGTCTATGCAGTATAGGTATGGATTAAGCTTTATTAGCATGTTAGCACGATGCTATGGCCTTAGCTGGACTTCTGTGCAGTGTTTCTCTCTCTCTCTCTCTCTCTCTCTCTCTCTCTCTCTCTCTCTCTCTCTCTCTCTCTCTGTTGTTTTTAAACCTGCATACATATGAATCACAGGTTCTCATGTTTTTATTCTTCGATTCTGATATAATGTGACTAATATAATCACACACAAACACAAACACACACACACACACACACATACACACACACAATGCATCACATGTTCATCAGTCATATGTAATGACAGGCTGGTGTTGGGTGTTTATATGAGAATATCAAGATAGGAATGTGTGTGTGTGTATGAGAAGAAATGAATGTGATTGAGCATGTATGTGTAGATGTGTGTGTGTCTCTCTGTGTGTGTGTCCCAGCAGCGATTAAGTTCTTCCACTTGACTCTCCTGTTCACTCTGTATGAGATCAAATGTGACACCCCACGCCACCATGAATACCCACACACACCATCAGCGCATTCTGTATGCATGCATGCTCCTCAGTGAATGGTGAGGGGGCAGAATAGATGGAGAGATGGAGGGAAAGACCTGTAGACAGAAATGGAGAATGAAAGAGAGAGCGAGAGATGTGGACAGAGATATAGAGACAGTTGGGATGTTTCTGCTGGTTCGAAGAGGTACAAACATTTAGACAACCACATAACACCATTACCGTATTTTTCACACTATAAGGTGCACTGGATTATAAGGCGCACTATCAATAAACATCTACTTTCTGATCCATTTTCATACATATGGAACACCGGATTATTAAGCACATTAAGCAACACTTACAAGGAATAGGGATGTTGCCATGTTTTCCTCCTAATTTAGCTAAGCTAAGTTGCGTAAACAAAACTGTAATTCTAAAAAAAAAATCTTTTAAAATCAAACGAGTGCTGGACGTTAATCTACACAGATTTCTGTCCTAAAAACTGTTTATTTGGGTGAGTAAAGCGCTTCCGTTCATTTACAGTAAGCTTAGATTTCCAGATTTTCACTGTAGCTGGGTGCAGCAATATTATCATTAGCACTACACTGAGGAATCCTGAGTGTTCCAGTAAGCCAAGGCGATTTTAGATACCGGTTCATCCCATGTAGCTTGTCTTAACACAGTAAATGCGCAGAGTACAGTCCGATATACTAGTCTCTGAACAGCAAAAGAGCTAGCGCTTAGCGGATAATGCTAATATTGTTCCAGTCTCTGTGCTGGAGAACTAAACTGAAACTCCTTTATAACGCTGTACTAGGATTTTAAATGCGCCTTATAGCGTGAAAAACAGTGTATATTGTGTTAACACAATTTGATTGTGTTTTAGTATATAAATTTATATGTAATGCAGGGGTCGGCAATAGGTGGCCATGAAACATCTGGCCCGTAAGGTTGCTTAAATTATAATGAAAAATAATGAAAAAAATAAATAAAAATAAACCTCTTCTCTAGTGAGGTTTTGTTTACACGCGTCTCCTGTCTCTCTGTCGCGCTCGGCGTGACTTTAGTCTTTGTCCGTTCTCGGGTTTTTTGCCTGTTCTCGGGCTCCCTATCTCCTTATAAGGGCGTTTTTTTCCCCAGACATATGTGTTTATTTTATTTTATTTATTTATTTTCTTGCGTTTACCTTCTTCATTCTCTCCAAAAATATATATTTTTCATTTTGTGGCTCACCACGTAATGGCTTGAAAAAGATCTGGCCCGACCCCTGATGTAATGTGTATAGATAGTCATTACAAAGAAAGATATGGCACCCCGGATTGTGGTTTGATTTTACACTAGGTCTTGCCACAAGAGGACTTTAAAATGCTTCCCCATTGCTCTATAAAAGACTCTGACCTACATTGAGTATTGTAACTCTTGGTGAGAGATTGTTAGTTCTAGATGTGCCTTCATGTCGCACTTTGAGATATTAAAAGGGGCTGCATCATCAAACAGAAAGAACAAGAATAGTCATTTCAAAGAGTTGTACACTTTAGTAGATAAAGTTACCTCCTCTTCTAACAGCTAAGTTTACTTCTTGTCCTGTAGACTTTATACCTTATTAACCATACAGTTCTGACTGGTTAAGCCTTTCCAAAATGTCGCGTCTCACACTAAACCCACTCTTAATTACTTTGTTTACACTGAATTGTTTAATTATGCAGAGAAATTAGATCATGGTTTAAAAAACAACTGAGCATCCAATTAAAATTGAGAAAAAAACAATACATGTGACCCATATTCAGTAAAATGCAAATTATATTACTTCTAACTCTCTCCCATACATTACTGTCCACAGCTGCACAGTTTCTGAGTGTTTATTACTGTTTGTTTTGTCGAATTATCTCCTTATTTGTGATCTTTTTTCATTTTCCAGTTTTCATTATAAACCTAACTCACAGCATTAATATATAAATATTCAGTCATGCTGGGATGCCATTACAGCAATGAAAGAGAGACAGACGGAAAATCATGAACACGTCCATCACTCTGAAGCTGTTTATCTCTCTCTCATTCTGCATTATGCATGCCTTTCATGTCTTTATGCTGCTGCATGCTCATTTTAGATATGATGGACAGCAGGTAATTTGACAGTGTTTTTGCTCAGTAAGCATGAGGGGAGAAATATCATTCAGTCTCGCTTTGATTGGTCTACTGTTTCACTCTCTTTGAACCGTCCGTATGATCAGTCTGTAAAGCCTGAAATTAGCTCTGTCATCTGCCTCCACTCGACTGTTCCACAGAGGACATGGTGACCAGATTTAGCTTGGTGTTTCTAATAAAGTGTTCAGTAAGAGAAAGTACAAGTTGGGTAGGTGATTCTAATAAAGTGGCCAATAAGTGGAGGTACAACTTGGGCCTCTTTTCCCATGGCTGATGATGCGGAGGAAAGCGCAGCGACTCGATTCCGATACATCAGCTCACAGACGCCTTGTGCCGACTGACATCACCCTTTGGAGTGATGTGGTGAGAGAGCGCCATCTACTCACCCAGAAAGAGCAAGGCCAATTGTGCTCTCTCAGGGCTCCGGTAGCTGATGGCAAGCTTTATGAACAGGATTCGAACCGGCGATCTTTTAATCACAGTGACGGCGCTTAGCCTGCTAGACTCCTCAGAGCCCTAGGTAGGTGGTCCTAATAAAGTGGCCAATAAGTGGAATTACAAGGTGGTGCCCAGTAGGGGTGGGCGATATGGCCCTAAAACAATATCACGATATTTCATGGTATTTTTGTGATAACTATATTCTTGGCGATATGATTACTGCACAATACTAATAATGCACTTCAAATATCTCCATATATGCAGGATTAAAGTAAAATAAATGATACTGGGCAGATATAATTTGTCTGTAGTAGATATACAATGGGAAATGAGAACAGTGTGATTTTTTCTTTTGCTAAAAACAGCAAAAAAAAAAGTAGTCCCCTGATGTGATAATTAGGTGTGGGTGATATGGCACGACATTTCAGGGTATAATATCGTTCACGATATTCAAAAATGTTTTTGGGTAAAATACGATATGGCACAGCCCTAGTGGAAGCACAGGCCCATCTAACAGAGAATGTTATAAGTATCTTTTTTTTTGTAAAGTTTCCAGGAACGGTTAGCTTGTACTGTTACAGAAATATTGTTCCAAAAACATTCTAAAAACTCGTGAAAAAATATTGGTTTGCATCTTAATGTTATTAGAACGTTTCTCACATAACTTTCCCCGCTAGATGAAATGTTTTAAAAATTTCATTCCCAAAACTAAAAATTAAAAATTGGCACAAGTGAAGTTGCAGCAACGTTTAAATATGTTTAATAATAGCTTTCTAAGAACATCCAAAAAAAACTTGACAGATTGAACATTCTAAGAATGTTAACTGGAACCTTCAGAAAATGTTCTAGTAACCAAAAATTGTTAGCTAGAAGTTAAGTAGGTGTTTGTCATAAATTTGCCAGTGAATATAAGTACATTTTAGTTAGGTGTTTCTAATAAAGTGGCCAGTAAATTTGGTTTAACTGTACTGTAGTAACCTTGGTTCTTCTCAGCAGTAAACAGAGCTGAGCTCTGGTACTGTAATTTGATGGAAATATAAATGGTTTAGTGTATATATATATATATATATATATATAAAGAGAGAGAGAGAGAGAGATTTTGGCTTTATTTCTATAGAATAAAAGAAAATGGAGCCATGGTGACATACACAGACATTGATTTGGATTGAATCTCTTGATTGCAGAGAGTTTCTTTGCTTGGTTATGTGTCATAATTAATGGGACACATATAAGAATATAAGAGGCAGGTGATTAATGTTTAAATCCTGCAACAGGGTGAATTCATCACTTGGGCTATCAGCCCTGTCATCAGCTGTATTAGCCGCACTAAAGCGCTGAGCTGGAGAGTGAATAGGGGGTCTCTGGTGGGTACAGAAGTGCGTGAGTGTGGACCGCTGCTCAAAAAGCTCTTATCTCACTCAGCCCTTCATTAATTCCAGCCTGGCTCACTTTAACTGTGAAGAGTCTAATTAATTTGCAGCTTTAGTCTCATCACGTCTCAGACGGTGGCTGCCACTGCTGTTGGCATCTCGCTGTGTTTGGTTGTTAGTCTAAACCTTTAATCTTAATGAGATTGTTCACGTTTCATGTATTCTGCATGGTTAATGAGGTGTTATCAGCACCCCCCTGTCAGGAACATTAAAATAATAATGAAATAATAAAGGAAGAGGGCTGAAATGGCTAAATGTTATCAATGGGGCATCAGTCTGTCTTTTTAGAGCCAGTGTTTTAGCCAATTTTTATGTTAATAAAAAGATTGAGGTATTATATTTTTGTCATATTGCCTACACTCACTACTGCACTGACTTATCTACATTTTTTAAAATCTGCTTTTATATATATACAGTAACCTCCAAACATGGTGAATGTAGTTTCATCTACAACTAACAGTAACGGGACCACTAGCACATTTCAATGGAGAGAGCAGACACATGTTGGGTTGCGTTGCGTCGAACGAAACCTAACTGCCCAACAATAAAGTTCAGTAGAGCTCAAATGAAATCCAGCCACAGCGCTTCGCCCAGCCAATCGGGGAACAGTAGGCTGCTTACTAGAGTTGCAGTGTTAACCAATTCCACGGTATTAAAATGCACGGTTAGTATAAAGTGAGTACACGCAATAACTGATACCGTGGTATTTTCTGAGTTATCTTACCATGAAAATCTCATACCGTTGCAACACCACTGCTTATGTAACATGCATAAAAGCACCACACACAGAGATCCGGGGCCTTTTCACCACAGAAGAGAAGTTGATAATTGTGAAATATGAATTTATAGAACTATAGATCACAGTGAGGTTGATTAAAAATAAAAAAATCTTAAACTTATGATTGACTACATCTGTTGCTTCATTTGAATTCAAAAAAGTCACGGACATGTGTTAAAAAAAGCGCTAGTTGACACGTACCATGAGAGATAGCCAGAACAAATGATAGCCTACTTATCCCAAATAAAGTACACCCTCAAAAAAAAACTCACAGTGAGATATAGCCAGGCTAAAGTGGTCTCCAAACATGGGGGAGGTAGTTTGATCTAAAATTCACAGTAAGAGATGGCCAAACTAAAGTACTAAAGTAGTTTTGTCTACTTTTCACTGTGAGAGCTAGCCAGAATAAATTACAGCCTCAACACATGGTGAAGGATAGTTTTGTCTACACTTCACAGTAAGACATAGAAAGATTAAAGTACAGACTCCAAGTTTAGGGAAGGTAGTTGAATCCACAACTCACAGTAACAGATTAAGGTGCAGCCTCCAAACATGAGTTGATATGCTGTTGCTAAATATTTACATGTTGATGTTAGTTGATGTTGTTTGATGGGTGCTGTAGTTTTGCAAAATCATTGTTATGGTATTTCAGGTTTTACTTCAGTTGCTTTAGTGTTGTTTATTGGTTACTAGGCAGTTGCTATGTTATCTCAAGTACTTGCTACAGCATGTTGCCAAGTGGTTTCCATAGTACCCCATGTGGTTGTTTGGGTGTTGTTGTCACATTCGAATCCCATTTATTCCTATTGGTAACTAGGGCTGCAACGATTAGTCGATATAATCGACCATGTCGATTATTTCACTAAATATCAGTACTTTACATGTTTAAACAACATCTAGACAATTAAATGCATTTTTAATTCTCATATTCAGCTCTTTCTATTGTTTTTAGAGATGGAGGACATGACAGAAATAATTGGTGACTAATCGACTAATCGAAATAATAATCGTCAGATTAGTCGATTACCAAAATAATCATTAGTTGCAGCCCTATTGGTAACAGTTCCATTCAAATCTGTTTGCTGTGCTTCTGTTTGTGTTTGTGTGCAGTCCATCAGCCTGATCGAGCGAGGAAACCCGTCCCGGAGTCTGGAGCAGGTGTGCAGGTGGGCAAACACCCAGCAGCGGCTGGACCCCAACCATGCCGAGTACCACGACCACGCCATCTTCCTCTCCAGGCAAGACTTTGGTCCCGCAGGTATGCAAGGTAGTGTATTCACTCGGTCGAGGCTTGTGCAGAGTGAGTGCTTTACGCTTCACCTCCATAAAGGTTGGCCTCAACACTCGTTCAGGTAAGGTCCTCGGGACGACGGTCTGCAGTGACCGCCTGCGACAGTGGGGTCCACAGGCTGCAGTAACGGTAATGAACACACTTTACCTCGGTAACTGGGTTTTGGTGCCAACCTGTTTCATCACTGATCTCCCAAGGAAAGTTTTTGGCATGTAGAGGAAAAAGAAAATGCTCAAGACTGTAGATCCTCACCCTGTAGAGTCTGGAGTGTAGACCCATTCAGCTTCCCTTCTGGTGTGATTTTAGTCTTAAAACTTTCTGTTTAGTCCAGTAGATCTGTGCATTAGCTACGCACCCTGCTCCCAGTCCTGTAATAGCAGCAATTCTGCCTGGTCCAAAGAAATGCCATATTTTACAGTTTGAAGCCAAACGTAAAGAAAGTGAAGATATATGCAGAAATAGTAACTAAAGATACAAGCAGAAATATTATTCCACGGATCACTAGTTTAAATCCTGCATCATGCTGTTGTCATCAGCAGCCAGAGTCCGAGAGAGCACAATAGAGCGCAAGTGTTCTCTCTGGGTGGGTAGATACAAGGCACTCTCTTACCTCATCACTCCCATTGTGATGCTGTTCAGTAGATGGTGTTCTGTTGGAGTAACTGTTCAGAGAAGACTTTCTTATATGCTTTTTGAAACATTGCTGTCATTGCTGAACTGCTTGATTTTTGCACCAGGAGTAAAGGCATAAAGTTATCCAAAAACAGTGTGTAAGACTGGTGGAGGAGAGCATGCCAAGATGCGTGAAGACTGTGATTAAAAACCAGGGTTATTCCACCAAATATTGATTTCTGAACTCATAAAACTTTATGAATATGAACTTGTTGAAATTGGCATTATTTGAGGTCTGAAAGCTCTGCATCTTTTTTAATATTTCAGCCAATTCTCAATTTCTGCAAATAAATGCTTTAATTTGGAATTTGGGAGAAATGTTGTCCATATATATATATATATATATATATATATATACACACACACACACACACACACACACACACACACACACACACACAGTATCAGTCAAAATTGTTTTTTTTTTTAAAGATTTTTTTACATTGTAAATTTAATACTGAAGACTACATTAAAGCTATACAGGAACACATTTGGAAGTATTTTTAAACATAAAGTTTAGCTTTGAGGACAGATCTACACACTCTTGGTATTTTAATCTCAGCGTCTTCATGAGGGAGAATCACCTGGAATAGTTTTCTCAGCGTCTTGAAGGAGTTCCTGGAGGTGCTAAAAAAATTAACAATACTTCCATGCATGTGTCTTTTAATTGTTTTAATGTCTTTAATATTAATCTACAATGTAGAAAACAAATTAAATAAAGAAATAAATAAAAAATAGAATGAGAACATGGAAGTGTAAGTGAAAGTACTGTAACTTACTGTAAAGTAGTTGAATCAATTCAGTAGAAGGCGTGTCTACAATCATTTGGACATAACAGTTTAGTTTAGAACATGTGAAGTTTAAATACAATAAATACAATTATATCTGCAAAAAAATATATTATGTTTGCTGAAACTACCAAACTGACATACTATAAAAATACACCGTCATATATATTCAAAGGGTAGAGGAATAAATATCAACAGTGACGACTGAATCAGTCTGATTCTCATAATACACTATAAAAATAATAATAATAAAAAAACCTCACACGGATTAGGATGCAGTCCTGTCTCAGACAGATACATAAATATGATTAAAAGTATGGTCTAATTAGACTGTGGGCCCTATTTTAAACCCTGCTCTAAGCACGTTGCAAAGCTCATTGCTATCTTACACCCAGCACATAGTCTAAATTGTCATTTAAAATTTAAATAAGGTGCACTGTGTTACAAGGTTCACGATCAATGAACATCTATTTTCTGGTCTATTTTTATACATAAAGCGCACCACATTATAAGGCACATTTTAAACGACAATAATAAGGAACGAGGGTTCCGAGGGTATATGTTTGAGTAAAATAAACATTGTTGTTTTATTATATAAACTACAGACATTTCTAAACAAACATTTCTCCCAAATTTCTTTGCAGAAAATGAGAAATGACTAAAATGACAAAAAAAGATGCAGAGCTTTCAGACCTCAAATAATGCAAAGAAAACAAGTTCATATTAATTAAGTTTCCAAAAGTTCAGAAATCAATATTTAGTGGAAAAACCCTGTTTTTTAATCACAGTTTTCATGCATCTTGGCATGTTCTCCTCCACCAGTCTTACACACTGCTTTTGAATAACTCAATGCCTTTACTCCTGGTGCAAAAATTCAACAGTTCAGCTTGGTTTGATGGCTTGTGATCGTCCATCTTCCTCTTGATTATATTCCAAAAGGTTTCAATTTGGTAAAATTAAAGAAACTCATCCTTTTTAAGTCATCTCTCCTTTTTTTTATAGAGCTGTATAATCTAAACAGTAGCTTCTGTGAGAATTATTTTAATAGCTGTTTGGGAAGCAGCAGATGGATTCTCTGTTCTTTTGACCAGGTCAGGTTTGTTGATGTTACAAAGTCACTATAAAAGGTTGACCTCCTTCATTCCATCATCATCATCATCATCATCTCCATGAATGCTGAGAACATCTGCATGTGTTTTCTCTCATATTCATGTCTCACAACCTCACATTAACAGCCATTGCATCTGAAACATGCATCTGACTTGAGTGTGATAAGCATGAGTAATTATGAGATGCTCAGGAGGTTCATTCCCACTGAAGCTTTTCCTTTACATACAAAAACAGTGGGACACTTTCAGTGGGCGGAATCATTTAAACCAACCGGTGGGTGAGAAACTCTGTGAACTTTAAAAAATAAAAAAAACGTTTAGATAAATGCTAATGGCTAAATGCCCGAAGCAGCATGAATTCATTACTGTCAGTTTACATTAGGACAGGCCGAGTGCACTAAATTCTCATTAATCGTGATTCCTGTTGTGTTGGACCTGTTTGAAAGTGTTAAACTCTGAAGAGAACCTGGACTCTGCATTGCTTCTTACAGTTAGTGGCATTAAAGTTTGTGTTAGTCTTTGATTTTTGGGTCAATGAACAGGATTTTTTAAAGAGGTCGGGGGGCACAGAAAACTTAAAAAAAAAAAAAAAAAAAAAAAAAGATTAAAAAGCAATTTTGGTGGAAGTACATACTTGGCACTTTGATCATTTTCCACAGCACAACGTATTAAAAGTATGAAAAGATGTTTTTGGTAAGCTTCATTTTATTTATTTATATACAGTACCAGTAAGTGTTTTTTTCATAAAATTATTTATTAAGCAAAAAAAAAAAAAAAAAAAAATTTAAATAAACCAGAATTATTTTTTATATTTTAAATTCTTCAAAGTAGGCACATTTTCTCAGTCAGCTTTATGAGGTAGAATCACCTGGAATTTAGGTTTTCAGTTAACAGCTGTGCTGACTGGTCAAGAGTTAATTACTTGAATTTCTTGCCTCTTATTGTGTTTGAGAACATCAGTTGTAAAGTTGTGAAGAGGTCGAGTTGGTATACAGTGAATAGCTCTATTTGAATAATGTTCTAGTCCATATTATGGGATTATTATACTCTTAACTGAGTAAAGAAAAAAATACTTTAAAAATGAAGGTCGAAAATAAAAAAATAAAACAAGAACTGTAAAGTATTCTCAAGTGTAGTTTCATAGACCATCAAAAAACTTTGACAAAACTGGCACTCATCAGGACGGAACTAGGAAAAGGTCTTTGGGGACTATTTTTTGCATATATTCTTCCACTATTTTAATGGTATGCAATTTTAAAACCACATTTTAGACCTAGAATCTTCTTAAACTGTGGTAGAGCAGTGTCAATACACTCATTCAATTTTAACCATTTTATTATTCAACAACCATTCAACAAACATTTTTGTAAAATTCCCCTTTTAAAAGATGGTATAGAGCTGTTGTAAACCAACCAGGGTTTAGACACATGTTTTTTTGTGTTGGGTAGAGAGATATAAAGGATCCCAACCCCAGACTGTCCCGAGACTTTTGGTTTCCAGAGTGATGACAGACTGGCTTTGACCCTCGCTGTCTATTCTATAATGTTTCACATGCAGAGGCGTCCTTTCTGATGTGTTTGTTCCTCTACAGCTCCCTGTTTGACACTCTCTCTCACACACACACACACACTCGGATGATGGATGTGTCCGTTTGTCTCGCCTGTAAGAACGATGGCTGTTTTGTGTACTTTTTTGTTTCACACTTCAAATGTTGCCATAGTGTTAGGTGTGTTATGCCCATAACAGTGCCGTATCCACGGGCCGCCAAACCCACCTGACAAACATCACACACAGGTACCAGAGCTTCACGACAAGACCTGAGATTCTGCAGCCAAATATAGATACCGGGAGATGCTGGCCTGAAGCCAAATGAAACACACACACACACACACACACACACACACACCTGAGGACACCTGAAATCATTCACATAGTCAGAATATCGTTGTTGTTGTTTCCAGGTGTGTATGGAAATAATAAAGAAATATATATATACAATGCCTTGAACTTTTTAACCTTTTGCCACATTTCAGGCTTCAAACATAAAGATACTGAAACTTTTTTTTAGAAATAAAAAAATGAAAAGTGGGGCATGCAATATTATTTGGCCCCCTTTGTAGCACCACCTTTTGCTGCGATTACTGCTTGCCACTCTTCCATAAAGACCAGATTTGTGCAGTGTACGACTGATTGTTGTTCTATGGACAGAGTCTCTGCAGTTCATCCAGAGTGATCATGGGCCTCATCTTCTCCTTGTTTGAGCTGAAAGTTTAAAAGGGACTACCGGGTCTTGGTAGATTTGCCGTGGTCTGATACTCCTTCCATTTCAATATGATTGCTTCCACAGTGCTATGTGAGATATTTAAAGCTTGGGAAATTTTTTTGTATCCAAATCCAGCTTTAAACTTCTCCACAACAGTATCTTGTACCTGCCTGGTGTATATTTTGGTCTTCATTAAGCTCTCTGCGCTATATCTACAGAACTCTGAGACGATCACAGAGCAGGTGCATTTATAAGGAGATGTAATTACACACAGGTGGATTCTATTTATCATCATCAGTCATTAAAGGTCAACATTGGATCATTCAGAGATCCTCACTGAACTTCTGGAGTGAGTTTGCTGCACTGAAAGTAACATTTTATTTCTAAAAAAAGTTTAAAATATCCAATAAATTTCGTTCCACTTCACGATTGTGTCCCACTTGTTGTTGATTCTTCACAAAAAAAAAATAATTTCATATATTTATGTTTAAAGCCTAAAATATGGCAAAAGGTTGAAAAGTTCAAGGGGGCCGAATACTTTAGGAAGGCACTGTATTTGAAAAATTATTTCTTCTAAAATATTTATTTTTATTTTAATACAGGAGTTTAAATTTGAAATCAGTGGACTCTGCATTGGTCAGAGGCTAGAGGACGCTCCTGATACGGACAAGAACGAATGGGTTCCTGTGGAGCTTCTGAGCAAAACCCTGTTTTGTAAAAGGTTCTCATTTTATGCAGGATAATGTTCTCAATTTCTCAACACAGAACAAAAAAATTAATTTCCGCACAGTACCCATGAGTCACATAACATATTACTCAACACACTGTCCTATATGATCCAACATTTCTGCAAATATTTTATTATAACATTTATGGACAACACTATAGAAATGTAACTTTGATATAACTTCAGTATAAGTCAGTGTACAGCTTGTATAGCAGTGTAGATTTACTGTCTTCTGAAAATAACTCAACAGAAACAGCCAATAATGTCTAAATAACTGTCAACACAAGTGAGTAAACCTCACTCCAAATTGTGCCTAATTGTGTCATCGTCCCTCCCTGTTGTCGTGGGAATTGTTAGAGGTACAGGGTCTCAGGTTTGAATGAGGAGAAAGGCTGGTAAATTTGGTGTTTTGGGCACAATTCTTTAATAGAGCCACTTAGATATTCAGCATCTCATGACAAAGAACTCTCTGAGGATGTGAGAAATAGAATTGTTGCTCTTCACAAAGATGGCCTAGGCTGTGAGAAGACTGCTACTACTGAGATACAACTCGAAGGCCAAGGTCACACAGCAGCTTTCCAGGATGGGTTCCACTCACAACACACCTCGCCGGGGTCACCCAAAGAAACTAAGTCCATGAATTCTGCTCTATATTTAGAGGTTGGCTTCAATCTAAAAAAAAAAAAACATGTTGCCAGCATTCCTGCAGAGGTTTAACGAGTGGCAGGCTCAGACCTAACATTTCATACTGTATCAACTCTGTCTGCATAGCGGTTGTCCCAGACGGGATCCTCTTCTGAAGTTGATGCACAAGAAAGCCTGCAAAGTTTGCTAAAGACAAACAGTCCAACTGACTGGAACTTACTGGAATTACTGTCCTGTGGCTCAGATAGATGGAGTCCAGCATGTGTGACGGCGCCCTGGTGAGGAGTACCAAGACATCTGTCCCTTGTCTACAGTCAAGCATGGTGGTGGTAGCTCAGGTCTGGAGCTACATGAGTTTTGCTTGCACTGGGAAGCTGAATTCCAACATGCACTGTGAGATTCTAAAACAGAACATGATTCCCTTAATCCGGAAAACAGGGAAAGCTAGATAAAGGTAAATTTGATAAAGTACATCCAGTCAACTTGTCAGGTACGTCTCCGGACCTAAACCCAACTGAGCACTTGTGGGGCATCCTTACATGGAAGGTCCCATATGATTCACCACACTGTCCCATACTATATGGCCAACACTCTATCCTATATGAACCAACACAAACTGTCTCTTTATACTTGTTATTACAATGTCTGTTATTTTTCGATATGCAGTCCACAGTGTATATATTTTTCAGTCTTGTCCAGTTCAGTGTTGTCCATTACTCTGGATGGTGATGTCGGCCGGTTGATTGGATGCTACGCTTTGTCCTTGCAACACTGTCCTTTACTCAGTTTTAGGATGATGCCACAGCTGCATTCTCCTGGAGAGATTTTATCTGAGGACAGATAAATCTCTCGGCTAGCAGCACTGCTTTCATCTCTGACGCAACCGCAACGCTAGGTCTCGCTTAAGTGTTTGTGTGAAAAACAAGCCATTAGGCCTGAGTGGCTGGTCTGCTGTGGGCATAGAGGTCGTCAGTAACGAGAAACAGCAGAGAAACAGTAAATTGCGCTCTTTTAAGCAGTCATGCTGGACGCTAACTCGCTTCTCACTGACTGCGGTATCAGTGAAGGTGGCTAGCGGTCGGTGTTAAAGGCCGCTAGCTGCTGCGTGCGTCACAGGCGCTTGATGAGCTTGTGAAAACTGCATTTTCTGCTTTTCGCCTGCATGCCAAAGACTGTCCAGTGGTTCAGTAGCATGGTGACTGACTAAAATCCCAAAGGAAAGGCCCGAAGTGCGCCCCAGGCTGCTTTTGGACCAAATAAACTAGCCTAGCTCAGCTCTGCTGCTGCACATTTCTTGATCGAGTATTGTACACTGTGTCTGTTGTGCTTTGCTTTGTGATTGTATGTGTGTTTGTGTCCCTATATTTCCCCTGTAATGTGCTGTGTGTGGTGGTGAGCTGGGTTTAGCCAAAGTGCTTGAAGGTCTGTAGCCTCTTGTGTCTCTTGTTGGGGAGAAACTGGAGCTAAGCTGCTAGCTTCTGCTAAAGCTCATTACACACACCGCACACTCGCCCAGGGCATGCTTACATGTAACTTACCTTGCACACATGACTGTCCATTGTCCGCTACATTGTTTTAGACCATGTGGACTGCTTTTTTTTTTTTTAACAATATACGAAAGATCCAGAACTCTACAAGCCTAGATGTCGTTCAGGCGAATGTAGTGGTTAGTGTGAACTGACCAAAACTGCCACAAACCAGGTGGAGGTCAAATCCAATAGCCAATTCAATAAGAAACCAGCAATTTATCTTAGCCAGTTTTCTTAATATCTGATCACATTTCCTCATTATTTTAGATGATAATACAGAAAACAAAAGACAAATTAGTCCTATAATCCACATTTAAGTCCACATGTTCTTTTGGTATTAGCAAAATATTTTGAAATTGAGTGAACCATATGGCAAAAAGTATTTCAATTAATCATTAAATTGTCTCTGGGTCATATGGAATTACTGATTTGTAATGAAATTTTAATAATAGAACATTTCAATCTTATTGTGAACCGAATTAGAAATTGCATGTAACTGGTAAACAGATCCTGGCCCATTGTAGTGTATATGTTTCATGCTTTTGTAAATTTAATTGGATTATTTTTTTCTTGTACTGGATTGGCAGAAATTGTATTCTTAAAAACTTAATTTTCATCAAAAATGGTGCAACAAAGATAGACTTCTTAATTAATTCAAAACATGACGTTTAAACCCATTCTTCAAGGCCCCATTAGTGAACCACATCTGCTCTTAATTTGCAAGAGCTTTCTGTAGAGTGTTTTTTAGTGTTTGGTACTGCTAATGAAGGCCTCATTTTTAATTAAATTTAGAAGTGTATTATTGCTACAGAGTGAGTGTTGCACCAGTTTTAATGAGTCATTTATTATATATATTTTTTTATTATTACATTTTCCTCTTGTTTTTAAAAAAAATACAGGACAAAAGTTAGCCATTTTCCTCATCCCAAAAATTCTGTTATAAAAGTCTGTTATAATAGAATTATGTATAAATGGTATTTCTTGCTCCACAGCTCCCCCTAGAGGTGAGAAGTGTAACTCATGCTTTGAGCCACCAGTAAAGGACGTGTTTTAAAGATCTTTTCTAGTAAGATAAGAGTTTTAGAAGCAGTCCCTGAAGTGAGAGAAGCAAGTGGACCGAAGTGATAAAGTAACATTACAGGATTTTACTCAAGTATGACTTGGGTTATAAAGCAAGAACACAGGTAGGCCTGTCACAATAATTGCAATATCGATTTATCGTACAATAAATTAACATGACCTTAATATTTTTAATACGCGTGATGTCTTCTATTGTGTTTATTTGTATGTTTGTTCACACATATAAGTGAACAGGATTTTAGCCAGTCATGCTTCAATAACCGTGACATCATACACACAGTCTGGACTAAAGTAGGTGAAGAAATAAGTATACAATTCATATTATATATATAATTATAATAAATTATTATTTAAATGTTTGCTGCTTTTTTTTTTACTTTTTATGTTATTCTGTTATCATTATGTCAGTGGCATTTAATAGTCTTAAAATTATAAAAAATATTGTGTATCCCAATAAGTTCTGGGACAATATATGGTCCACAAAAAACTCTAATCGTAAAAGGGCTAGACATAGGTGTTTTCCTGTTGTTATTTAAAAGGAAAAAAATGTTGCTTTTATAAAAGATTGAACTGAGTTAACAATGAGTTCATCTGTTTTAGAGTTGTATCAGTAAATGTGAAGTTCAAGTTTGACGAATGATTTCACTCAAAATCCCATCTGATCCTTGTTCGTTTTGGACGTTTTTGCCTTAAACTTACCCAGTAAGTAGTTAGTAGGAGAATATGGTTGAATTACCTCTCTCTTAAACTGAAGCTGAACTGAATGACCTGATGTGGGTTTGACCTCCAGCCTGGTTCAGTACTGTGGTGTCCACTCTTGCCTGGTGTCTGTGTAGTAGTAGTAGTAGAATGGTCAGTCCTGCTGTCTCTCCTGTGTGGAAGAGTCCTGATCAGATGCTCGCTGCTCTGGAAAGAAAGCTCTAGACTGATCTGTATTCCCACTCATCAGCATTGTGTTCTGATCTCTCCTGCCCAGGTTACGCCCCGGTCACTGGCATGTGCCACCCGCTGAGGAGCTGCACCCTCAACCACGAAGACGGATTTTCATCAGCATTCGTCGTAGCGCATGAGACGGGCCATGTGTGAGTATTTGCTGTGCACTACAGGGTTCATACAGCCATGGAAAACCTGGAAGTCATGGAATTTGAAAATAGCAAGGTCAGCTGACTACCTGAATATACTGAATATAGACCAGGTTATTCCATCAATGGATTTTTTTTCTTCCCTGATGGCACGAGCATATGCCAAGATGACAATGTTAGGATTCAAGGGGCTGGAATTGTGAAAGAGTGATTCAGGGAGCATGAGATCCTTTTCACAGATAGATTGTTCACCACAGAGTCCAGAGCTTAACCTCATTGACAATCTTTGGGATGTGCTGGAGAAGTGCTGCTTTGTGCAGTGGTCAGACTCTACCATCATCAATGCTGCTGCAAGATCTTGGTGACAAATTAATGCAACACTGGATTAAAATTAATCTTGTGATTGCAGAAGCTTAACAGAACAATGCCACAGCAAATGCATGCAGCAATCAAAGCTAAATGAGGTCCAATTAAATGGTGGTGACCAGGCAGTGTATAACAGTGTCCATTTGCTGTGCCTTTAAAATAAATATCTAAACAACTAGCAACAAAAGTGAGTACACCACTAAGTAATTATGGCCACCAGTATATTCAAACACTGTTTTAACTCTGAGTTAGAGGGACCTACAGTTGCTCAATTAGATCTGGATTTTATATGTATGATATAAATTATTTAAAGTGCTAGAAAGTACAAACCTGCTTGTCCCTCGTGGAAAAGCACTTTCACCATTTGAACATGCACAAGTTACCATCTTGTTTCAGGTTTATGCAGATGATTTATAGGTGACTTTTTTAGTGGTTTTGGTAGCAGCTCAGTCCCTGTTTAGTGTATTAAATATTTAATCTGCTTATACAAATAAAGAAGTGCAGTGCAATTATTATAAGACTAAGTGTGTGTGTGTATGTTGGTTCTAGGTTGGGTATGGAGCATGATGGTCAGGGGAACCGGTGTGGGGACGAGACCAGCATGGGCAGCATCATGGCTCCTCTGGTGCAGGCGGCGTTCCACCGCTACCACTGGTCACGCTGCAGCAAACAGGAGCTCAACCGCTACATCCAGTAAGACCATGATTTCTCCTCTATGGATCAGTCTGTTATCTTTATGTCTGACCTCTTCATCACCTATAAATTTGATCCCTCTACCATCCACAGTTAGGCCCAGACTTTTTTAGACAGTGAAACAATCTTCATGATTTGGGTTCTGCATACCACCAAAGTAGATTTGAAATAAAACAAATGAAATTCAATTGAAGTGTAGACTTTCATATTTAAATTAAGGCGTGACTCATTTTAGGGGCTTAAAAATAAATGGACAAATTAACTTTACCATAAAAAAAATTGTTCGTTTGTAATACTTTGTTTAGAATTCTTTGCACGCTATTTTGTAGGTCTTTCTACCTTTTCGTTTTGTCTTAGGCGAGAAGTGAAATGCTGCTCAGATCAGGTTCACAAAATATCCACCTTTTTAAAAAAACTCCTTGGTTGTTTTCACAGCATGTTTAGGTCATTGTCCATCTGTACTGTTAATCGTTGTCCAATCAACCTTGCTGCATTTGGTTGAATCTGAGCAAAAATTTTATCCCTGTAAACTTTAGAATTCATCCTTCTGTTTCTGTCACATCTTCAATAAACAATAGTGACCCAGTGCCAAAGGAAGTCATGCACTAAGGTTAGCGGAGAGCTAGCTAACAGTAATATTAGCAGCGAGCTATCTAGCTACATTAGTGAGGAAAGAACTAAGGTTAGTGGAGAACTAGCTAACATAATAACATTAGCAGCGAGTTATCTAGCTGCATTACAGAGGGGAGAACTAAGGTTAGTGGAGAGCTTGCTAACATAGTAACGTTAGCGGCGAGTTAGCTACATTACTGGGGAGAGAACTAAGGTTAGTGGAGAGCTAGCTAACATAGTAAGGTTAGCGGTGAATTAGCTCTCTTACCGGGGAGAGAAATAAGGGTAGCAGAAAGCTAGCTAACACTAGCGGCAAGCTAGATAACAAAGTAACATAAGCGACGAGTTAGCTATGTTACCAGGGTAGAGAACTAAGGTTACCATAGAGCTAGGTAACATGGTAACGTTAGCGGCGAATTAGCTATGTTACTGGGGAGAGAACTAAGGTTAGCAGCATATTTATTATAATGTTATTGGCATGCTGAACTCAGTTTATGAAGGTTGTTTCACTGTCCAAATATTTCTGTTCTCTCCACATCTATCAGTCTGATCACTCCATTATTAAAATTTAAATAATTACTTAATCTTTTTTTTTGTCATATTACAAATGTGTCATAAAATAAACTATAATCGTGATTTTTTAGTTTAATTGCTTATTATTCGGACATTGTGTACAGTTAATTAGTAGCAAAAGAACAAAACAAAACACGATTTTGTCCTCTAGCTGGGGTAACTGGGTTCAGTGTTTGTGGAGCATCAGGACAGAAGCCCATCCTGCATGAAGGGGCTTATTGTGTGGTGGTCTCCTCTGACAGAGGTGTGATCTGATTTTTAGATAATATGATACAGCACTAAAAGCACTCAGGAGTCTGTGTGAGTGTGGAGGGCTGCTCTTTTATGTATTTATGGCCTATTCAGACTGAATGTGTGGGGAACAGTGGAACAGGACCGAATTTAAATGAATGAAATCACAGAAACTAAATGAGTCAGAGGCACGGTGTGTGGTTAAAGGTTGTGGAAAATGGTGGTGAAGGGTGATGAATGGTGCATTCTAACAGATTTTATTAATTTTCACAGCATTACAGCATGTATGAGCAAATCTTACTGTAGGACCTGTAGCTATGGAGCATGTTACTGTAGAGCTGTAATACATCATGGTCGCAGTCATACATTTTTCAGCCTTTTAATCAGCAATTTTCCATTATTTTCAATTTAGATACTACTTTTTTATTACCATGCAAGCAGAAATACATATATACATCTTCCATAAACTGTATATACACACAAAAAAGCTACAGCTGATAACACTAGCTATGTAGCTGCAATGTACAAAGAAAAGCAGCCAGTCTTTTAGCTTATCAGGCGTATGCTAGTGGCTGGTTATCTCAGCATGCTAACGCTAAGCTAGCCTTTTAAATTCATAACTAACAGGCTAGCTTAGCGTAAACAGTCATTTGCTTTTTTTTGGCTCCCTGATGCCATTCTATGGTACTGCTCTTCTAGCTACATACTGCACTGGAACGTTCCTTAGCTAACGCTAGCTAAGCCTAGCATAACCAAAGGAAACAATTTGTATATTAAATACATAGATTAAAATAGATTTAATTAATATAGTTCGTTAGCTGGTGACATTTAGTTGTCAACGTCATTAGTTTGGTGTAGAAGTAACATTATTACTGGATAAATGTTTGTGTGATGTTTCCAGGTATTTTGTTAGCTAAGTAAGCAATGTTGTTTTTGTTGTTGGGTGGTAACTGATGGTGAATAGTGGTGAATGACAGTAAATGATGGTAAAAGGTGGTAAATAGTGGTCAGTGTTGATGACTGGTGAGAGATGAAGCTGAACAGTGAAAAATGGTGGTAAACAGTGTTATTTGGTGGTAAATGATTTTGAATGATAGTGAATAATAGTGAATGGTGGAATAGTGTTGACTGTGGTAAATAATAACGAATAGTGGTAAATGGTGCTGAAAGGTGAGGGATGGTGGTAAAGGTTGTGGTGAATAGTGCTGAATAGTGGTTAATGTTAGTAAATGGTGATGAATGTTGGTGAATGATGGTAAATGTCAGTAAATGTTGGTGCATGGTGGTAAATGATGGTACATGTTGATGAATGGTGCTGAGTTGTGGTAAATAGTACTGATTGGTGTTAAATGTTCATGAAGGGTGGTTAATGTTAATGATTGGTTTTGAATAGAGATGAACAGTGGTGAATGGTTGCACTTTATGTTTAATCTTTACAGTTTTTGGTTTTGCCCGCAGCTCATATGACTGTCTGCTGGATGACCCGTTCGAGCACAAGTGGCCTAAACTCCCAGAGCTGCCCGGTATCAACTACTCCATGGACGAGCAGTGTCGCTTTGATTTCGGGGTGGGATATAAGATGTGCACAGCTGTAAGTCTTTACTCTCACCCTGTTGAGATATACTGATAAACCACCATCACTGTAGGAATTAACAATACTGACCAATGACTGTATAAAAGCATGGACAGCACAATGTCTCGTAAACAGAATATACCACTCCTCCTGGCTGGTTGCAGTATGATGTGTTTCTCTCATTTGTCTACTCTAAATTGTTTCTAATTCCAGCAGTTAGTTACTTTTCCCTGTTAACACTGCTGAGTAACACAGGGGACATTGCTGATATTAATGAGCTCTTGGTCTTAACAGACACTAAGGGAAGTTCATTGCTGTTTTTTTCTGATGGTATAGCATGGGCAGAAGGATTAAACTTGACTGTAGACCCTTCGCATCCACTCTTCCTCTGGTTCTTTAGGCTGCAATGTAAACTCTATAAAGGCAGTCTATGAGATTGGTCTAGGAGATGGGGACGGGTCTACAAAGTGAGTCGGAAAGCCTGGCTCCACCTCCGGTCTCTTTGTGTAGACTCTGGTAGACAGATTTATTATAGGACAGAAGGGAATTTAAACAGTGTCTGTGGCTATATAGTCGCTGATATAAATGTCTCATCACCTCTGCATACTTGGAGTTCTCATGAATTTAACTCTTTGAATCAAATCCAAGTCTTTTTTCGCTGTAATTTTAATTAAATATTGAGGGAACCGAGCACATCTCATCATAAAACTGCTAATCAGTTTATTTATCCAATTATTTTTGAACCTGTAAAAAAAAATGCAGGATTGTGCAATTCCTTATATTTTTGTTAAACCTTTTGTTATCTTTCTCTGTCTCTCTGTCAGTTTCGGACGTATGACCCCTGTAAGCAGCTGTGGTGCAGTCACCCTGATAATCAGTATTTCTGTAAGACGAAGAAAGGTCCTCCTGTGGACGGGACAGAGTGTGCCCCAGGCAAGGTAGGTGGCCATACTCAGTATACCTGTGCAGTACTTATGTCCAGTATGTCCATTAGCAAGGAAATTAAAATCACTGATATATATGAGTGAATAATAAATTAGACTGTAGAAAATTAGCTTCACTGAAAATATAGGACTCTTTGTAGTTCTCTAATTACCAATAATTAATGTTTGCCTGTTGCATATTTTTTTCTCCTCCTTTCACCCTGGTCTTCAATGGTCAGGAACCCAAAAGACCACCACAGAGCAGCAAATATTTATTTTATTAATTACTTATATACAACTTCATTGAAAAACACTGATTTCCCTGTTTTAGCAATCTATAGGCGAGCCATCAGTGTGCATCTCGCAAAAGGATTTGAGCGATAGGATGTGTTTGGTATCATGAGGATGCAAAAAAAAATACGCATTCTCTTAATTAATCATGGGTGTGTTTTGGCTGTAACAGGAAATAAACCAGTCAGAGTTTCACTTGCCATTCCCTTCGAGAGCCAGGTGTGCTCTGGCTTTGGCACATTGATATCTTAACAGCGCAGTACTTTGTGTGTCTCAGCAGAGGAAATTGGCCTGCTTGTTCACGCTGTTAAGGTGCACGAGCAGGTCATTTACGGGAACAGCAATGTTATTTTATTTTGGATTCTGTTCATTGTTGATGTAACTGCAGGATTTCATCACATCATTTTTGTACATCTGTATGTAAGGAGCGGGGGTGTATGCGCCTAGTGCACCTGTGTCGCTAAGATGGGTATAGAGGGTGACTGTTGGCTGGTCAGGGTCTAAATCGGTCAGTGGCGCGCACCTGTGTTTTCCGCCTCCAAGATAGAAACATGCCAGAAATTGACCTGAACACACATCACTTTTTCCTTTATTCCTGAACTACGAGACTATAGACTGTTGATGGGGTGCAAAGAGCATCACGGCACCCTTGTACAAGGTGTACGATGGGGCCCTGAGAAACAATAATTACTTTACACCACCTCCCCAGGTAAAACTAATCCCATATGAATAGGGCTTTGGTATGTAATAAAACTGGGAGTGTTAAGAGGTTAAATTAATGCAGGTGAAACTCCTTCAGCACAGAGAGCTGATGGGTTTTAAAGTTTCAGTTTTTGACAGGCTGAGATAGATGCCAGCACTCTTTATAATCACTGCAGTGATCTCTGAGGCTGGGGCGGCTTTCTGCAGAACCTGGGGAGGTGCTCAAGGTCCATTTGGAACCTTCATCTGTCACTAAAGCTCTGTTTCGGCTGAGGTGATGAACAGCATGCTAATAAAGACATGCTGATAGAGGAGCTGCCTTTCTCAAAATAAGTTCACATCTCCTGCAGAAACACAATGTATTTTTTTTATTATTAAATTTGGCAGATTGGGTAAAAAAAAAAAGTGATATTTGAAAAGGTAGTGGCACGTTAAAGATGTTTTTCCTAATATACAGAAAAATTGGATCTTTTGTAAAAGACCGTAGATAAGGCCTGGTAAAATGTTGTCAATGTGCTAAAATACCAGATTTTAAGTGTTTTTCTGTTTCTTGGGCCCTACTGTACAAAGTGTATTCGATGGTATATTAGGTACATTAGGTATTTTACGAACACAACAAAAAAGGTGGGAATGTTAAAGGACACAGCTCAAAAAGATCATAGAATTACAAACACCACACAATATGTTTGGAGTGTTACAAACACAACACAAAAGGATGGAAGTGTTACAAAACCTATTCTAAAAAATTGCAGCTTTACAATCAGTGTTACGAACACAACACAAAAAGATCAGGGGAACAAACAACACAAATATCTGAATGTTACGAACATAACAAAAACATGATTGGTTACAAACACAACACCAAATATCAGAGTGTTACAAACACCACACAAAAAGATCATTGTTACAAACACAACACAAAAGATAAGAGTGGTATGACCACAACACAAAAAGATCAGAATGTTACGAACATGCCACACAAAAACATATGGGGTACAAACAACACAAAATATTAGAGAGTTATGAACACAACACAAAAACAAGATGGGTAACAAACAACACAAAATGGAATGTTACAAGCAACACAAAATGATTAGGGTTACAAACACCACAAAACGATTAGCATTACGAACACAAAAACAGATCAGAGTGTTTCAAACTCAACTAGATCCTTTTAATTTCTATGTATGGAGTATGGATGTTGTATTCCTCACAGTCCGAATTGTATGGTTGTCTTCGTAACACTCCCATCTTTTTTTGTGTGAAAGCTAACACAAAGTTCTAACACAAAGAAGGAAGAAAAACTTTAGAGGATATGTAACTCCAGAGTAGATGTGTCTAGACTATTTATCTGTAGTGTTTCATTTGTAATATTGAAAGTTATGCAATAACCTTGCTGAAAACTTATTATTCGGTTTATGCATACAAATGGCTGCATATAAATTTAATGTCACATTAAATATTCCACCCGTTTCCACACTTTTCAGTTTCTGACAGTGCAGTTAGTTTATTCTTGTTTGTTTAGTTTATGGGATTGTAATAGGAAGGACGCTGCCTCATGACTTTGGCGGAATAATGATAAATTTAATGAAGTTTGCTGGGCTGGCCGTGTTTTTCGCTGAAGTAGCTGTAGAGTTATAGCTCACAGTACAGACAGAGCATCTTGTACGAGTTTGTTTAACTGCAGAATGGATTAAAAGTTATATTTATTATACAGTTAAAACAATAAGACGATAATAATGGCCACGACCTGCATCTATTCAGAGCTCATACAGCTCGTTCTAAAATAAATCACCAGTGCTGAAGCAGCAGATCAAACACACACACACAAACAGCAAAATGTACAACCACAAATCAGAACAGGTTCGTACAGAATGGAATGAAAATTAAAGGTCTTTCAGAAGCAATTATGGGCATAGGATTTAACTTCTTCATGCATTTGTAACATATGTATGAGAAGCACTGCATCAAGAACCGCTCGCTATTCAACAAAAGCTAATAAAACCAACATAGATACAGGATTACCCTAGTAAACCTTTTCAGCAACAAGCTCTACAATACAGAGTTACATTTCTTACAGGGACATCAATGCTTTTTCAAGGCAATGTTAAACGACATGCTGTACACAATGCAAAGGAATGGCTGTGGATGACGAGTGTACAGAGGCTAGAGAATGTGTGGGGAATTTTTTTAATTAAAAACAAAAAGTAGCACCATGCAAAAAATTGGGCACATACTCTTTACCAAAGTCTCAGACCTTGATTAGCTTGTTCATAACATGGCTTGTTCACAGTCATTGATAAGATAAACCAGTTGATGTAATAATTTAACTTATTAAAGCTAAAATAAATAAATACTTTTTATTGAGGTCTTGAATTGGCCCTGCTCTCTCCGGGTGGGTAAATGGCTGCTCTCTCCCCACATCACTACTAGGGTGATGTCCACAGCACAGGGCGTCTCTGAGCTGAAGTACCGGAACCGAGTCACTGAGCTTTCCTCCAAGCGCGTTGGCAACTCAGCAATGCTTCATCAGCAGCAGTTTGAAAAGAAGCGGTGGCTGACTTCACATGTATCGGAGGAAGCATGTGCTAGTCTTCACCCTCCTGGTGTGTTGGGACGTCACTAGTGATAGGAGGAGTCCTAATAAGTGGGTTGGGTAATTAGCCATGTAAATTGGGGAGAAAATGGGGAAAAATTAGAAATAAAATTATATTAAAAAAAAAGATCTTAAAAAGCATTACATTTGACTTTTAAAATGGTGCTAGGACCCTGTATCTGCTCCAAAGGGTCCTATTCTATTGGCAGTTGTTCTCTCTCTGTTCAGAAGTTTATATATCTAAAGTTGCATCCTCTGTGGAACCCAATAAAGAACCGGCATTTTGTGTATTTCTGTGTTTCCTACCTCTAGTGGTGTTTTAAGGGTCACTGTATCTGGAGGTCATCCCACCAGCCCTATGGCCATGATGGAGCCTGGAGCTCCTGGGGAAAATTCGGCTCCTGCTCTCGCACCTGTGGAGGAGGAGTCAAATCCCGCAGTCGCCAGTGTAACAACCCTGCGTGAGTATATATACACACATCAACATTTGTTTAATTTTTTTTTTTACAGTAAGATTTTTTTCTCATAATATGGCTTAAGGCTTTGAGATGAGGGTCAGGAGGCATACTGAGTCTGTTTAGGAGATGAATGCCAATGAGCGGGCCGAGGACATAGCTAGAGTTAATGTCCTCAATTGAAGCTTGTCCACCGAGCAAATCTACACTTGCACAAATTTACCCAGTGGCTAAATCTACTTGCCCATGCCCCATTTCCCTGTCCTTGGCTGCGTCCAGAAACCCCAAAAGTTGCTTTATTTTCCTATTGATCCTCCTCTTCTTTTAGATTTAGTTACACCATCTTGCTGCCTGTCCAAATACCGGAGGAGACTAAAGAAGCAGCATAAAATCCTCCTAAAGCTTTTCCAGCAGCGGATACACCAGAGTATCCTACTTAGGAAGACTTGAAGGGGCTTTGAGCACTACTTTTGAGTTTTGCTCTAAAATCCTCTATACCAGCAATAAAAAGATTTATATATTTAAAATGGTTATACTCACCCTCTTATCCTGTACTCTCTCACTTTTTCTCTCTCTCTCTCTCTCTCTCTCTAGTCCAGCGTATGGGGGTCGTGACTGTCCTGGATCTGCGTTTGATTATCAGATGTGTAACACTGAGGAGTGTCCCGGACAGTATGAAGACTTCAGAGCTCAGCAGTGCGTCCAGCGCAGTAACAAATACCACAACAACATCAAACACACCTGGCTGCCCTACGAACATCCTGATGGTGAGAAAACACATAATAGTATGTATCAATGTTTCTAATAACGTAGCCACTTAGTGGAAGTTAAGTAGATGTTTCTAATTAAGTGGCATTTGATTAGATTTCTTCCATTTAAATTGTATGTGTGTGTGTGTGTCTGTGTTTGTGTGTTTTAGAGGCCCATAAGTGTGAGCTGAGTTGTCGCTCTAAGGAGACGGGTGAGATAGTGTTTATGAATCAGGTGATGCATGATGGGACACGCTGCAGCTACACTGATCCCTTCAGCGTGTGCGCTCGAGGAGAGTGTCTGGTGAGAATCTATACATAAACACACAAACGCACACTAACAGTTTCAAAGCCAGCTAATACACTGTTCTCACAATCTCACACTAATCCATCCTTTTATTATTTTTGCATACCGTAAACAAATTATTTCTTTCATTCTCTTTCTTTTTTCTCTCACAGCATGTGGGCTGTGATAAGGAGGTTGGCTCCTATAAGCAGGAGGATAAGTGTGGAGTGTGTGAGGGAGACAACTCGCACTGCCGCACCGTTAAACTGACACTCACTAAAACGCCCAAAAAAACAGGTAACATCATAACATCTTTTTAATTATATATTTTTTATATATTTAAAGTAATACCAGACTTACCAAGGATCTGACGAGGAATCGAGCTCTACTGGTAGCTGCTTTCAGATGCTGTAATTTGGTCTTCGATGGTCAACGGGGTTGAAAAGCTGCTCGTTCAAAGGAAAACATACTAAAAACATATTTAGTTAACCATCATAGTGTTTGTTACATTTGAATATGGTCATGCTTGGTCTTGCTGGTAATGTTGGTCAACCAGCATGGTCAAAGATTGGTCACCAGGCTTACCTGGTGGGAAATTAACTGGTCACCCACCAGGTTGTGTCCTCAATAAATGACAGCATTATTTGATTTACATCCATTAACTCTATAGAATTAGAATACCAAAACCCAAATAAACATAATCAGTGATCGGTGAGAGTGTCTACCTGTATTTAACTCTGTTTATTTGGGTTTAGTATACTAATGTTATATAAAGTCAGTGATCAGTAAGAGTTTCTACCTGTAATTAACTCTACATAACATTAGAATACTAAACTCAAATAAACAATGTCAGTGGTCATTGAGGCTGTATACCTATAATTAACTCTATAAAACATTATAATATTAAACTCAAAAATAAAGTCAGTGTTCAGTCAGAGTGTCTACTTGACTAACTCTATATAACATTAGAATACTAAGCCTAAATTAACATATGGACGTGAATAATTGGATAAACTAGAGTTATGTTGGATGTGGCAATACTGGACTACATCCATGTTAAAGTTTTATGTTTAAGTTCACATAAACACACAAACAGCAATCAGGTCTGTTCATTTTTTTATTTAATATTTATTCTGACAATATAATCATACTGTAATTAGGTTTATAAACTATTTTTTCAGATGCCCTGTACTTTACAGTCAGTATTGATGGGTCTACATCAGCTCGTCTGACTTTTCCCTTAGTTTTGATGTCAAAAAATATATTCCACAAACAACAATTACTGTATAAATATCAGACTGGATTACAAACAGCATTCTTTGTGATTTAAGGTGGCCAGTAATCAGACAGCTGTAATGACTCATGGCTCAGCTGCCTCATATCTCATTATAACTCACTATACACTCACAGGCATGCAGCCGTGTTTTGATTTATAAGTGAAAATAAAAATATCATTCCTGACAATAACACGCCTCTCCATCTGCCTTCACACTGCGGCATAGCAATGATCAGCAGTGTGGCACAGTTATGACGCACATCCTGAGAGTGTAAGTTGTTGAGGGGGTGTTAACAGTAATTAGGGGTTAATTAGGGGTCCTGAAACCTATTTAACTCTCCATCTGTACAGTTGTAAGGTCAAACTCCACAAATAGCTGCTATTGTAAGTGTAAATTGCCACATCCTCTACATAGATAAATTTCTGTACATTATAATGCACAATTAGTTATTTACTGAATTTACACATTATAACTAAACAGTATAATATAAAAGATGTACACGTATTAACACATCATTCGCATTCTTTTTTTTGCACTATAAAGCACAGTTACAATCCAGTCAGGTTGTAAGTAGCGTTTTAATTTAGTTCTCCAGCACTGGGACTGGAGTAGCATTAGAATTAGCCTCAAACTGCTATTTCCCCATTCAGAGGTGAGTATCATTGGCCTGTAGCACTGCTGGAGCAGCATTAGCATTATCAACTACCCACGCTAGCTCTTTTTTTGTTCAGAGTGAGTATATATTGAACTGTATTCTGCATGTTTACCAACAAGCTACATGGGACGAACTGCTAGGTAATATCGCTCTGGCTTACCGAAACACTCGGGATTACTCAGTGTAGCGGTGTTGGGTGGCATTAGTTGCTAACTGGTAGTGGTTAGCCGCTAATGCTAATTTGGGAATTTAAGCTTACTGTAAATAAATGGAAGTGCTTTACTCACCCAAATAATCAGCCTTCAGGAGAGAAATCTGTGTAGATTAATATCCAGCGCTCGTTTGACTTTAAAAGAAAGCATTTTTTATTACAGTTAGTCACCTGGATTAATTTTCTTAGTGTCTTAAAGGAGTTCCTGGAGGTGCTGAACAATAGTTTCTGCTGTTTCCTTCACCCTGTGAAGCTCCAACTCATCCCAAGAATATTTTTTGTGGGGGGAAACTGTATTCATTGAAAGGAGGTTAAGGCAGCTTGTAGCTCCAGATCAAAAGCTGGACTGAAGTGTTCACCACAAAGCCTCCATTCTCAAACTCAGCCATTGTCAGATCCCTGATGAATGGCAGAAACAGATGGTGGGTAATTTGATTAAACTAACATGTTTCTTCTCTCAGTCTAATGTACCCCTGCTCAAAGTTTGTCAAAAGAGCAAAATGTCCTCAAGTGCATTACAGAGGCATGTCTAGCAGTTAACTATCTCTCACCAGGAGGTACACTACCCAAATATAGTCTTTGAGAGCGTTTTCAAGAATGGATGGGAGCCTTATTGTTGCAAGACTCAGTGTCTAACCAGACCACAACCTTAATTATTTACATGTCTGTCTGAGACAGAACTGCTTGTTGAGTTTTGCAGAAAAATCCACCAATGAGTGTATATTATTCTACTTGATACAGATACTGATGTGGGATGGATTGAAAGATTTCAGTCTGTACTTTCTAACAGTTTATCCACCTGTTTTATTGAAATACTGTAGCAGAAATTATTCATATAAAATCACAACATGACTTATTATATTTTATCTAAGGGTATCAAAGGCTTCTAGGTAAAAAAAAAAAAAAAATCAGTGGTAATGTATCTTTTTCTTTATCTTTTCACTCTCTTTTTGGACAGGTTTGTTAAAGATGTTTGATATCCCAGCCGGTGCAAGACACATAATTATCGAGGAGAACGAGACGTCTCCACACATCATTGGTGAGTTTGCCTCGGTGTATATCACAGTACCAATTGCCCCATTTTAGCAATCTATCTATAGTCGAGCCATCATTTGTCTTTGCTATCGAAACAGTGAGAAAAGTGCATCTTGCATTGCTTGAAACACACGAATAGCATGTACTAACTCTCTTAAACCAATCAAAGACTGTCATTTTCAATGGCCTTCAAGAGCCAGGTGTGCTTTGAAATCAGTGAGCTATATTTTGTGTTGATGTAGAATAATGTTATTTTATTTTTTATTTTGTTTATTGTTAATGTAAAGTTAGCATTTCTGCCAACAGGCACGTGCTGCTGCACGCACTGCTGCATGTCCATGTGTGTGTAACAAGAGAGGGTGTACGTGTCTGTGTTGACAAATCACTGCCAAGATAGCAATGAACATCTGACTGTCACTGTCTGTCTAGGTTGTTTTCAGCCTGTGGCTCACCTGTGTTTTCCATTGCTTTATATATTGCTCTGTACAATACAACAGTACCCACATTTAGAGTGTTATTAATATATATTCACCCTGATGAGAGACTGTAGCCCCACCCTCTTAGTGTATAATATCACAATAACTACATTTAGAGTGTTTCTAAAATATATTTACCCTAAAGAGACTGAAGCTCTATCTCAGTATTTACCCCAATACCTATATTAAGAGTTTTATTAGTATTCCAGCTGCCCCCTGTGTAAATTGCAATGAACGAGTCAGAGAGTCTTTACACCTTTAGGTGTGTTTCCTGCTCTGACATGCCTTTCTCGCCTCCAATAGGACTTGTTGAATAACACTTAATCCAAAGTGTTAGATCAGAGAAAACATGCAGAGCTTTGGGTCTTCGGGACAAGAAATGTAAACATAAGTAGGAGTTGAAATTCTGTCGTTCTTCCCCGCTCACTCCTCCACCGACCCTAAATCAGCAACACCAGAGAACATTCTCATAAAAACCGACTCAGAGGGTAGACCACCACAAAATTAAAAAAAAAAACAAAAAAAAAAAACAATGAAATTAAAGGATTCTAAATAGATTGATTTTGAGCAGTAACCAATGGTCTGTTCTTCCATGTTCTTCTGCAGAAGGAGAAGAGCAATTCAAATTGAAAAGAATGGAAATCTACAGTATTAAAACTAGTGTAAAGTGAGTAACACTGATGATCTGGTTTTAATGGTACCTGTAACATGGAGATATTAGGCAGCAAGTTACAGTCAGTTGGTTCTTGAAGATCATTGGTTAAAGCAGCAAAAACGGAAAAAAAAATCTAAGTCAGAGCTGTTTCGGCAGCACGACAGGAACTTACAAAATATTCATAAAGAAGCAGCTGTTTAGTTGGTGTATAACTAGCTGCCCCTCTCTATACTGTCCTCCACTTCCAGAAGGTCTATGGCGTGTCCTATTGAAAGAGTTCTCTCAGCATCGTTTTGTGCAAAAGTGGATAAAAAGCTTCTTATCCACTTTACTTCCTTTCTCATCTCATGCCTCTTAGTCTAGTCTGTGTAAAAGGTGTAATTCATGAGTTCCATTAAGATGTTCTCATTAATTTATCCATCGGATGAGTCATATCTCTAATGCTGATGGGGGTTGACTGTCTGAGCCTTAGAGCTGGGAGATTCAGGTTTAAATATAAGCAGTGACTAATGGATCAAGGTGTTTCAGATGATGTATACCATAAAAAAAAAAACTGTAAACGATCTGTTTACTCTCCACAGCTGTTAAAAACCAGGTCACAGACATCTTCATACTCAACTCCAAGGGGGATGAAGTCAAAACCAAGAGCTTCATCGAGAGTGGGCTAGAGTGGGAGTACTCTGTGGAAGGAGAAAAGGAGACTTTGAAGACTGCCGGCCCTCTGCATGAAGGCATTGTCGTACTGGTGAGCCTTCATTATTACTGTACTTGGACAAAAGGGAGAGCTTGTGTTGACATTATACCCTCTTAATTAAAAAAAAAATACACTCAGAGCGAAGTGTCCAGGAGCAATAAATGTTTACAAATTTAGACTGATATGAACAATATGTATTAAAGTACACTTACAAAAGTAGTGTGTAAAACCAATGTACTACAACATGTTAGATGCACAGTGCAGTGTGCTGTTCCAACAATATGCTTGTCCACATACTTACTGCTGCTGTTAGAGCTTGCCTTAAAGACAAAGATACTATGACATGGTCAGTCATATTGTCAGATATATCTCTGATTGAAAATGCTATTGAAAACACTAACAACACTCTTAAGGAACTAAACAGTGACCAAACAACACTTTTTTTACTTATTCAGACACACCAACAGTTTGTTTACAGTCCTTGTGTTAGAATTACTGATTCTCATATCAGATCAGTTTATAGTCCGATTGTATTTAGAGCAATGCAGTCTGAAGTAGCTTCTCATGTGAACAATAATCATTCCAACAGCATATTTAACCCGAGTTAGCTGTGCTGTAAACAGCTGTAAATATCTTTTTCACACAACAGTGTGAGTTGTGAGTGGTGTAAAGCTCTGTATAACCTATAATCTACCACCTTTTAAAAAAGAGAAGCTGCATCTCTGGTTGATGAAGGTAAATTTAAAACATCTACCCAAACAGCCAGACATCTGCTCTTACCATTCTGTGGAGGGAAACTCTGCTTTGAAGCTCTGGAGAAGTGGACACGTTGGGTGCTCTGAGGCTGCCAAGGCAGATGTCAGCCTAATGCTAAGCAAAGAGCCTTACAAGCATCAAACATGTTTGCTTCACTGGACCTTTGAACTGATCTGGTGGTGGTTTACCTCCACAAATTGGTAATAAAGTCAGATACAAATACTTTTAAAATATATATTTATGTGACAAAATGAAACAATGCATACAAAGTTCTACCTTTCAATGTTCAGATGATCTAACTTATATAATGCTACATAATATATTTAAAGACCAACACTGATTTTAACATCTTTTTGAAATGATATAAAAACACATTTTTGGTGCATTAATGTATCTGTCTGTCCAATAATGGGCTGATCAGTAATGCTGTGTCTGGTTCTGCAGGTGGTTCCTCGGGAGGATGACACTAAGATCAGTTTAACGTATAAATACATCATCCATGAAGACTTAGTCCCCATCATCACTAACAACAATGTGCTGCTGGCTGAGCTGGACACCTATGAGTGGGCCCTAAAGAACTGGTCCCAGTGCACTAAACCCTGTGGAGGAGGTGAGATAAATTTCGTATTTAGTTTAAAGTCTCTCTTTATCAGAGCTCAGTTTTGAACTGTGAGGATTTACTGCTTTTCACATTTGCTTTTCACTCTTCAAGTCATTCCAAACACATTCTGTGATACTAAAGTCTGTACTGGACATATGGTGGTTAGTTCATTGTTCTGAGAGCAGCAACAGCTTCAGAGGTATTGGCTTTAAATGCCAGTAGATCAGAGCTTCATATTCCTGTACCCTTACCCTGCTGATGCCAGCTGTTAGCATCACAGCTAAACCCCAATAACCTTGTCTACCAAGCCCCCCTTGTTAACATCAAGATTTACCCACTCCACCTTTGCTGAGCCAGCCTGTTAGCATCATGGCAGACTCACTCAAAACCATTTGAAGTGCTGCGTCTGTTAGCATACGTCTAAGAATTTTTAAATTGTCACTTTCACTTTAAAGTTTTGTTCTGCACTACTGTGGGGACGGTCACTGTCTTGTCTAGCTCCATTCTCTGCTCAGGAAGGAAGGCTTTACTCCTATCTTTACATATTTAATTAACTGTTTACTACATAGTTGTTTAAAATGTCAGACATAGCATATGTGTGTTTAGGGAGAATTGAGACCACAAAGTCCTGAGTTGCCTCTGAATTGAAGCATGAATAACTGATAAAAAAGCCAAATGCTAACATTTAAAAGCAGGCTTAACATTTAGACTTCACTACACTACTCATCCCAAAAATAGTGGATGGAACTCAGAACACAGTTTCACAGCTCACTGCTGTTTATTGTAGTTTATGGTTCCAGGTCTATAGAGTTCTATGACAAAGGGTATCTAAACATGTGCGTACGACTGTATAAATACACGTTACACAGTGTTCTAGATGCATATAAAGTAGCTGTTGTGTTAGACTATGTGGGCGTGTGAGAGAAGTCTGATTGACTGAGGGATTTTGTATGTATATAAAAATGTATGTATTTATATACATATATGAAGTATGCTTGTGATGTGCAGCATTTTGTTCAGTGTGGGTGTGTATCACGTATGTAATGTCAGTATTTAGAAGAGCTGCTGTCACTGCAGGGCTAAACCTGCCTGAATGGGTTCTGAAGTGGGTGGTGTGGTGTGTAAGATGTGGTGTGGTTCTTATCCTGGTTTAAATGAATGTAATAAATTTAAGTGTATCCAAGGTTTTGAATCAGTGAATCAGAAAGCTTAAGCTGGTTAAACTGGTTGCCTAGTAAAGGCTATGTGTTAATTTGAAGTTAATGGTATTGCTGGGCTACAGGCATGATCTGATTGGTAGGAATGATTAAAAAAAATGGCCTTTAACTGTTTTTTCTTAAAGCAGGCTTCTTTCCCAGGGTTTTACCAAGGCAAGGCTAAAATAACCACTTTACTTAATATTAACAGTGGAAGCCTGTAAGGTTGTAGACTACTCAAGAGCGCCATATTAAAATGGTTAACAATCTTTATAGTGTTCTCCTGGTTCACTTTTTTTTCGTGACCTTTTGTTGGTTGCAAATCTAACCTCTTCTTACGCTTACATCAAATTCTTTTATCTCTTTGTTTGGCATTGTTGCGCCATTTGTTTCTTTTCCTGTCTTTTCCTTCTTTGTACTGGAAGCTTACTCGTGTTTTCCTTTACTCTGTGATGTTGAGCTGCTTCCTATTTCTTTGTCCTTTGTCCTTTCTAGTCCCATGAGTACTTTCCGTGGTTGCTTTTAGTTATATTTGGTTTGATCTTAAGTCCCTCTCCAAAAATTCAGTCGGTAGCTCACTTAGTTTAAACTTAGTCTTGTTAAAGACCACTGAGAGTATAATTTTGATTGGATCATTTAGTTTTTAACAATTACTTACTGTGGAATAAAACACTAAGGGAATATTTATTAAGTGTGAAGCTGTTGAGTCTGTACTGCAAGTAAACTTAGAATCTTATCATTAATTACTGTTAAAGTATAATGTGTTTGTGTTCCTCAGGTGTTCAGTACACTAAATACGGCTGTAGGAGGAAGAGTGACAGTCGACTGGTCCACAGAAACTTCTGTGAGGTCAATAAGAAACCCAAACCCATCCGCAAACGCTGCAACATTAACGAGTGCAGTCAGCCAGTGTATGTGTCCTATCTTTTTGCCGTAAACACACTTTGAAATAAAAATGTATTTATGTATAACTTATAACGAAGGCATTGTGTGTGTTTTGCAGGTGGGTGGTGGAGGAGTGGGGGCCCTGCAGTAAGACGTGTGGGAGTCAGGGCTATCAGACTCGGGTGGTGCAGTGTGTTCAGCCGCTGCAGAACGGCACCAACAGACCCATTCACATAAAATACTGCAGCGGAAAGCGACCCGAAACCCGCAGAACCTGTGGCCCAAACACCTGCCCAGCACAGTGGAGGACGGGGGCGTGGTCACAGGTAGGGGTGTGTGTGTGTATTGTGCTCTGTGTGTGTTTTGTGTGGTGTGTGAGTGTTTGCATTTAGGGTGGGTAAGTCTGTGTGTAGAGTGGGTCTGTGTTGGGGGTAAGGGGTGTTTGTGTGGTATGGGTGTGTGGTGTAGGTGTGCTTGTGTGTTGGATCCACACAGTCCCCCACAACACACATACACTTAACTAAATGTCCATGATGATGGGGTGTGTGGCTGGCTGTTTGGGGGTGTTTGTGGTATTGCAGTATTCTCTAAGCTGTGGTGATAGAAACCAGCAGTAGCAGGTGGTGTGCAGTGTGTGCGTGCATTGTTTGTGTATTGTGTTTTTATTGCATGCATTTTTTTGTGTGTATGTGTGTGTGTACGCATGTGAAATACATGTACTTGTTTGGCCACTAAATCAAGAACACCTGCCTTCCCAGTCAGACTATGAATTAGGGTTTTTCCTCATTTTTTGCACTTAAAATACCTAAATGTCCATGAATGTATGTGTGTGTGTGTTCTGCAGTGCTCTGTAAGCTGTGGTGATGGTATCCAGCAGCGACAGGTGGTGTGCAGGGCATCAGACAGCAGCAGTGTGGCGAAGTGTGAGGGGGAGAAACCTGAGAGTGTATCCATCTGCAAAATGCCATCCTGCCCAGGTCTGTGTTTCTATATCAGTGCTGTGACATCATCACATCTACCAAACTAAATATCCTCTGATTTAAGCCCCTGAGATTGCAGAAAACATTTATAGGAACTCATCTGGAACAAAAAAGTCCACAAAATAAAAAATAAAAAAATCATGTTGCATTGTCTACTGAACACAGGTAGTCTGGGAATTTTTGATTTTACACTGCAGTTTGATGACTAAGCTAAAAAAAAAATATATAAAACAAAAATATTTTTAGTACATTCTGTCAGGTATGTCCTACAGCAGAATGAGGTAAACAGACTCCCCTCAGATTCCTTTTAGACCTTTATAAATAAGGGTTAATCTTCATTTACAGTAAATACAGAAATCAGCAGCATAATCTGTTGTATGTGTATACTGCCTCATGTTGTGCCTGCACGCCATGGAGAGTCAGATTTTAACTCAATTTTCTTCTTCTATTGTTAAATAGGTGGTGATGGCCTGCATCAACTAACTGTAATTGGTCTTAAAAAAAAAAAAAACTCACACAACATGGTTCAGTTAATCTTGACTGGGACGACCTCTTATGGTCAGACCAAAGTTTGGTCCTATGGTGACACCATTTACACCTGCTACTTTGGTTTGAATCAAACTTATTAATTTATTTACAAACATAATTAAATATTTTCTAAATCTAAATAGTCATAAAAAAGCACATTAAAATTAGAATATCCTGACCTCACTAACTCTCTTGTCACTGAACCCCATCAAATCCTCAGCAATTTTTCAAAATTTATTTGAAAGCCTTTTCTAGACAGTAGCGACAGTCACTTCAACAAAAGCAGGATAAACCCTTTTTAATACCCTTGATTTCAAAAGAAACTATGATGAATGTGCAGGTGCCCCAATTATTTTTGTCCACAAAGTGTAGCTAATAATTTAGCTGACATTACCCAACATTGAAGTCCCTGCCTGAGCATAGCCAAACATTTTACATTTTACATTACACTGGACCTGCAAAATGTCATAGGACTAGTATCATGTCTCATGACATTTGCTATGTCCTGTCCTTAGATATTCGTACCGTCATTACTAGCCCACCACGCTCCGCAAAACCAGCAAGCTGATTGGCTGTTTCTCCTGAGAAAAAAAAATATTATAATTAATTTGGGGCTTTCATTTGGCGCCCCCTTTTTTATTGCAGTGCCCCTTTGCGTCGCATAGGCTGCATACCCCCTTTTTAAATTGTATATCTGGCTACATTTTTGCTCCAGTGGAAACAATAAACGGTAACAGAGTGACCAACAAGACACAAACCATATGTAAATACTGTAAGTAAATTGTACACGTGGCTGTTTCATAGGCAGGTGTACTAATCCCTTAGCTCTGTACTGTATTAAAAAAATGCTGTCTCTGTTTGCACTTCAAGCATAGTCTTAATATGACTGGTTATGGTTATGCATAATTAAATTACAAGATATTTATGAGAAAAAAACACAAACCATAGGCTTAATATGACTGGTTGTGGTTTGCAATTATTGTTTGCACTATATAAGACCTAGAAAAGTTTTATTTTTATTTTTTATTCTTATTTCTATTTCTTATAGAATCAGTGTGTGAGAGAAACCAGTCTGTTAAGTTTGCTTTATATGATTGTCAAATAAAACTCTAGTTTTCAAGCAATTTTTCATTTTTGACGTTTTCTTTAAAATTTTATTTTTAAATCTCGTCTCGTCTCATCTCATCTTGTTCTCGTGAACCCAGTATCGTGTTTCGTCTTGTCTCGTGATATTAGTGTCTCGTCACACCCCTAGCATTTGTATTTTCATATTTCTTAAAAGTAACTTAAAAAATAAATTTTCAATTTTAAAAAAAGATTTATAGTTTAAGCACAAGTAATGCTGTTGTTTTTGTTCTTTAAAAAAAGCGCCACAAACATGCTTATTATTTTTTTAGTTCCAACAAGATCCGAAAAGATTGTAGCCTTTTATGGTGACAGTATAAGAACTCATGTCAGCTGTCAAATAATACATTGTTTGAGAATAATTATTGCTTTTTTTGTTACAATTTAGAAAAAGGCATCAAAAAGACATTGTTTGGGTATCGTTACCGAATTTTAAGTATTGTTTCAGTATCAGTAATTTTTAAACATTACCCAGCCCTACGCACAACCTCAGGCTCAACCAACTCTCCCTATTTCACACCACCTTACCATAAGAACGATAGCCACCTCACAGCCTCACACAACTTACTTATACAGGCGTCAGCATTCCCAAGCATTTTCCTGAAGTAGTACTTTATGATAAATACTAGGGGTGTCACGATTTCGATATTTCATCGAAATCAATCAAAATTGTGTCATGGTCTCGAGCATCGAGGTCAAAAAGAGGATCGATGATCCCTCCCTTAAATGACGCAGCAAGCTACGTAAATGGCGCAGCACACTGTAGCTCAAAGAGCAGCCCTTTCTCCAGAGAATGTGGACATTCTCATCTTCTTAAAGAAAAAATTGAAAATATAGAAATAATCGTTTTGTCTAGCCTCAAATATGTTAATAGTTTTGGTACCGTAAGGAGCATCTTTCTCTCAGATAATAATAGGTTATAATATATCTTTATTAAACAAAAAGTTTATTCTCAGGGAGTCTTATTTTTCATGTTTAACTGTTATAGTAAGATAGCGTTCAGTTTGTTAAGGCTCTAATTGTTCTATTGTTTTTTACATGACTGTTCCAGTATTTTTTTTTTATTATTTATTTTATGTGCACACTGCTTCTACCAAAAGCCACTAGATGGCATCTTAATTAAATTATTTAAATTTGACCATAAGTGCCTAATGTGGTGTGTTACAGATCACTTGTATCACTTTGCATCACTTATATCAAGCCCACCTTTTGAAATAAGATATTGTAAATGTGATGAATCAAACCAATGACTAACCATAGACTAATCTAAAAATGGCATAGGCCTCTCTGCTGTAAAAGAAAAAAAGAAAGAAAATCGAGAATCGAATCGTGATCCTAAAATCGAAAATAAAATCGAATCGAGGATTTTGAGAATCGTGTCACCCCTAATAAATACAGTGTATATATACTGCTGTCCTATGACTCTTGTATGTTGATGAAACCCGGTTGTGTTTTGCAGGAGAGGCGTCATTCTCCACCCCGACTGTGGATGTAATGGGCAACGACACTACTGGCGGCGAGGGGTTAGCTGACGCATCTCTGAATAAAATCTCAAGTGAGTCACCTCTGTCATTGGAGTTGGACAAGCATCACTGGGAGCTGCAGAGTGTGTCAGTGACGGCACATCACATCCAGTTAATTGAGCTGTCAAAACCGGTGGACTACTGAGTTATTAACCTTCATTAAGTATCTAGAGCTTAAATTGATTTAATGTCACGACACACAAACACATCAGCTATAAAGAAGCCACTTCACAGAAGTACTTACACTGGGTGGGCAAGGTTTTGGGAAACAAATTCCATTAAAAAAAAAAAAAAAATTCAATATTTTTTTCTGTAATCAAGGGTATTAAATAAAGTGAAGTAGGGCTGGGTATTGTTTTAAGATTTCTGATACCAATACAATACTTTTTTTCTATACCTTTTTTTACAAAAAAAAATTGAAAAAGCAATAATTACACTCACATAACGTGTTTATTTAACAAATGACATGACTAATCTCATTCTCAAACTGTCACCATAAAAAAGAATCATCTTTTTAAATTTTGTTGCAACCAACAGTTAACATCTCTGTAGCACTTTATTAAGAACAAAAACAGCAGAATTACTTGTGCTTAAATTAAAAATATGTTTCCCTAGGCATCATGCTGGAGTTCTTCTTAAGGAATATGAACATAAAATGCTCCAAAGCCAGGAAAGGATCACACAGATCCAAATAACTACCGACCTATAGCACTTACGAGCTGCCATGGAAAGGATGATAAATCGACGACTTGTGTGGGTGCTGGAACACCGATTACTCAGCAGTTTTCAAAATGGTTTCAGACGTGGACAAAGCACGATAGATTATTTATTAAGAATTGAAGCATTCAAATGGATTTCTAAATAAACAGCACACCGTAGCAGTGTTTTTTGACCTTGAAAAGGCATATGACACCACAGACTTCATACAACCCAATTTTTAAATTAAACTCCACATATTTGAGCTAAACATTACATTACATTACATTACATTACATTTGGCAGACGCTTTTGTCCAAAGCGACTTACAATAGTCAAGTACAATGTAAAATAAGTTTAAAGGTAAAACATCTTTGGATAGGGATAAAAGGAGGACAAAGGGGAATAATAGGATAGAGGAGTGAAGGAGGGGAAGAAGGAAATGAGGTTAGAAGTAGTTAGTGTGTTAGAGGTGTTAAGAGAGTAAGTGCTCTTTGAAGAGCTCTGTCTTCAGGAGTTTCTTAAAGATAGCGAGAGATTCTCCTGATCTGGTAGTGGAGGGTAGTTTGTTCCACCATTGGGGAACTCTGTATGAGAACAGTCTGGATTGCTTTGTGTGAATGTTTGGCAAAGCGAGGCGACGTTCACTGGAGGGGCGCAGCGGCCGGGAGGTAGCGTAAGCCTTCAGGAGCGAGTGCAGGTAGGAAGGAGCCTGTTCTGACATCACCTTGTAGGCGATTGTAAGAGTTTTGAATTTGATGCGAGCATCAACTGGTAGCCAATGGAGCTCAATGAGCAGCGGGGTGACATGTGCCCGTTTTGGCTGGTTGAAGACCAGACGTGCTGCTGCGTTCTGGAACATCTGGAGTGGTTTTACTACACAGGCCGGGAGGCCAGTTAGCAGGGCATTGCAGTAGTCGAGGCGTGAGATGACGACTGTTCAGGTGCGATTAAAACAGATATATTAGTCAGACAATTAATACAGCTATGAATAAATGCTGTCTCTGCTGCTTTTCCATGCTAAGCTGTTTACACATCGAACACCGTATGCAACTGAACCAGAAAGAAACAAGTACAGGTGTAAAAAGGTCCCTAGTTAAATCAGGATGTGGAATAACGGTCACCACCCCACCCAATCAATAACTCCCTAAATCATTCCATTCATAAGTATTGGATGGAATGCCCAAGAGAACAAGAGTTCCACTGCTCCACAGCCCAATGCTGGGGGCTTTACACCACTCTAGACAGGCATGTTGGCCATACAGTAGGTTCATGTTTATTCATCTGCTCCACAGAGTCCTATTCTATTGGCAATACTTCTTTTCTACAGGAACTTGGCAAGCTGTGTAAAATTAAAGAAGCTGGGTGCAACATTCATTACAAGAGGTGTCCACACACATCTATTTAAATCAGAAAAAACAGAGACACATTTTAAGGTCAAAGTAAATCACCAGTAATGACTGTCATGCTGTAATTGTATTTGAATTCTTTCTGACAAGCAGATTGTGAGGCACGGGACTTCCTCCTGACATTTGTAATTTATTCAGTGATTGCCAAATGGGGGGTTTTGTCCTACATAGTTTGAATAACATATTACTCTCACTTAAAAACCCATTTCCCTACCTGACATTACAGCCCTCTTACACTGAGCTTGCAGCATGACAGGATTTTACATTTTAGACTAAACTGGCATCTAGATTTTTGGAAATGTAAGCTTCCTTTTCACTGCAAGGCCAAATGTCTACTAAGGCTGTGATGTACTAACCTGTGGTAGTGTTGATCCCTTTCGACTAGATAAGAATCAATGTTTTGCTAATCTTATTTTCTGTAGTTGAATGTGTTGGTCTGACGTTCTTGCACTAATTTCACAGAGTTGGCAAAGTAGCATACTAACTAGCAAAAAATAAAGCATGCTAAAAATAAAGTTAAATTAGATAAATGTGACCTTTTACAGCATCTACAGGCCTCGTTCAAAATCACTACTGGCTTTGTCCATTATCTCTATTGCAGTCTACCAGTACACTAGCATGCTGGCTACAGGTGTCACCCAGAATCACTAGTGCAGTGTTAGCACACTGGCCACAGGTAACATCCAACATCACCGACACATCATTAGCACACTGGAAACAGGTGTCAAACATTGCTTACAAGACACTGACACACTGGCTACAGGTGTCATTCAGCATCACTAGCACAGATTTAACAATCTGTCTATAGGCATTTAATCCAGCATCACTAGCCCAGATTTAGCAAGCTGGCTACTGGGGTCATCCAGCATTATTAGCCCAGATTAAGCAAGCTGGCTATAGGCAGTCAATCCAGCATCGCTAGCCCATCTTTAGCAAGATGGATACAAGTGTCATTCTTGTATATACATCATCAGGCTAAACTGGTCCCTAGCCTTTATTCATAAATGTGCAGTTTCCCAGACAGAGTTTAGGCCTAGTCTTGGAATACACAGCATTTTAAAAAAATATTTTCTATTTAAATGAAATTGTCTATGGCCAGGATTAATCCCTGGCTGTATCAAAGTGTGTGTATTATTGTTATTTTTGATTTTTTTTTTTAGATCTAGCAGAAAAATTATTGGGAGTCAACTTGTAAAAGTCAAAGTAATCTCCAATAATGACAGTCCTGCTGTGATTGTATATGTCTGGTAGTTTAACTGAAAAACAGTGGACTTTTCACATTTCCTTTTTATTTATTTTGCAAAATTGCTGCCAAATGGACAACCTTTATTTTACTTTATTTACCTTTTTTACTTTATTTTCATGAGCGGTTTGTCCTTCTTTGTTTTAGCTACATATTACTCTTACTTAAAAACTAAATTTTCCCACCTGACTGACCGCATTACAGCCCTGTTACACAGTTTTTCTGTAGTTAATTACATGACTTTGTTATGAATGTTGCATGAAATTAGTTTTCCTTGTATATTATGTATAATGGTGTGGACCTGCTATGCTGGACGAACCCTCTGAAGGACAGAGAAAACAAATAATCAGGGTTATATAATAGTGCAATTTACCAGCTTTTGATGGTACTTGCTCTTTATCATGTCAGTTAATGAAACGTTATTTTCATGTTTAATAAACGGATGTGGGTGGAATAAAAACTCGAGGACAAATACATGATTGGATATCCCTTAAAATGATTTTTTTATATTTGACTGATATATGTAGTGTCAATGTGGAATACATTTCTGAGCAGCAAATGTTTAGGTTATATTAGGTAATATTTTAAATGGAACATCAGTAACTGTCTGCATTGGGGTCAGTGACAGGAGTGACGTGGCACCTGACTGACTGCAAGATGTTTTGTTTAAGGTGGTCTAAATGCTTGAGTACCACATAATTATTATTATTTTTTTTTTTCACAAAAGATAAGTTATTCGTCCTCAGTTATTTTCAATGTGTACATGTGGTGTGACCCACAATAGCAGTAATTGTAATGCATTTTAAATAAAATTGTCAATTCTGTTTTTGAAATATTAATAGCTGATACAATCTGCTTAAATAAGTTTTATGTGATTTGCTGAAAAGAAGTCTGTTAAGTACAGTTAAGAAGGCAGAGAGTTTATACAGGAAAAACCTGTATACAAATATACACGTTACGTTATACGATAAATAGAAATATGGACAAATATGCATATAATCAAACAAAAAGATTTTTCTGAGTGGATTGTGTACATTAGTAGTTTTAAGTCAGAGTGTTTCTGGCTGTTTTTTTCCAACTGAAAGATGAGCTGTACAGGGATCAGATAGTAATGGTAGTTAGCATTTGTTTTTTGTTTTTTTTTGTAGTGCTGTCAGAGTACTGCATGGAGTCATGAAGCGCTTGCTGTTGTCAATGCTTGGTGCCGGCACTGATATGTGATGAGCTTCAAATTACACTGTAAAAGTTCTTCTTAATGATAAAACCAGGATTATTTTTTTTAATGCTCTATATTTCAGAAAAAAAGTGTCCTAAAACTTTTGTCCTTATGAGTACATGGATGGAAAAGTAGCTAATTAAATAATAACTCTGACATTTTCTCTCACTTTTTCTTTATCAGATGAGCCATGTGTGGGGGACAAATCCATATTCTGCCAGATGGAGGTTCTAGCACGATACTGCTCTATTCCAGGCTACAATAAGCTGTGCTGCGAGTCCTGCAATAAGAAACTGGACTTTACCACCGCACCACCTGGCCTCTACTCGTCTGCCTCACTGCAGCCAGAGCTGATCCTGTCTGCCCAGACACCCGTCTCCAGCCCGGAGCCCTCCATGCTGTCGACTACGCCACCTCCACCAACACACACTGCTAAAGTTAGAGTTAAAGCCAAGAAACCGCAAACCACTGCACCAGGCCTTACCACGGCTGCCGTGAGCTCCAAACCCATCAGCTCTTCCCCGACTGAGGAGGTCTCCACCCAGCTATCCCCCGCCAGCACCTCCTCTGGTTCACCTCTACCTCCAGCGCAGAGTACTAGCATTAGCGCTGCTGTTAGCATCAGTGCTAGTGCTTCCATTAGCGGCACTCGTTTGCCCTCTCAGGACTTGGACAGGAAGAAGGAGAAAGCAAAACCTCGAAACAGCACTTTAGCCTCTCCGACCTCAGTCAAGGAGTACACGGACCGAGCCAAGAGAGACTGGCACAACAGGAACTTACCAGTAGTCACATGAGCTGGATGTTTCACAGTACTGCTTTTAGCATTGCTGCTGACTGACAGACTGACTGGTGCCAATTGTTGTCTGATGACATCATCCCTTGGACCTCTGGTTTTATTCTCATCTTGTTTTTTGTGTTTTTGTAAACTCTTCATGCCAGTGGACTTGGACCAGTAATGGGTTACCTCCAACAGTGGCAAAACCGGACCAAGAAAGTAAAAATCCACCCCAATTTTGTTTCAGCTTCCCCTGAGGGTGTTCCAGCAAAATCCTGGGGTGGATTTTATCCTTCTGGACCTGGATTTGCCAGTTATGGTTACCTCAAACCTCTAACCACATCACCAGCAGGGTGAAACTATGTACATACAATTAACTGTTACAACCGCATCTCCCGGCATCCTCTGCAGTGAGAAATGGAAATAAGTTCAAAAGAAAAAAAAATAACCAAGAGGAAACCTCTGAATTGAAAGGTGCTGTATTGTTAAAACGACTCTGATCCACGTGTTGAAATGCAGTGACTGCTTTGCTTGCATACAAGCTTCAATTAGCTTCAATTCACCACCTCACCCACTCTTCATAACTATAAGTGTTCGTACTGAGACAGCACAAGACATTGCTAGGGAAGCACTGAAGCATTTCATTTAAAAGCTAAGAGATACACCAGTCAGCCATAAAATTTAAGTCACTTCCCCCCCCCAAAACTCATTGCTAATTTTTCCACTCTACTGACCATATAGGAGCATCATTAAAATCCATGTAGTGTTAATCCAATTAAGTTGTCAGTGATTTTAATATTATAGCTGGTCCATGCAAACAGGGTGTCGCAAAAATAAGGAACGACTCATAAATAAAAGCGCTTTGGCAGGCAATGATCCAATTTTTGACACAAGCTGCAGGGGTCGAGGAACTTGTTGGGGCCATATTACCAACATGGTGACCATCTTGAAAGTTGCCATCTTGAATTCAACTTTTATTTAATTTTTTTTATGGGAAGGTAGATGTGGGACCATCAAGCTGGTCGAGAATACACCAGAAAGCCAGTTGTGTACTTCATGTTAATTTACCTAAATTCAATATCATCTACAGGCAATGTATAAAAGGATGGCACTATCCCAAGCAGAACATCTAGCGACCATCCTTATGCAGGTGTCATTACGGCAGATCTAAGCCAATGCCACCCGAACAGTCCTCCAGCCACCCACAGTGCAGTTGCCAAAATGGTTGTCAAATTCTAAAAAACATTGATTATGTTGCCAATAAACTGAAAGCTAGACCAAAACTACTATGGATTTAGTAAAGCAGTTGTCTCACCTAGGTTATCCTTAATATTCAAACATGGTGGACTGCATATCTGACACATTCTGTAGCCCATATGGTCAGTTTTCTGGTTTTAACATGATAATGAAAAAAGTTGTTAACATGAAACACCATTGTTTTATGGTTTTTTTTTTTTTTACAAATGTGATGCATCATTACCCTTCTCACACAAAAAAACTAAGCTGATTTCAAGATGGCAGGTTCAAGATGGACATCATGTAGGTTTCCATCTTCTGCAACAGCTTGTGTCTAAAATTGAATCCCAGTTGGCCAAAATGGTTTAATTTCATATGAGTGGTCTTACTTTTGAGACACCCGGAGTCCTTCCCAGAACTCCCCAATTTTTAAGCTATTAGTTGAAACTATATTCCATTTTGGTTGGAAGGTAAAAGGACATTTTTTTAAATTGGCTGAAAAGACGTTTGTGAGTTTATATAGATGTGTTTTCAAACATTTTAAAAGGACATGTTTTTACTTTTCACTTTCAACCAAATTAACGTTTTTTTTTTGTTTTTTTTTTCAAGAAACAGCTTTTTGTTTGGTATTGTTCTAAAATCTCTCATCTATACCTAAAAAAAAATGTCCTTTTATAGACTTCTTTTCAACTTCAGCTACTTCATCTTTCAATTTAAAAACAACATGGCCCATAGCTTCAATGAACATTACTGTTTTTTTAACGTCGTCTTAGCCAGATCTAACGTCTTTTAGTGCTGAGGAGAAATAGAAAAGAGGAGGGAAAAAACAAAATTAGGAACAGTTTTACTCCGAGTACTATGTATAAGTAAAAATGCTAATGTTAAAAAAAAAGGTTTTTTTTTTCAAATTCATTGTGCTTCACTAGTGATCTTTGTGCTTTTCAGAGAGTTAAATCCCTTGTGTTTTGCTTTATTTGTAACTGTTAGCACATCATGCTATGTTGCTACAACAGTGCTAGCTTTGGCAAAAGTAAAGCTTTGTTACCACCACTACCTTAAACCTTTACCTCTACCCTTTTTAACCCAGACAGACCTATCACACCTCACAAAGTTGTGACAAGTAACAGCCGTGAGAAGGTCGGGGTCTGGAAGCTCGGAAGTTCTCCTTGGTGCTCTATTGTTAGTGTAGCTTCCAAAAACGTCTTCCAAGATTCCTGCAGGTTGTTCTCAAAAGACTAAACTCGTAGTGAAGTATTTTTTTTTTTCCTTCTGTACATCACCTTCAGTGCATGAACACAGCTTTCCTTGTGGAACTCGAATATGCTTTAAAGGATAAAATGAAAAAGAAAAAAATAGGCTATGAATTTTTTTTAACTGATATATATTTTTGGACTGAATATAATGTATATAGTGTAAATTTGAGTAGCTTGAAGCATGTAGTGTGCGGAGGTCAACCTGGACAGATATGGGTCAGATATGGGTCAGTCTGGCGGCTACGTGTCATCTCACACTTACAGTTAAACCCGTATTGTTTTATTGTATAGTTATTGTATATACATGAATGAGAGCTTTAAGTGTTAATATTTATTAAATTTTTAAGTTGTAGGAAGATGAAATACATGTAAATATACATGTTGAAAAAAAAAAACATGGAGTGCTTTCTTATTTGTTTGTTCATTTATTTACTATTTGGGTCATTATCATTAACGTGAATTTTGTTGAAGCATAATTGTTTAAACTTCATACAAATACTTAACAATACTTTTCTCTAGATTTACTCTGACATTATTGCACATGTAGAGGAATGACAACCTTCACTTTAAATAACTTTTTTCCTACATTTTATATAATTCTTTTTATAAAGAATGTTTTTGCCATGTCTGCAGTGCTGCATTTTTTAATTAATTGAATAATTATTTTTAAATATCTCTTTAGTACATTTTGGAGGTGTTTTTTTTATAATTTATAGAAATATCAGCAAGCTAAATTCCGAAAGAGCTAATGCTTACAAGGCTAGAGTTACACCTGCTCCGTACCAGGCTAGATTTGACTCTTATCCTAGCCTCTTCACTACAAATGAATAGGGTTGAATATATACATATGTCCCTGAATATATATATATATATATATACAGGTGCTGGTCAACGAATTAGAATAATTTGAAATAGTGCAATCATGAAATTTTTGAATGCATTTTTTGTGCAGAAAGCAAATCAGGTGTTCACCGCACCTGTCCTACTCGTTAGACTAATCACAGAACTCGTTACCTGGAAAAAAATTTGCTCAGCTGAGCTTTCCAAAAGGCCCATTTAGGCCATTTAACTGTGACACTGTTGTTTTATTGAATTAGAATAATGGAGAAACCGTTTCATTGAATTAGAATAAATGCTCAAATTTTTGTTTTCTGTGAAGAGTGTTCACTGTGCAGTATAAAGTCAGGGTTGAGTAGAATTTCTAAGTTGTAAAATCAATCATGGGTAAGCAGCGCGACCTCTCAACCGGAATAGTGGCTCAAATTCAAGCCCTTCGCCAACAAGGCTTGACCCAAACTAAAATTGCTGAGCAGCTCGGCATCAGCCAGTCTTCCGTCTGCAAAGCTCTCAAGAAAAACTGCAGCAAGCGCACCAACTGTTCCGGCGTCCGAAAAACTTCTGCTCGCGACAACAAGCAGCTGAGAAAGATCGCAGTCAGCAACCGGTTCAAGTCCACTTCCGAGCTCACCGACTTGTGGAACAAGCAGACCGGCGCTGACGTCTCCAGATCAACCACTTACCGTCGTCTGCGCGAACTCGGCTTCAAATCTCGCGTTCCAGCAGTAAAACCGATGCTGAACAAGAAACAAATGGAGAAACGGCTGAAGTGGGCCAAAGAACACGGCGAGTGGACTGCTGAAGACTGGCAGAAAGTGGTCTTCAGTGACGAATCACGCTTCTGCCTCTCCTTCGGTGACCAAGGTCCTCGTGTCTGGCGTCGTGGTGGCGAAACCTACAACCACGAGTGCGTGAAAAGATCCGTCAAGTTTCCCCAGAGCGTTATGGTCTGGGGATGCATGTCCGCTCGAGGTGTAGGGAAACTCTGCTTCCTCAAGAAGCTGCCGTATATCAAGATGTTCTGGAAACGTTCCTGATTCCGACTGTTGAGGAACAGTTTGGCGAAGAAGACTTCATATTTCAACAGGATCTTGCACCGGCTCATGCGGCAAAGTCGACCAAAGATTGGTTCACTAAAAAACAGCTTGAAGTTTTGGCATGGCCGGCCAACTCGCCTGACCTTAATGTCATTGAAAACCTTTGGGCCATCGTCAAGCGGAAAATTTGCGACAGAAAGCCTACTACGCTGGACCAACTGAAGCAGAACATCGCCACTGCCTGGGAAGCTGTGAGTGCGGAAACTTGCAACAAGCTGGTCAAATCGATGCCGCGGAGACTTCAGGCAGTCATACAAGCCAAGGGGGCAGCCACAAAATACTGAGAAAGTGATGATTGTAATTATAATAAAAATTATTCTAATTCAATGAAACGGTTTCTCCATTATTCTAATTCAATAAAACAACAGTGTCACAGTTAAATGGCCTAAATGGGCCTTTTGGAAAGCTCAGCTGAGCACATTTTTTTCCAGGTAACGAGTTCTGTGATTAGTCTAACGAGTAGGACAGGTGCGGTGAACACCTGATTTGCTTTCTGCACAAAAAATGCATTCAAAGAATTTCATGATTGCACTATTTCAAATTATTCTAATTCGTTGACCAGCACCTGTATATATATATATATATATATATATATATTCAGGGACAACATTCCGCCATAGTTCGCCGTCATCTATTCTGCTGCTGTGAGTACAAATACTGTTTTAATATGGTTTTGAATATAATAATTGAGGTACAATAGATCATTTTAAACAAACCTAAATACATAAGTTTAACTGGCATTTAGTACAGTGTTTGTCTATAATATATTATGAATTTATATATAATAAATTAAATAAGAATTATTTGCATAACTTATTAAAATCAGATGCATGCAGGGATCTGAAAAATACATACAGGACAGAATTTAGAAGTTTGAAAAAGTTTTAATTACAATTCACTGTAGGCATTACACAATTGTGTTGTATACATTGTAGTTTAAAAATGTGCTTTAAAACTTTATTCATTATAATTTATATATAAGTTATATATACACAAAGTCAATTATTTTTTACCTGCATGGTGGTAGTTTAAATCAGAAGTAAAGATGATGCACTGAGAAGCTTTTCTTTACAGTAGAGGTCTAAGAGACATTTATTCACACTTTATTGTGCACAGATTATTTTCTTATCACTTGTTACATTATTTGCACATTTAGTTTACAAGATAAGTTCTCATCTTATCAGATTAGTACATTTTAATTTTGTTTTAAACTTTATTTGGCCCATATATATTCACTAGTGGTGTCAATCTATTAAAAAAAATCTGATTAATCACAACATAACCTATGTTTTGGGTTTTTTGTTTGTTTTAATCACCCTAAATATTTCTGTTTTAATAATTTCAGATGGCTGGAAAGAAATCTAACATTTTGTGGCAGCATTTCACTGAGCCAGCACCAGAAAAGGCCAAGTGCAATATTTGCAGTGATTTGTAAGCATGGGGCTAAAACATGGATTAAAAAAAAAAAAGAAAAAAAAAGGTGGAGTCACCTCCCTGTTCATAAAGAGGCACAGAAGAAAAAAGATGCTACAGCTAGAACAAACCTACCTCAGATATTTTATGCACAAAGGAAATGAAAAAAAATCCCAGGTCAAAAAGAACAGACATTTTAAAAACAGAAATAATTGCCACAGACAACCAAACCTTCAGTTTTTTTTCTCCAGATGTGGGCTTTAGACAATTGATGACTGTAGTGGAACCAAAGTATAACCTCAAAAGTGAGAAGTACTACTGAACAGAGATGTTGGATGGTGTGCATACAAAGCTTGTGAAGCAAATCGGAACACAGATAATGCTGGCCCCCATTAGCCTTCCACTACAGACTGTTGATCAGGAGAAACTGAATTGTTAATGAGTCTAACATGTAATTTTATAGAAAATGACCTGGGAAAGGAAACAGATTGTTCTTAAATGTCAAGGCCATGATTGGCTCCCATACTGGGGACTATATCTGTGAGATGTTTTTTTTTTTTTTTTTTAACATGATGGGTGATTGGGATATTGACTTAGAGAGAGTGGTGCTTGTGCTCAGAAACAGTGGTGCAAACATGATCAGAGGTATGAGGCTGGATGAGTGCGCACACATACTGCAGCTGGTGGTAAATGAGGGCATCAATAGTCAGAGAGCAGTGGGGGACATTATCAGCAAGCTAAAGACATGTGCAACACACTTCGGCCACTCTGTGCAAGCAAAACAGAGTCTTACAGCCATTCAAGAATACCTTGGCCTCCCCCAGCATGGAATCATTCAAGCTGTTCCTACCCTCTGGAACTCCACTCTTCACATGCTGCAGAGGATGCTGGAGCAGAAGCGTGCCCCAAGTGTCTATGCAGAAGAACATGGGGAATTTGCAGGTCCCTCCGCAGAACAATGGGATATAGTCTCAAATTTGGTTGAGACACTGGTCCCTATCAAAAAAGTGACTTTTGAGATGAGCAAAGTAGAAGCCTCCATCACCTGCATCATTCCAAGCATTGCAGTGCTGAATATGCTGCTTCAGGCAGAGGGTCCCACTTCTAGGGGAATCAAAACACTCCGTCAGACAGTGTTGCAGAGCTTGAAGATTTTCTAAGCTTGAGGAGACCAAATGTTTGGTGTTGGCAACACTGCTGGATCCTCAATATAAGGACCATGCCATTGCAGCAGAGGGCACAATGATTAATGTAAAACAATGGCTAAAAGAAGAACAAGCTATTACCTGTGATTCTGACAAACAAGATCACTGAAGATCAAGTATCAGAGTCCAAACAAATGAAGGTGGAGAAAAATGAACCCTCTGGTCTTATCGACCAAATGTTTGCAAACATTTGTGGGATCACGGTCATCCTAAGGAGGACAGTGAGGACTTCTCTGATAAAACGTAACTGTTACCTCCAAAAGCCAGTGACTGACAAAGACTGGTCGAAACAGAACAGAACCCTTTGCAGCACTGACAAGAAAATATCTGTCCTCCACCCTGTTCTGTTCCCAGTGAGAGAATTTTTGTGAGATTAGAATCCTTTATGAGGGGAAAAGGAACAGGCTCACCTGAAAAAAAATGCAGAAAAACTTGTTTCCTGCATTACAACTTGCTGCTTCCAGACTGGAACTACCTACTTAAAAATAGAGGTGCTGAAAGAATCTTTCTATGCAGTCCTCCCTTATGAATTAATAAATGTATAAAGATGTTTGTCAGCCGTAGCCAAGGCAAAACCCACTTTTTCTTTTTCTTTTTTTTGCAGTAATTTGTAAAAGTAGCCAAGAAAAAAAAAAAAAAAAAAAAAAACGCACCCCGCCACCCCTGAATTTTCATCCGCAATTGGATTTTCCAACAAGCCCATTTTGGCGGGAAAACCGTGAACCTGGTAACTCTGGAAGGGGGCAGAGAAGACACCTGTGGGTGGGAATCAAGATACTCCAGTACAGGTGGAGCTCCGCAAGTTATGGGAAGAGCCACCTGAAGCAGCTAATAAAAATTAAACCTTGGCAAGATGGAGATCTGTTTTAAAAAACCCAAAACTATTTATAGGGTACAGGGCTAAACTATCACCCAATGATAGAATTGATACAGGGAAAGTGTGGATGGGATTTAAAAGGGAAAGTAAAACATTCTGTTTTAGATGTCCTATACTTCTGCAACTGTTATCTATAAAACTTTTAATAAAAAAAATAATCATTGGCAAAAAAAGTACAGAAGAAGCTAATGCAAAGCAGCTGGACCACAGTGAAGGGCGGAAAAGGAGCTAACTACACTGCACTAAGGCATTACCAGACCCCATTGGGTGAGCTTATTTACATGTACATGTGAGGGTAAGAACCAGTTGAAAAGACTTAAATAAATAAGAACATGGCTAAGTAAGGGTCTTCAAACAGAATACAAAGCAGCCACAGCACTAGTACAGAGCTAATATGTAAAATACTACTGAAATTAACCAATAGAATTTCAGCTTATACGGAGCAAAATACAGGTGTGCAAAAGCGTTTGCCCCCTTTATGGTTTCTTATTTTTTTTGCATTTTTGTCAGTCAAACTAATTTAAATATTAGTCAAATACAAGAAAACAAAATGTTGTTTACTTAAAATTAAAAATACGAAGGTTTTATTATTAAGGGAGAAAAATAAAAATAAAAACCTACATGGCCCTGTGTGGAACAAGTGTTTGCCCCTAAACCTAAAAACTGGTTGGACCACCCTTAGCAGCAACAACTGCAATTAAGCGTTTGCAATGAGTCTTTCACAGCACTGTGGAGGAATTATGGCCCACTCATCTTAGCAGAGTTGTTGTAATACCACCATGCAGGAGGGTTTCCAGCCTGAACCACCTTTTTAAAGGTCATGCAACAGCATCCCAACAGGATGCAGGACTTTGACAAGGCCACTCCAAAGTTTTTTTTATTTTGTTTTTCTTCAGCCATTCAGAAGTGGACTTGTTGGTGTGTTTATCATTGTTATGCTGCAAATCCCAAGTTCATTTCACCTTGAGGTCACAAACAAATGATGAGTCATTCTCTTTCAGCATTTTTGGGGACAGCAGAATCCATGGTTCAATTTATTTAAAGTCTTCCAGGTTCTGAAGCAGCAAATCAGCCCTAGACCATCACACTACGACAAGCATGTTTAAATGTAGGCATGATGTTCTTTTTTTTGAAATGCAGTGTTACTTTTATGCCAGATGTAAAGGGACACACCTTCTAAAAAGTTCAAAAACTATTGTTTAGTCAGTCCACAGAATATTTTCCCAAAAGTCTTGGGGATCAAAATTGAGAAACCATAAAACGTTATTTTTGCTTTGCAGTGGTTTTCATCTTGGCACTCCATGGCCATTGTTGCCCAGTCTTTTTCTTATGGTGGAGTCATGAATGCTGACCTTGAGGCAAGTGAGGCCAGCAGTTCCTTGGATGATGTTGTGGGGTCTTTAGGGATTCAAAGATCACGTGGTACATGAGGTGGAACGAAATTGTTTCCTCACAGTACAGTTCCACCCAAAAGAGCAATAGTTAAAAATAAGATAATACAAAGATTATATAAAATAAAATGAAACTAACAAAAATAAAATTAGATAAATATACAAACAAATATAAAAGGAAAGTAGGAAAGTAGCAACAACATGAAATCAGAGTGCAAGATTCCTACAGCAGCATGGATAATTATGAATGAAGAGCAGTAACATGATAGTGTCATGATAAAGTATCAGTGTTGTTTTAATTATGCAATTGTCCTTGGAAGTGTCAATACAGTGTGCTGGTTAGGTGGAGTTTAAGAGTCTTACAGCTTCTGTAATTAAGCTGTTTCTTAGTCTGGTTGTTTTGTACTTGATGCTCCGCAGTCTGCCTGAGAGGAGTGCGACAAAAACTGAGTGTGCCGGGTGGGTGGGATCCTTCCTGATGCAGGTGGCCCTTTTCCTGCATCAGGAGGTGTAGATGTCCGTAGTGCTGGGGAGGCTGACTCCAGCAATCTTCTGTGGAGCCTTCACCACCCTCTGCAGAGCAGCTTCCATGCCACACGTTGATGCTGGAGCACTCGGTGCTCTCCACCACACATCTGTAGAAGGAGAAGGACTGCGCTCCCGAGTCCAGCTCGTCTCAGCCTCCTGAGGAAGTAGAGCCGCTGATGTGCCTTCCTGACCAAAGTGGAAGTGTTGTTGCTTCAGGTGCACACCCAAGTACCTGTAGTTGTTGATCATTTCCACCGCAGATCCAATATGCAGGGGGAGGTGGGCATGTTGTCCCCCAAGTCCACAATCATCGCCTTCGTCTTTTGTACATTGATGTTGGTGCATAGGTTGTTCTCTGCACCAACTCTCCAGGTGTTCCACCTCCTGCCTGTAGCCGGACTCATCATCCTGGATGGTTGGGTGATCAGTCATGTGAGCAGTGTGAACAGGAAGGGCCCAACACAGCCCTGAGGGGAGCCAGTGCTGAGGATTATGGTGGGGAGGAGATGTTGTGAATTCCTGCAGACTGTGGCTTGTTGGTCGAGAAGTCTTGGACCCAGTTGCAGAGGGAAGAGCTCAGTCCAAGTAAGGAGAGTTTATCGATCACTGTTTTAGGGATCTTGGTGTTCAAAGTTGAGACCTCTTGGATGATTGGCCGGCCACTCCTGGAAAGTGTTACCATTGTTCCAAGTTTTCGCTCTGTTTTTAAAGGCTAATGACTCACTGTGGTTTGCAATTCATTTTGTGTTTTATAACCTTTTCCAGACTGATAAAAGTGTCTTTATTTGGATATTGGCATGATGTCTAGCTTTTAAGGTCAGACAGGTCCTATTTAAATGATTTCTTGATTGAGAACAGGTGTGGCAGTAATCAGACATTGGTGTGGCTAGAGAAATCGAGAAAATAAAAGTAAATGCGTCATTTAAACAGCGCAAATTCGAAATGGTCCATCTACTTTAAGTGACATCCACATAGTCCATTGTAACACTTTCAGCATTCATATGAGCCATTCACGCTATCAATATAGAGTTATCGCCATGTGTATACACCTCTGTCTGCTTTTTTGGCAATAAACTAGAGAATCTTTCAGACAGAACCTCCCATTTACACAGCGACATTATGCATGCTGTTATTGGTCTGAAGACTGTCAATCAGTGGAAATGGGCCAATCAGCAAGTACTTCAGAAGATAATCTGATCTGTAAGACATTTTGATGTGTCTTAAAGTGGATTCTTGACAATCCATAGTGTTTTCCGTATGCACTTGGGGGCATGTTCATTGTGTTTTGGAGGAGCTGTTACCGAGTAATTATGGGGAACAATTTGAGAATAATTATTTAGTGCAAGACTCTTGATTCAGCTGAGGAGCATGCATTTCAGCAAGGACTGTGTAAGTACTTTATTTTGTTTAATAATTTACAATTATTTATCAAATAATTGATAAATGTGTCAGCTGGCTAGTTAGCTAACTAATAAATAATTAGAGCTTCTCATTAATCACAGTCATTTAATATATTTAAAGAAATTATTGAAATGGTTCTGTTTTATACTAGTTACGTTGTAGCAATAACAGTACAATTGCCGGATTTCACATTTTACTGATTCCCTAAATCGTTTCTCTTTTTTGCATGCTATATGGAAAATAATTATATTGTTTCATGTTCTAATGAGCTCATCTGTTAAATTATCATAATGTGTGAGATTTATATTCCCAGATATGAATGTAAAATACATCTGTTTTAAAATAGAGAGTTTTTTTAACCTAAGCTCAAGAATATTTAGTTCAGAGATTCATGTTGTCATATAAAATATCTACTTTTTAACAAAATCATAATACATTTATTTATAAAATTAGGAACTTTGAACATTGAGTGCACTGTATCTATTCAATTTATTCATTTATTTATTCATTCATTTATTTTAAGGAAGACCATGCTCCATCTTCTGACTTTCCTACACCCCCCACCACCACACCTACAACCACCACTACTACTGCGGTGTCTTATTCAGGTTCAAGAACTGCCAAAAGACAGAGGAGAAGCTGTTCATCTGAACAAGATCGGTGGAACAATAAAGATAAAGCAGATGTGGTGCCAGTTTTTCACCCCTTTTTACCTGCGAACTGGACAGCCACCAAGAGTACATACACCCGTCTCAGACAGGAAGGGGGAACGAAGACACCATGGCACCCTGTGATTAACCTAGTTCTTAAGTCTGGTCATTTACTGTGGCCTGAAAAAACATCCACGATACAGGATCTGTGGAGGAAGAACAGACTGCACACCTTTCCATTCCCTGCTTCTGTAACGGCTGGCTACAGATTTGAAGCAATATTCTGGAATCTGCATATGAGTGACATCAAACAGGATGTGAAGAATGACGTACTAAGAGGCACCAGTAGACATGATTGTCCTGCTCGTTTGAGGCCCCTCACGGATGAAATTAAGATTGCCTGCAAAGCTTTTTACCAGCTGGACCAAAACCTGGCCATTAATGAACGTATTGTCACAACAAAGTCTCGTTTTGGAATTTGGCAGTACATGAAGGACAAACCAATGTGGGGTTTCAAGCTGTTTGTCCTAGCTGATTCCAAAAACGGCTACACCTTTGGCTTCTACGTACATCAAGGCAAGTGTCACCATCTGAAAATGGCCAGAAAAATAATGCTGTGATGGACCTTTTGTCAGCCAACTCTCTCGGTACTGGTTACCATATATGTGGACAAATTTTACACCAGTTCCACTCTCTTCCTTGACCTACACAGCAGAAGGTTTGAGGCATGTGGCACCATCATGGAGAATCACACTGGCTTCCAAAGAAACCCAACTGAGGGAACATCATGTGGATCAGTGGACAGACATTGCGAGGTCACAGTTTGCTCAACTATTCACCAAGAATATTGTGGAGCAACAGTCCAGGGTCAAGGGAAAAGCAGAGATGGCACCGGGTCCTTGTAATAAATCTCTGTTCCAGAACCAGTAAGGGCATATAACAGGTACATGGGTGGAGTCGACATTTCTGACGCTCTCATTAAGTATTTCAGCGTCTCACAAAAGAAAAATGAAGTGGTACAAGAAACAGTTTTTTCATTTTGTTGACATTGCTATGGTGAACAGCTACATCATACACCAAGAGCTAAGTCTGGCCAAGTAAGAGGCCAAAAACAAGTCTGAGAAGCCCTGTGCCTGCAGCTTGCTGACGTTGGGACTGAAAGGACCAGTGGACACAGGGGACAGTGGATGCCATCCTGTCCCAATAGCGAATCCCTCAAGTTCTGCTAAAAGAGACAAAGCATCAACTGGAGAGAAAAACTGCAAAAAAAAGAGATACAGCTAGACCATCTACAAGTGCAGGTCTTGTGGTGTCCGTCTTTACATAATTAAAGACCATTCTGGACTGTTCTGATTTTTCTTGTTAAGATTTTGACCTTGTTCCTATTTTGCATTTCAAATGTTCATATTTTTTGTGAATGGTTGTTTTGCCTCCTAAAAATCCAACCTACGTCCAAGTCATAGGAGGAGGCAGCACATTCTTCATGCTCCTTCTTTTAATAAAACAAGTAAGTCTAATTCGTAACATGATCTGAAGAACACAATTTGTCTATGCGTGTGTTGAATGTGGTTGTCTGATTTAAGTAGAGTTTGTGACTTTGAGAAAGATTCATTTAGAAAGATTTGGGACTATATGGAGAAGTTCTTGGCTGTAGGGAGAATTTGAGCAATTTGCTTACAGTCTGGGACACTTGGAGATGTTTTTGGCACCTTTTGGTAAATCATTATTAGGTAACTCAATAAAATTTTGTCTCTGTGAAAGTGCCTCTGTGTCAGCAGAATAAAATTGATATAAACATGTAGGTTTAAGATATAAGGCTTTATGGCAGTCATAAGAAGAAAAATAATAAAAAGATTGAGATAGAACGACAAAATGAGCTGGAGTATAAAATTAAAAAGATAAAAGACCACTAGATAATTGTATACTGTCTGAACATAAGAGATGAACTCTTAACACAAAGACAAACGTGTTCTATGTTTTATGAAACTAAATTACTCATCATTCAGTATATTCAGGTAAAAAGCTGACCTCATTCATTTAAGAACATAATGTTGCTGAACTTAGACCTGACCAACTGCAACAACCCCAGATTATTTGCTTACTTAAATGCAGGTGGCAACATTTTTTTGGCCAGGCAGTGTATAGACACAGAGTCTAACTGCATTGATAACAAAACAGTTATTCCTTAAAATGATGCATTTAACATCACTACTGTCAAAAGAGGTGGAGGAAATGATACAACCGATTTCATCAAAGGAAAAAGTGGATATGATCAAAAAAAAAAAAAAAAGAAAGACAGGGTGCTGATAATATTAGATATTATTAGGCTACAGTAATTAACAGAAGACATTTGATTGTGTAAAATGGAGGTTCCTCTATCATACAATGCATGGAGGCATTTGTAGATTGGGTTATATTAGTGTATAAAGATCCAAAATAATGATTTAAGGTAATGGATGTTGCTCAGATTATTTCTACCTGAAAAGAGGAGTCAGACAAGGAGACTGTCTGGGTCCGCTGGCAAAATCAATAAGACTTACTAAATACATAAAGGGAATACAAGACAAAGGGCTATTGAGCACAAATTATCTCTATTCACAGGTGATAAATTAACCTACATAACTGAACCAGTGACATCTGTTCCGGCACTGTTTGACAACCTGAAGGAATATAGAGAACTATCAGTATATTTGACTAATAAATCTAATCTGTAGCTATGATAATTTTGGGTAAAAGTCCAACAGAGCTTGAAGAAGAGGAAAAAAAAAAAAAAAAACCTTATCACGATATAAATTTTCCATTTCAGTCGATATCGATATGCATCACAATTTAAATCAAATCACTTTCTGTTACACTTAAAGGTTTATTTTTACTCATAAGTGACAGTTATGGCCAATCTCACTAGCAGGCTCAGAGCCTTGTAGACAGAGCCTTGTTGCCAGGTGGGCACAAGGTGCTCAGACAGCTTTTAAATTAATAAAAAAAATAATCATTACACATTCACACAGGTCCTGTTACATTTTATTCTTTTGGTTATTATTAATTTTAGTCAAGTTTTAGTGTATGAAAAACATTTTAGTCTAGTTTTAGCCTAATACATTTTGGTCATATAAAAAGTATGTATTACATATGTTTTACTGTTTTAGATTTGTTGTTATTTTTAGATTATTTACTGCAAATGTGTATTAAAATAATAGCCTTTAAGTTTTTTTGCATTTAAATTATGCTAACATTTAAATATTTTAAAGCAAGTAACCTGTAATGGAGGTGGGACGAATAAAGTCAAGTTTCTGAAATGAAACACTCCTACTGCAGTACAGATTTATACTAACATTACTGGCTTTCAGTAAACTAACATAACAAACTAAACATTACTTAACAAGTGTATTTAAAACTCATCCTGTTCAGTAACAGCAATGTTTAGCTCCGTTCAAATAAAGCTACACAGATTATATAATCTTCTGTATTTAGTAAAATATCCAGCACAACAGACTCTCTATCTGTTAAAAACTAAAACCACAAAGTAATCGCTGTATGAACAGACAGAGGAGAATTCTGCCCTCAGGGTTTTCTAACAGAAACAGTGAGAGTTAGGAAAAAATGGAAAGTGCTGCTTTTCTGTATCTTTATATACTAACTCATCACTTGTGCTGAAGTTAAGGTTAATTTACACGTAGAGTGTATTAACACAGCTAACGTACCCATTAGTTTATTAGAATTTAAAAAGCAGTGAAGGCTGTATGAATTGTGTCTCACGGCTCAAGAAAGAGGGATGTTTGTGTCTACACTTTTCCAGTTGTCTCTTTCTAAATAAATATTTGCTGTTTTGTCTATTTTACCTAAAAACAACTCTCATATTGCAAAGAACAACAGAAGTTCCTCAGACAAAGTGCTGTTCACATTTCTTTTCAGGTAAGGCATTTGACTAAACAGAGCTAAGCTACCATTAATCCAGTGTATGCGCTTTTATGCTAACAGGCTAGCATAAGCTAGCGAGCTGTACCAGTGTGCTTCTTTGCCTATGCTGTTCTACACAGTGCATCTAGCGGTATATGGTATGTGAAACATGCATACCAGCTTTAATTTCCCCCAGCACTAACATATAAAAGCTAAAATATCCCAGTCTGTGGAAAAGTGAGTGTTTCATCCTACCAATCTGGAGATGAGGACTCAACCAAAGAAAGGGTTCCACAGATCAGCGTTGTTCACGGTACTTGTAAACAGCTTTCAGGGTCCATGTCCACGGAGGCTCGCCATCAAATGTAGAAAGGTCTGTATTGTCAAAAAAAAAAAAAAAAAAGAGCCTATAAATCGGTCATAAGTCTCAGTCAATTTTAAGTTTCAACTCAATATGAACAAGTATCAGCTCTAAATCACAAGAGTCAACAATGGGTACAAGTAAATGGGCTTAAACATACTGTTTCCATTAATATACTTAGTAAACAATTATCGCTTAAGAAGCACAGGGTAGTAAAATGTAAGACATTTACAAACATTTTTGTGATAACAATGGCACAGTAAAAAAAATGTTAACTTTTTGGAGGTGTTCTTTTTTTACTGCAAAATATCGGATTGGGACTTGGTATCGTCAGATCCTCAAAATCAAAGGTTTAAAAAAAGTGTCATAAAAAAACTGTATATAATTAAAAGTAGTGAACAAATACATGCACAGCTTTGTACAAGTAATAGTCCCCAAATACAAGGTATTTATTTAGGCCTGTCTACAGACACGTGTAGATATTTTAAAGGAAAACAGTCTGCAGTGATGACCACAAGCTTTATTGAATACAGCAGCTTACCTTTACTGATAAATCATTCAGACTATTCGTCAGCCATATTTCAGTGTTGTTAACAGACGATAAATATGAATAATCCATGAAAAGTATGATTAATCCAAACAAAGGTTAATTGGTGTATCCTATCTCAGCTTGTCTGGAGGAGCCATTTCCTCACTTTACTTCTGTTTCTCCAGTTCTATTGCTAAGATTAAAAAAGTAAATTTGTTTTTACTACTTTCAATGCACTGCTCACATTTACACTACTTTAAACATGGCTCTATGGTGACACTACGCGCAGTAAACGTACATGACTGTCAAAGACCTGTTAACTACTTATTTTTGCAGTATTTTTAGTTTAACAATTAATTTGCAATATTATAAACTTTTAAACAGCAGCACAGTGAAAACAGTACAAAATAAATGCGAATTTAAATCAATGCAACTGGAGACACAGAAATAAATTGAGGAAATAGCTCCTCCTGACTATTGGAGGATGCCAAAGACTACTTTAAATAATTATCATCTGTAAACAACACTAATAAATACAACCAAAGTGCAACTAGTCGAAATGCAAACTCGTAACGTTTATTTAATATTACAAAATACTTTATAGTACAAGTTGTTACACCAGCTTACACCAATTACACAAATAAGTCTTTAAAACCTGATTTATTTCATGAGTGAAGTTCATTTATTCCATTTCAACTGAAGCAAACAAACAGTCCATCTGACAGTATGTGACAGCCACTGTTTTATTTTATTTATTTAAAACTATGAACACTTCAAACAGATCTTTCTCAAACAACTAGCACTGCTGACTTTAATGTTTTTTTATAAAAACATCTTACCTAAAAAGAGGTGTGGATGGGCCTGAACAAATCTCGTCTTTGTCGACTATTGCGTGAACTAAGCGCTGCACAAATGTCAATTTTATTTTTTCATACACACATACACACATACGTACATACATACATACATACATACACATATATATATATATATATAGCCAGGGTGCAGTATCCTGGCTAATCCAAAACATCGAAAACATAAGGTTAGCCTTAGCTAACCATTATAATGGAAAGTAAACTTATATAAGGTAAAATACGGCTGACTGCAGAATACCTTCAGCCTGGCACTAAACAAACAACCTCACCGACCTCACCTGTCAGTAGGGTTGCCTCCGGTAAAATACAGAATTGTCCTTTATCTTGCAATTAAATTTATTATTGAATTAAGCCATGATTTGTTCGGGATTTACAAAAATGTCCAATACACGTTATTAATCATTTATTTAATATACAGTACTATAAGCCAATATAAATATTATATATGGCCATTTAAAATAAATTAAACGAATTGATTAACAGTTGATAAATAAATAAATAAATAAATAAGCATCTAAAATTACATGTTAAAAATGTTTGTAGAGCTTTGAATATTTGGTGTCTATATTTTAAAGAAACACAGTGTTCAGTAACCTTTACATAAATTATAGTAGGGTGGTTTACCGGTTTGGATGACCTTACATTTAACAGCAGACAAATGCAGCAGACAAAACCACAGCTAAGGTGGCACAGGTGTTCCACAAAGTCAGACACATTCTCAACTACAACAGTGCAAAAGAGAAAAAAATGGACTATTAAAATAAAAGCCAAATAAAATACATAAATAGAAAAATGTGGGGAAAAAAACACAAGCACAAAATAAACCATACCACTGCTGCGGGTGCCTCACCCCGCAGGATTTTAACCCGCGGTTTGCGTCCTGCATTTTCATTTCACAAAGGTGGCAACCCTAGTTACTTGTCTACAACCATAAACATAAAAATAAACATTTTTAGCGTCACAAGTTCTCAGTCTTAAACCTAGTCTCAGTTTTCTGTGTCATAAATAAATTTAAACTCGTATTGAGACGCGTTTAAGCACAGACCCCACCAGCACGGAATCCCTAAGAAATACACTGTTAGCTTAGCATAGTCGGCTCGCGCTGCAGCAATTAAACTGTTAAACACACCAACACCTAAATCAGTTTACCTCAGCAAATATCGCTCCTCTCTCCCCACGCACTGCTCCTCAGGTCCATCAGCTCAGTTCAGTTTTGAACAAACAAGCGCTCTTCTTTAAAATACTGCAGTTTTTATCACGTAAATCCAGCTTTTATCAGAATTTTCTCACAGAGACCGCTGCTGCTCGCGACGCCGTCAGACCCGAAGGAAAGGTCAGAGGTCAGTGTTTCCCGCGCACTCAAACAACCAATCAATCACCTTACTGACTGTACCGCGTGATGAAAAAAGGGAATAAACAGAAAAAAAGGAATAAAATATTCTCAAAAACAGTAAAAAAAAAATAAATAAATAAAAAACTTATTTCTGCACTGAATAAAGTTTATTTTCCTCAAATATTTGTGTCTTTGTGTATTTAAACTAGTTCCTCTTCTTCTTATTTATTTAAGCTTAGAACTATTTTGATTACTGTTCATAAATGAGTTATTTTATTCTATGACTTTGTTCACTTTTAATAATAAAATGTACTTTACTAAGGCTTTTATAACCAGGGTTACTGATATCCTATATTTAATGCTACTGTGTTTTTGAAGAGTGGGATGTCTGACTGAAATTAATGCCATTTAGATTTTTATTTTATATAAATTTAATACATGTTTGTAGCATCACCTTTTCAAAACCTTTTCTAAACTACAACAAAAAAACAGTTTGAACACGGAAATCTTTTACATCCCAGCATTCAGTACCAATCAAAATTTTGGACACACCTCTTCCCATTTAATGTGTTTCTTTCTTTTTATGATATTTTACATTGTAGATTTAATATGGAAGACTATATTAAAGCTATACAGAAATATGAGGGAGAGTCAATTGGAATAGTTTTCTCAGCATCTTGAAGGAGTTCCTGGAGGTGCTGAACAATAGTTGCTGCTTTTCCTTCCCGCTGTGAAGCTCCAGCTCATCGCAAATCACCATCTCATTTGGTCAGGTTTAGGTCAGGAGATTGTGTAGGACAAACACTTATTTTATTTACTAAATAATGCCACATGTGTCCCATACTTGTTTTTATGTATTTAATATTAATCTACCATGTAAAAAATATCAATAAAAAAAACAATCAATGAGAAGATGTGTCCAAACATTTGACTGGTACTGTAGGTACCAACAAATCTAATCTGATTTGATTGCTTCATCTGAAACATCCTTTTTAGTATAAATGACTTTGTCTTTTCACTTATTTGGACGTATTTTTACTTGAACAAAAAAGGCTTTTATTTGCCATTTTAGAGTACTAATCTCCATTGTCAAATATTCAGTGTATTCCTAAAATCAAATAAAAAATATCACCACATGTAAACAAACACATTAATATTAAGCTTTTCAGAGACATTTAATAAAAGGGGGCTTTATTTTGGGCCTTACCTTCACATTGTTCAAATACCAGAGATATCTGTTTGACAAACACAGTCATATTGGTTCATAAAGCCACACAAGGGCAGTTTTGATAAAAGGTTTTTATTTGTATTGTTTTGTTTATTTTTTGTCGTATTATTTTACACTGTAACTTTGATTCTTTTATTATAGGCCATAGCTCTCAATCGAAGGTTTTTGGTCAGCTTTGGCTCCAAATAGGCGCTGAGCAGTGATGATTATTATGCATTAGAGATCATTAACATATGAATTTTGATTGGCTGTTCGAGAGATCATGTAAAAATACTGGATCAATGATGTGAATGAGTTCTGCTTTTATGCAGTCCCCTTGACCCCAAAAGTACCTAGACAAAATGGAAGCTTGTAGCCCACCAGTACGTACGGTGCTAACTGCATGCCTGTATTAGCACAATGTAACTCTAATAGACTAGTAGTTTAGTGCAGAAACTGTACTATAGTAAAATTGTGGATATCATACCCCAATCCAACTCAAATAAAAAATTGTACCCACTAATAAAGTAAAAGTATGGGTACTCTGTCAAGTTTTCATGAATAAGCAGAAACTGCACTATAGTGAAAGTTTGAGTACAGTAGCACAATCTAACTTAGTTGAAAGATCAGAGAAACTGTATTATAGTGAATGTTAGGATAATGTATCACAATCTAACTCAATTATAAGAGCCAAATCTGTACAATAATTAACATATGATTACTGTATGACAATCTAACTCAATTATAAGAGCAGAGACTGTACTATAGTAAAAGTATGATCACTGTATCACAATCTAACTCAATTAGAAGAGCAGGTACAGTACTATAGTAGAAGTATAGATACTATATCACAATCTAACTCAATTAGAAGAGCAGAGACTGTACTATAGTAAAAGTATGTTCACTGTATTACAATCTAACTCAATTAAAAGAGCAGATACAGTACAATAGTAGAATTATGGATACTATATCACAATCTAACTCAATTAAAAGAGCAGAGACTGCACTATAGTAAAAGTATGTTCACTGTATCACAATCTAACTCAATTAGAAGAGCAGAGACTGTATTATAGGAAAAGTATAATCACTGTATCACATTCTAACTCAATCAGCAGAGTAGAGGCTGTACTATAGTAAAAGAATGGTCACTGTATCACAGTCTAACTCAATTAAAAGAGCAGAGATTTAACTTTAGGGAAATTGAGGGTACTGTATCACAGTCTAACTCAATTAAAAGAGCACATACTGTACTTTAGTGAAAGTATGGGTAATGTATCACAACCCAATGTAGGGTTATACTGTTTTCAGCTGAGCTGCTTTAAGGAGAAATGTTAGTATGAGCACATGAAAGTTTAGATTACCATTATATAAAATGATCGCTGTATCATAATCTAACTCAATTAAAAGAGCAGAGACTGTACTTTAGTGAAAGTATGGGTAATGTATCACAACCCAATATAAGGGTATTCTGTTTTGAGGGGAAATGTTAGTATGAGCACATTAAAGTTTAGATTACCATTTAAAATGTATATAAATTAGTTTTCAATTTAAAACCACATCCACAGGTGCATCCAGCCCTGCTACTGATGGTCATTAACCTACAACCTAATCCCTCCTGCCGGATGCAGATGCACAGCCGCTCGGAGTGTGAGGGAATCGTGGGCAGGTGTGTTGGATTAGGTGCTACATTAGGTCTGGGCACTCATGCTGTTCATATAGGTGTCTGCCGAGGGAGTGTTCTGATTGACAGGGATGAGTCTCTGCACAGCGGCATGTCCGCAGTCAGGGGCGTGTGTCAGCAGCAGCTGCCGTTTTTTTGCCCCCTGCTGCCAGGCGCCGCCGCAGGTGTGCAGTGAAGTCCACCTGAGCTCGAGGGAGAGCCTGGTTCACCAGGGATTTGGGAATCCAGCCCTGCAGAGGAAAGAACACAGTCTATACAGGGAGTCTGTAATAGGCTGAAGCTAGGAATCAAACAGATTACCTTGGTAACACTTTATAGTAACTTCCATTAATATATTTTTAACTAATAATCAGTAGATGTGAACAAAGCAGTAGCTCATCAGAATTTGAACATTAATAAATCGCTAGTAAATACACGTTTTAAACTAGGCAAATGTTTATCAATTGCAGTTCATGTTGCCAATGTTCATTAGTATTTAAAAATGTGATAGCAACTTTTTAGTTTCTTAAACTGTGAAAAATAACAGTTATTAATCATTAGTTAATGGTATATTAATGAAAGTTAAAGTTAAAGTGTTACCATTACCTTAATATTACCAAGTACTGAACACCTGTAAATCATAACAGTATGTTAAATACATAATTTTTTCAATTTAAATGGATCTTCATTGAAGCTATTGGCTATCACTTCACCATGTATCACTACCATGTATTAGCATTGCTATCACTATCTTAAACTTTGCCCGGCTTTGCTATCACAGCATTAGCATCACATATGTGTCAGATGGTTCAGTACCACGTTGTGAACATGCCCGTCAACTACCTCCCCTTCATTGCTACTGAAGCACTTGCATCGCTACGACACAGGTCATCAGCTCTGCTTAGCATCACTACTAACACTGATACTAACATGTTAACATCACCAAAAACTGCCATGAAGTAACTCCAGTAACTTAGTATCTAATTTCAATTTAAAAAAGATAGGTTATTCTATTTTTCTGCTGTATACTGTATGTGTAAATCTTTAACCCCCATTAGCAGTATGCTGACCACTGGCTGCACCCAGCATCGGTACCAGGTTGTTAGCATGCCTGCTAATATGATATCAGCATCACTTTTTAGTCTTGCCCAGTTGAAAGAGTTTGAAAGCGACAGCATAGTAGGGCTCAGGCAAGCGGGATGGACTGTCCGACAGCACAACTCACAATGCTGGACTACATACACACATGCCAAATGTTACCAAAAACTGCAATGGCATTGTGTTAGACTGCCATAGAGTTAATGAGTTGCACATTTGTCTTAAGTAAGTTATTCTTAGATAAAAGTCATGCTGTGGGGTGCAATTTCGTAAGATGCCGGATAATCTTTGGTTATGACTATGGATAGTTTACCAATGAGGTCCTGCAGCCAGTGGCCCTACTTTTTCTCAATGCACATATCAGTGCACTATTCCCGACAGGACAATGCCCGTCCACATACAGTTGCTGTTTATAGAGCACCTGGAAGTCACAGATGTTATGCCATGGCCTGCTAAATCATCAGACCTATCCCTGATTAACAATATATGGGATGCTATTGGATGCATCAGTGAACCAATAAGAATGATTGTTCCTGAAAATGTAAAATTGTAACTTTACTTATTACCTTTTGATCAAGTTATATGTAAGCCAATGCCAACACACATGCCATAGCAGACCACAGGCATGTCAATTTTATGAGTTAAATTGTTGATTTAAAACTACAAAATGTAGTTTTAGATCCCACTGCTTTGTGCCCCTGTTATTGTGAACAGATATGTAGCAGTGTGTTTGCTTTTTCTGGGGACCATCAGAACATTTTGGTTCCAGTACAGATGGACAGTGCTCAATAGAGATGTAATGAAAAGTAAACAGTACTCCATCTGTCATCAGCTCTCAGAAAACTGGAACAGAATGCGTACAGACTGTAAATCTCCGCTAAACTCGCCATTAGCGTTTTAAGGGAAGGTGTGTTTACGTGTCAGGAACAATAAAGGCTTTCTCCTGGGTGACAGATGATGAACTGAACATCATTTTGTTTGTTCATCTGCCTGTGGTGGCATATGTTCTTATCTATGCATAATTGTCTCAGTAATAGCTGCTATTTGAGTTATTTAATGTGCACCAATATGACAGCAAGCTGTCACAAGATTAAATCACATCAAATCCTGGAAAACATTTGTACAGTGCCTTCCAGGACACTCTCACCTTTGGGACATTGGCCACATGGATGTTACATAAAACTATTCAGTGTGTTTCATAGATTTATTACTTCAGGCATAAGGTATTAAAGACATTAAAGATGTTAAATATTTTAAACATCTTTTAGATAATTGTGTGGAATATCATTAAGAAGGTGAAGGTGCTCAAGCAACCTCCGTCCCACCCTTCTGCACGTGCCTGCTGGAGATGCTGAAAATCTCCCATTGGTGTGTGTGCGGGTGCAATACATGTTGGAAATCTTTTTGTAGGGCAGCAAAAGAAGCACTTTCATGTCCTCTTGTAGTCAGACCCAGTGTCCATTCAGACCATCAGTTAAAAGTTTGGACACACCTTCTCATTAAAAGTTGAAAATTAATACTGTCACACAGGCTATAAAGCAATCATGTAATAAAAATAAAATTGTTATACAAACCAAAATAATCTGTGAAGCATTTAGGTGGGGTGCTGTTATCTGGGATGCTGTTGTTTAGTGGTTTCTGAGGCTGGTAACTGTGATGAACTTATTCTGTGCAACAAAGGTTGCTCTTGGTCTTCCCTTTTAGGTTGGCCCTGATGAGAGCCAGTTTAATCATAACATTTTTGAATGTCTTTGCGACTGCATTTGAGGATATTTTCAAAGTTCTTTTAATGTTTCTGATTGACATGAACTTCAAAGTATTTTTTCTTGATTTAGTTGAGCAGTTCCTGCCTTAATATGGATTAGAACATCACGCAAATCGGACTATTTACTGTATACCAACTCTACCTCTTCATAACTTTACAACTGCTGCTTTACATTAAGAGGTAAAGAGGTAAATTTTTCAAGCAATTCATTGGTACTATAAATACTGTATAGACATACCTTCACGTCCATGTTGAGGAGCCATGTAAATCTGCTTTTTCCTGTTCCGTTAGGTGAAGGCCGGATGATAATGCACGTGGGACCATCCTCAGCCCTGAAAACAAAACACAAAGTGATTAATAATGTAATTCCTGTAATTCTCCACACTTTCTTTGCTTTGTATTGATCACTGTAGCTTTTGTTTAGCTAGGCCAGTGTTGAATTTGAGTTTATATTTTCAGATTTCACTTCTTGTCAGTCAGATGGAAGGTAAGACATCAGTGTGTGTGATTAATCAATAAAAGCTATTGACGTGCTGCTCAACAAACAGAATTATCCACAGAAAACTCAGTATACACCTACACTGTGTTTCTATTCCCTGGTCATTTTATTAGAACACCTACCAACCTTGTGCTTCTACTCACTGGTGGCCCCTTTTTTGAAACACAGACGATACGTATCATAATACAAGGGTTACAATTCAAAATATCATCAAATATCAATATAGTATGTGAACCCTTTAGGTCATTAAATGTGTTCTGATCTTAATTACAGTCACAATAATAGACAAACAGTCTGCTTAAACTAATATGACACACAAAAAAAATTATGTTTGCATGGTTTTATTGAACACAACATGTTAACATTCACAGTGCAGGGTGGACAAAGTATGTGAACCTTTGTATTTAATAACTGGTTGACCCTCCTTTGGCAGCAACTACCTCAACCAAATGTTTTCTGTAGTTGCAGAGAACACCTGCTCAATAGTCAGGAGGAATTTTAAACCATTGAGGTTCACGCTGCACTGTGCTCTTGCAGTCACCTTTACAGGATGACCACGCCTAGAGAGAGTAGGAACAGTGCTGAACTTTCTGCATTTGTAGACTGTCTGTCTTACCGTGGACACAAGAACATTCAGGCTTTTAGAAATACTTTTGTAACCCTTTCCAGCTTCATGCATGTCAACAATACTTAAACATAGGTCTTCTGAGAGCTTTTTTGTATGAGGCATGATTCACATCAAGCATTGCTTCTTAAGAACAGCAAACCCAAAACTGGTGTGTGTTTTTTATAGGGCAGGGCAGCTTTAACCGACACATCGAATCTCATTACACTGATTAGACTCCAGGTTGGCTGAGTCCTGGCTCCAATTAGGTCTTAGAAAAGTTGTTAGCATACTCATACTTTTTCCACCCTGCACTGTAAATGTTAACATGTTGTGTTCAATAACATCGTGCAAACATATAATTTTTGTGTTGTATTAGTTTAAGCAGACTGTGTTTATCTGTTGTTGTGACATTGATGAAGATCAGAACACATTCAATGACCAATTTATGCAGAAATCCAAGGGTTCACATACTTTTTCTTGCAACCGTATATTGCAATTCTTTAAGCAAGACCGTATATTTTGATTGTTTAAATCCGATTTAAGGAGTACTGTAATAGTAAAATACATTTTGATAAAAAATATTAAAAAATATTAGTAAAAGATTGTCCAATCAGAACAGTGGGCTCTAACAACACTGCCATCTAGTGGGTGGGGATTAAACCCAAGTTTCCCACGAAACTTTACTAATCTAAATTAACAATAAAAAAATCAATATTGTGTGTTTAAAAATCAATACAGTATAAAACAAAATATTGGGCTACACCCAATACCTAACCTGTGCTTCCACTTATTAGCCACATTATTAGAAACACCAAAGCTTGTTTCTTGTTCTATTGTTGTGTATATAAAGAAATTTGGGACGGTACCTGACAAATTCCGGATGTGGGGGGAAGGACTCCAAGTGGGTAGCGGCTCCGCCAAGGTAAATGCAATTCTGCATCTTTAATGAATGTCTGACGCTCAGGAAGTCCCTCTGTCCAATCAGGTTGCCCACCGTCTCGGCCGACACCTCGTGCGTGATCTTGGTTTCCTGGCCTACATGTTTGAGAATCTGTAATTTAAAGAGCATTGATGAAGCGCTCAGCGCAGAATGGATTCCTATAACACTCGCTTCTCTAAGTCAATACAGCTCAACACGTTCTGTGTTCTGCGGCCTTTCCCAAATGTCACTGGTGTGGATTACCCACCTCTCCAGGCTGCATGTTAATGTACACACCTTTCACATCTGCAGTGTCCAGATGACTTAAAGAAAATTGCAGATTTAAAAAATCAATTCTCTGTTAACTCTCTGGAGAATCTGATATGTGTGTACATGGTAAATGTCATCATGAGCAGAATTGAGCAACTGTAATTCATTTTAACTGCTACCTTTCAATAAATAATAAAATAATAAAAACCCATCCAGCATTTTTTAGCTCCACTGATCAAATAGGACACACTGTAGTTCAGTAATTACAGACTATAGTTCTGTATCTGTTTCTCTGCAAACTTTATTATTATCTTCCTTTGTGGTCAGAACCTCAAAGGACCACCACAGATCAGTTATTATTATTTGGGTGGACTATATCAGAGGCAGCAGTGCTGCTGGAGTTTTTAAACACTGTGTTCACTGACTTTACACTCAATTAGACACATCTAACTAGATGTTCCACCTTGTAGAGGTAAAGTCAGAGTCAGAAGCTCTGGATCTGTTGCTACACAGCTTGTGTTGGTCCTCCTCTAGTTCTTCATCAGTGCCCACAGGATGCTGATTGTAGACTATTCCGAGTCCAGCAGTGACACTGTGGCCCACATAATACCTTAACAACCACTTGATTTACTTGAACAGCCCCCCTAGCAGCCACCTGGTATACCAGAGCACCCATCATAAAACACTTTAGCAGCACATTATCACCCGTTTATCAAAAAAACAAGCACTAGCAAGCACCCAAAAATGTCATAGCAACAGCCTTATCAACCACCTGGTATACCATAGAAACTAGACCGATAGTTACTGTATTTTTCACGCTATAAGGCGTGGTTGTAAGAAGCAGAAAAGCCACTCTGCTGAAGTACAGCTTTATACCGGAGTTTCAGATTAGTACTCCAGCAGTTTTAGCATTACCCGCTAAGCGCTAGCCATTTGGCCATTCAGAGGTGAGTATGACCAGCCTGTAGTCTGCTGCTAACCCCGGCTAGCACCGCTGGAACAGTATTAGCATTACTCGCTAACCGTGCTAGCCATTTAGTCATCCAGAGGTGAGTATTATCGACCTGCAGTCTGCTGCTAACCCTGGCTAGCCCTCCTGGAGCAGTATTAGCATTACCCGCTAACCGTGTTAGCCATTTGCTCGTTCAGAGGTGAGTAAATTGGACTGTAGTCTGCACGTTTACCCTATGAAAACAAGCTAAGTGGGACGAATTGCTAGCTAATATCACCCTGGTTTACCGGAACACTCAGAGTTCCTCAATGTTGCTCTGTCTGGCGACAATTAGGTGGCATTAGTGGTTAGGTGCTAATGCTAATGCTCTAGCCTTAGTGAAAATCTGGAAATCTAAGCTTACTGTAAATAAACAGAAGTGCTTTACTCACCCAAATAAACAGTTTTCAGGAGAGAAATCTATGTAGATATATACCTAGCGCTCAATTAACTTGTCTGACTCGTCGGAAAATGTTTTTTTTTTTTTTTAGAACTACAGTTTTGTTTACTTAGCTTAGCTCTTTAGAGGTCTTAGCATCTTAACTTAAAATGACTGCCTAGGGCATCTTCTCAACCATCTACAATGCCATTGCATTATCTAACAACTACAAAACAATGCCTTAACAGCAATTCAAAAGCAACAACCATCTGGGAGACCACAGCAACTAAAAAAAAACCCTGGGTTTATTCTAATGATCATATAGCCAATAGACTTGGAAGTGGGATCTTCTTAAGCATGCCTAATTAGTCTGCATTTTCTACAGTAAAAGCTTTTTTTTAGTTATGAGACTATTGCAAGAGTTTTATGATTGCTCGCAGAAACTTTTGCAAAATACATGCTGGATATAGTAAGACGGCAGAAAAAAGGACTTTAATGAGTAGCATAAATAATTTTCTTATAATAAAGAATAGAATATATGAACTACATTTAGAACATAAGGGTTTTTGCATAGTCTAATGACAATGTGCACTGTACATAAACAAGTCTTGATAAATATTTAATTTTTAATTAAGACCTTCAAACTTTTAATACATTTTTTAAATCCTCATAGACCAATTAGACAACACACTTCCTGTGAGTCCTGTATTCATAAAGCATACTAAAGGCATTTATAATGTACAGTATCATATGGAATATTTAATGACTTACAGTGCCTGGTTCAAGTCTGCAAAATGACTTATAAAATATTACAGATACATGCAGTGCTCTTTTATGAAGACAGGAATAATGACTTTATAAGGTCACTACAGGTTGTAAGAAGATAATATAATGCATTATTAAAGCTGACTTTATGAGTTATAGCGTCATGCATGGTAATACACTTACTGACAAAAATAATGCACCTCAGATTGCTGCAAACTCATTGCATGCAGTTCTGTCTCAGGCAGATATTAAATAATGTGAGAAGGTGTTTGCCCCCTTTATGATTTATTATTTGCATGTTTGTCACTCTTAAATGTTTCAGAGCATCCAACAAATTTAAATATTAGTCAAAGACAACACAAGTAAACACAAAATGCAGTTTTTAAATGAAAAAAAAAAACTACATGGCCCTGTGTGAAAAGGTGTTTGTCCCCTAAACCTAATAACTGGTTGGGCCATTGTTAGTAGCAACAACTTTAAAGTCTGTATTTTTTTGTTTTTCTTCAGCCATTCAGAGGTGGACTTGCTGGTGTGTTTTGGGTCATTGTCCTGCTGCAGAATCCAAGTTTGTTTCTTGAGCTTTAGGTCACGAACAGATGGACAGACATTCTCCTTCAGGATTTTTGGTAGACAGTGGAATTCATGGTTCCTTTTATCACAGAAAGTCTTCCGGGTCCTGAAGAAGCAAAACAGCCATAGACCATCACACTACCACCACCATGTTTTACTGTTCTTTTTCTAAACTGTCCCAGTCTTTTTCTTATGGTGGAGTCATGCACACTGACCTTAACTGAGGCAAGTGAGGCCTGAAGTTCTTTGGATGTTGTTGTGGGGTCTTTTGTGACCTCTTAGATGAGTTGTTGCTGAGCTCTTGGGGTCGTCTGGTCGCTCATGGGAAGGTTCACCACCAGTCTACATTTTCACCATTTGTGGATAATGGCTCTCACTGTGGTTCGCTGGACTCCCAAAATATTAGAAGTGGCTTTATAACCTTTTTTATACTGATAGATCTCAATTACTTTCTTTCTCCTTTGTTGCTGAATTTCTTTGGATATTGGCATGATTACTAGTATCTTTTGGTCTACTTCACTTCGTCAGGCAGGTCCTATTTAAGTGATTTCTTGATTGATAACAGGTGTGGCAGTAATGAGGTCTGGGTGTGGCTAAATAAATTGAACTCAAGTGTGATAAACTACATTAAGATGTGTTTTAACTGGTGAGGCAAACACTTTTTTTCACACAGGGCCATGTAGGATTATTATTTTTTCTCCCTTAATAATGAAAAAACCTTCATGTAAAAACTGCATTTTGTGCTTACTTGAGTTGTCTTTGACTAATATTTTAACTTGTTTGATGATCTGAAACATTTAAAAGTGACAAAAATACTAAAAATACGAAATCATGAATGAGCAAACACTTTTTTACACCATTGTATAAATTATTAGAGGTGTGGCTTCTTTTGGATAGTGCACCTCTTGGTGAGAGATCATTAACTGATGGACAGGCTTTGAGAAGAGGTTCATCAATTGACTGCGAGAAGCATGATGATGGGGGGGGGGAGGGGGGGGGACTTAAATTCTGCCTTTAGGTCTAGTTGGACAGTCAGTCACCCCTAGTAGTGGTAAAAGAGACAAGAAGATCTAAGCAATATGTGCATGACCTTCTGCGGCCATATGTGTTTCCTCTCATGATTAGACTTCCGACTAGCAATTTTTAGTAGGACAATGCTCCCAGGAATATTTTTATCAGACTGTAACACATCCTGCGTCTGCTTGGTTGCCAGTTTTATCACTGATTCAGCATTTATAAAACCAGCTTCCCCAGCTTCAGCAACCTACAAGTGTAGAGCAACATTTCTAGGTAAACGTGCTGCAGGATACAATACAGGATCTGTACACCTACATGCCCAACCGTATTTAATATTATATTGAAATAATTCCTTTGTTAAGTATATTATTATTATGCATATATGTATTTCAGTAATGAACTTTACATGGAGTGTAATGTTTATGTCAGTGAGTGCATAAACCCTCTCAATCGGAATTGTGCAATATCTTAGAGCTAAACAAACAACAAACGCAGACGGAGAACTTGTGTTATCGGCGCTCTGGACATCCCGCTGAGTGTTTAATATTAAATGAAAGTTATCTTTTAAAGCAAAGAGCTAAAAGCAGCTCCAAAGTGTGCTCAGACTGACTGGCAGAATACGAATGAAAGAACCGAAATGTAGTCCAAGATATCTACCAGAGAATGCATGTCTGACTCCAGAGCCACAACACTGCCTGCAGAGCTTATTGATTATCCTTTTCCAAAAAGTCTGACCGGCCAGTGTATCTGACTGGGCCGTGTATCTCCCGTGTTGCTACTCCTTGTAGGTGTTCAGTTAGGGAGTGTAGCTCTTCTGTTGTTGAACTCTACACTATTACAGTATAAGTGTCTTGGGGATTTTTTTGTTTTTTTTGTTTTTTTTTTGTTATTTATTTCTTAAAGGTTCCTCTAAGCACCTTAAGGGGTTCCTGCACAGTTTCAAATTAAGGAACCCTTAAAGGGTTCTCAGGAAATGTATCCTTAAAACAGTGATAGACTGTTGTTTCTAATAAAGAGGCTAGAGAAAAACAGCACGAGTTAAGTTGGTGTTTTTAATAAAGTGGCCACCAGTATATAGAAGCACAAGGTAGGTAGGTGTTTCTATTAAAGTGGCCACCAGTGAGTGGAAAAATAAGGTAGGTATGTGTTTCTAACAAAGTGGCCACCAGTGAGTCCAATCACAATGTAAGTAGACGTTTCTAATAAAGTCCCCAGTGGAAACACAAAGTGAGAAGGTGTTTCTAATAAAGTGGCCACCAGTGAGTAGCAGTACAAGATAATAAGGTGTTTCTAATAAAGTGGCCACCAGTGAGAAGAACCACAGGATAGATTGGTGTTTCTAATAAAGTGGCCACTAGTGATTAGAAGCACAGTTTAAGTAGGTGTTTCTAATAAAGTGGCCACTAGTGATTAAAAACACAGAATAGGTAGGTGTTTCTAATAAAGTGGCCACCAGTGAGAAGAAGCAAAATTTGGTAGGTGTTTCTAATAAAGTGGCCCCCAGTGAGAAGAAGCAAACGTTTGGTAGGTGTTTCTAATAAAGTGGCCACCAGTGAGAAGAAGCACAGTTTAGGTAGGTGTTTCTAATAAAGTGGCCATCAATGGGAAGAAGTACATGTTATATAGGTGTTTCTAATAAAGTGGCCAGTGAGTGGAAACACAAATATGTTTTTTATAATAAAGTGGCAATTTAGTGTAGTGAGGTGTTTCTAATAAAATGGCCACCAGTAAGAAAAAGTACAAGTTAGGTAGGTGTTTCTAATAAAATGGCCACCAGTAAGAAAAAGTACAAGTTAGGTAGGTGTTTCTAATAAAATGGCCACCAGTAAGAAAAAGTACAAGTTAGGTAGGTGTTTCTAATAAAGTGGCCACCAGTAAGAAAAAGCACAAATTAGGGAGGTGTTTCTAATAAAGTGGCCAGTAAGTGGAAGCACAATTTTTTTTCTAATAAAGCAACTGTTTGGTGTATGCATTTATTTTAGTGTATTGTATTTGTGTGTGTTGTTTACTTTGATATGTCTGATGCTGGGGTTCCATTGGTGCATCTCCTCCACCTTCACAAACAAAATGTCATACAGCTCCTCAGGTGATGCCTCCAGCTCCGCCTCCAGCCGGAACACCTTGCGGTTCCCATGGAGAACTTTGCTGTAGATGGTATCTCCACTCTCCTGCAGGGATAAGTGCATTCTTATTTCCATTAAAGTGCTAATCAGATTTCAAAATACAAAGAAAAACATATGATATAATTTCACCCGTTTATCCTGAAAGTTAAACAATTGCCAAGTCCACACTACATTATTGTGTGTGTGTGTGTGTGTGTGTGTGTGTGTGTGTGTCCAGATGTGTGTGGGCACCCCTTCTAATGAATGCATTCAGCATGGTGGGCATGGAAGCAATGTAAAAGACTTTACACTATAATTTTTAGGAACTGTAAATTTCACATTCAAAAACTGTTTTGTATAAGATATAATACTGTAAATAAAAATACATCACACTGTAAAAAAACAGAATTTACCATAATAAATACAGTACAATTTGTCCTACTATTACAGTGATAATATAAGTACTGTTGATTTTACGGTTACAGTTGTAAATTAATTACACATTTTACTGTAAAAAACTGTTTTGTCTAGGATATATTTTTGTGAATAAATATGCTTTACACGGTAAAAAGTCAATAAGTTTACATATGTTTACAACATTCCATTGATTTACAGGAAGAACAACAAAAAAAAGATCACAAAGTTTTTGAAACATAACAGTTTTATTTATCTGCTGTTCAACCGCACCCAATGGTTTCTGTAATTAACTTTTTTTTTAAAAAAGCTAATGCGTAAAATGATCACAGTGTTGGCTGTCATATATTTCTATACATTTAAAAAAAGACAAAATATATTCTTCACAAAAAATTAATTATACAGTTCAAGAGTATTTAACATTGAAATGATGTATTAATATTTACGTAGTATAAATATATGGTATTTTACTGTTAAACAAAATAGATTTTTTTAAGAAATGGAAAAAATAGTGTTTGGTTGATATTTCTGTTTACGGTATTTCACTGTTAAAGAAACAATGAAATGATATATATTTTTTTCAGAGATGATATTTTTGTTTATGGTATTTACTCTAACAGAAAAATAAAAATAATGTATTTTTTCTAAAAAAAGAGATGTAAAAATTTGGTGATTTCTGTTAACAGTCTTCACTGTTTCAGAAACGGTATTTAGCCTTTTTAGAGTTTACAATCATTTACTGTCATGGTTTGACAGGTTTTTTTTTTTTCATTTTTTACAGTGTGGCTGGCTGATGGACAGTCTGTATGGCTGGCAATTTTTGATTCTGCAGATGACCATTCTACTTCTTTTAGTCCACTGATGCACCCCCCTCTGGAAGTCTGTCCACTGGGCAAAATGTCTTCAAGTGCCATTTCGCAGTCCATGGTCTCTCACCAAGAGGTGCACTACCTAAAAGTATTCTCCAAAAGCATTTTGATAGGGCAGAGATGGAAGCACTTTTGCGCCCTCTTATGGCAAGTCCCAGTGTATAACCAAACCCCTTTTGTAATCCTTTACATATCTGCCTGAGACGTAACTGTGCAACTGATTAACTGAGTTTTGCAGCAATCTGAGGGGTGTGTTATTTCTATAGAGATATCTGTATGTATCCTACCACCCATCCCTCCGTCCATCTATCCATTTCACGCTTGATTTTCTGGCTAAATTGTAAACATGGCTGCCTGAACTATTTATGTAACAACCTCCACACATCAATAACAATGTAGCAATCAGGCCCACACTGCAGTAATGAACAACCAACACCAGGGAGGTAAGAGTGGGTGGGTGTGTGGGGGTTTAAGATTGTGTGCATCTTATTACTGAAGGCATTCATAGCCCTTATTATGCTACATGAGACGGAGGCTATTCTGGCTCGTCTGAAGCTTAAACAATGGCACGGTCACAACAGTAATAACCCAGATAACTCTGTGTACCCATGGTGGAGGAGTGCAGAAGTTTGGTGAAGAAAAGTGTGATCTCCATCCTCCAATCTGCAACTGCCAGCATGCTGTTCAGGAGTTCCAGAGCTCCACTTCTACTTTTCCAACTATGACCTATTTGACCCAACACCTAATTTTTTGATGAATACTTTCAGATAATTAATATTCAGTGCATCCCTAAATGTATTATATAAATGAATGAATGAATTAAGTTGTGTTTTGCTAAGGCAAACTGTATTATAAGGCGCACTATCAATAAACAACTATTTTGCTGGTCGATTTTCATAAATAAGGTGCAACGGATTATAAGACGCACTAGCAATACTATTAAGGACGCCTACACCAAAGTGAGCAAGGGTGTCACTATGTTTTCAATCTAATGGGAAAGCTGGGGGAAGTGCATAAGTAAACAAAAAATATTTTCAAGTCAAACGAGCACTGTAAATTAATCTACACAGATTTCTCTCCTGAAAACTGTTTATTTGGGTGAGAAAAGCGCTTTCGTTTATTTACAGTAAGCTTAGAATTAAGTATTTTGTCCAAGTGTAAGTGCTAGCCACGGTTAGCAGCATAGCCACCCGCAGTTAGCAGCGCTAGACAGCCCTGGTTAACAGCACTACTCAGCCCCGGTGAGCTGGGCTACCAAGCCCCAGTTAGCAGCATAACCAGCTGCGGTTAGCAATGTTAGCCAGCCCTGATTAGCAGCGCTAGCTAGCCCTGGTTAGCAGCATAGCCAGCCGACCGCTGTTAGCAGTGCTATCCAGTTCAGTTTAGTAGTGCTAGCCAGCCCCGTTTAACAGCGATTCCCACCCCTGGTTAGCAGCGCTACCCAGCCATGGTTAGCAGCGCTACCTAGCCATGGTTAGCAGCGCTAACTCTCTTATACTCTGTAATTCATCAGAGTAGCTTTACTGCTCCTTAGAACTGGACTGGTAGAATTAGTACATAAGATGCACTAGATTATAAGGTGCACTGACGACTTTTGGGAAAATAAAAGGATTTTAGGTGCTCCTTATAGACCAAACAATATGGTACACTTATATAGCACATTTTTAGAATCCCAAGGATGCTTTTACACACAAATATTTACACTCAGCACTCAACCACACACACACACTGGTGAGAAGCAGCAGCCAATTGCACACACCACAAATTACCGTTCACCTTTGATCTCCATTATTTTGGACTGTGGCAGAAACCAGAATCCCGGGAGGAAGCCCATGCGGACACGAGCAGAACATGGAAACTCTACCCTGATAGGTACTTGAACCCAAGACACCAGCGCTGAGAGGCAAACATGCTAACCACTAAGGCACCATGCCTTCCATTATATATATATATATATATATATATATATATATATATATATATATACATATATAAAGCCTAGAAAAATGTGTGATAGCTGAGTATACTCAAAAATCCATAATACGTAATTAAAAATAAATGTTTCATATTTGGAAACCCATACTGTATTTTAATTGGCCAGACATATATGTCAATATATAAAATTGTTACTAACATGCCATACTCACTCTGTAAAGATTAGTATACAGTATATTAGTATGTAGTATAGACCTAGTGTTAGTGCGTAGTACAAAATCTCAGTAAAGAAGAATGACCTCACTCATCTCCATCCTCCATCCTTCAGCGTCCTGCACAATCTCCAGAGCTGTCTGCAGTGCCTGCTGTCCCTGATGCTGGTAGGACAGGTCTGTCTTGTTAACCCGGTCACGCTGGCCCTTCCCCCGCTCGACCTCTGCGGACCAGAACCACATCACACAATAAGACAAATCTAATTAACTTTTTAATGATTGATAATACCTTTATAAATCTGCCCCTGAGGGTCCCTGAGGCGGGGAGGATGCTGTGGGTAGACTTACCCTCGCTGTTGTTCCCCCAAGACCATCTCACACAACTGGCCCAGGCTGGTATGGGTATCTGCCCCGTTTGATGCCGGTGTGCAATCTCCTGCCCCAGTGCAGCAACCGCCACTCGCTGCAGCCCTGAAACACCAAATAACACACTTTTACTCATTGGCCACTTTATTAGAAACACTTGTTTAACTACCTTGTGATTCCCCACTTTATTTGAAACACCTGTTAAACTACATTGTGCTTTCACTCACTGGTGGCCCCTTTATTAGAAACAACTACGGTGCTTTGTGTTTCTATCCATTGGCCACTTTATTAGAAACACCCTCTGTCTACCTTGTGCATCCACTCACTCACTTGGCCACTTTATTAGAAAAAAAATACCGTATGTTGTGATTCCACACTCTGGCCACTTTATTAGAAACACCTACAGACCAACCATGTGCTTCCATTTACTGGCCATTTTACTGGCCAACAATTTCCATCAAGTTGTTGGCCATTTACATCTATCTTGTGCTTTCACTCACTGGCCACTTTATTAGAAACACCTACCTAATTCCCTTGTGCTTCAATTCACTGGCCACTTTATTAGAAACACCTACTTAACTACTGGTGACCACTTTATTAGAAACACCTTCCATTACCCTTGTGCTTCCACTCACTTACTGGCCACTTTATTGGAAACACTTACCTAATTACCTTGTGCTTCCACTCACTGGACAGTTTAATAGAAACACCTACATTACAACCTTGTGCTTTCCCTCACCGGCCGCTTTATTAGGAACACTTACCATACTATCTTCTGCTTACACTCACTGGCCACTTTATTAGAAACACCTACTTAATTACCTTGCGCTTCCATTCACTGGCCACTTTATTAGAAACACCGACTTAACTACTGGTGACCACTTTATTAGAAACACTTTCCATCACCCTTGTGCTTCCACTCACTTACTGGCCACTTTATTAGAAACACCTACCTAATTACATTGTTCTTTCACTCACTGGTGGCCATTTTATTAGAAACACCTACTTTACAACCTTGTGCTTCCCCTTTCTGGCAGTTTTATAAGAAACACCTACCTAATTCCCTTGTGGTTCCACTATTTGGTGGCCACTTTTTTAGAAACACCTACTTAAATAGTGTTTACATTTACTGACCATTTTATTAAAAACAACTTCTATCTATCTTGTGCTTTCACTCACTGGTGGCCACTTTATTAGAAACCTCACAGAATTGAAAATAAACCACTTGTTAAGAAGATTCACATACACGTTAACATAAATCATGTTTTCATTTATTTGCATGCATTTGTTAATTAGTCTTTGGAAAGTTAATTGAGAGCAGATTAGCTTTGTTTGCTAAACTGAAGCCTAATCTCGGGTTTATCTTGGCTGAGGGATATTTTTGGACACTGGGCTGTGCGCACTGGCTGGGGGTGTTTTCTCAGTGGACAACAAAGCTCTGCTGTACGTCAGTCTGGAGGAGAGTGTGTGCTAAATGCTGGAAATGTAAATGCCACAACCTTTATAATCCGCCAATAATGCCAGTGTACGAACATAGCAAGACGTGTTCAATAGCCTGTTAGACTGAATGACAGGGGAATTCTGCTGCCGGCTCGTCAGCTGCTGGCTGCGTTCTGTTTGTTTCAAAAGCATTGGACATGAAGTAGTGGCCAGGCCCTCTCTGAGAACAGTTTTACTTCTGAAAGTCTGGATCAAAATCTGAAACAAGATTCATGTGTTTGTTACATTGTATACTAAACACATGTAGTCCGAATAGTTTCGGTTTTATACTTTCCTAAACCCTGTTATCATCACTTACAAACCTATATGTTTTTTTTTCTATACTTGTTATTGAATGGTTTGTAGAAGGGCATGCTGCATCAGACCTTGGCATGTTGTCAATTCAGTGAGTTGTCTTGTTTTGTCAGCTGTTGTGCCAAATTCTGACTCCCTGACAGAATCTAGCTGCCTCTCGAGAGCAGGTATGTCCTTTAGCAGAATGAGCATAAAAGATTCCCCTCAGACTCTTTTTTTTCTGTTTATGGATAAGGGTTAATCTACAGTTACAGTAGATACAGAATCACAAGCTCCTCAATCTGTTAATTAAAACAAATTTTCACTCTTTGTCTCTGACCTTGGTTTGTGGCACATTTCACACAAGCTAATTTGGTTTGGACCAAACTGATAAGTATTAAAGTACCAGTAATTACAGTTGCTAATTATTCTGTGCATCTTTATATCTGAATGTGAAGAATGAAGTGTATATATGAATATATATGTGTCTAATATCTACCTCTGTGTCTCGTGTCTCATGTCTTGTGCTGATCGACATTACCCTTTGGAGTGATGTGGGAAGAGAGTGTCATCTACTCACCTGGAGAGAGCTCTCTCAGAGCTCCGGTAGCCGATGGCAAGCTACAATAACAGGATTCAAACCAGCAATCTTCTGATTAAGTTCATTTTCTGATTCAGTGCAAACTCATCAAATCAAATCAAATCCTTTGAGCAACCCAATCCACAGCTGAAGGTGGATAAACTTACCACTTAAAGTTACCAATCATTCTTTCATTCATCTCTCATTATTTTATCATTAATTAAATACACAACAACAGTATAATTGTTTGGTAATGCAAGTGTAAACATAGCAGTACTCAGCAAGCATAACATCACACTCAGCAACAAAGAAAACTGTAACTTGTTCTTACAGCCTACAACACTGAGACCAGTCAGTCAACCATTATAAAAAAAAAACTTCAGTAGGTAAGAGAAGGCAGCCTGGGGGGGAACAGCTTCACACTGATGGTGACCCTAATGGGGAAGGATGTGTCCAATTGGAAGTGTGCGAGATGACAGAAAAACTGCAAGAGGAGTGGTCAGATATGAGGACTTCCAGTTTAAAGTAAAACTAGTATTTGAGTCAAATTGGGTCATCCTTTTCTTTTGATCATTTTATGAGTTTAAAAATCACACCAGTGGAAGCCTGTGATATTGTATAATCTTTTTCATTGGAGTTGGCAAACATTGACACTGATAAAGAGCAGATCTGACTTCCAAGTGAGGCAGCCTTGGCCCTGCTGGACCCCCCTGAAGCCATGCCCCTGGCCTGTCCCATCTGCATGCGAGGGAATTCACTCTGAAAGCCTAGCAGAAGCAGCCTGACATGTGTGTGTGTGTGTGTGTGTGTGTGTATGTGTGTGTGTTTGTGTGTGTGACCCTGTTCACACCTGACATTAAGGTTCATCCTGAGTGATCTAATCAAAATTATCCAGCACAAAGTTCAGGTGTGACCAGGATAAAGTGCATCTTGAGGATGCATCATTGAATCACAACATTTTACGTGAGCACAATATTACACACCATCCATGTCCACTATCCATCATCTGCACAGGTTAGCTGAACCTGCTACAATAAAAAAGCCAGTGAGTAAAATGTGGTAATAATGGCTGGAGCACAAGCCAAAGTATCTGCATGGATTTTTTAAATGGCAGTTCAGCGATTGGTTCACCCAGGATGTGTACTAATGCCAGGTGTGAACAGTGCCTGTGTGTATGTGAATAAGGTGAGGAAGGTAAGGCTACCTGTCATGCTCCGTAGATGTGGGTAGGAGATTCCACAGCACAGCTTGGCCACGGCTGGCAGCATTCTCTCAGTGTGTGAGACGGCGAGGTGCTGAAGCTGCTGCTGGGTTTTATACGGCGCTTGAAGGCCAGAGAACTGAGATAACACACATGCAGCTCCAGCAACTCGGCCTTCACGGCCACACTGGAGGAGCTGTTAACACTGCAGGATCACACAGCTATAGAGGGACTTTAGACTTTATGGACAATCTATGTATTGATCTTTTAATAAACACTGTAATAAAAAAATAGTTTATAAAATGTTTTGTTAGAGATCTTCATCCATAGATGTGAACCCTTTGGGATTACTTGGATTTCTGCATAAATTGGTCATGGTCAAATGTGTAAGATCTTCATCTAAGTCACAACAATAGACAAACACTACCTAAACTAATACCACATAAAAAAAATATATGTTTGTATGGTTTTATTGAACACAACATGTTAACATTCACAGCGCAGGGTAGAAAAAGTATGTGGACCTTTGGATTTAATAACTGGTTGGCAGCAATAACCTCAACCAAACGTTTCCTGTAGCTGCAGATCAGACCTGCACAACATTCAGGAGGAATTTTGGACCATTCCTCTTCACAAAAGAAAAGTCCTAGTTCAAAGTTTAGTTCATACTAATGTAAAAGAACTAGACAAAAATAAACTAGTTCATGTTCATTTGGGTTTTTTCCCCTTAATAAATAGGCTGCTATTCTTTTTCTGCCATCTATCGCCAGACCAAAATCACTGCTACTCCCAAAAGAAATATTTTAGTGTCACATACAGGGGTTGGAAAATGAAACGGAAACACCTGGTTTTAGACCACAATAATCCAGGTTAGCACCCGAACATCCCTTTCAGACAGCTTCCTCTTGCATCCACAGTTAATCCTGTTGGATGTGGTTCGTCCTTCTTGGTGGTATGCTGACATTACCCTCTTTTGATCTCTGGCATGGTGATGTTGTGTGCATTGCAATAGTTTGAGCAAAACTGTGCTCTTACCCTGCTAATTGAACCTTCACACTCTGCTCTTACTGGTGCAATGTGCAATTAATGAATATTGGCCACCAGGCTGCTCCAATTTAGCCATGAAACCTCCCACACTAAAATGTCAGGTGTTTCAGTTTCATTGTCCAACCCCTGTACTATGCTGATTTTTATACTGAAACTTGTACTTATTTCCTCAACACAGAATAATGTCAACGGAGGAGACAGGAAATGAACATAGTGTTCAATGAAGGTCGTTCAAGTGAACAGATCAATGCACAACATTGCATTACTTCTAGCAACAACACCTGTGAAGCCCTTGCAACACAGTAAAAAAACACCTAACCCTTAGAACCCAGAGGAAATGGCTTTAGTGTTTTTTTTTCAGGATATGCAATTTTCCCATTTATATGGGTCAGCATCTATATAAGGTGCCAGTCACTCTTGTCCTGTTCTGTTCCTTTTTTTGGCCTGTCTTTGTGTCTTGGCTCTGTTTATGTTCCTGTCTTGTCTCCGCCCTAACCCCGCCTACTAATGACTGTTCACACCTGTGTACCCAGCTCTCTTGTTGTCTTCCCCAAGAGTTCCTTGTATGTCTCTGTGTGAATGTCAATCCTTTGTCAAACCTGACATTCCAGACTTTTTTTAACTTTTTCTTCTGGACTCCAGTTCCCAGCATGCACCCTCATCGGAACTTACACAAACAACTGATCACGTAAAGATACATTGTTCTTGCTCACCCAGCTACTGATTACAAACACTTCACTTGTGTATTTATACTCCTCATTTCTGTCTGTTCCCTGCCGTGTATTGCATCTAGTTCTCTAGCTCTCTTACAACGTTTCCTTGTTTTGTCTACCTTTGTTTGACGTGAGGGTGAAGTTTTCTTAACGTATCTGCAATACTGCCTAATCAAGTTGACTAATTTTGTTAAGATGTTAAGGGCTTAAATAACATTTTTAAAGATGTTTTCTAATAATTCAAGAATTTTCACCTATTCTTTAGCCATTTTTATAAACATATAAAGCTATTTAAATGTGTGCAAGAATGCTGAGATAGCCCTGCCCTGCCATGACAGGATGGCCGCATGCATGACAGAAAATAAAAAAAAAGGAAAAATATAAAGTGATAAAGCTGGAAAGTATGATTTCTGTGTAGTTTGCACACTTAACTATGATAAGTCATCAAAAGAATGAAAAATCTGAAAGCATTTGTTTGAAAGTTCTGAGGGCCGAAAGGTGAATACTCTCATAAGGACTCAGCCCACGCTGCTCCTTGATTTAAAATCAATTGATCTTTTTAACACTGTAATAAACTGTCTGTGGCCTGAAATCGTTTAAAGGTGAAGAAAGGGCGGCTGTATTTTATGAATTGTCTTGTTAGAGATATTCATCCATTGATTTTTGATAAAACTGAGAACATGAATAATCTATAATGAGAATTCACGACAGTTATGGCCTTGGTGAGTGACATGACCGTAAATCTTAACTAAAAGCCTCATTCATTAAACTCAGCAATCGTAAAGCACTGGAAAAATGTACAGTATGTTCCACACTACATGTCCAAATGTTTGTGGACGCCCCTACTACTTTAAAATTCACATAGTGCTTTCATTTGTCTTTGAGGAAAAAAAAAGATGAAAATTCTATCCCTAGAGTCAGATGGAGAACTAATGCTAATTTGGGTGTCTGTCATTTAGGAATGATAAATACAGATAAATACTATAACATTATGAGTTAAGTATGTTGGACTGATATCAGCTTGTTAGAAATTCAATTATTCAACAGATAATGTTACTGGCAAACACTCTCTGTTTATATGAAGGTGATATTGAAACCATTTTAGAACAACCCTGTTGTTTATTAGTCCAGTAGTAGAGCTGTATGACACAGACACTCTGCTATCAAATGTAATCATCTTAGCAATGACTTTATTGCAGCACATGTCAGACCTCTAATTTTCCCTGTTCACTGCTGGAACTTAGTCTAATCTTAAGCTGCTGAGCTAAAGGCGCTGTTGCCATGTGGGTCAGCCAGACCTGTTTTTTTCCTGTACCAGTTTTATCCAGTCTTTTGAAGGTGTATGAAACAGTATTCACCGGTCTCTGGCTTCATCTGTATTCCTCTAAAAAAAAGATTTATACATTTTATATTCACAGAGTTCTCTGTATTTTTGTGTCTTTTTCTATATAAATTATGGTGAAAGTGTGAATGTGCTGTGTGGAATTGTGGAAATGCTGCAGTAAGGCATTTCCAATTTCCAAAGCTCAGTTTATTTTCATTGTTACAAACCCAATGGTGTTAACTATAATGAATTTTGAATTTTGAAAAATAAAGCTTCTGACAGTTTATTCTCTGAATTTTGTACCATTTACGATTATTGACGAAATTCTTATTTACGATTATTATTATCTTAAATGGCAAAAATAAAGGGGAAAAATGGGGGTGTTTTAAAACTTTGGACCAATAGTTTATGGTCCTTTATATGTGTAGATTAAAAAACAATTAAATGCATTTACTGAGTATTTAATTTGTTGTTTGATGTATAAATAAAAATTGTGTGACTTTGGTTTGGGTAAAAAAATCCACAATTTACCAACCTGTCATTTTACCTCAGAATCAAACATGCTATTTTTCTTTTTGTGGTGAGCTTGTTACCCAAATGGATTTGGACCTGTTTAGTAAAATACAGCAACAAAAATACAAATAAACAGTGGAAAAGTCTATAAAATGGTAAACAAATAATATGTTCATGGTGTCAAATGTAGAAAGGACTCCTATCTAGCTGGATGGATTATTAATATCTAACAAGAAGAAAAGATGAGGAGAGATAGCAGAGTCTGATTTCATTAAAATACTGTATCAAAAGAGAATGTTACCATGGCGATATCTGTTCTTAACATCTCTGTAGATCTGCCTGGTTTATGAATCTCACCCACTATATGTATAATAATATTTTTAACACTGACAGCTGGTCACAATATTGTGTTTGTCAACACCCACCAATTGCTCACACAATGTTCCCTCCTTACATGTAGGTGTGTAAGTCAGTTTAATATCACATACATACACCTAATACAGAGTACTGTATTTTTTGCACTATAAGGTACACTTAAAATCCTTTTCCCAAAAATGTGTATTAATTTTACCAGTCCGTTTGTAAGAAGCACTAAAGCCACTCTGCTAAATTGCAGTGTTATTTAGGAGTTTTAGTTTTAGTTTTCCTGCACCCGGGATGGAGGAGCATTAGCATTAGCTGCTTACTGTTATTTCAGAGGTGAGTATTTTTGGCCAGTAGCCTGCTCCTATCCCCAGCTAGCACTACTGGAGTAGCATTAGCATTAACTGCAAACCATGCCAGAAAATAGATGTTCATTGATGGTGTGCCTACAATACGTTACATTACATTACATTTGGTAGACACTTTTGTCCAAAGGGACTTAAAATAATGATGTGCACTTTTTAAGTTATTAATGCCTTGTTTTAAATGTCAGAGCTCTCCAGATTCTAGCAAGGAGTTGTGGAGCTACTTTTTTGGATAATGGTGGAAAAAGCGATTTATCAGGGCAAATTATGCCCTGTGTCACCCAGTCTGAAAGTTGTTTGGACAATCTGTTAAAATTTCTGGATCTCGGAACGCTATTGGAGAAAGGAGGTGTGCTATATTTGTCCAAGGTAAGTACATTTTATCATGTTTTACTACCGCAAATGTCCATTTTACACCGGCTTTCTTTTTTAAGTCAGCTCAACCTAATTATCTGATTGTTTTCAAGTTAACAGTTTGCATTCATGCAAGTTAATGGTAAAGCAAGCCAACTTAAAGCATTTAAGTGTTAATAATGTAAATGCTTTGAGCTTAAATATTACTTAAGTTAATTAACTGTACTTAATTTATGTTGACTTTTTTTTTTACATCTGGACCTTTAATTAAGACCTTAGTTTGAAAGAAATGCTCTTATAATATTTCAGCCCATGCTGCTTCTTTTTTTACTGTCTTGATTAAATACCGTTTGACCTTTTAAACTCTGTAATAAAATGTCCATGGCCTGAAATCTTTTAAAGGTGAAGGAAGGGCGGCTGTATTTTATGAATTGTCTTGTTAGAGATATTCATCCATTGATTTTTGATAAAACTAAAAACATGAATAATCTATAATGAGAATTTACTACAGTTGTGGCCTTGGTGAGTGACACGACTGTAAATCTAAATGAAAAGCCTGCTTTATTAAACTCAGTTATAGTATAGCAAGATGCACATAGTGCCTTCATGTTTCTTTGAGAAAAAAAGAGAGAACAGTCCAGTCGGTACCTGTCATTCCAGAATGATAGTATTATTTACAGCTACAGATGTAAATACTATAATAAAAACTGTATGTTTTTGAATGAACTATGTAGGACTGATCAGCTTGTTAGAAAGATAATGATTCAGTTAGTCAACAGATAATATTTTTTGTTCTGTCTTTCCAAAAACAAGTGAAACATACAGAAGCAAGTATAGGTATGGTATAAAAAGCTGTAAATAACCCAACATGTTTTGCACACACCTTCCTGACAGGGGAAAAGTAAAATTTACATAAATACATACAGTATATGCACAAATGGATGGCAATACCTCAGAAACCACTGAAGATGCCAGAGCATCCACATAGTATAAGGATCTTATTCATATTCTTGGATCCAGATAGGTTGAAAATAAAATTGTAAGTTCATTATATGGACTATATGCAATATTCGGACAGGAGATTATACATTATGAAATTAAAGGTACTAAAAATAGTTTATCCTGCTTTTGTTGGAGTAACTGTCTCTACTCTCTAGGTAAGAATTTCTACAAGATTGTGGAGCATTGCATTGATGATTTGATTTTATTCAGCAACAAGAGTGTTAATAAGAGAAGTAACAGGTTGCTGGTTTTGTGGAGCAAATAACTATTGCATTTTTACATTATATATATATATATATATATATATATATATATATATGTGTGTGTGTGTGTGTGTGTGTGTGTGTGTGTGAGTGTGTGGATGTTCACATCTGTGTCAGCAAAATTGGTGCAACTGACAGTAGCTGAATGCATTCATATTAAAAGGTGTCCACAAATATTTGGACATAAAGTATAATGTAGTGTAAGTAAGTAATGATGTAGTGTAGTTAAATTGAATGGTAGTAAAATGTGTATTTATACTGTGCAGTCAGTGAGGACTCTGAATACAGAGCTGTGGGTGGAGGTGTTGGCCAATCTCCAACCTCAACTTCCCCATCCATCCCTGACCACAACCCTCACCCAGAATACCCTCACTTACCCTCGCTCCTCCAACATCGCTGCAGCACTCAGATCAGTCAGCTTCTACTTTGCAGACTTTCCTCTTCTGCATGTATACAGACAAAATTCACAGGACAGAAGTATGTAAATTCATCATAAAGTGCTATTAAGGATTAGGCCAATGTGCTCATGGCAAGGCAACGTGAAGTATGGGAAGTGGACTTTGGTCTAAATATGGATGCAGATGGATGGAACATTCATAAAGCTGTGTGTATAGGGAATGTGTGGGTATAGTGAGTGGTAATGATGGTGACTGGCATAATGTGTAGGCATAAAATGGATATCTCAAAACATTTGTCCATATAGTGCAGCTGCAACGGGGGACAGACTCCACATTAATGCAAAGGGTTTTAGATTAGGATGCCATGAAGGTTACTGTAGATGTCCTAATACTTTTGTCCATACTGTGTAGCTGCAATGGGCAGCCAACTCCATATTTATGGCAATGGGTTTAAATGGAATATCAAAATAAAAGCTCCTAAAAGTGGAATGTGTAGGTGTCACAATACTTTTTATACCATATAGTGTAGCTGCAATGGGCAGCCAGCTCCATATTAAAAGCTACTAATAGTGGAATATGTTGGTGTCCCAATACTTTTGTCCATATAGTGTAGCTGCAATGGGAACCCAGCTCCATATTAATGTTTATGGGGTTAGAATGAAATATCATAATAAAAGCTCCTAAAAGTGGAATGTGTAGGTGTCCCAATACTTTTGTCCATATAGTGTAGCTGCAATGGAAACCCAGTTCCATATTAATGCTTATGGGATTAGAATAGAAAGCCATGAAAGTTCCTTTAGGTGTCCCAGTACCTTTGTCCATATGGTGTAGCTGCAAAGTCCAATCCTGAAACTGAAAAGTCTGAAAGTCCTAAAGAAACAAGACAGATGTAAAAAAAAAACAGCCACAATCAGACTGAAAGTTTAGAATCCAGACTTCGAGCAGAACTCTTCTGTTCTCTTTAATTGAATTGCGAGTGAGAAATAATGAAGTAAGTGACAGTAGAGTTTTAAAGGTGTCGGGGCTATAGAGAAGATCTGGGAACAGAATGAGGTATTATTGGGTGGGATTAGGAGGGGGGTGTGGGATGAATCGCCAGCTGAGAGTCCAGCTGTTTTAGAGAGTGTCTGGGGGATGAAAGTGGTTAAGCTGCATCTCTCTCCTCCCAGAATCAATCATTCGGATGAATCTCCACACTGACGGCTAGATCAGATACACCTCCTCTCCAGACGTGTGGGTGCATAATCATACGGCAAGGTCAGGAAAATAGCCAATGCCTTTAATTTAGCCCTGTCCATCATTCTTACTGGCCTGCAAATTGAGACATTATTTATGACTGATTGATTGATTTACAATTTGAAAACTAAACAGAACATAAAAGCAATACAGATTGTAAAATGACAATACAGAAAACTAACTGAAACAGATAAAGTACATGGAATCCAAAATGCTTCTTTAATGGTTACTGGTGTATGCTGTATACTTTCTCACAGCAGCTCGGGGGTTAAACTGGACTGTAGTAGCATCAGTTCATCTCAGAGGTAATCAGAGTAAACAGAGTGGTGATTTGATACTGTAATTTGCTGGAAATATAAAAGGTTTAGTAACATAATATTTACAAATCTTTAGAAAAAAAATCCGCCCTGCTTCTAGTCCATTAGGCTGCTCCAGATACTGTATAAAAGATGGACGCCGTGTCGCTGTTCCCATTCATTCTGTGAAAATGAAGCCAAAATCTTCCTCCATGTTGGCGATCCTGAAACCCAAGTCTGCGCAGTAGAGACCAGAGGAGGGAGAAAGACTGTGGAGAGACAGCCTACTCATTTAAATAACCCCGCCCCTGAGGGCTGCCTCCACAGAGCTATACACAATCTATGGTCCCACTAACAGTCACTGGTCCCATCCTGGCTAGGTGTAACCCAGCCCTTTTACAATAGACCTATAAACCTACAATAAACCTTTTTAAATAGAGCTGAATAACGTTTTAAAAAACGAATTCTGTGAGGATATAAAAATTTGACAATATAAGCAGATGTTACACTAGCTGTTACATTTAAATAATGGAGGTAGAATTATTTTGGAAAAAAATCGTGATTGAAAGTTGTCTGTTTTGCCATTGAAACCTATGGGGATGGGTGGGGTTACACAGCTTTCTGCAACCGAACAGCAGGGGGCGCCCGACCTGTGGTGGCTTCACTTTTGAGAGACGTTGCTCTGTCCAGCTATACACAGTCTATGGGCTGCTCTGTAAACTCAATGAAGGTAGTCTGAGATGCTTGGTCAATGGTAAGTGAGTGGGTTTAACTAATGGGTAGATGAGTCTGGCTCCACCTCTGGTCTTGCTGCAAATTTGACATGATGACAGCCATATTTGTCCTAATTTCTATAGAACTAAAGGGAATGGAGACATGAGGACAACTATGTATAGACATTCGTGTGGAATATGTTGTGTCTCTTTTTATAATTTCTCATATTGACACATATTTTGGAGCAGTATGATTGTGCTTTATGAAAAATGTTGGGTTCTTTTGAGAATAATGGTGTTTTCAAGCGATTTCCCTGATGCAAATCAATTTCCAGAGTCGGGACAAAACCATGAGAGTCTTTCTAGAGTTGCAGTCACAATCATTTAGTGTAAGGTGGTTAGGATTGAAAGTTTAGTCAGTCTTTCTCATCCTGGCAGTAAAATCAACAGTGTTTAATATTTTCGTAAGTCTTGAGGCTCATGTAAATAGTGACGTGAACAATGTCTACAGCCAATAGGAGAGCTATGGGAAGCCGCAAGGCAAGAATACTTTTGAATATGTTTACAAACGATTTAAAAAAGAACACATTTTGCAGTTAATATGCCTGATATGGTTCTTACTTTATTATGTACAGTATTTTAACACAGGTACAAACAAAAGATCTGTATCTCTGAAAACATTTTTCCTTTGAGTTTTAGAGCTGTAAAATTGACTGTGGGTGAAGACAGGTAGGCGATATCAGAGGCCAATCAGAGGTGATATGTTTGTATGAATTTTCATGAGCAAGAGCCAAATCGTCTTCAAAAGTCTTTCTTTAGAGATCACTAATTCAGTGATCTAAAGCAGGGCTAAATAGAAACACCCGAGCCGTTTTTCGCAAGAAATGGCTCACACGGCATTTATTCATACTAGAGACCTTAACTAGACATTTTAAATTGAATGAAAAAACGTTGGAATGAGATCTTTAATAAATACACATTTTGTAAGAATAAAGTTTGTGCATTAATTCTTGTTTAATCTTAAACAAAGGCAAATGTACAGCAGTGAAACTGTGATTCTTTGCTATACAAGGTTGTAGCAAAAAAATCTAATAAGAAGCTAATAGGATGAGTTGAACTCAAAATATATTCTATTAAAACATATCAAGAACTAACAGTGTGGCAGAAAAATAAAATGTTGATGGGGACAAAAGTTGTGAGTCTCTAATAAATCACAATATTGATCTACACATTATTTGTAAATTAATATGTAACGTGTATTGTATGTAAACTCCACCAGAAGCATGATGGGAAATAATCTCAGAAAGACTCTAGTTGCAGTCTTGCAAATACTGATCCCCAGCAGTGTTCTCAAGTCTCACGCTTTGAGCTTTGAGCACCTCAGCGAGTTCACACGCTCACATGCCACACATGGTATTTACCACGCTTGCCAATCCATCGGCTGTATATTATAATGTACTCTCGTTGAGCCAATCAGAATATAGATTGCTCTGTTGTTAGGCAGACCTAGTCAAAGAGGAGTTTCAGCCAGAGTGTCAGGCGCGAATCGAATCGAAAGTTCTGAAACACACGGCGGCAACCCCGCCCACCCACACCACCCACCCCCGTTTAACAACTGAAGAACTGCGCGCGCACCCCCCCCCTTTGAACAACTGAAGAAGAACTGCGTTCACCCACAACCACTAATAACCCAACCCCCGCCCCCCCAATCTCACTCCCACCGAACTTCAAAACTTGAGAGCCCTGATCCTCAGTCTTTGTAAAATCTTAGTCTGTGAGTAAAAGTCTGTGCTTAGTATTTAGAGTTAGAGGGTTTCAGACTTCAGTCTGTTAAAAGTCTTTTTCAGAGTCATGTAGTGTATAGACAGCATTGGTGTTTGGTGAAGGATGATGGTGTCCAACTTTATGTAATAATTCACATTGGTTTATACTCGTGTTTTAATGCTCTATAGATAGAATTAATCTGAACCTGAAACTTTATGTGGCGTACAGCAGCATTGGCACTTATACTTGCTGCCATTGTCCATCGCTGAATAGACACTTGTGTACAGTGTAGAAATAATATAAAGTTTTTCCCGGAGAATTAAAGTGGAGCAGTGACTGAGTTTATATAATAATATAAGTTATATAATAAAGTGACAGATTGACAGATTGACAGGGATATTGACGTTGCATTGAAAGCTTCATGACCTGTTCAATAGCCGGATAGCCTGTGGGTAGATGGTGTTCATTAGCTAGCTGGTTGTGGACTGGTTACTGAGGTACCTGCTGGGCGGCTGTGTGGTAAACAGGCTGCGGGCTGGGTGATGTTGTGGGCTTTCCTCAGGCACTGTGATTGACAGATGTACTGTAAGGCCGGGAATTTGCTGTTCGTGATGGATTCTGCTGTCCTCACTGCTCTCTGAAGGCCTTTCATTACGTCATTGGAAGTGCAACTGCTGTAGCAGACAGTGAGTGATGCAGCTAGACCTGTCACAACCTATTTTTATATGGACAATATATTTTTCTGGAAATACAATGACATTACTGATAAAATATAACATTATACATACATTATAACATAAATACAAAACCTGCCATGACAACATTTTTTGTTGGGAAGATATGTTGGTCCAGAAAGAATTGCAATAAACAATACTATTGCAATTTAAGGCCATTTCATGCCACTTATATAAACTCCTCATCAAAGGAATAGTTGGCAAAAGTGTTGCATTGTGAGATTTGCAATTCTTTTCGAAAATAAGATAAATATATAAATAAATGATGAAAAAGTTTTGACTGAGATAGGCAACCCTTGGTCAATTTTTTGGAGCACATGTGCAATACAACATGCCAGATGCCTTAGCATGGAGTTGTAGAGGTTACTAATGGTGATCTACAATAATCCATCCAATCCAGCTAGAAAATTCTTTCCCAGTTCCTGCTGATTTTGCGTTCAATAGCCAATAGTCCAGTTGGAACACATTTTCAATGAGGGATAGGGAGATGCTGCTGGCTATGACCCTGTCAAAACAGAACACGAGAAATTGTGTTCAGAGAAGGTAGGGTCACTAGTTTCAGGACCTCTTTATTGGAAAGTTGGACTGTCAAACTGTCTGTAATGAAGACCAAAGATGATCTGGTATCATTTGAAATTGCACCCCACACCATGATACCAGGCCATAAAAACCATGACACATTACTTCATGGTCAGTGTCCAGCAAGACAAAGAAGGGTATAATAATAAAAATAACACAACAGCATAATAATGCTACATCCTATCGGTTCGGTACTTTCCGGAAAGAGCACAATGAGTTCTATAAGCATGCCAAATTTGGTCTTTGTAAAAAAATTTGATGTATACTTGCATGCATTTTTTCTCCCCATTGATTCTTAATGGCCAAAGAAATCTGACATTATCGAAGTTTTTACGAAAAGCGTACGTTCGATCAGCTCACCATTCCTAATCATGATGCACATATACAGTTGGATATCTCAAAAATTGAGGCCCAAGTTATCCAGACAAAGAATGTGTGGAATATTAATAAGACTTAAAAAGACAGAATCACAAAAAAAATAATTATTATTAATTGTTTAGAATATTCAGACATTGCAATTGGAAAATGAGCTTTTTTTGGGTAAAGGATTATTAAAGTTATGTCCATATATTGTATGATAAGTCGATAATGTCATCATTATGACATTTCTAGATGCAGCCTGTGAAGGTGTATCTGTGTATCTGTAGATGTTGGCGAGGATGTCAGGAGGCCAAAATGAATAAGTAGAATAAATACACTGTACTGACAGTTATATAAAAGGATGCTATTTCCTTAAACCATAATGTATATATTCATGCTGTATAAAACAGCTTCGCTACCAGTAGAGTTGGTTTATAATTGTGTGTGTTCATGCAGGTCCAGTAGTGCCCACCTACTTCACCAAGAAGGAGCAAAAACAGAAAACAAGAAACAAGCCCCTCAGCATCAGAAAAAAAATCCTCTGCTGGACTACGGCCCTCGGCTCACATTAGTGCTAATGTGTAGTTCCTGGACTTCTAGCTCCAACAAGATTCACCACTTACACACAAATGCACAGCAGTGGGATCTTAAAAGCCCAGTTCAAAGTCAAGCTTAAACAATTTCCCCTTGACCCTAAATGTAACGGATCAGCCAGGGCATGTTCAGTGTGTGTATAAAAGGCTGGTTAATAGGTAATTGGACATATATGTATGAATAAACTGTAGAAAAACAAAATTAGAATGGTTTTATTTCAGCATATTTTATGTTTTATACTGTACACTGTCTAAAACCACATTATACCTGACCAACACTGCAAGACAATAAGTCCAAATATGAGGCTGATTTGTGTTGTGCTTCATGACAATCACTTAACCCCTAACAGGCCAGGATTTTTGTCAGTTGTCTGCCTGAGAGTACATCACTAAATCTTGAGGATTTCTATTCAAGCATTACATAAAAAGCTTTCATGTTTGATAAGGAACATTACTTAAATATATATATATATATATATATATATATATATATATATATATATATATATATATATATATATATTTGTAATCGAAAACATAAAAAAGTAAATCTGCTAATGCCAAAAAATAATGAATAAAATCATAAAATTGACTCTTTCCTGAACTTCATTTAAAAATCTATATTTTCCTGAATGCAAATTTCATGTCCTCCAAACCTTTAGTTTTGTTATGTCTAGTTTTTCCTGTTACTGATCTGGAATTATTAAGTGGAGTAGAGAGTGGGCAGGCAGCTTCTCCAAGTGTCCTGTAAGATATCTTAAAGCCCTAAAAAGTTATTTCAGAATGTAAATAAGTTATTTTACTGCAGAGGGCAAAAAGGGTTTTGTATTACCTGTAGCCCATATATGGGACAAGACATTTTAAGGGGTTGGCATACTTTCACTACATTAAGTCAGTTTTATGAGGTAGAGTCACATGTAATGGCTTTCAGTTAACAGTTGTGCTGAACTTGTTAAGAGTTAATTACTTGAATTTCTTGTCTCCTAATGTGTTTGAGAGCATCAGTTGTAAAGTTGTGAAGTGTTAGAGTTGGTATACAGTGAATAACTCTATTTGAGTAATGTTCTAATCCATATTATGGCAAGAACTACTCAACTCAACTAAAGTCACAGACATGGTTGCAGCATTGTTGTAAAATTTGAGCACCCAACACTATCTGAACTCACATTTCCACACATTTCACCTTCTGTCTTGTGGGAACCAATCTTGGGTACCTGATGCTATAAATAGCTCTGTCAGCATGGTTTCATACCACAACTGAAGAAGAGGAAATTTCAGAATGTGAGGACCACATTTCTGAAGATTCAGAATCTGACTCTGAGTTCGAAGAGGAGAAGTACATACAGCGGAGGAAATACATATTTGATCCCCCACTGATTTTGAAAGTTTGTACTCTGATAAATAATTAAACGATTTTTAATGATTTTTATGGTAGCTTCATTTTAACAGTGAGAGATGGAATACCAAAAAGAAAATCTAGATAATAAAAAAATATTTAAAAAAATAGCATTTCATTGACTAAAATAAGTATTTGATCCCCTAAAAACCATGACTAACGTTGGCTCCCACAGACCACTGACACAGCCTAATCTGAGTAAGGTTGTTACCTGCATGAGAGACACCTGTCCCAAATTGTCACCTGTATAAAAAATGTTGACCTACACAAGGCTGGAATGGGCTACAAAGCCAAAAGTAAGAAGCTGGACGAGAAGGTGACAACTGTTGGTGCAATTTTTTAGAAGTGCAAAAAGTACAACATTGCTGTGAATCGACCTAGGCCTGGTGCTCCATGCAAGATATCACCTTGTAGAGTCTCATTGATCATGAGAAAGGCTAAAAATCAGCCAAGAACTACACAAGAGGAGCTGGTTAATGATCTCAAGGCAGCTGGGACCACATTTTCCAAAAAAACATTGGTAATACACTGAACCATAATGGTTTAAAATCGTGCAGTGCACGCAAGGTTCCTCTGCTTAAGAGGGCTCACGTCCAGGCCCACCTCAAGTTTGCCAATGAAAATATCAATGACTCCGAGAGAGACTGGGAGAAGGTGCTGTGGTCAGATGACCTTAACTCTATTTAACGTGTTTGGAGGAAGGAAAATACAGAATATGATCCTGAGAACACCATCCCCACCGTCAAGCATAGAAATGGAGGTATTATCTTTTGGAGGTGTTTCTCTTCTAAGGACACAGGCCAGCTTCACCACATCAACAGGAAGATAAGCAGGGCCGAGTTTTGCAAAATCCTGGGTGACAACCTTCTTGCCTCTGCCAGGGTGAAAATGGGTCATGGATGGGTTTTCCAGCGCGATAACGACCCAAAATATACAGCCAAGGGAACAAAGGAGTGGCCCCATAAGAAGCATATCACGGTCATGGAATGGCCTAGCCACTCTCTTGACCACAGTTTTATTGAAAATCTATAAAGAGAGTTGAAGCTTTGCATTTCCAAACCAAAAAGGATTTTCTATGAAATTATGTTTTACTAGGGAGTCAAATACTTATTTCCTTCAATGAAATTCAAATTAATTTTTATTTCTCATTTAATGTAATTTAATGTCACTGTTAAAATAAATAATAATAATAAGTCAGTGGGGGATCAAATACTTATTTCCTCAACTGAAAACTGTGTAGTATAGTCTTGCTTAAAAACAGACAGACAGACAGACACTCTTGCTTCAGATGTATATTTGACAATTATCTTGTTTATATAATAAACAAAAAATTGTGACATTTCTATTCATATATGTGATTTTAGAATGGTAAAGAAGCTAATTTAACATATGCATTATTAATATTACTTGCAATGGGGATGCTGAGTATTTTAACAAAAAAAGTTTGATAATGTTGAATTAAAAGTCTCTAAATGTAATGGGTCCACCAGACCCAGCAGGTCTCTCTTTGTACCAAAAAACTAAGAGCTTATAAGGGTTAATACAAAGAAGCATACCTCATTTTCTTCTTCTTGGTCTTTTATGCCCAACATAGCAGTTTGCCCTACAAGGTCCTACAAGGTTTTGAAATTTGGAGCTATTGCTTGGACTGTTGTTTGAGAATAAAATCTAAAAGTTTGTGTTTTGTTTAATGTAGATAAAAAAAATCATATATAGAGAGATTCCTGGACGCTTCTACAAAATTTAAGATCAGTACGTATGTAGTTACCTGCCAATCCAATTCATGTAAAAGCTCATATAAGAGGATACAACAATTACCTTCAGTTAAGTGTGCCTTGCTCTGGCTAAATGTTAGCGCATGTTCTTTTTAAGCCCTCTTATAACTCAATCAATATCTGCTACAAAATGCAGGTCTAGACAGTCTTTACAATCCGTGTTGATTTTGTTTGAGTACAGGCACATGCCTTTCATACTGTGTAATGCTCCTGCAACCTTTCTCACAAGCTCTATCTTTTATGACTGATTCATTGCAAGTGCAATGTTGACATTATAAATCTGCAACCACAACCTTTTAAACTATGCATATTAAACCTTGCCAGTCTCTCTAAATGCCATTTCTTTCAGAAGAGTGTGGATTACATGCATCAACCTTGGTTTGACCTGAAGATGAGGTACTATACAAATGCACGGAGTCTTATTAACTTTCTGGGATTCATTTAAATCACTGTTTCTCGATGTTTCTATTGACATCTTTGCATTCCAACAGTGCAGACATATGTATCAAGCTTAATTCAACACTTTTCAGAAATGCTGCTTCTGTACTCTTTGAGTATTTTCACCACAGAACAGTTTTCCATTGTGCCTTCATTTCCTTGATTTTTGAGAGTTTTCAACCAGAAAAAGTGTCACACAGGCTTCACGCCAGAAGTCCAGAGCTTTTGTCTGTCCAGCTGAATGGCTTCTACTACCATAAAGAGCTTCTTTCTGGTCTCGGATAATAAAGGAACAATGTCTGACCCTGACAGTGATTTAAATTATAGATACTCAATCTTTTCTGCTCATATCTGACCACTTCTGCTAGGCAAGAGGCAGTGATGGCATGACACTTTACAGAAGAAGGTGGCAGATCAGTCACTTCTGTCAGGTCTTAAAAGTGTGACCTTTCCAGTTGCGACGTCAATCCTAATTATAAAGGTCTTAATAGCTGTAGAAAGGCCAGCAATACATCACAGGCCTGTCTGTGTGACTGAGTGAATTTTTAGATCTTTATGGAGTCACATCCCCCCCAGTTTGATGAATTTTGAACATTTAGGGTCCTATTTTAGTGATCTACAGTCACCTTTCAATTGCGAATCGGGCAGCTTTATCTAGGGCGTGTCTTTGTGTCTTTGGTATCTTGAGGGCGCAAAAAATACACCTGTGCAGCTAGAAACAAGCAAAAGGCATGTACTAATTGTCTTAATTAATTGTGGTGTGTTTTGGGCGTAATGTGAAATAAACCAATCAGTGTGCCAGTTGTCATTCCCTTTAAGAGGCAGGTGTGCTCTGACTTTGGCACGTTCCTATTTTAACAGCATAGCACTTCATGTGCATCTCAGCAGGGGATACTGATCTGTGCATTTGCGCTGTGAATCTATGCCAGGCGCTCATTTAAAGGTCTCATTCCATCGTTTTTATATTCATTTAAAAATGTCTAGTTAAGGTCTCTAGTATGAATGAATTCCATTTGAGCCGTTTTTGAGAAAAAAGCGCTCAGGGGTTTCTATTTAGCCCTGCTTTAGATCACTGAATTAGTGGTCTCTGAAGAAAGATAGGATTTGGCTCTTGCTTATGAATAATCACACATGCAAATATATTGCCTCTGATTGGCTAACAGCACTGCAGCAGAGAACATCTGCTTGTTGTCTCCCCCACAGTCAATTTTACAGCTCTAAAACTCGTAGGATAAAATGTTTTTAGAGAAACAGCCTTAGTTATAAAGATAAAGCACTGAGTGCTAGGTAAAGTTAACCCTAAAACTTGTGAAATGTTATCAATGCCGTGGTGAGAAGGCAAGTAGAGACTGCCCGTCTTCGTGCAGCGCGAAAATAACCTTCCCTGTCGCCAAAAAGCCACTCACCCCAAGGCATAAACCTACAGTTACTTACACAAGATAGCTAACGCTAACTAGCTCCGTAAACAGAAGCTGTAAACAGAGTAAACCCTCCTTACCTATAGCTCCTAATGCTGTAGCCCGGGTTAAGATCCGCCTGTGGGCGGTCCTGAGCCAAGGTGGGCGAGGCCATGAACTCATTGGTGGATGTCGACACCCTAACGTCTCTTTGATCAGCTCGTATTTCTGAGGCTTTTCTTTTACTAGCTACTGCATAAAAGGGAGGCTGAAGAACAGTTTCATATGCAGCATCCATATACAACTCAGAGAGACCTATAGTATTGCACTAAGTAGACTTTAGCAGAAAGAGACCTTTAGGTGTCTTCTGCATCCTGTTTCAGTCTGTGTCTTTTGAATTTTCTATTGAATTTTTCTAGAATTTGTATGGAATTTCTCTTTGGAAATTCCAAGAAGGTTCTCAATGGGATTTCTCTAGATTTTGAAAATTTGCTCTAAAGTTTATGCGGAGTTTCATTAAGATCTCTCTAAGATTTTCTCTGTGGGATTCCTAATTTCTGTAGTTTTTTCTTTTAATTCTTTGGAATTTTGTTGGGATTTCTCTAGAGTTTCTCTTTGGGGTTTGAGGAGTTGCTGCTAAACTAAACAGAACTTTCCTGCTCCATTTCAGCTCTAAACCCTGTTTTCTGCATCCTGTTTCAGTCTGTCAGCATTTCTTCACATTCAGAGAACTTTAAAGTGCCACTGCTTCAGAAATTCAAAGCTGAAATCATGAGTAAGCACTAGCAGTGTAAGAATTAAAGCAGAGCCAGAAGAGATTAGCCTCCCAAAAAAGACCTGAGCTCCACTGACAACACTAAAATGGGATGTTTGGTTGGGACAAGAAAGGTGCATTAATCATGCTGTTATTTTAAAGAAAGTACAGGATGTTTTTGTTCAAGCTCTTCTACAGTATGTGTTGCTATTCTTGATTAGTTTATAGTGATATTAAAGCACTAGTGAGGTTTTTGGGGTACAGTTTGCTTTGGGCTGTCTGGTAATATATCGGCCATTAGCAAGCTGAGACATGAGGCCCATTTTAGTCATCTATAGCGTACCAGTCAATTGCGCATGGTGCAGCTTGATTTAGGGCGTGTTTGTGTGTTTTTGGTATTGTGAGGGCACAAAAAATACGCCTTGCACGGCTCAAAACATGCAAAAGGCTTGTACTAATTCTCTTAATTAATCATGAGTGTGTTTTGGGCGTAATGTAAAATAAAACAATTAGTGTGCCAGGTCATTTCCTTTAAGAGCCAGGTGCGCTTTGACTTTGGCGTGTCCATACCTTAAAGGTCTCCTTCTGCTAAAATCCACTTTTTCTTGTTGTTTGTGAAATACTATATGTCTACATTGTATAGGATGCAGCTTAAGAAACTGTTCCTCAACCTCCATTGTCTGTATTAACTAGTAAAAAAATCCTCAGATAAACGAGTTGATCAGGAAACGAAGTTTACGACATCCAGTGAGTTCATTGCCTCGCCCACCTCGGCTCGGGACTGCCCACAGGCAGAGCTAAAGTCGGGCTTCAGCAGAACTTCTCATTAGTTAAGGAGGAGCTTACAGCTTCTGTTTACACAGCTTGTTAGTGTTAGTGATCTTGTGTAAGTAACTGTTGGTTTAAATCGGATCTCCGGTTGATTCTGCATTTTACCAAGACCTTAAATATACACTAGGGAAGTACGGTTTGACAAAGTAGATCAACTCGACAGAACACCGGTGAAAGCGGTCACAGTTTGCATAGAATTTAATGATATGGAGCTGACTTTGGGGCTTCGATGTGGTGAAACTGCCCAAGGACCGAATCACCAAGTCTGAGGTAAGAGTTTAGTAGCGTTAGTTTAGCTGAAAGAAACGTTTTCAATGCCGCGGGGAAAACGATGCTGCGGCGGGCGCCTATGCTCGGCCTGCAGCATTTATAACATTTCTTCTCAGCCTCGCAACGCTGAGAGTCCGACGTTAAACAAAGTTTAAGGGTTAACTTTATTTAGCTCTCAGTGCTTTATCTTTATAACTAAGGCTGTATCTCTGAAAACATTTTGTCTTAGAGCTTGAGTTTTAGAGCTGTAAAATTAACTGTGGGGGATGGCAGCAGAAAGGCGTTCTCTGCTGCAATACTGTTAACCAATCAGGTGAGATGTTTGCATGTATGAACATTTATGAGCAAGAGCCAAATCCTGTCTTTCTTCAGAGACCTCTAATTCAGTGATCTAAAACAGGGCTAAATAGAAAAACCTGAACACTTTTTTCACAAAAATGGCTCACATGGCATTCATTCATACTAGAGACCACAACTAGCCATTTTAAAATGAATGAAAAAAATATGGAATGAGACCTTTAACAGTACATAGCTTTATGTCAGCAGAGGATACTTACCTGTGCGTTCACAGTGTGAAGTACGGCAATACCTTATTTAAGGGAATAGCAATGTTATTTTATTCTTTATTCTGTTCATTTTGGTGTACACTCGCTGGGTGCACATATCACACCTATAGGAATTGACCTATTGATGATTGACTGTTGTCTAGGTTCATTTCAGTCAGTGGTGCACCTATGTTTTCTGCTGCCAAAATAGCAACATGCCAGAAATGTACCTGAACGCATCTCACTTCCAGAGCAATACGTTCATCAATGTAGATTTATTTCTAAACTCCAACACTATTTTTACAGCGCGTGTGCCAGCTGTTGACGGGGTGTAAGATAGCAAAGAGCATCATGATGCATCTCGCGCAGGGTGTATGATAGAGCCTGTGATGTCTTTGTTTCTTCAGAAAGTTTGACATTCTAAAAGGAACAGGAGTGCAATGCTGCCTTTTCTAACACAGCTTTTCATACACAATTAATACAATATTATTTTTTACAAAATTTATTATATTCTTTAAAGTGTCTCATAATGCTACACTAATGCTAGAAGGAGTAAGTTGCTTATATGTAATATAATAGTTGGTTGCTAAGGTGTTGCTAAGTATCCAAGAATTCAGTGGTTTCAAAGACAGGATTTTAGCTTGAACACTAAGGGAACAGAACAAGACTCTCAATGTCAGTCTAGGGACAAGAAAAATAAAATGTTATAATTCAGGCCTGCCTCCACTACTGTCTTTACTGTGAGTGTAACTGGTGATGTAGTAATAGTGTGTGTCTGAGCAGTACAGCTGTAGAGTGCTGATTCAGCTTGGCTGTGATTGGTCAGTGAACACCTTGAAAAAGTGCTAAGAATTTAAATTATGAACCTTCACATTCCCTCTCCCTTTTTCTCTCTCTCCACACACTGCAATGACCTTCATTACACACACATTCCTTCCTTTTTCCTGATAACTCTGTGGGTCTATTGTTAGTTTCTTAATAATGATTTTTTTTCAGGATCTCTTGGGAATTTCTGTAGTTTGGGACTCTGGGACTTAGAGACCTGTTTGAAATTTCTATTTGTATTTGTCTGGGCTCTTAAATCATGTTTTGTAAAATCTCTTTGAGAGTTTTGTAGGTATTTTAGGGACATCTTTTGGGGATTTTTCCCTTGTCTTTATTTTTTTTGGACTTTTGGGTTCTCTTCTGTTTTTTCTTCTGTATTTCTATACCAGTGTCTGTTGGGTAGGGTTGCCACCACGGCTTCTCTTGGCCATTTCCACCACTGGCCCAACACCTGTGAGATAGGGCACCCGCAGCAGTGGTATGCTTTATTTTGTGCTGGTGTTTTTAGTAAACCACTTATTATAATATGTTATGTAATGATCACTGGACACTGTATTGCTCAAATTCCTCCTGTATTCCTTTTTAAAATTATTTTATGTCAATTTTTTCCCCCATTTTCTCCTCAATTTCACTGAATTTTTACTCATTAGGAGTCCATCACTAGTGATGCCCCAACACACTAAGAGGGTGAAGACTAACACATGCCTCCTCCGATACATTTGAAGTCAGCCACCGCTTCTTTTTGAGCTGCTGCAGATTCAGAATTGCCGAGTAGCATCACAGCGTACTTGGAGGAAAGTGCAGTGACCAGCAATCAATCAGAACACAGTAGTCTTAAAAAATAAGCTCTGCCCCATGCACTGGCATCTTCTGGCAAAATCACAACCAGATAATAACATAATTACCCGTACCAGATCAGTCTCAGGAGATGAGTGTAGGATGAAAAACTGTGAGACCGATGCTTATTGGATCTTTCTGTGTTTTACAGTGTACTATAAAAGCCGCGGGTTTTAGAGCAGCGCCGGAGTGTGTGTGTGGGGCGGGGTGGGGGTTGGGGTGTGGAGTCTGTAGGTGTCTGCTGCAGCAGAACCCAGAGGAGCGGAGTGGAGGAAGGAGGGGTTTAGTGTTGATGGTGTGTGTCATAGACATGTGAATTGGACATTTGTGGAAATATGGAACAAATCGCGTCCCTTATTGGTTCAATACGGGACGCAACATTTAGCTGCCAAACAAAAGACGATTCCGTATTTTACGGGACGGGTGGCAACCCTACTCTTTGGTCTCTTTTGGATTCTTGTAGAGATTTTTCGGGGGGATTTCTTTAGAACCCTTAAAAGGTTCTCTATGGGATTTCTCTAGATTTTGAAAGTGAGTTTCTCTGCTATTACTATAGTTTTCTGAGATCTTTTCAAACTTTTTTTCTGTAGAATCTCTTTGGGATTTTGTTGGGATTTCTCTAGAGTTTTTCCTCCTGTAGTTTTTGTTCCTTTATAGTTGCAATGGGGTCTGTTTGGTCTTCAGGTAGAGTTGTTGTGAACATTCATTGGGTTTCCTGTAGAGTTTAACTGGAATCTGTTTGGTGCCTCATCTGAAGAGCTTCTTTGGGATCTCTGCTGGAATGTTGGTATATTGTGGGTCCCATTAAAAGTGATAGGCAGGTAAGATGCTGAGAAGCTGTATTTTCGGGGCAGGTTTCATGGTGTGACATCATTTTATTTACAGACACTATATATCCCTGTCTGAGGACGTGTTGGGCCTCCTAATTTCCACTGTCCTGCAGATCTCCTCAGGTCATCTCAGTCTAATCAATCAGAGAGGATACAGGAATAACACTCTTGGCACAGCGCTGACATCTCTGATGGTTTTTATGTGTATGTGTGTGTGTGTGTGACATTTTTCCATTGAAAGACATAAGGGTAAAGTATGAGATGTTCTCAGAGACTTTATGCCCTGAAATAAAGGTCAGTGTGGAGCTACAGGGGGACTTAAATCAGTCCAGACTCTCTATAAAGAGTCCAGAATGTTTAATATGAACAATTAATCAATACAATTAAAATGTATGGAAGAGTATGAAAATGCTAATGAAAATATATTGTTTCTTATAATTTTTTTACTTAGATTTTTATTTGGTTGCAGACAGTATGAACCACATTTATTTCATGTCAAATATGTCAAATCTCAAAACTTCAGATAATTTATTAATAAACATCTATTCCTGCTTTTCAGGGCTGTAATATATTCCAATTTAGGGTTAATAATGATCTAATGATCGCTGGTTTGAATCCTGATCATGTAGCTTGCTATCGGCAATTGGCCTTGCTCTCTCTGGTTGGGTAGATGCACTCTCTCCCCATATCACTACAAAGGGTGATGTTGATCAGCACAAGGCATCTGTGAGCTGATGTATCAGAACCAAGTCGCTGCGCTTTCCTCCAAGTGTGCTGCGATGCTACTCGGCAATGCTGCATCAGCAGCAGTTCGAAGGAGTGTCGGAGGAGGCATGCACTGGTCTTCACCCTCCTGGTGTAGGAGATATACAACTGAATAACAGCTGAACAAGTGGGACAATCTTCCTAGCTAATTTGTGGAGAAAAATTGGGAGACATAAATATTACATTTTTCTACAATATGTGGGGATATTGGACAATTATAATATATGTTAATTAATTATTTATACTAATTGTGTCAATAAAGTATTTAATTTATGTTAAAATATATTAGCAGTTATTATTACTAGTGCATTTAAAAATGACAGAGCTCAGGACAGCTCTGTAGAAGCGACGCTAATTTTATCTATGTTAAGGTTAATGGACACACAGCTGTACTCACACTAATAAAGGTCTCTAATGCCAATCACACTCTGCTACCACACCCCCCTCCCCCACACAAACTGGAAACACACACTGACTGACAGTCTCTCTCTCTCTCTCTTTCTTATCAGTAAGTGAACAGATGTCCTTGTTTGAGGGTGAGTGACGTGAATACTGAACTTCAACTGCGGACAAACACACACACGCACACACACACACACACATACATGCAAAGATGTGGTCATACTGGGCATTCTGATCCATTTGATGTTGTATGTAGGGCTAAGCATTGCGCAAAGACCCGTACCTGCACTTGTACACAATGCATGTGTGTGTGTGTGTGTGTGTGTGTGTGTGTGCATAATAAAGTAAAGCACTGCATTTATTTAAAAAAAAAAATTAAAGGTCATTATCTTGTAAAGTAAAAAAATATCTGTCTAAAAATAGGAGGGAAAAGAATGAAAAAGATATGAATCTATGAAGCATGGTGGAGGTAGTAGTTTGGCGTGGACAAGTATGTTTTCCATGTATTTACTGTTAATGGAAAAGAACAGAAGTTACAAACAGTGTCAACTTTAGCTACATGCTTGGAAACTCATTGGACATCACTGCCCAGAGCTGTTGGTGGCATTAACAGGCTTCCTGTACGAAGTTCTTTTCAGTTTTTCTGGGAAGTCTAACCTTAGTTTTAGTCAGCCATCTAACATTAGTGTAGTTAAAGGAGAACTCCGGTGTGAAATGGACTTGGGGTGTACTGAAACATAATTACGAGTACTAAACTTTGTTGAATATCCAACCTCCATTTGGAGACATCATTCCAGAATACAGAACTTTTTCCAGTTTCTCCAAACAGGTTTTAAAATGGGCACTATAGGGGCATATATATGCCCCTGCAGAGAAATCACCTTTTTTCACTGCTAACAAGCTCAAAATAGCTCCACACTTCATTGGTAGAATTCGGAGAGCCTAGACATTTAAAACATGACATTGAGAACTTTAAATGTGCACTGGAAGTTTATTAGAATAGTCTGTTTACATCACGTAGCACTACACTAGTTCTCTAGACACCACCATCTTAAAATTAAGTCCGGAGAACTAGCTTAGTGCTACTATTTTAATAAACTTTTAACAAGTAAAATACTTAAATTCGTGGGTGTATTTGTGGTCGCTTGTGCCGCCATCTTGCCAGTGATTCTCTTAGCCGTCTGTTTTGAGTGTGCCTCTATAAAATCTCTGTTTGAAGGGCCATGTACCACTAACATTTAACCTAAACCTTAAGCAAAGGTACAGGCTAGGGCTGCACGATATATCGTTTTAGCATAGTCATCAGGATGTGCACATGCGCAATTGTCACATCACAGGACATTGGATGATACTTAAGGCAATAAAAACAAACATGTCATGTTGCAATGTTTTGATTCATGACACAAGAAGTAGGTATACAATGTTCTGAGTGAGCAGCGCCGTCTCTGTCTGCTGTTGAGAAGGGGGAGGGGGAGGGTTGGACAATGAAACAGAAACACCTGGTTTTAGACCACAATAATTTATTGTCTCGACAGACAGTTCTGGTGGAAACAGGAGAGTTGAGGTGCACATTGAATTCTGCCATGATTTGGGTAGCCGTGGTTTTATGCTTTTCGAATACAGTCCGGGTTATCACCCGAACATCCCTTTCAGACAGCTTCCTCTTGCGTCCACAGTTAATCCTGTTGGATGTGGTTGGTTCTTCTTGGTGGTATGCTGACATTACCCTGGATACCGTGGCTCTTGATACATCACAAATACTTGCTGTCTTGGTCACAGATGCGCCAGCAAGACGTGCACCAACAATTTGTCCTCTTTTGAAGTCTGGTATGTCACCCATAATGTTGTGTGCATTGCAATATTTTGAGCAAAACTGTGCTCTTACCCTGCTAATTGAACCTTCACACTCTGCTCTTACTGGTGCAATGTGCAATTAATGAAGATTGGTCACCAGGCTGGTCCAATTTAGCCACTTTAGAAACTTCCCACATTAAAATGACAGGTGTTTCAGTTCCATTTAGGCCATTTAATTGCTTAATTTCTGTTGTTTTGCTGTTTTGAATGCTTGGCTGACTCTAAAGCGCTGACTCAGCTCTTTGGTTGCGATATATATCGCTGAAAACATAAAAAATGCAATGTCAATTTTTTCCCATATCGTGCAGGCCTAGTACAGGCCAAGTGGTGAAATAGGATTGAAATAGGATTGGGATTAATAATTATTGAGTCAATTCTACATTTCTCCACTCATTTCAGTAAAACCATCAGTTTCTACAAATGTGTATGAACACATTTCAAGGATATAAAAAGACTCATATGGTCTGTGCTCAGAAGTTATTGTGTTGTTGCGTTTGTGTGAAATATTTAATTGCTATAGTCCTGTACTTCAGATTAAAGCATACTGCGCATTCCGTCCAGCAGCAGCTGTAATTACCATGCACCTGCCTGAAGCTGAGAGGGGTTTCAGTAGGACTGGAGAGCACTCAGCGGGAGAATGGACCTCCAACTGAGCTCAAACGCGGTTCTACAACACAGTGTGAATAACACAGAGGCAGATTCACTTTGAAGTGCGCACTTTCAAGGTTACAAAAGAAAACGCACCCACCCAATCTGAAACAGATTGGAAGAATGGGGGGGTTGGTGTGGGGAAAGTTCAGCCCAGTGTCAGGAGTCAAGAAGAACTTTATTTTTCTAGTGAGATTATCAGATCCTCAGATCTCAACAGATGGGCTAATAAAAGATACCTTAAGAGTCCTTTAGATACCTCTAACTCAATAAAGCTCTACACAATTTAGCCACAACTGTGCAGCTGTAATTGGCCATTGGTTTCTCCAGATCTTGTAGCTGGGCCTGTAGATCCTGCTGAAGCTGGGATCCTGAGTGGTTCCATTAGCAATCTATGCTTCATTGGTGGTAAATATGCAGATAGGCAGGCCACAGAAGCGCTACAATCTGGATGAAACATTCTTGGGAAACCCTTGCTATTTGTGGGTGAGCATTATCCTACTAAAAAGTTGGAAGTTCTGCCATGAGAGGCAACACATGTGGCTGAGCTGAGCTATTAGCATCCCTCGTATCACTACTAGTTGTGACTGACTGTTAAATATGCTGAACCCATGATCATTACATCAGAATTTGAACCAGTGTGTTGCTCCACAGCAAGGCCAGGATTGAAGTGCTCACAATAAGGTTCACCTCCATATAGAATATACTGTAACTCATCCCAAGATCTCAAACAACCCCCCCCCCCCAAAAAGAGTTTGTCACTAAAGATGATATGCTTCCACTCTGTTGCAGACCAGGTTTCTCGTTGATGATTGATGACTGAGGACTGATAGGAGTCTATGCGGTTGATGGACGGCCTAGATGTTTGTCAGTTAGTCAAAATGACCATCCTGTTTATTTTCAATCCGATGAGGTACCCCCTCTTAAAGGCCTTTTGTCAACTGGAATGTTGGCATGTATAGCAGTCTCTCACAATCTCTCACCAAGAGTTGCACTACACAAAAATAGCTTCTATAGTTTTTTTTCATGGTGTTTCTTGTGGCAAGCCACAGGGCCCCATTTTAGTGATCTATAGCGCATCTGTTGATTGTGGATGATGCAGCTGGTGTGTCTTAGGTATCGTGAGGTTGCAAAAAATGTGCCTTGCGCAGCACGAAACGCGCAAAAGGCACATACTAATTCTCTTGATTAATCATGTGTGTGTTTTGGGCGTAACATGAAATAAACCAATCAATGTGCTAGTTGTCATTCCCTTTAAGGAGAACTCCAGTGTCAAATGGACTTTGGGTGTAGTAAAACGTGATAAAAATACTTACCTTTGTTGAAAAGACCCACCTTCGCTCTCCCACAGCTTTCTGAGATCCAGTAGTTTTGTATTTTTGCCCAGCACTCTGTACAACGGCCGCATCGTGGCATATTTTGCCCCAATAAATCGCTTCTCCAGGAGTCTATATATATAAGTAAAGCAGAAGATAAGATACTGAAAGCATTGACACTTTATATATAGTAAGGGTTAATCTTCCTTAATCTTCCATCCTTAATCTTGATTTATGCGGTATGAATTTGCATGAGGATGATTTGCGCATTAGCTTTTTTGGCAAATTCCATGCAATTTACCATGTGATGTCACTAATTCCCGCTCTCTCCGCAATCTTTTGAACGAAACGGACACCTCAAACCTTGCTTAAATGTACGCTAGTTTTCATGGCAAGTATTTCTAAACTGACCTCTGAGTTCAGATCTGTGGATACAGCTCTCAGTAAACAGGACTAAAGATGGTGGTGACAGTGCTGGCCCATTAATGCGATATAGAAGCACAAACAGAACAGCAGCTGGTCCTCAGGTGACTGGAAATGAGAAATCTAGAACGTGATCAGACTCCAGACACAGCTCCACAGAGGAACATTACAGCTGGGCTGTAGCACAGAAACCCTTCATTACACAGGGAATTGACCATCTGAGAGGTCAGTGGTGCTACACTCTCAGGCACTGGACCACACAGGTCTGGAAAACAATCATCTGGTCAAGTGGGAAAGTGTGCGGCACGTGCAGCACCAACCCCCAATAGAATGGTACATGTCCCCTTCAATTCCCCCTAAATGGACAGCTATTATTGTAGGTGTTATGAATGTATGTTCAATTGACTGTGGATAACTTCATGGTTGTCATGGTTTCATTCCGTTCTGCTCTATAGAAATAAAGGCAGCATTTTGTCAAATTTGTTTGTTGTCTGCACAATAGAGACTCTGGTCTACTCCTTTGGTAGACCACTCCCATTTTACTAAGCTAAGCTTGTGTCTCAGACTGCCTTTGTTGAGCTAAACAGCACAGATGCTTGGTTCCAGTCAAGGCTACCTGTCTATCACTTAATTCCTAAGTGTAACCCCGGCTTCTTACAATATAGTAGAATACATTTTTTTTTTAATGTGACATTTAAGTTGTATTTACTTATTTACTTAAATAGTCTTTAAACTAAAAATCACTCTACCTAAAAAAATACCTAGTAACTGGGATCTAATTTCATGATTTTTAGATGCGTATCTAGGTAAGGCCTTGAACTTGGGGCATTTCAAAAGAAGGCATTACCATGTACCTTTCCATTTTTTTGGGATTACATATACAGTGGTGTGAAAAAGTGTTTGCCCGCTTCATGATTTCTTTCTTTTTTTTTTGCATTTTTGTCACTCTAAATTGTTTCAGATCATCAAACAAATTTAAAAATTAGTAAAAGACAAACACAAGTAAACACAACATGCAGTTTTTAAATGAAGGTTTTTATTATTAATATCGAGAAAAAATCCAAACCTACATTGCCCTGTGTGAAAAAGTGTTAAAACTTAACTTAACTATGTATCAATTTCAATTTCTTTAGCCACACCCAGTGGTGAACCTTCAGAGGAGAGGGAGCTTGCTCTGCTGAGCAAAATGAACATCAAGGCTTCTCAATTGTACTAGAAAACATTTTTTATGAAAACTTTTGTGAAAATATTCAGTGGACTGACAAGACAAAAGTTTAACTTTTTGGAAGGTGTGTGACGGGTTACAAAGTTAAAGAAGTACTCTGGTTATTAACATCTGGATTAAAAGTAACACCGCAATTCAGAAAAAGAACAATATATACAGGGGTTGGACAATGAAACTGAAACACCTGGTTTAAACCACAATAAATTATTGTCCTGACGGACAGTTCTGGTGGAAACAGGAGAGTTGAGGTGCACATTGAATTCTGCTGTGATTTGTTCAGCCGTGGTTTTATGTTGTTTGGATACAATCCAGTTTAGCACCCGAACATCCCTTTCAGACAGCTTGCTCTTGACAGTGTCCACAGTTAATCCTGTTGGATGTGGTTGGTCCTTCTTGGTGGTATTCTGACATTACCCTGGATACCGTGGCTCTTGATACATCACAAAGACTTGCTGTCTTGATCACAGATGCGCCAGCAGGACGTGCACCAACAATTTGTCCTCTTTTGAACTCTGGTATGTCACCCATAATGTTGTGTGCATTGCAATATTTTGACCAAAACTGTGCTCTTACCCTGCTAATTGAACCTTCACACTCTGCTTACAGGTGCAATGTTCAATTAATGAAGATTGGCCACCAGGCTGCTCCAATTTATCCATGAAACCTCCCACACTAAAATGACAGGTGTTTCAGTTTCATATACTGGTGTTGTCTTTGACTAATATTTTAATTAATCTGATGATCTGAAGCTTTAAGGAGTGACAAACATGCAAAAAAATAAGAAATCATAAAGAGGACAAACATTTTTTTTCACATCACTGTAAATAATATATTGCATTAAAAAGGGAAAACAATTAATCATATAAATACATACATCGAATGTCCTTTAAGCTTCAGTGTTTTGACCATACTCTGCAGGTGTGCACACCTGACCGAGCTAACTGTATAACTGGGTAATGTACTGTAACAATAGCACAATAGCACATGTGAAAGCCAGTCCAGCGTCACACTGACTGCTGTAGGACTAAACTCTATAGAGAACAAACCAATGGCCATGGTGATGGTGATTACAGGGCACAAGCGTCCATGCAGGTAAACAAAAGAGCTAACAGACAGAAACGCTGTCAGATGGGGCTGAGTGGAGGGGAGGTCACTCATAATGACGGGTTATCAACGTCTCAACTCAGACACCCTCAGCACGAGCTTCAGCCCTCTGGACAAACAAGTGATTTATACACAGAGCCGACAGACAGCAGCAGAATGTTCTGGGCTGAGGAACAGAATGTGGGTACAGTTTGTTGGCTTTTCTTAGTAGCTACTGCCATAGCAACAGTAAACACAAAAAAAAGTACAGATTTGTACTTAAAAGAGAATTCCCAAGTTTACCAAGACATTTTGCAGGAAAACGTAAAACTTAAATCGCAAAGGGTTCACAATATTTTTCTTGCAACTGCATTTATTTTGCTATTTAAATAACGATTAAAACATTAGTTTTTCTTCTTTTAATTGTCACAGAGTGTGCTGATGCTTTTGCAGAGCTAAGCTCTGGTACGGTAATTGGATGTAAATGTAAATGGTTTGATAATGAAATACATGAACTGTACTGTGCTGTAAACTCAATGAAGGGGGTCTGAGATGCTTGCTCTGGGAGAAGCGGGCGGGTCTACCAAATCTCTACTGAATCTGGTTTAAAAAAAATTAACAATGTGATGTACATATTTGGCTTCATTTTTATTGAAACACCATTCAGTCTTGGCAAAGAATGACAGTGAAACCTTTGTGTTGGGCAGTAGTCGAACTATGCCAAAGCTTACACAAGAGATTAAGCATAAGCATCACCAGCCTCCTCCCCTGACACTGGGTAAAAATGGCCTGCCAGAACAAGAAAATGGATTGCATCTACTGTTAGAAAGTGCCGTAGCTGCAGCTGAAATATGTGCAGAGATATGACAGCAGTGCTGAAATATTTGTTGTTCTGTGTTCAGAAGCTGAGTTCATTTTTTTCTATAATAACAATGATTATCTCTCAGAAATAATGAAATTGCGCTAAAGCTCTATAGGAAGATGTTAGAGATAGGAATGGTGTTACACCCAAATTGACTTCTGTATCAAATAAGTTTAGTTACACAGTTGGATAACTGTATATTTCAAATTATGTCCAAAGAAAGACTTTGGCGGGTACTACAACTAGTTGGACAATTTGTTAATGTTGTCCCAGGTTAACACTGTTGGACATTTCAGCCAATAAAAAAGCAGTATTGTAAAGGCTGGCTCCAGGGCTAGGCGTCCTCCGGCCACCAGAGGGGGGCAACGGGCAGCCTCTGGAAGCAATCAGGAACACCTGTGGCCTGCTTTTAAAAGAGTGAGGAACACAGACCAGGGCTGCGTCCCGAAACCCCAAAAGTGGCTGTATTTCAGAGAAGTAAAATCAGGCAAAATAAACACTTTACTGTATTTTTCACACTGTAAAGCCCACTTAAAATACTAAATATTTTCCCAAAAATCGTCAGTGCCTCTTATAATCCGGTGAGCCTTATATATATAATTTTATCAGTCAGGTTGTAAGGAGCAGTAAAGCCAATTTTAGCATAATTCTCCATCTGTATTAGCATTACCGGCTAAGTGTTAGCGATTGCTCAAAGAAAGTAGTGCTGTCTGGTGGCAGTTAGACGGCATTAGTGGTTAGCCTTAGTGGAAATCTGCAAATCTAGGCTTAGTAGATAAACGGAAGCACTTTACTAACCCAAATAAAAAAAAAACAGAGAAATAAGATCTATCATTTTCACTTTCTCTTTTTAATGTTTGTGTCTTCTTTTAATCATTATCTATTTATCTATCTTTAGTTTTTTATGTTTAAGTGTATTCTTTTGATCATTATTTATCTATGTTCTGTTTTCATGTTTAAGAGTCTTCTTCTGATTATCTATTTATCTACAATATATCTACTTTCTCGTGTTCATGTGAGCATCTAAGCACTGTCTATCCATATCATATGCCCTATTTTACATTATATACATTTTTCATCTGGCTACTTTCTCTTTTTCATGTTTTTTCAGTGCATTCTTATCTAATACCCCATTACTCTTGTTCATGTTTCTATGTGCAACATAAAAACAACATAAAAAAAAGAAGCAGAACACAAAATAAGAGAAAAATATATAAAGTTTATTAAAGCTTTAAAATATTACACTCATAAAATGTAAAGCCTAGAGGAAATAAAAAACATTTACATAAATATGTAAAAAATATAATAAAGTTACAACTAAATTGTTCTAATCTATCAATCTATCTATTTATCTACTTTTTATGTCTCTTCTTTTGAGCTATACTTTTTCTTTTTGTTTGTCTTCTTTTGATCTATCTACTTTTTCTTTTTTGTTTGTCTTTTATTGATCTATCAACCTTTTCTTTTTGTCTTCTTTTGATCTCTATCTATTTTTTCATTTTATGTTTCTCTTTTTTGATCTCTCTATCTATTTTGTTTGTCTTTTATTGATCTATCAACCTTTTCTTTTTGTCTTCTTTTGATCTCTATCTATTCTTTCTTTTTATGTTTCTCTTTTTTGATCTCTATCTATCTCTCTATCTATCTATCTATCTTTCCATCTTTCAATTTTTTATTTTATGTTTCTCTTTTTATATCTATCTACTTTTTGTTTCTCTTTTTATATCTATCTATCTATACTTTTTATGTTTCTCTTTTTCTATCTATCTATCTATCTATCTATCTATCTATCTATCTTTTACTTTTTGTTTCTCTTTTTATATCTATCTACGTTTTTTTTTACCTATCTATCTATATATCTCTCTATCTACTTTTTCTTTTTTGTTTGTCTTTTATTGATCTATCTATTTTTTCTTATGTTTGTCTTCTATCTATCTATCTCTTTACTTTTTCTTTTTTGTCTTTTATTGATCTATCAAATTTTTATTTTTATGTTTGTCTTCTTTTGATATCTATCTACTTTTTATGTTTGTCTTCTATCTATCTATCTATTTATCTATCTATCTTTCTATCTATTTATTCATTTTGTTTGTCTTCTTTTGATCTATCTATCTACTTTCTTATGTTTGTCTTCTATCTATCTACTTTTTCTTGTTTGTCTTCTTTCTAGCCATCTATTTTTCCTTTTTGTTTGTATTCTTTTGATCTATCTATCTACTTTTTCATGTTTGTCTTCTATCTATCTATTTTTGCATGTTTTGCCTTCTATCTATCTATTTTTTCTTTTTTAGGTTTGTCTTCTATCTATCTGTCTGTCTGTCTGTCTAATGAAAAAGCCCAGCTTCCAGATGATGGACAGGCCACCTCTTCACCTCCTCACCATCCTCCTAAGGAAAGGCAGGAAGCGCTGCAGTCGTCCTCTCTGCAGGAAGAACAGAATGAAGAAAGACATGGTGTAAAAACACAGACACTCAATACACATGAATGAACAATAGAATAAAACAGCATGATTGTTATATATAATATGATAATATTATCATCATTTAAACACACACTATTCCAGTAGATAATATTACCTGTGCAGCAGGCACCTGCTCCGGTTCAGGCAGTGTCCCCTGAAGGTCCAGCCTGTGATGAGGGTCTGGATGGACTCTGCGGCGTGATCTGAAACACAGAGGACTAAAGATGGTGTTAATGGTGGTGCTGAGGCGTTTCACTGATCTGTCCTGGGTGCTGGTGGATGGTGGTGGGGGCAGTCCAGGGTCTTCCTGCTGGGATGGCTCTGGGAAGGAGGTGGTGGTCAGGTCTGCCATCGATGGTTCCTGGGCCTGTCCAAGACAAAGATAAAACAACAGGAGAAGAGATAAGATTAGATAATCCTTTATTAGTGTTACAACAGCAAAAATATACCAGAATCTATCTGCAACTAAAACCCAGTCAGAACCAAGAAACATCAAAATATAGAAATTACTAAAAACAGGGGAAAGAAAGACGAATAGGAAAACTGAAAACAACAACAGAAGCCTTTTGTTGGTTGTTTGTATTTGAGCCAATAATTATGAAAAATCTATTTAAGCATCTAAATGGTTTTTCAGGTGTTGGTTCTATAAAGAGAAATCTGTTGTCTGCATTACTTTAAATAACACTGAACTCTGACCTGTACGCTGGAAGCAGAGTATGATTGTGAATTAGGTCTAAAATGCGAGACCAAATTTTACTAACCTCAAGTGGAGAGACTCCAAAATTCTTCTGCAGGATGTCGATCACCACAACGGGTGTGGTAGCCTAAAAAAAGGAATTAATAACAGAACAACACAAATAATACAACAATTACACCATAATTAAAAAATACAATACAGATAATAACACGCTCAATATGAAGCAAAAAGCTGCTCGGTGGTCAAATAACAACAAATCCTGTTAACAACAAAGTCCTGTAATTAATGCAGATCCAGCTCTGGATTTAATTATTCTGAGTTTTCTTGATCGTGAATTTGGTCTAAAATGCGAGACCAGATTTTACTAACCTGGAGTGGATCAAGTCGGAAAATCTTCTTCTGCCAGTCGCTCTCCACAACCTGAAAAAAGGAATTAATAACAAAACAATACAGATAAAGCAACAATTACACCATAATAAAAATACAATACAGATAATAAAAAAAATACAATAATGAAAATACAATACAAATAAAACAAAGTACACAATAATGAAAATATAACAGATAATTAAAAAAAATACACAATAATTAAAAGACAATATAGTTAATAAAAAAGTACACAATAATTAAAATAAAATACAGATCATAAAATGATCAATATGAAGCAATAAGCTGCTAAGTGGTCGAATAACAACAGGTACCTCCTGTAATTAATGCATTTCCAGCTCTAGTTTTAATTATTCTGAGTTTTTTTTTTATCGTGAATTTGCTGTAAAATATGAGACCAGATTTTACTAACCTCGCGGGGACGAACTCTGAAGATCTTCCTCCAGTCCATGTCGGAGCGCGGGGTGCCGCTACCCACAGCGGGTCCGGTAACCTGAAAAAAACAATCAACACAGAACAAAACAGATAATAAAACAATTACAGGATAATTAAAACACAGTACAGATAATAAACAGTCAGTATAGAGGAATAATCCGCTCAGTGCTCGGTAGTTTTCCGCTCAGGTAAACCAAACTGCTGCTGAAGCTCTAAACCCCAGAAACAGTTTAAATAAAAACAGCTGAAAACATTCCAACGCACGTGACGCCGCGCGCGCTGCCGCACTTCCTGCCGGCGGGAAAAAAATTAAAATAAAATAAAAATATTTTATAAAAATATTTTTATTTAACATAATATTCACATAACAAATATTCTTTATAGCCTACAAATTCACAGTAGTTAATGTGATTTACTGGATCTTTCAAAAGATTTTTAATTGCTGAAAACGAAATATCATAATTTATATATATATATATATATATATATATATATATATATATATATATATATATATATATATATATTTTTTTTTTTTTATATTAAAATATTTACATGTCCTCACATGCCATCATTATTTTTTCATGAATATATAAAAAGGCAATTCATGCAATTGGTAATAATTTTTGTTTCGAAAAAGGATTAATTATTATTATATATTATAATTATTATATAAATAGTTATTTTATATAAAAAATGCAAATTCAACACGTCCCTCAGTTAAAAAAAAACTGTCACACCATTCAGTTTACCTCCTAAAAAATGAATATTCAGAGAACATTTTTTTTGCTTCCAAATGATCACCTTTAAAATAAAACATTACATCAAATATATCATACATCAAACCTCTCATACACAAAACATCTTATACAACTGTTCCTGATATTAGAGAAAGTTCATATAAACAAAGTGAAAAAATCAATACGATTACACAATTTAATATAGTGTATATAATGTAATATATAATGTATTTCTTAGTGTAAGTATTTTATATATGTACCTCTGGTATAATTATGCAGTTTTGGTTCTTAAATTGGATGTATTTACATTTGTACCTCTTGTTACTTGTTGAAGACAAATAAATAATAAAAAAAAAAAAAAAAAAATGTAAAAAAAAAAATCAGTTCCTCTGACGTCATCAGTTAGGAAACGAAACCACAGAATAAACGTTAAAAAAAATTAAATGTTAAAATAAATCAATGAATAAATAAATAATTAAATAAATAAATAAAGAACTAAATGAATAAATGCAGAAATGCAAAAACAGGCTTAAATAAAGGTTATTGCATGGAAATATGGAAATACATTCCACATATATAATTTTAATTGTATGTATTCATTAATTTATCTATACAATTATGTATGCGTTTATTTATTTATTTATATATTAATTTATATATGCATTTATATATTTATACTAATGTCATGTTTCGAATTGAATTATTGTCAGTACATCTTGAATAGTAGAAAGACAGTCCCTAAAAGAAATGACACTTAAAACAAACCATTACACGCATTAAGAAATTAATTAATAAATAGCAACTACAAAACATATAGGTGAATGCGTTCATACAAATAGCTGGTATATAATAAAGTAATATGAATCATTTAACTTTCAGTTATTTTATTTTGTCCTGCGATTTCGTTTCCTAAGTGATGTCATCACAGGAACTAATTTTCTATTTATCTTTTTTTTTTTTTTCAAGTAACAAAAGGTACAAAATCTACAAAAACATGAAATTTAAGAACTAAAAGTGCATACTAAGACCAGGGCTGTACATGAAAAGACATACATTAAAAAATACATTATATATTACATTATATTAAATTACGTAATCATATTTTTAATGCCTTTTTATTACTTGAATATTCTCTAAACTGAAATGAAAAAAAAAAAATATTCAAAAACATGTATGAAATTCCGTTTCACTTTGTGAATATGAATTGTATCTAATATCTGGAACAACTGTATGAGATACTTGATATAGATGTATAAAACATTTGATGTAATGTTTTATTTTAGAGGTGATAATTTGAAAGCAAAAAATGTACCTCTGATTATTAATTTTATAGGAAGTAAACTAAATGGTGAGAAATATTTTTTAACTGAGGGACGTGTTGAAATTGCATGTTTTATATAAAATTAATGTATCTGTTTTGTGGGAAAAAAATAATTAGCAGCATTTACATTAATTGCCGTTTTTATTTATATTCATATATTCTGATATTCATAAAAAATGATTTTTTTCATAAAAAAAAAAAATTCCCCACCGGCAGGAAGTGCGGCAGCGCGCGCGCAGCGTCACGTGCGTTGGAATAGGCTTGTTCGACTTAACCCGGCGCTGCGCAGTCCGATCGCCGCCTGGCTCGGTATGGTGCATGCTGGTTAGTTTTTTTTGTCCGACTTGCGTCTACGCCTTCATCACGTGACGATGACTTCCGGCGTTATAGTCCCGCGAGTGAAATCTGCCTGCAGCCGTCTGACCCAGGCGCTGCAGTTGCTTCCCACCAACTGCGGGAGCCTAGAGCCGCCCTGATGACGACAGAGCTTAATCCCCATTGGTTAGAAGATCCACCGACACCTATCACGTGTGAATCTTTTTATTTTAAAATATATATCTCCTCTAAAACCCCTTAAAAAACACAGTATTTACACTGTCATATCTAGTAGCAAGACAGTTCATTTTCATGCAGTATTCAAAAATATTTATTTGTTCATAATCTGCATTTTATATCATAATAAAGCTCAACTGCTATCATTTTTACTGTTTTATAAAGCGCCCTGAACTGCTCTTATTAATTATCTTTAAACCTACATAACTATTATACTGATATCTACTTTTCTTTTCTTCTATTGTTTTTGTGTTGTGAAATGCGCTAAACAATTAAAGCTGTGTAAATGAGCATGATGTATTTATTTCCAAGAACAAAGGACAGAAAAGCTGGTCTGCAAATAAAAATTTAATCCCATTATTAATTTAGTACTACACAATACATCTGTAACATGACAGTATGTTTTGTGAATATTTATAACAAGTTTTTATCTCAATTTAATAACACTCATGTTATCTCTGTTTCACTTTTGCGATTTTATTCACACCAGAAGTAAACAAACAGCGCATTCATCGCGAGATCCTGTGTTGTTCACGTGGGCTGCAGGTGGAGACTGTCCGACCTGACTTCTCCGCTCCTCCACCCCGCCCACCTGCCCGCGGCTGCTCTCGCTGACCAGCAAGGCGAGGCGCAGCCGCATCTCGAACAAGCCTAATGTTTTCAGCTGTTTTTGTTTAAACTGTTTCTGGGCTTTAGAGCTTCAGCAGCAGTTTGGTTTACCTGAGCGGAAAACTACCGAGCACTGAGCGGATTATTCCTCTATACTGACTGTTTATTATCTGTACTGTGTTTTAATTAACCTGTAATTGTTTTATTATCTGTTTTGTTCTGTGTTGATTGTTTTTTTTCAGGTTACCGGACCCGCTGTGGGGAGCGGCACCCCGCGCTCCGACATGGACTGGAGGAAGATCTTCAGAGTTCGTCCCCGCGAGGTTAGTAAAATCTGGTCTCATATTTTACAGCAAATTCACGATAAAAAAAACTCAGAATAATTAAAACTAGAGCTGGATCTGATTAATTACAATAGGTATGTGTTGTTATTCGACCACTGAATAGTTTATTGCTTCTTATTAATCATATTATGATCTGTATTGTATTTTAATTATTGTGTACTTTTTTATTATCTGCATTGTATTTTAATTATTGTGTAATTTTTTTTATTATCTGTATTGTATTTTCATTATTGTATATTTTTTAATCTGTATTGTATTTTCGTAATTGTGTAATTTTTTTATTATCTGTATTATATTTTCATTATTGTATATTTTTTTAATCTGTATTGTATTTTCATTATTGTGTAATTCTTTTATTATCTGTATTGTATTTTTATTATGGTGTAATTGTTGCTTTATCTGTATTGTTTTGTTACTAATTTTCTTTTTTAGGTTGTGGAGAGCGACTGGCGGAAGAAGATTTTCCGACTTGATCCACTCCAGGTTAGTAAAATCTGGTCTCGCATTTTAGACCAAATTCACAATCAAGAAAACTCAGAATAATTAAATCCAGAGCTGGATCTGCATTAATTACAGGACTTATTTGTTGTTATTCACCAACTGAGCAGCTTTTTGCTTCATATTGAGCGTGTTATTATCTTTATTGTATTTTTTAATTATTGTGTAATTGTTGTATTATCTGTATTGTTCTGTTATTAATTCCTTTTTTTAGGCTACCACACCCGTTGTGGTGATCGACATCCTGCAGAAGAATTTTGGAGTCTCTCCACTTGAGGTTAGTAAAATTTGGTCTCGCATTTTAGACCTAATTCACAATCATACTCTGCTTCCAGCGTACAGGTCAGAGTTCAGTGTTATTTAAAGTAATGCAGACAACAGATTTCTCTTTATAGAACCAACACCTGAAAAACCATTTAGATGCTTAAATAGATTTTTCATAATTATTGGCTCAAATACAAACAACCAACAAAAGGCTTCTGCAGTTTTCCTATTCGTCTTTCTTTCCCCTGTTTTTAGTAATTTCTATATTTTTGATGTTCCTCTGTATTTTTGATGGGTTTTAGTTGCAGATAGATTCTGGTATATTTTTGCTGTTGTAACACTAATAAAAGATTATCTAATCTTATCTCTTCTCCTGTTGTTTTATCTTTGTCTTGGACAGGCCCAGGAACCATCGATGGCAGACCTGACCACCACCTCCTTCCCAGAGCCATCCCAGCAGGAGGACCCTGGACTGCCCCCACCACCATCCACCAGCACCCAGGGCAGATCAGTGAAACGCCTCAGCACCACCATTAACACCATCTTTAGTCCTCTGTGTTTCAGATCACGCCGCAGAGTCCATCCAGACCCTCGTCACAGGCTGGACCTTCAGGGGACACTGCCTGAACCGGAGCCAGTGCCTGCTGCACAGGTAATATTATCTACTGGAATAGTGTGTGTTTAAATGATGATAATATTATCATATTATATATAACAATCATGCTGTTTTATTCTATTGTTCATTCATGTGTACTGAGTGTCTGTGTTTTTACACCATGTCTTTCTTCATTCTGTTCTTCCTGCAGAGAGGACGACTGCAGCGCTTCCTGCCTTTCCTTAGGAGGATGGTGAGGAGGTGAAGAGGTGGTCTGTCCATCATCTGGAAGCTGGGCTTTTTTATTAGATAGACAGACAGACAGACATAGATAAAAGACAAACATAAGAAAAAAGTAGATAGATAGATAGATAGATAGATAGATAGATCAAAAGAAGACAAACAAAAAAGAAAAAATAGATAGATAGATAGATCAAAAAAGACAAACATAAAAAGAATAAATAAATAGATAGATAGATAGATAGATAGATAGATAAATCAAAAGAAGAAATAGATAGATAGAAGACAAACAGAAAATAGATAGATCAAAAGAAGACAAACAAAAAGAAAAAGATAGATCAAAAGACAAACATAAAAAAAAAACAGATAGATAGATAGATCAAAAGCAGACAAACAAAAAAGAAAAAGTAGATAGACAGATAGATAGATAAATCAAAAGAAGACAAACATAAAAAAGAAGAAATAGATAGATAGATAGAAGACAAACATAGAAAATAGATCTAAAGAAGACAAACATAAAAAGAAAAAGTAGATAGATAGATAGATCAAAAGAAGACAAACAAAAAAGAAAAAATAGATATAGTTAGATAGATAGATAGATCAAAAAAGACAAACATAAAAAGAAGAAATAAATAGATAGATAGATAGATAGATAAATCAAAAGAAGAAAGATAGATACAAGACAAACATAGAAAATAGATCAAAAGAAGACAAACAAAAAGAAAAATAGATAGATCAGAAGAAGACAAACATAAAAAAGAAAAATAGATAGATAGATCAAAAGACAAACATAAAAAAGAAAAAGAACAGATAGATAGATAGATCAAAAGCAGACAAACAAAAAAGAAAAAGTAGATAGAAAGATAGATAGATCAAAAGAAGACAAACATAAAAAAGAAGAAATAGATAGATAGATAGAAGACAAACATAGAAAATAGATAGATCAAAAGAAGACAAACATAAAAAAGAAGAAATAGATACATAGATCAAAAGAAGACAAACATAAAAAAGAAGAAATAGATAGGTAGATAGAAGACAAACAGAAAATAGATAGATCAAAAGAAAAAGTAAAAACAGATATAGATATATAGATAGATAGATAGATAGATCAAAAAAGGACAAACAAAAAATAGATAGATAGATCAAAAGAAGACAAACATAAAAAAGAAAAAATAGATAGATCAAAAGAAGACAAACAAAGAAAAGATAGATAGATAGATAGATAGATAGATAGATAGATAGATAGATAGATAGATAGATAGATAGACATATTCATGTACATTTTCACTTTCCTCTAATATTATAAAGCTTTAATAAACTTTATATATTTTTCTCTTATTTTTTGTTTTGCTTCTTTTTTTGTGTTGTTTTATGTTGCACATAGAAACATGAACACGAGTAATGGGGTATTAGATAAGAATGCACTGAAAAAACATGAAACATGAGAAAGAGAAAGTAGGTAGACAGTATATATGATATAAAATGGGTATATAAAATAGATAGATAGTGCTCAGAGAAACACATGAACACGAGAAAATAGATATATTATAAATAAATAGATAATGATCAAAAGAAGACACAAACATAAAAAATACACATGCACACACGCCTAATAAAACATAAATGGCTCAAAAACAGAAAAGGGTCCTGGAAAATTATTTTTATTGCATTTAACATGAAAAACAATAAAAAGAAATTGATATATTTTTATCAATTACTCAGGAATCCCTTCACACCTCAACATTATCCATATATGGTTAGAAAGGGCGGAGCTTACTCTTTCTAAAAATGGCAATGACATCTCAGTGCATTAAAGCATCTACAAGAAACCCATTGAGAAAAACCCCTAAAAAAGTGAGATCTCCTTCCCCAACCAATAATATTCACTTTTAGTGCTTCAAACATATTTATATGATGTTTCAAAAACCAAATAATATCAGTAAATAACTCAGAAGTGTCCACAGAAAAAGTGAAACTACCGTATTTTTCGGACTATAAGGCGCACTTAAAAACTTTTAATTTTCACAAAAATTGACAGTGCGTCTTATAATACGGTGCGCCTTTTGCATGGATTTTACTCGTCAGGTTGTAAGGAGCAGTAAACACACACTCCGTGCAGCGTTATAGAGAGTTTCAGTGCTATACAGAGTCCAGAGCCGTGCAGCTCCGAGGCTGGAGCAGCAATAGCATTAGCTAGATGCTAACCGCTAAGCTAGCTAGCTTATTCACTGTTCAGAGATCAGTATTATCTAAATTTTACTCGTCAGGTTGTAAGGAGCAGTAAACACACACTCCGTGCAGCGTTATACAGAGTTTCAGTGCTATACAGAGTCCAGAGCCGTGCAGCTCCGAGGCTGGAGCAGCAAATAGCATTAGCTAGCTTATTCACTGTTCAGAGATCAGTATTATCTAAATTTTACCCGTCAGGTGTAAGGAGCAGTAAACACACACTCCGTGCAGAGCCGTGCCGCTCCGAGGCTGGAGCAGCAATAGCATTAGCTAGATGCTAACCGCTTAGCTAGCTAGCTTTTTCACTGTTCAGAGATCAGTATTTTCTAAATTTAGTACTTTTAATACTGCTGGAGCAGTATTATTAGAGTTAGATGCTAATCGCTAAGCGTTCACCGTTCAGAGGTGAGTTATCGGTCTGTAAGTCTGTGCTGCTTTGCCTGGCTAGCATTAGCTAGATGCTAAGCGCTAACTCTCTCAGAGGTGAGTTTTATCAGCCTGTAATCTGCTTGTTTACCGTGTTAAAACAAGCTACGGGGGACGAATCGCTAGCTAATATCTCACTGTCTTACCAGAACATGCAGGATTACTCAGTGTAACGCTGTCGTTTAAGTTTGGGTTAACTTTAATAGTTTAGGTGACTAGCTAGCGTGCTAGCGGATAGCTATGCTAACGCTGGTGCAGCAAGCCTTAGTGGACATCTGGAAATCTAAGCTTACTGTAAATAAACTGAAGCACGTTACTCACCCAAATAAACAGTTTTCAGGAGAGGAATCTGTGTAGATTATGTGGAAGATTGGCCTTAAGGTAACAAGCTTACCTTACAATAATCATGCTAGAGCTTACCTTACAATAATCATGCTTGCTAAAGCCTTAGCTTAGATAATTAAAGCACATATTACACAAATATATCTATGTAAACTATACTCTATATTCTCGTCATCTTCTCGTAATCATTAATACTTAGTTACTAATCCACACGTAGACACATCATATTCCATACGTAGACACATCATATACTTGCTTAAAAGAATCTCTCATCTCAGCAGCACTGACCCAAGAGACCCTTGACCGGGTCAACTGTAGAAAACATGCTTCCTCTTTTTAATGGTAAAAACATCTTGCGGTCCCAGAGCGTGGCAGACTGCAGGGTTCCTCTTTTCAGCTAGATTGAAACTAATGAATAAAATACAGACTACAGGGTTCCTCTTTTTAGCTAGATTGAAACTAATGAATAAAGTACAGACTACAGGGTTCCTCTTTTTAGCTGGATTGAAACTAGTGAATAAAGTACATTTTGTAACCTTACATTAAAAGATTACTCTGAAAAGTTATACATACAACTTCAAGCTTTGTTTAAGATATACTAACTAACTAATCTTACGGTAGATATAACGATACCATTATAAAACGGAGAGTATGAACTAAAACTTACTGCAGATGCACAGTGAGACAATGTGAATGTTAATTAACCATGGCCCGCCACAAATAGGGGAAGTTCATTGAGCAGGGGAATTAATAACCCATGGGGCCTGCCACAAAGGGGAACTGAATCTTCCCTTCTTCATTGAGCAGGGGAATCAATAACCCATAATAGAACCTCGTTTAACCAAAGGCCCGCCACTTAGGGGAATTGAAACTTCCCGAGCAGTGTTTTTGGCAACTCACGATTCCCCAGAAAGCCTACTGGGCAAAGGTCAAACAGAAGTTCCGAGAAGGTCTAAATAAAACGAGTTCTGAGAAAGACTGAATAAAACTAAAAAAATGGACTAATAATTAGAAAAACAGAAGTATTACTCATTCATGCCTAGCAACCACCTAGCAACCGAGGTACGTCACAAAAGGGTATAAAAGATGGAGTCAGAAATGCCGAGGTTCAGAAGAACTTGGGGGCGACTTACTAGCTTAGGCTAGGATGCTTTGCCTGTATTTGTTCTTCCCAGATATCTGAAATAAATCATACTTGTTCACTCTCAATCTCCGTGTCGACTGAATTCCTGGATCAACGAACATTCAACAGAGAAGCTAAAGACAGCACTTTTCTACAATTAATATCCAGCACTCGTTTGACTTTGAAAGAGCTAGATTTGTATACTGAGACGCTCCACCGGCAAGAGACCACCCCCGGTGGGGGAAGGGAAACATGGCGCCACCCCTGTTCACTTTGATATAGGCACCCTTTCTAGTGTCACTTAACGCGCCTTATAATGCGATGCGCCCTATGTATGGAAAAATAGCAGAAAATAGGCGTTCTTTGATAGTGCGTCTTATAATACGGTGCGCCTTATAGTCCGAAAAATACGGTACCTGCTTTACTCAAACTAAAGTTAGGTATGGTGTGCGCACTACTTTATATAGTTTTTATTTTACTTGCACATTTTTATTGAGTAGTTATTTTGCACTAAACATTTTTATTTATTTAGACTAAAAAGTTTACATTTTTGTATATAGTTGTCTTTGTGTGTCCTGATTAAAATACTGAAAGGCTGCTCTGAGTGTAAGTTTTTTAGTATCTACATGTGTCCTAGAGGTGTGATTATCAAGAAAAATATCTCTGCCTGATGCTCTTCATGTATTTTGTCAAAGTAATAATTATTAAGCCATGTAATGAACTTAAATCATCAATATGATTATGCTTTAAATTCATAAACACTCTAGTCTCACCATTTTTGAAAAGATATCTTAGGTGTGAATATATTTAAAGTCCATACATATAAAAACAAGTAAAAAAAAAAAACAGGCGCTTGGTAAAATTTTGACCAACACATGATCAGTTCTAGGAAAATATAACAATTCTGCTTCCTTTTACATTTTAAATGATTAGATTTTTGAGCAGCCAAATGGCTTCTGGAGTAAAGGAGCTCAGGGCATGTGTCTGTCTGATATAATTACTGTGTTATAAGACCTGAAAGAGGAACAAACTAGGGTCAGGGTTCAAAGGGTTAAGGGTTCTACACTATTTACATTTAAATATTCAGTATAAAATCTGCGTATGGAGTGAATTTTGTGCCAAACGTTTTTACAAACATATAAATAAACTAAACTAAATCATAATAATCAAATGGAAAAAGTGTATGTAGCAAACACACACACAAAAAACCAATATGACAAATTTATACCTAGTTACTATATGGTATTTAAAAATATACAGATAAGTGTTATGTGTGTGTGTGTAGGGGACAGATAGTCTGGACTGAATATACTGTAAAGTTTAGTAATGTTTTCATGGATTTTTAACAAGTAGATAAATCTGATCAGGCTGGTGTGGGACAGTCAGTTCATGGTACGTTGTTTGAACTCAAATTATTTAAGTCTGTTTTACATATAATTGGATATTTCTTGGATAAATTGGATATTTTGAGTTAGTTGAACTTTTGTTGGCACATAAACATTCAAACTGAGATCTTTGAGTTGAACCAACTTATAATAACTGAGTTTAGTCTGTTGTCATTGGCAGCTTCTTTTCCATTGGCTTCTGCCACAATCTATTTGCATACTGGGTGTGTCCAACAGTTTCTGACTAACACTCACCATCAGTGTGTAGTGATTCCCTCTGGGCTACCTTACAAATAAATCAACTTCCCCTTTAGTTGTGAAAACTTGATGTTTTAATTTATGCTAACTCAAGTTTTCATTCCCCATTACTTAACTTTTTTAAGGTAACCAGTTTCCTAAATTTTTTTTAAGTAAATTCAACATATCTGGGCTTACAGTGTACACCACCTTCTTGCACGTTTTCTGCAACTGTTAACAGCACTTCCTATGTCTTTCTTTCAGCAATAGTTTTATTCCTGCCACTTTTCCATAGAGGCCAGATTTGTGGAGTGCATGACTTATAATTGTTGTGTGGACAGATTTTTCCACCTGAGCTGTGGATTTCTGCAGCTGCTCCACAGTGACCATGGGCCTCTTGGCTGTTTCTCTAAGCACTGCTCTCCTTGCTCGATCTGGTTGGTCAGTTTGGGTGGTCGACTATGACTTTTTTGCAGGTGTAGAATACTTTTTTCCATTATTGGATAATGGATTTATGGAACAGTGCTACTTGGAATGCTAAAAGCTCGAGATATGTTTTTATAACCTAACCCTGCTTTAAACTTCACCACAACTTTATCCCTGACCTGTCTGGTGAGTTCCTTGGTCTTTACTTATTATCTTAATGCGGTCATAAGGTGACCAAATTTAAAACAATTCAGGGGTATGAATACTTTTGCAAGCCACTGTATAGGGGGCAGTTAGTCTCAGCCGATTTACATAACAGATGTATTTTGTGAAGTGGGAGGAAAACAGTGTACCCAGAGGAATCATGCTATCTCAGCCCTGGTTGCACTTGTTTGTGACTTCACACTACACCTCCAGCACATGTTTGCGACACGAGAAGATGCTGTATGATCATAGTAGTGGATAGAACAGATGGGGAGGGGGCGGAGCTCCAAAACTGAGAAACCAGAAATGAAAGGCAGGTATGTAAATGAATATGCAAATACTTCAAAAGCAGGTGGAACATCAGATATGAAATTTCTCCCAGAGCTGCAGTAGAAGAAGAGATGGATGAGAGACCGTGAAAGAAGAAGGAACTGAGAGAGACGTGGGCTGGAGATCTGGACAGATAGATAAATAAATAATAAAGTTTTTTATCTTAATGCTAAAGGTGTTTCATGAGAACTGCAGGGAGAACTTTGGTAAAACAAAAATGCATATGTTTTTAACCATTTACCATTTTCTCCGTTTTTGTCAGTTCCTCTTTTAGGTCTTATAACACAGTAATTATATCAGACAGACACATGCCATCAGCTCTTTCACTTTTCACATATGACTGCTCAAAACTGCAATCATTCAAAATGTAAAAGGAAGCAGGAACTGGCCCTGTTTTGGTCAAAATCATTATTATTATTATTATTATTATTTTTTATACTTTTTTTTTGTATATATAGACTTTAAATATATTCACACCTAAGATATCTTTTCAAAAATGGTGAGACTAGAGTATATATGAGAATATTGATGATAGTTCATTACATGGTTTATTACTTTGATAAAATACATGGAGAAACAGCATCAGGCTGTTTTAAAAACCACCTGACACTCAGAGCAGCCTATGCCTTTGAGTATATTGATAAGGTCCAATATATCCAATATTCCAACTAATAACAAAACAGATTTACTATACTAGATATTTATTTTCAGCTGATTATAATAACAACAAATGTTATAATAAAGAGTTATTCCACAAAATGATAAGAAAAACACTCTTATTTAGGACACTTTTTTCAACAATTTGAGGAATCAGTGGAAATGATGAGGTCATGCGATTTACTCAGAGACCCGAGAGTTAATGTTAATTAAACTGATTATGTGTTTCAAGCAAATAAATAGAGTTACAATGGAAAAATAAAACCTTATTTTTAGATGTTTTTCCCAATGGATTTCCTGCAGATGTTTTACTGCACTGGGATGTAAGAGTAAAGAGTAAGTTTCGCCCTTTCTACATGGATTGTGTTTATGTGTGAAGGCATTCCTGAGTAATTAAGCTGAGAACACAAGGTGCGATTTTGTATGTAAAATCCGTCCATTGGGTTTTAAGGGTTAAACCTTTGTAAGACAACTTTTTCAGAAGGTAACTTGAAACTCAGACAAAAAGCTATAAATGATTTGAAGGTTTTATGATTATATTTTTGACTTATTTGTTCTGTTTAGAGCAAAACAAAAAAAGTAATCTAAGTAAACGAGGACATATGCGATTCAGGCCCTTACTTAATGTTTCTAAATTTGTATTGTTAATTTGTATTCTTAATTTAGCCATTTTGCAATTATTTAAATTTAAGACAAGCAAATTGTCTGATGGATGCTATTTTTAAAACCGTGAATTTGGCCAAGGAAGTGATTTCACTTGTGTGAAAAAAACAAGCCATTTGACTCGTTTCATGTTTCCCTTTAATAAACAACAGTAAAGAGAGCAGTGGTCACTCTATAGCTCTGAAGGAATGCATGAAAGGAAAAGTGCCTTTTTTAATACAAGAAATCTGCAAGCTAATTTTACTGAGTAGCACAATTTTGGGGGCCCAAATTGGACTATCCCGTGTCCGTCCTTGGCTGTGAGGCTGTTACAGCATCAGATACATCCACTTACACAGAGCTTCCAGAAACTTTAAACTCAAACTCACTAAAACTAAACTAAAACTCCAAAGTATTTAGTTTTTTTTTATATTCTGAAATATTGTACAACTTTCTGAATTTTTAATTGGAATACCATCAACTTGGGTGGGACAGAACAGTGCAAAAAAAGAAGAATTGCGAGAAGATGGAAATGACTGATACGCTTTATTTAAAACAGCAAGGTGCCACCTGGCCTCTCTTATAAGATGCATCTACCTAAATATCACATAAATCATAATAATCATAGTGATTACAGTGGAGATTATACTGTACTATAATCTTAATCAAATAATATGTATAACAAAACTGACAAAAGTCAACTGCCAGTGTGTGTTCAAAATTAATGTATATAGTCAAGCAAAGTAGAATAACACAGATGTGCAAATGCATACACACATCTTGTCTAGTCTGTGTGGAAAAGTAATGCCAAAAGAATAGGACTATCTGAAGCAGATTAATAAACATAGACCTACTGACACCATATTTTTTGTATAATTCATCTGATTTTGAGAGAAACAATGCAAGCAGTTGTCCCAATAATTTTCTATGATCTATAGTACTGTATCTATATAAATAGTGTTTTTTAGCTGCATAGGGCACCCCTAATCATTTTCATGATTTTCCTTTATAAATCATTGGAAGTTTGGATCAGCATTTTCAATATATCATATAGCAGATAAACACAGTTATATTTGAGAAGTAAAATGAAGTTGGATTTAATAGGATTTAAACAAAATAGGATTTAAACAAAGTGTGCAATAATTCTATATACAAACTTACGCAGGTGCATAAATTTGGTCACCCTAACAAAAAAAAAACATCATTATTTAGTAGATCCTCCTTTTGCAGAAATAGCAGCCTCTAAACACTTCCTATAGCTTCCAATGAGAGTCTGATTTCTGGTTGAAGGTATTTTGGATCATTCTTCTTTATAAAACATCTCCAGTTCAGTCAGGTTTTATAGCTTCTGATCATGAACAGCTCACTTTAAATCACACCACAGATTTTCAATAATATTCAGGTCTGGGGACTGAGATGATCATTTTATAACGTTGTACTTGTTCCTCTGCATGAATGCTTTAGTAGATTTAGAGCAGTGTTTAGTGTTTAGGGTCGTTGTCTTGTTGAAGTATGCAGCCCCAGCGCTTTAACTTCAACTTTCTCACTGATTCTTGAACATTGTTCTGAAGAATCTGCTGATATTGACTGAAATCCATGCGACCCTCAACTTTAACAAGATTCCCAGTACCTGCACTGATCACACAGCATGATGAACCACCACCAAATTTTACTGTAGGGGAGCAGTAAAGTGTTTGTGTTGCAATGCTCTGTTCTTTTTTCTCCATGCATAAATAACCGCCCTCCAAATAATTCATTTTTAGTTTCATCAGTCCACACACAGCAACATATTCCGAAATGAAGCTGACTTGTTTAAATGTGCTTTAGCTTTAGCATACCTCAAGTGACTCTGTTTGTGGCGCGTTTGTGTGCACAGAAAAGGCTTCTTCTACATTTCTCTCCCATACAGCCTCTCCTTGTGTAAAGTGTGCTGAATAGCTGAACGATGCACAGTGACTCCATCTGCAGCAAGATGATGATGTAGGTCTTTGGAACAGCTCTGTGAGTTGACTATGACTGTTCTCATTATCCTTCTCCTCTGATTATCTGAGATTTTTCTTGTTCTGCCACTTCAGGCCTTAACTAGAACTGTTCCTGTGGTTCTTCCATTTCCTCACTATGTTCCTCACAGTGGAAACTGACAGCTGAAATCTCTGAGATCTGAGCTTTTTGTATGTTTCCTCTAAACCATGATGTTGAACCATCTTTGTTTTCAGGTCATTTGAGAGTTGTGTTGCCACTCTTCAGAGAAGATGCAAAGAGAAGAAAAACTTGCAATTGGCTCCTTAACCCTTTCTCATAATTGGATTCACCTATGTATATAGATCAAGAGTCAATGAGAATACCAAACAAATGTTGTGTTCCAATCATTAGTGCTGAAGGTATTTATATATGATATATTTAACTGAAATTACTGATCTGAACAACCAATGATTGTTAAGGAAAATCATGAAATTATCAGAGGTGCCCAACATTTCTCATACCACTGTATATAGTAAGATTAAAAAAACCCAGCTTAATCCCTGAGTGTGTGTGTGTGTGTGTTTTTAGCGGCTGTGTTCACGCTGAAAGGTTAAATCTTCATTGACGTTCTGATCTTCAAGTGGACGAACCTGCAGGACTTCAGCATCTCCAATATGCGCTGCAAAACACACACACACACACACACACACACACACACACACACAGAAAGTTTCTTTAATTGGTGCTGCTTCTGTTAAATAAACCGTCCTCTGTAACATGCAATAAATTCAATAAAATCCAACACAGTGCATATAAAAACATTACAACTCAACTCAACCAGCTAATGAATAAATAAATACCCAATAACTGAATACAGTCTTTAAAGTACTGTATCTATATTTTATAAGATCTATATAAACTGCCTGGTTAAAAAAAAGTTCACCACCTGGATTTAACTAAGCATAGAGGTAAGAACCTTCCATTGGATTATTATTGCAAGGGTGATTAGGTTTATAGTTATTTAACCCTATTTAATCTGATGCAGTGAGAAGTTTTTATTTGTTAAACAACCATGTGAAAAAAGACTGTGATCCTGTGTTTGTGGAAAAATGTTAATCTGTTTTAGGAGCCTCAAATTATTGGCATGAATCAAGCATGAGAAAACATCCAGCGAGGTTTCTGAAGAAGAGTTAAGTTAAAAGTGTTCTAATGTTTCAAGAACTTTGAAAGAATTCTCAAGTGCAGTCACAAAGACCATCAAAAGCGTCCTGATGAAACTGACTCTCATCAGGACCAGGAAAGGAAGAGCACAAGTTTCCACTCTTCAACTCCCCAGATAAGAGACACCTAAATGCTTCACTAAGTGTTTTGATTTGTTTAAAAGTGTCCTTTTGCTAAAATCCACTTTTTCTTGTTTGTCTTTGTGAAATACTATAGGTCTCTCAGAGTTGTATATGATGCAGCGCGTAAAACTGTTCCTCGACCTCCATTGTCTGCAGTAACTAGTAAAAGAAAATACTCAGAAAAAGGAGTCGATCAGTAAAGGCACCTATGTCTACATCAACCCGTGAATTAGTACTCAGGACCCGCGACCACCCACGGGCATCGCTGAAGCCAGGAAGCGAAACCCTCACGTCAGATAGCAGCTAGAAGCGCTAAGAACAACATGGCGGTTTGTTCTTGTGTTATTTGTGCTAACGAACAACAATACGGGATTTTTTTTTCTGAACCTCGACTACCCACCTCTATGTGTTTACATTGGTTTACATAGGATCTCCGGTGGATTTTGCATTTTACAGAGATTCTAAGAATAGATCAGTGGCTGAACTGCACTTAGCAGGGCATTACCCATGTTCTAAAGTAACATATGACACTGCAAAGACTGTTATTAGTGTAAAAATGTCTTTGTTTTTAAATGATTCTCACAGTCGCTATTAGCAAATTAGAGGTGATATGTTTGTATGTATGAATATTCATGAGCAAGAGCTGAAAACCTATTGCCCCCCCTCCCCGACTCATCTACTTGACTAAAGCATCGTTATACCGGATCACCAGAGCACTTTTTTTTCACAAAAACAGCTCACATGGCATTCATTTATACTACAGACCACAACTAGACATTTTAAAATTAATGAAAAAAAAAAAAGATGGAATGAAACTTTTAACATTTTTAGGTTACTACGTAATTCCTTATGTGTTCCTTCATACCTTCATAGTCTAAATGACTTTAGTACTCAATCGCAACTTTCATGTTTGCATTTACAAAGTTAGAAACTTTTAGGACTTAGGAGAAGGTCAGGTCTTCGATCAGACCTCAGAAAGCTCAGAAACTTCATGTTCTTCACTTCACAGAAGACATGTGAACATGTGGATCAGTCCTGCGTTTGAAGCCACGTTTCTGCCCTCTGATATTTCAAAAGGTTCAGACGATGTGTTGGATGTTTAGCTGCAGTATCTCTGGAGGGAACGTGGAGGTTTTGTGCTGGTCCTCTGGAGGACAGGATTGAAGCTGCACTATGTTACTATCAGACTTTAAAGCAGATCTGGGCCTCCTGTGACCGTCTGGGTCCAACAAATGCTAAAGGGATTTTTTTTTGACTGTGGTAACCTTTCCCTCACTGCTGCTGTAGCTTCACCTACAGCAGGAAAAGGTATTTAATGTAGGAGAGAAATGCTATAATATCAGGAGATTACAGAGACATATCACACAAACACGACATTATATCACTTACCGTAGTGGCTACACACATCTCTACTGCATTCTAATCTTCTAACCCACTCTATGACACAGTGAGGAATAAATCACAATTACCTGGCTGCTCTTCCAGCAACTCCTGAGCAGAAGATAACCTGAGATAATACAAACGCATGTTAGATACTAGCTAAGAATATACATAAAATATTTAAAATTCACAGTGGACTCTGAACAAACCATATACAGCTCTGAAAAAATAAGAGACCACTAAAAAATGATGAGTTTCTTTGATTTTACTAGTTTGAAAACCGCTGGGATATAATCAAGAGGAAGATGGATGATCACAAGCCATCAAACCAAACTGAACTGCTTGAATTTTTGCAACAGGAGTAAAGGCATTAAGTTCTCCAAAAGCAGTGTGTAAGACTGGTGGAGGACAACATGCCAAAATTCATGAAAACTGTGATTAAAAAAACAGGGTTATTCCACCAAATACTGATTTCTGATCTCTTAAAACTTTATGAATATGAACTTATTTTCTTTGCATTATTTGAGTAAATATTAAATATTTAAACATTTAACTATATAACACTAAACAGGGTTAATTTGTTTTTATTCACCAAACATAGTTAAAGTAACAGGAAGTAGAAAATAACATTTATATGACTTATATGACACATTTTCTCTAAATGACTCTTACTCCCTAAATTACTTCAATTAAATCTACACTAAAAATAGTTAAAATACAAGTAATTTTCACAGACATTTATTTGTTTTTGCCTTCGTTTGTCCTTTGTAGTCAGTTACACAGTTCAATTAAACATTGTGAACTATAATGTAAATTATACATGTCTTTCTCCTACTGTATATCATATGAATTTTGAATATTAAATGGTTTAAGAAATATGAGCATTGTGATGCTCAACAAACTTTTTTGTGAGTAGCTTGTGAACACATCTATAACATACTATATTGCATTATAATGTCAGTTAATTACTGTAAATATGTATTTTAAACAATGCATTGCCATGTTTATTATGCATAATGGATTGTGACAATAAGGCATCATAGACTCTGATACTAATATGTTATAATATGTATAATATGCTCCATTATGGGTGAAATATTATATATCTGAATAATTCACAAGTCAATAAAGTAATTATAGCATGACGTATTGTGTGTTTATGAGTAGACAGCTTTGTTAGTCATAATGCTTCATGCATTTTGAGGCTTTAGAGTTTCTTGGTATCAACCATATTGTGAACACAGCTTATGATACATTATAACTGCAATTCATAGGAAATAATAAACATGGCTATAATGTGTAGTGCATTTTATATCTATGTATAACCATGCTTAGAGTGGCTTTTAAATAAATTACAATATGTAATGTAATGAGTTTTATAGAAATTACATTTATAGAAAGTGTTACCAACAGTAGTTATTAGAATTTATGCTGGTTATTGATGTTATTAGAACTTAACTGTAGATTTTTGTATATATTTTATAATAATAATTATTGTTGGGTTATATAAGTTTAGAGTAAAGAGGAGCAGAGCTGACCTCTTGAGCCTGCGCTTGCGGCGGGAGGATGCTGTGGAGGGGTTATGGGTTCTCGGTTCAGGAGGAGCTGTGAAGGGAAGCTGCTGCTGGGAGACACTGGGAGAATCAATCATAGCCTGCTGAAGCAGCCCCAGAACCAGTTCCTTCTCTGCACACACACACACACACACACACACACACAAATACACACACACAAATACACACACACACACACACACACACACACATTATTATTATATTTAAATAGAACCTGTCTGATAACATGAAACAGGATAACAGATCTCAAAAAGCAAAACATTATGTCCCTATCTGAAGAAATTCAAGAACAGATGAGAAAACTTTGTCACAGTGAGAGCTATTATTCACAAATGGAGAAACATGGAACACTGGTGAATGTTCCAATGAGTGACCAGACAACCGAAATCCGAAATTATTCCAATAGGGCATGGACAACTCATCCAGGAGGTCACAAAAGAACCCAGCACAACATTTAAAGAATTGCAGGTCTCATTGTCAAGTCAAGAGGCTTTTATTATCAGTACAACTGAGTACAGGTACACAGTGTAATGAAATTTCGTTTCGTCTCAGTTAAGGTCAGGGTTAATGATTCAATTCAGTTCCAAGATAAAAAAAATACTGCTGACCAAAAAGAACACAATGGCTCATCTCACATTTGCCAAAAAACATCTTGATGATCCCCAGGACTGTGGACATTTTTAAAGGTGTGTGTCCCGTTACATCTGGTGTACAATTAACACATAATTTCAGAAAAAGAACATCATATTGAACGTAAAACATGGTGGTGGTAGTGTAATGGTCTGGGGCTGCTGGACAGCTTGGTGTAATAGATGGAACCAGAAACTCTGCTGTTTACCAGACAATTCTGAAAGAGAATTTCCGGTCATCTGATCGTGGCCTCAAGCTCAAATGTACTTGGGTTCTGCAGCAAGACAATGACCCAAAGCACACAAACAAGTCCACCTCTGAATTGCTTAAATAAAAAAAAAAACTAAATGAAGGTTTTGAAGTGGCCTCGTCAAAGTCTGATTGAGATGCTGAGGTATGATCAGTTATAATGAACGATAAAAAAAAAAATGCTTCTCTGGTGAGCTTTTGTTTACACTCCTCCCCTGTCTCACTTTAGTTTCCTCCTGTTCTCGTTTTTCTCGTTTTTCTGCCCTTTGGGCTCCCTATCTCCTTATAAGGGCGTTTTTCCCCGTGTCCCAATTCACCCTGACGACACGGGTTTGATCCTGCGTGAGGAGCAGTGTGTTTATTCATTTACTTTTTCCTTTTTTCTTGGGTTTACCTGTTTTGAGATCAACTGTTCTGCAATTGGGTTTAACAACCCTCCGGGCTGGAGAGCTACTAGTCTATAGAACTCCATCCCAAAAAATCCACAGATTTTTTTTGTGGCCCACCACGGAAAGGCTTGGAAAATATCTGGCCCGTGGCCAAACTTAATTGCCGAACCCTGTCGTAGGTCACCATTGGCGGTTTCTAAACCCCTAAAAAGGACTGTTGATGCTGCTGGTAATGAGTAACGATGCAGCACGTGAAAATATATCGGAGTAAAAGTATTAAATTCAGGGAAAATATTTAGTGTTACAGATACAGCATTTTATTACTTAAGTACAATAGTGGACTAGTTCTACTTCATTATTATACAACTCTGTTGCACACACACACACATTAACACAACACACAAACACACACACAACACCCACACACACACAATAGCAGGTTTGTCTTTATTCGGTATTTCCTGTAGCTGCTCTGTTAAATGTGCGTGGATGGACGTTAGGGTTGGTGAATCTGCCGCAGGGTGAGTGTTTATCTTTTTTCTGCGAGCGCAGACGCAGCGGAACACAGAAAACTCATTCAGCTCATGCATTATTTATCCCGCAGATACGGTGTGAGCTCCTCTCCCGCTGTTGTACGCCTGTATACAGTTTAAGCAGGTTGGTATCGATCAGTTTATGCATTATTTGTCTCATTTCACTCTGAAAGCCCCTGACTGCAGTTGGAAAGCGAGAGTGTGGAGAAAATCTCATTTACACGCTTTATTTCCCTCCAGTCAGTAAGTGCAGGCACGTTTTATGTGTGAAGTTTGCTTTAGTTTTAGCTGGAGCTGCCGGGCTAATGGAGGCTTATACCCTATGGATGTCAGTCTATGAAGCTGTCAGTTCACAAATTGGCAGCTTCTCTTGTATTTAGCTCGGCTCTGAACCCCTCAGGTCCCGCCCACCAATGTCTCACGTGCCACATGCCTGTTTAAACATGGACTTAAATGCAGACCAGCACAGTCAGTTCATGTTATATATTTTTTTATTGTTTATACCATATTTTTTGCACTATAAGGAAAACCTAAAATCCATAATTTTTTCCAAAAATCATCAGTGTGTCTTACAATCAGCTGCACCTTGTGTATGGATTTTACCAGTCAGGTTTTGAAGAGCAGTAAACTTACTCCATTGAAGTGCAGCGTTATACGGAAGCTTTAGTTTAGTTCCCCAGTAAGGCCTGTAGTCTACTCCTAACCCTGGCTAGCACTGCCGTGTTTACGGTGTTAAAACAAGCTACGTGGGACAAACTGCTAGTTAATATCTCCCTGAAAAGTCAGGGTTCTTCAGTGTAGCGCATTAGTGTTGGGCGGCATTAGTCGTAGTGGAAATCTTAAAATCTAAGCTTACTGTAAATAAACAGAAGCGCTTTACTCACCCAAAAAAGTTTTCAGGAGAAAAATCTATGTAGATTAACATCCAGCACTCGTTTGAAATATTTTTAAGAATCACAGTTTTGTTCATTTAACTTAGCTTAGCTTTACAGGTCTCATCACCCAGTGGCGAGACCTACTGAATTAGAAGGAAAACATGACAACACCCCTGGACCTTACTAGTGATGCATAATGTGCCTTAGAATCCAAAGCCTTATGTATGAAAATAGACCAGAAAATACAGGGGTTGGACAATGAAACTGAAACACCTGTCATTTTAGTGTGGGAGGTTTCTTGGCTAAATTGGAGCAGCCTGGTGTCCAATCTTTATTAATTGAACATTGCACCAGTAAGAGCAGAGTGTGAAGCTTCAATTAGCAGGGTAAGAGCAGAGTTCTGCTCAAAATATTGCAATGCACACAACATTATGGGTGACATACCAGAGTTCAAGAGGACTAATTGTTGCATGGCGCATCTGTGACCAAGACAGCAAGTCTTTGTGATGTATCAAGAGCCACGGTATCCAGGGTAATGTCAGCATACCACATCCAACAGGAAGGACCAACCACATCCAACAGGATTAACTGTGGACGCAAGAGGAAGCTGTCTGAAAGGGATGTTCGGGTGCTAACTCGGATTGTATACAAAAAACATAAAACCACGGCTGCCCAAATCACGGCAGAATTCAATGTGCACCTCAACTCTCCTGTTTCCACCAGAACAGTAAATTATTGTGGTCTAAAACCAGGTGTTTCAGTTTCATTGTCCAACCCCTGAATATTATATACACTAGCTAAATAAGAAAGTAAGGACATTTTAGAGGCCTTTTTACACATTATGACTCTAATTTAATGAGCTAAATGGACTACACTATTAAGGAAAAGGAAGATTTAATCTTTGCCCTGTACTTCAGCACATGTTTTGAGACACCGTGACTCATACAGCTACAGAAACCACATTATCAAGGCTGTCAGAGTTTACTGGAAGCTGTAGACACTTAATCAAGGTCTTGATAAGTCCCAAACTGACGCCCTCAGCTGAGAGGAAATTGGTTTGGATGGTCAGGAACCACCAAGGCACAGGCCTGCCATGAACAATAAGCTGCTGAAACACCACTGTCACTGTCTACAGTCCATCCAGTTTTACATCACTGCAGAGAGGCTGCTGTCCAAAAAAATTCAGGTTTGAATATGAACCCCATGGACAAATGTCAGAAAATGGTCAGAAAAATAAAATGTTTTGCCACAATAAGTAAATCAACCCCTTTTCCCACTATTACCCACCGTTAAGCATGGTGGCGGGAGCATCATGGGCTGGTGCTCTGTTTAGCTGTGAGTGGGACTGATACATTGCGCAAAGCGCATGGAGTAATAAAGAAGGAGGACAAGCTTAGAGGCCTTCAGTGTAAACTCAAACTAGTGCTGGGCAGCATATCAGATCATATGGTATACCGAAGGCAAAACTAGAACCGGTATGCATTCCTCTTATACCGCCATAAGGCTACAAGTGCTGCGGAGCGCTGGCCAGAACAGCACCGTCAGAGAAGCTTAATCAGCCGTGTTGGGCCTGATCTTGTGCCTGTGCTTCAGCTTCTTCTAACGTGATGTTTGATGCCTTGAGGTCCTGATGGAATGACCTTCGCCAGGTGTTTGGGGGGGCGTCCTCGAGATCCTCAACGCCGTCTTCGGGATCCTTGAGTTATCCATGCGAAAGACATGGCCGGCCAGTCTTCGGCACGCGACAATGTTGTGGAGTTTGACCAAGCTACTGCTTTTCCGTAGGACTTCCTCGTTGTTGATGTGGTCGGTGTAATGTTTCCTCGAATCCAGCGGAGGCACCACTGCTGGAAGATGTCCAACCTGGTGTTGATGATGGCTGACGCCTTCCAGGTCTCGCTGGCGTAGATGGCAGTTGGGATCCCTATTGAATTCAGCAAGCAGAACTTGATCTTGAAGGAAATGGTCGGGGAGGACCAGATTTTGTTCATCCTCCGGAATACCGCGGCCGCCTTACCGATGCGGCACTTGACGTCCACCTCCGCGTTGCCGTCATGGGAAATCACGCTACCGAGGTAGGTGAATTTCTCCACTTCTTTCAGCTGTTGGGTCCCAACATAAATCCCTTGTCGCGGGTCCGTGAAGCACACGAACATGACCTTCGACTTCTCAGCACTGATCCTCAGGCCAACTTTTCCCAGGTCAGTTGTTGCCTGCTGTAACTTCGGCTCGTCTTCTTCGAGCAGGGTGATATCATCGGCGAAATCCAGGTCGCAGAGTGTTTTTACCAGAGTAAAAATAGAGCAACTATAGTCCCTTTAAATATATTAATACTGTAGCTTAAAGAATGATTTGAATTTATTTGTTAACTGGAGAAAGACGGGAATTGTGGCTGATTATACTTACTTATACTAATACTTGTGGCTGTAATACTTACATTTTGAGCATTTTATGTCCATTTATAGTGTTTACGGAACTATTTTAAATATTTCGTTAGTAAGAGAAGCTGTGTTTAAGTTGTTGGTGTATCTCTTTTTAAGGTCTATTTCTACATTCTTCATTTACTGATGTTTTATATTGTATGTACTCCTAACAGTAGAGTAAGCCACAAGCCTATATTAAAGCCCAGTCATACAAAAAATAAAAAGTAGGAAAAAAAATGCTACAAAGGACTCCAGACTAACTTTTTTTTCCCAACTGTACTGAAGCTTGTCAGCCACCCCAAACTATAATGGTTTATTATTTTTTTTTCCTTACTGTTGCATTTATTTTTTGAATTTTACTACAATCATTATGTCATCTGACATAATTAAACAGCCATTTATAATAAATAATATAATAAAGTCTGATTTCTTCATATATTGTGTAATTTTTGGGGACAAAGTAAACCCAATACTAATCAAAGCCTTAATTTAAAGCCTTGGTGTTTTATATTATATCTACTCCTAACAGTACTGTAATTCAAAGCTATATTAAAGCTCAGTTTTTCAAAAAATAAAAATTAAAAAGTAATAAAAAAAAAACTGTGAGCTACAGTGAAACCATCAGAATCTTGAAAAAATACCGTGATATGCGTTTTTGGCTATACCACCCAGCACTAACTCAAACTGTTGTTTAATCAGTTATATAATTAAATATGGACATAAATTGTTGTTGCAACAGGACATTGATCATAAACACACATCAAAAGTATGGTGGTCACAAGATGACTGGATGAAATAGGCTAATATGAAGCACAAAAGCCAAATAAGTGACACACACACAGCTTGAGTTGTCTCTGTAGAGATGTTCTGCCAATAGAAAAGGACTTTCTTGAGCAGATAAAAAAAAACATGAATCTATTGGCACTTTGCCAAATACCAGGCATGGACTACAGTGTTATAAAGCCACCCAGTATTGAGCAGTGGAGCAGTGGAACTGTGTTCTCTGGAATGATGGGGCACATCTTGACCTTACAAATCCTTATCTTGATGTTAATTGCAATCAAATCCTCACAGCAATGTTTTACAATTTAGTAGAAAGTTTTCTTTGAACAGTAGTGACAGTTTCTCCAACAAAAACAGGATAAACTCTTTTATTACCATTGATTTCAAAAGAAGCACTAAATGAGCAGGTGTCTCAATACTTTTGCAAAACTGCTTCATTACAGTTGAGCATTAAGTTTAAAGTGCGGGTCAAAAGAACATCCATAGGTCAGATTTTACACTTAAACCCTCATTACAGGAAATTTCATCTACAGGCTAATCGCTGTTTCTACAGCTAATCCTTTCCTCACCAATGCGCATAATTAATTATGTTATAATTATCAGAATAATTATACCCTGTAAGATGTGGATGTTCTGGATGTGAGATGACTGAGCTTCCTCATATCTCCAGCTCCAGTTATGTAATAATTTAATATATGTGTGCATGTCGGAACAGAAACCATACTAATTATTATGATACCTGTTAGAACAGTCTGTGATATCATTTAAAAAAATTTAATACATAACAGATTAGCCTTATATAACGAGTACTCATCAAGTGACACATTCCCTGCCTTGTGCTTGGCCACTTTATTAGAAACACCTACCTAACTTGTGTTTTCACTTATTGGTGGCCACTTTATTAGAAACACCAACCTAATTGTGTTTCTACTCACAGGTGGCCACTTTATTAGAAACACCTACCTAAATTGTGTTTCCACTCACTGCTGGCCGCTTTATTAGAAACACATTCCTAGCTTGTAGTTTCCTTCACTGGCGACTGCTTAACTGGTAACACCTACTTAATCAGAAACATCTACCTACTGGCCACTTTATTAGAAACACTAATTAATTTATGATTTAACTCGCTGGCCACTTTATTAGAAACACTAATTAATTTATTATTTCACTCACTGGCCACTTTATTAGAAACACATTCCTATCTAGTGCTTCCACTCACTGGCCACTTTATTAGAAACACATTCCTATCTAGAGCTTCCACTCACTGGCCACTTTATTAGAAACACATTCCTATCTAGTGCTTCCACTCACTGGCCACTTTATTAGAAACACATTCCTATCTAGAGCTTCCACTCACTGGCCACTTTATTAGAAACACATTCCTATCTAGTGCTTCCACTCACTGGCCACTTTATTAGAAACACCTACCGGTACCTAACTTCTGCTTCCACTCACTGGCCACTTTTTTGGAAACACTAATTTATTTATGATTTCACTCACTGGCCACATTATTTGAAACACATTCCTATCTAGTGCTTCCACTCGATGGCCACTTTATTAGAAACACCAACCAAAATTATGTTTCATCTTACTGGTGGACACTTTCTTAGAAACACCTATTTAACTTGTGATTTCACATTCTGGTGGCCACTTTATTTCAAACACCTACCTACCTTACATGTATTTCCCTTCGCTGGCCACTTTATTAGAAACACGTACTTAACTTGTGCTTTGAATGACTGACCAGTTCATTAAAAAACACCCACCTAGCTTCTCCTTGCACTTACTGGTGGCCACTTTATTGGAAACACCCACCCACACTGTTCTTCTACTGGCCACTTTATTAGAAACATCTACCACGATTTCAAGAGCTTCCACATGTTGGTGGCCACTTTATTAGAAACACCTACCTAAACTGTGCTTCCACTCACTGGTGGCCACTTTATTAGAAACACCTACCTAATTGTGTTTCCACTCACAGGTGGCCACTTTATTAGAAACACCTACCTAATTGTATTTCCACTCACAGATGGCCACTTTATTAGAAACACCTACCTAATTGTATTTCCCCTTACAGGTGGCCGCTTTATTAGAAACACATACCTACCTTGTGCTTCTACTCACTGGTGGCCACTTTATTAAAAACACATTCCTATATAGGGCTTCCACTTACTGGCCACTTTATTAGAAACACCTAACTACCTCCTACCTTTTACTCACTGGTGGCCACTTTATTGGAAACACCTACCAAAAGTATGCTTCTATTTACTGGCTGCTTTATTACAAATCAATAATTACACCAACAATGTGGTGGCGCTAGAAAAGATAAATTGATGAAGTGGCTCTAAGTTATTGAGAATTCCTGAATGTTGGTGGTTTCTGGTGCTCACCTCTGTCTCCAGCCAGCAACAGCCACTGCTGTACCAGAGATAATGAATCAGTCTGCAGGATCTGACACAGCAACTCCAACACCTGAGAGAGAGAGAGAGAGAGAGAGAGAGAGAAGAAAAGAGAGAGAGAAGAAAAGAGAGAGAGAGAGAGAGAGAAATTGATCATTGTTAACACTTTATTTTGATAGTTTATAGGGCAGTTTTTAGCATTTTTCAGCAGGAAAATGCCCGACCACACACTACTTTTTTTAATTTACGATTGCAGCTGTTTCAAGTAATTTCATCTATTTAAAGGCTCTTATTTAACTAGAGGATCATTGTGATTGTTTGCAAGATTACTTTTATTGTTTCTAACCAAAATATCAGCCAATAGAACAAAAGACACTTTTAGTAGATACAATCTCTAAGAATCATTAAAAATAGGTTAATTCCTCTTATATTATTAAAATTTTTTTTTTCAATATTTAGACTGTATTTCATAGGATTTTACTTGCTGAGATACATTTTTTGCAGTGTAAAGATTGTTCTGCCATCTTTAAGAGAAGAAAAAGACACCTTATCTTCTTATCATTTGTCTCCAGAAGTTCTGACAGTTCTATTGATCTTCTCTTTGGTTTAAAAGGACAAATGAAGGAATCAGTGATCTTTCATTAAAACAGCAGTGAGATCTGCTTTATTTCTCCTTGAATAAGAAAGGAAAAGGCTATTTGTCCTTGGGGGTGTGACACTGAGCCCTGAACAATTTGTTTTTACCTTTGATTTTTTTCGGTTTAAAAAAGTATCAAAACAATTTTAACAGTTTTAAGACGTGGCTTTTAGTCCAACTTGTGTGACTCTGGATAGATACTAAAAAAGTGGAAAATCAATAGAGACATTGATGGGAATAAAATTCCGGCTGTGTAAAACTGAGCAGCGTTCTGAGGAAGAGCTCTGGGATTGCTGGTCATTAATTTGGCTCTCCCAACTTTCCCCGCCCTGCTTCCTCAAGAGCCTGATAAATTGTTGTATAGTGGACTGTGGAGGGGAAGGTCTGACCGCAGGAGTGTCACTGGGGAGAGTTTAGAGTAATGAGTGGAGTGAACAGCGCAGGCCAAGCCTTTAATAATGGCTATTTACAGCAGCACAAGGTCATTCTGCACACAGAACACAAGGACTGAGACAGGAACAAGTGTTCAGGGACATCAGTTAGAGGACAGGTGTGCTCAGGAGCGTCATTGAGAAGGTGAGAAAAAAGTGTGTTGTGTTAAGGTGCATGTGTAAGACTGTGTAAGAGGTAAAGAAGTATACTGGTGCATGATACAATTCAGAATACTGTATATGTAGAGGTAAGTCAGAAGATAGTTAAAAAAGGTATGGTCAGGGCAGTTCAGGTGTATTACCCTGAGTTCCTGTCCATCCAGGCTGGTAGGCTGTGATCTGTGTGTGGCTGGGCGTCTGTGTCCAGTTGCAGTATCTCTGCGTTTTGTGCCCCAAGAGGATGAAGGGATGATCCGGCCTGTCTGAGCCGAGTACTGAGTCTTCCTACGAGGGGGATCCTCATCTCTAGATCTCTACAGAACACAACACAATCACCATACATTAGAATAGAGACAAGTACTTTGTTTTTTCACTCACTGTTCAAAAGGTCCTGAAGTGGACTACAGTTTAAAGTGGCTTTAGTCTAGAGCCTAAGTCAAGTCATTAGTCTTTAGTCTAGAGTTCGCTTCAAGTCATGAGTCTTAAGATTAGAGCCCAAGTCAATTCATGAGTCCTAAAGACTCCTGATTTGGAGTCTAAACCAAAGGCTCCTGACTAGATTTGGACTCTAAACTAAAGGCTCCTCACTAGACTTGGACTCTAATCTAAAGACCCCTGACTTGACTTGGATTCTAGACAAAAAAACACCTGAATTGCCCTGGACTCTAGACTAAAGTTGTTGTCAAGTCAAGTCACAAGTGCTTAGGCTCAGTGATCAGAGAGGTCTTCAAAATGAATATCGAGCTGCTTATATTCCTCATCTCTGGAACTATACAGAACACAACATCCATCCACTATATTAGAGATAATTACTTTTAGGCTGGAGTCTGCATCAAGTCACAAGTCTTTAATTCAGAGTTCAAGTCCATTCATGAGTCTTTAGCCTAGAGTCCAACTCAGGTCAGAAGTCTTTAGTCTAGAATTTAATCAAATCACAAGTCTTTAGACTAGAGTTTAATCAAATCACAAGTCTTTAGTCTATTCAAGTTCAATTCAAGTCATGAGTCTTTACTCTAGAGTCCAAGTCAGGTCACGAGTCTTTAGACTAGAGTTTAAGTCAGGTCACGAGTCTTTAGTCTAGAGTTTAAGTCAGGTCACGAGTCTTAAGTCTAGAGTTTAAGTCAGGTCACGAGTCTTTAGTCTAGAGTTTAAGTCAGGTCACGAGTCTTTAGTCTAGAGTCCAAGTCAGGACACAAGTCTTTAGTCTAGAGTTTAAGTCAGGTCACAAGTTTTTAGTCTAGAGATAAGTCAGGTCACAAGTCTTTAGTCTAAAGTTTAAGTCAAGGACCAAGTCTTTAGTCTAGAGTTCAAGTCAAATCACGAGTCTTTAGTCTAGAGTCCAAATCAAGTCAGAAGTCTTTAGTCTAGAGTCCAAGTCAAACCACAAGTCTTTAGACTAGAGTTCAATTCAAATCTTGAGTTTTTAGTCTAGAGTTTAAGTCAAGTCATGAGACTTTAGTCTAGAGTTTAAGTCAAGTCATGAGTCTTTAGTTAAGAGTTTAATCAAATCACAACTCTTTAGTCTAGAGTTCAATTCAAGTCAAGAGTATTTAGTATAGAGTCCAAGTCAGGAAACAAGTCTTTAGTCTAGAGTTCAAGTCAGGACACAAGTCTTTAGTCTAGTGTTCAAATCAGGTCACGAATCTTTAGTCTAGAGTTTAATCAACTCACAAGTCTTTAGACTAGAATTCAATTCAAGTCATCAGTCTTTAGTCTAGAGTTTAATCAAATCACAAGTCTTTAGTCTAGAGTTTAATTCAAGTCATGAGTCTTTAGTCTAGAGTTTAGGTCAAGGAACAAGTCTTTAGTCTAAAGTTCAAGTCAAACCACAAGTCTTTAGTCTAGAGTTTAAGTCAAACCACAAGTCTTTAGTCTAGGGTCCAAATCAAGTCAAAAGTCTTTAGTGTAGATATCAAGTCAGGTCACGAGTCTTTAGGTTCAGTGATCTAAGATGACTACAAGACAAATGCTGAGCTGCTTATTTTCACTATTTAAGACTAGGGCTGCCACGATTAGTCGACTAGTCACGATTATGTCGACTATTAAAATAGTCGACGACTAATTTAATAGTCGATTAGTCGTTTTTTTTTTTTTTTCTTTGTTTTTCTCTCCAAACTGCTGCGACTGCCTTTCTGTCCTGGACGCACATGCGCAGTAGTGGAAACCGGGGTAGGTAGTGGACGACATCTCAGGACATTATACAGACAGGCACTGGTTTCATGGCTACCCCGCTACAGAACTCAAAAGTGTGGGATCACCAAGAAAATAAAAGTGAAACGCGTGCAATGCAATATCTGCAATGAAGAACTTGCCTTCCTCGGCAGCACAACCGCGATGCACGAGCACCTGAAAAGGAGGCATGTTGTGGCTGATTAAATGACGAAGAAGCTAAATTGCTATTTAGCTGCTAAAATTAGCGTAAACAGAGCGTTAACTTAGTACTTAACTTACTCATTTTGATAGCTTTAAAACAGAGGTCACTAATAGGCGGACTGCGATCCGGATCCGGACCCAGACGTTGTCACAAATGCCGTCCCAAACCGATAAACTACAGAGAAGGATTTCATTCTGACAGCTTCTGTTTTCAGTGCTTTTCGGTGCAGTAAACTCACAGATCAGTCATGTGTGGTGTAAAATCACCAAACGCTCTCCTCTGCCAATCAGATCTGTGCAGACCGCTGCCCTGTGTATGGTAATGTACACAATATCTGGACAGAGAGGCATTTTTTATTAATATACTTTTTTTTTCATAATAGTTCAAACAACCTCACGGTTGAGATGTTTCATAAATGCCAGTGCCTTATCCTTATTTTACACAGTTGTTTACACTTTATGCTAAACAGTAAAATAATTGTCTGTTACAACAAGCTGCATATTTCATTAAAGGTTTAATGAACTATGATTTTAATTGTTTTTATTTTTAGTTAGCATATAGCTGAAATCTAATGTTGGTTGTATAATAGCAGCTGCATTCTATTGTGATAAACTGTGTTTTATATTCAATTAACGTATGATCCGATTAGTCGACTAATCATAAAAAATAATCGGTGATTAGTCGACTATAAAAATAATCGTTTGTGGCAGCCCTATTTAAGACACAAGAAGGGATGGGCATTTTAAAGTCCTGTGGTTCACATGCATCTGGGTTATTAGGGCATCGAGTTTTTGAGATAGGTAAAGTAATCCAGATTAGTGCTGGCTAACACTAACATCATGTTACAACATGCTAACCTGAACTGCTATCAGTTAGAGCAGACAGAAAAACAAAGTTTGATTCTATATTGAATCAATTTAGATAAAAATGTGATTATACTGATCATACACTGCTATCTGCCATTGCAAAAGTGTTTGAACTCATCTTGTTCTTGTTTGGGTAAGATTAGTGTCCTCAACCTGGCATGGCAACCCCCATGGCAGACAGCTCACTTCAATGTTTGGAATTTGGACCGCAGTATTTATTGTACACTAACTTGAATACCCATCTCTGCTAAACCTGTCCATACAGAACATCCGGAACCTGGCCATTGCTCAAGGTCTAAAGGCTAGTAATCACAAACTGGAAATCAGCAGATGGGCTACAGTCTCTAACTGAACATCAGGAAGGTGAAGCTCAATAATACACCTAAAAATCTAATTTCAGCACTGAAGAACAGTTCCCAGTATAAACTCAGACATTGGATTCTAGCTTTAATAAATTCTTAGAGGTTTTTAATCTGATTTAAGCCCACCATAAGCCCCCATGAGTGCCTCATTACTCAGCCTCTCAGCACTGTTACATCAACGCCATTACTCATCATGGAGCGCTGAAGTATCTGGCTGTGAACACAACGTGGTTCAGGAACATCTGCTATTTACTCTACCTCGCCATCATCTCCTCGACTCGGACCTGCAGCAGAGAGGCTGACTTTGGTTGCCAGGTCCTTCAGCTCTTCCTGCCACGCTTCTGATAGCAGTGCTGTGGGGGAGAAGAATGACTATTTACACTCACATGCCAAAAGCCACGAGAGAGCAGTAGGTACACTCATCGCCAACACAATGGTTGCAAAAAAAGTTTTTGATTGATATGGGCAACTTTTGTATATACAGGGTTTGGACAATGAAACTAAAACACCTGGTTTTAGACCACAATAATTTATTGTGGTGACGGACGGTTCTGGTGGAAACAGGAGAGTTGAGGTGCACATTGAATTCTGCCGTGATTTGGGCAGCCGTGGTTTTATGTTTTTTTGGATACAATCCGGGTTAGCACCCGAACATCCCTTTCAGACAGCTTCCTCTTACAGCGTCCACAGTTAATCCTGTTGGATGTGGTTCGTCCTTCTTGGTGGTGTGCTGATATTACCCTGGATACCGTGGCTCTTGATACATCACAAAGACTTGTTGTCTTGGTCACAGATGCGCCAGCAAGACGTGCACCAACAATTTGTGCTCTTTTGAACTCTGGTATGTCACCCATAATGTTGTGCGCATTGCAATATTTTGAGCAAAACTGTGCTCTTACTCTGCTAATTAAACCTTAAAACTCTGATCTTACTGGTGCAATGTGCAATTAATGAGGACTGGCCATCAGGCTGGTCCAGTTTAGCCATGAAACCTCCCACACTAAAATGACAGGTGTTTCAGTTTCATTGTCCAAACCCTTTATATATTGAGCTATACATTCAGACGTACAGTAGTTCGTAATGTTCATGCACACAGTATGTAGCACATTGTATAACGCAACATGCCAGAAATCTCAGCATGAACTTGTAGAGGTTCCTAATGGAGTTCTGCGATAATCCATACCTTCCAGTTTGAATATTCTCACACAGTTCCTGAAGTTTTTGCTGTAGGGGTGGAGTGTTGATTGTGCATTCAGTATCATCCCATATACTTTCAATCAGGATAGATCTAGAGATGTGGCTGGCCGTGCCATAGTATCTGTGTCTTTAATGCAAGATCTTAAGATGGCAGCAGTATGTGGATGAGTATTGTCCTGGTAGGGCCACTGGCTGTAAGACCTCATGAGACCCACACCATGAAAAATATTAAACAATATACTGATATCGTCACTGATTATGGAGCCTTTGCACACTGATTAATTGGTTGTCTCCATCATGATAAAAAAACATTCAACATAAATTGTTACCACCCACAGTGGACAGTGCAGTTGGTGGTAATGATTGTGACTGGCAGTCTCTGGTTAGAATTATCCACAGAAACAGACAAGTGACTCAAAGCAGGAGAGCCCACACACATATCCCACAGGTCACTGCAGCATTCTTTAGCGTGCATGTAACTAGAAAATGATTGCAATTACCCATGTGTTTCATACACATGTTTAATTCTTTTATGTGTATTGGAACAAAATCTTTGGCGCCTTTTCAAAATTGGGGTTCAATAACTTTGATTCAAGCATGTGATGCTCATTTCAACTCGCCTGTGGCAAGTAACAGGTGTGGGCAATACAAAAATCACACCTGAAACCAGATAGAGGTTTCAAGAAGAGACATTGACTCACCTGTGCCATGCCGGGATCCGCTGGCTCCACTGGCTGGGGTGTAGCTGATGGGGTGGGGCTGGTTTCCAGAAGCTGGTAGCTGGCTCTTGATGAGCGGATGTGGGCAGAGCGGCGTGTTGGCGAACCAGTCATCATTCACCGCACACACAGGACTACCATTCAGACCTGCAGAGATGATTACAACATTTTACATCTTTATTTAGGCCTACAATTTAAAATACACTATTAAAAAGCCAAAGCCACAAACATTCATGCACTTTATTGACCTTTTAATTTACAGACCAACACAAAGTAGCACTTAATTGTTAATAGGAACAAAAATATAGCCTGTTTTTTTTTTTTTACATTTTAATCAAATACAAATCTAAAAAAGTATTCAACCACTCAATCTAAAGTGCCTAAATAAAATCCAGTGTAATCAACTGCCTTAGTTGCCTTAATTAGTTAATAGAGTCCAGCTGTGTGTAAGTTAGTTTGCAGTGGTTTGTTAGAGAACACTAGTGAACAAACACCAAAATGAAGACCAAGGAATTCACCATACAGGTCAGAGATAAAGTTGTGGAAAAGTTTAAAGCAGGGTTTGGATATAAAAACATCCCAAGAGGCCAAGAGAACCATGGTCACTCTGGAGGAGCTGCAGAAATCCGCAACTCAGGTGGGAGAATCTGTCCACAGGACAACTATAAGTCATGCACTCCACAAATCTGGCCTCTATGGTAGAGTGGCAAGATGAAAACCACTGTTGAAAGAAATGGGGAAGCTGGTCAGAGTTGGTGGGAGTACGAATGAAGATAAATGCAGGGCAATCCTGGAAGAAAATCTGTTCAAAGCTGCAAAAGACTTAAGACAAGGAAGGAGATTTACCTTCCACCAAAGACAATGACCCTAAACATACAGCCAGAGCTACAGTGGAATTATTTAGATCAAAGAATATTGATGTATTAGAATGGCCCAGTCAAAGTTCTGACCTAAATACTACTGAGCTTCTGTTCTGTAAGTTTTTAGATTTTTATGTGATTCAAATTTTGAAAACCATGTATCATTTTCGTTCCACTTTGCAATCATGTGCTACTTTGTGTTGATGTATCACTTAAAATCTCAATAAAATACATTTAAATGTGTGATTATAAAGTGACAAAAGATAGAAAAGTTCAAGAGGTATGAACACTTTTGCAAGCCAGTGTAAGCACAACCAGAGCACATTTATAGCCAGAATTAATAATACACTGTAAAAGTAGTGGCTAATACTTCAAACTCTTTGTACAGTAAGCTTTCCAAATGATGAGTCAAAGCAACGGCATACTTCAGTCTCACACACACACACACACACACACACACATAGAGGGAGGAGGGCTTCAGCACTGCACAACTCATCTATACACACACATACTCCAGCACACTCAGCACGATCACACACACACACACACACACACACACTCACACTTCTCTGCCTTCAGCCGGTGATGCGAACTGCTTACATACATTCATTTCTCTGCAGAAAGTACTGCAGTTCTTGTGAAAGTTTAAGAACAATGTTCCTCAAAGAAACATTGAAAGGGATTTGCATATTTCTTCCTCTGCAGCCCATAATATCATTAAACCATTCAAGAAATTGGGACTGAACCGTTATTCAACAATAGAACTGATAGAACCACATGAACAAGAGATCACTTTACTCTACAAAGCTCTGCAATACAAATACAGAGTTACTGTACATTTAACAATACCACTGTGCTACTATACCGTGCAAAACAGAAGCTGTAATTATGTTTCTTTGGGCTTGGAAGCATCTGAAATGAACCATCACACTCATGTACTTGTGGAAACGTGTATAGACCTCTGAAGTCGTGCCGTCATTTTGTAGTCGGCGCCAAGTTGTTTATGCCCATATTTGGGGTTCTGTGTCTAAGCGGTTCAAGTGAATGGGGAATTTAAATGGGCTTTACAAAAACTGTCCTCTGTCACATTCTGTGTTACATTTACCTCCTAAATATCACTGCATCCTCTGAATCACGAGATCGTTTAAGGGTAGTAACTAGAAAAATGCTAATGCTTTACTGACGTCACAGCACAGCATCTGGAAATGACCCCAGACTCGATTCTGCATAACAACAGCGAACTCCGGTCAGATCGAGTTTTGGATTATTATGCTTCTTCACAGAGGATCATTAAAGCATTTAAACAGGTGAAAACTCTTTCAGTAATGTTGAGCAGTGTAATGTTGAGCAGTGTGGTCTGTATTAGAGCTTTAAAAGGCAGATAATAAGAGAAAATAGCTCTCAGTTCAGCAGCCCTTCTCTGCAGGTTTTGTAATTAATTACGGTCATTTATACTAATTACAACACCTGACCCAAATAATCAACTAACAACTAACTAATCAACTAACTACCTGCCCTCATTGAGGCGACAACCAACCAGAAACACCCATTTATTTCACTTCATAATAAAGAGGGTAAATGTTAAAACATGTTACAGCTGGTTCTGGAGTATCGCTCACCTGTTTTAGTGATTTCTGCACGCACGCCACAAACAGAGTCGCCTGAGGTGTGCTTTTGCATAACTTTTGCTTTTGCATACTGTTTGTGGCGTGCGTGCAGCAATGGCTTCTTTCGCATCACTCTTCCATACAGCTTCTCCTTGTGCAAAGTGCGCTGTATTGTTGACCGATGCACAGTGACACCATCTGCAGCAAGATGATGCTGCAGCTCTTTGGAGGTGGTCTGTGGATTGTCCTTGACTGTTCTCACCATTCTTCTTCTCTGCCTTTCTGATATTTTTCTTGGCCTGCCACTTCTGGGCTTAACAAGAACTGTCCCTGTGGTCTTCCATTTCCTTACTATGTTCCTCACAGTGGAAACTGACAGGTTAAATCTCTGAGACAACTTTTTGTATCCTTCCCCTGAACAACTATGTTGAACAATCTTTGTTGTTAGATCATTTGAGAGTTTGATGAGCCCATCTCTCTCTCTCACTCTTCAGAGGAGATTCAAATAGGAGAACAACTTGCAATTGGCCACCTTAAATACCTTTTCTCATGATTGGATACACCTGGCTATGAAGTTCAAAGCTCAATGAGGTTATCAAACAAATTTTGTGCTTCAGTAAGTAAGTAAAAGTAGTTAGGAGTATTCAAATCAATAAAATGATAAGGGTGCCCATACTTTTGCACCGGTCAAATTTTGGTTTAATGCATATTGCACATTTTCTGTTAGTACAATAAACCTCATTTCAATCCTGAAATATTACTGTGTCCATCAAACTGAAATGGCTGTTGCAAACACCCAAATATTTAGAACAAGAAATGATTAAGATTAATAGGGGTGCCCAAACTTTTTCATATGAATGTAGAAGGATAGATAAAAATGTGTGGAGGATTTTAACCCCATACTGGACCATTTGGACCATTTCTGTTGGATTTAACTAAATGTAAAGAACACTTGCCATTTTTCAGAAACTTGCAAAATATGTAAAAGGACCAAACAACAAAACTTGGAAAACAATGTTTTGTTCAGGTGTTTCAAGAACACACACTTCAATCTAAAAGCCAGCCCTCGCAGCAGGTTTATGGAAGTGTTCCATGCTTTGAACAAAAGAGATTTCTGAAAACATCCAAAAGAAGTTATCGAAGCCCAACAGACTGAAAAAGGTTACAAAGTCATTTATAATGAGTTTGGCCTCCGTCAATCCACTGTGAGGCTGCTGAAATACAAACACAGGAAACTCAGCACCAGAGTGACAAGAAAACTTAGTGTTTGTATAGCTGAAATAACTCCAGTGGTGCAGCAATTAAAATGAAATAACTTCGGATCTATGGACCTGGAGGCCTCGCTTGCATTAAGTAATATGATCATGTTATGTAATATGTTCGTGTTATGCAATGTGTGCATGGCAAGATAGTACAGAGGAACTCCCATATTCTTACAAAAAAACAGTCATTTAAATCCTAAGTTTGCACTAGCCCATGGGTACGTCAGAACAATTGGGAGAATTCAATAAAACTGTTAAGCATGGTGGTGGACATATTATAGTTTGTGGCTGCTTTGCTGCCTTGAGTCCAATGCAGCATACAATTATTGATGGACTTGACCATAAGCAGAGAGAAAAATATCATGAAATTCAAGTCAAGGTCTAGACATAGATACATACGAAATATATGTTCAATATATGAGCAGTAAATGTAGAATATATGTGTAAAATATTAAGATACCACTTCAGTTTCTGAATCAGTTTCTCCGGTTTTGCTATTTATAGGTATATGTTTGAGTAAAATGAACTGAATTGTTGTTTTATTCTATAAACTACAGACAACATTTCTCCCAAATTCCAAACACTAATGTTGTCATTTAGAGCATTTATTTGCAGAAAATGAGAAATGGCTGAAATAACAAAAAAAAGATGCAGAGCTTTCAGACCTCAAATAATCCAAAGAACATAAGTTCATATTCATAAAGTTTTAAGAGCTCAGAAATCAATATTTCGTGGAATAACCCTGGTTTTTAACCACAGTTTTCATGCATCTTGGCATGTTCCCCTCCACTAGTCTTACACACTGCTTTTGGAGAACTTTATGCCACTCCTGGTACAAAAATTCAAGCAGTTCAGCTTGGTTTGATGGCTGTGATCATGGTGATAAAATCAAAATCAAAGAATATATATATAGAAAAGAAGCTGTTCCTGAACTGACTGGTTCTGACATTGGCTGCAGTCTAAGTAGGGGGCAGATCTTCAGTAGGACTGGACTGTACTATGAATTAACCTTTTCAGTAGCCTATTGGTCACACTTATGGAACAGTTTAACAAGACTTACATTTTCGTGGTGCCGTTTTTCCCATTTGTGCTGCACATGCACAGAGAATTGTGGGTAACCAATGACCATGAAGGATACATCAGTCATGCCCTCACGCTGAATATACAGTATATACACACATAGTGTCAAGTCTTCCCAGAAGAGTAAATACAGGATCCCTGTTAATACATTTGGCTTGTGAAGAGGTGCTGGAGAAACAGCTGTCCAGAAACTTCTGGAGTGTGTTTGTGAGTTTAATTGGCTGGTAGAAATCTCCAGCACAGTGAGGGTCAGGGTAATTAGAGAGCTGTGGGTAAGGCTGGCACAGTGCCGCTGCATTATTAGCTCTGCTGCTGGTTGGCAGTGTTAATTACTCTGAATGCTCGTCCTCTCCTAATGTAATCCCTTATTATTTCTATTCGAATGTGAAGTGGTTCTCTCGGACATGTGCAGAGCCTGATTGGGTCCGGTTTGTCAGCATGGCCTGCGGAGGAGTGTGTTCCTGTGTGTGTGTCACTCTGACAGATAGTCCATTGCCTTGGGCCTCACATCATTTCTCAATGCCATGTGTTTCATGACTGATGGACAGTTTGGGAATACTGTGTCTGGCTTTAGCCTCAGCTATTCTATCCTTCACTGGATTTACAGTTTACACAGTCTGAAAACATATAACCTACATTATTTTACATATAATTACATGAAAATACTTTAAAACTACTAAGTATTTGGTATTTACTTAGTACTTAGTATTTTTAAATGAACACATTTGTTTAAAAATAATTACATAGTTAGCTTAACATAATTAAGTGCAATTACAGCTTACATTGGAGATTACACTCTAGTCCTCAATTTAGCTCAGTCTGGTCAAGTTGGTCAAGCTGGTTGACCAGTGTAGCTCTTGCCCAGTATAAGGTATGTATTTGTTGGATGGTTGAACTGGTTTACAAGCAAGTTTAACAACCAGTATGGCCAGCAAGACAAAGCTTGTCAACCAGCATTACCAAGCTGGTCGACCAGCAAGAACAACCCAGCTAACAAGGAACGTTCTAAGAACATTTAGCAACGTTTTAAAAAGGGTTTAGGAAGGATAGCCCTAAACGTTATAGAAATAATGTTCCAGGAACATTCTGAAAATGTGCAACATAATGGTTAGCATCATAAATCTCTTTCGTATCATGAAGAACAACAGCAAAAAGGAATTAACACTTAAAGCTCCACTAGGTAGGATTGAGATTTTGTGCTTGTGGGCTCCCCCTACAGTTGTAGAGTGTAATAAATGTTTCATGCCGATTAGTTTCTCTTTCTCGTTTTTTGGCTTTCACAGACATATTTGGTCTCTTTCCAGCTTCTGCCAGAGTGTCTGTAAGTTTGTAAAGAATGAACCAGTAGTCTTTGTAGAACTGTTAGAACTAAAGGTCGGAAAGCAGATCGCAGTTCTCGCGAGTGTTGGTCGTGGTCACCTCGGAAAACTTACAGAGTCTGGTTTGAGCTCAGAGGAGCCCGGCACAGACACAGAGAACTTTAGTTGCATAAGACTCTGGTTCCGTAGAACATGAACATGCCAATAAAAAGGGCCAAGACTCAAACAGGGAACCTCCCTAAGAACAGGAGTAAAAACGCCAAGAGGAATCAAGACTCAAATAGTAAAACCGTCCTACAAGCATGAAGTAAAATTGTTAAGAGGAACCAAGATTAAAAAAACTTCCTAAGAGTGTTTTCATACCTGCACTCTTTAGTTGCATAAGACTTGGTTTCCTAAGAACATGAACAGCCATGATAAGGAACCAGAGAACCTCCCTAAGAACATGAGAAAGAATCACAAGGAGGAACCAATAATTAAAAAGAGAGCATGTAGAGGAATCACAAAGAGGAACCAAGATTTGCTTGTCAACTAGCATCACCAAGCCGGTCGACCAGCAAGAACAACCCAGCTTACAATAAAGGTTATAAGAACATTCAACATTTATTTTTAAAGATTGCAAGAAGGTTAGCCTGTAACGCTACAAAAATACTATTCTTGAAACGTTCTAAAAACGTGTGACATAAAATTGGTTAGGAATGAAGGGAGCATGTAAAGGAGGCAAAAAGAGGATTCACAGCTCAAACAGAAAATCTCTTTCGTAGCATGAAGAACAACAGCAAAAAGGAATCACTACTTAAAAAGAGAACATTCCTAAGACTGTTTTCACACCTGTACTCTTTAGTTGCCTAAGGCTCTCTATGAATTATTCTACAAACAGGAAGAACTGCCATGAAACAGAAAAACTTTCCTAATAGCAAGAAGATTCTTAAGTGGAACCAAGACTTAAAAAGAGAACCTTCCTAAGAGTGTTTCACACCTGCACTTATTAGTTGCATACGATTCTGATTCTGTAAGAATGTTCCTAAGAACAGACATGAATGACTAAAACAGAAAACCTCCCTAAGAACATGAGGAAGAACCACGAAGAGGAATCTAGGCTCAAACAGAAAACCACCCTAATAGCATGAAAAAAATTGTTAAGAGGAACCAAGACTCCCTAAAAAACCTTCCTAAGAGTGTTTTCACACATGCACTCATTAGTTGCATAAGACTCGGTTTCCTAAGAAAATGAACAGCCATTAAAAGGAACCAAGACTCAAACAGGGAACCTCCCTAAGAACATGAGTAAAAACCGCCAAGAGGAATCAAGACTCACACAGAAAATCTCTTTCGTAGCATGAAGAACAAAGCAAAAAGAGTCAAGATTCAAAAAGAGAATCTCTGTAGTAGTCTCAAAAACTCATCTTCCTTTAAAGAATGGTGAAGAGCCCCAAAGAGAAACCAAAACTCGAAGAGAGAACCTCCATACAAGCATGAGGAAGAATCATCAAGAGGAATCAAGACACAAACAGAGCATAAGGAAGAACCACTAATACCAGCACTGTTCTGGTTCATGATTTTGAAATTGTTCGCTGCGTTTCTACCAACAAAAGTAGGTTCCTACTAGTTTCTACAGCGCAAATTGTGACGACATCTGTGGTTGTGTCTGTTTGTACAGGAGCACCGCTGCTATCAAACAATCTGATGATGTATGATGTGGAGTTTTGCCATTTCCCAAAAACTGGTGGAAAAATGGGCTGGTTTGCTAAAAAGCCCCATGGTTTTTATAGGCCTGACCAGAACTGGTTCAATAAGCACAGTTCTTTTGGTGGAAAAGCACCCTAAGAGGAAGGAACTCCTTTGGAGCTTAAAAATCAACATTATAAATTCTCCTCCTGTGAAGTTCTTTTGGGGTTCATTGGGTTTCTCCGGACAGTGATAATGATTGTGGTTTTATCATTGTAATCTCTTCACTGTTAAGAAAGAATGCGCTCAGATTCAGATTGTTACTGTTTGTGTTGTTGTTCATGAACAAGTCTCGTTTCCACGCTTTGTAGGTTCAGATAATTGCTTTCTGAAATGTTTTGTGGTCAGAAAGTTGATTAGAGCTCTGCGTGCTCATTAGCGGGCTGTTTGATGTGTAGTGTGGCGTGCTGGGTAATTTCCTGTGCTGTCATCCCAGCTGGAGTGGGACGGTTCTGTCGGTTCTGTAATACAGAGAGCAGCATGTTCAGAGATTCCCTGTTTTTCTGCTCAGGCACCTCCATTTGAACCTCATGTAGGCCTGTAATGAGCTGGAGAGCTGAATCAGACAGGCTGGAGTAGGAAAACATTGAACTGAGCGGGATGGGAAAACTTTGATTCAGGATTAAACAGGGAGGACAGTTCTGAGGGAGGACAGCTGGTGGAGTTTCCAACAGAGAAAGTTGTTGTTTTTTTAATCTATACTTTGAGGGAAAATGTGTAAAAAGCGATGATCTGCCCTAAAGGACCAGCTCTTATGAGCCGGATGGAACAGAGGTATAACACACGGTTAATTTTGGGCAGTGTACCTCTTGGTTAGAGATGGTTGATTGTTAGGCATGCCTCTACAACACACTTGAAGACATATTGTCCAACTGACAGACGTTGGCATAATGAGCAACAAAACAGTTTATGGACTGCTACAAACTGAAACAATATTGTCCTAGTTGACAAATCCCTGTTCTGTTTGGGTTCCAACAACAGTCTGGTTTGAGTATGAAGGTCTTATGATGAGCACTTTAATCCTGCCAGACGTTGTGCCAACTGAGCCGCAACATCTGCGGGTAAATATGCTGCAGGATGCCTGTCAGTCCTGATGCAGTCAATTTGCCTGCTCTGGACTCTGAATCACAAAACAGAGACTCCAATTCCCAGCATGCACTCTCACCGGACTTTCCTGACTCTGCTAGTCAAATGATGCTACGGCGTCCCCCTATGTTGTATAAATACCCCTCTGTTTTTTTCTGTTCATCGCCATACAGGAGCATCCGAGCCTACACTACTAGACTCTGCAACAGCTTCATCCACCAGGCAGTCAGACTCCTCAACGCACAGAGACAGAGCTGAAACCCACCCAACACACTCACACAAACTGAATTGAACCCCCCTCTACACACACAAAGACTGAATTTCACCCATTCAGCACACAGAGGCTAAAATGTCTTTATTCCTATTCCTGAATTACAAAACAAAGACTCCAATTCCCAGCATGCACTCTCACCGGACTTTCCTGACTCTGCTAGTCAAATGATGCTACGGCGTCCCCCTATGTTGTATAAATACCCCTCTGTTTTCTCTGGTCATCGCCAAGTATTGGATCAAGTTAACTAGCTGTACAACACATACTCTTTGTTTTTGACTTTATTACCAATCAATTTTGTATTTTTGACCACTCTCTTGCCTTGCCCTATTTATTGTTTGTTTTCTGTTGCCGACCTTTTTGGGTATTATTGACTACTCTTTTGTCTTGCCCTTTTATTCTGCTGGATTACCTGTCACTAACTATCCCTGTAAGCCTAGCCCCTTCGTATATAAATTGTGTGTTTGGTATATCCTCTTGAGACCCTGCGTCCTCGTATGTGGACATTACTTTTCTGCTTCTCTACACCATGATATATATTTTATGTTGACCTTTGGCCTCATATGGAGACACTGCCCATAACATCTAGTTCTTACATGGCAACATTACACTTAACTGATGGAAAACAAGGTGTCAGGAATCCCAGTTAAAAGTTTCTACAGCCAATCCAGGCAGAAACATGGGCAAATGACGAAAATGACTTCTTGTACAAAGACAAAAATTAGTTTTTATACTTTTAGGTCCTACTTATAATGCACACCAAGCAAAAGTCCGGGTCTCAGGAGGATTTTGGAATAATTTTACGTTGCAAATGATTTCTTTTTTCGACAATATACATAGCGATATTAAACAATGCAGGGCCTATGACATCACCAGCCCCACCCTTATCCGTGCACTGTCTTGCGTCTGGACCGATCTAGAGCTGAGTCAGCGCAGAGAACGCTGAGCCTGCGCAAAACTGTGCTGGATTGAAGTGCACTGCTTTCGACCTGTTTGTTTAAAAGCACTTGTCTAGCCATGTGGATGGAGGCCATGCAGGGTACCTCCTGTTCACTCCTGCCCCCCCCCCTCGCACTCCCCCTCCACCTCACACTTCTTGTTTCAAGAATCAAAACATTGCAACATGACGTGTTTGATTCAATTGCCTTAAGTGATATCGCATGTCCTGCAATGTTACTATTGTGCATGCACACATCGCAATGACGATGCTTAAACGATATATCATGCAGCCCTAGTTTGTTCCACTATTGTTGAACTACTGGTATGTATACTCTCTGCTCATAATCATGCTACTGCCATTTTCACAGTTTATTGACAACAATTTTTGTACTTCAGGTACTAGGTACTTTTCACTGGTCTATAAAAACTGAGAAGTTTCTGCAGCAGAAGTTACTTCCCTAACCACTTACTGCTCCTATTACACAAAACACAAAGCCTGTTATCATGATTCTGATTGGCTTGCTAGCAGTTGTCCAGAATTGGATGCTTCCAGACAGTTCATGAGAATCACTCTGGGACAGAAACAGAGATACCCCAGCTCTAAATTAAAACCCATCAGCAACCAAACCACAGGAATAGTGTAATTTATCACAGACTGGACTGAGTGGTAATTTTAGCCTAATTATTTGAGGAACCCTTTGGAGATCCCGCATTCTCCACCACATTTAATCTGCACCACATCAGTGTCTATACACAGGAGAGGAGCTGATTAAATACTGGCTGAATGGTGGAAATGCTGGAAATGGTGGACTTATTTTCATTACACTGTTGCTGTTTTTCTCATTTGCTTTCTAAAGTAAAGAAAAAGTAAAAAGTAAATGCTTTAATCTATCAACTATTAATTAAATCTGAATAAAAATTTAATACTTTAAGTAACCAAGTCTGTAATTAACTATGACAGGACATTTTCTACATTGAAGCCATTAGAACTAACAGGCCAGATCTGCTAAAGCTAAGCTAATGTTTAGATTTTAAAATTATTTGCCGTATTAAACTGTATTAAAAAGCTCTCTGTGGACTCCAGTGTTGTAGAGTATAGTGGAGTATAATGGTATGAAAAAGTTTGGGAACCTCTGATAATTTTTCAGGATTTTCCCTGTCATTGGTTGTTTGGATCAGCAATTTCAGTTAAATATATCATACAGCAGAGAAACACAGTAATATTTGAGAAGTAAAAGAAGTTTATAGGAATTACAGAAATTGTGCAATAATTCTTTAAACAAAATTTGGCAGATGCATAAATTTGGACACCCTTGTCATTTTATTAATTTGAATACAATAAGCACAAATTATTGGAACACAACATTTGTTTGGTAAGCATATTGTCCCTTCATACACGGGTGAATCTAATTATGAGAAAGGGTTAAGGAGCCAATTGCAAGTTTTTCTCCTTTTTGCATCTTCTCTGAAGAGCAGCAACATGGGAGCCCTTAAAACACAACTCTCAATTGACCTGAAAACAAATACTGTTCAGCATCATGGTTTAGGAGAAGGATACAAAAAGCTATGAGTTTCCACTGTGAGACCACAGGCATAGTTCTAGTTAAAACCCGAAGTGGAAGGAAAAGGGAAATCTCAGATAAGCAGAGGAGAAGGATGGTGAGAACAGTCATAATCAACTCACAGACCTCCAGAGCTCCAAACACCTACAACATCATTATCTTACTGCAGATGGAGTCACTGTGCATCATTCACCTACTCTGCGCACTTTACACAAAGAGAGGCTGTATGGGAGAGTAATGCAGAAGAAGCCTTTTCTAAGCACAGAACAGAGTCGCCACAAACAGAGTCGCTTGAGGTATGCTAAAGCTAAAGAACATGTCAGTCACAAGTCAGCTTTATGTTGGAATAAGGTGCTGTGTGTGGACTGCTGAAGCTAAAATTGAGTTGAAGGTGGTTATTTATGAATGGGGAAAAAGAACACAGCATTCCAACACAAACACTTTACTGATCCCCACAGTAAAATTTGGTGGTGGTTCATCATGCTGTGGGGCTGCGTGATCAGTGCAGGTTCTGGGAATCTTGTTAAAGTTGAGGGTTGCATGGATTTTAATCAATATTAGCAGATTCTTGAGAACAATGTTGAAGAATCAGTGAGAAAGTTGAAGTTGAGCTGGGGCTGGATACTTCAACAAGACAACGACCCTAAACACTAAACACTGCTCTAAATCTACTAAATTCATGCAGAGGAACAAGTACAACGTTCTGGAGTGATCATCTCAGACCCCAGACCTGAATATTAATATATTATTAAAATCTGTGGTGTGATTTAAAGTGAGCTGTTTATGCTCAGGAACCTGAATCAAACCTGACTGAACTGGAGATGTTTTGGAAAGAAGAATGATCCAAAATACCTTCAAACAGAAGCCAGACTCTCATCGGAAGCTATAGCAAGCATTTAGGAGGCTTAGGAAACTTCTCAAATATCACTGTGTTCTTCTGCTATATGATACATTTAACTGAAATTGCTGATCTGAACAACCAACGATTTATGAAGGTAAATCATGAAAATGATCAGGGGTACCACTGTTTCTGTTGTGTGGAGAAGCCCACCTGAGATGTGTGTGACTCGGTGGGGGTGGGGGTTGTGTCTGGAGAAGAAGGAGTTGTGGCTGAGAAAGCCGAAGCGAGTGCTGCCTCTGCTGGTCACTCTGCTGAGGTCGGTGATGAACTGAGCCGGACTCAGGAATGAGGGTTTGTTTGGTGCGCTCTGAGAGATGGACGCACGCCCCTTCACTTCCTCAGAAACCTCCATCACCTGCAGAACAGATGACACCCACACACCATGTTAGTGTATATTTAATTAGAAAGGGGCTATGAAGAGATATTTAAGGGATGCCATAGAAGAACTCTCTTTGATTCCATATAGAATCAATTTTCTACTAAAAAAGATATGATTTGAAGGAGCCTTAGGTTAAATTCTTAAAACTTTTAATAGGTCCATCAAAAGGTCCACGAAAAGGGTGCTACTGTTATGAGTCACTTATTTGAGTCAGTTATAACTCATAACATTTATCAAAAAGCTAAAAGATTTTTATGGAGTGAATTTTGTGGCAAAGGTTTTACGTAACAAAAAAAAAAGCTGCAATCTAAATTTTAAAAATCTAAAGGAAAAATTGTATGTTGCAAATTCAAAAATAATTCTAAATATATAGCAAATATATATTTTTAAATCTACTTGGTTACTTTATTATTCTTTGCATTTATTAAAAAAATATTTCTGATTGGATTTTGACTGTCTTTGCTTTTATTTTTGTGTTTTTGTGAGTTTTGCTTCTGGAATATCTCATTTGCTTCTGCTTCAGTTTTTTGCTTCAAAATTTTGGCACAGTTTCACTTGAATCTCCATTGGTCAGCTGGTTTTGGACTAATTGCTGGTTCCCTGAACCCGCATCTGAGACTGACCACGCCCACCCCGCAGCTTCAAGCGTTCTTCAAAACACGGCGGAGTAAACAGGTTTTATTTAGCACATCTCGCTAACGTGAGCTTCTTAATGGAGTAAAACACTTGCTTACAGAATAAATAGAAGATTAAACATAACGTTTGTATGAAATTTAATTGTAAAAGTATCTGCTGCTGTTGTGCACTGGAAGCTGTTCGCTCTCCGTGTTTAAAAGAGCGCTTGAAGCTTGCGGGGTGGGCGTGGCCAGTCTCAGACGAGTGTTCAGGATACCTGTCAGTCCAAAACCAGCTGACCAATGGAGATTCAAGGGGGATGCCTTCTTCTAAGCCCCACCCACCTGTGCCAAAACTCAAAAGCAAAAAACTGAAGCAGAAGCAAATGAGAAATTTCAGAAGCAAAAGTCTTTAGTGAAAAACAAAATCCACAGAAAATTCACAAAAACACACAAATAAAAGCAAAGACTGGCGAAATCCAAACTGAAATAATTTTCAAATAACTGCTAAAGATAATAAAGTAACCAAGTATATTTAAAAATATATATATTTGCTATAAATTTTGTCTCTTTTGAGTTTGCAACATACAGGTTTTACTTTTGATTCTTTACATTATGATTACGGGTTTTATTTTTTGGTTTAGAATTTTGGCACAAAATTCACTCCATAGATTCTTCTCTATGATGTCTTATCAGGGTTCAATAAAGAGCCATTTAAAATTGGGTTCATGTGCAGCAATGAGCCTAAGTGTCCTATCGTACTCCTTACACAAGGAGCGTCACAATGCATTTTGCTACCTTACACCCCGTTAACAGTCTAGTTTCATGCCTTGCCATTAAAATAACGTCAAAATTTAGAAATATATCCACACTGATGGGCGCAGTGGTCTGGAAATGTGGTGTCCAGGTAAATTTCTGGCATGTTGCTATTTTAGCGGCAAGAACCACAGGTATGCCACTGACTAAATTGAACCTAGACAACAGTCAATCATCAGAGTCCATTCCTATAGATGCCCCATGCATGCTGCATGCAGACATGCACATTAAACTCTCGTTAAACACACACACAAACCGATGCATGCTGCGGAGCGCAAACCCGGCTTTTATTGTACCTTCACAGCATAAAAAAACATGCAGGTCAGTATCCTCACAAAGCGCTGCATTGTTAAGATATGAACGTGCCAAAGTCAGAGCACACACGGCTTTTAAAAGGGAACAGCAAGTCACACACTAACTGATAGTTTATTTCATGTTACGCCCAAAACACACCCATGATTAATTAGAGAATTAGAGAATTCTCTAAGAGAATTAGTACATGCCTTTTGCACATTTCAAGCCACACAAGGTGTCCACATGATACTAAAGACACACGGACATGTTCTAAATCAATCTGCGCAAAGAACCCTCTACAGTTTTAGCAAGTTCTTATCTATGATAAACTTAAATAATCAGTGTGTATTGATTACCCCAGACCACTTTAGGTTAAACTGTAGATCACATATTATATGATACTGGTCTCTGTGTTGTAGGCCAGCGTTTCTCAACATTTTTTCTATCACGACACCCTTTAAAAGTATGCAAAATCTCAAGGCACCCCAGTGTACAAATGGGGGGCGGGGGGGTGGGGGTTGCTGGCGCAATACTTCAGGTGAGAACGAGGAGAGTTGCTGGCGGAATATTTTATTTCAGGTGAGAAGGGGGGTGGGTTGTTATTTACAATTAGCGCGAAACCTGCAGACTTTTCAAACGAGTGAAATACTCTGCTACACTCACTGCCACTGGATGAAGAAGTTAATGGCTCCGATTCAGAGTTATCTGAACCTGCAGTCTTCTTTTAAAAAAAACGTTCCATGCGAGCTTGAGCGCTTCACACTACTCTCGCAGTGCATCGCGTGGGGGAAAAACTTTACAGTGTGTCCCAATTTAGGGGCCGCATCCTTCGGAGACTGTATTCGAAGACAGATTGCGTCACAGCTGCGCAGTAATACACCGCCTATCTCTGTGGGTCGCATCCTCCAGAGTATGCTGCCTGTGAATTGGGACACACCCCGACACGCGCTGACTCTGGAAAGGAAATATGCAGGTGATGCGCAATATTTTGATGGCACCCCCGATGAAGCCAGACGGCACCCCAGGGTGCCGCGGCACCCTGGTTGAGAAACACTGTTGTAGGCTGTAAGAGCAAGCATCATTTTCTGAGCTGCTGACTCTGTGTTGACTGAGTACTAAATGCAAATATATTTCATACCCTGACAACCCACATGTTATAACAAAAAATATCAAATTATCAAACGAACATACAATTTAGGCATAATAACCAAAAGTCTAGTAACTCAAGTTTGCAGTAAACATTTTTTTATGTTAAAAAAAATCTTATTTTACTGCTATAGTAGTAAATCTCTTGTAAACGGATCTGCTGTATATAACATTTAAATGTCTTCAACTATTGTTACAAGTCATTGTAATCTTTATAGTACTATACATAGCATTTTTGCTGACGTATGCTCTTCGAGCGCACACATACTGTATTCTGTATACTCTGAGGCGTGCCACGCAAGTGTCACAGTTAGCTCTCTAATTAACAATGATTGTACAATCAGGTCTGTGGGTGTTACGGGGTATTTTTTGTTACCAGTTCAATAGCTCTTCACACTTGTAGATCTCATGCATAAACATAGTTTATTAGGAAAACAAAGGTTGTTCTTGTCTACGATGAAACCTTCTATATATATTCTCGGAAACATTTTCTAAAGCAGGGTTCTGGTGCTGTTATTAATTAAGGCAGTCTTTTTTAGCCTTTTACGCCGCCATGTGAGAATATTATGACCACTTTCATGTTCCTACAAATAACTGTTGAATTTTTCATTTTAGCTCCACTGATCATATAGGACACATGAGGTAACATTACTTCTTTCCTACATAACATTAGAACTTTTTATTTATTTCATAATATAATAATTATTCATTTTTTGTCAATTTGTCATTTTAAACCTTTCAGACAATTAACTTATATTAAAAAAAGTAAATAAATGAAAATAAATAAATGATCTTTCCAACAGCTGCTCTTTCAACGCCGAGCAAAAATTGAAATATGAAAAAAAAGAGTCAAAGGCACTCTGTTGGGAAAAATGACTAAAAGCCTTTAATGGCAAGTAAATTTAAAAACATTGAAGCCAAATTAAAAATAATAATAATAAAATAAAATAAAATAATCAATTTTAAGAAAGAAAGAAAAAATCATAATAAAAATAAATAAATAAATAAATACAGGAAAAACTAAAAAAATAAAATAAATAATAAATTACTTGCACATTAAAGGCTTTTAGTCATTTTTTCCAACAGAGTGCATTTGACTTTAATATTTTAACTTATATTTTATTTGCAGAATGTTAGTACATTTTACTTAAATAATGTAGCACCATATTAATCCATGCACCTACCTGCTTCCCAGCCTAATTTATGTGTATAATGGCCATCAGTGTGCAGTTTTGCCCACCATGGCTAATTTCTCTTTGATAGTCAGTTATGTATTCTAATAGTTGACTGAACATAACCTGGAATCGGATTCATTTGCTCTGAAGAGACCACATCACACCCGCCCAGTTTAAAATGATTCTCCCACATACTCATTCTCACCAGAGAGGGCCCTAAATCCCAAAACATACTGACATCAGCTTTAAATTAATTACATTTCCAAGGGAGGTAGCCCTTGGCAAGCCTGGACATTAACTTTTAGTATTAACTATATCATTTAAAGTTACTACAACTAGACACTGTAAGGTGCACCAGATTATAAGAGGGCACTATCAATAAACATCTATTTTCTTTGGCGTCACATCAATGTCAAAAGTCAGGGGTGCAAAAATAACAGGTGAAAAAAAATAACCAGTGTGTTTCAACATTTTCTGTGTGTAAATTAATTACCTTATCGTTAGCACAAATGTGAGACCATAATTTTCTGGTCTGTTTTCATACATTAGGCACGCTGGATTATAATGCACATTAAGCGACACTAGTCAGGAACAAGAGTGTCACCATGTTTCCTTCCTAATTCAGCAGTAAAGCTAAACTAAGCAAACAAAACTGTAATTAACCAATTTTTTTGTTAAGTCAAGCAAGCGCTGGATGGTAATTTACACAGATTTCTCTACTGAAACCTGTTTTATTGAGTGAGTAAAGTGCTTCCATTTATTTACTGTAAGTTTAGATTTCCAGAATTCCACTAAGCAGCAGTATTAACATTAATGCTGCCCGACAGAGCTACTCTGAGGAACTCTGAGTGTTCCGGTAAGCCAGGGTGATATTAGCTAGCGGTTCGTTCCGCATAGCTTGTTTTTACACTGTAAATATGCAGGCTACTGCCCAATATACTCACCTCTGGATGGCAAAGGAGCTAGCGCTTAGCACGGTTAGCAGCTAATTCTAATACTTCTCCAGGAGTGCTAGCCAAGGTTAGCAGCAGGCGACAGGTTGATAAAACTCACCTCTGAAAGGCAAAATAGATAGTGCTTGGCGCGGTTTGCAGGTAATGCTAATTCTTCTCCAGCAGTGCTAGCCGGGGTTAGGAGCAGGCTACAAGCCAGTAAAACTCACCTGTGAAAGGCAAAAGAGCTAGCTAGCATTTAGCACAGTTAGCGGCTAATGCTAATACTGCTGGAGAACTAAACTGAAACTCCTGTATAACACTTACTTCATTGGAGTGGCTTTACTGCTCCTTACAACCTGACTGGTAAAAATTTCTACATAAGGTGCACCAAATTAAAAGGCACACAGGCAATTTTTGGGTAAATTAAAGGATTTTAAGTGCGCCTTATAGTAGAAAAAATACAACATTTTTACACTTAGCTTAAAATAATGGTGCTACAAAACAAGTATCACCACAATTAGTTTAAAATTAATAACTAATCTCATATAAGAGCCACAACTTCTTCCCCAAATAATTGTGTTTTATTAAAGATGTCATTTTAAAATCAGGGTTGTTCCTCCAAACATAGTGACTTTTGCTATGAGTCAAAAAATCTATCGAGGCAACTTATTTTTGGGAGGATTTTTTTGGGGGTTTGTGTTTAGTATTTTAGAAAACGTAGAAAAGATTAGGAAAATTTTAAGAATACTTAAGAGATTTAAAGTTTATCCAGGACCTGAATGTAACCAGGGCTATTAAGCCCTGAGCTACTACTCTATGAGGAACAGTCCCAATCAGAAAATGCACTAATTGGTTCCTTTAGTCTGCAGAACATCAGAAAATGCATGAATATAAATCTCACCTCTTCTTTTATTTCTTTTCCCTTCAGTCCGTGTTCTCCTGAAGTCTGTAATCCTGCTGCTGCTGCTGTGTGTGTTTACTGGGTTACTAAGATACACAGCCTTACCATTATAAAAAACACAACAAAACCAGCTACACAATGGAAGGCTAGCTGGCACAAAAAGCCCACCCCCACCCCCACCCCCACCCCCACCCACCCGCGCTACACACACACACACACACTTATAAACACATCACGCCAGATTATTTGTAAGCTGTGCAATTACTTGCAAGATCAGGAGCTAATTTCTACAGCACAAACAACACAAGCAGAACCTGGAGAGAAACATACGAGCTGAGCAATTACAGTTAAATGGACACAAAAGTGTTCAAATCTTCAAAACAGGGACGGATCTCTGACCAGGCCAGTGGGATCATTGGGTGGTCATCACTACATGCTTCAGGGAGCCTTTGGGCAAATAGAATTACTCAAGACAACTCAAAATTAAAGACAGCCCAGCAGAGACATGAAAGTAGTGATGAAATGAAAGATACAATCAGCCTTGTTCTTAAATCCTTAAAGCGGATGAATGTTTCAGCAGGGTAAGGTTTGTTTCAGTTCAATTCATTTCTATGTACAATATCACTCAAAACATATTTAACAGACCTCCGTTTTCAGTGTTTTTATATTTAATACTGAAGTCATCCTGGCTATGGAACACAGCACACATAAGGAACACAGCAACAGAGGAAACTCTTGGTCTTCCTTTCCTGGGGCAGTCCTGATGAGGTGCCAGTGTCATCATAACGTTTTTGAAGGCCTTTGCGACTTCACTTAAGGAGGCTTTCCTTTTTACTTTATTTTACTTAAGTTCTTAGTTTTTTTAGATTGAGATTTAAACCTTCTTTTCTTTACTTAGTTGAGTAGCTCTTGCCATAATAAGGATTAGAAGATTATTCAAATAGAGCTAATAATTGTGTACCATCTCTAATTCTTTACAAATTTACAGCTGATACTTTTAAACACATTAAGAGGGAAACAAAATAAGTAATTAACTGAACTAATAAGTTCAGCACAGCTGTTAACTGAAAGTCTGAATTCCAGGTGACTCTGCCTCACAAAGCAAAAAGAGAAGAGAAAAAAGAAAGAGAAAACCTTTTTGTGTTTTGTGTTCATACTTTGGATGACTTTAGTATTAATCTACTAAATTTGAAATCATGAAAAGCCACTGAATTTAAGTTGTATTCAAACTGTTGACTTATAAAAACCCCAAAGAACACAAGAAGAACCACAGAAAGACTCAAAAAGAGAATGCTCCTAAAAAAAGAGGAAAAAACATTAAGTAGAGCTAAGGATCAAAAGGATTCTCCAAAACAAATTGGTAGAAAAAACAAAGACTCAAAAGTGAAACCCGCTAAAAAACTCCAATAATAATAATACATCCTCTGTAAAAACACAGAAAAGAACCATTAAATGGAAAGCAAGACTCAAAAGGACAACCTCCCTCAGATCATGTGTAATTGCTCAGCAGAACCAAGACTCAAGATGACAACATCCATTGGAGAATGAAAAGGAAACACTTAAGAATTAAAACTTAAATGATAAGTAAGAACAATTGAGAAGAGCCAGGTCTCAAAAAGAAATCCTTTCTAAAGAGCATTTCTTTGAGTTATAGTAAGAAGCATTGGAAGGAAACCTCAAAGAAAGAGTCAAAAGTAGAACCTCTCCAACATTAAGAAGAACCAAGACTCAATCAATAGACTGTGAAGTGAGCCAACAGAAAACGCAAGGAGCAAAAACATTACTGACCAATTTTACTTATAAACCATGTTTTGTAAAATGTATCTGCGGTGCAATTCGGTGTAAATGTTCTTAATACTACAAACATTGCCAGAGATTACTATTTTTGGTTAACTAGAGATTCTTTAGAAAAGCACAAATTGTTCTTTTCTGTGATGAAAAATGTATTTAATGTTTATTTAAAGCACTTTTTGAAGCAGGTCGTTTCTAGTGTTGCTAGGACACCCAACTGTAGCACCTTAATTACCCCAAAGGGTATATAATTGCTCCACTTACCCCACTGACCAATGGGATCAATGGCCAGCAGACTCTCACCACCATGGAGCTCAGGCAGTCTCTGGGAAAAATGGATGATTCAAGATGACAGAAATATTAAAGACAGCACAGCAGATACTTAAAGAAAAACTAAAAAGCAGCCCCACCCGCCTCATGTTGAGAAGAGTCCATCAACATCATCTTGTGGGCAGTGTCCTGAAGTCAGCGTACTGTGGGCAATCATGAAGGACTAGAGGATAACCATCAGAAACTGTGAAACAACAGATTCAGAGCTTCTGTTTCTAAGTAGGAGTGTATAATAGAGTGAATAGCACATGAAACAGTGTTTAAAAACTCCAGCAGCACTGCTGTGTCTGATCCACTGGTACACATGAACACCTCATACACAACCACCACCACGCCATAGTTTAAGAATCTGTTGAATCTCTAAAAAGTTTATCAAGTAACTTTTAACAGTCTCAGGGCTTACAGCTTTCCCACCACAATTCTCCTGTTTTTTAATGCTTTTTTTTATTTTTATATAAAGCTATGGAGTGATAATCACAATATAGTAAAGAAACAAATCAAACTATGTTTTTTTTTTAAGTTGCACAGGTTAGAATGTTATTATCACGCAGCTCTGGAACTGTGCAGTGAGCACTGCACACACATCAGCTCCTCCACTTCTCTGCATTATGCGCTTGACTTGGACAAAATGGAGCCTTCTGAAGTGAGGAGAAAAATTACATCAGGTAAGCTAACTTTGGTCCAATGTGAAAGAAAGTCGTAGGTATGGAGCTAATTTAAGTTAGTTGTTGATTGTAACAACACCTGTGTCGGCTTCGTTGAGTGTGTTAATTCAGCATGCTCCTATAGCATTCCACAGCAAAAAGACGGCATGTACCCTTGTTTTTTTCATATATGCTTAAAAAACGTTTGTTTAAAAAGTGTTTATTCTTATTTTTTTCTTTCTTTCTTAATTATTTTAGCGTATACGAAAGTAATTGTAAATGATGTTATTGTTCTTGGTTTATTTCAGTTTAATGAGTGTGCGTAGCCTAATTGTTGTTTATCTATTTTTCACTAGGGCTATATGCTTAAAATAAAAGACATTGTTTGTTCAGAAAGTGTTTTATATTCTTAAACATTGTTATTTATATTAGAGTACACAGGGAGATTAATTCTTAGTCATTTTTTTTTCTTAAATAATAGGTATATGCTTCTTTAGTATTGCAGTGTTTCTGGACAGATTTTGCTCATTCAAACAGCCCGAAAATGTTTTTAAAAAACTCAGTTTTAACACTTTACTTACAAAAAATTGTCGGGTTTAAATCGGGCTCTGGCTCACAAAGAGAGTTTATGGGGCAGGTCGGGATGGCTCGGATAGAACGTGCACGGGTTCGGGCTGGATTTTGTGGGCCCGATCTAAGCTCTATCAGGGCTACAGGCGTTGCTTGAATACTATCAATTAGGGCCGCATGATATACCGTTTTAGCATCGTCATCGTGATGTGTGCATGCCATTTAAATGCCCGACTTGGCGTGGACTTGATTGGCGTGGAGCTCTTGATCGGTCTGAACATGAGACAGCTGGTGGTGGCGGGTTTGGTTACATCACAGGCCCTGCATTGTTTAATATCGCAATATATATATAGTCATAAAAAAGGACTGTCCATAGATACATATATAACTCTAACTAAACACTGCTAATACTAGTTTGGATGGTGAAGTGGGAAAGGTTAAGCCAGTAAATTAAGCATTGGTAAAGTCTGGCCTGAAGCTACATCATGAGTCATAAGCCAGTTCCACACTGAACTGGGGAGAGTGAGTGAGGAGAGCGTGGGACGAACAAACAGCAGCCCTTTACTTTCAGACTGTAAATAAAACTCCAGCAGCTGCTATTCACAATGAATCGCGCATTTAATGGGAGTTGGAGGAGGTGTGTGGGGATTACATGGTGGTAGAGGAGTGATGAAGGAAAACAGCAGTATAACAGCAGCAGACAATATTAAAAACAATATTAAGAGTGAAAGCTCCAGCATTGAACCAAAGCTGATCACTGCAGGCCACTGGAATACATTATTTTATTACCCTATAATAATGACACAATACACTGACATGCAATAAGTGAAGGCATGGGCGTGGTAGTGGGGGGAAAAGTGGACCTGACTACCCAGGGCCCTAGTAGGGAGAGGGGCCCATGAAAATCCTGATTTTTTTTTCGCTCACTTTCCTTTGTTTACTGGCATGGATAGGGGCCCATTAACATAGAGGGTGTACAGGGCCCAGAATTTGCTGCTACGCCCCTGAGTGAAGGACATAATTAGGCCAATTCCCTCTGATTATAAACATCTAAAAAAGATTCCGAACTTTCTGCACTCGCTCGAAGTTAAAACGAAAAGAAACCCTGCAGTTTAAAGCTCTACAGTTTAAAGCCCTGACAGATTTAAATAGCCCTGGCTGTCCAGAGAGACGGTAGCAACACATCTCAAAAAGTTGGAGAAAAAAATTCAAAACCTACATGTCCCTGTGTGAAAAAGTGTTCGCCCCCCCCCCCTTAGTTAAAACTGAGTTCAATTTCTCTAGAAACACCCAGGCCTGATTACCACCACGTCTGTTCTCAATCAAGAAATCAATTAAATATCACCTGCCTGACAAAAGGAAGTAGACCACAAGACACTCAAAAGTTAGACATAATGCCAATAATCAAAGGCGCATTGTTTATATAAAGCACATTATGCAACACTAGTAAAAATCTTCCTATAGCTACAATAAATAAACTTCAACTGGTGCAAAATGCAGCAGAGAGAATATTGACACATACTAAAAAAACGACATATTTTTAGCTTCCCTCCATTGGCTACCTGTTTCTTTTAGAATCATTTTTTTATTTTTATCAAGATTTTATTACCAGTCAAATCGATTAATGGTTTAGCACCTTCATACATCTCTAAAATGCTGACTGAATATCGTCACTGTCCTTATCTCCACACTTATCTCCATTTTTGTTGATTTTTTGTTTATTACATCATTTGAACAGACAAACTGTTCCTTACAATGTGCCAAAATTTCTTGATGAACGGACCAATAGAAACTCTTTAAAATTACATAAAAAAACTCGTTTTACATTGACTTCCATTGAAAGTTTACAAGGTTTTTTCTCTCTCCTGTAAAGTTGCTGTTTTGGAGCTGTGTTTTCCATTGAACAACGACGATATGTTCCAAATTGTGTCTTTAGATCAAATTGTGTCTCCAGATCCCCCTTATGAAACTCAAAAAGAGTGAAAAAGCGGCTTTCTTTTTTTATGCACCAAAAATATGGAACACACTACAGATAAATATTCGTCAAGCAACCTCTGTTACTATTTTTAAGAAAAGGCTAAAAACATATTTTTTTTACATTACCTTTAATTAGACCTTATTCTTATTTTTCTAGCTTTTAATTATATGTTATTTTTATCTGTCTGGTTTTGATTGTATTTTTTTCTATCATAATTTTTATTTGTTTGTTTTTTAATATTATATTTTATTAATTTTCATTTTGTTTGACTTTTTTTAAATGTCTTGCTTGCATGTTGTGCTATTTATTACTCTCTTACTCCCTGTGTAAAGCACTTTGAGCTGCATTTTTATGTTTTAAAGGTTATATGCTATATAAATAGGAAAACAAATAGTCTTGCTTTATTTCACCTTTTATCCTTGTCTGTTCTTGATGTACCTTTTTCCCAGGTTGCTTCTGCTACTTGTCAGGCTGTTATTGTAAATAATACGTATATGTTCTTAATGACTTTCCTGATTAAATTAAGGGTTAAATAACAAATATATATTATTATGGTCATAACAATACAGCTGCTTTGAACAAAGTGAGAGAGAGAAAGAGGTGAGAGAGCAAGAAAGACTGAGAAAATGGGAGTAAGTGAGAAAGAGAGAGAGAGAGAGGGGAGGGGTGGGAGAGGATGCGCGCGCGTAAAAGTGAGAGAAAGAAAGGGAGAGAGAGAGAGAGAGAGAGAAAGAGTGAGTGAGTGAGAGGGTGAAATAGATGTATGTGAGCGCGTGTGGTGCTCAGATCAGATCAGCGCGGGAGTGCTGGGGTCACTCCAACCTTGTGCGCGCGCGCCACTTGCTCCTCACACGAGGGTTACAAGAAACAGAAAACCCCTCGTGCCTCCCTGCACTCCATCAGGTCCGGTACCGCCGCTGCACCATGACAGCCGCCGCGTCCACGGTGGCGAGCGCGAGCGTCGCGCGCATCACGCCCGAGCTGCTGCGCGACCTGCTGCGCCGCTACAACCTCTCGCGCCACGAGTTCATCCGCGCGTACGGAGTCCCGCCGCTCGTCTACACGCCCGAGCTGCCCGCGCGCGCGCGCACCGCCTTCGTGCTCACCTACGCCGCGATCTTCGCGCTCGCGCTGCTGGGGAACGGCGTGGTGCTGTGCGTGCTGGCGCGCGAGGGAGCCGCGCGGCGCGCCTCCAGCCTCTTCATGTGCTCGCTCGCGCTCAGCGACCTGCTCATCACCTTCTTCTGGGTGATTCTCACGAAATCAGACTAATGAGGTGGCATTAAGGAGTGTGATGAACAGGTAAATGCTATCAATTTGGGAAACACTGGTTTATAAACATCTCATCAAAGGCTATATTGGAAGTGATTAAAAGTAGACATTGTGATATTTTAAATTATGTATTTTTTATAATTTAGTGTGAAATTCTCAGTACCGCAACGCGTCCATTGCTGAATCTCGGCTCTTCAATTACACAATTTTAATATTTAAAATAAATAAATAATAAAAAACTTAAATGTATCTCATAAAGTAAATTGTTACAGTCAATAAAAATGTATTACTTGGAATTCATTGGTAAAAGAAAAGAAAATATTTAGAAAAATAACTTTGGTCAGAACCAATGTTCTCAGCCTCCGCAACAATTTTCAAGCACCATTTAAGACCACAAGGAACAGAAAAAAAACAGCCATTTTGAGAGCGGGGACACCTTTTAGTATGACACCCAAGATGGCTACCAGGTAAGCACCTAATTTTATACCTCTCCAGATAAATGTTAAAAACTTGGTTGTCAGCGAGCATACACAACTTTTTGTTTCTCATTACCGAAACAGCTAGTTTTTAATGTTTAAAAAAATGAAAATGTTATTGTGTTTTGGGAATTTTTAAGGTTTTTAAAGTCTAAATACAAAAAGCTAGCAAAAGTTTAGCCAGGCATCATGGTGGCCCCACAGAGATCAAAGAAGGTTAAGGTCCCTCATACTCCGCAACAGCCTTCTCATACACCGCAACAATTTAAGGCCTGTTGCGGTAGAGAGATTCACTGTTGCGGTAAAGAGAAATTAATGTTTTAAGTGACATGAACTTATATATATATATATATATATATATTGTTTCATAAAAAAGCCTTTATTTACTTATAATAAACAATATATAAAACAATACATGATGCAATTTCAGATAAAAAACAGATTTATGTAGCAGGGCAGTGACACCCATATAACTTCCGCATAAGATATAAAAATAATATATAATAATAATAATAATAATAATATATATATATATAATATATAATTTTCATATATATAATATATACATTTCATGAAACAACTTTTATTGTTATAAACTGTTAATAAAGGTTGTTTCATGAAATTTATTTTTATAAACTTTTATTGTTATAAACTGTTTATATGTGTATATATATATATATATATATATATATATATATATATATATATATATATATATATATACACATTTTATGAAACAACCTTTATTAACAGTTTATAACAATAAAAGTTGTTTCATGAAATGTATATATTATATATATGAAATTTATATATATACACACATATATACATTTCATTAAACAACTTTCTTTAATTTTATCTTTAATTTTAATTTAGTTGCACATTGATGTTTACATTTTTCATGAGATTAATGCTTAATACAAAGATGTTTAATGAGATGTTGAATTGCTTGTTTCATACTTAAATATTTAATTTCAACTTAGTTGTACATTGATGTTTATATCCGTCATGAAATTAATACTTAATAAAAAAGTTGTTTTATGAGATGTTGAATTACTTATTTTGTATTTAAACATTCCATTTCAATTTAGTTATACAGTGATGTTTAAAGTTTTAAGGAATTTATGTCTAATGAGGTATGTTGAAATTTGTTTTATTAAAATACACAGTTCAAAATAGGATATTTTCACAGCTTGAGTCTTACTGAGAATAATTTTCAACAGCAAATACCACATTTTGTTCAATATTACTACTCCATACAAAACTCAAGAAGTACATCATTAGAATTTGTTATTTATTCACAGCATTCACACTGTGTTTGTTGTGTAAAGTGTTATTGTTAATTAAGTAGGAATCCTTGTAATGACTCTCTTTACCGAAACATTGACTCTCTTTACCGAAACACCATTCTCTTTACCGCAACACATATTTATTTACTAATTATTTTACTGTTATAAAACAAATTCTAGTTTATAATGGTATTTGGATAAATTGTATTTCTTCATAGGTCATCTGTACTAAATAAGAAATTATACATGTAATTTTTCAGTTAAATATCCTGAAAAGACAGGACATGAATCATGAAATCTGTTGCGGTAATGAGACAAATCATAAAATAAAAAAAAATGGGAAACTTATAAATATAATATTTTCTGGGTTATATACACATATGAGCACAACTGTTAATAATATCTATTTAAAAAGTAACAAATGTGTAACTTTTAAACCATATCTGTTCTGTGTTATCATGTTGCGGTACTGAGAATGTGTGTGCTCTGACTGACTAAAATGGTGCAAAATATACAGAAAAAAATTATAAAATTAAAAAAAAAAAGTATTTCTAAAAAGTTCAGACCCTAGTCTTGCATAACAAAAAGAAATTTTATATTTAAATGCCTTTTGAAATTTTTCAAGTGTGAACCCTTTTAAATCTGTTTTTCGTGAGAATAAGTGTTCTGCGTGCCCTTCACCCTCCTGCAGAACATCTCCTCTCAGTGGAGCGGAGGTACAGCACACACCTGAGTTTGTTTGTTTGTTTGTTCTGTGAGAATACACAGGAGTTCTTGTTTAGTTAAGTTTTTTGCAGCTTGTTTGTTGATTGGTTTGTTTAATTTTTTCACAGTGCAAAATCTAATAGTGAACTTTGTGTTTGTTTGCATTTGTTTGTTCACTCTAGAACTTCAGTGGTTACGTTTTTTGTTTAGTTGTTTGTTTGGAGGATTGTTTAGTGAAAAAGCAGCCATTGTTGTTCAGTGGGTTTAAGTTGTAAACCTCACTGCTGAATGTTTGTTTGGAGGGTGGTTGCATTTTTGTTTGGATTTGTTTGTTTTCATTCATTCACAATGCCAAATATCTGATGCAGTCAGGGTTTTTTTGTTCGCATTTGCTTGTTTTAGGGGATTGCTCTACAAAGACTGTGGTTGAGTTTTCATTTTGTTTGCATGCAGGAATGTTTTATGAGAAAATGCTGTTTTTTGTTTAGCTTGTTCAAGGCTGTTACATTTTTGTTTGGATTTGTTTGTCTGGAGGATAACAGTGGTTTATTTTTTGTCTAGTGGTTTGTTTGTTTGGAGGATTGTTTTGTTAGAAAAGCAGCAATTTTTGTTCAGATGATTTAATTTGTGGACATCACTCCTTAGCTTTAAATCTCTGCTGAGTGTTTGTTTGGAAAGCTGTCATATTTTTGCTTGTTTTATCTCTTTCACTATGTAAAGGCTAAAATAGAGGAACCGAGATGCAGCAGACAATGCTTGTTTGCTTGCTTTTTGCAAGATTGTTTTCAGAAGATTGTTTTGCAAGATTGTTTTGTTGATCAGTCTTTTTTATATAATAATTTATTTGTTTTGTGAGGAATTTATTTGATTTGTTTAATGAGAGAATGCAAGGCTTGTGTTTTTGTTTCATTTTCAGTTTTATTTGTAGGAATACAACAAAGCAGCAACAATTATGTTTAGTTGTTTAATTAGTGCACCTCACTTATCTCCCTGTTAAACTGTGCATCTGCTAATTGTTTGTTTGGAGGGCTTTTGCGTTTTGTTCGGAATTCTTTCACAATTAAAAACATCTAACAGTGGAATAGATGTTCTATAAAAAAATCTTTTTTTGCATTTGTTTGTTTGGAGAATTATTCTAGAAGTATAGCTCTGGTTGAGGTTTTGTTAAATTGTACGCTTGGAGGATTGTTTAGTCAGAAAAGCAGCAGTTGTTCAGTGGGTTTTTGTTTAGCTTGTTTAATTTGTGAAGCTCACTCTAAGCTCTGCATCTCTGCTGAGTATTTGTTTGGAAGACTGTTGCATTTTTGTTTGTGTTGGCTTGTTTGGAGAACTGCTTTAGTAGAACAACGATGGTTGAGTTTGTATTTGCTTGTTTGTTTGGAGAATTCTTTTGTGAGAAAAGCAACTATTTTTGTTTAGATGGTTTAATTTGTCAACCTCACTCATTAGCTCTGAATATCTGCTAAATGTTTGTTTGGAAAGCTGCTGCATTTGTGTTGGTTTGCATTTGTTTTTTGGGGGAATCGCTGGATGGCAGTGGTTGAGTTCTTGTTTAGTTGTTTGTTTGGAGTATTGTTTCCTGAGAAAATCAGCAGTTTTTGTTTAGTTGGTTTAATTTGTGAAACTCACTACTAAGCTCTGCATCTCTGGTTATTGCATTTTGTTTTAAAATTTTTGTTTTTATTTAACAGTGTTAAATCTCGAATTGTGGAGTGTATGTACAGCGGACAGTTTTTTTTTTGCATTTGTTTGTTTGGGAGATTGCTCTAGGTGAAAGGCTGTGGTTAAGTTTTTGTTTATTTGTTTGCTTGAAGGATTCTGTTGTGTGTTGTTGGAGGGCTGTTTGTTGGGAACAAATTTGGAATTTGGATTTTTGTTTGTATTTGTTTATTTAATCCCTTTAATAATGCAAAAAATATAATAATGGAGTGGAGGTGCATAGAACAGCATTTATTTCTTTGTATGTTTGAGTGGATATGTTTAAGAGTAAAGCCAGTTTTTTAGTAGGATTGTTTCAAAAGGAAAATTCTGAAATTTAGTTTTTTTGTTTAGTTGTTATTAAATTGTATGATTGTTTCAGTAGAAAATAAAGAAATTCTGATTGTTTAGGGGTTTTATATTTAATATTTTATTAAAAAGACAATAGATGTGATTTGATACATTTTAAAGCTTAAATTTAAACTGTTTCAGAAGGAAAAGCAGTCATTCTGTTGTTTGTTTAATTGTTGTTTGTTTGGATTTGTTAGTTTCATCCCTTTTACCTCAAAAGAGTAACACATTAAAGCGGAGGTACAGCAGATAGCATTTGTTTTGCTTGTTTGTTTGGAGAATTGTTTTAAGAGAAAAGGTCATTTTATTTGTCCAGATTGTTTCAGGAGAAACAATTCATTGGTTTTGTTTTAATAAAAGGAACATAAAAGTTGGATTTTATTTGTTTGGGTGTTATGAGAAAAGTTATAGATGTGTACATTTTTGTTGTCCTGGTTGTTTCATTTTTGTGAAGGTTGTTTCAGGAGAAAAGACAGTAGCTGTGATTTTGTTTAGATTTTTATTTGTTTATTCCCCTGCAAGACTGACCAGTGGAAAGGGCAGTGATTATGTTTGTTCAGAATTGTCTTCTTTTTGTTTGTAAAATTGTTACAGAAGAAATCGTTTTTTTTTATTTACAATGCCAATTCCGATATTTAGAGAGCACAAAAAACAGATGGCCGATATATAAAGTCAATATTTATTTTTTTTCCTTTGAATAATAATAATAATAATAATAACAACAATAATAATGCACAAAATTGCTGAAATTAAACCAACATTTTACGCACTGTTGTCTCTCTCTCCAGAATGTTAACACTGCTATTGGAGAAACTAAGAATTACACCATGTTTAGTTGTTTGTTTGCATTTAGATTTATGTCTGAGTGATTAAGCTACAGCAAAACATTGTTCTAGAGTTTTAAAACTATGAGTAATAGTTCCTGAAGAAAAGCAGCATTCAGCTGCTGTTCTCTTGTAGCTGTTATGAGTTAGCGTTAGCCGAGTTGAGCTAAAGTAGCCAGTTAGCGTTAGCTAGCACAGAGATGGCTGTGTGAATAGGCTACTGGTTTACATAGTAAAACGTCGCTAAAGCTAGTCAGTGGGTTTACTTATGCTTCCTGTTTGGAAGCCAGTTCAGACTGAAATGAAGCAGTTCTCTGGAGGCTAATGATTTAATTTGCTGCAGCTGTGCATCGTTAGCCTGTCTGGAAGCTCTGTGTCAAATGGTTCTGGTGGTGTTTTTAAAGGGGTTTTCGCAAAATTTGGCCTGGTTAAAAACGGATTCTGGGTCGTTTGTACCCTTTTTTCTGTTCTATTAAGCCGGTATGAAAACTTGGGTGTGGATTAAAACAACCGGACCTAAACCTGCTAGAGGAGGTGGTCTCGGTCCGGTCCCAAACAAGCGGTTCACTTGTGTTGAGAATGTAATTCCGGTCTAGATCGACCCAGCTATCAAATATATTCCTTTTATTTGAGCTAAACTGCTGATAAGGCGCAGTTTAATCTGAGATATTTGCCAAATAACGCTAATTAGTTACCACAGCTATAAACAAACACTGTCTCTGCTGCTTCATGCTGTTTACACACGCTGTCTGTGCTGCGTTCACTACTCACAGCCGTGTTAGTCAGTTTACTACATGTTCATCTGCACTTCATGTCCTCTTGGAAACGCAGTTTCAAGGCGCAGGCACAAATATTCAGTGTTCTGTGTTAAAGCAGGTTTACACTGCACAAAAAGTATGTCAACCCTTTACTTAGATTTCAGCATTAATTGGCCATTAAATGTGTTCTGACACAATAGAGAAATACAGTCTGCTTAACCTCTTAACACGCCCTGGCCCGCCGGCGGGCCAGAAAAATATGATATTTAATATCTGGCTGTGTTTATAGGTTCAATATAGACACCCAATATACCATTTTAAAGCTTAGAATCTCTGCTTTTCAGTTATATAGCCTATTTAGCTGTATCACCTTTCAGAAAATAAACATTTAGGGCGAAATATGCCTTGGTTATGAAAATATTAAATCATAATTTTCATATTTCCGTTTATCGGACGTCCATATTTGATCGAATGCGGACATGTTATACACCATTCGAACCGTCTGGCTCTCCGGATTCCGAAACTGTGCTCCGTTTTAGTGTAGGACGGTCCCTGAATTAGAGCTGAAAGAGCGCGTTGCAGCGCGTGTTCAGAGTTGAAAAATGCACAGGTTTGGTCCTGTATTTACCTACAGTCACTCCCCACCCCCCCAACACCCACCAGCGGCTCCCCCACTCTCTTACCTTCAAAAAGAGCCCAGACTCAAGAAAATCCATCAATCCAGTCTCCTATAATCCACAGTTATATCCACCCCGCGCGAGGAATAATGTGAGACGGAATCTTAACTTTAATTCCGGGTGAATCCCATTTCTCCCCTTGGCCCTACCCCTTACCCCTACCCCTCTGTTTTGCGCGTGCACGTCAAGGGGTAGAGGTGTCCCGATTCCCGTTAGGATGAAGTGGTAGGGGTAAGGGGTAGGGCTAGTTAGCCCTTCAAACGGAGATTTTCCAGACCCACACTTCGTACCGAGGGGTATGAGAATGACTGGCAAGATGGCGGAACAAGCGACCAAAGAAACCCACAAATGCAAGTATTTTCCGTGTTAAAAATTACGATTAGCACTGTATTGCCTTAGTTTATTGTGTAGTTTTGATGTATTATGGCTGAATTCTTCATAACAAGCATAAAAAGTTCGCTAGTAGTTCGTTTCGGTAGCTAGCTAGCTAGCTAACTTTCCCGTTCCACCTTAAATGGTGCAACAGACGGCAGGCGCTACAGCATTTAAGGCGGAACAGAAAAAATAAATCAAATAAAAAATAATCAGAGCTAATTTCAGCTCCCCATCACAGAGGAATTAAGGAATGGACAATATTAATTAATTTCTGCACCTCCTGCCCCCTTTCTGAACACATACAATGCCCTAAAGTTAACTAGTTAATCAGCAGCTAGGCTACTGAACTTTAGCGCTCCACTGCTATCATCACATCAGCCCAGCAGGGTCACCTACACACCACCGCTAGTAGCCTGGTCATAAATCAGTGCTATTTATTTATGTTTTTATTGTTCATTGACAAACGTCATTGTGATATACCAGTGATTCCTCTGTCACTGAGGACCCATATTCTTGCACATTATATTGTTTTTGTAACACATTACCTGCTCCAGGACCAGTGTTGGGAACCTGTGTGATATACAATTTCTAGTATATTATGGAGGCTATTTTCAATAAGATTCACCTTTCACCGGGTGCTTGAAGGGTTGTCCCAATTCCTAGGGGTAGGATTTTACCCCTTCCCCTTGTAACTCCGTTCCAAGGGGAAGGATTACACTCGAAAAGAAGGGGTAGGGGTAAGGGGTAGGGCCAAGGGGAGAAATGGGATTCACCCTCCGAATTAAAAGCATTTTATTCGACGCTACGCCGATTCTGGCCCACAGCCAGACAGGGCGGAGCCTACTGGACATGACGGTATGAGAATGAGGTCTCTCAGCCAATCAGGTGGCGAGCTCGGCCAGCTGAAAGGCTAAGGAAGAGAGATGCTTGGCCATAGATACTGACTCTAATAGACTTTCCACTCAGCAGAACAACCGCTCTTAAAGAGACAGTGCGGATTTCTGTTTGTATATGAGTAGACCACACAAAAACCCAGAGTTTACTGCAAAATGAGTTATAATAGTGGTATTTTTTATTCTTATAAAGTTTCCAGTCCTTTGGAGAAAGAAAAGACCATTACTGGTTCAAATCACTATAACTTCTAACCAGTAATAGGTAGCAGTTTAAAATTTTATATGATGATTGTAAACACACTATAGTAAAATATAGAGCTGTCAAAACCCTTGTTCCATATAAATAGTTCATTTTATGTGTCTGAAAATAAAAAAAATTAATAGAAAATCTGGAAAGCGCCTAAAATCTTTCCTGGTTTTTACCATATTTTGGCCATTACATGTTCAATTGAATAATTAAAATGCCTTAAATGAATTGTGTAAAGGCTTCTAAGTAATATTAATTCATAGAATTGACTCTAAATAATTTAATATTGGAGTGATAAGCCTTCAAATGTGAGTATGTAATTTCAGGCAGAAAATGGTAAAAATAGGCTTGGAGCTTACCACACAAAAAAGTATATGTTTGTATATGGTTTTATTGAACACACCATGTTAACATTCACAGTGACGGTGGAAAAAGTATGTGAACCTTTGGATTTAATAACTGGTTGACCCTCCTTTGGCTGCAATAACCTTAACCAGTCATTTCCTGTAGCTGCAGATCAGACCTGCACAACAGTCAGGAGGAATTTTGGATCATTCCTCTTTACTAAACTGTTTCAGTTCAGCAATATTCTTGGGATATCTGGTGTGAATCTCTCTCTTGAGGTCATGATGCCACATCATCTTAATTGGGTTGAGGTCAGGACTCTGCAGAAGACGAATTTTCTTCTGTTAAAGCCGTTCGGTTGTTGATTTACTTCTATGTTTTGGGTCGTTGTCCTGTTGCATCATCCATCCTCTGTTGAGCCTCAGTTGGCGGAAAGATGCATTTTAAGTTTTCCTGCAAAATGTCTTGGTTAACTTGGGAACTAATTTTTCCTTGATGACTTCAATCCGTCATGATGGTGTGCTGTGCCTTTTTTCTCCACACATAGTGTTGCGTGTTCCTTCCAGACAACTCAATTTTGGTTTCATCTGTACACAGTATATTTAGCCAGCCTTGTACTGTGTGTTATTGTATCGACTATTGTCAATATTGTAATATTGAAAATCAAAACAAATCACTATCAAGGCCAAAAAAATATTAGTGATGTAAAACTCAAAGCTTAGATTTGAACCAAATCAATTATAATTTGAATCACAGTTCTGTATCAAAACAAAGGAAAAAGCCATGTGACTGTCCCAAAACAGATTTTATTAAGTTACACCTTCAAATATTTTCTCATGTTTTGGTACTTGCCTAAGTGAAAGCAGCTGATCTGAATTTAGAATTGTTGGCCCCAAATGTTTCTAAATCAGAGTTGTGTTGTTCTAAAACATTTTCTACATGCTTCACGACCATTATGAAAAGTAACCGTTTCATGAGTAAACACATGGTTTTATGGTTAAAGGGCTGTTTCATGTAGTTCACCAAGTAAATTTGGTTTTGGTCTCATTTGTACAAGGGGAATTCAGGGAAATGTGACTGTGCACATTTTATATATATATTTTCTTCTTTTTTTCATGAATGTCACTGTAAATTTTATTCTTGCAACTTAACTAAAATCCTACTGAGTAAAAGAAACGCTTCAGTCAAAAAACCCAGCTGTAGTTGGACACAGGTAGTACACTGCTACCAGACCCAGAATAAATACATTTTACTGCCAGCTTTATATCTGTTTTGTTGTTGTTGTTGTTTTTGGCTAGAAACATTTAAGGCTTGGTTACATGAGGGAAAGTATGAGTCTGTAGTAGTAGTAGTAGTAGTAGTAATAGGTCTCACAAGATCGAATCTTTTTCAGAATCAATTGGTTCATTTCATTCAATCTCCCAAAGGCACCACTTTTGCCATCCCTGGTTTTGACTGAAGCCTTAAGGAAAATTAACAAAGCATCAAAGTATACTAAGACTAGAAAATGAAAATCAATGACTATCAAAACAAAGAAAATACTAACACACAGAAAAAAATCTCAAGATGGGAGAATACAGAAAGAAGGATCTTCCACCATTTCCCCTTAAACATAAGGCCTCTTAATCATCCTGATCTTCTCCTGTGCTCTCTCCCATTTAGCTAACTCCACAGCTTTTTTATCGGTTTGAGGTCTGAGGACTACGATGGCCATGAGAGGAGCTTGATTTTGTGGCTTGTGAAGCATTTTTGAGTAGATGTGACCACATGTTTAGGGTCATTATCTTGCAGCCAGCGTGGACCAGAGGACCCTCACAGAGCAGCTGTTTTTTGTGCTTTAGGTTATTCTCAACAATGCAGCGACACTAACATGGTGGTGGTGTGTTATTGTGTGTTGCTGCTGGAGTTTTTAAACACTGTCTCTACACACTGCCTACTATAGTAGACAATAAAGTTAGAGGTAGAAGCTCATCTGCTGTTGCACAATTTGTGTTTGTCATCTTCTAGTCTAGGGGTTCTTAAACTTTTTAACGGCGCGACCCCCTTGTATTCTCCAGAAAATGTTGCGACCCCCGTCATTGGCAGCACAAATAAAATGGTTGGTATGGTTGGGCCTGCATTGAGGCACAAATATTTTCTATGCATGGCTTAGTAGGGCTCAGGAACAGGCGCAAATCACCTTTTTACATTGAGACAGGCTCTGTATTTGTTTTTTAGATCATGCAAAAAATCCAGATTCAAAGAGAATGTTGATCCAAAGGGGAGGATTTTTTTCAGTGCCATTGAACTTAGTGCTGGGAACTCTGTTAACAGTAAAATCCAGAAATCATGCAGAGAGCACTCTTAGCTACATACCCCACACTGCAGTCGTGAATCCTCTCCGTCGCTTGTCGGTGTAAATTTATATTTCAAGTACTTTTCATCAGATTTTTTTCTGAAAAACAGTTTAGTGCCCAAATCTGATTTGTCTCAAGTTTAGCTGAGAAAACGTGACCCCCTGGAAGTATGGCACGACCCCCTGGGGGGTCCCGACCCCCAGGTTAAGAACCCCTGTTCTAGTTCTTTATCAGAGGTGACAGAATGCTGTCTACAGGATGCTGCGAACAAGATGCTGCCCACAGGATGCTGTTTAGAGCTTAGATTCTCTGCGCAAACCTGACCCGACCTGAGACCTGACTTTGGCTCAAGAAAATGGTCTGTGAAGTAGGCGTCTGTTTTTTGATGCTATATTTATTGTATGTAAAGCCATGGTGTGATAATTACAATATAGCTAAGTAACAAATCAAACTGTTTTTTTTTTAATTGCACAGGTAAGAATGTTATAATCACACTAGGGGTGTGCAATATCATATTGCACAACCTTTTTGAGTATCGTAAACTGTTTTACCCTGAAATATTGTGCCATTTCACCCACCCCTAATTATTATATCAGGGTACTACTGTTTTTAGCAAAAGAAAAAATCACACTGTTGTCATTTCCCATTATATATCTACTGGAGACAGATTATATCTGTTCAGTATCATTCATTTTACTTTAGTCATGGATACATGGAGATAATTAGAGTTCATTATTAGTATCTTGACATTCTGGATCATTGACTTCTGTTAGAACTCACTTATTATGCAATAAAAACATTTAATTTTCATTTTGTTGCAGTAGAGTATTCTTGAACTATTTATTTTCATTTTGTGTTTTATTATATCGCCAAGAGTATCGTTATCGCAAAAATACCATGAAATATCGTGATATTATTTTAGGGCCATATCGCCCACCCCTAAATCACACAGCTCTTGGCGCACACACAAGCTCCTCCACTTGTCCTCATTTGGCTTGCAGCGCTGTGTGTAGCTGTTCTTAATAAACATTTTTCTTGAAGAATAGGTCTATGCTTCTTCAGTGTTGCAATGTTAATTAATATTATTCATTATTCATTCATATTCACAAAAATAAGCTCCTGTGCCATTTCCTTGTGTTTATCAACTACCTCGGGCCTGATTCACCAAACCGGATTAATGTGGCTTTCTTTAAACCTGGATTTCCTATCCCCCTACACACACTGGATTTCTTTATTCTGGGCTACATTACCATGGTAACACCCAGTGCACGCCAAATGTGCTTCCGGGGGACTGTTTAGGGTCCGTAATTAAGGATTATGGCTGGTAAATAGCTCTAAAAGCAATTAGGACAGCGCTTCAGCCACTCGCTTGTTAGACGCTTGGGTAATTATTGCACATTTAATAATTATTTTGCTTTTTAATGGACATTATTTCACATCGAAAGAAGACGAATTGCACAGCAACCACTCAGATACGTCATCATGTTTTTGGCAAGCAGACCAGTTTATTTTGAGCCCACATCAATTTCTAAACTCGGGGCTAGTTCGGTGAGTGCAAATAAAAAGAAATAGACAAGACATGACATGACAAGACAAGACAACCATGTATGTTATACTTGTGTTGGGCACAGATGGGATTTGGCTTCCACGTTCAACCCATTCGTGCAGTGAACACACACATGCACACACACTAGTCAGTACACTCAGAAGACACACAACAGTGATTTTGCGGAAAAAAGTTTGTCTAGAGCGGTGGAGGGGAGCAGTGCCTGGGGAGCAGCGAGGGTTAAGGGCCTTGCTCAAGGGCGCAACACATGCAGAACACTATATCTGGGTATCAAACCTAATATCAATACAATTCTATACCTAAAAATATGATCAGTATTAACAGTAATATTAATAATAAAAATATTTTGAAATTTTGAACAGAGAGTAATGTAAAGTGGATGTGTTGTATTATACATGCACACTGATTAAGCCTATACCAATGGTTTTAAATTTTGGAATATGGCCCCCTGGTAAGCTGCAGTACTGTTATGGGTGGGTTGGCCAAAAATTTGGTTCTACTTCATGTATTTCTGTTGATTTTGTAAATCAGTGGTAATACACAGCCCTATAGATCCTCCAACAAAAAACAAATATCGACTTTTTTCTCCCTTGGTTAAAATCAGTTATTCTATTTGTTTTGGACAACGCTTTTACATTAAAAACTGTTAGTCTTTATATTGAAGTATAACTTTTTTCCCTCAAAGGGAAATGGTCTGTCCATGATTATTCATTTGATACTGCAGAATTTATAAGAAAGTATATATTTTACTGATTAAAAATGTGTTTTCCCTGTTTTGCAAAGTAAAATCCTTTAATTAAATTCACCCAGCTGGCCAGCAACGTCAATAGACCTTAATTTCAAGTTGAATGTTGTTCATGACGTTAGATGACGGACATCTTATGTCAGGATAACATCTGATACTGATACCAGGTCAGTAATGGCTCTATGTAGGTTAATCTGTATATTAGATCTCCCATTGAAGTCCTGAACTATAGGTAGATGGTGTAGCAGTCTCTACCCAGATACAGTTTTTAAAATTTGATTCTGGGGAAGACTGTTGGTTCGAATCCTGGTCATGCAGCTTGCCATCAGCCAGAGCCCTGAGAGAGCATAATTGAGTCTCGCTCGCTGGGTGTGTATATGGCACTCTTTCCCCTCATCACTCTTAGGGTGATGTCAATTAGCACAAGGCATATCAAAACAGTCATTGCGCTTTCCTCGGGGTGCACTGGCTAATCAGCAATGCTACATTGTAAAAGACGTGGTGGCTGAGGTGGTGTGCTAGTCTTCACCCTCTTTGTGTTGAGGCCTTACTTGAGATGTGGGACATTCAGCTGAGTAGTAGTAAAATGGGTGGTACAACCTAAATTGTGGAGAAAAATAGGAGAAACTTAGAAATTAAAAATAAAATTGGATTCAAATTGATCTTCATGTAAATGTTTTAAAATCGATTCATATTCAACCCAAGATCAATCTTTGAAATAAGTTTGTCAATATGCCGGAGAGCCAGCTGCAGCCAGCAGTTTCAGACCAGCAGTTGCAAGACGTGCCATAGTTTTAGAGAAGATAACGTAATTGACAAGTTTTATTTCTCACCTAAGTTACTAAAGCCTGCTATGCTAGATAAACTATGTGCCAGTAAATGTATGCTATCCTATTAACATTTTGCAAACAAGTTAGCATTTTTCAACCTTAGGTAATCAATCTCATTTATATCTAAACAAAAATTGTGAGTGTAGCTGAAATATTACTAAATGAATTAATATCACAAATCAAATCGATTCTGTAAATCAGTGGTGAATCTCTAGAGTCCTTCCAACAAATATCCATATAACCATTTCTTTATTCGTGAATTAAGATACAATTGTAATATTGTAAAATAACAGATTTCTCCAAAAAGGAACTGTCTGTATAGGCCTGTATATGGTTATTTATTTAAAGGGCTCAAATGTAATTAGAATACAGCAGAATTTTTTACAGAAATCAATATAGAATAGAGTTATGATGGATTCAGACGAGTATCTGTAGTTTTCTTACCATTTGATATGTCTGTTCATATCAATACTAAGTAGTTTATCTCTGATAAAGACTGATGATTTTTGTCTCTTGTTCTCCTGTAGGTGTCCTGGTGTGTAAAACTGTCCCGTTCGTCCAGACCACAGCGATAGTGACGGGCATCCTCACCATGACCTGCATCGCTGTGGAGAGATACCAGGGCATCGTCCATCCCCTTAAAATGAAGAGGCAGTACACTCCCAAACGTGCTTATAAAATGCTGGGTGAGTTACAGGACAGGGCTCTATTACAGGCGGTACAGTGAGACGCCTTCAGCTCGTTCAGTAAATAAATCAAATTCTGCTACTCCATTACTGCTGTTTTATGATACAGTTGTGGTCAAAAGTTTACATACACTTGTAAAAAAACATAATGTTATGGCTGTCTTGAGTTTTCAATAAGTTCTATAACTCTTATTTTTCTGTGATAGAGTGATCGGAACACATACATGTTTGTCACAAAAAACAGTCATAAAATTAGGTTCTTTCATAAATTTATTATGGGTCTGCTGAAAATGTCACCAAATCTGCTGGGTCAAAAATATACATACAGCAACAAAATTTGTCAATTTTGGTGATGTAGCGAGTTGTGTCAATCAAATTAGCTTCATGTCATGGCCTCTTCACTTCTTGTAAGTGATTCTGATTGACTACAGCTGTTGACTTCTCATGAGCCCATTTAAATAGGGGTCATTTGACCCAGTGATTAGACTCAGCTACAAAAGCTACAATGGGAAAGTCAAAGGAGCTCAGTGTGGATCTGAAAAAGCGAATTATTGACTTGAACAAGTCAGGGAAGTCACTTGGAGCCATTTCAAAGCAGCTACAGGTCCCAAGAGCAACTGTGCAGACAATTATACGCAAGTATAAAGTGCATGGAACAGTTGTGTCACTGCCACGATCAGGAAGAAAACGCAAGCTATCACATGCTGCCGAGAGGAGATTGGTCAGGATGGTCAAGAGTCAACCAAGAATCACCAAGAAGCAGGTCTGCAAGGATTTGGAAGCTGATGGAACACAGGTGTCAGTCTCCACAGTCAAGCGTGTTTTACATCGCCATGGACTGAGAGGCTGCCGTGCAAGAAATAAGCCCTTGCTCCAGAAAAGGCACCTTAAGACTTGGCTGAAGTTTGCTGCTGATCACATGGACAAAGATAAAACCTTCTGGAGGAAAGTTCTCTGGTCAGACGAAACAAAAATTGAGCTGTTTGGCCACAACACCCAGCAATATGTTTGGAGGAGAAAAGGTGAGGCCTTTAATCCCAGGAACACCATGCCTACTGTCAAGCATGGTGGTGGTAGTATTATGCTCTGGGGATGTTTTGCTGCCAGTGGAACTGGTTCTTTGCAGAAAGTAAATGGGATAATGAAGAAGGAGGATTACCTCCAAATTCTGCAGGAAAACTTAAAACCATCAGCCCGAAGGTTGGGTCTTGGGCGCAGTTGGGTGTTCCAACAAGACAATGACCCAAAACACACATCAAAAGTGGTAAAGGAATGGCTAAACCAGGCTAGAATTAAGGTTTTAGAATGGCCTTCCCAAAGTCCTGACTTAAACCCCATTGAGAACATGTGGACAGTGCTAAAGAAACGGGTTCATGCAAGAAAACCATCACATTTAGCTGAACTGCACCAATTCTGTCAAGAAGAGTGGTCAAACATTCGACCTGAAGCTTGCCAGGAGCTTGTGGATGGCTACCAAAAGCGCCTAGTTGCCGAGAAAATGGCCAAGGGACATGTAACCAAATACTAATGTTGCTGTATGTATATTTTTGACCCAGCAGATTTGGTGACATTTTCAGCAGACCCATAATAAATTTATGAAAGAACCAAATTTTATGACTGTTTTTTGTGACAAACATGTATGTGTTCCGATCACTCTATCACAGAAAAATAAGAGTTGTAGAACTTATTGAAAACTCAAGACAGCCATAACATTATGTTTTTTTACAAGTGTATGTAAACTTTTGACCACAACTGTATATGAGCTCAACCTTCAGACCCAGGAAGGGCAGAACTAACACTACAGCCTCATACCTTGCAGTCAGTTTAGCTCCCAGTGTTTTAAAATCAGTCAATCAAGTTTTTCTAAATGGAAAATGAATTGTAGATTTAATAGTAGTTTAATTATCACAATTCAGCTTCCTGTAGTGTGAGGTGGAGACGGTTCTCTAGTGCGAAACTCAACTTTGACATCATGGCACTTTAAATTCCTCTAAATAAGACTTAAGAAAACATGGGCAGAGCTTGCAGAAATCATAGAAGGCAACTGAAAAAAAAAATAAAGTACAGTTTATGCTTTTTTATTGAGTTAGATTGTAGTTTCTGCTCTTTTAATTGAGTTAGATTGTAATACAGTTCACATCATTTCACCATAGTATAGTTTATGCTTTTTTATTGAGTTAGATCGTGAGACAGTACCCATACTTTTTTAATATAGTATAGTTTCTTTGCTGCTCTTTTAATTGAGTTAAACTGTGATACAGTAGTCGTACTTTCATTACAATATACCTTTTGCTCTTTTATTTTAGTTAGTTTGCGGTAGAGTACCAATACTTTCAGTAAAGTACAGTATCTGATATTTTAATTGAGTTAGACTATGAAACAGTACACATACTTTAAGTAAAGTACAGTTTCTGATATTTTAATTGAGTTAGACTATGAAACAGTACCAATACTTTCAGTAAAGTACAGTATCTGATATTTTAATTGAGTTAGACTATGAAACAGTACAAATACTTTAAGTAAAGTACAGTTTCTGATATTTTATTTGAGTTAGACTATGAAACAGTACACATACTTTAAGTAAAGTACAGTTTCTGATATTTTATTTGAGTTAGACTATGAAACAGTACCAATACTTTCAGTAAAGTACAGTTTCTGATATTTTAATTGAGTTAGACTATGAAACAGTACCAATACTTTCAGTAAAGTACAGTATCTTATATTTTAATTGAGTTAGACTATGAAACAGTACAAATACTTTAAGTAAAGTACAGTATCTGACATTTTAATTGAGTTAGACTATTAAACAGTACCAATACTTTCAGTAAAGTACAGTTTCTGATATTTTAATTGAGTTACACTATGAAACAGTACCAATGTTTTTACTAAAGTGCAGTTTCTGCTTTTTAATTAAGTTACAATTAGATACAGTGACCATTATTTCACTATAGTACATTTTTCTTTCTTTTTAATTGAGTTAGACTGTAAAACAGAACTAATTTTCACTATACTACAGTTTCTCTAATTTAATAGAGTTAGTCTATTAAATTAGTCTATTAAAGAACCTATTATTTCACTACAGTATTGTATCTTTTTAATTTGAGTTAGATTGTAATACAGTACACATACTTTCACTATACTACAGTTTCTCTCCTCGTTTAATATGAGTAATATAGTACCCAAACTTTTATTGAATCACATTTTAGCTCTTTTTATTTTAGACTGTGATAAAGAATCTATATGTTCTCTGAAATACAGTTTCTGCTTTTTTTATTAAGTTATAATGTGATACAGTGACCATACTTTTGAAATATTTTAGTTTCTTTGCCTTTTTAATTGAGTGTGATGCAGTACCCATACTTTCAGTATAGCACAGTTTCTGATCTTTTAAATGAGTTATATTGTGAAAGTTCCTATTCATTCACTGAAGTACAGTTTCTGTTCTTTTTAATTTGGTTTATCATGCAGCACCCATACTTTTACTATAGTATAGTTTATTTGCTCTTTTAATTGAGTTAGATTGTGATACAGTCCCCAAATTTTCATTGAAGTACATGTTCTGCTCTTTTTTAAATTAGTTAGTCTGTGACACAGAACCCATACTTTCAATGAAGTACAGTATCTGATACCGTATATCGTGAAACACTATCCATTCTTTCAATATAGTATAGTTTCTCTGCTCTCTAAAATGGGTTTAACTGTGATACAGAATTCATACTTTCACTATATTACTGTTTCTGTTTTTTTAATTGAGTTAGATTGTGATACAGATCCCATACTTTTATTATAGTATAGTTTCTCTGCTCCTTTAATTAAGTGAGACTCAGATACAATACCCATACTTTTTTTAATTAAAATTTATACAAATTACAAAAAAACAAACAATATTACATACTTACATTTAGAAAAGTAACAGTTTTACATTTATAAATTCACAAAACCACACCTTTTATTTTGTTTCTTTTTGTCTATAGTCCTTCTCCTCTTCAATTCTCTTACAATGTGACTAAAAAACGTAGTGCTTGGTACAAAAATTTGATCGATTGTCATCCTTGTTCTCGTTTTCCATGACTATTTCTTGTTCACTATAGCATTATATGTGCTCTTTTTTTATGTGTGTTAGATTGTGAAGTAGTACCCAAACCTTCACTGAAGCGATAGACTTCTGCAAAAAAAAGGTTGCAGTATAATTTATCTGAACTTTTTCCATTTCTGTTGATAGACTAGTAAACTACGTTTGGCTTCCAGTGCTAAAATGAGGTCGGCCCATGGCCTCTGCACCTCACACCCCCACCTCAATTATGTGGGCCGGGTTCTGAAAGATTTCAATCAGGCAGCAGCTTTTAAAGCCCACCCACGTAAAGAGCTGGGAAATGTGAACAGCTGTCAGATATATGTGAAGTGTGTATGACGAGAGTTCCTGGCAGCACTCTGAACTGATATGACAGAGCAGTAATTGAACACTCTTTATATTTGTGTTTTTTATATATGTCTGTTTTCCATCTTTAGGACTGGTGTGGGTGGTCTCCATCATGGTGGGGTCTCCGATGCTGTTCGTCCAGCAATTAGAGGTGAGCAGAAAAACGAGTGCCTTCAGTCGTCTGAATTTGTAAATTCCGCTAAACATTTAAAGCAGAAATGAATGATAACTGGGTCAATATCTGATGTGGATGAAAGGGAATGAGCTGCTGCAGAAAATATACAATGTCCTTGAAAAATATTGCCTCCAGCCTCAGGCTAGGCAATATTTTTTATGTGCTTGAAAAAGTTCTATGAGCAGCTTTTCTATGATATTAATAGTTTATCAAGTTGAAATCGAGCTCACTACACCATAGTACTGGCCAGGAATACCAGAGGATTAGACTTATCGGTAAAGCTTTCATGAATTCTACATTCATGTTAGCTCTACTGAGAAGATACACCACTGTCCAAAAGGATCAATATTCGTTCAATTCGTATTTCAATCAATATTTGTGATCAAATGAGATCAACAGAATGAGGAAATTATTATATAACAAAAAGGGGGAAACTAGATACAAAAAAATGTTACACGACTACACAAAACACATTTCTAGCCTGACTTAGAAATTGTAGAACTCCAGAAGAAATCTATAATAGAAATATCACAGTAGAAGAAATTTGGTGTTCTGTTTAAATACTGCTGAAATTACACAATTATCAATAACAAATTGAATACCACAAAAAATACATACAATTAAATACATGTACATTAACAAAAACACTTATTTGAGCTTTTTTTTTTAATTAACAAGTGTGTGAAAGTGACCTTGGGTTTGGGTTTGATTAGACACAGGTTTCCCACACTGGCCTAGGTACTTTTCTAACCTATTAAAGGAGAACTCCGGTGTAAAATTGACTTTGAGTGTAGTAGAACGTGATAAAGAGTACTAACCTTTGTTGAATAGTTCACCTCCGCTCTCCCACAGCTTTCCAAGATCCAGCAATTTTGTGCTTTTTGCCCAGCACTCAATTTTAATAACTTTAAAAAGTGCACAGGAAGCTTATTAAAAACCACTGATTACAACCTGTCGCATACCTCAATTTCCAGGCGCCGCTTGAGTGAAATTTGTTTTTTTTTTTTTAAAGCTTCTTATAAACATTTAAAGGGATTAATGCCTCATTTTAAATGTCAAGAGCTCTCCAGATTCTACCAATGAGGTGCGGAACTATTTTGAGTCTGGATAACAGTGGAAAAAGTGATTTATCTGCAGGGGCAAGTGGATTTCCTGCCCGTTGTAAAGAGTGCTGGGCAAAAAGCAAAAAATTACTGGATCTTTGAAAACTGTGGGAGAGCTGTATCATTTTAGTACTGTTTATCAGTTTTACTACACCAAAAGTAATTTGTATTTATTTCTCCTTTAAGCTATGCCAATTACCCAACCAATTCAGCTTTATTCCTCCATCAATGTCAATGCCCCAACACCAGGAGGGTAAAGACTAGCACATGCTTCCTCCACTACATGTGAAGTCAGCCACCTACTGCGGATGTAGCAACACAGAGTAGCCAGCATGCTCTGAGGAAAGCGCAGTTCTTGAACAATTGTGACAATAGTTTTTTTTAGTTTTTTTTTTTTTGTGGTGGGGGGGGGGCTTGGGTGCAACCTGGAGTCTCTAATGGGTTTTTTAATATAATACAAACTTTCTCTGCACCTGCTTCACACCCCCTCGTCTCAGAATCCAGCAGAACCTCAAAGACCTCCCACTAAAAGCAGAGCAGGAAATGACCTGCAGGGCAGAACACACAACTCAGCATGAAAGACGCTCAGAACATGCAGGTTACACACGGTGCCATCCTGCTGGGAAGAGCTAAACACACGCCAACACAGTATAAAACACTGCGCTTCAACTGGGCAAACCTGTTCCATCAAAACATGCTCATGTTCCCATAGCAACATCACCTGCAATTGTACCGATACAGCTCCAGTTTCTCTAAAAGTTCCTCTTAAAAGAAACTGGCTAGGTTAACTTTTAGCCTAACCTTGAATCAATCCTAAAATCGTACCCTAACTCAAACCTTATCTTACTTTTAAATCTAACCCTAACCTTAATCCTAACCTTGACCTTGAATCAACCCTAAAAACCTAACCTTTAAATATATCCCTAACCTTCATCCTAACCTCGACCATGAATCAACCCTAAAAACCTTAACCTAAACTTTAAATCTACCCTAACCTTAATCCTAACCTCGACCATGAATCAACCCTAAAAACCTTAACCTAAACTTTAAATCTACCCTAACCTTAATCCTAACCTCGACCATGAATCAACCCTAAAAACCTTAACCTAACCTTTAAATCCAACCCTAAAAACCTTAACCTAACCTTTAAATCTAACCCTAACCTTAATCCTAACCTCGACCATGAATCAACCCTAAAAACCTTAACCTTACCTTTAAATATATCCCTAACCTTAATCCTAACCCTAAGCCTAGCCTCGACCATGAATCAATCCTAAAACCTTAACCCAACCTTTAAATTTATCCATACACCTAACCCTAACCTTAAGCCTAACCTCGACCATGAATCAACCCTAAAACCTTAACCCAATCTTTAAATCTAACCCTGAACCTAACCCTAACCTTAAGCCTAATGTGATTTTGTATCACATTTCTTTAAAACCTGTAGTCTCTAAAGGGCTTTTTTTAATATAATACAAACTTTCTCTGCACCTGCTTCTTGAGTGACCCACACCCCTCCTCTCAAAATACAGCAGAACCTTAAAGACCTCCCACTAAAACGGCTAATACGTGCACGCAGAAGTATAAATGCACTTTGCTGCCTAGCACACTCTTGCTGGACACACCCTAACCCAAACCTTAACCTAACCTTTAAATCTAACCATACACCTAACCCTAATCTTAAGCCTAAGCTTGACCATTAATCAATCCTAAAACCCAGCCCTAACCCCAAACACTAAAATGTAAAGATTAGACGAGCAGTTGTTAGTTGACCATCAATAAGGCATCTTCTATGGACCATCCAAGTAAAGTTTTACCCATAAATCCAAGTAAAGTTTCTCACATAGCTTGTTTAGCCTGGACTTTTTCACTTTTTTTATTAGATTCTAACTAAAATACAAGTGTGAAAGCTGCTGCAAGGCCATGGTCCAGACCAAAAAGAAAGTGGTCTCGGTTAGGTTCATTTGCAGTGTGAAAACACTTTTCTAGATGGTTCAGATTTCCCTACCAATTACAGGAAGATGAGTTGGGCTATCATCATCTATTAAACAACAAAAGAACAAAAAGAAGTGGTGTTGTGCTGAAATTTGTCTCCCCTTGGCATGCAGATGTGTACAAAAGTAGTATGTGTAAAACAGTTAACACGGGTGATTCCTGTATCTACTGTAACTGTAGATTAACCCTCATTTATAAACAGAAATAAGAGGAATCCGAGGGGAATCTGTTACACTCATTCTGCTGCCAGAATTCAAAGGAATGGGACAACATGCCAACAACTGCCTAGTATAATGAGACTCCACTCATCATGGTAGGTGATGATAACAGGATGTATTAAAGTTTTTAATGTGCTCAGTCACTAAACTGCAGTGTAAAACCAAACCAACCAGACTAATTGTATGGTATACAACGTAACAAACACATCAACCTTGGTTAACTTTGTTCCAGACTTTCAGGTGTGTAGACGCCCTCAATACTGATCTATTCCCTCATTTATTCTTGGTAATGTGCATTGATCATCTCTCAGTGTGCTGATTCTATATGTACTGATGGACTGAATTCAATCTGTGAGTTCATTTAGAGCTGCAAACACATCACTATAGAAAATAAACAATAAACACAAAAAAACATTATCTCATTTCTGTGTCATCTTGAGAACAGATCACAGACCACAACAATAGAGATCTTTATTCAGAGGGTGTCTGTAATCAGAGCTAGAGGTGTAAAAATGCTAGTGGCTAGTGAGTTGCAGCTCAAGGAAGGCAGATGTTTCTAATAAAGTGGCCAGTGAGTAAAAGCATAAGGTACGTAGGTCAGAGTTTCTAGTAAAGTGGCCAGTGAGTGAGAGAACAAGGTGCATTAGGTGTTTCTAATAAAGTGGCCAGAAAGCAGAAGCGCACTGTAGTAGGTGTTTCTAATATAGTGTAGAGTTAGTGACAGCACAAGGTACATTATATGTTTCTAATAAAGTGGCCAGAGAGAAGAAGCACAAAGTAGGTAGGTGTTTCTATTAAAGTGGCCAAAAAGCAGAAACACAATGTAGAATGTGTTTCTAATAAAGTGGCCAGAAAACGGAAACACAGTGAAGTGGGTGTTTCTAAAAATGTAGTCAGTAAATGGAAGAACAAGGCAATAAATGTTTCCAATAAAGTGACTAGTGAGTGGAAGCACAATGTAGTGTGTGTTTCTAATAAAGTGGACAGTTAATGAAAGCACAAGGTATATCAGGTGTTTCTAATAAACTGGCCAGAGAGAAGAAGCACAAATTAGGTAGATGTTTCTAATAAAGTGATCAGTAAATGGAAGCATAAGACAGTAGGTGTTTCCACTAAAGTGGCCAGTGAGTGGAAACACAATGTTTTGGGAGTTTCTAATAAAGTGGCCAGTAAGTGAAATCTCAAGGCAGGTGTTATTAGGCAAGTGGTCAGAACGTTGAATGCTCAAAATAAGTGTTTTTAATAAAGTGTTCAATTAATAGGAGCACAAGCTAGGTAGGTGTTTCTAATAAAGTGGCCAGTGAATGAAACACTGTTTATGTGTGTGTTCTTCCAGGTGAAGTATGATTTCCTGTATGAGCATCATCACGTGTGCTGTCAGGAGCTGTGGGGTTCGGAGCTTCACCGTAAGATCTACACCACCTTCATCATGGTGGCACTGTTCCTGCTGCCGCTGGCTGCCATGCTCTTCCTCTACACCCGCATCAGCATCGAGCTGTGGATCCGCAAACGAGTCGGAGACGTCTCCGTCCTCAGCACCATGAACCACCGAGAGATCAGCAAGATATCCAGGTACACAGAAGAACCTGTGAAGAACCTACATAATCTATAGAGTCTATAAGAGATTGAACATCTCCATAAAGTCAGATGAGAAATTTGTGTTGATTGAGGCAGCATGCAGTTAGCACCATGCTAATTGCTGAGATATACTGTAAGTTTAGAGCAGTTTAGGCTGTTTAATTGTGGTCATTTAATTGTAGAACATGGCAAATAATGACTGCAGGCAAATTAGATTATTTTCTTAAATCAAATCTATTTAAATGACTGTCCATGCTGTTATATGCAAGTGATCAGATCAGATTTACATGTCTGGCCATTTACAGCTTTCATCACTCTGGATTTGATAAGATCTTTGTTTGTTTCTTGATAATTGATGCAAAGTACATGTTGAAATCTCATTTGAGTGCCCAAAGCGTCCAGAAATCTGAGACAATCTATACAAATCTGATCTTAATCCCATTTCCTTCCATCAAATTTGGCTTAGATACAATTTGAAAAAAAAATCATTTTTCGGCAGCTATTAACAACAGGGCTTTCAAGTCTCACACATTAGGCATGAGACTAATGCATTTCAATCAGTTCACAGGTCACACCATGTATTTCTCACGCACAGAAATTACTAGGACAATGCCCAACAAGGTGATTCTGGACATTAGTTTGGTCCAAACCAAAATAGCAAGTGTGAAAACTGCTGCTGACCATGTTCCAGACCAAGTGAGGTAGTCGATCTGTTTCAGTTACAGTGTGGAAACACTTTTCTAGATGGTTCAGATTTTCCAGGAATTACAGTTAGATGATTCAGTCTATCATCACCCAATAAACAATAAAAGAACAAAAAATCCAACTCCTCTTGATGTGTAGAGAAATCATGCAGCAGGTACAAAAGGTTACTCTGGTGACTCCTGTATCTACTGTAACTGTAGATTAATCCTCATTTGTAAGAAATAAATAAAATAAAACTAGTATAACTAATCATCTTAACATCATGACAAAATGCGTGAATCAAATGGGCAATCAAAATGTACAGTACCAGTTTTTAGTTGAATTATTGAATTTTAGATTCTTTAAAGTAGCACCTCTTGCTTAGATGACAGCTTTGCTCATCTTGGGTTAACTACTTGAATTTCTTAATGTGTTTGAGAGCATCAGTTGTACAGTTGTGAAGAGGTAGAGTTGGTATACAGTGAATAACTCTATTTGAGTAATGTTCTAATCCATATTATGGTAAGAACTGCTTAACTAAGTAAAGAAAAAAATAAGGTCAGTCAATCAGAAATATTTTAAGGACTTTGAAAGTCCTCAAATGCATTCGCAAAGACCATCAAAAACATTATGATGAAACTGGCACTCATCAGGACCGCCCCAGGAAAGGAAGACCAAGAGTTGCTCCTTACAGGATAAGTTCATCAGAGTTACCATCCTCAAAAAAACGCAAGTTAACAGCTTAACCCCAGATAAATGCAACCCACATAAATACTTCACATATTTTAATGTATTTTTGTTTGTTTAACACTTTTAAGTTACTACATGATTCATTATTATGTGTTTCTTCATAGTCTGGTTTTGTTTGCTGTTTTTGAACAGGAAGAAAAAACGTGCCGTCAAGATGATGATCACAATCGTTCTGATGTTCACCATCTGCTGGGCCCCTTTCCACACTGTCCACATGCTGTTTGAATATAGTGAGTATACATTTGACAGTAAAAAAGCACCATTCGGAAAACACTACATCTCAGAAAACATCACTGTTTTGTATATCAGTGCATTAATGTTCTCTGGTCACTTTTATTAGAAACACCTCCCCAAATGGGGTAGATGTTTAAAAGTATATGTTTCCGATAAAGTGGGCAGTACGTGGAAGCACAAAATAGAACAGGTGCTTCAAATGAAGTGGGCAGTGAGTAGAAGTTCAACTTAAGTATGTGTTTCCAGTAAATTGGCCAGTGAGTGGATGATTTTTTTTTATTAGGAGTAAAGCTAATTACCTGCACTGTGTTCCTCAATGAAAAGCTGCTCCTCCGTGACGCAGTTGGCCTAGAGGGTGTGATGGAAAGCAATTTTTCTTGAGCAAATTGTACAATAGGCCCCCTCAGCCTCTTTGTGCAACTGTAAAAGGTGCAGCTGATGCCCATGGCATGAAAAAGGACAATAAGGTTAAAAGCAGACTGTTTTTTTTTTTTTTTAGAGGTGGCAGAGAGTAGCTTAGAGCACTGAATGTGTTTTTTCAGAAAAACTCTCATCCACAGAGGTAAGAAAGCATGCTTGTTCAGTAATGTTGACAATAAGTACCTTTGCGTTCTACAGTAAAACTACATAATAAATCACACAACAAAGCAGAAAAAATACTTTCCTCCCGAGATATCACATATTTTACACAGATAACAAGAGTAGCAACTTCAGTCACCTGTAGAGGGCAGTGTCAGAGTAAGGAATTACAAGGTCTTTCACCAGGAGGAACCCAACACTAATCTGTCTGCTCTGAACATCACGTCTTGTCACATAAACACTTGCAAGAACTGGAGTATGACAAGCAAAACACACCTTTTTTTCTCTCAAAATGGATGTCCAATAAAAAATACAAGTGATATGGACTGTTTGTGTGCTGATTTTTAGCAAAAAGACACAAAAAAAAACAAAATCTCATGTCAGATTCTCCCACTGAGCTGAGTGGATTTCTGCAGCTCCTCCAGAGTGACTATGGGCCTCTTGGCTGCTTCTCTGATCAGTGCTCTCCTTGCTCAATCTGTCAGTATGGGTGAATGGCCATGACTTGGTAGGTTTGCAGTTGTAGGATACTTTTTCCATTTTTGGATGATGGATTGAACAATACTTGGACATGTTTTTATAACATAACCCTGCTTTAGATTTCTCCACACTTTTATCTCTGACCTGTCTGGTGAGTTCCTTGGACTTTGTGATGCTGTTTGTTCACTAGTGTTCTCTAAAAACCACAGAGGTCTTCACAGAACAGGTTTTTGTATAATGATACTGAGACTAAATTACACAGAGCTGGACTCTATTAAATTATTAAATGACTTCTGAAGGCAAGTGATTGCACTGGATTTAAATTAGTAAAGGGGACTAATTACTTTTGCACACTTTTCAGATTTATATTTTATTAAACTTTTGACAAACTTCCATAATGGATGCCCAGTAAAAACAAGTAATATTGGATGTTCGTAAGCTGATTTGTGGTATGTTATTGTTATATAACTCTGCCCTCAGCTTCTTCCTCACCCTGTGTCTCTGTGTCTCTGTGTCACCCAGATCTCAGTTGATATGATTAAAAAATATTAAGGACGTAGTCAGGGATGCACTAAATATTTGGCAACTGAAAAACTTGGCAACCAAAAATATTCGGCTGAAAATGGCACAAAAGTTTTAGAAAAACTATAATTTATAATACAGTACATAATTTATACTGATAAACAGATTTGTAATTTGTTCAGTGGTGAAAAAGTGACAAATTTAATCATGTGGTGTTGTTATTTTTGTCGCATTAACAGACAGCGAATAAAGTTATTTTTTTGTGAGTCTGATGTTGCATAAAATGGCCAGTGTGGTCTACAGTAGTCGCTAGCCAGCCAGCTAATTTTACCGTAGTAGCATTTATACTCTGTTTTAGACAGAGTATAGACTTGTAACATTTATTTGTTTGTTAATAAAATACGTGATGAGTGGCTGCACTGTAAACTTAATGAAGGCAGTCTGAGACACTTGGTCGAAGGTGCGTAAGGTGCGGGTGTGAGTCTGGCTCTGCCTCTGGCCTCTAATGAGCTCTTATGGTTCTGGTTGCAAATTTAACAACATAGTGAACATTTTTGGCTTAATTTCTCATGCTTGCCAATCCATTGGCTGTATATTATAATGTACTCTCGTTGTGCCAATCAGAATTTCTGAAACACATGCCGGTGAACAGCTAAAGGAAAACACTCCAAATAAACACATTAATTTAGGAATTACTCATGAGCTCCCCCTAGTGACTGGACAACACCAATGACAGAGGTATTTCCTCACTACAAGTTCTCTGACATTAGGTCTAGGGATGCTTCGAAACAAAACCAAACCAAAAAAACGAAATATTTTTGTTGAAGGCTGTAAAACGAACATTGGTTTTCACATTTTTATTACATTTGCCTCTTTTTCACCACTAAATAAATTACAGAGCCTAAATTTATAATTGCCACCAGTGCTGAACAGTAGATAAAACACTACAAAAAAACTTAAAATAGTCATTGTTGAGTAAGGATTTTATGTCTTTTTTCTAAAACCGATTATTGGCCAAATATTTTTGGTTGCCAAATGTTCTGTGCATTCCAAACTATGTTCTTAATCTTTTTACAGTCAAGATCCTGAGGGGGTGTTTCCAAGTGCTGCTATTGTCTCTTTATTTGCTCTGTCTTTCTCTCTCTTTCTCTCGTATCCAGATGACCTGGAGTCGAAGTACGACGATGTGACTCTGAACATGATCATCGCTGTGGTGCAGGCCATCGGCTTCTCCAACTCCTTCAACAACCCCATCGTCTACGCCTTCATGAACGAGAACTTTAAGAAGAGCTGCGTCTCCACGCTCTCAGCCTGTCTGCGCCGACCCCGGCGGCTAGATGGCGCTCCCGAGAGAGCAAACCTCAGCGTGCAGTTCTCCAGACCACTAAAACGACAAGCGTTTATGGGAAACGACTCGGCTAACATGGATCAGAACGGGGGGAGCAGCAGGACCTCTGAACTTCCAGCCACGTAAAAATATCGGCTGGTGACAATTCAGAACAATTCAGAACTGCAAACAAGCGTCAAACCTTTTAGTGACATTTTCTGGGTCTGGGTCATTTTACTTCATCACAGAACCAGAGAACTGCTTTGGACTCGGGCTCAAGTTTCTGTGCTGGAGTCTATGGTTCTGAATCAACACCATGAGCTTGATTTAGAGTTTATATACTGTATAAAGCTCACATAGACTATGTCTATTAAAGAATGAGGATGAAGTACTGGAGCGGGTTAAATGTGAATAAGATTATGCTTGCGATATTCATCCATCAGTACAGGTCAACCACCTGTAACCTGCGTTGATGAATGCTATTTTTGCTATGTTTATTTACTTTATTTATATAGTTATAAATAAAGACTGAAAGGACATTTAGGAATCATTATATTTTTGGCTTTGTTGCATAAACTTTCAACAAAGCCCTGTGAAGTCCCTCAAGGTTCTATTTTAGGGTCTATGCTTTTTTATACGCTACTTTTTGGCAATGTCATTGAGAAACTCAAGATCAGTTTCCATAGCTATGCTGATTAAACTCAATCAAAAACATTTTTATCACCGTGTTCTAGGTGACAAAGTCTTACATTGTTGATGTCATGAAGAACCTTTGTTTTTAATTTACTTCTGGACACAACATAAATCTTGGTTGTTCTTGTGCATTGTGTCACAAGTGGGTTTTACATCCACTAAGTTTTTGTGAATTTTAAAAATGCATAATAATTTTACAAAGACCAAAAAAAAAAAAAATCTCAAAGTTTTTAAAGCTAAATTGAGAAAAAAAGAGATGGAAACGTTTTTTGTTTTTTTTTAAATAAATGATGACGTATCAAGCTGTAAGAACCTCTGGCACATCTGGAAATATGACATTTTTCAATAGATCCGTTCTTTTGCCTGACATACATTGTATACATAATGATAACCTGGCTAACACCATATGTCTCCATATCTCTCCTCCCCTCTCCATCCCATACTACCCTATACTCCCCTACACCCCCTGTACTCTCCTACACCGCTTATACTCCCCTACTATACTCCTTCTCTTCCTATACTACACTATAATACCATATATTGCCCTATACTACCCTATTCTCCCTATACTACCATACACTGTCCTATACTACCCTATACTCCCTATACTACCATATACTGTCCTGTACTCCCTATTCTCCCTATACTACACTATACTACCATACACTGCCCCATACTACCCTATACTACACTATACTATTATATACTGTCCTGTACTCCCTATACTACACTATACTACCATACACTGCCCCATACTACCCTATACTAACACTATACTATTATATACTGTCCTGTACTCCCTATACTACACTATACTACCATACACTGCCCGATTCTATCCTGTTCTCCCTATACTACACTATACTATCATATACTGTCATGTATACCCTATTCTCCCTATATTACACTATGCTACCATAAACTGACCTATACTACCCTACTTTCACTATACTAAACTATACTACCATACACTGCCCTATACTACTCTTTACTGCCCTATACCTAAACTACACTATACCTCCCTATACTCCTTACAGTACACTATACTACCATACACTGCCCTATACTCCCTATACTAGACTACACAACCATAAACTGCCCTATTTTCACTATAATACACAACACTAACCTATACTACCCTTCATTGCCCTATACTACACTATACATCATGTCCCCTGTATTGCCCTATACCTACACTAGCCTATATTACTCTTTACTACCCTATACTCCCTTAACTACACTATTCTTCCCTATACTCCTCATACTACACTATACTACCATTCACTGCCCTATACTCCCTATAATACACGATACTACCATATACTGTCCTATACTACACTATACAACCATACACTGCCCCATACTACCCTATTTTCACTATACTACACAATACTACCGTTTACTACCCTTTATTGCCCTATATTACACTATACATCATGTCCCCTGTATTGTCCTATACCTCCGTACACTAGCCTATATTTTGCACAAAGTTCTATTTTATATTTACCAGACAACTACAGAAACTCCAGGGCCAGGAAAGGTTTTGTTCTGACGACACTTCCGTGAAGGTCATCTGAATCTTTTCATATTTGTATCATCTTTCATATTTGATTTGTCTTTGTTTCTTGTCTTTCTTTGTTAAATATTTCAGGCCTGTGGTGTTTTTGTGCTTGTGCTGGAGTAAGACAGGAGAATGAAAGCTGCTGATCGATGCTTGTGCTTTATTGTGTTCTAAAGAGCTTCTGAAGTCCATGCATGAAGTGTAGCAAAGCTAATGTCCTACTTCTGAATCACCCCGGCTCTTTCAAAGAGCCCATCAAGCTGAGGCTATGGATGCAGATTAGAGTAAATAAGACTCTTGAAGATATTTTCAGAGGCGAGCCCACCTCACTGAGTGGCTTAGTGATGGCTGAGCCTCCAAACTAAGCTTCACATTACATATAACTACCAGCCTGTGTCACATTCATGCAAAATATGTTATGTATAAATGCTGCAATGAAAACTGTAGAGGGTATCCACCTGTTCCACTTGTAGGAACACCAGCAGGAACAATGGTACACTTGCAGGAATATGTTCTACGGTACACAAAGAGGAACACAAATCTCCTCCTGTAGGAGCTCTTGTATACCTACAGGAATATAGCTACACCTAAAGGAACCTTGAGACTCCTGTAGAAGCTCTGCTATACCTACAGGAACAAACCTACAGGAATATTTAGACTCCTGTAGAAGCTCTGATTTACCTACGGGAACATTGAAACTCCTGTAGAAGCTCTGGTAAACCAACAGGAACATTGAGACTCCTGTAGAAGCTCTGCTATATCTACAGGAACCAACCTACAGGAACATTAAGACTCCTGTAGAAGCTCTGGTATACCTACAGGAACATTGAGACTCCTGTAGATGCTCTGCTATATCTACAGGAACCTTGAAACTCCTGTAGAAGCTCTGCCATACCTACATGAACCAACCTACAGGAACATTGAGACTCCTGTAGAAGCTCTGCTACACCTACAGGAACATTGAGACTCCTGTAGAAGCTCTGCTACACCTACAGGAACATTGAGACTCCTGTAGAAGCTCTGCTACACCTACAGGAACCTTGAAACTCCTGTAAAAAGCTCTGCTATACCTACAGGAACCAACCTGCAGGAACACGAACCAACCTACAGGAGACTACTGTAGAAGCTCTGGTATACCTACAGGAACATTGAGACTCCTGTAGAAGCTCTGTTCTATCTACAGGAACCTTAAAACACCTGTAAAAGCTCTGCTACACCTACAGGAACCAACCTACAGGAACAGGAACTAACCTACAGGAGACTCCTGTAGAAGCTCTGGTATACCTACAGGAACATTGAGACTCCTGTAGAAGCTCTGCTCTATCTATAGGAACCTTAAAACTCCTGTAAAAGCTCTGCTATACCTACAGGAACCAACCTACAGGAGACTCCTGTAGAAGCTCTGGTTTACCTACAGGAACATTGAAACTCCTGTAGAAGCTCTGCTACACCTACAGGAACATTGAGACTCCTGTAGAAGCTCTGCTACACCTACAGGAACGTTGAAACTCCGGTAGAAACTCTGCTATATCTACAGAAACCAGCCTACATGAACCTTGAGACTCTTGTAAAAGCTCTGCTACACCTACAGGAACATTGATACTTTTATAGAAGGTCTGGTATACCTACAGGAATCTTAAAACTCCTGTAGAAGCTCTGGTATACCTACAGGAATCTTGAGACTCCTGTAGAAGTTCTGATATACATACAAGGACAATTGCCTTTCACTAATTGCCCTAGTGAAACACTGGCACACCTACATGAACTACAGGAACACTTCAGAATGCTTATATACCAGCAGGAATGGTGGCACACCTACAGGAGCACTCGTATACCAGCAGGAACTCAGGCCTCGGACCTGGGACACATGCAAAACCAATGGTAGACATATCTGAAATGCTTATATGCTTACAGGAACACTTGTTGACCTGCAGGAACACTGGTAGATCTATCAAAATTCTGAAACATCTGCAGGAACACTGGCAAACCTACATGAACATTTGCACATCTACAGAAAAAACTGGTAAAACTGGTAGACCTGGTACGCCAGGAGGAATGTTGGTACACCCACATGAGCATTTGTACACTTGTACATTACAAAGAGAATATTTTGTCTTGGATGCTGAGCGTTTTATAGGTTGATGTTTTGTTTCCTTCACCAATAAATCTCATTTGTATTCTGTGTATATTTTGTATATATAGTGTGTTTTTGTGCAAATACATTTTGCAGGTGTGTTCTGTATATACTGTGTTTGTTATATTTTTTTCAGCAGTGGTTTACAGCATGGCTGAGGTGAGTTAGGCTGAAATGTGCTAAATGCGCTAAAATGTAACTGCTAGTATTGATCACAACCTCATTGTGATCCCACAGATCCAAATATTGAAATGGATGAAAAATAAAAGCAGAATGAATGTCAGCATTTGAGTTGAGCTCACAGCATCTCTCTGTAGCTTTCAGATTGTATTTGCAGATTTGGGATTTAGGGGGTTCCTGATACTGTTTTTATTTGTTATATAAAAGCGTAATCAAAAACTCTGTATTCTGTTTAACTGTAGCTGGCATTCACTAATTTGCTGTTATTAACCCTAATTAGCTTTAATATCGGACATCTGCTCTACTCTGACGGGAGTGTTGATTCTGAGCAGCGGGATGCTGAAGGAGAAATGAAAGAGAGAGAAAGAACAGATGGAGGCTGTGAATTAGTCTTAGGAGGTGTTTCATATAATAAGACGGGACTCTGCTCAAGCTGATGTCCAAAAGTGTCCTCAAATTTGCCTGAAATGTGTTTAATTATTAGTTTAATTATGTTTACTTTATTAAATCCTGCATACTTTTAAATCCTTCTTTTATCTACAAGGTGGTGCAGCTAGCTACAGGTGCATCTCAAAAAATTAGAATATCATTGAAAAGTTACTTTATTTCAGTAATTCTGTTCGAAATGTGAAACTCATATATTATATATGTATTACACATAGAGCGATCTGTTTTAAGCTTTTATTTTATTTTATTGTTGATGATTTTGGCTTACAGCCAATGAAAACCCAAAAATCAGTGCATCAGAAAATATAGAAGGAATATTATATAAGACTAATTGGTACTGTTGGCAGTGTGGGCAGTGTGCCAAATCCTGCTGGGAAATGAAATCCACATCTCCATAAAAGTTGTCAGCAGAGGGAAGCATGAAGTGCTGTAAGATTTTACAGCAAAACACTGCACTGACTTTAGACTTGATAATAAAACACAGTGGATCAACACCAGCAGAAGACATGTCTCTCCAAACCATCACTGATCATCAGTAACTTTTACATTTTATTTGGAAATCAAGAGAGCAGAGTCTGGAAGAAGAGTGGAGAGACACACAGTTCAAGCTGCTGGAGGTCTAGTGTGAAGTTTCCACCAATCAGTGATGGTTTGGAGAGACATGTCATCTGCTGGTGTGAACATGCCTGTGTTGACAAACCCCTTACAATACAGGTGCTGGTCAACGAATTAGAATAATTTGAAATAGTGCAATCATGAAATTCTTTGAATGCATTTTTTGTGCAGAAAGCAAATCAGGTGTTCACTGCACCTGTCCTACTCGTTAGACTAATCACAGAACTCGTTACCTGGAAAAAAAATTGCTCAGCTGAGCTTTCCAAATGGCCCATTTAGGCCATTTAACTGTGACACTGTTGTTTTATTGAATTAGAATAATGGAGAAACCGTTTCATTGAATTAGAATAATTTTTATTATAATTACAATCATCACTTTCTCAGTATTTTGTGGCTGCCCCCTTGGCTTGTATGACTGCCTGAAGTCTCCGCGGCATCGACTTGACCAGCTTGTCGCAAGTTTCCGCACTCACAGCTTCCCAGGCAGTGGCGATGTTCTGCTTCAGTTGGTCCAGCGTAGTAGGCTTTCTGTCGCGAATTTTCCGCTTGACGATGGCCCAAAGGTTTTCAATGACATTGAGGTCAGGCGAGTTGGCCGGCCATGCCAAAACTTCAAGCTGTTTTTTAGTGAACCAATCTTTGGTCGACTTTGCCGCATGAGCCGGTGCAAGATCCTGTTGAAATATGAATTCTTCTTCGCCGAACTGTTCCTCAACAGTCGGAATCAGGAACGTTTCCAGAACATCTTGATATACGGCAGCATTGACAGTCTTCTTGAGGAAGCAGAGTTTCCCTACACCTCGAGCGGACATGCATCCCCAGACCATAACGCTCTGGGGAAACTTGACGGATCTTTTCACGCACTCGTGGTTGTAGGTTTCGCCACCACGACCCCAGACACGAGGACCTTGGTCACCGAAGGAGATGCAGAAGCGTGATTCGTCACTGAAGACCACTTTCTGCCAGTCTTCAGCAGTCCACTCGCCGTGTTCTTTGGCCCACTTCAGCCGTTTCTCCATTTGTTTCTTGTTCAGCATCGGTTTTACTGCTGGAACGCCAGATTTGAAGCCGAGTTCGCGCAGACGACGGTAAGTGGTTGATCTGGAGACGTCAGCGCCGGTCTGCTTGTTCCACAAGTCGGTGAGCTCGGAAGTGGACTTGAACCGGTTGCTGACTGCGATCTTTCTCAGCTGCTTGTTGTCGCGAGCAGAAGTTTTTCGGACGCTGGAACAGTTGGTGCGCTTGCTGCAGTTTTTCTTGAGAGCTTTGCAGACGGAAGACTGGCTGATGCCGAGCTGCTCAGCAATTTTAGTTTGGGTCAAGCCTTGTTGGCGAATGGCTTGAATTTGAGCCACTATTCCGGTTGAGAGGTCGCGCTGCTTACCCATGATTGATTTTACAACTTAGAAATTCTACTCAACCCTGACTTTATACTGCACAGTGAACACTCTTCACAGAAAACAAAAATTCGAGCATTTATTCTAATTCAATGAAACGGTTTCTCCATTATTCTAATTCAATAAAACAACAGTGTCACAGTTAAATGGCCTAAATGGGCCTTTTGGAAAGCTCAGCTGAGCAAATTTTTTTCCAGGTAACGAGTTCTGTGATTAGTCTAACGAGTAGGACAGGTGCGGTGAACACCTGATTTGCTTTCTGCACAAAAAATGCATTCAAAGAATTTCATGATTGCACTATTTCAAATTATTCTAATTCGTTGACCAGCACCTGTATAACAATGAATGTTTGACAGTTGACGTCAGCCTAAGTTGGTATCAGTCAGTGGCGCACTTGTGTTTTCTGTTGCCAAGGTAGCAATATGTCAGAAATGTACCTGAACACACCTTATTACGAGACCATCACTCCCAACTCCTTTGCTCTTTAAACGATTTAGCTTTATCTATCTTTTACTTCCTTCCTAACTCTGAGCAGCTTCCCTGTCCCTCCTGAAGAAAAGCGTCCCGACAGCATGATGCTGCCACCACCATGTTTCACAGGATGGTGTGTCCAGGGTAATGAGCAGTATTACGTTTCTGCCACACACACAGAGTTTTGCATTAAGGCCAAAAAGTTTTTTGTACATATCTGAGTTGTGGATTTCTGCAGCTCCTCCAGAGTGACCATGGGTTTCTCCTTGCTCCTTGATCTGTCAGTTTGGGTGGGCAGCCATGTCTTGGTAGGTTTGCAGTTGTAGAATACTTTTTTCATTTTTGAATGATGGATTGAAGAGTGCTTCTTGGGATGCTCAAAGCATGGGATATGTTTTTACAACCTAATGCTGCTTTAAACTATTATGTCTGACATGTCTGATGATTCCTGAAGTCTTTATGATGCTGGTTGTTCACTAGTGTTCTCTAACCAACCACTGAGGTCTTCACAGAACAGCTGTTTATATTTATACTGAGACTAAACTACACACAGCTAAACTCTATTAACGTATTAAGTGACTTCTGAAGGGAATTTATTGCACTGGATTTTATTTAGGGGTTTCAGCGTCATACTTTTTAGATTTTTATTTGGTTAAAATTTGAAAACCATGTATCATTTTTGTTCCACTTAACAATTATGTGCTCCTTTGTGTTGGTCTATCACTTAAAATCTCAATAAAATACAAGTTTGTGGCTCTAAGGTGACAAAACGTGAAAAAGTTCTGCCTAAGTTGTATTCAGTCGGTGGTGCACTTGTGTTTTCCATTGATAACATGTCAGAAATGTACCTGAACTACCACACCCATCATTGTAGCTACATTCACAAGTGCCTTTGCTATTTAAATGATTTAGCTCTATCTATCTTCCTATCAACTCTGAGCAGCTTCCCTGCCCCTGCTAAAGAAAAGCATGATTTAGAGCGTCAGTGCGTCTTTGCTATCATAACGGCAGGAAAAGTACACCTTGCAAAGCCAAAGTCAAAACGTGCAAATGAATACGGTATGAATACATTTGCAAGCCACAGTATACTGCTGTATGCTGCCTAACAAAAATGGACCTACCCATTGTTAGACCAATGCATGTGGTGAAGCAGCAGAAGCACAGCCCAAACTGGGTCAGGAAAGGAGGTTAACATGGGCTGGAAATCTCCAGAGCAGAGCTCCAGCACTTCTGATCTGAGTGAAGGGATGAGATGAGCTCTGCTGCTGTATAATCTGATGGAAATGTAAATTATATTGGATATTATCTTACTCACATCAGAGCATCTGCACTAATGAGATAAACCACTCTGACAGGTGACCTCCACCAAGTTCATTCGTTTTTGAGTGGCGCGTCCTGCTTATGACGTTCTGTCGATTTCTACATCAGGCCGTTGTTCCACTTCCCGCTCTTTTATTCATTCATATGTTAGATCTGTTCCATGCAAATTGGGATTCTTATTAAATTTGACAGATTTGCAGAACGATATTGCATACCATTATTTTCACTGTTGGCAAAATGTACTGAAATTACTTAAGAAAGTCTGATAAATGCAGACATCCCATCTCTTCCGTGAATTGTGGGAATCTCCTGACGCCCATAAATCACATACAATTGCAAAAAAAAACATGTGATCCCATTGGGATTACTTGGATTTAGTAAAGCTAGACCTGGTCCACTTCCTTATCTCCTTCCTCCATCAGAGTACTGTACATCCAGATAAGCAGACAAAGAAACAAACCCCACCACCCCAATGCTGCCATGCAACCTCAACTGCAGCATATATACAGCTCTGGAAAAAAATAAAAGACCACTTAAAAATGATGAGTTTCTTTGATTTTACCAAACTGAAAACCTCTCGAAAATAATCAAAAGGAAAATGGATGATCACAAGCCTTCAAACCAAGCTGAACTGCTTCAATTTCTGTACCAGGAGTGCAGGCATGAAGTGATCCAAAAGCAGTGTGTAAGACTGGTGGAGGAGAACATGCCAAGATGCATGAAAACTGTGATAAAAAAAACAGGGTTATTCCACCAAATATTGATTTCTGAATTATTTGCATTATTTGAGGTCTGAAAGCTCTGCATCCTTTTTGTTCCTTCAGCCATTTCTCATTTTCTGCAAATAAATGCTCTAAATGACAATATTTGTATTTGGAATTTGGGAGAAATGTTGTCCGTAGTTTATATAATAAAACAACAATGTTCATTTTAGTCAAACATATACCTATACATAGCAAAATCAGAGAAAATGATTCAGAAACTGAAGTGGTCTCTTAATTTTTTTTCCAGAGCTGTATATATTCTGCAGTTAAGGTTGCATGGCAGCATTGGGGGTGGTGGGGTTTGTTTCTCTGTTTTCTTATCTGGATGTACAGTGCTCTGATGGAGGAAGGAGATAAGGAAGTGGACCAGGTCCAGCGTGGGTTGGGTCTTGGGAAAGATTTCTTCCAGTGCTGGTGGTTGTGAACCACTGGTACTGTTTTAATGATGTGCTGTAAAGCTGTTGTGTTCTCAGTGCCAGTGCAGTGAGAGCTCCAGACTGTGATACAGTGTGTGATAATGGTCTCAGCTCGGCACCAGAAGACGTTTCCCAGCAGCTTTGTAAAGGAAAGTTGTTCTTTCTTCTGGTTTTCTAAGGAATAAATGCTCTTTAGTCTTTTCTTGGCCATCGCTGTTGTATTGATCTGAAGCTCTGAAGTCGTGTGTAATTCTGTATTTCTTGTTGTGTCTGTTATTGGCACTAAATACATTTACTGTGTTTCATGACATTACTTCTGCCAGTTAATCCTTTAGTAAGTGCATCATGGGAACAGGCATAAAAAATATACCACACTGGGAGTCAAGAGGGTTATGCACTGCATTCATAAAGGCTGCATTGCTCTGCATGACTCTGATCAATATTTCATTCTAATGATCTGCACCGCCACAGTACATCCATATGTGCTCCCTTCAAAGTGACAGCAGGAAGTCTCCATTATTGAACTGTTTCATTAAATATCGAGAGGCAGACAGCCTTCATACTCAAGGTTTCACTCAAGTACTATAAGATGTCTCTTATAGAGCCTGTATACTGAGAGGCTATAATCCTGTAACTTCAGCCTTTTAATATTCTTCAACTCTTCAAAGTTCTGTAACAGAACACTGCCATCAGAAATCAAACTAGCTAATTTCAGACAGTATGAACCCAAGAGTTTTCATGTTTTATCTGATCAACTACATTTCATTCATTAATATAGACCAAGCACGATTGTTTCTACACCCAACAGGATAGACCACTACAGAGCTCTGTAGTGAGTGCACTGCCATGTTGGTGGGGTATAAGATGTTAGTGTGTGTTGTGCTGGTACGAATAGATCAGACACAGCAGTGCTGCTTGAGTTCTTAAACGTCTCAATGTCCCCACTGGACTGAGAACAGTCCACCAACAGTCCTGTGGGTCACGACCTGTAACCACTGAGGATAATCTGGAAGATGACCAACACAAACTGTGTAGCAACAGATTCAGAGCTTCTGTCTCTGACTTCTACAACATCTACAAGGTAGGAAACAAGGTAGGAGAACTGCCAAAGTGCACTAGTAAAGAACTATAACTATAAAAGTGCCCTATATACATCAAATAGACCATGAGAATATAATTTTTTATAATATTTAATTATTTTATTAAGGGAAAAAAAATATTTATCCCCTAAAACTAATAACTTAATTGTGCCACCCTTGGCGGCAACAACTGCAATCAAGTGTTGGCGATGGCTGGTAATGAGTCTTTCAATTTTGGCTTCACTCTTCTTTAGAAAATTTTTGTAATTCAGCCACATTGGAGGGTTTTCCAGCATGAACTGCTTGTTTAGGCTCTTGCCACAACATCTCAAACACACTTTGACTAGGTTACTCCAAAGTCTTCATGTCAGCCCTGACGCTGTCAGTCTGCCCGCCCAGGACTCAGAGACTCTGTTTCCCAGCATTCTCACTTTCTTGACTACAATGACTCATCGGATCACGTGACACCTCGGCGTTCCAGTTCTCCCAGCTACTGATTACCAACTGGACTTTTTAGTATAAATACCCCTCCGTTTGCTACTTCAGTTGCCGAGGAGTGAGTTTAGGTTCCGTAGCTCTTTTCTGACACGGTTGTCCTCTGTTTATTGCTTCTTTGTGTTTGACCTGTTTCTGTTTAGCTTTTTCTCTTTTGCCTTGCCCAGTTTATTGTTTGTTTGTTTGTTATTTAGTTTACGACCATGCTTGCCTTACTGTGCCTGGTATGTTGTTTATTTATGCTGCCTTTTGGTAACTGACCATGCCTGCTTTTGACTATCCTTTAGCATCCATCCCCTCTGTTAATAAACTGTATAAACTACATTATCGTGTGTCTCCTGGTCCTGGTGTTTTTTTTTTTCATTCTGAGGTCGACTTCCTGGTGTGCCTAGAATCATTGTCCTGCTGTAGAACCCATGTACGCCTAAGCTTGAGGTCACAAAGAGATGGCCGGATATTCTCCTTCAGGATTGTCTGGTAAACAGCAGAATTCCTGTTTGCATCTATTACAGCAAGCTGTCCAGCAGCCCCAGAACATCACACTACCACCACCATGTTTTACATTCAGTATGATGTCCTTTTTCTGAAATTATAGGTTATGTGTTTTATGGCAGATGAATCAGGACACACACCTTCCAAACAGTTCCACATTTACACAAAAGCTCTGGGAATCATCAATATTCTTTTGGCAAATGTGAGATGAGCCATTGTGTTCTTTTTGGTCAGCAGTGGTTTGTGCCTTGGAACTTTTTGCCCAGTCTTTTTCTTATTATTGAATCATTAACACTGACCTTAACTGAGGCAAGTGAGACCTGCAGTTCTTTAAATGTTGTTCTGGTATCTTTTGTGACCTCCTGGATGAGCTGTCCATTTCGGTCACTTGTCACTCCTGGGATGGTTCACCAGTGTTCCAATGTATTTTCCTTTTGTGAATAACAGCTCTTACTGTGGTCCCCTGGAGTCTCAAAGACTTAAAAATGACTTTGAAACCTTTTCTAAACTGACAGATTTCAATGACTTTGTTTTCTCATCTTTTTGGGGTATAATGTGTTGCTTTTTGAGATCTTTTAGCTGCTTCAGACAGGTTATGAAAGTGCAGCAAAAGGTCTACTAAAGACTCCAATGCTACGTCACCTAATTACCTATCCAATCAGCTGTTCCCTTCTGCCTTTAAATAAGATCACTCATTTGCTGACTTTCAGACGCTGATGGTCGTTCTTACCCTCCTTCTTCCCCACTGCCTCCAGGTTGGTCCTGTTTGGTGGCCCCACCCCTGTCTCTAATGTACGACAGGATCTGCAGAGCCCAGATGTATCAAGTCCTGGGCCGATGACGGGACCTACGCCAAAGACTCTACTAGAAGAGACTGTTTCTATATAACCTCTTTATATATCTTTGTTTTGCTAAATATGTTAAACCATTAAATAGTTCAACTGACAACATTTCTTCTGGATTCGTAATAGTAGAAATATATTTAAGTAATTTCACAGGTCTTTAACTTGATTCTCCAGATTTGGACTTGTGGTTAATAACAGGTAATTAATGAGAAGGATTTAATTTAGTTTGATAATATTTTTCATGGTACTGTACAGTCGAGTCCTAATGTTCTGACTGGACTGTGCAGAAGCTACTTAGAAAAAACACAGTAAACAGCTAGAAATTCTAAGGAAAATACCTGGAGAAACAGAACAACCTGTAGAAAGAGCCTAGCAACTGCCTGGAAGTGGAGGAGACCAGTTTCAGATAAGCATCATGGAAAGCCCAGACACTTTCAGATGAAAGAGCTGGCACTCGCATCCATCATGCTTAGTGTGGATAATTGGATTTCACACGGCTTTAACAGCCACGTTATCCTCTGATGTAGTGCACAGTGAGTGTGCTGTGATACGACCGTACCTCCTACATTACTGAAAGAGTTGGATACTGGATGAGCCAGCCTATCAGAAATCTGCTGAAACAAACAAACACTCAGGTATTCAAATGACTTGGGACAGTCGTGACATTGGGCACATCGTTTCTGCTGATGAGAAGACATCTGAGAAGATTGAGGAGAAAGGAAAGAATGGAAATGCTGAATATGTTTGTCCCTCGGTTCTGAAAAGCTGCACCTGCTCCTCGTATCAGGCCTCATTAGTTCTGCTGTATCTACTCCTTCATTAGTCTTCGCTCTGTGGATTGTCTTACTGAGGCCTTCCTAAAAGTGTTTGTATGTGTGTGTGTCAGAGCTCTGACATTATTTGCCTGTTTGATATTTATGTGTGTTGATTTGCTCCATTAGTTAACGTCTGCTGGATTAATGAGGCTCTAGACCCGAAAGAAGGCAGCCTTTCAGAAAATCCCCCTCTGAGCCCTTCCATTCACAACAAACTGCCTCAGGCTTTATCATTAATAAAGACAGCTGCACTGTGCACATAATAATAATAATCTCACTTTTCTACAGTGGCAAACAAAAATGGAAAAACTATCCTAACAAACTGACAGATCAAGCAAGGAGAGCACTGAACAGAGAAGAAGCAAATGGGAAGAGGCCCATGGTCACTCTGGAGGAGCTGCAGAAATTTACTACAGCTCAGGTGAAAGAACATTGTTATAAGAAAAACAAATCAAGTGCCGGTTGGCATGGTGCCACCATGTTTCACAGTTGGGATGAAGTTTTGATAATGATGGTGTGCTGTGCCTTTTTTCTCCACACTTAGTGCTGTGTGTTCCTTCCAAACAACTCTATTTTGGTTCTCTCCCACAGTATATTTTGCCAGTAGTGCTGTGGAACATCCAGTTGCTCTTTTGCAAACTTAAAACATGCAGCAATGTTTTTTTTGGGCAGCAGTGGCTTCCTCCGTGGTGTTCTCCCATGGACTCCATTCTTGTTGAAAAATTGTCAACAAAAATGTTAGCATGTGCCAGAGATTTCTGTAAGTCTTTAATTGACACTGTAGGATTCTTCCTCACCTCATTGATCATTCTGGGCTGTGCTCTTGCAGTCATCTTTACAGGACATTACCACGCCTAGGGAGAGTAGCAACAGTGCTGAACTTTCTCCATTTGTAGAATGTCTGATGAACATCAAGGCTTTTAGAGATACTTTTTTGTAACCCTTTTCAGCTTCATGCAAGTCAACAATTCTTGAATGTAGGTCTTATGAGAGCTCTTTTGTGCTTTTTGTGTGGTATTAGTTTAAGCAGATTGTGTTTGTCTATTGGTGTGATTTAGATGAAGATCGAAACAGATTTAATGACCAATTCATGCCGAAATCCAAGTAATCACAAAGGGTCCACATACTTTTTTCCTGCAACTGTAAATACAGGACAATCCTGGGAAAAAAAAGGTTGCAGGCTGTAAAATACTTGAGACTAGAAAGGAAATTTACATTTCGGCAAGACAATGATGCTAAACATACATCCAGAGCTACAGTGGAATTATTTAAATCAAATAATATTCATGTTGAATCCCATTTAGCATCTGTGGGAAGACAAGAACATTGCTGTTCACAGAAGCTCTCCATCCAACATATTTGAGCTTGAGCTGTTTTGTGAAGAAGAATAGACAAAAATCTCAGTCTCTAGATGAACAAAGCTGAAAGAGACAAACCCCAAAAGACTTGTAGTTGTAATTGCAGCGAAAGGTGGCTCTACAAAGTGTTGATATAGAGGGTCTCAATACTTTTGCACGTAACATTTTTTTCAGATTTTTATGTTATGTTCAAATGTTGAAAACCCTGTATCATTTTCAGGTTCTATTTCACAATGATGTGCTACTTTGTGTTGGCCGATCACCTAAAATCTCAATAAAATACAGTTTAAAATAAGTTTGTGGTTGTAAGGTGAGAAAATGTGAAAAAGGTCAGGGGGAATGAATACTTTTACAAGCCACTGTAACAACTGCCTGGCAACATAAACTGTATGTAATTAAAAAAAATAAATTAAGCTGTCACTCTGAAGAACCCATTCATACCAGAACGTCCTGATATATCCCAAAGAGTAAGTTTGGTAACACGTTCTATGAATCAGGTATCCATAAAGCATTATGAATGCATTCATAAAGCTTCATAAACCATTCATAATGCTTTATAACACTTGACATAAGCCTTTCTAACTATACATAAATGTTAGCTCAAACATAAAACATTATAACACCACAGTATAAAGCTTTATATCACAAAGCGATATAATGCATTAAAATATATGTGTAGTTGCTCTTCTTAGCATTATTGGTCAGACCTGTTTCCTAAAGCTTAATAGATGTTAAGTTCACTTACATAAGACTTTATCAAGATGCCTTCCTTCTAACTGCTATAGGTTATAATGAAAATTGTTCTGTAAATGCATATAACATTTAATGAACCCTTATAAGCACTTTTCACAGACTTTAGGTAAAGTGATGAGTTATTCCACATTACCAAAGACAAATTATAAAGCTTCATAAGCGCGTTTCACAGACTTTTTATAATCTTTTTTTTATATGCCTTTGGTAATGTGGAATAACTCATCACTTTACCTAAAGTCTGTGAAGGCATTGCTGTGGATCTTGATAAAGCATTGAGTGAGTGAACTCAACATCTATTAAACTTTAGGAAACAGGTCTCACCAATAATGCTAAGAACAGCAACTACACATTTATTATAATGCATTATATCGCTTTTTGATATAAAGCTTTATACTGTGGAGTTACAACGTTTTATGTTTGAGATTAAAAACATTTATGTATAGTTAGAAATGCTTATGTCAAGTGTTACAAAGCATTGTTAATGGTTTATAAAGCTTTATGAATGCATTTATAATGCTTTATAGATACCTGATTCATAGAAAGTGTTTTCTGGAAGTTTCTTATTCACAATTGTTCAACTTTTATAATTCATAACTATTTTGTGATCTCCTAATTTTTATTATCCTGATATGAGCTCTTACTGCAGGTCACTCAGTCATAGAAATGGCCCCCCATCGACAGTCATTACCGCTCTCAGCAGCTGAGTGGGGGGCTTCAATGATTTATTATCGCAGATTCAGGTTTTAGACGAGCCCTGCTGTTTCTAACACTTTAAAACCCACACTTCCTTTGAAGCTTCTCAGTCTGATAATAACGGTTCTGCTGTTCTGAGATGGTTCCTCAGCACTGTTTAACATCAAGTCCCTGCTCTTCAGTCTCTCTGGACTCATTAGCTTCTCCTCAGCTGCCTCTGCTTTAACCAGTCATAGAAAAGCAAGAGGCTCATTAAATCTCAGCTCTGGAGAAGAAACAGGCGACACTGTGTCGAGCCAAAGCTCATCCAGATGTAGAGACACTCCTACCTCGCTGTTCCACCATGTAGATGTGAAGCCAGAGACAGAGACACAGGAAGCGCTGTTGGTGGACTGTTCTCAGGACAGCAGTGATCCAGACATTGGCACATGAACCGGTGGGGATGATTGGGATTGTCCCACCCAATATAAAAAATAGGTGGATTTGCCACCCCCACTAAAATGATACCATAATAAAAGCAGAAACTGTTTTAAAATAAAATTTTATTTTGAAACCTCTGCCATGAAAAGCACCTTATTTCAACCTCTCGGGAGCGCGTTTCTAATTAAAGTTATCTAAATCAATTATCTCCATTTCTATTAAGAAGACTGTGCGTTCACAATGCCGAGAGGGATTGCTTTTCATGGCAGGGGTGCAGATTTAGGCACTACTGTGGCGCTGAATTCAGCACCCCCACCAGGAAAAGCACCCCCTCTCGGGAGAGGCTGCAGGTGACGTTCCATGTTCCTTATTTCTTAAGCGTAGCTTAGAACAGTATCTTGAGTATTTCCATTTTCTAACTAAGGTTAAAGCAAAGAAGACATGGGCGCGCGCTCCCGAGAGAGGGTGCTTTTCCTGGTGGGGGTGCTGAATTTGGCACAACACCGACTTTACACGTGAGGTCAGTGATGAGAGCCATGAATCATAACAATATACTGCAATAAAAATGTTTTTTTTGATAATATCTTGTTCTGCTAACAGACTAGGAGGGTTTGGGTTATCGAACATTTATATTAACTGCTGCCAAAAATCTCTATGAAACATAAAATTATTATTTTTTAATAAAAGGACCCCATGGTAAGAAGTGCTATTAGTAGGCAAACACACAGAACCCAACACTACACAAGTTTTTTTTTTTTAAAGAGAAAATGTAAATATACAACAGAATTGACATGCCAATAATAATAATAATAAAATAATATTTTTAAAATATTGTGATAACTGATCAGTTTTTGGCATATGTACAGTATGTAATTTAGATATTTTAGCATAATTGTTTATAACAACAGTAAATGTAATGTGGAGTAACATGTTTAGGTTGTAAAGTCACATTTGGTTGGATTTAACTAACTGTAATTCCGCAAATGTTATTCTAAGTCATTATAGGGTGGGCTTTGATTCATTTTAGCTATTGTGCCCCCCAAATGTCAACCCCGCTCTTCCAGAGGTGTTTAAAAACTCCAGCAGCACTGCTGTGTCTGATCCACTGATACCAGCACATTACACACTAACACCTCATACACCACCACCACAATTGCAATCAGTGTCACTGCAGTGCTGAGAATGCTGGACCCACCTCTGTGGTGGTTCCGATCTTCTAAAATCTAAGAAGGTCAACACAACCAAATAACTACAACTGAAGCTATGGATAATGGGTGTGGAAATAAGAAGATGGTCATGATGTTATGCTGGAGCATTGGCCAGGAATGTGAGCATTTTTTGCTTTAACTGCACTGTTCACTCAATCACCAGCTCTAAAATAAGCACTTCTCTGACTAATGAAGGCTAAAAATGAGTAAAAAAAAAAACAGTGAAATCTTTCAAGCCACACCCGTCATTTCTCAAACTTTTTAATAAAATCCCCGATAGGAAAACTAGATGTTCCGTACTTGCTGTTCCCTGTAATTACATACATGCAAGAACCCCAATCCCACACCTAGCTACCGTTGTGTTCAAAATTATTCAACCCCCACTGCAGTAAAGTGTTTTAGCAGGTTTTACATTTATTTTTATATATCTTTTTTTAACAGGACTTGTATAATAGACAAATGCAGCTTGATAACATTATTTCTTATATACCAACAAATGTCCTTTTTGTGATTTCCTTATTGACAAAATAATTCAACCCCTTAATCACATATGTGTGAAACAAAGCTTGACAGGGTATCTTAACCCTTAGTTCCTTGACATTCTTGGGCTTCCATGATGCAACTGCCTTCAAGTCGAACCAGAGATTGTCCATGGAATTTAAGTCGGGCGATTGCGATGGCCACTTCAGAATCCAGCCCTCCTTCTGCAACCAAGCTATGGTGGAATTAGAGGGGCCCCTTATTGTCTGGGTCAAAACCTGAGTACCTCCCTCTGACAAGACCTGCCGCAGTTCCTCAGATGTCAGCCGGGGCTTTTTCTCCACCTTCTGGTTCAGGCACAGACAGCATCCTCTTTCTGCCACACCCAGTTATCATTTCCACTGTGCCCTTTACCTTTAAACTTGCAAAATACACTCCCAATTGTGTCTCTTAAATGTTTTGTGTCACTGCTATCATTTTATATTTATATCCTTGCTTATGAAGAGCAATTACCTTCTCTGTAGACTTCTTTGAAAATTCCCTGGACTCTTCAACATTAATTTAAATTGTCTATAAGAAGCTGAGGATCACAGTATATTTAAGGAAAATACCTGATTGAAACATTTTTATGGGTTTGCAGAGTTTTTGTCAATGAGGAAATCACAAAAAAAAAAAAACATTTGTTGGTATATTAGAAAAAAAAACATTGTAATTTAAATTGCATTCATCTATTATACAAGTCCTTATTTGATCTGATTGTAAACAAGATAAAAACACAACTGTATAGCGAAAAAATATGGATCAGAAACAGACCCGTTTCAACAAGGCAAGCAAACCAATCAATTGCCTATAGGGCTCTTATCTTGAATTTAATGTAATAAAATGTGTGAACGCCTCTTTACATTCTGTGAGGGTCAATACAGCAAAGCCCAATGACAGTTATCTGAATACCCCTTAAGATAGCCCCTTCTACTAATTGCGGACAGTAGCCAGCCAGACAGTCTGGTTAGTGATTCCTGCAGCTGGCAAAATACGAAGCTTCAGCAACTTCATCAGGAAGCTCGAACAGAAGGGTGAGAAAGGAAGGATTTACACAGGATAAATTAGGCCTACGTGACTCTGCGTACAAATGGTGCAATTTAGTAGCAGGTAGGCTAGCAACAAAACAGGTGGCTACTGTTTATTTGAGCTACATACCTGTTAGTCAATGCTAGTAACAACCTAGTTATTGCAACTTTTTGGAACGAAATTGAGCACTGTGACCCAATAAAACAGATGAATAAATAAATAGATCTCCCGGCAGAGTTCAATACATACGTTTATTTATGTTTAATACATATATACAGTACATAAAACGTACACTTACAGCACTGTACACTCAAACACAAAAGAGCTTAAAGGGTTCTCTAGAGAAGAATTTTTTTTTAACGGACTGCTCTTTTATAGAAGGTCCAGGAAAAAGCATATATAGAACACATACAGATGATGTGAGATGTGTAGGTTCTTTAAAATGAACCACTGTATTTGCCAGATGCTAGTTGTTAGGTTGCTCTAGGTGGTTGCTATGGTATTCTTAGTGCTTACTTTGGAGTTGCTGGGTGGCTATGATGGCATTGCAATGGTTAACTGGATGGATGCTATGGTATGGTATCTAAAATAGAGGGGTAGAAAACAGAGTATCGATTTGTAATTATTAGATTAAATGTAAATAATATTTTGTCAGTTTATCGCATTTTTCGCCCTATAAAGGTGCACCTAAATCCTTAAATTTTTTAAAATATCGTCAATGCGCCTTTTAATCCAGTGCGTTTTATGTATGAATTTTGCCAGTCAGGTTGTAAGGAGCAGTAAAGCCACTCTGCTGAAGTACAGTTTTATACAGGAGTTTTAGTTTAGTTCTCCAGCACCGAGACTAGAGCAAGATTAGCATTAGCCGCTGACCACTATTTTGCCGTTCAGAGGTTAGTATTATCGGCTTGTACCCTGCTGCTAACCCTGGCTAGCATTGCTGGAGCAGCATTAGCATTACTGTAAATACATTGAAGCGCTTTACTTACCCAAATAAACAGATCCGGTGTGCCTTATAGTGCGAAAAATACAGTATTTCGTTTTTTGCTGTGATTAAACTCCGCCCCCTAGACTGCAGTGTTATACTATGCCATTAGATCTCACTGTTCTGACTGGATAAAGTGTCAACTTTTTGTCTTGTTTTTTATATTATATACTACATTTGAAATTTACTAAGTAGCAATATTTTGCCTGGGTTACAGCATCAATGTATTATACTGATATAATGTATCGTAACCCCTGTATTGTATTTGCTGCAAAACCTACACCGAGAACATGAAGGCCATTTAAAAAGACCCTCCACATCTCATCCATGGCACAATTAATTTAGCAAACAGCAGCTCTTCTCTAGTGTCCCTTTAGGAACCTGTTCTGTGAATGAGATATGAATGCAAATAACCATTTAAACCCTTCAAATAGCAGAGCATACAGGTTCTAAAAAAAGATGCTTTAGAATTCATACAGAATCTTTACAGCATGTAGAGGTTCCTAATTTTCTTTTACTCTCGTCTTTCGAGTGCACCCAACAAAAGTCCGTTTTTATTTTTTTAAGTTCAGAAAGTTCTATTTTCCTAAATAAAGGTTCTAGAAAAACCTTTGGTATGGAATATTTAAGGTATATGGAACTTCTTTTAAAAAAGGTTATTCACACTCAACTTATCCAACAGACCCAATAGTGGTTCTAAAGTGACATTTTTTCCAGAACCACTTCTGTAAATACGATGTGAAGACTGTATTAAACGAAGCTTGCTAAGAAACCTTTATGTGAAAAGATTACTCATATATAACATTTTTAAAGAACTTCCATTTAAGGTATAGAATCTTTACAGCATGTGAAGGTTCTTTAAAACCGATTCTTCCGATCTTTTTTTCAGAGAAAGGTTGGCTGGTTAAGCAGTTCTTTGTATTGGCTTTTCAGTGACTTCGCTCTCAAGAACCCTTTAGGAAACTTTGTTTTTTAGAGTGTATTTTAAGGCAAATCAGAACAAAACCGTTCAATAAATGATATTAAAGAATATATTAAACCTCCTCGGGTTTGAGTTCAATCACTTCAGCCCAACAGGGGTGAATAAAGCAGAAGCCATTCACTGAACTCAGAACAGTGGGTGGAGATTCCTTCCAGCAAAGAGAACTGAAGCATTTTCACAGGAATTCTTCAATACACTCAGATTAAACCCCCAAAACAGTGCCAACCAAAACTCTCAGTACATACGTATTCAATACATACACTAGTCCCTGTGCTCTCTGTAAACTTTGAACTGTGAGGTTCTTTTCATAATAATATATATATATATATATATAAAAACAAAAAACTCAAAGCTGCTGTAAACCGCATCAGTGCTCACACTGTAGCACACACTCTGCAGCCGCACAATGCTCCACCAACCCACTGAAGAGCATCACAGTGTGTGTGTGTGTGTGTGTGTGTGTGTGTGTGTGTTACGAGGCCAGTGAGATGTGAAAGTCTGGGCTGTCGAACAGCAGGGGTCTCCGAGGGGGTGTGGGGTCTTTATCTGCTCTGTGTAATAATTTAAACAGCCCTGTGCCAATGTTCATTGGAATGCCCATTATAATACACTCCGACACACCTGGAGAGAGAGAGAGAGAGAGAGAGAGAGAGAGAGAGAGAGAGAGAGAAATATTAAAGACTCATAATTCCCAATATCCACACATTAATAATCCTATCTATTAATCTATTAACAGCACAATTATTATCAATACATACAGTTCTGGAAAATATTAAGAAAGTACTTCAGTTTCTCTGATTTAGCTATTTATAAATATATGTTTGAGTAAAATGAACATTGTTGTTTTATTCTATAAACTTCAGACAACATTTCTCCCAAATTCCAAATAAAAATATTGTCATTTAGAGCATTTATTTGCAGAAAATGAGAAATGGCTAAAATAACAAAAAAAGATGCAGAGCTTTCAGACCTCAAATATATAAAAAATTCAGGCAGTTCAGTTTGGTTTGATGGCTTGTGATCATCCATCTTTCTCTTGATTATATTCTAGAGGTTTTCAAATTGGTAAAATCAAAGAGACTCATCATTTTAAGTGGTCTCTTATTTATTTATCTGTATTATATAGATGTATTACACACAGAATGATCTATTTTAAGTTATTTTATTGTTGATGATTATGGCTTACAGCCAATGAAAACTCAAATCAGTCTAGCTTCTTGTGCACTTTTTAAGTTATAATTGCCTCGTTTTAAATGTCAGGGCTCTCTGGATTCTATCAATGAGGTGTGGAGCTACTTTGAGCCTGAATAACGATGGAAAAGCGATTTATCTGGGCACCATATGCCCCGTGTCACCCAGTCTGAAGGGTGTTTGGAAAAACTTGAAATTTTTGGAACTCGGAACGCTGTGGAAGAACAGAGTTGTGCTATTCATCAAAGGTAAGTACTTTTTATCATGTTATACTACACCAAAAGTCAATTTTACACCAGAGTCCTCCTTTAAACATGACTTGGCTGATTGATCACTTTTGGTGCAGGGGGAAATTAGATTTCGGGCCTTAAGCTGTCACTCTAAAGTGACCTTTCTATTAAAGACAGTCCACAGACTCACAGACTCAGGATTCTCTAATGTGACAAATGACCTTAACCGTAAAAAGATCAAATGTGACATCCTGACAGCCTGAAACAAATGATCATCCACAAAAACTCCCAGCTGGGCGTTTATTAAACTCACCACACACTGAGTCCTTCTGCCCGAAATACGCTGCGTCGAACAGATGATCAGCCGTCTTCTCAAACGACGCCAACATCAGAACGCTCTCCTTCATCTTCGCCAGGCCAAAACGCGTGATGCCCAGGATCTCCCCCTAATGACCAGAAAAACATACAGATTATTACGATCAATATGAGGCATAGCTATATTTAAACTTACTTTCTAATAGAAAAGTTATGGTCTGAATTTTTAAATCTGGCCTATAGTATCTGATAACACCAGCACCAGTGACATACACTACCAATCAAAAGTGTGGACACTCTTTAGATACCTCTTTTTTTTCAATGTTTTTTGTTTTATGATTTTTAACATTGTAAATTTAGCTATACAGGAACACATGCAGAATTATTCTGTAACAAAAAGTGTTAAACAAACCAGAATATGTTTTATACTTAAGATTCTTTTAAGTAGCATATTTAGTTTTGAGGACCGATCTGCACACTCTTGGTATTTTAATCTGTGTCTTAATGAGGGAGAGTCACCTGGAATAGTTTTCCGAATCACCATTTCAATTGATCAGGTTTAGATCAGGAGATTGTGGAGGATCAATTTTATTTATTTTTCTTTTTTTTCTTTTACGGTTTACTACCTGATTCCATATGTGTCCCTTAATTGTTTTCATGTCTTTATTATTATTTTTTTATTGTACATTGCAAATTAATATTAAAGAAATAATGAAAAACACTGAATGTGTCTCCAAACTCACCAGACAGGTAATTTATTAAAAACATGCTGCTGTGTAGTGAAAAAACTGATTTCAGGCTGAACTTTTAGCATCAGCTGAATTGAAAAACCTTATTGTATTACTGTATTATTATTCATGTCATTGGTTAATATTCATACAAAGAGCATTTAATTTAACAACATAAATGCTAAATATTACATGTTTCTCTATATGTTATGCTTATATTTTGACATTTTAAAAATAATAAAATCCAGACATTACATAATCACACAGAGTTAGGACAGTTTGCAAAAAACTACAAGGAAAAGTTAGAAGAAAAAAAAAACTTTTTTCAAATGCAAAAGCCTATAACTGAATTTATACTCCACTAACATTAAAAATATGGATTCAATTGATTAAAATACACATTACTGCCTAGTAAACAAAAAATAAATAAATAAATCTAACTCTACACTTAAACATTCATAATCTATTACTAAGACTACATTTAAATGACAAAAAATACTTTGTCTGCCAAACATAGTGGTGGTAGTTCTCATTTTAAAAACTCCCAGTCACTTACTTTGTAGGACATGAGGTCGGCCAGCAGCATGACGTGTCTGCGATCGATGCTCATGCCGTGATTCACCATGGTGTACTGGATCTCATTGATGATGGTGGTCCGAGCAGCCTCGATACCTAAAGTTTTCTCCACCTAAAAAAAAAAAAGAAGAAATAAGAAATAAAAGGTCGATTGTAACTTTTTATTGAGATTTTAAGTGAAAGACCAACAAAATAATGTTTTTCAAAAATGTAATCATTAAATATCTGAAAAGTGTGACGTGCAAAAGTATTCATCCCCCTACATCAATACCCCCTACATCAGAACCTTTCACTCCAGTTACACCTACAGGCTGCATCTTCAAGTTTGTTGGGTCCCCTACGTGGCTTGTTTTAACATGGTAAACGCACAGGTTACAGTCCGATATACTCACCTCTGAACAGCGAAAGAGCCAACTAGTGCTTAGCGGGTAATGTTAATGATGCTCCAGCAGTGCTAGCCAGGGTTAGCAGCAGACTACAGTCCGACATACTCGCCTCTGAGCGGCGAAAGAGCTAACTAGCACTTAGTGCAGTTAGCGGGTAATGCCAATACTGGTCCAGTAGTGCTAGTCGGGGTTAGCAGCAGGTTACATGCTGATAATTCTCACTACTGAACAGCAAAAGAGCTAGCGCTTAGTGCAGTTAGCAGCTAATGCTAATACTCCAGCCTCAAGACTCTAAACTATACTATAACTAAACTATAGAACTAAACTTAAATGCTGCACTTTAGCGGAGAGGCTTTACTGCTTCTTTACAACCTGACTGGTAAAATTCATACATACTGATTTTTTTTTTTGGAAAATTAATGGATTTTATATGTGCCTTATAGTGCAAAAAGTATGGTATTATTGTGTGTATCAGAAAACAGTAATATCAAAAGCTTTATATAAATAAACTGTTATTAAATCTAAACATTAAAAGAACATATTAGACACCTATTTATATTAATATATTTACATATTAATTCATAATAATGTGAGCATAGTTGCAGAACATGGATGATTATTTACATGGAAAGCAGGCTTACCGGCTGAAGTAACACTCACCTCGTATGTGTTATTGGATGTAGTTCGGCTGCCATTGACGCCGTGGGTTGCCATGACCGCACGCAGGTTATCCCCCTCCACCAGCAGTTTGAACTTCTGCCTGCCGCTCTGGTCATCAATGTGAATCACGGCTCGGGCAACCTCAGGGATACCCTGCACAACCACCTACACACACACACACACACAAATTTAAAAAGCAATAAAGATTTCTAAAAAAAAAAAAAAAAAAAAAAAAGCATTAAAAAAATAAATAAAAACCCCTATCACACCTATACAATAATGCACATTACTCAGGTCTGATGATCGCGATCATTAAACAGTTGACACTGCACACGGTTAAAAGCATGCTTCACTTAACTAACCTGCCACAAAGCTACCGTCCAATAATTATAGATAATCTGTCATGTTAATAACTGCAATTACTGTATTCAGTAATAACCTATATATTCAAGAGTTCAAATCAGAATAATGACTACTGAAAGCACACTGACAGTAACAGTATATTCCCACTCCATCCCAGAATATGGATACTGCTGCGCCTGTAATAATATCTAATGTTTTTTACTGTCCTAGAAATAACCGCAATACATGAAGTCAATTTATGACCAATTAATAAAATAAAATAAAAGCATATCACAATTACACCTTTTAAACAGCAATTATATTTTAATCCTTTCATTAATCCAATTTCAGGCGTTTAAAATTAGAATATAACAAATACCCTTAAAAAATAATCATTAAAACCAAGTTTATACACCTGCAGATTCACATTTATAGGCTCTTTTTAATAAAATTAAAACAAAGGGTATCTTTGAGATCAACAATAATTACTGAGGTTATGTCCATATATTGTACACAGGGTTCTGAGATTAAACAAATCAATTTGATTAACTGAATTACTGTTTTAATCACTTTTTTTGTTTTTTTTACAAATGTAATTACCACTGTACATTAAGTATATACACAAACATATATAGTGTGTATCTTAATTAGTATATAGCCACTACAAAATATCTTATTTATCCATTTTTGATGCTGTTCTATATAGTATGATGGATGATATGGATGACTGATATGGATGATTGATTATATGAATTATTAATAATGATTTATGGATAATGAAAGATGTTAACGATTTATGGATAATATGGATTATATAGATGAGGAATGCTTAATTATGATTGATCATATGGATTGTATGAATGATGAAAGATATGTATGATGGAAGATATGGATGATTTATGCATGACATGATATGGATTATATGGATAATAGATGATATGAATGATTTGTGTATGATATAGATTATATGTATGCTATGGATTATACATATGAGGGATGATATGTATGAGGGATGATATGTATGAGGGATGATATGTATGAGGGATGATATGTATGAGGGATGATATGTATGAGGGATGATATGTATGAGGGATGATATGTATGAGGGATGATATGTATGAGGGATGATATGTATGAGGGATGATATGTATGAGGGATGATATGTATGAGGGATGATATGTATGAGGGATGATATGTATGAGGGATGATATGTATGAGGGATGATTGAAGACATGGCTGATGAAATATATGGATGATGAAGTATATGGATGATGAATGATTTATGTATGATTGAATATATGGATGATGGATAATATGTCTTATGAATTATGATTTATGCATGATGGATGATATGGATTATATGGATGATGAATGATGATTTATGGATGATTGATTATATAGATGATATGGTTTATAAATGATTTATGCATGATTGATAATATGGATTATATGGATGATGAATAATATGGATAAGTAATGATTAATGTATGATGGGCGATAAGGATTACATGGATGATGAATGATTATGTATGATGGTTGATATGGATCATTACGATTATTTTGTTATATTGCGACCTTATTTATTCAGCATTGTGCAATTCAGCTGGACAGTAGTTTGTGTGAGAGTTAGTTTAGTTCAAACCATGAAGTCAGTAAATGATGGATTCCTGTGTGTGTCTCTGTATCCCTGTGTGTGGGTCCCTGTGTGTTTGTGTCCGTGTGTGTGTCTCCCTGTGTGTTTGTGTTCACCTTGGGCAGTTCCTGTTTGAGCCACTGAAGGACGTAGTACATGGAGCTCTTGCTGTTCTCTCTGGGAGACACACAGACCACCGCTTCACCATGAACCGCTATATCCCCCGGCTTCACCCTCAGCTTCGACATACAGATGGAGTACCGCACCGTCTCCGCATTCACCTGATACAGAGCAAGAGAGAGATCAATACATGGGGAAATGCACAGATGGATGGATAGATGCAGTAATATGAAAATATTATGAAAACCTTTGTCTTAATCATAACGTGAAATTATTTTTTTTGTGAGGAAAAAGTTAAATGTGGACGGAGTGTCCGAGTATCTTATTTAAACCTCAGACATTAGTTTGGATTGATCTTGATTGTTGATGTGAGTGGATCATGATGACCAGATTAAAAGAGCTCTCTGAGATCTTCAGAAAGAAGAGCGTAGATGCAGAGAACACTGGAAAGAGGTTTAAACAGACCCTTAGAAATCAGATCTTAGAAATCAGAAGGTCCACTGTGGCCTAATTCATTAACAAGTGGAAAATATTTAAACTAACTGGCCAACGTGGTTAATTTAGAAATGTCCTAGCAACCCAAGCCCAAGATCAGACCTCAAGGTGGGTGTGGGTGGGTGGGTGTGTGTAAAAAGTATTAAAATTCTGCATTGACAATTCCGTTGTCGATTATGCCAACTAAACATTGCAGCCCTAATCTAATGTTTCACGACAAAAAAAAAAACAAGTAGGAAATACTTACTGTAAAAAAATAAATAATAATAATAATAAAAAAAATAAAATAAAAAAAAAAACAGGGCGAGACCTAAGTTTACCAAACAACACGTAGATTAGGACATCTGGAACAGTGTGCTTTGGACAGATGATTCCAAAGCCTAATTATTTGTGTTCAGTAACATACAGCTCTATAAAGAATTAAGAGACCACTTCAGTTTCTGAATCAGTGTCTCTGGTTTTGCTATTCATAGGTATATGTTTCAATAAAATGAATGTTGTTTTATTCTATAAACTACGGACAACATTTGATAAATATAAAAATAGTTATTTAGAGCATTTATTAGCAGAAAATGAGAAATGGCTGAAATAACAAAAAAGATGCAGAGCTTTTAGACCTCAAATAATGCAAAGAAAACAAGTTCATATTCATAAAGTTTTAAGACCTCAGAAATCAATATTTAGTGGAATAACCCGGGTTTTTAAATCACAGTTTTCATGCATATTGGCATGTTCTCCTCCACCAGTCTTACACACTGCTTTTGGATAACTTTATGCCACTCCTGGTGCAAAAATTCAAGCAGTTCAGCTTGTTTTGATGACTTGTGATCATCCATCTTCCTCTTGATTATATACCAGAGGTAAAATTAAATTCTTTTTAATTATTCATCATTTTTCTTTTATTTATTTCCAGAGCTGTATTTGGCCCAAAACAAACAGCATTTCAGCACAATAACCTCATTAACTTTAAAGAACGGAGTGGAAAATGTCATGGTTTGGAGCTGCTTTGCTGCAGCAGGGCCTCGCAAGCTCTCCATCATAGACCACTATGAATTCTTCACTGTATCAAACAGTCCTTAAGCTAAAAAAGTGAGACCATTGCAGAGGTGGACTGACTGAAACAGACACAAAACATTCCAGAAAATTACTCAAGGAATGGCTTTATATATAAAAAAAATAAATAAATAAATAAAAAAAAACAATGATGTGTGATGTGGGTGATGTGAAACAGGCTGTGCACCAAGAAACCACTCCAACATAATATGTCTGAAAGAATTCTGCATGGCGGAGTAGGAAAAATGTGGAATCAACATGTCAGTCAATGTCTGAAACTGGTAGATTGTTATCGTCCAAATGAAGATTACATGTATTCAAAAGCATAGGTTTCTACAGGTGTTAATTAATAAAGAGAAATGGAAATATGCAGAGAGAGTGGTGGTTCGAGTAAATGGCTGTATTGGCTGTAAAACACAGAGTACAGATCAGCTTTAAGATAAACTATAATAAATCAATCACACACACCCACACACCATTCTCTTCTCAGACAAGATAATCAGAGAGTACATATAACACAGATAATAGATCCAGAGAGAGGAGAGCACACAGTACAGCAGAGAGAGAGAGAGACAGAGCAGGCGAGTGAGTGAGCGAGAGTATGTTCTGTGTATTCTGTACCTCTAGTCGAAGGAGGCGGATCCTCTCGAGTGAAAGCTTCACCAGTATAAAGCAGTCATCCGGCAGAAACACTTCATCTATATACTCTGAAATCTAACACACACACACACAAACACACACAATCAGTAAGCGCTACACCAACTGCACCACATGAACTCAAACAGTACCAGTCAAAAGTTTGGACACACCTCTTCTCATTCAATTTGTTTCTTTTATGATTTCCTTCTTTTACATTGTAAATTTAATATTCAACATTAAAAGCGTTAAAAAAGTATGTTTTATAGGAGCTTTGAGAACAGATCTGCACACTCTCTGTATTTTAATCTTAGTGCCTTTATGAGGTCACCTGGAATAGATTTCTCAGAGGGTTGATAGTCAATAGTTGCTACCATATGTTTCACATATAAGGCACACCGGATTATAAGGCACACTATCAATAAACTTTTATTTTCAGGTCTGTTTTCATACATAAAACACCAGATTATAAAGCGTATTTCATGCAACACTAGTAACTAGATGTCGGAATGGGGGTGTCGCCAAGTTTTCCTTCTAAATTTAGCAGGTCTTGCCAGCAGACAGCGCTACACTGAGGAACCTTAAATGTTCCGGTAAGCCAAGGTGATATTAGCTAGCGGTTTGTCCAACGTAGTAAACACTAGACTAGAGTCCAATATACTCACCTCTGAGTGGCGAAAGAGCTAGCGCTTGGCACGGTTAGCGGCTTATGCTAATACTGCTCCAGCACTGCTAGCCGGGGTTACCAGCAGGCTACTGTCTGATATAATTGCCTCTGAACAGCCAAAAAACTAGTGCTGTGGTTAGTTGCTAATGCTGCTCCAGCAGTGCTATCTGGGGTTAGCAGCAGGCTACAGGCCGATAGTACTCTTCTCTGAACAGATAAAAACTAGCGCTTTGCCGGGTTGGCAGCTACTGCTAATAATGCTCCAGCGTTGGTGCTAGAGAACTAAACTGAAACTCCTTTATAATGCTGGATTTTAGCTGAGTGGCTTTACTGCTACTTACAACTTGACTGGTAAAATTCATAACTAAGGCGCATTGACAATTAAAAAAAAAGAAAGAAAGAATTTTAAGTGTGCCTTTCAGTGCAAAAATTAATGATTAAATCAGCTATTAATGATTAAATAGCTGACAACAAACTCGAGTACTGCCTTAACCCTCTTAAGTATGAAAATCACCAAGGCTGCAAAGGTTGCTACTGGAATCCACTTTCATCCCCCCCATGATGACATCAATGAGCTGGATGATGTTAGAATCCTTGTCATGCACTACCTTCTGCTTGAGAATGCCCCACATACTTGCCTAGTCCCACACCTTTACATTTAGCTTCCCCTGCAAGGAAGTTGTCATCTTGGAGACTTGTGTGTTTGGGGTCGTTATTACATTGGAAAAGTGCTTTGTGTCCCACTTCCTGGAGGTAGGGGATCATGCTCCTATTTAGAATGACACAGTTTTAACTATAAGGCGCACATGATTATAAGGGGCACTATCAATAAACGTAAATTTTCTGGTATATTTTCAAACACAAGACACACTGAAATATAAGGCACATTTTAAGCAGCACTTGTTTAATAACAGGGGTAAATGACAAGTGGGATTTTTTAACTACTGAAAATAAGTTACATATTGGTCCTTTACATCTATATGTAACCTTTTCATGGGTAATTTCCTTATTAAACGAGAGTTCCAACGGCATCAGTTTTTTAAGAACTGTAAAACCAAATAAATCACAGCAGCATGAAGCACTTTTTTTGTAGCTCTGCAGCAGCAGGACACACTGAACCGCTACAGATTCCTATTACTGAAACACTGCATTTACTGTGTACAGGCAAATGAAGGAAATGTGCTGAACTGCAGGACGTTTCAACTAGACTTTACAGCGGTTGTGGAGTGTGTGTGTGTGTGTGTACCTCCCCAAGCAGTGTCTTCTCAATCCTGCCCTTCACCAGCCGAGCAAAGTCTGCATCATCCTCCGTATCAAGGTGAGCAGTAATAATAGGGGTGCTGAGAGAGAAAGAGAGAGAAAGAGAGAGAGACAGAGAAAGAGATACATGTATAATAAAGAGCACATAATTTTTGCCAAATAATTTTAATACCTTTCATCATTATATGGAAGGTTTACATTATATTACATTTATGCAATTGATGTGACTGGTAATGATGACTGTGTACTTTAATTTTGCCTTCATCATTAAAATGATGTGAAATGAGGAGGCGGGGTGAACTGTGGGTCTGCCCCACGCCATGACACGCACAGCCTTTATTCACTAAAATTACAAAATGTTTTTAGGAAAAAAGTCACACATGCCAACGGCTAATTAAATGTTTTAAAGAGTAAATACACTCTAGGGCATTTTTACATTAATAGTTGAAATGTGTTGCACTGCAGTAATAATCTACACCAGCCCTGCTTAAAACACATAAAAATTAGATGCAGATATTAAAAGAATTTATACATTTTACCATATTTTGATTAAAAGTGTACTCAGTAAAGTCAAAATGAATAAAATTGATTTTCTTTTTTGTTCTTGGTTTACAAGCTGAGCTGATGACTTTTATTATGACACGTAGTGGCGACGCTAACTGTATTTCCGAGCTAAATGAGTCACTGTTTTTTAATAAGAGATTGTTTTCTTAGTGCTGGTTAGAGCTGGTAAGATATGTGGTTTGATATTAGATGTGGATTAAGGTTCTATTTCACTTAAATTAGTTATTTATTAGTTATTTAGGCCAACAGACTGCAAATTTTACTTAAGATGGCTAACGGCTAACTGGCGATGCTAACTGTATTTCCGAGCTAAATTAATAACTGTTTGTAAGAACAGATTGGTGTGTTTGTGCTGGTTAGTGGTTGTAGATCCTGTGTTTTATAGGATATGTGGATTATGACTATAGTTTACTCCAGTCTGTAGTTAATACCTTTACAACACCACAATACCTTTACAACACTAGTCAGTCCAATGCTAGCTAGGTTAACAGGCTGCTATTGTTAATGGAGATTGCTAGCGGCTAACTGGCCATGCTAGCTAACTGTATTTGCGAGCTAAATTAATCGCTGTTTTCTTAAATAATTATGTTGAAAACACGCCTCCGTTGGATTCTGAGTGATGAATCTGAAATATAATTATATCACAGTGGGGTTCCTCCCTTCACTCGCTCTGATTGATTTAGACAGGAATATGAGCCTTGAAACACACAGACTGCTGGTCACACTGTTGTGACAAAAAAAAAATGAAGGTTGCAATATTGAGAAATTAGGTGGCACTGGCAGGCACTCTGACAATAACGTTCCTGGAAAAAAAGTATAATGCCGCCCCTTTGGACCATCAATTATCATTCATTTAAAAAACATTTATTTTATTTTAGCTTAGAAGCTATGTAGGAGTATAAATAGCAGGAATGCTGTGATGCAGATTAAATTATGAAATTAATTAGCCCACAGCCGTTTAGTTAATGTGGCAAAATATGCAGGGGGGTCTTACCCTCAAGGCTTTTTCCTGTGTTCCACTCTACTGCACATATTTTATCCATGTCCCTGGATGACGTTTGTAAGGTTGTGTGTTTTCGCCCTTGTTCAGCAAAGTTAAGTAGAAGCTAACCTCTCAGTCCTGCCCCCTCTGCTGCCCTCCAGAGCTGCTGCTAAATGTTTGGCCTCTCTCTGAGAGGGTGAGAAAAGCAGGGCATTATCCGCGGTCAGATCCAGACGTGATCCGGCTGCAGATGCACAGTGACCCGCAGCCACTTTCACAAGATTAAAACCCAACAATTAAACCCAAAGCACTAATGTGGCTGAGAGTAAATTACAGTGAATGGAGGCTAATTAGCATGACGCCATCAGCCTAACGCAGCCCTTAACCCTCGGCCTGAGGTTCTAATAAGCTGATGAGACTGCAGGGAGGCTGTGGGGGTACTGGGAGTTTTCAGAGTGGCCCAGTCTCAAAACAACAGTTCAGACTCTTACCTGATGTTTTTGGACGCGTTGATGATCTCCTTAATGCGAGGAACTCCCAGAGTGATGTTCATGGAAGCGACACCAGCGAAGTGGAACGTTTTCAGGGTCATCTGAGTGCCTGGTTCTCCAATACTCTGAGCACACAGAGCACCTACAGCTGAACCCGGCTCCATCTGGGCCCTGATCAATACAACACAATCACCACATCAAAACGTCAGTGACGATGACAAGTTTTACACCAATATAGCACCATTAATATTTACACCTATACCAATTTGTATATACCGCAATTTACACCTAGCCCACATCTATACCATTATTTACACAAAGAGCAATGGCTATACCATTATTTTCACCAATTCCAACACCTGTAGCATCATTTTAAATACATCTACATATACTGCATTTACATGAATGCCTTATTACTAACATTTACATCTACACCAATGGCTACACCACCATTTCCATCTACCGTATTTTTCGGACTATAAGGCGCACCGTATTATAAGGCGCACGATGAGTGAACGGTCTATTTTTAGTGTTAGTCCATACACAAGGCGCACTGGATTATAAGGCGCACTAAATGTCTCTTAAGCATGTCTCTTAACTGGAGCCATTTCACGGTCCTTACACACACACCGTAAGACTATGTTGAAGCACAGTTAGTATTACTCCGCTACGCTCCTGACAACGGTAGCCGTAACGCTCCGACAGACCATAATATTACTATGTTGAAGCACAGCAAGTACCGTATTACTCCGCGACGCTCCTGACAACGGTAGCCGCAACGCTCCGACAGACCATAATATTACTATGTTGAAGCACAGCAAGTACCGTATTACTCCGCGACGCTCCTGACAACGGTAGCCGCAACGCTCCGACAGACCATAATATTATGTTGAAGCACAGCAAGTACCGCATTACTCCGCGAGGCTTCTGACTATAATAGCGTGTTGTGCCGAATTCGGTGAATAAAACGGTTTTAAAACAGAGATAAAGATTGGATAAGTTTCATTTCTGGATGAAGTGATTTCCAGCGCTGTTTGGATATAACTGTGGATTACAGGAGACTGGATTGATGGATTCTCTTTAGTCTGGACGCGTTTTGAAGGTAGGACCTGTGGCTGAGCGCGGGTGTGTGTTCGGGGGGTGGCGGCAGTGACCGGAGGTTACCCCAGGACAAAAGGAGAGCCTTTTATTACTGGAAACATGCGCTCTGACGCAGCTCTAATTCATGAAACATACATCCTACAGTAAAAGCACAGTTCTGGAATCCGGAGAGCCAGACGGTTCGAATGGTGTATGACATGACCGCATTCGATGAAATATGGACGAACGATAAACGCAAATATGAGAGTTATGAATTATTAAAATCATAACCAAGGCATATTTCGCCCTAAATGTTTATTTTCTGAAAGGATATTCCGCTAAATAGGCTAAATAGCTCAAAAGCAGAGATTCTAAGCTTTAAAATGGTATATTGGATGTCTATATTGAACCTGTAACTGTTCATAACTATTCAGAAACACAGCCAGTTATGAAATATTAAATATTTCTGGCCCGCCGGTGGGCCAGCGCGTGTTAAGAGGTTAACTTTACTTAGAAGTGGGCGCTAAAAAGAAACAGTTTGTGCTATTACCCCAGAACGGGTGGAAAGGAAAGTTTACCGGCACCTTGTTCTGGCCACGGAGCTACAGTGGAAACTAGCTACCCTGAGCCACAGCCGAGAGGCAGTACGGCAGTCAAAGGTAACCGCGCGCTAGCCCAAGAGGGGGATCTTTTTCTGGCGTGGGTGAGGAATTCTGCACAACAGAGCGCCGTGTACCACATAAAATCGAGGTCAGTAAACACAAGCAAAATCCATACACAAGGCGCACTGCATTATAAGGCGCAATGACGATTTTTGGGAAAAAATAAGTATTTTAAGTGCGCCTTATAGCCCGAAAAATACGGTACACCAAGGACTATACCACCATTTAGATCAACACTACTGTAATTGACAACACCAATGACTACACTAACATTTCCATCAACATTTTCACCATTTCCATCTACACCAGTGACTTCACCACTATTTACATCTACACCAATGACTTCACCACCACTTACATCAACTTTATCACCATTTACATCTACACCAATGACTATACCAACATTTACATCAACATCTACACCATTAACATATACACCAATGGCTACACCATGTACATCAACACTACCTTCATCCACATCTACACCAGTGACTTCACCACCATTTACATCTACACTACCACCATTTACATCTACACCAATGATTATACCACCATTTACATCAACACTACCACCATTAACATATGCACCAATGATTACACCACCATTTATACCAACATTGCCACCATTTACATCTACGCCAATGACTAAACCACTATTTACATCTACTCCAAGGACTATACCACCATTTACATCAACTTTACCACCATTTAAATTTACACCAATGACTGCACCACCGTTTACATCAACACAACCATCATCTATAGCTACACCAATGACTACACCACCATTTACATCAACACTACCACCATGTACATATACGCAAATGACTACAGGGGCAAAAATGTGATTGGGACATGCCCAGCATAAACACAATCAACATTTACATCTATAAAAAGAACAATAACACAAACCACATCATCAGTTCTACTGAAACCAACACCACAGTCATTTACAAACATAACTTTTAATCCCTGTCACTGCCTTGCCAGTGAAATGTTAAACTTCAGGTAGAGTTCTATTTAAAAGTGGTGTCTTTTGTCACACTTGAGTCAGAGCTGGATTTAAGTATTACCTGTACAGATTTATTTAATCCTCCGCACTGAGCAGCAACACTTCTGCCTACAGATCTCTCTGTACACCTGAACAGCATCTCAACACAACCTTACGGCAGTTACATTTATGTGTTTGTGTGAACCCAATGCCACAAACCATCAGCAGTTTAGTCATGAGAGACATAAGAAATGCTGATTAGATTTAACATTTTTTCACTTGTCAGGATAACATTCCTGCAGGGCAGACATGGTGGTGTTATTACAGGATAATTGGCTCGTAGTTGACAGATAAACACACCTCATGTACTTGTCTCTGCACGTTTCCAGAAACTTCTCCAGCTGGGTCGGAGTGATCCTGTCCAGCTGGTACAAAACTTTAGGCTGAAAAACAACAGCAAACAGTTAGTTAGCCTCATACATTCACATACAAGCAATTATTCACCACCAAATTCTTAAAGTTTTCTTATTCATGTATTAAAGATATATGCTCCGAGTGATATCACTGAATCATTTGGAGTAATAGAACACCAAACTTAGGAAAAAATAATATCCAGTTGTTCATAAAACAGATTTGTGCTGTCCACTGCATTTCCACATCAGATATTCAACCTGACTTCAATCCACTTGTCCAAGCCCAAAACAGGCCAGATTCTTCTCACTGAACACAAAGAAAAACTGAGGTAGAACAAACATCCAATTGCATTTATTGCATTTTTTATTGTGTCTGCATGGGTTTCCTCTGGGGACTCCGGTTTCCTCCCACAGTCCAAAAACTTTATTTATGTAAATATTATGTAAATTGGATACTCTAAATTGCCCAGAAAGATTTAATACTCTAAAATTGATCTGGTAAATTGAATACACCAAATTGCCCAGAAATATTGAATACTCTAAATTAATCAGATGTGTATATGTATATGTACATGTATGTATGTAAGTGTATATGTATGACTGTGCCCAGATATGGATTGGCACTCAGGTGGATGGTTGTTTCCGGTTGAGAGTACGCTGTGTGCTATTGGCTGCCGCTTTTCCCTGGTGTGTGGATGAGTGATGAGTATGAATGGTTGTGTGTAAAACATGTAAATTGTAAAGTGTCCTTTGGTTTCTAGAAATGTGCTATATAATTTAAACATCATTCATTAAAAAATGTATATAATTATGTGCTCAACATGTTCACTGCATCACTGCAATGTTTCATTTACTTTTCCTTATTAAATTAAAGCGATGCTGTTATTTGTGTTATTTTATGTCAGGCTGTGGTGCTAGTCAAAACAATGCAAAATGTTTACAGTTTTCAAAACTGAATCATCACATGTTTAAATTATTGTATAATCCACCACATTTTATTTGATCATTCTAATGTTTAATTTACTGTTAAAATGTTAATAAAAATGCTGTACAGGCCTACAGTATATATGTATTAGGGCTGTGACGATAATTTTATTACCGCAATACCGCGGTTATGGGACGTCACCGCGGTGATGAGCTCATTACAGTCATTACCGCATTTTTTTATGGCTGTCAAATCTGATTGACTGCGTTTTGAGCGGTAAAATGCTCCATATAAGCACAACTGTGGTGAATTCAGTATTAATATGTCAAGTGTAAGTCCTATACTATAGGGCTGTGCAATATATCAAATATATTTTGATCGCGATAGATATTGGTGCACTGGCGCGGCAGCGAATGGGTTAAGCAAAACGCGGTGCGTGGTACTCATTGAGGTCAGAACAGCTCTGGAGTCTCCTGCTCACTTCGTCTCCATTGAGGCTGCTGAAGAGAGTGAAGATTAGCAGCACTAATATTGGCTCGGAAATGGAAGCTACAGGGCAGGCTCAGTAAGTTGAGAAAAAAGGAAGAAAAAGACTCAGAACAGAAGAGAATCATCTGCAAGATTTGCCGGAAAGTGGTGTCTGCACCTCTCGCCAACACATCAAACTAATTCACCCACCTCAAGGTAAACCATAGAGCCATGTAAGGTGTTCCGTGGTCACATTTTGAGAAAGTAAAATATATTAATTCATTGTCTGGCTGCTGGCTGTTCTGCGTGAGCACCGCGGAGAACGCGCGGCATTGCGCCTCAGTCTTGGTAAAAATAGTAAGGTTGGTTGAAGTGTAGTTCAAACAGCAAAGCAATGATATAAAACTATAACCACCATCTTTACTGAAATGTTGTTATCTGACCAAGTCTGAGGTAAAATGCGCTGCGCCTTGTCTCTTTCACAGCACGCGGAACTGAGTTCAGAACCGCTACAAATATAACCATATGAAACTCAGTTCAGATAAATAAACTTCAGATGAGTAAGGACACGTAAAGTGAAACAAAAATTGTCAAACATAAAGGACAGGTTTCTATTATTTTAAAATGGAACTAATGTCTTTTTTTTGGTCGGTTGTCTCTTGCGAGCCGATTTCTTAACGTCACGACATTTTAATCAACATATTATATGACGCGGGTCCCGTCAGGATATCTTGCGGCACAGACAGAACTGAATTGTTATTGGCGGGAACAGGAGTTTAATCAATCCAGAGGATGTGGGAGCACATTAATAAATAGTTAAGAAAATTGTAATAATCACGCAGTGATTCTCATGCACGCAACAAAAAAAACCCTAAGCACAAAAAAGGAGCGGAGAATGGACCGACACGCGCACACACACACCGATTTTTTTTTTTTGTAATGTGGTAAGAAACGTGACCGCACTATTCAGCGCGGTTTTAATAAATATTTTTTTTTATTTTAAGCACTAAATGTAATTTATTAAATTTATTTAGGACCGCGGGGCAGGTGCGGCAAAACTGTGTATGTGGCGGGCTGATGCGGGATTAAAAGAAGGATTTTTTTTGCGGAACGGTAACGGGACAAAAAAGAAATGATGTCTGAATTAATTTCCTCCAATCGAATATAATTTAACATGGTTTAAGAATATAAAATAATTTATAAACAAACGAAATATTTAATATTGAGCTAATAGCCCAAGTGCAAAAATACAAAATCTGTAATACTCTGCACTGCACAATTCAAACGAAATAGCCGTAACGCAGCTGCGCTCCTGCCCTGCGATGCAGCCGAAGCCTGGTGTGAGGCAGCAGAAATTCTGGGGTGAAAACTACATAACTACACAACATAAGGAGACATAATACACTCCAAATATTCAGGAGGGAAGTGAAATAAATGATACTGTACAGATATAATCTGTATCTAGTAGATATTTAATGAGAAATAAGAAGAGTGTGAATAAAAAAAAAAAACAGACGCCTATCACAGACTTCTTGAGCCTTGAGCCCGAACGGCCCGAGGAAAGGGGTGAGAAATATATTTTTTTCGGGGCCGGGGGTCAGTGGAAAATTTTGCTGTGGATTAATTCGTCTTTTTTTTTTAAACGAATATTAGAATATTCGCTACCAATTACTGCCGAATATCCTGAGCTCAAAACCGCTATTCGGGCCAGCCCTAAAATAGATCTATGGATGGAGAAGGGGGAGGCGGACAAGCTCCTCCTTCAAAAAGTCTGCACGGAAAAAGACAGGTTAGCTGTACAATGACGAATTATACAGGCAGCATATGTTCACTTGTTATGCTGTATTTATGGTTTATGTAGAGGTTGTATGTAGGCTGTATGGTTTGAAGAATAAAGATTTGTTACCAATAAATTTGCGGTGTTTTTTTTTTTTTTTTTTGGGGGGGGGGGGGGGGGGTCTCGCGGTTAACCGCAATATCGCGGTGATGCGTTAGTTTTTTACCGCGGTTATACAAAATCAATACCGCCCCAGCCCTAATATGTATTGGGCAAAACCGAGCTAACTACATTAGTCTGACTCTCTAAAACATTGCAATGTCATGAAAATGAATTGCCCATCCCTGCAACCGACTGACAACTAAAGGTTGGTACAGACAGAGATGGGTGATAATGAACAAAAGGATAGGTATGTATATGGAGGGCTAGAGGAATGGTTTATTATGCTAAGTTATGAATTGATATGGGCATTGGTAAAGTTAAGATGGAAATAGGTATGGATGGATATGAGGATGGAAGGGGAAGAATATAGATGCTATAATTGGATGTGGGGATGGTATGAATGGGCATAGATGTGTATTGGGAAATTGGATTTATTAATAGTTAAATATGAGATGAATACTGATATGTATGGGAATGAAAAAACAAAATTTTTACCAAATATAAATCTGCCAAGTGTGACATCAAAAAGTGTTCATCCCCTCTATATAAATACTTAATAAAGCTTCACAATTATGTGCTACTTTTTGTTGGTCTATCAATTAATGGAGGGTATAGACGGTTTTAGGGATGTATTGATAGATAGGGATGGAAATGGGAAAGGGTACAGATGGGTATGGGGAGACGTATGGAGGGTTTGAATGAAGATTGAAGCAGTATTATCATCAGCCTCTAATCACGCTCAGTGCTAGCTCTTTCACCGTTCAGAGAAGTATTTTCAGCCTGTAACCTGTTGCTTACCCTGGCTAGCACTGCTGGAGCAACATTAGCATTAGCTACTCAGCACTAGCTCTTTCACCGTTCAGAGGCGAGTATATCGGTCTGTAGTTTACGTGTTTACCGTTTTAAAACAAGCTACTTGGGGCGAACTGCTAGCTAATATCGCCCTGGCTTACCAAAACACTCATAGTTCCTCAGCGTAGCGCTGTTTGGCTTATCCTTAGTGGAAATCTAAGCTTACTGTACATAAACAGAAGCACTTTACTCACCCCAATAAACAGTTTTAAGGAGAGAAATCTGTGTAGATTAAGATCCAGTGCTGGTCTGACTTTAATTTCATTTTTATTTTTTAGGAATTACAGTTTTACTTTGCTTCCCAGTTATTTCCACCCATGGCGAAAACATGGTGACACCCTTGTTCCTTACTAGTGTCACGTAATGCACCTTTTAATCTGGTGCATTAAAGTTCTTTCATATTTGTAACCCTATAGTTATTTCTGGTGGTTAAAAGTGCAGGGCAGTCTACTAAGATGTGTTTAATAGAGTATCACAGAATTGTCTTACGTTTAGAAATAGACCAGAACATATTGTTGTTTATTGATAGTGTGCTTTATAATCCGGTGCGTCTTACAGTGAGAAAAATACGACAAGTTAGGAATAGATATAAATTAAATAGGGATGGGTATAGCTGAATATGGGGATGTTATAGTTGGGTACTGAGGGGTATGAGGATGTTATGAACGGATATGGGTGGGTAAGGAAAGAGGGACAGATGGATTTAGTTAGATATTAGTATGAACAGTTATGGATATGTATAGAACTTTGTATGGACAAATTCGGGGCTCATATAAGAAAAACTTGGTGAAATATTGGAGAAAGAGCACCATTGTTCCAGAGAACACAGTTCTGCAGCTTCTGACGCTACTTCTCTACTCCCTAAATTCATGCATTAATTTAAAAGTCAGCTTCAAGTTGTTTTGTTCATCAGCATTTTCCCTACCAAGGTCAAACCAGATCTGTGTGTGCATCTAAACTCCTGTGTCAGCAACAAACGGTGTGTGTATTTGCATTGCATTAAGTTTCTGCATGCCTTTATGCGTGTGTCATGCATGCATCATCACCTCTGTTGATCCGTTGTCATTTATTCCATATTTATCTCTGGTCTTTTTGATTTTCTCTGAGACGCCACTGATGAACTTCTTAATCTCCTGGGAAGGAAAAAAGAAAGACATGTTAATAACCATAAAACACCAGTACTCAGACCTGTCAGGAACCCCATGCTGAACATGCCAGTTTCAAACCACACTAAAACCAGTTCTGTCATTCAACCAAAACACATTCTGACCATCCACCAGCCCTCCACCGCTCTCCTCCTGTGGTCACACTCGTCCAGGCTGAGCAGACTCTCTGTTGCTGCTGAATCGTCTCATTAAACGACTGTCGGAGCTGAGGACAGACTCGTGCAGAGACCCGGTCACAAGATTTGAGGTGGTGATGATCAATTACACAGTGGCATCAAAAAGGCAGGGATTCAGAGATCTAGAGAAACAGAGACGTGGACGTCCTGCAGTCCTGTTAGAGGGGTTATTCTGGGTTTAGCAGAAAGAGGCCAATTAGAGAGATAATTGACTCATCCTAGTTTTAATTACTTAATTAACCTGAAAAAGATCTAGGTGACTTTTATGGTCAAACTTGTTCAGGAGCATCCAGCCGAGCATCCATCCATCCGAGCATCCATCCATCCATTCATCCGAGCATCCATCCGTGCATCCATCCATCCATCCGAGCATCGATCCATCCATTCATCCGAGCATCCATCCGTGCATCCATCCATCCATCCGAGCATCGATCCATCCATTCATCCGAGCATCGATCCATCCATTCATTTGAGCATCCATTCATTCGAGCATCCATCCATCCATCCATGCGAGCATCCATCCCTCCATCCATCCAAACATTCATCCATCCAAGCATGCATCCATCCATCCATCCGAGCATCCTCCATCCATGAGAGCATCCATCCATCCACCTGAGCATCCATCCATCCATCCGAGCAGCCATCCATCCAAGCATCAATCCATCCAAGCATCCATCCATCCATCCGAGCATCCATCCATCTATCTATACAAACATCCATCCACCGGAGCATCCATCCATCCATCCATCCATCCATCCGAGCATCCATTCATCCATCCATCCACCCGAGAATCCATTCATACATCCATCCGAGCATCCATCCATCCATCCAAGCATCCATCCACACCCACCTACCCAAACATCCATCCATCCATCCATCCATCCATCCATCCAAGCATCCATCCGAACATCTATCCATCCATTCGAGCATCCATCTGTCCATCCGAGCATCCATCCATCTATCCGAGCATCCATCCGAGCATCCATCCATCCATCCGAGCATCCATCCATCCATCCATACACCCACCCACACGTTAGGAGCATTCATTGCAAGATTATTTCAGTGACAAACACGATTATAAACTTCAGGTCAGCCTCTGCAGCATTAGTGCATGCTTAAGCTTACCTGAGCTTACAAACACTCACACACTCACACACTCATGCACCTGAGTACACAAAGTCACACACACACACAAACACACTCATGCTAACCATATACCTTCAAATAGTTCTGCGAGCCAGTGTCAGTCAGAGTCTTCAACATAAGAAATAAGCAGTGATGAGGAATAGGACTTTAGCACTGAAGAGCCCATGTATCCATATTTACCCCACATTTCCTGTATTTATTTTTAATACACTGAGGTTCATTTAGGAAGCATGTTAGGGGTGCAACTGTACAGAAAATTCCCATTTCAGTTCACACCTCTGTATAAACCCCACAGTTCGGTATGTTTTCGGTACGTTTGGTGGAAAAAATAAAGAGGCTGGGTATTCTCTATAGCCACACCTTTATTAACTTCATAATAAATATGAATCTTCATTATAATCATGTGTTCTATTTGGGGGGGGTGGAATGTTGTAACAGGGCTCAAGCTCTTATTATTAAATGCTTGAAACCAGGGTTCTCTCCTACGGTCATCATGAGAGAATACATCTTTAGGATTTTGTTGGAATAAACAAATAATGAGACTGATTGTGGTGTTTTATTAAAAACAAAAACAACAGCATTACTTTAACTGATTAAACTACAAATATATTTTCTGAAGAATATAACTAGAAAGAGAATGAAAGAAAGAAAGAGAGAAAGAGAGAGAGAGAGAGATGTAGAGAGATATATAGTGAGTGAGAGGATGAGAGAGAATCCCTCTTACCCTCCTAATTGAAGCTTCACACTCTGCTCTTACTGGTGCAATGTGCAATCAATAAAGATTGGCCACCAGGCTGCTCCAATTTAGCCATGAAACCTCCCACACTAAAATGACAGGTGTTTCAGTTTCATTGTCCAACGTCTGTACTATCAAAATGTGTTGGACGGAGTGCCATTATTCAGAGAACACAGTTGTTAAACAGCTTCTTATTTAAATGAATGAATGAAAGCTCTCTTATTTCCTAGAAGACCCACAATGACCTCACCCAACGAATAAGACCATGCTAGACTCCCCAGAGACCATCCCGTGATTGAGTGGGCAAGGTCATTGTGATTGTCATGGCAGTACAGTCACAACATGTTTAACCCCCCCACACTGAGACGCGAGGAAATTTGACGGAAAACATGTGGAGGAAACAATCCAACTACTACAGGAGGTGGTTGGACAGCAGTGGGGAAGGTGTGGAAGCAGCTGATTTAGATCCAAGAGGTGTGAGGAGGTCATCTACTACAAGTTCTCTTCTGTCAAGGGACTTTCTACTTGATGGTTTTCAGGTTTGCTGTGAACAACTGATTGAATGATGGCAACAACACCATTAGTGGGGTGGGATGTTGCATGATTTTCTCAACCCCACCTCATCCTTAACTCCCCAACCAAACATACTGGATGGAGCACCATCATTTCAGAGAACATAACTGTTTATATTTGAAGAACCACAAACAAACAATGAACAAGACCAGGCCAGACCACCCAAAGACCATCCGGTAATTGAGTGGGCAGAGAGGTGAAAAAGGTCACTGTGACTGTTTGCTGGAAAATGTGTGAAGAAGAAATATCCAACTAGGAGGTGGTTGGACAGTGGTGAGGTGAGGAAAGTGTGGAAGCAGTTGATTTAGATCTAAAAGGTGTGAGGAGGTCATTAAGGTCAGAAGAGGACCTAGACACTTCAACACACACCTATAGGACTCTTTTTTTTCCACTCAAGGCCAAACTGTTCTGAGTATAGAGGGTAACCGTTCCAGTGGCTTTTCTACATAGACACAGAACCAGTGTGAGTCTGGTTTTGCTCAGTCTGGTTCTCTTAGCAATCTCCACTGACTGGCTGATGTCCAGCATACTAATGCTGCAGTAGTGATGCAAGCAGAGGCTGGTAGCGACGGGTTAGGAGGCCCACAATCAACATGACTAACAAGAGTGCCAACGCTACAGCAACTTTTTCTTGTTACAATTGGTTGGAGTGGGAGTTGTTTATAATGCTGCACATTAAACTGTTCCTCAACCTCCATTGTCTCCAGTAGCTAGTAAAAGAAAATATTCAGAAAAATGAACAATCGATCAGAAAAAGCACCTACGTCTACGTCAACTTGTGAATTAGTATTCATGGCCTTGCCCACCTTGGCTCGCGACGGCCCACAGGCAGAGCTGAAGCCATGCAGCCAGTCACTTCTCGTCAAATTGGAGCTAACAGCTTTAGGAACTACATGGCAGTTCGTTCCTGTGTTATTTGTGCAAATAAAACATTAGTGTTATATGCTTTGCCCATTAATTCAGAGCTAGGGAACAAATGGTTAGAATTTGAAGTACAATTTAGATTGGTAGTTGTGGGCAGAGTCGGGGAGTGCAGGTCAAGAAAATAAAAATCCACCCAAGGCTCATCCAACAAAATACTTTCTGGACCTGGACTACCCAACCTCTGTGTAAGGAATTACGGTTTTACATAGGATCTCTGGTGGATTTTGCATTTCACAGAGACTCGGTAAGACTAGGCTAGTGGCTGACCTGCACACAGCATGTTGTAAAGTAACATTTGTCATCATGTTAACATCATGTTGTAAACATGACATTGCAAAGACTGGTATTGGTGTAAAAATGTCTTTATTTTAAAACTGTTGTACGTCTCGCTGCCTCCTGGTGTCGCATTGCTGTTAGCCAATCAGAGGCGATATGTTTGCATGTTTGAATATTCATGAGCAGGAGCGGAAATACTATTGCTTTTTTTTCTCTCCCACTCCTCCACCAGAATAAAGCAGCGTTATACCGGATCACCAGAACACTTTTTTTTCCATCAAAAATCAGCTCACATAGCATTCATTCACTCTAGAAACCACAACTAGACATTTTAAAATGAATAAAGCAATGATGGAATGACACCTTTAAAGAAAGTTTTTCCTGGTGATGTTTGAGCATTGCTGTGAGGATTTGATTGCATTCAGTGACTTGATAAGAGGAATTCAAAAAGTACTTAACGAAGCGCCATTATTCTAGAGATCACAGTTCCAATGCTTCACAGCTCAATGCTGGGCTTTATACCTCTTTACATACCATGCATGGCATTAGACATGGTCTAGACAAGCTGTATGTGTGTAACTGCACATCTGTGTCAGCAGTGGGTGCAACTTAAAGAGTAACTAAACCCCCTGATTTTTGCTGAACCCACCCTCAGCTCGAATAAAATAAGACATGGTAGGGGATAGTTTAGGAGGGACACTGGGTGATGTATGGGTTTAGGGGCGGGCAGAAGGGACCGTAATTGACCGTAAAGCCCCTGTAAATTCGATAAACATTTAGACAGTGTATTTTTATCTATATTTAAAAGGAATATAAACATATTATATCTAACTGTATGATCTAATTGAAATATGTCTACAGCACAGATATTCTACCTCATAGTTACACAATAAAAAAATAAAAAAAAAGTCTGGCTTAAGATTTTTTTTTTTTTTTGTGCTTGCAGACTGACGGGGTGAACAAGGACACTGTCAGGAAGTGCAGCAGATTGATGGGAACATTATCCATTACAGTGAATCAGCTTGAACACCACCGACTCCTCAGTCACCTTCAGTAATGCAGCTCTTATAGAACATCTTTAATCTGTCTTTACATCGCTTCTTCAAAGTGTCTTTTGTTCTTCCTCTTCTGAAGATCAAGGTCTCTTTCTAGCTTTCTAGTAGTGAGAACTTTTAAACATGCTTATGAAAAACAATATACACACATACATATATATATATATATATATATATATATATATATATATATATATATATATATATATAAACATCATGTGTTCCGTTACACAGTTAGCTCTAGTGGCCCATTGATGAGAATGAACTTGGAGACATGGTTTTTATGGATAGAGCAAGAAAAAAAAAATTGATTTAGATCAGACATGCCTTACTCCAGGTGAGCTCCACTTAAGAAACATTTAAAAAAAATCTGAAATCTGTTTTTCCCTTGTGAGGGCTGGGTGAAGGATCTGTCGTGTCTCCCAGCTCACAAGGGTCAAACAGCTGTGCCCTCTTTCTAAGGTAGGCTAGAATATGGAGTTACACTTTAAATTCAATGGAGGAAGTGAACTAAATAAACTCAGTAACTCAGCACATTAAAATATTCTTATTTAAAAAGAACCAAAACTACCCTGAGATTTTTTTTAATACAGTACAATACAGCTCCATATATACATTACCCTGGTCAGCCAAAACAACATTAATCCTAGCATTTTGTATTAATCATTTGATTAATTAAAATATATATTTTTGTAAAGCAAATAGAAATAGTGTCAAAGAGACTATTAATTAGGGGGGATTTATTCAAGAAAAAGATGCATCAAGAAGCATCACTAACCATTTTATACCTGCATCGCTGACCTATGAATCGCAAGTCCCCACAATGCACAGTCATTTTTTTTCATCGTGATTCATTGCAACTCTGCACTTCAGGCTTTGTTACTTTCCTAGTGAGCGTGATTCAATAGAAAACAATATGGTCTTATCTTGATTATCTTGAGTCAAAACTAAACTGATTCACCTGGAGAAAAGTATATCTGAATCATCCGAGCCTACCTGTAGTAAGCAGCGTCTGATCTATATTGATTCACCTGGAGAAAGGTGCATCTGATCTAAATTGATTCACCTGTAGTAATCAGCAGTGTCCGACCTAAATTGAATAACCTGGAAAAAAGTTAATCTGAATCAACCAAGCTCACCTGTAGTAAGCAGTGTCTGATCTAAATTGATTCACCTGGAGAAAGTTCATCTGATCTAAACTGATTCACCTGTAGTAATCAGCAGTGTCTGACCTAAATTGATTCACCTGGAAACAAGTAAACCAGAATCAACTGAGCTCACCTGTAGTAGCAATGTCTGATCTAAATTGATTCACCTGGAGAAAGTTAATCTGAATCAACCAAGCTCACCTGTAGCAAGCAGTGTCTGATCTAAATTGATTCACTTGGAGAAAAGGTCATCTGATTTAAGTTGATTCACCTCGGGAAAAGTCGAACTCACCTGTAGTAAGCAGTGTCTGATCTAAATTGATTCATCTGGAGAAAGGTGTGTGTGAGAACTGGACTGACCTGGAGAAAGGTGTCTCTGCAGCAGGCGAAGTCGGTCCTCTTCATGATGGAATCCGTAGTCAGAACCAACTCATTCTTACTCAGAGCCGGTTCATTAGGACACGTGTAGACCGCCTGACAAACAGAACAATGAGGAACAATTAGTACATATATTAAAGCCAGTTTAGTTCCTGACAATGTGAATCTGGCAGCTACTATTTATATAATCCTTTCATACAGCTTCATTGAGCTGCAAAATAACTTGAGTGCGCTAAATCTTAACACACTGACTTTTCCCCTCTCTACTGAAGGGACTATAACTTTAAATAGTGAACATGTATTGACAGTTTAATTACTTTTGGATACATTTGGGATGTTTCTTAGAATTCTGGCCGATCTATTCACTTAAACCCGACACAACGAGGCTTAACTAAAGATCTGAGCTCTTGTTATCGATTCTGAGTGGAAGGCTCTTTTAAGTGCATCTCTGATCCTCAGACAGCCAATAATTTGTCCGAGCACGTTTCGTCTTCAAAGCCAAGTTCAGCCAGCGGTGCATGATGAGCAGCAGTGACACAGCAGAGCTTCTAACTCTTATCAGTTACTGCACCAGTCCTCCCAGTCACTCCCTCTGCTCCAGCCTGCCAGAGGTGATTAGCATGGAGATAAGTGGAGAATAATAATCAGCGACAGCTGGTAGAGATTCGCATCACGAATTGAGCAGAGCAGAGGAGTTACGGTTAGATTCTCACTCAAGACAGAAGAGCCAAGACTTATGCTAATACAGCTTTAACAGGACTGGAAACATTCCAACTGGACTGAGGCCTAGTTTCTCTCCACTCTTTTAACACCGACACAGTGTAGAGTTCAAAACAGCTCAGTACAGTGAACACCAGAATCAACTATAAAGATTCTACAGCTGCAGTTTTCAATGTGGACCACTGGTCAAAAAATGTGCTCATATTTTCAGTTTTACAGCAGAAACAATAGGATTGCTAAGGGTCTAATATACAGCTCTGGGGAAACCGCTTAAACCAAATTGAAAACCTGGAATATAATTAAGAGGAAGATGGATGATCACAAGCAATCAAACCAGGAGTGTCATAGAGTTATCCAAAAGCAGTGTGTAAGACTGGTGGAGGAGAACATGCCAAGATGCATGAAAACTAATTAAAAACCAGGGTTATACCACCACATATTGATTTCTGAACTCTTACAAACTTTATGAATATGAACTTGTTTTCTTTGCATTATTTGAGGTCTGAAAGCTCTGTATCTTTTTTGTTATTTCAGCCATTTCTCATTTTCTGCAAATAAATGCTCTAAATATTTTTTATTTGGAATGTGGGAGAAATGTTGTCCGTAGTTTATAGAATAAAACAATGTTCATTTTATTCAAACATACACCTATAAATAGCAAAATCAGAGTGGTTCAAAGTGATTTCTTAATTTTATTTCCAGAGCTGTATTAATTGAGTGGTCAGCAGGGCTGATCATGGAAAAATGTGGGGGTGATATGGGGGGGGGGGGGGGGGGGGTGCACATTACTTGTTGGCATTTGGGCCCAAATATATATATATATATATATATATATATATATATATATATATATATATATATATTAATATTATATATATATATATATATATATATATATATATATATATATATATATATATATATATATATATATATATATATATACACACACATACACACACACACACACACACACACACACACACCCTGTATATATATATATATATATATATATATATATATATATATATATATATATATATATATTTATATATATTTATATATATATATATATATATATATGCTCATCAACATTGTCAAGCGGGTGTCATGGCTATGCTCCCCTGGGAGAAAATTTTATTTAAAAGCCCCATAAATGGAATACAACCTTCAGACCTGAGATTAATAAACCCAATTGTCTATATTAAGTCTATATTACAGTAGCATCTTTATGTAGAGCACCAGAGCTCTTGGGACCCTGGACCAGGTAGTCCTGTTCAGTAATCCATCCCTGCTTTTAACTGGTAATTTACCAGTCTACTTATTGCTTATATAGCAAACTGAGACTACAGATCCTACATACCAAGAAAGGTCAGTAGAAGGTATTTATAATACTCCAAAATAAACCGGGATTTAATTGGTAGCATTTACTAAAGGGCATGAACAAAAAAAAAAAAGTGTGTTGTAACCAATGGCTGAGGCTACTGCCCGTTTCTGAACACACCAACAATTCAGTTAAACAAACTAACCAGAGTTTATACTCCATCAGAATTAAACTGTTTAACTCCAACTGAAAATCTTTAAATAAGAAAATCAATAAACGAGAACCCAGCATTTACTCCGGACTAGTTTAAAATTAAATTAATATTAAAACAGTGATTAAAAACACTAAACACAACACAATCAACATTAAATAATTTAGTATTTATTTAGATTATCGTCAGTGAGGACTAGTAGTAGGAGGAACCTGATTCCCTGTTTCTCCTCCAGATTGAAGCTCAGTAAGTGTTATTATATTCTGTAGTTCAGAGATTATCCTGAAGAAACGCTCTGCTGTGTAAAAACTTTTTTGCCATCTAAATGCAAACTTTAGCATAATGCTGTATTTCCAATACACTGTACCCTCTATCTTCCAAATCACCTCACCTCACTGAAGCTATTTATTAGAAAATAAATAAACTCAAGAATACTAATTCTTTCAATTTAAAAGAAACAATCTTAAAAGACTTAAAGACTTCTGATTTAAATGGTTGAATATTTTTTTGTTTTCTGGGCTATGGGATGTTTTGAGGTGGGATAAAGACCCCAGCATTTGCAAAATGTAGGGAACCCCTGTTCAACAAATTCAGAGCTTCTAAAAGTGTGTCAAAGCATCTTCTAATTAGTGCACTAAACTACTTTAAACCTCAACAGAGTGCTTTAAAAAGCCCCCTGAACCGGGCTGTGCCACCACGCATCAGGGGAGCTGCATCACTGAGCAGAATAAGTTGAAGCAATTAAAACACAGCATCCCACTTGCCTCCCTAAGCAGCTCCATGGATCACCTTTGGGGAGAGCTGGAGTGACACACCTAATGTGAAGACCTCTGGGATGTGTTTGAGGAATTACAGCATTAAAAGCCTGCATGCATTAGCAGATCCACTAAACACCTTTGGGAAGAGCTGGAGTGCCAAAGCTTCACTAAACAAATCTGGGGTGAGTTTGAGTGTCAAAGCTCTATGGAACACATGTGAAATGAGTTGCAGTGCCAAAGCTTCACTGAACAAGTTTGAGTTGAGTTGCAGTTTCAAAGCTTCACTAATCAAGTTTGAGATGAGCTGCAGGGCCAAAGCTTTACTGAACAAGTTTGAGTTGAGCTGCAGGGCCAAAGCTTCATTGAACAAGTTTGAGTAAAACTGTGGTGCCAAAGCTTCATTGAACAAGTCTGAGTTGAGTTGCAGTTTAAAGCTTTACTGAAGAAGTTTGAGCTGAGTTGCAGAGCCAAAGCTTCACTGAACAAATCTGACTTATTATATAAAACATAATTAAAGCTTTAAAAAGTCTAACTAAAGAACTGAGCAATGAAATTACACCAAATTAAATCCATAAAAAAGTCATTATTCACGCTGTTCCACAGTACAAATCTTTTATACCTATAATAAACTTAATCCCAATGGATAAAAAGCCAAAGGGATTTTACTTCACAGTAGGAAAGAGCAGTGTTCTGCACTTAAAAGTCTCCTATATTTAAAAATCAATGGGATATTATGAGTGTAATTAAACATCTCGGAACAGGTTTCCCACTGTGGTATTATTGTACCCTCTAGCCTCTGTTAGCACATATATTAGCACTTTGAGCAAGCGTGCTCTTTATTAAGTCTATTAAAACTTCCTCTGGCTGAAGATAAGCCTTTATATCTTAGTTCAGGAAAGGAGCCAAAAAGGCCAAACTCATTCTCACGCAGAGAACCGCCAGCGTCAGCAGAACTCCAGTTCTGTCAGTTCCTGAGACTGGGGTCACCTTCAACACTGTCGAAAATACACACTCAACCAAAACACAAGATAAACCCACATCAGTGGTTCCTCTGGTCTGACCTTTTCTTAGCAGGGCTTCATCTCGTCGGCTAGCATTAGCTTTTTGCTTTCCTCTACACTACTTCCAAATTCTCCTGAAGTTGCCGCCATGGTCTACACTTTCTCCAGCTTTTTAGAGTGTTGAAGGTGACCCCCGTCCGAGGAACTAAAATAAGTGGAGCTGTGTTGGTATTCGTTTTTAAGAAACAGCTGTGCTGCTGGAAATGTAAAGGTCTCATTCCATCGCTTTTTCATTCATTTTAAAATGTCTAGCTGTGGTCTCTAGTATGAATGAATGCCATGTGAGCTGTTTTTGTGAAAAAAAAAATGTTCTGGTGTTTTTATTTAGCCCTGCTTTAGTTCACTGAATTTGAGGTCTCTGAAGAAAGACAGGATTCGGGCTCTTGCTTATGAACATACATACATGCAAACATATCGCGTCTGATTGGCTAACGGCACTGCAGCAGAGAACGCCTACCTGCGTTCCCCCACAGTCAAAACGTACCTCAGACTTGGTGATTTGATGCTTTGGAAGTTTCCCCACATCGATCGATTCCCTTGGTGATTTGATGCTTTGGAAGTTTCCCCACATTGATCGATTCCGCAGGGTCAGCTTTACATCGTAAAATCTGACGTGAACGGCACCAATTTTGACAGGGTTTCTATCGAGCTGTACTGCCTTGTCAAACCATGCTTCCCTAATGTATATTTGAGGTCTCAGTAAAACACAGAATCAAACGGAGATCAGATTTAAACCTATAGTTACTTACACAAGATAGCTAACGTTAACTAGCTGTGTAAACAGAAGCTGTAAGCTCCTCCTTAGCTAACGAGACAGTGTTGGCTCTACTGCAGCCCGGCTTCAGCTGTCTGACACAGAGCCTTTCCTAATCAACTCGTATTTCTGAGGATTTTCTTTTACTAGCTACTGCAGACAATGAAGGCTGAGGAAGAGTTTCATGTGCAGCATAATATACAACTCAGAGACCTACTGTATTTCACAAAGAACAAGAACCAGTTGATTTTAGCAGAAGGAGACCTTTAAACAACGTGTTTACTCACTCTGCACTCTATTAGACACTCCTACATTGCTGTTCCACCATGTAGATGTGACGTCAGTGAAAGAAGCTCATCTGTTGCTGCACAGTTTGTGCTGGTCATCATATGCCCACATCATGCTGTTGGTGGACTATTACTTAAATGTTTAAAAACTCAAGCAGCACTGCTGCCTCTGATCCGTTGTCAATTGTCTTCACAATTTACATTATTCAAGTTAGGAACTTGACGTCAAGTGCTTAAATGACACAAACTGGTGTATGAACCAGCTTTGTATATAGAAAGAGAGAAGGTAGAAGGTGTACGTGTTCTTACTCTGATATTATCCAGCACTCTCTTGAACTCCAGTGGTTCGTCTTTGCCCTCCATGGCTGCAGGGTCCAGGCCGTCCCCACCGTAGATGAACTGGATGATATCTCCAGTGGAGCTGCGGACCGTGAGGTCATACTGGGAGCACAGGTCCTCCAGAGACTTCACCAGACGCCTCTGTACAGGAAGAAACAAACACACACCTTAACACAAAACCCCACAAACAAACACTGTTAGTCACTGGAAGCTGATTGCTGGTGGTCGGTAAGCTGAAGTACAGTTTAAATCATAGCAGTTGATTTTTGCCTAAAGCACAGTATGACCTCAGTGAGAAAGTGAGCTAAAGATCTACTCTGGAACCTTCCAGCACACTCAGCTCGCACAGACTGTAATTTAGCGGGCAGAGCTGACAATTTATCAAATTAATGCATAGTTTATATCACGTTTCATCATCTCAGATGTGTGTTTACTTCAGCAGATTGTGTTTGTGTGAATTAACGGAGATTGCATCAGTGCTGTTAGGGCTTATCTGGTTTGTGTTTGTGATTTGTAGTGAGTTATTTTTTCTCATTGTTTCTTCCTTCTGAGATTTACACATGCTGAATAGATATCACAGAAAGATATAACCCTGAAACAGTAAAACAAAAAAGAGAAAGTCAAAGAGGAAGAGGAAGAGTGAAGGAGAATGTGAATGAGAGCGAGTAACGAGGAAAAAACAGGAAAATACAGGTCCTTCTCAAAAAATGAGCATATTGTGATAAAGTTCATTATTTTCTAATGTACTGATAAACGTTAGACTTTCATATATTTTAGATTCATTATACACACAGCTGAAGTAGTTCAAGCCTTTTATTGTTTAAATATTGATGATTTTAGCAAAAAAATAAAGAAAAAAACTAAAATCTCAAAAAATTAGCATATTTCATCCGACCAATAAAAGAAAAGTGTTTTTAATACAAAAAAGTCAACCTTCAAATAATTCTGTTCAGTTATGCACTCAATACTTGGTCGGGAATCCTTTTGCAGAAATGACTGCTTCAATGTGGTGTGGCATAGAGGCAATCAGCCTGTGGCACTGCTGAGATGTTCTGGAGGCCCAGGATGCTTCGATAGTGGCCTTAAGCTCATCCAGAGTGTTGGGTCTTGCGCCTCTAAACTTTCTCTTCACAATATCCCGCAGATTCTCTATGGGGTTCAGGTCAGGAGAGTTGGCAAGCCAATTGAGCACAGTAATACCATGGTCAGTAAACCATTTCCCAGTGGTTTTGGCACTGTGAGCAGGTGCCAGGTCGTGCTGAAAAATGAAATCTTCATCTCCATAAAGCTTTTCAGCAGATGGAAGCATGAAGTGCTCCAAAATCTCCTGATAGCTAGCTGCATTGATCCTGCCCTTGATAAAACACAGTGGACCAACACCAGCAGCTGACATGGCACCCCAGACCATCACTGACTGTGGGTACTTGACACTGGACTTCAGGCATTTTGGCATTTCCTTCTCCCCAGTCTTCCTCCAGACTCTGGCACCTTGATTTCCGAATGACATGCAATAATTAACCAACGGTCCAGTGCTGCTTCCCTGTAGCCCAGATCAGGCACTTCTGCCGCTGTTTCTGGTTCAAAAGTGGCTTGACCTGGGGAATGCGGCACCTGTAGCCCATTTCCTGCACACGCCTGTGCACAGTTGCTCTGGATGTTTCTCCTCCAGACTCAGTCCACTGCTTCCGCAGGTCCCCCCAAGGTCTGGAATCGGCCCTTCTCCACAATCTTCCTCAGGGTTCGGTCACCTCTTCTCGTTGTGCAACGTTTTCTGCATAATTTTTCCTTCCCACAGACCTCCCACTTGATTCAGCACTCTGGGAACAGCCTATTCGTTCAGAAATTTCTTTCTGTGTCTTACCCTCTTACTTGAGGGTTGTTTCAATGATGGCCTTCTGGACAGCAGTCAGGTCGGCAGTCTTACCCATGATTGCGGTTTTGAGTAATGAACCAGGCTGGAAGTTTTTAAAAGCCTTAGGAATCTTTTGCAGGTGTTTAGAGTTAATTCGTTGATTCAGATGATTAGGTTAATAGCTTATTTAGAGAACCTTTTCAAGATATGCTAATTTTGTGAGATAGGAATTTTGGGTTTTCATGAGCTGTATGCCAAAATCATCAGAATTAAAACAATGAAAGACCTGAAATATTTCAGTTGGTGTGCAATGAATCTAAAATATATGAAAGTTAAATTTTTATCATTTCATCATGGAAAAGAATGAACTTTATTACAATATGCTAATTTTTTAAGAAGGACCTGTAGAGTTTCTATTGGTCCGTTCATCAAGAAATTTGGGCACAGTGTAAGGGACAGTTTGTGTGTTTAAATTATGTAGTAAACTAAAAATCGACAAAAATGAAGTGTTTTTTTTTTTTTTATTGGACAGCGACGATATATGAATTTGTTCTTAATGGAACATCTAAATAAATTAAAGGTTAAATAAATGAAATAAAATACAGAAAAAGAGAGAACAGTGTAGGAGAAGACAGAACAGAAGGGAAGAAAGAGAGAGAGAGATTTTTACCTGACAATAAACAGCTCAGGCTATGTCCACAGGTAGCCAGGGACCCTACTGTGTATGTGAGGTCACGTGTGTGTGTGTGTGTGTGTGTGGCTTTGTGTGTACTGTACCTGCATGTATCCAGTCTCGGCTGTTTTGACGGCTGTGTCCACCAGCCCTTCTCTGCCGGCCATGGTGTGGAAGAAAAACTCAGTGGGGGTCAAACCGGAATAGAAACTGTCTGCTACAAAACCCTTCGCTGCAGGAAGCTGGAACACACACACACACACAAACACCGTATAACTACCTCTGACAGCATTAGCATTGTATATATAGTCCTATATAGTCCTCAGTCTCCTCCAGAACAGCCTCTACTAAAGTAGCTTTAAGTACAATTTATTTATTTATTCACACATCAAATCACATCTGTCATTCACTCAGCTGTGAAGGTCACTGACGGCCTCATATACATACAGAAGCATCATCATACACACAATCAAAAACACACACAGAAAACTGTACATCATTTATGTCGCACAAAAACCCTTGTTTCTCCATATTTAAAATTAGACTAGTTAGACTTGTTTATAATTACTCTGTTGTAATGGAAGAAATTCTGGTTGCTAAAACGCGTCTTTTATTCCATTCAATTTACCATGATAATATCAGGAGGAAGACCAAGCCACATAAAAAACAAGTGTAAACACACCTAAAACTATTTTAATTTCACAAACCACTTCAGAACATGGTCTGAGACACATTTGAAATAGATACGAATCCCATCCCTCAAATAATTTCAGAAGATGGTCTGAGACACATTTAAAACAGATATAAAACCAAATACACAAACCACTTCAGGAGGTGGTCTAAGGCACATTTAAAATGTATACAAATCCAATCATTCAAACCACTTTAGAAGGTCGTCTGAGACACATTCATATCAGATATAGACCATCAGATTTGTATCCATTTTAAATTCGTCTCAGATTCACCACCTCACTTCAGGAGGTGGTCTGAGACACATTTAAACCAGCTACAAATCTGATTACTCAAACCATTTCAGTATGTGGTCTGAGACACATTTAGAAAATATACAAATATGAATACTTAAACCTTTTCAGGAGGTGGTCTGATTCACCACCTCACGTCACTGGCTACAGAAAATGCTATTTAAAAAAGGCTACAAATCTGAACACACAAAACCACTTTAGGAGGTGGTTTGAGACGCATTTGAAACAGACACAATTTTGACAACTCAAACCACTATAGGAGATGGTCTGAGGAACATTTAAAATAGACACATATCCGATCACTCAAACTACTTCAGGTGGTGGTTTGAAACGCATTTAAAACCTGTTGAAATCCCGTTTATGCAGCTTGCCAACAGATGCCAGAGCCCTGACAGAGCACAACTGGCCTTGCTCTCTCTGGGTGGGTAGATGGCCCTTTTCCCCTCATCACTCTAATAGGATGATGTTGATCAGCACAAAGGGTCTGTGAGCTGATGTATCGGAACCAAGTCGCTGCGTTTCCTCTAAGTGTGCTGTGATGCTACTCGTCAATACTGCATCAGCAACAGTCTGAAAAGAAGCGGAGTCTGACTGTACATGTATTGGAGGAGGCATGTGCTAGTCTTCACCCTCCTGGTGTTGGGGCATCATTGGTGACAGGGGTGTTTTAACGAGTGGGTTGGGTAATTAGCAATTGGCCTTGTAAATAGGGGGAAAAAAATGGGATAAAAAAAGATCAAATGGAATTACACAAACTACTTCTGGAGGTGGTCTGAGATATATTAAAATCAGATACAAATCTGATCACTCAGACCAGATCCTCAAATAATTTGTGATATTAGATTTGTATCACTTTTAAATGCATTTCAGATCACCTCCTGAACTGGTCTGAGACACATTTTAAGCAGCTAAAAATCCGATAATTTAAAGCACTTCTGGAGGTGGTCTAAGACACATTTAAACCACCGACAAATCTGAACAGTGAAACCACTTCAGGAGGTTGTCTGAGACGCATTTTAACCAGCTTCAATTATGATTACTCAAACCACATCAGGAGGTGGTCTGAGATGCATTTCAAACCAACACAAATCCAAATACTCAAACCAGCTTAGGAGGTGGTCTGAGACATATTTAAAACAGATGCCAAATCTGAATACTGAAATCACTTCATGAGGTGGTCCGAGACTCATTTAAATTGGATAAAAATCTGAATACTTAAACCACTTAAGGAGGGTGTCTGGGACACATTTAAACCAGCTACAAATCTGATTATGCAAACCACTTTGCATTGTGGTCTGAGACGCATTTAAAACTGATACAAAATCCAAATACTGAAACCACTTTAGAAAATGGTCTGAGACGCATTTAAAACAGAAGTGTGGTCTGAGACACATTTTAGCTTAAGCTACTAACTTTACTACACAAATATGCATCTGATTCTAATTTTACACAGCTTAAATAGTACAGGCTTCATCGGTTCTTAAACCAAGAAATTAAAAAATCAACTAAACCTATAAACAAAATTTAATACAGTAGTTTGATAAAAAAAAACATTTATTTAAGCAATGTTGACACGATCTTTAAAATTAAAATGTATGTCAGATTCCGAGAGCTCCATTGTGTATGAGTAAATTACTGAGCTAACCCTGTGCTTATGTATTTGTTAGCTAAAAATATCTTTTCTCCATCGATAGATAAAAACAGATTTGTAGATTGCAAATTTCCACGATTTTTCCAAAACATTGTGTATTTTTATTTTTCCTTTTATTTTAACTTATCCAGGCCTGGAAATTGCTATTATGAAATTCAATGACTTTTCCAGGTTTTTCATGACTGCACGAACCCTGACGGTAATAAATGTAGGCATGGCCTAACTTTTTTTTTTTCATGCAGAGGAGCTGAATAAGTCAGAATAAGGCAGGTTGATTCTTTGGGACCTCAGTACTTCACAGTTTTAGTATGGGAGTGTATGCAGAGTGAGGTGGAAAGAGTGGGGTGAGGACAGGAGACGTGCTGATGCTCTGAGAGGAGCTAATGTACTCTTCAGCTTCACACTCTACACCTGGATACGACCCTTTCCTTAGAGAGAGCAGAGACATATTATAATATATATTTTAACTTTCTTACTTTTACATTCATCAAAATGTCTTATCTAAATGTATGATTTTTTTTCTATATTTATGTTTTTAATCCCACTAGGCACTTCATGCACTTTAAGAAGAGCTTAATGATAACATTCCGGATTCAATTTTATTATTTCCATCAATATTTTTTATTTATAAAGAAAGTTTTATGACTATTTAATAGGGCTGGACCCGAATATTCGGGTATTCGGATATTCGTTCGTTGAGTAGGTATTCGGTTTTTAATTTTGGTATTCGGATATTCGTTTTTTTTCTCCTTTCCAGAGTTCCACCTCACTCTAACCACTTCTGTTCTCGCGGGTCCCGTCAGAATATCTTGCGCGCGGGACAGAACTGAACTGTTATTGGCTGGAGCGGGAGTTTAATCCAGACGATGCGAGAGCAAATTAATAAATAGTTAAGAAAACTGTAATAATTGTAAAAAAAAAAAACTAAAGAAAACTCTCAACGCGCAGGATGGACCGACACACACACGCACACACCGATGGTGTTTGGACTGGGGTAAGGAACGGGACCACACTATTCAGCGCTGCTGTTTTAATAAATATATAAGTAAATTTGAAGCATTAAATGTAGTTTATTTAATTTATATTAGGAACGTGGGGCGGGAGCGGCAGAAATGTGTATGTGGCGGGCGGGCGCGAGATTAAAAGAAGCAATTTTTTTGCGGCGCCGTAACGAGACAGAAACGCGGGAGCGTGGAAGAGTGGGTTTAAAAATCAGTCTCGCGCAGACCTCTATTATACATGATAAAAAAAAATGCAGGCTCTTCGAAACTGATTTATATAATAAAACGTAAGGGGTAATGTGGCAACAGTAGGGGCTAAATCTGTTACAAAAGCCTGGCCTACAAAAATGATGTCTGAACGAATTTCCTCTTATCTAATATAATTTAAAATGGTTTAAAAATATAAAATAATTTCTAAGCAAACGAAATATTTAATATTGAGCTTATAGCCCAAGTGCAAAAATACAAAATCAGTAATACGGCTATGCCCTGCACAATCCTTTAACCGAAATAGACCAAGTACAATAACGTCATTAACAATGACTTTCCTCTACTCTAATATAATTTAACATGGTTTAAAAATATAAAATAATTTCTAAACAAACGAAATATTTAATATTGAGCTTATAGCCCAAGTGCAAAAATACAAAATCAGTAATATGCCCTGCACAATCCTTTAACCGAAATAGACCAAGTACAGTTTACAATGACTGTCCTCTAATATAATCAACAATGTTTAAGAATATAAAATACTTCCTGAACAAACGTTTTTTTTTGTTTGTTTTTTTAAGCAAATAGCCTAAGTGTGAAAACACAAACAGCAATTTACTGGGCTGGCTTGCGCAGCGGAGAAACCGTGCAGCAGCAGCCTCGGTGTGGGGCAGCAGAAATTCCGGGATGAAAACACAAAGAAATCTGGGCTAAAAACACAGAAAAAATATGGGGTGAAAACACAAAAATCCGGGATAAAAACACCAAAAATCCGGGGTGAATATGTCTCGTCGGTCAGAGCAAATTGAACATTTTTCAGTGGATTAAAGGGGCCGTGATTTGCTTTTTTTTAAAATTTTTTTTTACCTCTTTTTTTAAAAACGAATATTCGAATATTCGCTTCGAATCAGTGCCGAATATCCGGAGCTCAAAAAACGCTATTCGGGCCAGCCCTACTATTTACCGTAATAGTCTCATTGGTATTTATTACTGTTTTATTTATTTTTATTCATCATTATACAATTTATAATTGATCACCTCTACTCACACTAGTGCTGCAGAGTAGTAAAATAAGCATTAAAGTTGGCACAAATAATCTTCTAGACTTCCCTTTTCCACAAAAAGCCTATTAGCCACACAAACAACAATATGGCCACCATTTCCACTGAGTGTGATTAAATGATCCTTTTTTATTTCAGATTTTTATCCCATTTTTTCCCCAATTTGCAAGACCAATTACCCAACGCTCTCATTAGAACTCCCCCATCACTAGTGATACCTTAACACCAGGAGTGTAAAGACAAGCACATGCCTTCTCCGATACATGTGAAGTCAGACTCGGCCTCTTTTCTAAGTGCTGCTGCATCATTGCCGAGTAGCATCACAGCGCACACAGCGCAGGAAAGCGCAGCGATACATCAGCTCACAGGCGCCTCGTGCTGATCTACATCATCCTTTGGAGTGATGTGGGGAGAGAGAGAGAGAGCGCCATCTACCCACCCAGAGAGAGCAAGGCCAATTGTTCTCTCTCAGGGCTTCAGCAGCTGAAGGCAAGCTACATGAACAGGATTTGAACCAGCAATATTCTGATCATAGTGGCAGGGCTAGATGATTAATTTTTAAATGATCTGTCTAAATATATGTTTCTGAATATGGGAAATTGAATTTTGCATTTAGAAACAGTGGAATGTTATGAAGTTATAAGACAATTTATTAAACAAATACTGTGTTTTTGCACTGAATTTAAAGCAGCTAGTTCTGGGAGTTACGTTTTAAGTATTTTTTGGGGCTTATAACATTTAATAAGATAGGACATTGAGAGAGAGTGGGGGTGGGATTAGAAAATGCTAAGGTGTTGCTAGGTGGTGGGTAAGCTGTTGCTATGGCATCCATGTTGGTTGCTGTGGTGGTGTTAAGTGGTTTCCAGATGTTTGCAGTTAGCTGCCCTAATAGAGTTCTGTGGGAAACAGAAACTCTTCATCTTGAGCGCACGTTTATATGCATGGGACTGAATGGGAGGAACGAGGGATAAAAAAAGACAAATAGATGAGTGTGGGTCAGTATGACTGTGGATCATAGCTTGGGGACCTGCCCTGAAGTGGCACGCAGTTTGATAGCTGTCGGGCAAACGAAAGAATGGGATTTGATATGAGGAAAAAAATAAATGCAAGTCAGTGGGAGGAATGAGGGATGGAAATAAAACGACAAATAAACGAGAGCTGGCCAAAACCACAGCGAATTTGTGCTCGGGGTTCCGCCCTGAGATAGTGTATTCGAATCAGTACGAACTGGTCAAGCAGAAGGACAGTAGATGGGTGTTCATTTTTGCTTCCTGTTCATTCTTCCTAATTATGCAAATAAACGGAAATAACGAAGTTTTAGCAAAAATCGTGCATCTGTTTCAAAAATCTGTGTGTGTAAGCACGCATTGCACCATTGGACCATAAATCCATAAATCAGTTAAAACAGCATAGTTGCACATTTTTGGGGCCCGATTAACTTTGTCATGTCCCATTACACAGAATTTAAATGTCCAGATCACCACAATATGTCTAGCCTTTAGATTTCTACACTGAAACCCTTTATTTCACATTTAATATGGATCTTGGATTTTCAGGTGGCGAACATGATTTTTCTGATTATGTTGATCCTAAACATTATTCCATATTCCAAAAGAATCGTTCACTTAAATTAATTAGAATATATAATCTGCAGCACCGCAAAGAGATAGCCTAGCCAACTGTGCTCTCTCTGACTCTGACTGCTGATGCATCTCCTGGAATTCAAAGCAACAAACCCTGTATAAGAGGCAGCACCACACTCTGCTCTACTTTAAATCACTTGGTCAATATTTAGAATTTTCAATACAATTCAGTGGAAAAGTGCTGGATATTGTTTGACTGAACAAAAAGGACATCATTATTGTAAGAAAACTGGGTTCTAAATGACATGCACAAACAAGGTGACCTGCAGACACACACTAACGAACACAGACACACACACACACTAATCAAAACCATCTCTATTGCCCCCCCAGTAACATCCTCAAGCAATTTCTTCCTACAGAGAACAAAGCAAATGTGTGTGTGTGTGTGTGTGTGTGTGTGTGTGTGTGTGTACAGAAAAGGGACAAGTGAGAAGTAAACCAGTGATTGTAGAAAACATTCTGTTCGTCCATCCTGTTAAAAATGTCCACCATGTTGTTAAATTTGTAGCCACTTACTTTGGAGTGCTTCTCAAAGTGTGGCAGCGAGCGATTCTCAAACCCGTCCGGAACACGAGACCCACTGATGGCCTGCTGACCCACACACGCGATCATCTGAGAGATATTAATGAAAGAACCTGCAGAGAGAGAGAGAGAGAGAGAGAGATGCAGTGATGGGCTATGTTGACAGACCATGTTATTAAACAAGTAGCGATAATAAAGGTCAAATAAAAATGCAGTAAAAAAGAAATCCTTTCAGATCTTCCCTTGAGTAAAAAATACAAGAGCATCTACCTTTAAATGTACGTATATACAGTGAAATTTTAAGTACCATGATTTATGTCCACGAAGAAAGACTGTCACTTTCGGGTGTAACCAAATATTAAGGTATTTTAGTACTGTAATATCACCTTTTGCAATACTGTATTAATAAATATAGTACTGATGACCGCTAGAGGGCAGTGGTGAACTTTATTTTTAAATCTCAGTGTTCTGATTGAATAAAAAAAAATGATATTTTATATTCTCCAAAATCTTAATATTTCGTCTTATTTACAGTAATAAATTGCCAATATGTAGCTCTAGGTATCACTCTTGTTTCACCAATCATTTAATCAATAATTAAAGACAATAACTATTTACATACTAATGTCTATTAAAATTACTAAAGTACAAAACTCTTAACTATTTTTTTACATTAACAAAAAGTTATTTGTAATTTAATTGTAAATATCTGTTCATAACTTTGCTATATTGCATCCAAATATTTCATATTTTCCATCGTTTATGCAGCCTAGACACACCCAGAAAGAAAATACTTCAGTAAAGTAAAGATAAGTGAGTGAGAGAGAGAGAGAGGGGGGGGGGAGAGCGGGAAGGAGAAAGAGAGAAGGAGGGTGAGAGACGGAAAGAGAAGAAGAGAGTGAGAAGGAGAGAGAGAAAGAAAAAGTGGAGAAAGAAGGAGAGAAGAGAGAGAGAGAGAGAGAGAGAGAGACAGAAGGAGAGAGGAGAAAAAGGGAAGGAGGGGGAGAGAAAGAGAGAAGGAGCGTGAGAGAAGTAAAGAGAAGAGTGAGAAAGTGAGAAAGAAAGAGATGAAAGGGAGAGAGGGGAGGATAGAGGAGAGAGAGATGGAAAGAGAAGGAGAGCGAAAAAAAGGTAAGATGCACGAGAGAGAGAAGGAAAGAGAAGAGTGAGAAAGAGAGAGAGAAAGAGAAAGAAGGAAAGAGAAGAAGAGTGAGGAGAGAAAGCAAAGAGTGAAGAAAGAAGGAGAGAAAGGAGAAAAAGGGAAGGAGTGTGTGTGAGAGAGAGAGAAGGAGTGTGAGAGAAAGAAGGAAAGAGAAGAGTGAGAAAGTGAGAAAGAAAGAGAGAAAGGGAGAGAGGAGGATAGAGGAGAGAGAGACTGAAAGAGAAGGAGAGCGAAAAAGAGGGAAGAAGCATGAGAGAGCGAAGGAAAGAGAAGAGTGAGAAAGAGAGAAAGAATGAGAGAAAAAGGGAGAGAGAGGAGGATAGAGGAGAGAGATTGAAAGAGAAGGAGAGCGAAAAAGAGGGAAGAAGCATGAGAGAGCGAAGGAAAGAGAAGAGTGTGAAAGAGAGAAAGAGAAAAGGAGAGTGAGTGAGTGAGTGATTGAGAGAGAGAGAGAGAGAGAGAGAGAGAGAAAGAGAGTGCGTGTTTTGGAGCAAAAGCAGGAACCCATCAGGTTTTTTGGATGAGGAACAGAAGTTGGGATAAAACACTCTGGTGACTCCAGATAAAACTGCTGCCACTGTAACTCTCAGATTTCAGGCTCAGACACTTTATAAATTCTAGTAGAATCAAAAAGTCCTGCAACCATCTCAACTTTAGCTGAATCATCAAAACTCTAAACTTCTGACGCCAGGAGCTCCAGAACAGTGCAGTGAGCACTTCTACCATTAAAGAGCAGAACTAAATGCTACAAGCAGTAGAAATGTGAAAATACTTGTAGATCAAATAAATAAAACAGCTATTAGTAAAAATACCAGTTACAATGAATTTGTGTGTGTGTGTGTGTGTGTGTGTGTACCTTTAGATCCACACAGCGCCATGATCAGTGGACTGTTACTCTTATCCAGCTCCCTCAGACACGCACTGCCAGCATGATCTCTGATCACCGACAGCTCCCTCAGGATCAGTGCCTACACACACAGACACAGAGTTATACAAAGAGACACACGCACAGTCAGTCACGCAGAGACACACGCAGACACAGTTACACAAAGAGACACATGAGCAGACAGGGGCACAGACACAGGGGCACAGACAGGCAGACAGCAACCCAGACACACAGACAGATAGTCACACAGAAAAAGACAGACAGAAACACAGACAGACAGCCACAGAAAAAGACAAACACACAGAAAGAGGCAGACAGATACACAGACAGACAGACAGACAGAAACACAGCCAGACAGAAGTCATACAGAAAAAGACAGACACACAAAAAAAGACAGACAGATACACAGACTGACAGACAGACAGACACACAGAAAGACAGACACACACGCAGAGAGACAGACAGACACACACACAGAGACAGACACACACACAGAGACAGACACACACACACACGCAGAGAGACAGACACACACAGAGACAGACACACACACAGAGACAGACAGACAGACAGACAGACAGACACACACAGACACAGACACACACAGAGACAGGCACACACACACACAGAGACAGGCACACACACACACAGAGACAGGCACACACACACACAGAGACAGGCACACACACACACAGAGACAGGCACACACACACACAGAGACAGGCACACACACACACAGAGACAGGCACACACACAGAGACAGACAGACAGACGCATGCAGACACAGAAATACACGCAGACAGGCAAGCACAATCAGATATGAATAGATGTGATCAGTCAGTGAATTAGTGCTGACGGCTGGCTGTGGTGAGGGACGGAGGTTAGCACTGATGAAGAACATACTCTGAGCTCTAAGTTGCCCCTTCTGAAGTCTCCATTGCTCCACCAGCAGCTCGCATTCAGTAAAACTGAACCGGATCCTCTTTTAGAGGCTGTACATGTGATGTAAGTACGTAAAGACGCGTGACGTGGCCAGAAGAACTCGACCTACAACCCAGTTTTCAGAATTAATATATTAGGATTAGCAGGTAGATGGTAGTTCCAGCACACTGGTACCATTAAACACAATATGTTGTCCCTTCTCCAATAAAAATGCTTCTGCTTTCAGTTCAGAAACAAAATAATATGGTCTGCCACTTTAAGTAACTATGCCATGACTGGTTGAGACCTGGTCGGGGAGTCGGACCCTGCTGTCTGTCTCTGAGCTTGAGACATAATACTGAATAAAGCTGTATCTTCCTGCACTGAAGGTCTCACATAGACTTTTTTTCTTTGGTCACCAGCAATGGAACGACGGGCGAGATGAACATATGTCTTTGTGGACTGAGGCAGTACAGTAATATTACAGGATATTACGATAACACAGAGTTACACAGTTCCGTAGAGAAAGGAACCTTGCATGTAACCTCTTCATTACCAGGTAAAGCTTATGATGCTTACTAGCTGCTAACTATGCAGTTGCGTGTGCATGAAGCCAGCCTCATGTATCCTGCGTTGGATTGGTGCATCAGATGTGTGTGTTCTCATTAATTAATGCTCCATTTACACAAGGTACAGTACACATAAAAGCAATATCTGTGAATAAAAAGATGTGGAACAGCTGGTTACAGAGAGAGAGAGAAAGTGAGTGTGAGAGGGCGAGAGAGATAGAGAGTTTATTTGAGGAAGAGAGCAAGTGAGAAAGCGCGAAAGAGACCAAACACGAGAGATGGTGAAGAAGCAAGCAAAAGAGACAGTAAGAGTGCAAGTGAGAGAGAGAGAGAGAGAGAGACAGAGAGAGTGCGCAAGAGAAAGAAAGAGTATGTGTGGAAGAGAGCAAGTGACAAAGCGCGAAAGAGACCAAACGCGAGAGCTGCGAGTGAGAGAGTGAGAGAGAGAGAGAGAGAGAGAGAGAGAGAGAGAGAGAGAACGAGATCCGAGTTTCCCGGGTTCAGCTCTGTTTTAAAGTGTAGAGCAGATACAGATACTTCACTACAGTATGGAAATGTCTGGATTTACTTTGGTACCCAGCTGGAAATAGGCCAAAAGTGTGTGTGTGTGTGTGTGTGTGTGTGTGTGTGTGTGTGTGTGTTAGTTACCTCCAGAGTTTCCTCAGCAGTGCAGCCCGGCTGCTGCTGCAGCTTCCCTGTGTTTAAAGCCTCAATGTACTCGTCACACTTCTTATATCCAGCATCCAGCAGCTCCTGCTTGGCCTTCAGCAGACCCTGACCGGGAGTCACATCACCAATACCAATGGAGAACCCACGATTAGCTAAAACACACACAGACACACACACACACATTTAGGGCTGGGTTTTTATTTTTCAATACTAATGCCGGTACAGTAATTTGAATTTAATACGAATAATCAAACAATACTTTTTTGATACCTTTTTCTAAACTCCAAAAATTACAAAAAGCTATGCAAAATGTAATTATATTTATATTTGCGAGAGAGAGAGAGAGAGAGAGAGAGAGATGTGCAAGAGACAGCATGAATGAGACCAAGCGAGCAAGTGAGAGGGAGACGGTGTGAAAGCCATCGAAACAGGCACCAACTATTTTTTTAGACGTTAGTATTCGATAGTACTGAATCATTTCAGTCTCTGCCTTTTTGGTATCGAATTTCATTACCCGGCCCCACACACATTATACAAGTGTATAAAAATTCTAACTAGGGATGCACCAAAATGAAAATTTGCTGAAAACAAAAAATGGAAAAAAAAAGAAAAATTTGGCCTAACACTGAATAAGATTTTTTCATTCACTATGCCACTTTTTCCTTTATTGAATTAATTGAATATACGTTTTGTATATTGTATTGCTTTGAGGGGTGTAACGATACACCATGTTTACAATTCGATTCAAGATTTTATTTTATTGCACAATTTCTGGCCTTCTTAGTGTTTCCGCCACATGCTGAAAGTGTTACTCTTAATTTTTTCAGCCTATTCATTTTGATTGTTGAATATTATACACAATACATGACTCCTTATTCAGATAATAAAAGTATGTTGAAACAATGTTAATTGTTCTATAGTTGGCTCTGAGTGCTGCCACTATGATTGGGAGATCGCGGGTTCAAATCCTGGCCATGCAACTTGCCATCAGAAGGCAATGTCGATCAGCACAAGGCGTCTGTGAGCTGCTGTATCGGAACAGAGTCGCTGCGCTTTCCTCCGAGTGCTCTGTGATGCTACTTGGAAATGCTACATCAGCAGCAGTTCGAAATGAGGTGGTGGCTGACTTCACGTGTATCAGAGAAGGGATGTGCTCGTCTTTACCCTCCTTGTGTTGCAGTGCAGCATCACCAGTGATGGGGGACATACAGCTGAGAAGCAGCTGAATAGGTGAGACAAATGGCCTAGCTAAATCGGGATTAAATTAAATTGGGAGGAAATTTTTATATATATACATATTTTTTTACCAAATATTAAAAATAATAATAATAATAATAATAATAATAATAATAATAATAATGATAATAGTTTAACGCAACAAATCAGTGTTGATATCCAACATTAGATGTATATGCCTCAATTCTTCTACTAAACAGTAGAGCAATTGAGGAAATTAAACACAACAACATTCTCCCTTTCTCTCTCTCTTTCTCTTGCGCACACAATAACTTACACAGGTAAACAGGTGCGAGCCTGGCAAGGCGGCTCATGGCGTTGGCAGCCTCCAGCTGTCCCCAGTCCCTCAGCAGGATGTAGAAGATATTGTTCTTGGATCCAGAACCCAGAGTGCCTTTATCCAAACTGCCACAGAGCAGCTCACTGTTCTGGATCACCACAACTACACAAACACACAAGAGAGACACACACTAATCATCACTGCAATTTATACATTTATAGAACATTCAGTCATAATTCAGGCTGAATAATTCCCTGGACTGCAGCAAAACTCTGCATGCAGTTCAGTCTCAGGCAGATATGTAATATGTAAATGATCACAGAGGTGGTCTGATTACTCAGTGGTTGTTTTGATTAACTGGCCGCTATTATTAAGCTTGCCTGCAATGTAGGCCGCCCACCATCAGATGTCCTCTGTGTGCAGTGGTGCAGTAAACTAGAAACCTGTGCTGCTACTAACTGGAATCACATTGTCTTTAGCAGCAAATGCAGGTACTGTCTGGGATATGCAGGTTTGATTGAGGCTCTATGGTGAGAAGGGCTGGGTATCGTTTTAATATTTTCGATACCGGTACAAATACAATACTTGGAATTCAATACCGATACCCAAACGATACTTTTTTCGATACCTTTTTCTGAATTTGTAACCCAAAAATACAAAACAATAATAAATAAATGCACGGTGTGAGAAGAATTAACAGCAGACATGAGTAATCTCAAGGTCATACGTCAAATATTTTTTCTGCACATTTTGCTTTATTAGTTATTTTCTAAAAATATCAGCATTACATTGACAAAATTAAATAAAAGTATATTATAGTGGTGACAATCACTTAAAAGATTAATTATTTTAATGCTGCTGAATTTTTAAGAGGGGGGACAGTAATAATAGTGTAGTGTGGATAAGGGTAGAGTCAGCGAGAGGAGGGGACGAGTCAGCGAGAGGCTGGGAGAGGCAACTCACCTCTGTGTGTAACTATAGGTTTATAAAGGATCTCCGGTGGATTTTGTGTTTTACAGAGACTCTAAGACTAGATCAGTGGCTGAACTGCACTTAGCAGGGCATTACACACGTTGTAAAATAACATGACACTGCAAAGACTGTTTTTAGTGTAAAAGAGACTTAAAAAAAATGTTTTTAACTGTTGTCCGTCTCGCTGCCTCGCAGTGCTGTTAGTCAATCAGAGGTGATATGTTTGTATGTATGAATATTTATGAGCAAGAGCTGAAATCCTATTGTTTCTGGATTTCTGGAAAACCCAGGGTTACTCAGTGTAGCGTTGTCAGGCAAGTTAACTCTTAGCGGTTAGCTGTTAATGCTAATGCTCAAGCTTTAGCGGAAATCTGAAATTCTAGTTTTCAGGAAAGAAATCCGTGTAGATTAACATGCAGTGCTTGTTGGACCTGTCTGACTCGTCCGATTTATTTATTTATTTATTTTATTTTTTTTAGAACTACAGTTTTGTTTACTTAACTCAGCATTACAGGTCTCGCCACTTACATTCTTGATAGTGCACCTTATAATACGGTGTGCCTTATAGTGCAAAAAATATGGTACATTACATTCACATACAAAAAAATCATTAAATTTTAACTATCAACTTCTTGATGCATTATTTTCAGAAGTGAACAAATTATTTATAAATCTTTTATTTTGTCTATGTTTTAATATTCCTACCTACATAATAAAGTGAATAACAAATGACGTACTAACTGCGCAAGTGATTCATCTTCTAAAAGCTAGTGATTAGTAATCATTAATAGTCATTAAATCAACCATTTAAAGGCTAAAAGTGACTGTTGGAAATAACAGGTTAAAAATTACCTTTTGTAATTAGCACTTTCTATAAGCTCTCTCTCTCGTGCACTCTGACCTCTATGTCAGCACTTGCGTAAATGCAGAGGTTTACAGCATCTCAAACAGCCACATCAATACACTCAACCCTGAGACAGAAAGATCACTGTAGCAAGAAGGAATTTTAAACAAAATTATCATTTTAGTTTTATTTCTCAAGTATATACAGTAAAAACATCCTATAAAGTGTTTAGAAATTATAACCATTTTTCTACAAAGCCTCCTCAGGAACCTCCTTTCAGGGGCTCAAAATTAATGAGACAAATTAACTTTACCATAGATAAAATGTTCATTTTTAATACTTTAAGAAATCTTGGCAGACGATGACTGCCTGAAGTCTGGAATTCATGGACATCACTAAACAGTCGATATCCTTAATTATAATGCATTTCTAGGCCTTTGCTGCAGCTGTCTTCAGGTTTTGCTGGTTTGTGGGTCTTTCTACCTTTAGTTTTGTCTTAAGTGAAATTTGAAATGCTGCTCAATCAGGTTTAGATCTGGTGATTGACTTGGTCACTGTAGAATATTTCACTACTTTACCTTAAAAAAAATCCTTGGTTGCTTTGCCAATTTTGGATTACTGTCCATCTGTACTGTTAATCGGAATCTCTGTTGTTTGGAATTGGTCTCGATCTCAGAGTCACTCAGACGCGGTGAGTGACGCAACTTCCGGCCTGCGAACCTGCTTGCTGTTTGTTTAGCTCCTCTCTGTTTTAGCTATTTGTTTACGTTTTCTACTACTTATTAACTTTTAACCGTCTTATAACCCTCCTAAACTTATAAAATCCCTCAGGTAGCCATTATTTTTGTGTTATTTATCGATTTTTGCCGTTTTTTTTTTTTTTGTGTGTGTTTTGTGCTTACTTCGAGGTAATGGCGTGTGCGGAGGATCGTGCTCTCCTGACACTCAGCGAGGAGCTCGTCCGTCTGGATCAGCAGATCCACCGCCTGCTCGAGAGGCAGTCGGAGCTCCACAGGCAGAGGACGAGGCTGGAGGAATCCCGCGACGCCGCCTTCGCGGCCGTCTCCACCCCGGTGCTGCCGGCGCGGCGGACCCCGGCGGTCGTTTGCTTCACCCCCGCTCCGGGAGGGGCCTGGGAGCGGCAGCGCGGCCGAGGAAAGCGGGTTTCCCCCCTACCTTCTCAGCCGGATTTTGCCTCCGCAAACCGGTTTGAGGTCCTCAGCTCGTCGCCGTCGCCTCCTTCACCTCCCCCAGCCCCGAGGAAAACAGATAAGGGCAGTACCCTCATTGTCGGAGATTCCATTGTTAGGCATTTAAAGGTGTCTAACGCTAAGTGTAATGCTGCAGTGTCGTGTTTTCCAGGAGCTCGGGTCCTGGACGTCGCCCGGCGGCTTCCTACGGTGCTTCGGCATCGCGGGGACCCCGGCACCGTCATCCTGCATGTGGGTACCAACGACACGTCCGCCCGGCGCAGTGAGGTCCTGAAGGAGCACTTTCGCACTCTTCTGGACACCGCTCGCAGACTGACCCGCGCCCGCCTCCTCATCTCTGGTCCGATGCCCACCTACCGCCGCGGGAGCCAGCCGTTCAGCCGCCTCTACGCTCTCCACTGCTGGCTGCGGGACTGGTGCTCTGCTAGTGGAGTTGGCTACGTGGACAACTGGGAGAGTTTTCGGGAACGTCCAGCCCTCTTCCACCGAGACGGGCTTCACCCCAGCCGCCTGGGATCCACCGTCCTCTCTGGTAACATTGAGGCGGTGCTACGCCGGGACTGACTGGCTCTAACCAGTCATACCGGCCAGGTTAGTGGTCTAAGTAATGGGCAGTTTAGTAATATACATTGTTCTAATGAGTTATCTTGCCACTTTCCTGTGCATAAGGCTGTGAGTTTTAATTATGTGCCTTTTTCAGATACAAGTGCATTTTTACCTTGTAGGATTGAGACTGTGTCTGTCCCCCGTGTCGCTCGAAACCGAAAAACTCAGAAAATCTGTTTTAATAATCTTATTAAAATTAAAACAACAGCATCCGTCTCTCAGAGTACCAGCAGCGTCCGTATGAAACTAGGGCTATTAAATATAAGATCGCTAGCACCAAAATCAGTTATTGTTAATGATATTATTACTGATAATCACCTTACTGCACTATGTCTGTGTGAAACCTGGATTAAACCTGATGAATATATCGCTTTAAATGAGTCTACCCCCCCAGGTTTTAGCTATTTCAGTTACCCACGCAGCTCTGGTCGTGGCGGTGGTGTTGCCACAATCTATGACTCAATGTTAGGTATATCTCAAAACTCACAATTGGATGCTAAGTCGTTTGAAGTTCTTAGTCTTAAAGTAGCAGGCCCGTCTCCTGCTTCCAAAACGCAGCATTCGTTCCTGCTTATAACACTGTATCGTCCTCCTGGACCATACTCAAATTTTATTAGTGAATTTGCTGACTTTCTAGCAGCAGTAATTCTTCTTTCTGATAAGATCATAATTGTCGGAGACTTTAATATCCACTTTGAAAAGGACCAGGATCCACTAAAAATTGCATTTAAATCAGTTTTAGATGCTCTAGGCTTTAAACAAAATGTAATTGGCCCCACTCACCGATGTAGTCATACATTAGACTTAGTTTTGACACTGGGTATTGAGGCTGAGAATATAGTTACTCTTTCTCAACATGACTCAATATCCGATCATTATCTAATTATGTTTGAAATAGTTTTTAATCAAAATATCCTCCTCCCGCCCCACTATATCAGCAAGCGTAAAATAACAACCGCAATTGCTAATGAATTTGTAAATAAACTCCCCGACTTAACCATCTCCCTTCCGTCCTATGAGCATGATCTCGAGCACAAAACAGAAAATCTACAAACTGTGCTCCGCTCTAACCTTGACCGCGTAGCGCCGACAAAAATAAAACAAATCAGGGATAAAAAGCTAGCACCGTGGTATAATGACCACACACGTACATTAAAACAAACCGCTCGTAACTTTGAACGTAAATGGCGACACACAAAACTAGAATTTTTCCGGCTAGCATGGCAGCATAGTCTCACAGACTACAAAAAAGCCCTAATTAAAACAAAATCCCAGTATATTTCATCGCTTATTGAGAAAAATAGAGACAATCCTAGATTCCTTTTCACTACTGTGGCTAAACTCACCGGCAGTCAAAAACAAACTAGCTCCGTTATCCCTGTCGACATTAATAGTAATGATTTCATGAAGTTCTTTGATGATAAAATTAATAGCATTAGACAAAAAATTCAGTATCACCCCCAAAATTTACTTATAGATATCGATGAATGCTGCTCCAGCTCTGAGACACACCTAGAGTGTTTCAGCCCGGTTACAGAAAAAGATTTACTTAGTGTAATTAACTCATCAAAATCAACATCATGTATATTAGATCCAGTACCCACACAATTATTGAAACAGGCACTGCCAAAGGTGGGAAAATCATTACTAGAAATAGTAAATTCATCCCTTAGCATGGGCTACGTACCCAATTCTCTTAAATTGGCGGTCATTAAGCCCATTATCAAAAAGCCAAATCTGGACCCCCGCGAGCTTGCTAATTATAGACCAATTTCTAATCTTTCCTTTATAGCCAAAATCCTAGAAAAAATTGTGTTTAACCAGCTGCGCTTGTATCTACAAAGTAATAGTATGCATGAGGTTTTTCAATCTGGATTTAGACAAAACCATAGTACTGAAACAGCTCTACTTAGAGTAACTAATGATTTACTTTCAGCTCTTGATAGGGGCAGTAATGCCATCCTTGTACTGCTAGATCTAAGTGCTGCCTTTGACACCATAGATCACGCTATTCTACTTGATAGGTTAGAAAATCTTATAGGAATTAAAGGATCAGCCCTCACCTGGTTCAGATCTTATCTGAGAGATCGATTCCAGTGTGTTTACTTAAATAACGAATGCTCTTATCAGTCTAGAGTAAAATATGGTGTCCCTCAAGGATCAATACTGGGTCCATTACTCTTTACACTTTATATGCTACCACTGGGTAAAATTATCCGTAGGCATGGTATTAACTTTCACTGCTATGCTGATGACACGCAACTTTACATATCTGCTAAACCCAACGAGGAGCTCTGTATAAATCAAATAACAGACTGTATTAAAGACATTAAAAATTGGATGACACACAACTTTCTCTTACTTAATTCTGATAAAACTGAGGTCCTTCTATTAGGTCCTAATATTGATAAAAACATAAATGTTAATACTGTAGACATAGACGGTCACTTAATTATACCTGGTAAAACTGTGAGAAACCTTGGGGTCATCTTTGACCCAATTCTTTCGTTTGATGCTCACATATGTAGCATAGTCAAAACTGCATTCTTCCACTTAAGAAATATAGCTAAAATCCGCAGTATACTCTCTCTGGAAGATGCTGAGAAGCTGGTACATGCATTCATAACCTCCAGGCTGGACTACTGCAACGCGTTGTTGGCTGGAAGTCCACATAAATTACTCCATAAACTCCAGCTAGTTCAGAATGCAGCCGCAAGAGTGCTTACCAGAGCTAGAAAGTTCGATCACATTACACCTATTCTTTCATCCCTACATTGGCTACCTGTTAGATTTCGTATAGATTATAAAATACTTCTCCTGACGTATAAATCCCTCAATGGTCTGGCCCCGCATTATCTACAGGAACTCCTTACTCCTTACAATCCGCCGCGTTCACTCCGCTCCCAAGACGCTGGCCTGTTATTAGTCCCGCGTATTAGAAAAAACTATGCAGGAGGAAGAGCGTTCTTTTATAAAGCTCCCCAACTTTGGAATAGCCTCCCTATTAATATACGGGACTCAGACACACTCTCAATCTTTAAATCTAGACTCAAAACATTTCTATTTGCTCAAGCTTTTGAGTAATGTCTCATTACAATTTTCTTCCTCTTACAGCTTATCCAGCAAATATAAACCCTGTCCTAATCATCTGCTTTCTCTTTCTCTCCCCATGTCCTGAGCTGCTGCTACCAGTGCCCATCCCACTCCAGCAGAGTTTTATAAAACCATTCTAACCCCTTTTTCTTCCCTCCCCTCTCTGTTCTCTCTCTCTGTCTTTCTCACATGTGCTGAGACCCCTGGACGGCCGGTCTGCCTGGATGTGTCCGTCTGTGGTTCCAGCTTTCAGGAATCAGCCCTGTCCTTCTACTCAGAATTATTACACAGCCCTTCTAACTTCTGCTTTTTTTTTCTCTTCCTTTCCTTTCTGTTTTCTCTATCTATCTCTTTTACATGCATGGAGATGCCCTGTTCCTGATGTTCCCAGCCTGGCTCTCCACTGCCCGCTGTGTTGTTCTCCGGCTCTGCAGCCCTGCACTGATTACCATTAACACACTCAGTATCTGTTTCTGTATTAGCCATAGCTCTATAGTTTGTGCCCATCACATTCTTATATTCATAAATTAGTACCTGTTATATTAGCCATAGTTCACATTAATTCTCTGTACTGTTTTTGTTCTGTTATTTGTTTGTTGTTTGTTTGTACTGAGCGGGTCAACCCGAGTAGGATGGGTTCCTCGGACTGAGTCTTGGTTCCTTCCAAGGTTTCTTCCTCTTAAAGGGAGTTTTTCCTTGCCACTGTGTCACCATAAAATTGGCATCTCTGTGGTGCTGCTCATAAGAGGCGTGGACCTGTTTTTCCTGTAAAGCTGCTTTGTGACAACCTTTGTTGTAAAAAGCGCTATATAAATAAAATTGAATTGAATTGAATTGAATCGCCATCCAATCACCCTTGCTGCATTTGGGTGAATCTGATCAGAAATTAAATTTCTGTAAACTTCATCTGTATTTTTTTTCTAAACCATCTTTCTGCTTCTGTCACATCTTTAATAAACACTAATGACTCAGTGCCACTGGAAGTCATGCACAGCCATGCCCCCACCACCATGTTTTACAGAGGATGTGGTGAGTAAGCTTTGTGTTGAGCTGTTTTCAAGCATTCTCCATACTCTCTTCTTCCCAGCATTCTGGTTGATCTTAGTTTCATTTCTCCAAAGAACACTGTTCCAGAACTGGGCTGGCTTCTTGGCTAGATGGTTTTGGGTAAATCTAATCTGGTCTTTCTATTAATGGTTTGCAGCTTGTGGTGAATGCTCTGTATTCACTCTCATGAAGTCTTGTCCTTAATATAGACTGCGATACTGATAAACCTTCTTTCTGGAGTGTGTTCTTCACTTGAGTGGATGGTGTAAACGGATTTTTCTCTAACATAGAAGAAACAGATTTCTGTGACCATCCCCCACTGTGGAATTTGGGAGCTTCCCACTGCGCTCTTTTTAATCAGAATGTACCGAACAGTTTATGTGGCCACTCCTTACATTTCTGATATCTCTCAGGTGGATTTTTTCTTCATTTCAGCCTAATTTGTTTCACTTCCATTGAGAACCCATTTGACTGTATGTTGGTGGGTTCACAGCAACAACTTCAAAATGCTAATGCCACACCTGGATAATGCATTAATGACAGAATAGCCCATGGACCCCATAAAATAACCTGAATAAAATAAACACATGTCCAATTGTGTTTAAAAATAAGGAGGCTTTGTACAACTATGTTTGTAATTCCTAAATATTTTATAGGATATTTTTGTTCAACCCCTTAAATTAAACTTGAAAGTCTACTCTTTGTTTCTTATTTGTTTCATTTCGAATCCAGTGTGGTGGCATGCAGAGCCCAAATTATGAAGATTGTGTCAACTTTTTCTTCTTCTTCTTGTTATTATTATTATTATTATTATTATAATAAATGATGATACCCTTTTAAATAAATAACTTGTAAAATAATCATTATGCCAATATTATTAAAGTGCTGTTAATCACAATTGTTTCACAATTATTTCTGGGACAATATATCATAATAAAAATGGTTATTATGACAGGCCTATAACCAGCTAATGCTTGTTTTCATTATGAATTAATCTGCTGATTATTTTTCCATTAACGGCTTAATTGTTTAAGTTTTAAAAGTAACAATTAAAGTAAAACTCATTCTGATTGAATAAAGCTCTGTGTGAGTGAATGGCATTAACAATTAAATTTGTTTAAATAATTAAATAAAGCATTTTAAACCGAAAATTGTGGGAGATGCATACAAAGTAATTATGAACAAAATGTGAAAGACGTAGTGTGTGTGTTTGTGTTGGTGTGTGTGTGCGTGTACTTACAGGAGTCATTGGAACACAGGTCCTCTCCTTTACCACAGTACTGTTTTCCTTTGGTCCGCAGGTTGGCTTTAACAGGGCAGCTCTGGCTGGGCTTCAGGATCAGACTGAAGATCTGTTTCCCCGTCCATAAACGCATCGGCTAAAACACACACACACAATTTCATTTTTATCTCATACCTTTCATATAATTACATACAGTACCAGTCAAAGGTTTGGACACACCTTCACAATCAATGTTATATTTTTCCCTACATTGGAAATGAATACTGACGTCCAGACTATGAAGGAACACGTACGTAATCATGTAGTAACTTAAGTGTTAAACAAACCAAACTACTCTGTGGAGCATTTAGGTTCTCTTATCTGAGGTGCTGCGGTTTCTAAAGCTGGTAACTCTGATGAACTTCTGGTCTTCCTTTCCTGGGGTGGTCCTGATGAGTGCCAGTTCCATCATAACATTTGGTAACATGATTGTCTTTGTGACTGCATTTGAGGATACTTTCAAATTTCTGGATTTTTTGGGGGATTGACTGACTTTCATTTCTTTAAGTATTTTTTTTCCTTACTTAGTTGAGTAGTTCTTGTATCCATAATATGGATTAGAAGATTATTCAAATAGAGCTATTCACTGTATACCAACTCTACCTCTTCACAACTTTACAACTGATGCTCTCAAACTAACATTAAGGGACAAGAAATTCAAGTAATTAACTTTTGACAAGTTCAACACAGCTGTTAACTGAAAGGTTGAACTCCAGGTGAGTCTACTTCCTAAAGCTGAGACTGAGAAAATCCAGCCAAGATGTGCAAAACTGTCATCTAAGCAAGAGGTGCTACTTTGAAGAATCTAAAATATAAAACATAGTCTGTAACAATTTGTTGTTTAATAAATAAACCCATATTTCTATTCATAGTTTGGATGACTTTAGTATTACTCTACAATTCAGAATGTTTCTCAATTGTCTATATGCTACTTTTAACAATATTGTTGTTTCAATATTAGCAAATTTGGGATTTATAATTATTATCAACAGTTTAATTGGCTTGTGACGTTTTTGGCAATCCTTGAATGTATTTAATCATGGCAATTAAGCTCATGGAATTGAATTGAGTTGAGAAAGAGAGTGAGGAAAATACAGCAATATGAGAGAGAGAGAGAGAGAGAGAGAGAGAGAGAGAGAGAGAAAATACCTTGATGATGGCTGGGCGAGGAAGAGTTACTTTGATTTTTTCATCTTTTCCCACCAAAATTGATGCAACAATCTGGCAGGCCTTCGCTCGGTCGAAGAAAGTGTCCTTCAGAGTGAGCAGATACGCACCTGCCAGCACACACACACACACAAGCGCACACATTCAGAAACACAGTGAAAGAGCGCCATCTGCTGACACACACTATCTACAAAGTTCTAATTTGAACTGACCAAGCAAATGAATCACACACAATCAATTCAATTCATAAAACCAATGCTATAACAGAACAGAAGTTCTCGATATAATAGCCAGATTTAGACAGATGCTGCACCACTGTTTCTTTCAAAACCATGCATGTAAGCCACTGTTGTTGCCACTATTCACTGCAATGGCATCCTCTACTCTTCTTCTGGGAGCGCTTCACAGTAGATGTAGGGTTTGATTATATTTAGCCTCAAGAAGAAAGTCATGCGCTAGTTCGTCAATGTTTTTCTATGAAGATTACAGAGGCTTGCAAATGTATTCATACCACTTGAACTTTTCCACATTTTGTCACCTTACAACCACAAACTATTTATACTACTGCAAACCTACTACAACATGGCCGTGCACCCAAACTGACAGATCAAGCAAAAAATGGTTAGAAAAGCAGCCAAAAGGCTCACAGTCACTCTGGAAGAGCTGCAGAAATCCACAGCTCAGGTGGGAAAATGCACTCCACAAATCTGACATTTATGGAAGAGTGGCAAGAAGAAAACCATTGTTGAAACAAAGACACGTGTGGGGGTGACGAGATCTCGTGGCATGAGATCTCGCGAGATTAAAATGTGACGATATTTCTCGTCAAACTTTAATCTGTCTTGTTGGGAAAAAAATAGTTTAGTGTGGACTTTTTTTAGCGGGATCTGGAAACACAGGGGGGGGAGGGGTGGAGGAGACACTTCTGTCATTACTAGCCCACCACGCTCCGCAAAACCAGCAAGCTGATTGGCTGTTTCTCCTGAGAGAAAATTTATTTGGGGCTTTCATTTGGCGCCCCCTGTAGTGCAGTGCCCCTATGCACTTCAAGCATAGTCCTAATATGACTGGTTATGGTTATGCATAGAGATTTAGGAGACAAAAACACAAACCATAGGCTTAATATGACTGGTTGTTGTTTGCACTTATTGTTTGCACTATATAAGACCTAGAAATGTTTTATTTAATTTTTTTATTCTTATTCTTATTCCTATTTCTTATAAAATGTGTGAGAGAAACCAGTCTGTTAAGTTTGCGTTTTATGATTGTCAAATAAAACTCTAGTTTTCAAGCCATTTTTCATTTTTGAAGTTTTCTTTAAAAATTTATTTTTTAAATCTCGTCTCGTTCTCGTGAACCCAGTATCGTGTCTCGTCTCGTCTCGTGATATTAGTGTCTCGTCACACCCCTAGTTTGCAGTTTACCAAAAGCCATGTAGGGGACACAGCAAACATGTGGAAGAAAGGCCCATTCATAGTCCTGACCTGGCTGAGCTTGAACTGAATCGGACAAAAATCTCTAGATGTGCAAAGCTGGTAGAGACATAGCCCAAAAGACTTGCAGTTTTGATACAGGGGGCTGAATACTTTTGCAGATCACACTTCAGTTTTCTTTTTTATTACCATTTTGAAAACCACGCATCATTTCTCCTTGATAAAAAATTGTAAAAGTTCAAGGTGTATGAATACTTGAAAGCCACTGTATATTAATTCATAAAATCTGTACATCATATTGTCAGGTTCTTGTTGTCGTATTTCACGTTCAAACTCTTTTGAACACTTCTAAACTGGAGTTTTTAACATTCTTCAGACAGTAACACACATCCAGGGTGATGAATGAAACTGCAGTTTTCTTACAATGCTTGTGGCAACTGTAACCAATTAATCTGAGACATGTTCTGCTGATTCAGCTCTAAATCCACAGAACACAAGAACACAATGCTGGGCTAAATGCTGGCGGTGCTGCACTGTACCGGGATGAGCACTCTCAGCAACAATAAACGTTTTAGAACACAGGATTTCATTAATAATGTCACTCAGAAACAACTCCACCTCCAAAAACTTTAAAATCTCTCCCATAAAGCTCCTGCAGAAAAGGCAATCCCCACCTTAGATGAGCCCATGAATCCTCTGCTACATATGAATTCTACGCCTCTTTAAGAATCTGTTTATTCTGTCAATCAAAATGGGGGTAATAGTAATCTGATCACATTCAGATTTCACTCAAACTCATAACAGTCCTTCCTTTTTCAACCACTAAAAGAATAAAGGTGCATCACGATGATGTTTAAAGCACATTTAATGTGTGTGGGATGTGAGGGTAAACTCTAGTCACTAATTACAACAGAGATCAGCGAACTATGATTTTAGCAGTGTGGAAACATAAGGTTAATAAAGTGGGCAGTCAGTGAAATCACAGGTAGGTGTTTCTAATAAATTGGCCAGTGAGTGGAAATACAAGGTAGATAGACACACACCTGTCAGAAAATCCTGAATAGCAGCGATCAGAGGTTCACCGTTTCTTGGGGTCACCAGGTTAGCCTTCGTCTGTGAGAGAGAGGGATGTTAGTATTAGGTATGTCCTGAGCTCATTTTTTTTGCTCTCAAGTCAGAGTCCAAGTCACTTAATTGTCAGTGCAGAGTCCAGATTCAATAACTTGGCAAAGCAGTTATATTATATATAAAAAAAATATATATATATATATCTATATATATAAGTTTTTTACGGTATCAAAACAGCCAATTTTTTATCCCAAACTAAACAAGAACTAAAAAGCCATAGAAATGATTTCCATTTAAATAAGCACCTTTTCTTTAACAAACAAACCACAATTCTGTCATAATCATAATTAAGCTCTTGATAAATCTTTTTTTAAATGCTGGATTTTCCTGTATTTTTGGGAGGGAGAAAGTACTGAAAGTGTTGTGTGGTTTAGGCCTGGCAGACTAGATTTAGACTACACTTTTTTTTACTGTATTATAATATCTTTTTAAACAAGAATATTTTAACTTGTAACTTAGTTATTGTGTTAACAGTAATAATTGAAGAAATAAACACTAATGTAGCTGCATATATTTCCTTTTTTTGCGAAAGAGAAAACCACTGTGTGTGTGTTTGTAGCGCAAGCATTTTCATTGCATGCAAGCAGCATTGTCTATAGTGAACTCGTGGGGTAACAACGTAATGTACATTTTTGATAAATCATTGATTCAGATCTTTTTCACCAGTTTCTGATGCTTTAAAATGATGTGACTGGCCCGATTTTTGATCACATTATTGGATCGAAGACATCCCTAGTTATTACTAAAATCAAATTAATATTAAAATATACATGTTAGATAAAACAACAATGGTGCCAAGTAGCCAATTCTCTCCACCGCATCTCAGCTTTTTCTCGTCTCTCACCCCCATGAGGACGAGCGCCTCAGCCTTGGCCTCCTCAGTCTGCGGCAGGTGAAGGTTCATCTCATCTCCATCAAAGTCAGCATTATATGGCGTACACACACATTCATTAAAGCGGAACGTCCTGTGGGGCTTCACACGAGCCTGGAGGAGAAAAAACAGAGCATGTTTTTCTTAATAAAAGAAAGAAACGCATAGTAGTTAAACAAAAGAACCAACCAAGGCCTATTTATCCAAATGTTGATCCAGCTAATTTTGTTAACATGGAGACTGTTCTCCTAATAGCAGATCAGTGCATCCCTAAAGTAATCACAACAATAAGTTAATAAAATCAAATTTAATCCACACAATATTTATTTGTATAAATCTCTGAATAGTTTGCCAGCCCTCATCAGCACTCAGCATAACTGAACCCTGAAGCAGCTTTTGGGTTATTCTGTATGTAGGGGTTTGAACTCACAATGTGGGCCATGATGCTGAGTTTGTGCAGGGAGGGTTGTCGGTTGAAGAGGACGATGTCTCCGTCGATCATGTGCCTCTCCACCACATCGCCCAGCTTCAGCTCCTGAGCCATCTTCTCCCGGTTCCCGTACTTCAGAAACCTTACAGCCAACAACCAAACGAACAAAATTAGACCAATATCTACTTACAGCCAAATAACACAGAACACAGTGACTGTGATTCTTCACTTTACCATTCTGACCAAATTGACAAAAATATATCTAAAGACTACTAGGGGAAAAAAAGACAAATCATTTATTTCTATTTTTAGAGCAGTAAATCCTAAATAAAAATGAACCATTTTGGTTTAAACAAGTCAGTTTAGGAGAGTTATGTTGGTTTAGATGCACACAGAACGTCAATATCAAATCAGCAGAAAATATATGGAAATGTATACAAGCTTTTCAGTCAAGTAAAAGTATAAAAAGTACTGGTTTCAAAACTACTTACAAGTATAAAAGTAATGCCAATAAGAACAAAAGCGTAGGCTGCACCACCTTTAGCCTATAGTGCCCTAAGCCATAATGACTATAATGTTAAATTAAAACGTTAATGTTAAAAATTTGGGATGCACTAGGCTCCCAATTTCAGTTGCATATACAATTATTGCAAATCACTTACATTTATGAATTTGAAGAATCAAAATCAGATTTGAGCAATGTGGCTTATAATGTGAACATAGTTTTAAAGGAGTTCTAGAGGTGCTGAGCTCTTGTTTACTGCTTTTCCTTCACTCTGGGTTGGGTTTGTATGTCAAGTGTTTATGACGGCTAAACTCTTTTTTGTTTATATACTAATTGAAGTGTGTTTTTTCATAGTTTATAATTATTTATTAATTTACAATGTAGTAAATTGCACAAATAAAGAACAAATATTAATATGAATCTGTGTCTGTACTAGGGGTGAGTGATATGGCCCTAAAATAATATCATGATATTTCATGGTATTTTCATGATAACGATACTCCTGGCGATATGTCAAAACACTGAGTAAAAAAAAAAAAAAAAAAAAACATTTCAAGAATACTCAACTGAAACAAACTAAAAATGTATTAATGCATATATTTTAACTGAGAATTTTATCAAATATGTAACAGAAGTCAATGATCCAGAATGTTAATGTACTAATAATGCACACAAATATATCTCCATATATCCAGGACTATAGAAAAATAAATGATACTGGACAGATGTGGACAGTGTTCACGATATTTAAAAAATGTTGGCGATATTATCGCGTACGATACGATATGGCACACCCCTAGTCTGTACTGTACATCATCTAATCAAAAACTTTTACTGTGACAGAGCTAGACAGGTGTGTGTGTGGGTGTGATTGTGTGTTGCCCTCACCTCTTCATCTGCATGTGTCTCTGCTGGATGAAGTTAGCGCCAGGATGAACATCTGGACCGTTCTTCACCAGCTTCCTCATCAGCTCAATATTAGCTTTATTTACCTACAGGAACAGCAAAGAGAGGAAGGGGTTAAAGAATTCTCAAACAGACCCAAATCCACAAAAGGGAACAAAAACACTCTAATGCTCTATATTGGTTATATAATCCACAGAGTGTTCTGACAGACTGTAATACACTACAGGAAGTGTAGGAGGTGCTCTATAATGATTTATAATGTTTGCATGCTAATATTTGTTAAGTATTTAGAAAGACATTTGGTACAGTTTGAAATTACACAAACCCCTTATCATTTAACTCACCTTCTCCGGGTATGTGAGGATTTTGGCCACATGAACTGGTACAGCCACTTCATCAATCCTCAGATTCGGGTCTGGAGAGATGACCGTTCGTCCAGAGAAATCCACTCTCTTTCCAGACAGATTGCCACGAAACCGACCTGATGAAGAGCACAAAGATAATACAATGCATATTGTAAAAAACATTCACACAGTCTGGATGTTATTTTCAGGAGAATCAAGGATGTATTTTTTTTTATTAAAGTCTGTAGGTACTATTACATATAAATTAATTTTAATGGAGTGGACAGAGTACAGTATCTCTCCAACACTTAGTCAGCTAACATTAGTTTAACTAATGTTAGTAACGTTAATGAAGGAGTGAAGCCTGTTTAAACTCATCTCAGCAGCTCTCTGGAGTAATTTACCCCCATGGGTAATGTACAAGTCAGTGTTTAAACTGTACAAGTGTAATAGTAAAGACAGAGTGTAGAGTCTTATGCCAAGCTCAGAATACACAACATTTTTGTCCCTCACAATGTTCACTATGTGAGATTAAGCAGTTATCTTCGTTTTGTGTTGTTCTAGGGGTACTGGCAACACTACACGTTAGTCGCCGACCAATCATCACCGACTTCCCTGCGTGAGTTCGTAGGTCATTGTGGGGGAGGAGCATAGAATCTGACAATCACGGCTACAGAAGCGCTTTGAGTGATGGTAGCTCGTTTGTGTTCAGAAAACGTAAAAAGAAGAGCCAAAGAGGACATCACAAGCTTTGTGTACTCCAGAGAGAACTTGAGGTAAGGTAAAAATTATGCTACTTTAACTAAGTTTCAGTGCCTGTAAACAGAATAAAGGAATAAACAGAATACATAAATAAAGAATAAACAGAATAAAACCATGGGCATTGATGCCACAGCTCAACAAACTTTTCTTTGGTTTCTCTGGTCCAGCGAACTGCAGGAGCACTGTCCCGCTTCCTTTTCTCGTGTTTACGTCTTCCTATTGGTCAATGTCAAACAATGAGATAAAACACCAAAAATTCTAAAATGCTAGTTTTTCTGTCGGACGCTCTGACGGCGTCGCTCATGTCAAATGACTGATCTTTGACTATGTCACACTACACGGACCTTTGCCGCTCACGACACTGAAATTCGGATCAGACACACGCAATTTGTCGGCTCCAAACAATGACGCACAGCTAACTCTACTTTTGTTTGCTTTTTTTTGTGACTGACATCAAAAAGCAGTTGCCTCATTGATTGGCTTCAGTGGCTACAGCCAGTTTAGACCCCAAAGATTTACTGTGTTCCTCTGTAGAAAAGGTAGAAATCTGTAGAAATCTGCTGCTTTACCTTGTTTTCCCTTCAGCCTCTGTACGAAGCCTCGCGTCCATTTCTTGGGGGCCATGTTGAGGGGGATGCCGGACAGTTCGCTGTTGATGTAGAGAGCGCACTGCAGCTGCAGGAAATCCCAGTCCTCCATTATCATCTGTGTCTTAGCCCCCGACATACGGTGCTGAGAGGGAGAGACACGGATTCATACGGTCAATATGGTTAATATTACAATCCAATGAAAACCATGCATCTACAAAACAGCAACTTTACAGGAGAGGGATAAAACATTCTTTACTTTGAATGGAAGTCAATGTAATATTTCATGTAACAATGTCATTTGGGGCAATTTCTATCGATTTATTCATCAGGAAATTTTGACAGTGTAAGGAACGGTTTGTGAGTTCAAATATGTAGTAAATTTAAAAGTAACAAAAATGGAGATACTTGTTTTTTAATAGACAGCTACAATATGGCATTCCAGTTAGTTGATGTGATGTTGCTAGGTGGTTGCTATTATGGCATTACCATGGTGTTATAATGTAAAAATTGTTACCGGATGGTTGTTATAGTGACTGCTATAGTGGTTGCTAGGGAGTTGCTAGAGAGCTGCTGTAGTATCACCCATCTTGCTAAGCAGATGCCATGGTTTTTGATACAGGTACAGGTGGTTGACCTGGTAGTGCTTAGCGGTTGCTATGTCATTTAACATAAGCAGTAGCATATATTTAAAAGGAATAGTACAGCTACACACACAGCGAGAATAAATAACAGATATGGACATAATTAATTCAATTAAAAGGTTTTGAAAGTTGGTTTCAAATCATTTGTCAATTTATTGCCCAGCTACTAAGAACAGCAGTCAAACATAATCCATCACTGACTGAGAAATAATAATAAATGTACTTGTACTTAGTTTTTTTCAGTGAACTGTACCTTTAAGGGCCAAGTATTCATTTACTTAGACACACAGATGACGCACCTTCTTGATGACGTCATTGAGGAAGATGATCTCTGTGAGCTTCATCGTGAGGTCGTCCTCATTAGTGCCTGATTTGAGGTCACTGACGACTGAAGGCCGGATACAGAGGGGTGGGACAAGGAGGCGGGTCAGAATGAGGTCAGCAGGTTTACCCGCCTCAGGGTTCATCAGCAGCAGAGGAACGTCTTCATTAGGAATCCTCCGGAACAGATTCAGAACCACCAGTGGGTTGAGATTCTCCTGAAAGAACATGAGTAAGAAGAATTAATATATATTATACACACACAGATATGTAGAGTCGACTGTATACTCAATCCATTGTGTTAGTTCCTCAAAGCGTTCACAAACACCACAAAGATCACATGATAATTCACAGAATATCTACAGATTTTAAAAGTTAAATGCCTCCCAGATTTTAAATGCCTTATTTTTCTGTTTCCTCTGCTTTACTGCGATTTAGTGAATCAAAACCAGAACAAAGACTCAGGTTTTTTTTAATTACTTTTTTGCCATTAACTTGTGATGTTTTCATTTTTTGAACAATACTGTTTCAGTTTCAAGATATTTAGGAAGATATCGTATCAAATATCATAATTGTTACACTTTGTTGAGAAAAGGAAACCAATAAGTCATTTATTAAATAAAATTTCTTATTTTTTCTTTAATCAAGTAATTGGATAAAACGTTTTTGCTTGGTTAATCTAAGGAATACTTGATTACTAAAATATTCTATAGCTGCATTGCTAATAATATCTACACATGATAACATCATTTAAATCAGGTGAGCTTATGTCCACCCAGTGCAGGTCACGTCAACCCATAAGAACACAGGTAAATTTAAATGGGTATACTATTATACAACTCAGTTGAACACAGGGAAAACCAAATGAGCTCATGTTAGTCCAAATGATCACCAAACCAATGTGAGGTTAAATAAACCAAGATAAACCCAGGTGAAGCAAATTTAACAGAGGTAAACTTAGGTGTGCTAACATCAACGTAGGTGTAAATAGGTGAACCCAGGAACTTAAGCTCACAACAAACACATGTGCTTACAGCAATACAGGTAAACACAGCTGAAGCCAGATGAGGTAAACTGTGGTTACCCCAAATAAATCTTAATAAATCCTAGTCAGCAGCAGCTAAACCGGATTATATAACAGTAAATTCAAGTTAAATCAGATAAGGAAAGAGCTTCTCACCTGTGCCCTGCTCAGGAGTGACTCCACCTCCTTGTTGTGTTCAATAGCAATGTCAAAAGACTGAAGGAAATCAGAGACGATGGGGTCCACCACCTTCTTGGTGGTCTTATACTTCTCATGGATGATCTTCAGTAGACCACACTTCTTTACCGGACCTGCAGAATGAAGAATGAATGTTATGTTGAATTAAAGATCCTAGAGAGGTTCTGTGTGTATGTGTGTATATATATATATATATATATATATATATATATATATATATATATATATATATATATATATATATATATATATATACAGTTGTGGTCAAAAGTTTACATACACTTGTAAAAAAACATAATGTTATGGCTGTCTTGAGTTTTCAATAAGTTCTACAACTCTTATTTTTCTGTGATAGAGTGATCGGAACACATACATGTTTGTCACAAAAAACAGTCATAAAATTTGGTTCTTTCATAAATTTATTATGGGTCTGCTGAAAATGTCACCAAATCTGCTGGGTCAAAAATATACATACAGCAACATTAGTATTTGGTTACATGTCCCTTGGCCATTTTCACGGCAACTAGGCGCTTTTGGTAGCCATCCACAAGCTCCTGGCAAGCTTCAGGTCGAATGTTTGACCACTCTTCTTGACAGAATTGGTGCAGTTCAGCTAAATGTGATGGTTTTCTTGCATGAACCCGTTTCTTTAGCACTGTCCACATGTTCTCAATGGGGTTTAAGTCAGGACTTTGGGAAGGCCATTCTAAAACCTTAATTCTAGCCTGGTTTAGCCATTCCTTTACCACTTTTGATGTGTGTTTTGGGTCATTGTCTTGTTGGAACACCCAACTGCGCCCAAGACCCAACCTTCGGGCTGATGGTTTTAAGTTTTCCTGCAGAATTTGGAGGTAATCCTCCTTCTTCATTATCCCATTTACTTTCTGCAAAGAACCAGTTCCACTGGCAGCAAAACATCCCCAGAGCATAATACTACCACCACCATGCTTGACAGTAGGCATGGTGTTCCTGGGATTAAAGGCCTCACCTTTTCTCCTCCAAACATATTGCTGGGTGTTGTGGCCAAACAGCTCAAATTTTGTTTCGTCTGACCAGAGAACTTTCCTCCAGAAGGTTTTATCTTTGTCCATGTGATCAGCAGCAAACTTCAGCCGAGTCTTAAGGTGCCTTTTCTGGAGCAAGGGCTTCTTTCTTGCACGGCAGCCTCTCAGTCCATGGCGATGTAAAACACGCTTGACTGTGGAGACTGACACCTGTGTTCCATCAGCTTCCAAATCCTTGCAGACCTGCTTCTTGGTGATTCTTGGTTGACTCTTGACCATCCTGACCAATCTCCTCTCGGCAGCATGTGATAGCTTGCGTTTTCTTCCTGATCGTGGCAGTGACACAACTGTTCCATGCACTTTATACTTGCGTATAATTGTCTGCACAGTTGCTCTTGGGACCTGTAGCTGCTTTGAAATGGCTCCAAGTGACTTCCCTGCCTTGTTCAAGTCAATAATTCGCTTTTTCAGATCCACACTGAGTTCCTTTGACTTTCCCATTGTAGCTTTTGTAGCTGAGTCTAATCACTGGGTCAAATGAGCCCTATTTAAATGGGCTCATGAGAAGTCAACAGCTGTAGTCAATCAGAATCACTTACAAGAAGTGAAGAGGCCATGACATGAAGCTAATTTGATTGACACAACTCTCTACATCACCAAAATTGACAAATTTTGTTGCTGTATGTATATTTTTGACCCAGCAGATTTGGTGACATTTTCAGCAGACCCATAATAAATTTATGAAAGAACCAAATTTTATGACTGTTTTTTGTGACAAACATGTATGTGTTCCGATCACTCTATCACAGAAAAGAATAAGAATAAGAATAAGAGTTGTAGAACTTATTGAAAACTCAAGACAGCCATAACATTATGTTTTTTTTACAAGTGTATGTAAACTTTTGACCACAACTGTGTATATATATATATATATATATATATATATATATATATATATATATATATATATAAATGTATATATATATATATATATATATATATATATATATATATATATATCTCTTAGGGATGCACGATAATATTGAACTATTGGCAATATTTCAAACAGATACATGCTAACGTATTTATCGTATGCCAGAAAAGGACCTAGCAATGCTGACCACGCAACTACTTTAATATGCATTGATTAAAGCTAATTTTAAGTTCTTTTTAATAGTTAGTTTAAATTGATTTAAATTTAAATTTAAACCAGGGTGTGTAGTCTCTCTAAGATATAAATGTGTATATCGACATTGGCTTTAGCAGATATATACATGTGACATACAGAATTCCCACATTGATGCACCCCTACAATATATACAAAATATTTGTAAGTTCATGTAAAAAAAAAAAAAATATTTCACAACATAAAACGTTTTTTTTTTTTTTTTTTTTTTTAATCTACATTTGTATAAGATGAGTGTGTGTGTGTACCATTGAAGGCGCTGCAGTATAAGCAGACATTTTTCTTCCTGCACTTGTCAGAGATCTTCTTCTTCAGACCTCGTTTCTGCAGATAGGCGAGTCCAGGCCGGCGCAGATAATCCAAAAACTGCTGCCTCTCCTCCTTACTCAGCATGATCCGAGAACACGTCTTACAGATCATCTAATGGAGACGAGGAGATGTTCATTAACTCATTCATACATTTCCTCCAGCTGTATCTCACTCTCTCTCTATTTTAATGTCCTGCGTCCTCTACCTCTTGCACTCCTCCTTTCTGCAGTTCAGTAGCTCTTTTAAAGCACAACAGTGGAAGGGTTTTGGCCCTACATATAATTAGCTACAGTAGGTTTTTCTACTAAAGCAAATATCACTGTATTTAGGAAAAGACCCATTTGGATTGTGGCTATACAAATCAACATGGATCAGTGAGCTCACCTGCAGGATCCCTATTGTGGCTTTAAAATATCCGATATGGAAGCAGGGCAGCTCTAGATCCAGGTACCCATAGTGGCCGAGACAGTCAGCCAGATTCTTTCCACAGGTCTCACATGGGCGGTCCTTCTCGCTAGTGCCCTGAATGGGAGGGAAATAGGCAGACACTTATTTAGGTAAACCACGGGGGACATGCTTTGGTGTGGTAAGGTGTGTGAGGTCAGGTGTTTTGATCATACCATGCGGTGGTCCAGCACTCCATAGGACAGTGGCGTGTGGCTGGTGTCCTGACTGTACAGGTTCTTACTGACCACCTGGATATGAGCCTGCTGACGCATCTGCTCTGCAGACTTCATACCAAAACAGATGTGGCTTCTGAAAAGATACAAGAAGAAAGGAGTCCATGACAGAACAGTTCAGTAATATGTGCAGGACATCTTGAGGCCACGGGTTTCCCAAGAATGTCTCCACTCTACAGACTGCAGCACATGCTTGGTCTGCCCAATAAACTTATCCTTTCACTAATGTTGTTAACACTTGCATATATGACAGGGTTCCTGCACCATTTTTATAACCTTTTTAAGACCTCAATAAATATAATTTAAGACCCCAAACTGTAGTCATAAGGATTTATTGTATTGTATTGGAAACCTCCGCTAACCTTAGCTCTATTCCCGGTAAGGTCGCTGGTAAGGTCAGCATGTTAGCTAGCTCTCCTCTTAACCTTAGTTCTCTCCTTGGTAACATAGCTAGCTCGCCGCTAATGTTAGCTAGCTTGTCGTTAACCTTACTTCTCTCCTAGGTAACTAGCTAGCTCGCTGCTAACTTTAGTTCTCTCCTCTGTAACGTAGCTAGCTTGGCGCTAATGCTAGTTAGCTCTCTGCTAACCTTAGTTCTTTCCTCAGTAATGTAGCTAGCTTGCCGCTAACATTAGTATGCTAGCTAGCTTGCTGCTAATGTTAGCTAGTTCTCCGCTGACATTGGTTTTCTCCCTGGATTAGATGTTCACAGTGAGCCACTATGTTTTCCCACTGGCATTAAACGCTCTGTCTGAAAATTGTATACAGCAAATTTCCAGTAGATTTAAGACAGTTTAAGATCTTAATTACCAGGATATTAATTTAAGACATTTTAAGACTTTTTAAGGACGCGCGGGAACCCTGTACGATCTTTATGTCCACAAATACTGTATACTCCACTACACTTGCTCTTACTGCTTTATTATTACTTTCTTAAATCAATGTGTGGGTGTGTGGTGCTGTCATCAATAGTAGTCTTAAGAATTGGACCATTCAAGCTAATTAACTTCATATGATGGACAACAAACAATTTAATTCCAAAATAACACATTTTGAGAGATTTTCGGGTGAATAGCAGAGAATGACCTCTAACCCATGTGTACTTAGCTACAAGAAAGCCTGCAAATGGTTTGTAGAAGAAAATATGCCCAAGAACCTGGATTAATGGAACCGCATGCTGCAGGCTAGGATGGTTATGGCACCCTGGTGTGGAGTTCCAAGAAAAATGCCACTTTTGCCTACAGTCGAACATGGTGGGGGTGGCATCACAGTCTAGGGATGTGTGAGCACTTCTGCACTGGGAAGCTGAATTCCAACATTTAGGCCCAATCGCATTAATTCCCTTGGCCCTATCACTTAGCCCTACCCCTCTGTTTTGCACAGGCATGCCTAGGAGTAGGGTTCCCTGATTCTTGTAAGGCTGGAAGGATAAGAGATTTTCCACCTTTCAGATGCTAATTTCAGATGCACATCACAGAGGAATTAAGGAATGTATAATAACAATGATTTGCAGCACCACCTGCACCTTTTCTGAAGATAAAACAATATGATAAAGCCCTAAAATTTAACACTAAAAAAACAGCAGCAAGGTTACTGAACTTCAACGCCCCACTACTACAGCTATATCTTTTTCAGGTGCTTTAAGGGTTGTCTCAATTATTTTGTTAGCAGGGAGGATTTCACACCTTCCCCTTTAAAACTATTTTTCAAGGAGAAGGGTTACGTTTGAAATCGGCTGTAGTTCCACAATAATGATCCCAAACACATCTCCAAGATGAGAAAAGCTTTACTGAGTAAGCTGAAGGTAAATATGATGGACTGGCCAAGTATATATCCACACCTGAACCGCATTTGAGCACCTGTGGGGCATCCTCAAGCAGTAGGTGGAGGAGCACAATGTTGTTAAACATCCACCAGCTCTGTGATGTCATGGTGCAAGAGTGAAAGAGGATTTCAACCTGTAACAACCTGTGCAGCTCTGGCAAATATCATGCCCAAGAGTCTTATGGCAGAACTAAACAATAAAAGAGGTCACACAAAATATGTTTACTGTGGTGTGTGCCAGCTATTTAGACATGCATTTCTGTGTACTGAGGTATTAGAATAGTACTGAGGAGAGTAAACATATACTGTTAAATAAGACAAAAATTGACTACAGTAAGTTAAAACCTAAATTTCATTTATATTTATGAAAAGATTTGGAGAAATGTGAAAGGTGTACTTAGTTTTAGGAGATATTGTAGCTACATGTGGTGCATTAGGCCTCGAGTACAGGGTAAACATAAGCTTAAATCAGTCAAATAAATCACACAGATTTAGTTATAATTGGTTAGCTATGCTAAGAACTAAAAAACTAAATTAGCTACATATATTAGCCTCGTGAACGCAGGTTAACAGATATAACCTAAGCTAGGTGATTTAAGCTAGTTTACAATCCTAAGAGAGCACTCGTTTGTAGGCTGTTTTGAACTACTAAAGGTAGTAGAACAACTAAATTAGTAGTGTACTAATGATTATAATAATATCGTGTTAATTATTGATAGTTTTATTTTAATACAAAAAGAAAGAATAGCGTGAAAAAGCCGCTACGCTGTTGGAATATGACTTTCGTTCAAAGTTCCCAGTTCCACCTTAAACGGGACAGAAGTTACATGTAACTGAAGCACTTCTTAAGGTGGAACGCAATGAAATTCTAATTATTACCTCGTATTTCACCAACAAAACATGAGTGACTTACATCTTTTTGGCCACATCCGTCTCCCTGAACTGCTCCTTCACCATTTCTGCAGATTTTAAAGCGCTAACTCAGATTAAAAAATCTCAATATGCCAAACCAAACATGAGAAACACGCGGAGCGATCCGCCACACTGCACTTCACATCAGAGCGGCCGCACTTCAAAATAAAAGACCCCTACCGCTAACACATGAAATATATTAACCTTTGTTTGTTTGTTTGTTTGTTTTGTTTGTTTGTTTGTTTGTTTGTTTTTACAAATTTTAACGCTCCATGGCCTGATGCCATATTTTGGTTATTACACCAATTCATAACATGCCACATTTATTTTTATTTTAATATAGTGTTACAAGACATATCTATATAAAATGAGGCACACACCTGGGTCATGAATAAAAATATGTTTATTTGCTATAATATGTAAAGAAGTTTACATATTTGACCTTTTTTTTATTATTTGTTGCCTTTGTGAAGATGAACATTGTGAAGATTCTGTTAAATCAAAAAGAAAAAATGGTCTGAAAAAATGAAAGTTTTTTTTCCTAAAAAGATCATTTATGCCATAGAGGGACAACATTACGTTCAGTTTTTTTAGATTTATGTTTTTCTAAGCGTAAAAAAATAAACAACAATGTTATGTTAAAATAATTTTACAAAATAGAATAAGGATCCACCCACAATATATTTATTACGCAATCGAAATATATTACAACCTAGTAGTGAAAGAACAGAAATTATTTTTTTTTAAATGGGGATCCGTGTTAAAATGTATTAAATTAACTTTCGTTAAATAAAACAGTGGTCAAGATTTTTTTCAAAATAAAAGCTCAATGCACTGACCAATGTTTTATTAAAAGGAAACATGAATGTAGTGTTGTGTTTGAGTAGGGTTTGTTTGTTTATTTTTAACAATAGGAATAAGGAAAATATATATGATATAGATATGTACATTGTGAATAAAATTAAACACTAAACAAGCTGGGTTGAGCCTGGATTAACGTGTGATATATAGTTTTCCCTGTAGAGGGAGACATTTAGCCATGAATACACAGATTTAACACTAGTAATACGTGGAGCAGATTTGGGCCCAATCCCATTTCACGCATTAGGCCTACCACTTATCCCTACTCCTCTAAATTGCGGGTAAGTGGTAGAGGTAGGGTGGCCTGATACTTGTTAGGTTGGAGGGGTAGGTATGGGTGAGTGTTATTTGCATACAGCCCTGCAAACAGGGATTTTTGAGAGGCCAACTTTAGACTATGGGGCTATGAGTATCACTGGCAAGATGGGACACAAGTGACCAAATAAACCCACATATTTGAGCATTTTCCCTGTTAAAAATAACTATAACCACTATAAACCTGTAGTGTACTATGTCATGTTAATGTCATATGGACATTTTCTTCATAAAAAGTATAAAAAAGAGCGCCAATAGTTTCTAGCAAACTAGCAAGCTAACTTTCCTGATCCACCTTAAATGTTGCAACAGACGACAGGGTAATTAAACCCCCTGATTTTAGCTGACTTCACCCTCAGCTCAAATTTGAAAAAATAGGAGTAATTTGGGGCGCTGGGTGATGTATGGGTTTAGGTGTGGGGCAGAAGGAAGAGCTGATTGGGCCGAGCACCGTGCCTCTGATAGTGGTGAGATGCAGATGCATACTTCACCAGGCGGTATTATTGATTTATAGATTGATTTGCATATTGTGAGTAACAGCATACCAAAATACAAAATACACAGTTGAACCTGTGAGGGTGCTGAAGAGGTTAGGAACGGTTTAAAAAAAAAACGCAGGACTGTATGTTTTATTACTTTAAAGGAACACATTTCAGCTATAATAAACAAGCATAATATGGTGCGAATACGGTGCTTCTCCTAGAAGAAACCTGTGCATTGTGGTTTCCTTTTGAACATTTGCAATTGAGCTGATTGCATTTTAAGATGCTATGTGTGCAATTCTGACACAATTTCAGTGTTTGGTTTTAAAAATGTAAATGTCTTTTGTATGAGATCAAGTGCGGTGAAATGTAGTGTAATAGTGGTTTTGCATTTCATTTTGGCCCGTTTTCTGCATGTTAGAGGAAAAGCAATGCATCTTGTAGATTGCATTTACATTTTTCCACGGTAGTGTTAGCTTTTAATTTGGCACTTATTCCTCTTTGTAGCCCATTTTCCTGTGTACACTGCACACAAAATGAGATATTTAGAAAAAAGGGGGGTCAGAACACAGAACTAATTCAGGTATTTATCATTTTTACATTAGCAGTATTAGTAACATTAATAATAGCCCTGCTACAAAAATCAATTTTAAGGCCAGGTGATCAACAAAAAAAAAACATATCCTTTCTTGTTAACTAGCTCTTAACTAGCATAGGGTATGTTTTCCCATGATGACCAGCTGTATTTTTTAGGCAGGGAGAGTGTCAGATTAATACTGCTACGTTATTGAGTTATATGACGTAATATGATTAAATTATTCAACAAGCTTATTTTACTGACAAACATCATGTCCAATCATTTTGATAACTGTCCAGCAAAGCTGTACAACAGTAGGAGTCTTCTCTTTGTCTGTAGCTGAGGTTCATCGGATGACTAAAATATAAAGTATGAAAATAAACTGATGTCACTGATAAATAACTGGACCAGTGTGAAGATTTTATGAGTTTTAGATTTTGTGGACAAATTACAGAACACATACAGAACTCACACAATTTCTAATTGTATTTCCAATTTTTGTCAGGAGTTTGTAAAAAAAAATTGAATGATACCATTAAATGTTTTTTTTTGCTGTAAAGTTTTTCTACAGCATTATAATCCGTTTAACTATGAATTTGAGGGGTGGAGCGTTGTGTGTGTGCTCTTACTGTGAGACTGCACCGGAAGGGAGGTAATTTAAAAACCAGGACATTTCCTCACTTTCTGAAAAAAAAAAACGGGACGCCCAGGACAGGACGTGAAATACGGACATGTCCTGGAAAATACGGACGTTTGGTCACCCTGTTTTATATAGCTCACTGCTTTTTGTAACAGTTAAAGTGGCTCCTGTTTTGAAGGTCACCACTTCAAGACCGGGCCTCAGTGGTCTTAGAGATGTGTTTTCTTATTTTTTAATCATATTGGCTGGGGGCCCAAAACCAAACGAGATACAACCGATCTAAAATCAGCTGAAACACACTGTGCTTTTATGTGCTCTCACTGGCAGAGCCAGGAGCTCTGTTGCGGGTGAAGATGCTTGTGTTTTGGAGGTCACCTGTTCGAGACTGGGCATCTGCAGTGTTCAGGACAAATATTCCAAAACCACCGTTGAAGTTCTGTGAGCACCTGTGGCTCATAGGTTGAGTATGCTGCTCTGTGAGAGGTGGTGTTGTTCATGTTCAAGTTCAAGATTCCAGTTGTCTCCTACTGACCCCTCTGCCTGAGCCCGACCCGGCCCGACACATAAACTGGCTGTTTTCGGGCTGTTTAAATAAGCGAATGATGTTCAGAATGATGTTAATTAATATTGCAACACTGAAGAAGCATAGACCTATTATTTAATAAAAATGTTTTTTAAGCACTGCTACACAAAGTGCTGCAAGTCAAACGCGAACAAGTGGAGAAGCTCACGTGTGCGTGAGCCCCAGAGCTGCGTGATTATAAGATTCTAACTGGTGCAACTTTTTTTAACAGTTAAATTTGTAACTTACAAGGTTATAATAGTATTTAATTTTTCATTATATTTAAATTTTAATTCGTTTTTAGAGTGGGTTTGCTAGTTTTTATTAGTTTTTAAACATCACATCAGAGAGATCAATCTGAGAAACACATAGGTGCAATGTGCTGCCGCTGTTGTGCTGAATCTGACTCCCTGCAAAATCCAACTCTGCCTCGCGAGCAGAATAGGCACAACACCACCTGCTGTGGGAGTGAAAACAGCGCTTATATATAATTTAACAAACACAAAAATGAGAGTATTCTATCTGTAATTTCAATTAGTTTTAGTTAGTTTTATAAACACACAATACAGTTCCAGTTAGTTATGTTTTTTTTTATTACCGTTTTTATTAGTTTCAGTTAACAAAAATGTTTTTTTCACTTTCAGTTTTCATTATTTCGTTCGTTTTCGATAACAATAATAATTGGTTACTTAGCTACATTCTGATTATCAAGCCAGAGCTTTATATAAAATAAAAATATAATTAAAAAACAGATGCCCACATCTCGGACTATTTTCTAGAACCCGACCCGACATGGCCTAAGGAATGTTGTGGGAAATCTTGGCCCGAGTTCGGGTCAGGCCTCGGGTCGGGTTCGGGCAGAGAATATAAGCTCTAATGTGTGGCAGCAATTGTTCACCTAACTCAAAGTAACTTAAATATGTGTTTTAATTATTACGGTTTACTAAATTTGTATAGTAATCTCTGGATCCTTCAAGATAATGACCTGGGAGATTCTTTGGTGATGGGGAAAATTGTGAAAAATTATCTGAAAATGATTATTAAGGGTTATTAATGATATGGTGTAATATGACACAGATAATCCATTACAGGAAGACTGAAACAATCTGAGGAGGCCAACTAAACCCGTCAGCAGGAGCAGTGTGAGCAGATGGTGTGTTGCTGGATCTGGATGAAGGAGAAGAGCAGCAGTCATGATCTGAACGGTTCAGCACACACACCTGCACCCACAGCGGCCTTCAATCCGATTTGTCCAGATTAGGGTCAGCGAGGGGTCAGACAGAGCCATATGCCTCCAGTGTAGATGTTCTGGATTTAGCAATACAGGAACTACTGCTCTTCTGCTTCCAGCAGCACAGAGTCCACAACATCTGCTTCCTGTTGCTACCACAGGTATAAAAATACATAAAAATACGCTACAGACCGTGAAAAACACATCTATATACACATCTAGTAGGAGTAGATTATAACTTTAAAATAAATAAAACTATATATCAAATTTAAAAAGAAAATAAAATTATTGGTGGTGTACACAAAGCATGTCTCTGTAGAAAGGAAGGCAAATACAATAGACATGGGCTAGAGGGGTAAAAAGCCCCCAGCACTGAGCTGTGGAGCAGAGGAACTGTGTTCTCTAGAATGATGGAACTCTTGATGGAATACTTTTGGATGGGATGAGTTGGGGAGATTAAAATTAGGTGGGGTGGTGCTTATCCAATATCATTATCTCACAAATGCTTATTTTGTTGCCGAATGCAATCAAATCCTTATGGAAATGTGAGTTTAAAGTTGTTTATTAATAATAATAATAATAATAATAATTTACAACTTGTCACGATAAACCATAAACAAACTTTTTCTAAGTAATAGACCAACACAAAGTAGTACATCATTTTGAATTAGAACGAAAATGATGCATGGTTGCAAAATTTTAATCAAATAAAAATCCAAAAAAAAAATTATTTCAAGTATATTAATACTAAGTAGAGTCTCTTTTGGTGCGATTACACCAATTTTGGGGGTGTTTGTATTTACCAGCTGTGCACATCTAGAGACTGAGATTTTTGCCCATTCTTCTTTGCAAAATAGCTCAAGTTCAGTCAGGTTGGATGGAGAGTGTCTTTTCAAAGAAGCTCAAAGGGATTTAGGTCTGGACTTTGACTGGGTCATTATAAGAAATTAATAACCTTTGATCTAAATCATTCCACTGTAGCTCTGGCTGTATGTTTAGGGTCATCGTCTTGCTGGAAGGTGAATCTCCTTCCCAGTCTCAAGTTTTTCGCAGCCTTTAACAGATTTCTTTAAGGATTGCCCTGTATTTAGCTCAGTGTTACTTTTTCACCACACATAGCGCTTTGAATTTAGGGCAAACAGTTTAAACTACAAATGGCGCTTCTTATGTCTTTAATTTTCTTTTTGCCACTCTTTTATTAAGACTATATTTGTGGAGTGCATGATTTACAGTGACTTATTGACAGATTCTGCCACCTGAGCCGAGTGGATTTCTGCAGTTCCTCCAGAGTGACCATGGGCCTCATGGCTGCTTCTCTGATCAGTGCTCTCCTTGCTTCTTGATCTGTCAGTTCAGGTGATTGGTCATGTCTTGGTAGGTTTGCAGTTGAATAAAGAATACTTTTTTCTATTTTTGGATGATGGATTGAACAGTGCTCCCTGGGATGCTCAAAGTTTGGAATATGTTTTTGGGACCTATAGCTGCTTTAAACTTCTCCACAACTTTATCTTTGACCTGTCTGGTGAGTTTCTTGATCTTCATAATGCTGTTTGTTCACTAGTCTTCTCTAACAAACCACTGAAGTCTTCACAGAACAGGTGTAGGTGTACTGAGACTAAATTACACACAGCTGGACTGGATTTTTTCAGTTGTTAAAAAATGTAAGAAACTCATAAAAAAAAGACTTGGATTCAAATATTTTATACTGACTTCCATTAAATGATCAAATGTTTTTCTCCATTTTTGGAGATATAAGGTTTTTGTGTAACAGAGACACAGTAAAGAATAAAATGTGAGATTGTTATGTCTCTTTCATGGACTGCTCTTATTGGTCAGTGTTGTCAGAACTGTTTTGTACCAAGGATTTGGGTTTACCCTAAACTCAGGATCCAGTGGCAGCAGTAAGTAAGTCATCAGCCAATCCCTGTCCTTTTGTGCACTTTAGTTCATACTAAAAAATAATAAATGCTCTATCTTCCTGTGATCTTTGTGTTTTTATAAATTATGCAGCGCCACAGTTTAGATGAGTTGCTGCTTATTACGGAAGTATCGATTTTAGTAAGAGTTTATATAATGAGATATTTTAAACTGGTTTGTATAATACAGCAGAAGTTTTTAAAATAGTGTGTTTATTATTTTATCATGCACTGCACTGTGTGTGTGTGTGAGAGAGTAATGGTACACCCTCTGGGCTGATATATTGTGTTTTTATTGAGCTACTGATGTGTAATAACTGTTTTATGGTTGGAGATTGCGCTGTGATTTCTATAGCATATGAGTATTAGCATTAGCGTTAGCTCCCACTCAGTTAGTGCTGGTTCAATACTAAAGCTGTGTGGTTCTCCTATCAGAAAAACAGAACGCTTCTGTGATAGTTGTATACAGTTATAGATATAATGGGATGATTTCATTTATTTTTTATGTAAAATAGTTCCACACCACAGACTCTTACTAAACTCTTTTGTTTGCTTTCTGAAAACTCTCCTCTGTAGTGTTGGATTCTGGCTTCTTGAGGACAGCAGATGGTGGTTTGAACACTGTGGTTACAACAAGACTATGGAGGGGCCTGGGATTAAAGTAGCAATATCCAATCCTTTAAAACATGCTTGGATCAGCCTGACATCCAGAAGTTACATTAGTTTATATGACTTTAGATAGTTCTTAACATGATATCTAAAAATAATTTTTTAATGTAATGAGTCAATGCAAAGTTTTGGATGTCATAAAATTGTAAAATAAGCACAAATATGCTTTTTTTTCATCTTAAACATCTCCTCATGATGCTACATGGCCACTTGTAAAATTACCTACACTTTCAGCTAATTAGATCATTTAATTGCACCCCTTTAATATAATGGCCTATATCAAGAATGCAACTTAAGCAAATTTATTTATTGTGCCAAAATAAAAATAAAAAGCGACTTTTGCAATTTTATTAGCTTTCCAAGACGGCGCTACCTTCACTGATCTAACCTCCATGATTCAGGGCTCGTACCCAGTTGGTAAGTAATGAGATTTTTACTATAGTATAAAATTTGCTTCTCATTAATAGGCTATAAATGTTGCTTAGTTGTTTATTCTTATTATTGAGTTTTATTAAGGTTTTAGTCTGCATTTTTAGTCTGCAAAAATTCATAAAGCTCGATAGAAATTCTCTACATGTTGTGGCTGTTAAAAAGCTAAACTGCTAACTGTTTTCTGTCTTTCTGGCTGGTTCTACTGCTCGGCTGTATGATAAACTATCCTTTAAACCGTTGCTCATTTTTAAGTAGCCATAACAACTTAAATATGTTTTTTGTGTTTCCTTAAAAAATTAGTTAGGCGTTTATTTTAGGAAGGTGTTTATATGATAATTACTGTTTTTTTTTGTATAATTATTCATTCATAACAACTGTTTTCACAACATGATGTACAACAGGTTTATAGAAACATGGAATAATATGAAACAAGTTATAACATCCTGTTTGCGTGAAAATAACAATGTAGGAAAAGCCATAACATTGATAGACTCAATAACTAACTATTTGCTCTGTGTGAGATGAGATTGTGTAGTGTAGAATGTACAATAGAAAGTGCAATGTTTGTACAAACAATAATAAATAATATAAAAAATAATGCAAATAATAATTGAGGTTAAATAAAAAATAAATAAACATAAACGAATAATATAAACAGATCTAATAATATGATACATTTAATAATATGAATTTAATCAACTGTTCTGGGATGTAATTGGGCTGGCTGTTTGTGTGTGTAAGAGTGTGAGCCAATCAAGACGCTGGGGGCGTGGTCTTCTGCAATATGGGTGGAGCACAAGGCGCGCTGGGTGAAGCTGCTTCAGTCTGACGTTCAGAGCTCCTGCTGAAAGGACAGAGAGAGAGAGAGAGAGAGAGAGAGAGAGAGAGAGAGAGAGAGAGAGAGAGAGAGAGAGATTTAAACGCGCGAGACACACTCTGCGGATTTACTCACGAGCTGCACGGCATGAGGGATTATACAGTAAACGGTGAGTTTTGGGGTTCACACGCTGTCGGGCTGTGTGTATTGCACGTGCTTTTGCCTCAGGTTCGGGCGGGTTCTGGTGTGTGATCCAAAAAACAGAGAGCGGTAGGAGCGCGCATTCAGCACAGCGTAGCGAGCGAGCGCGCGTGCTTGCGCGTGTGTGTGTATGATTGTATACCGTGCACGTTGTTGCACAGAGTTGCAGCAGCTCATTCTGCAGGTAATAAACTGATCTGATTGGCTGTGGTGAAGAAAGGCTCGAGCCAGAAATGTGGGTGGAGTTGTTTTTTTTGTTTATTTAGGGATTACTGGTTGTAGCGTTTGCAGTTTGTGTGCTTGGATGTGTTAACTGGCCACTTTATAAGAAACACCTCCATTGTGCTTCCATTCACTGATCACTTCATTAAGAACACCTGCTTACCTTGTGCCTCCACTAACTGACCACTTTATTAGAAACACATTCCGTATGATTCTACTTATTGGCCACTTTATTAGAAACATCTCTCTGGTAATTCTACTCTCTGGCCTCTTTGTTTGAAAACACCCACCTTGTAGATGGTAGAGTAAAAACATCTAACGTTACTTTGTAGATGGTAGAGTAAGCATTATTCTCACGCAGCTAAGATGGTAACGTTATTTACATGAGCCTGAACTTTGCAGCTATGGAACCTTCCAGGCCTGAAGCTGGAGTCACTATTTACTGTGAATTGGGTGTTTTCCTGGCTTTGAGTGCCTCTACATCATCCTGACTCAGATGGTGTTTTACTGACTGATGGTCGAGTGACTCTGCATCATAATTTGGATGTTTTCTAGGCTGGAAGATGGAATGACATTGTGTTGTGAATTGGATGGTGCCTGGACACCTGACTGATGCTGCAGTAACCCAACAATGCAACTTGCGGTTGTTTCTTACCTTGGAGTTGGAGTGACTCTACATCACAATTGGGATGTTCCCCAGGCTTGACGCTGGAGTGACTCTACATTACAACTGTGATGTGTTCCATCCTTGAAGCCTAAGTGACTCTACATTGCTGCTCAGATGTTTTCAAGACTTGCTGCAGTAACCTGACATTGCGACTTATAAGTTTTCAGGCCTGACACTGAAGTGACTGTCCATTAAGGCTTGAATGTTTTCCAGACTTTAGTTGGAAAAAAAAAAAGCTAAAGTAGCTCTACATTGCAACTGATGTTTTTTGGGTCTACTGCCTGAGTGAAATTGAGTCATTGTTACAGATATTTTCTAGGTCTGATGATGAAGCGAATCTTCATCACAACTTGGCATTGGAATGACTCCTCATTGTGACATAGATTTTTTTTCAGACATAAAGCTAAAGTTACTCTACATAACTAATAACAACATGATGTTGGAGTGACTCTACATAGCGACTTGGATGTTTTTTAGGGCCTGACTCTGGAGTTACTCTACATTGCAATTAGATGTTCTGCAGGCCTGACTCTGGAGTTACTCTGTTACTGGAGAGTCTCTCCAATGTTTCCAAGACCTGAAGCTGGAGTAACTCTACATTGTGGCTCCCTGATGGTTCTTTTAATGTGCCATGTATTGTCCTGAATACTGCAGACCACACAATGTCTGAGACCTTCTGAGAACCCTTGCATAGTTAATTTTTTTTAAACAAACTGCTTTTTTTAAATATATGTTATTATTATATATTTGAATGTTATACCTCAGTGGTTTTATGTGTGTTATAACATGTTATAACAGTGTTGTGTTTAGGTATGATAATTTGAATTAGGAAGGATATAGTTAAGATGAGTTTTAGAATTAAGAATTAATAAGGCAATTGTTTGGGCTAATCAGGGTAAGTTGGAGGAGTCTCGGAGCAAATAAGATGGTGATTAGGACCAATCACAGACAGGAGGCAGTGATTTGAATAGCGGGCCTTAGAATAATTATTGATGTGTTATCAGCAGTATATATATTTTTTCAGATAATAATATCACATTTAGGCTTGATTTTGTTCATGGAATGTGTTTGTCTATGTGTGTGTGTGTAAAAAAAATATGGAAAAAATGTGCCTGGATCAAACCCCAATGTGTGTGTGTGTGTGTGTGTGTGTGTGTATGTAAGAAACCATGCATGAGCACTAGCAGAGTGGTGAGAGAGTGTGTGTTGTTGTTGTTTTAATGCTAAACTGACCGGGCCTTCAACTCTATTTCCCTGTGTGTGTGTGTGTGTGTGTGTGTTTGTCCTTGCACTCTCTGGCCAGTTTATAGAAACACCAACCTAACTAGTGTTTTTGCTCACTGGCCATTTTATTAGAAACATCTACCTAAAGTATTCTTCCACTCTCTGGTCACTTTATTAGAAACACTTGCCTACCATGTACAACCATCTGCTTTTGCTCACTGGCCACTTTATTAGAAATGCCTACCTATCTTGTGCTTGTTCTCGCTGGCTACTTGATTAGAAACCTCTACCTAACTTGTGCATCCACACTATGATCACTTTATTAGAAACGCCTAACTAACTTGTGCATCCACACTCTGGTCACTTTATTAGAAACACCTTATTACCATGGGCTTCTACTCACTGTTCACTTTATTAGAAACACCTATCTAAGTTGTCCTTCCATTTTCCAACCACTTAATTAGAAACAAATAGGAGCCATTATACAAGTCAAATTCTACATTAAAATTATATATAATACATAATAAAAATGTGTATGTACATATTTATAAAACTGAAGGTGATTTTAACATGCAGGGTATGGTTTTCTGCAGGGTATGGTTTTCTGCAGGATGCATCCAGCAGCACTACAGTAAGCACACTGATAAGGCTGCTATCACTACATGATGGACAGCCCTGAGTCAATATTGACCCAGTGACTCTCTATCTCTCTTTCTCTGTAGCTAACACACTGTGTGTGTGTGTGTGTGCTTAGACACTGACAAAACAAGACTCTTCCAACATCTGCTCAATGATATCACACTACAAAATACTCGCTTTAGATCTCTTTATTTTTCTCTCAGTATTCAGACCTCTAATTAGCGAGTTATGTTAAGTGTCTGAAGTTTGGCATTTTTAAATTTACACATGGAGCTATGAGTCTAAGGTAACTCGTCACAACCTGGAAAGGCAATTTGCAAAACTGACAACAGAATCAGGTAAAGAGCAACTTTGCCCACGTAAATGATAATTACAGAAAACTGCACTGTAAAAATAGGACTTTTGTTCTGCCTATTCTTAGAAAAGAAATGGAAATGGAGAAATGGAGTATGAAGACACAGTCTAATGTAACTAACAAGTAATAGAAGGTCAGGGACACCAATTAGCGTTGTGCTATGAAAATGTGTGATTTGGCTCTTTACCATGCCTGAGACCAGAGTGACTCTGTACTGTGACTCGGATGATTTCCAGGCCTGAGACTAAAGTGATCCTGTGCTGTGACTCGAATGACTCCCAGGTCTGAGACCGAAATCAGTCAATGTGTTGAATTATTCCAAGGTCTGAGACCAGAGGGATTCTACATTGCAATTCAGATAATTCCTAGGCCTGAGACCAGACTGACTCTGTATTGCGAGTCGGATAATTCCCAGGCCTGAAACCAAAGTGACTCTTATTTTGTTCCTCTGATAATTCCCAGGCCTGAAACCAAAGTGACTCTTATTTTGTTCCTCTGATAATTCCCAGGCCTGAGACCAAAATGACTCTTATTTGTTCCTCTGATAATTCCCAGGCCTGAAACAAAAGTGGCTCTATTTAGTTCCTCTCATAATTTCCCGGCCTGAAACCAAAGTGACTTTATTTAGTTCCTTTTCATAATTCCCAGGCCTGAAACCAAAGTGACTCTTATTTTGTTCCTCTGATAATTCCCAGGCCTGAGACCAGACTGACTCTGTATTGTGACTCGATTGAAGCCCATATCTGAGACCAGAGTGACTCTATATTGTGACTTGATCGAACCCTAGTCCTGAGACTGTGGTGATTCTGCATTGCAACTGGGATGATTCAGAGGCCTGAGACCAGAGTGACTCTATATTGTGACTCGGATGATTCGTAGGCCCGAGACTAAAGTGACTTTGATCAGATGATACGTAATCATTAGATGATTAGACAATAAGAGATCAGATTTTATGTCTAACACACACACACACACACACACACATGCTTACATAGAGACAGTGTGTGTACACAGTGAGAGATCACTCTGGTCTCGGTGTGTAAACAGAGCGGTTTATGATTTCTTATTTTTACAGAACGCCTTTCCAAGCATATGCATGTGTGTGTGTGTATGTGTGTGTGTGTGTGTGTGTGTGTGTGTGGGTCTGTGCGGTGAGGGTGTGTCTGTTTTGAGTTCCTAACCCTGGTGATTTCTCCTCTTAGTCATAATCAGACACATGGCCAAAATACATATCCACCAGATTACCCAGCACAGAGGAGAGGTGGATGGAGGAGGAAAAAAGAGAAGGAGAGAGAAGAAATAGAGAGAATAGGGAGGATAGAGGAGTAAATGAAAGAAAAAAGAGAACAGAGGAGATACAGTGAGAGAAAAGAGGAGAGGGAAAGCAGTGAAAGAGGAGAATAGATGAGTAAAGACAAAGACAAAATATACAAGAAAATTAACAAGAAAAACAGAGGTAGATTCAGAAAAAGAATGTAGGAGGAAAGAAAAGAAAAAAGATGAAACAGAACAGAAGATACATAAGAAATAATACAGACAATAGAGCACTGTTGTATGGTAAGCAAAATGTGCTGTGCTGAAATTTGATTTCCCTTTGTGTGCAGTATAGGTACAACTGATTACGCTGGTGACTCCTGTATCTACTGTTACTGTAGAGTAACCCTCACATATAAACAGAAATCTGAGGTGAATCTGTTACACTCATCCTCTAGCAGGATATGCCTACATGTAGATGGAGTCAGATACTGGCAGCGAAACACCTGAATTCATCACAAAACCTGAAAAAAGGCAACTCACAGAATTGACAACAGTATCAGGTAAAAAAAGAAACTCCACCCATGTAAATGAGAATACAATGTAACAAGCACATCAATATTGGTTCATACTTTTTTTCTGCCTATTCTTAGAAACAGAGGAAAATAATTGGAAATAGTATGAAGACACAGAAAGGAAAAAGAAGAAAGTCAAGGCAGAAATGGTAAAAAAAAATCACCAGAGAAAGATGAAAATAAAAGGAAAAATGAAGTGAATAGATATGAGACATAAGAAGGAACAAGAAGGAAAATAGAGGAGTATGAAGATAAGAAGAGAAAGAAAGAAAGAATAAAAGAGGAGAGGATTTAGAAAGTAGAGCGTGTTTGTTTTTCTCGGAGCTTCTGATCTCCTTATTGTCACAACATACAGAGTGCTGGAATAGCTAATCTGTGTGTGTGTGTGTTATGGAGGTGTATTAGAGGTGCAGGGTTTAGTGTTTTATTCTCAGCCTCTCTGCCTGACAAAGGAAGAAGCTGCTGATCCTGTATCATGTCCATCCCTAACTGTCACTCGCTCTCACACAGCCAGCTCACTACCATTACCAACAGTTTTGGATAAGTGGAAGTGTTGGGCAGTTAGGATAGTAAGGCATTTAGAAGTGTTGGGTAAGTGGCGGTGTTAGGTGACATTGTTGGGCAGTTTGACATTTTTGAGTGTTGAGTAGGTAGGAGTGTTAAGTAGGTAGGAGACTTGGGAATAGGGATTGTAAGTTTGGATTACAAGGCATTTAGGTGTGTTGGTCAGGTGGCGGCGATGTTAGGTAGGTGGCATTGTCGGGCAGTTTGAGAGGGTTGAGTAAGTAGGAATGTTGGGAATTGGGACTAAGTTTAGACTAAAAGGCATTTAGGTGTTGGGCAGGTGGCAGCGGTGTTAGGTAGGTGGTATTGTCGGACAGTTTGAGAGTGTTGGGCAGGTAGGAGTGATGAGAATAAGGATTGTAAGTTTGGACTACAAGGCATTTAGGTGTGTTGATCAGGTGGCGGCGATGTTAGGTAGATGGCATTGTCGGGCAGTTTGAGAGGGTTGAGTAAGTAGGAATGTTGGGAATTGGGACTAAGTTTAGACTTAAAGGCATTTAGGTGTTGGGCAGGTGGCATCAGTGTTAATTAGTTTGCATTGTCACGCAGTTTGAGAGTGTTGGGCAGGTAGGAGTGATGGGAATTGGGACTGTAAGTTTGTACTAGAAGGCATTTAGAGGTGTTGGGCAGGTGGGGGTATTAGGTAGGTGAGATTGTTGGGCAGTTGAGAGTGTTGGGCAGGTAGGAGTGATGGGACTAGGGACTGTAGTTTTGTACTAGAAGGCATTTAGGGTGTTGGTCGGGTTGCGGCGGTGTTAGGTAGGTGGCATTGTTGGGCAGTTTGAGAGTGTTGGGCAGGTAGGAATGATAGGAATTGGGACTGTAAGTTTGTATTAGAAGGCATTTAGAGGTGTTGGGTAAGTGGCAGTGTTAGGTGACATTGTTGGGCAGTTTGAGAGGGCTGAGCAGGTAGGAGTGATGGGAATAGGGACTGTTTGGACTAGAAGGCATTTACCGTATTTTTCGGACTATAAGGCGCACTTAAAAACTTTTAATTTTCACAAAAATTGACAGTGCGTCTTATAATACGGTGCGCCTTTTGTATGGATTTTACTCGTCAGGTTGTAAGGAGCAGTAAACACACACTCCGTGCAGCGTTATAGAGAGTTTCAGTGCTATACAGAGTCCAGAGCCGTGCAGCTCCGAGGCTGAGCAGCAATAGCATTAGCTAGATGCTAACCGCTAAGCTAGCTAGCTTATTCACTGAGATCAGTATTATCTAAATTTTACTCGTCAGGTTGTAAGGAGCAGTAAACACACACTCTGTGCAGCGTTATACAGAGTTTCAGTGCTATACAGAGTCCAGAGCCGTGCAGCTCCGAGGCTGGAGCAGCAAATAGCATTAGCTAGCTTATTCACTGTTCAGAGATCAGTATTATCTAAATTTTACCCGTCAGGTGTAAGGAGCAGTAAACACACACTCCGTGCAGAGCCGTGCTGCTCCGAGGCTGGAGCAGCAATAGCTAGATGCTAACCGCTTAGCTAGCTAGCTTTTTCACTGTTCAGAGATCAGTATTTTCTAAATTTAGCACTTTTAATACTGCTGGAGCAGTATTATTAGAGTTAGATGCTAATCGCTAAGCGTTCACCGTTCAGAGGTGAGTTATCGGCCTGTAAGTCTGTGCTGCTTTGCCTGGCTAGCATTAGCTAGATGCTAAGCGCTAACTCTCTCAGAGGTGAGTTTTATCAGCCTGTAATCTGCTTGTTTACCGTGTTAAAACAAGCTACGGGGGACGAATCGCTAGCTAATATCTCACTGTCTTACCAGAACACGCAGGATTACTCAGTGTAACGCTGTCGTTTAAGTTTGGGTTAACTTTACTAGTTTAGGTGACTAGCTAGCGTGCTAGCGGATAGCTATGCTAACGCTGGTGCAGCAAGCCTTAGTGGACATCTGGAAATCTAAGCTTACTGTAAATAAACTGAAGCACGTTACTCACCCAAATAAACAGTTTTCAGGAGAGGAATCTGTGTAGATTAATATCCAGCACTCGTTTGACTTTGAAATAGCTAGATTTGTATACTGAGACGCTCCACCGGCAAGCGACCACCCCCGGTGGGGGAAGGGAAACATGGCGCCACCCCTGTTCACTTTGATATAGGCACCCTTTCTAGTGTCACTTAACGCGCCTTATAATACGATGCGCCCTATGTATGGAAAAATAGCAGAAAATAGGCGTTCTTTGATAGTGCGTCTTATAATACGGTGCGCCTTATAGTCCGAAAAATACGGTAGGTGTTTTGGTCAGGTAGTGGTGTTAGGTAGGTGACATTGTTGGGCAGATGAGAGTGTTGGGCATGTAGGAGACTTGGGAATTGGGACTGTAAGTTTGGACTGAAAGGAATTTAAGATGGTTGGGAATTTTCACTTTTGAGAAATGTGGAACTTTAGGTCAGTTTGTACTGTAGGGTGCATAGGTACACTCCGGTTTGGTGTAGATGTGTCTGTTCTGGTGTCTCTGGTGCTGAGAGCTGTGTGTAATTCATGCTGAAAGGCAGTGATTAAGCTCTCTGAGGGTAAGGGGGGAGGCGGGAGCTGAGAGCTTCCACTCTAAGGCTCATTAGCTCTACTGCTCTCTCATGCACTCACAGAGATTTACACCCTATAGACAAAAGTATTGGGATTTTTTTTTATCAAGGGTATTAAAATGAGTTTATGATGCTTCTGTTTGGCTAACTGTCTCTTATGTCTAGAGAATGCTTTCTACTTGATTTTGTAACACTGCTGTAAGGATTTGACTATACTCAGCTATAAGAGCATCAGGCTACAGTCACATTACAAGCCACATTGCTCAAATCAGATTTTTTGCTCAGATCGGATTTGTGGATGCGTTTGTTAACAGCTCATATGTGGAGCATCTTTTGCTGGAGTGGAGATGAAAACAGCTGGTCTGAATGTTCATGTTCAGGTTGAGGAGGAGAAAAAAGGATAGACGGTTTGCTTTTGCTGTTTGCAGCTATAGCTGCACAGCTACATCAAGAGACGTGTGGGTAGGAGAGAGAAGCAAATAGCACATGTGTAAAAAAAAAAAAAGGATGAATGAATTCCGATTTGACCAATCACATTCATGTCGCATATCCATGGATCGGATACACATCCGATTTAGGACCACATATGGAAGTGGCTCAGATCTGATTTGAAAAAATCATTTGTATTTGGAATGTACACACAGCCATGAAAAAATCAAATTTGAGCCAAATTGAGCAAAAAATCTGATTTGAGTCACTTCAGCCTGGTAATGTGAACATAGCCTTAGTAAGTTCAGGATGTTGAATGATCACCACCCCACCTCATCCCCAATTCCTTAACTCATTCTATTTTTTGTACATTCTAAGTATTGGAGGGAGCACCATCATTCAAGAGATCACAGTTCCACTGCTTGACAGCTTAATATTCAGGGGCTTTATACCACTCTACAGCACATGCCTGACATTAGACATTGTGTCAATAGGTTCATCAGGTTTATCTACTCCATATTCCAGGGTCCTATTCTATTGGCAGTACTGCTGTGTGTGTATGTACATGCTTATGTTTTTTAAACCAACTCTATTTCTAAATGTTTTGTTCTTAATAAAGCACCACATGCACATGCTTATTGTTTGTTTGTTCCAACAAGATCCAAATAAAATGATAGTAGCCTCTTATGTTGACAATATGAGAATAAGATTGGTCATGTTGGATGTTAAATAAATATGTTGTGTGAGAATAATTATCCCTTTTTGTATTTATTTTGTTATAAAAAGAAAAAAAGGTAGTGAAAAAAATATAATTTGGGTATTGGTATCGAATTCAAAGTGTCATGTAGGGAACGCAATTTTTTAAACAATTTCCAGCCCTGGAATTTAAACATCTGTGTGAGCAATAAGTACAATTTAAAATACCTGAATGTGCTTTATTCAGCTAGTTCAGTGTTTCTGCTACAAACAATTTAAATATTGCTTCAGTTTTAGAACATTATTAAATGCTACAAGATCGCAATTCTGACAATACTACAAATAACCTACACAAAAAGCCATATTAGATCAGATATAAACAAAATTTACACAGAGAAAGGCAGCCAGACTTTGGTAAACAAACATATGCTAAGGCTGCTACATTAGCTCAGCTAATGTTAATATGCTAGCCCTGTACAGATTGTCTCTTTCAGCTGGAAAACAACCAGTTTGTGAAGAGATGGAAAATGGGTAAACTAATGTCAAGTTCTTGGTTAAGTCAAAAAATGCTAGGCTAGGCTAAGCTAGGATATACTGTACTACTTAAAAACAAAACCTATAAAAACAGAGCTTAGCATCCTCTATAAAAGGAATATTACTGTCATTCTTTCTGAGGTAAAATAACAGGGTGGTAAATAAATAGCATTAAATAGGCTAATAGTGTTAATCAACCTCAAGTTTATATGAGTTATTAGCGTAAATAGCTTCACTTCTCCCAAAATGGTTCTTTTACATACATTTAAATATACATAATAATGCTATCAGCAAGATTTCAGTCAGTGTCAATAATTCTGTGGAACCCTAAGATTTCAGAATTCTATCTTGTTTTAGTATTGGCTGAAATATCAGTCAGATTCTTGTCCCTTTACTTTTTATGGAAATATACTATAATATGATGCTAATTTGTGTAGCATGTAGCATTGTTCAGTAAAGACAGGCCTCTTAGTAAAGCTGATGTGAGCCGTAGAGCCGTCGTGACCTGGAGGCTTGACCTCAAAGTATCCACATTACAGTAGACAGTAAGATAATATGATGTTCAGCCTGTAATGCTACTGAGGAACTGGGTCACGAGTCAGAGATGCTGGAGTCGCCTTCAGAATGTCACAGTAAGGCAGTGTGCACTGAGAGTGTGTGTGTGTGTTTGGTAGCTAGACGTACTTCTTTAGGTGGATAATCTGATCTGAGCTTCCAGTGAAGGCTCTTTTCGTGCTAAGCTGAAGGGTTTACGCAGGAAGATCAGCTCTGAGAGATGGAGCTACTGAGTCTATACTGTGAGCTGCAGATCATTATCTGTAATGATTAGGGGTGTCACGATTCTCTAAATCCTCGATTCGATTTCATTTTCGATTTGAGGGTCACGATTCGATTCGATTCTCGATTTTCTTGTTTTTTTTTCTTGTTATTATTTTATGCCTCATAAAATTTAAATAATATATTTATTATTATTATTATTATTATTATTATTATTATAAATATTATAAATATTATTATTATTATTTATTAAGATATATATGGTAATGCCATCTAGTGACTTTTTTTGGTAGCAACAGTGTGCACTATTAAAACAAGCAGTTTATCAGAGCTGTGTGTGGATGGCTGGTGAAACTGCTCATTACATGAAGCTGCAGTTCTTCATCCAACCACTAGCAGCAGCAGCACAAGCCCCGCTCTCTTCACTCAGTCACTACTTCAGTACAGCCCAGCCACGGGCTACAGAGCTCAGCCAGTCCGTTTTTACTGTTTCTGTAAACAAATAAAGGTTTTAACCCCACTAACCGGATAATACAGCTCACTACAGTTCATCTTTCAGCCCAAGCAGCTAACAGCAGCAGGTTAGAACAGCCGACACGGAGGCACTGCTCGGATTACATTATAAACAGGTCAGTTAGCGCGCTGCTAACCTCAGGATGTTTATAACTATGGAGTTTAGTGGACACACCACAGCCGCCAGGTAAGTCTTTTAAAGGCTACTGAAGACTATTAAAGGCTATTAGAGTGTAACCCCTGGCTCCCAGGGGTTACAAGAGGTTATTGAAAGCATTATTGGGGGGCAGAAATCAGTACAGGCTGGTTAGATAAGTGATGTGGGTATTGTCTTATAAATATTTACACATAACTTATATCTCTCCTGAAAAGCTTTTATTTTAGTCAGAAACACGCTTGTGTTTACTTTATCTGAGAGAAAGATGTTTTTTTAATTCAATGGAAAGCAACAGGTGTAGTCAATTATAAGTTTAAGATTTTTAATCCACCTCACTGTGATCTATAGTCAGTGTTCTCAAACCACACTGACACACGCATTTCAGCGAGTTCACACGCTCTCACCTGCGCGCACCCACCCCTCCGTTAGATACAGATACAAAACCTGCGCGCCCAACCCCCGCCCCCCCTCCCCCGTTGGACAGATAAAAACAGTGATCACACTCCCGCCGACTGCGCTCATGCAGTGGCTATCTCTATTTAAATGAATAGGATGCGCTGTGTTGGTGCCGCGCCATTTGCGTAGCGCGCTGCGCTATTTGCGTAGCGCGCGCGGGAGGGATCGTCGATCCTCTTTTTGACTTCGATACTCGAGATCGTGACCTCATTTCGATTCGATTTCGATAAAATATCGAGATCGTGACACCCCTAGTAATGATGCTTTTCTGTGGCACTCAGAGGAAAGCGCAGCGACTCGGTTCCGATACATCAGCTCACAGAGGCTCCTGATCATAGTGGCAGCCCTTTGGACCACTTAGAAACCCGGTTTTATTAGCTGTTGGTCACATTTCATATTATTCGGTTTGACACCGGACTTTTTCACATATATAGGAAGCGTTCTGCGGCTGGTATTTCTGCAAAAGGAGGATCTACTAAATATTGATGTCAATTTTCTGTTCTGGTGCCCAAATGTATGCGCCTATCTAATTTTGTTTAAAGAATTAGTGCACACTTTTTGTAAATCCTATAAACTTCATTTCACGTCTGCTATATGATATATTTACCTAAAATTGCTGATCCAAACAACCAATGATTTATAAAGAAAAACATGAAAATGATCAGGGTGGGTGCCAAAAGTTTTTATACCACTCTTAAGAGCTAGGCTAGAAAGACTAAAAGCTAATGCTGGCTAATTTGAGAGGTACCATTAGTACCAAATCATCAGTGGTATATTCACCTTACCTGCTGTTGTTGTAATGTATTTTGTTTCTTCTCATAAAAAGCCACATTCATATTTTGCATCGCTAGTAAAAATACAGTCTACAGTACATGCTGTGCAGTGTGATGCATGCCTGTATATAACTAAAGATAAGAGCTAGCACAGCAGCTGTATGGTAATTATACTGTGCATGTGCAGCGTAATTATGATGTACAGTTATAGTGCTAAGAAGCAGTAAATGACGGTGATGATCACAGTGCAGTGTATAAGAGAGGGCGCAGACGAGTGAATTAAAGATAATTAAAGGATATTGTATTTATTATATAATTGCTGTTCTTGTTGAGTGAAGAAATGGGCGAGCCGGCATCTGCAGGCTGGGTGGGGATGACTTCTGGAGAGGATCAGAATGACATTAATATGCATGTTGTGGCGTTTGTTGCTATGCAGATTGCTACGTGTTAGTGAAGCGTGCTAATTAACACCCTCCTGAAGCTCCAGCGTCTGAAAGGATTGATTGAACTGGGAGAGAGGAGCATGATTTCAGCCCACGGCTTACTGCTGCTCACCAACAATGGGCTTATACTGGACTTTGGATCCAATATATTGGCTTGTGGATCCAATGTGCTTGTACTAGACCCTTAATAGAGATGAGGTGCCAATGTGCTTAGACAGGATCCTCATTAATGTACATATATTGGATCCTCAGCAGAGCTATAGACCCATTTGTTTTTGGCTAATCTGCTACAGAACTACTGTGTTTACACTGCGTGCCTACTAGAACTGGGGATTTAATAAGTTTTACTTATAATGGGTCCTCAGTAGTGGTTTGGATTGTGCATATACTGGTTTACTCTATAGTAAATCTGGGAATCCAGTGTGCTTTTAATGTGCCTATATTATTTTATCCAATTAATGTGCTCATATTGGATCCTTATTGTAGATAAGGATGAGTCTGTTTATACTGGATCTTCAAGAGATCTATAGAACCAGTGTGGTTTTATTGAATCACAAGTAAGGCTTAGGATTCACTGTATCAGGATCTATTGTCATGCTGCTTATACTAGATGCTTATTAATGTGCTTATATAGGATTCTCATTAAAAGTGAATACCTGTGTGCTTATACTGGATCCTAGGGATCCAGTATTTTCATACTGGATTTGTAGTAGCACTAGGGATCCAGTATTCTTCAGTATACTGGCTCTTCAATATCACTTTAGATCAGTGGGTTACTTTGGGATGTTGGGTAGAGCTGGGGATCCCAGCAATGTGTTTATATTGGATCTTCAGTAATGCTGTGCATGCAGTGTCTACTTTTATTCCGTAGTGGAGCTGGGGATCAAGTGTGTTTATACTGAATCCGCAGTTGAGCAGAGAATACAGTTTTTATTGATATACTGGACCCTCAGTGGAGATGGGGATGCAATGTAGCCTATCACCGACTGTATCCTCTGTAGACCTACTAACCAATGTGCTCACATTGGATCTTCAGAAAGGCTGTGGGTCCAGTGTGTCTATTGTTTTCTAAGTGGATTTGGGGATCCGGTGTGCTTATACTTGATCCTCAGTTAAGCAGGGAATACAAATAGTTTGCTTATAATGGACCCTCATTAGAGAAGGGGATGCAATGTGTCACCTACTGGATCCTCTGTAAGCAAGGCTGTGGATCCAGTGTGTCTTTTATCCATAGTGTGCTTTTACTGTATTCCCAGTTGACCAAGAATAATTAATCAGCACTACTCTAATCCCCAGGCCTATCTCAATCTCATGGTCAGCTGACCATGAATGGGCCAAAAATAATGGCCAAATTAAGCAGTGACTTGTGTTCAGAAGTGGTTGTAGTAACACTAGGCTCACTGGGAGAAGGGTGGAGAGTGTGTGTGTGTTAGTCTGGCTGGGTAAACTGGTTGTGACAGTCGTTTGGCGTTATGATTGTAGACGTTAGGCGGGAGGCGTGTGTCTGTTTGCTGAGACTAAACCCTGTGTTTACTCTCCTGTTCTTTCATCCCTCTGTAGTGAAAGGGATTATCCCAAAAAACACACACACACACACATACTCACACACACACACACACACACACACACACACACACAGAGCCTCTGTTCACACCTGGCTTTAACATGCGTCTTGGGTGATCTGATCACCAGAGATGGTTAAACCACAGAGCTGTTTACAGTTGTCGTTTTGAACACTAATCATAACACCACTCGCTTTCTGTGTTTATTTTGAAACCAAAATCTGGTATTATAATAAAATATTGTAAATATATCATTAGAGCTGCTCCTTAAAAAGTTGACGAGTGGGACCTTCAGTCAGTCAACTGAGCTTCTGAGTAAAAAATGCTGGATGACATTTTAATGAGGAATAATTATAAATAATTGAAAATCTCTTTTTTAATATACAATAATCGAGGGGCTAACTGGCACGTTTGCTGAAAAGAAAATCCTTGTAACTACACACACAAGAGCTGGACGGTATACCACTTCATTCGGTACACCGATTTTAAATTAGCTTCTAGTGTGCGTTTTATGTACCGCCCTATCTTAGCATAGCTGAGAAAACTGTTTTTAGACTTCAACAGACAGCAAATTATATAACATTGTTATCCTCTAGAAGTGCTGCTGCAGAGGTCTGTGTGGAACAGCACAGCCAAACACCAGCAGAGGAACAGATTGCTTGCTAGCATTAGCTAGGTTAGCATAACAAACAGTGTTTTAGCTAACAGCTGGGAGACACTCCTTCATTTTTTTCCCGGACACAGGGGCGTTTTCCCCACGGGTCTGTTACGTATAGTTGGGTGGTAAAGCTGCTTTTGAGCCTTGAAATGATCAGGTGGGCCAATTGGTTTCACTTTAAGTGGACTTGGGTGGAAGTTTATACCAGTGATAGTCAGCTTCTCCCCCAGATCGGTCCTGGGTGTGGACTCATTTATTTGAATCAAATAAGAAAACTCCATAAAACGCTAGATTCATTAGGGCTAGGCATTAGTGATGACATACTGCTTCCAGTATAACCCTTTTGAATATACTAATACTGTGCCTTGATGGATAATATTATTGCACTTCGAAATTTGGAATGTTTTATTTGTTAACTGGAAAGCCAGGGGGATTGTGACGGAACAACAGTTAGTTTAAAACTTTAATGGATTGGCTTTAATTATAACTAGTGGTGTGATTTGATTAAAAAAATAATCAGATTAATCACAACATATTCTCTGATTAACTGCAAATCACACTTGTGTATTTATATGTAAATAAAAGAACGAATGTAAGAAATTGCTGAGTATAAAAATCTTAGGAAGTGTTTGGTATTACACACATGCACACAATAGGGGATTACCATTTAAATGGCCTGGGTGAAACTGTAACAGTCAATATTTAGTAGTGTGTAGCTACAATGAGAGCGTAGAGAACCAGAGTTTGTGTTGTTCTGTACCACAGAGACCACTGGACTTAACTGACCTAGCTGGACTTTCTTTTATTTAATGCTGCATTAGTTTATATATGAACTTATAAATAAGCAACTGGAATACTGCCAGAGCGAATTCGGGTGTCCTATCTGCTCCATGTGCTTCATGTTTCTCCTGCCCCAAAGCTCACTATCTGGGTCAAAGCTGAAAGTCTGAAATAAGACTGGGTCCAGAGCGTTACAGCTTGACACCACACTGGGGGATGTCTCCTCTGTCATTATGTTGGCCATGTTGGAACTTTTCAGTTATTCATCCAAAAAAAAATCTGCGTTGGGCAGGGGCGGGGCAGATTATGGCAGAAGTTTGGGTCAAAAAAAAATTATATTATATTATATTATAACGCGTTGCACCAAATTAAGTGCATTAACACTTTTTACATTTTTCTAATTTTTACATAATGTAAATTACATAATGTATCTTAATTGTGCAGTAGAACATTTGAGAAATATGTTTTTAAATACTTTTAAATATAAACTTAAACTGTTTATATTGTTTATAGAATAGCAACCAAATATTTAGTTTTAAAAAGGAAGCAGTGTTAAAATTGTTGGCATGTGTCTTTTTTAAGTTCTATGTTTAAACTGATGCAGTTAATTAAAAATAGTTTTCTTGCAAATGCAGACTGATTTCTTTATATATTGTGTAATTTTGTGGGACATAAAAAACATACAAATCAAAGCCTAAATTTAAAGCCTTAATATTTTGTATTCTGTACACTCCTAACAATAGAAAATAAGTCGCAAGCCTCTATTGAAGCCCAGTCATACAAAAAATACTGTCATATACAGAGAAACCGCCAGAATCTTAAAAAAAAAAAAACGTGATATAAATTGTTGGTCATACTGCCTAACATGAACTGCTGTTTCAATGTTGGGATAGAAAAAAGCTGGGAAGCTTAAGGCAAAGCAGGGGATACATTACGCTAGTAGTCAGCATATCTCAGAAAATGTCTAAAGAATGGAGGCAACTTTTATAGGAGAATCCTAACAAAGTTAAATGCCAATTCTGTGCAAATTCTGCTCATCATTTGAAAGCATTGAACACGGCTGACCTAAATACATGCATGCTGTCTCATTATTCCACACATCCATGTGCCAGCTCTGCATTATATGTCAATAATTGGTAATGTCAGTAAATGAGACTGTAATAAAGATAAGTAATCACATGCTGCATCTCTTTTACTGATTTGTAAACGATCAAGCATATGTTTCTGACTCTGACTTTCTTAATAAGGGGGGAATCTGAACTAGAACAGGAACTAATTGTGCACTACTCATATTAAACAGCCAAATCTGATTCGATTGACAATATCCTGAGTCAGGTACAGATCTGTAACACACCGGAGTTCAGTCTGAACTCTGAAACTCCTCACTCGGATGCTGAGCTGTGGAACACCCAGCCACTCCAGCAGCTCATTTGTTTAAAGCTGTTGAAATGCAAATGTATCTGAGCTCAGCAGACAATGAATGAGCACACACACACACACACACACACCTGTAGCAGGCAGTTCCTTGTAGAATGTGGGTCACAGAAGGTGTTTGTAGGTCAGTAAATGCAGAACCAGTCTCAGTAACACTATTTACATAAGTGTAAAAAATAAAACAGATATACAATTCAGATAAACCCAACACGACAGCTGTAGATTAGGGTGGGAATCAACCCTACATGGCTTGGCATCTCAACATATGATAACGGTGATATCACAGTGCTGTGATTCTGCACTAACCTGTATATTGCAAGACAATTCATCAGTACTTTATTCTATTCTTTTGAGTGAGAGTTAGGCAGTGTGAAATATAGTGAGGTAGAGTGAAGTAGAGCGAGGTAGAATGAGATAGAGCAGGGTGGGGGGTAGAGTGAGGTTGAGCGAGGTTTTGTAGCGGTAGAGTGAAGCAGTGTGAGATAGAGTTAGGCAGACGGAGGCAGAGTAAAATAGTGTGAGAGAGCAATATAGAGTGAGGTAGCGTGAGGTAGGGAGATGTAAGGTAAAATAAAGTGATATGGAGTGAGATAGAGTGAGGGAGAGCAATGTAAAGTGAGATAGAATGATATAAAGTGAGGCACAAGTTGGTCAAATGAGGTAGAGCGAAGTATTGGAAGATTGGAAGTAGACTGAGGTAGACTGAGGTAGATTGAGGTAGGTTGTGGTAGATTGTGGTAGAGTGAGATAGATTGTGGTAGAGTGAGATAGATTGGTGGAAGAGTGTGGTAGATTGTGGTAGATTGTGGTAGATTGTGGTAGAATGAGGTAGATTGTGGTAGAGTGTGGTAGATTGTGGTAGATTGTGGTAGATTGTGGTAGAGTGTGGTAGATTGTGGTAGAGTGTGGTAGAGTGTGGTAGAGTGTGGTAGAGTGTGGTAGAGTGTGGTAGAGTGTGGTAGATTGTGGTAGAGTGTGGTAGAGTGAGGTAGAGCAATGTAAAGTGAGATAGAATGATATAAAGTGAGGCACAAGTTGGTCAAATGAGGTAGAGCGAAGTAGACTGAGGTAGATTGAGGTAGATTGTGGTAGATTGTGGTAGAGTGAGATAGATTGTGGTAGAGTGAGATAGATTGGTGGAAGAGTGTGGTAGATTGTGGTAGAGTGTGGTAGATTGTGGTAGAATGAGGTAGATTGTGGTAGAGTGTGGTAGATTGTGGTAGAGTGTGGTAGATTGTGGTAGAATGAGGTAGATTGTGGTAGAGTGTGGTAGAGTGTGGTAGAGTGTGGTAGAGTGTGGTAGAGTGTGGTAGAGTGTGGTAGATTGTGGTAGAATGAGGTAGATTGTGGTAGAGTGTGGTAGATTGTGGTAGAGTGAGATAGATTGTGGTAGAGTGAGATAAATTGGTGGTAGAATGTGGTAGATTGTGGTAGAGTGAGATAGATTGGTGGTAGAGTGAGTTAGATTGGTGGTAGAGTGAGATAGATTGGTGGTAGAGGGATATAGATTGGTAGTAGAGTGTGGTAGAGTGAGATAGATTGTGGTAGAGTGAGATAGATTGGTGGTAGAGGGATATAGATTGGTAGTAGAGTGTGGTAGAGTGAGATAGATTGTGGTAGAGTGAGATAGATTGTGGTAGAGTGAGATAGATTGTGGTAGAGTGAGATAGATTGGTTGTAGAGGGATATAGATTGGTAGTAGAGTGTGGTAGAGTGAGATAGATTGTGGTAGAGTGAGATAGATTGTGGTAGAGTGAGATAGATTGTGGTAGAGTGAGATAGATTGTGGTAGAGTGAGATAGATTGGTGGTAGAGGGATATAGATTGGTAGTAGAGTGTGGTAGATTGTGGCAGAATGAGGTAGATTGTGGCAGAGTGTGGTAGATTGTGGTAGAGTGTGGTAGATTGTGGTAGAGTGTGGTAGATTGTGGTAGAGTGTGGTAGATTGTGGTAGAGTGTGGTAGATTGTGGTAGAGTGTGGTAGATTGTGGTAGAGTGAGATAGATTGTGGTAGAGTGTGGTAGATTGTGGTAGAGTGAGATAGATTGGTGGTAGAGTGAGTTAGATTGGTGGTAGAGTGAGATAGATTGGTGGTAGAGGGATATAGATTGGTGGTAGAGGGATATAGATTGGTAGTAGAGTGTGGTAGAGTGAGATAGATTGTGGTAGAGTGAGATAGATTGTGGTAGAGTGAGAGATTGGTGGTAGAGGGATATAGATTGGTAGTAGAGTGTGGTAGAGTGAGATAGATTGTGGTAGAGTGAGATAGATTGTGGTAGAGTGAGATAGATTGGTGGTAGAGGGATATAGATTGGTAGTAGAGTGTGGTAGAGTGAGATAGATTGTGGTAGAGTGAGACAGATTGTGGTAGAGTGAGATAGATTGGTGGAAGTGTGTGGTAGGTTGTGGTAGAGTGTGGTAGATTGTGGTAGAGTGTGGCAGATTGTGGTAGAGTGTGGCAGATTGTGGTAGAGTGAGGTAGATTGTGGTAGAGTGTGGTAGATTGTGGTAGAGTGTGGTAGATAATGGTAGATTGTGGTAGAGTGTGGTAGATAATGGTAGATAATGGTAGATTGTGGTAGAGTGTGGTAGAGTGAGGTAGATTGTGGTAGAGTGAGGTAGAGGTCCACAGTGAACAACACACACATCAAACTACTTCTGATTCTGGGCCGTAGGTTTAACGCAAAAGTATACATTGGCCATTAATGACCGGGTCAGACTGTCCTAGCTATTTCAGTTCAAGTTTAGAACACAAGATACCACAAGTGTAAAGAAGCATCCAACAGTCTAAATCACTGATTATCAGTAGATCTGTTGTTTGGTTTTCGGCTGTTTAAAGACTGTTTGAGATCTCTGCAGTGATTTCAGTCTGCAGTGGTGAAATTTTGCTTCTTTAGCTTTTCTCAGAGGATATCCCTCCTCCCACTGCTGACCATTCCGCTCAGGAAAGAGTTCCTGTCAACAGCAGAGCTGCCAAAATAAAAAAAAACACACACACACAAAAAACTCTCCTCTTCAGCGCCGGAGAGACCAGATTACAGCAGAACCTGCCAGGAGAAAATCTCACACTGCCAGCAGCTTTACTACAGTCCTGCTTTTAAACCTTAGCTTTACTGTATCACTTAGTGTAGACTGGATCTGAGGGACTGAATCTGCAGGAGGTGTTTCAGTCAATATTTGCCCAGAACCAAATGTGTTTTGTTTGATCCCATTTCCTCACCAAATACCATGTTTGTTTTAGGCAGTTCACAAGGCCTGCAACGATTGCCAATGTCAATTATTAACAATGTTTACTAGTTGTTCATTTGTAACGCAATGCACCACACAAGTTGCTGGGCACAGAGACACAATGGGTGCTCACTCACTCAGTTCACACTCAGTTTTGTCACCAAAAGTAACAGACACAACAGATTACATCTGTATTCACTGAGGGAGCTTTAACACCTAACTTGTTTGGTCTAGACTTTCAGACTTTTCAGTTACCAAAGTAGCAAACTACAGTCAATTACACATCACAGTTAGAGGAACTTTTTATTATTACATTACATTTGGCAGACGCTTTTGTCCAAAGCGACTTACAATAATGAAGTACAAAAGTAATAGGAATTAAGATAACCCATTTTTAGATAGGGCTTAAAGGAGGATGAAGGGAAATAAAGGGATAGAGAAGTGAAGGAGGGGAAGAAGGAAATGTAAATGTAAATGTAGTTAGTGTAGGGAGGTAGCGTAAGCCTTCAGGAGTGAGTGCAGGTAGGAAGGAGCCTGTTCTGTCATCACCTTGTAGGAACTTTAGTAAATTTCAAACAAACAAGAGAAAAAAAAAGAATTGGAAATTCTGCATACTGAAATCTGATTGTCAGAAATTTTATTCCCACTCAACAGTATAAACACAAAGGCTTAGACTGAGCATTCATTTATTTACTGTAACAGTAGATTAAACCTTATTCATAAACAAAAATGTAAAAGATCTGAGGTCATATTTTACACTTATTCTGCTGCAGGGGGTGTATCTATGCAAGGGGAGTCAGATTCTGACAGAGAGCTAAAATTCATCACTAGACCTGGCAAAGCAACTTACTAATGCTGTGTATACACTACACAACTTTGAAAATACTCTGAAAAGACTTTTAATAGACTAAAGTTTTACACCCTCTCAAATCTAAAGTCACAGACTGTTTACTCACAGATTAAGATTTTGCAAAGACTGGGCATCACTAACTGGAAAACTGCAACTAGATTCTTTCTGAGATTATTTCCCATCATGCTTCTGGTGGAGTTTACATAAAATACTTATAAATATCGTCGCTGTCCAATAAAAACACTTATCTCCAAAACAACAACTTTACAGGAGAGAAAAAAACTTGTCAACTTTCAATGGAAGTCAACATAAAAAGAGTTTATTTCAGCTCATTTTGTAGAGTTTCTATTGGTCCGTTTCTATTGGTGGAGGAGTTTGTCTGTTCAAATTATGTAGTAAACTAAAAATCGACAAAAATGGAGATAAGTGTTTTTTTTATAGGACGGCGACGATATTAACTTACAAATAATGTGTATAACTAAAACTAAACAGACTAATTATACAGAATACAATGTAACAAAGCCATAAGAACTGACATGTACCCCACACCTGCACTACTGCTTACACTTACATATAAACTTTTAATTCACCCTATAAAACTGTGACATTTAATGAACTTTACTTCATTCATTCATTTGCACTAATGTTTATACAGGTTCTGTTTATACTGGTACTATCATTTCCTCTTTAATCCCCCTATCACTATTGCACTATTTTCTTGTGTCTCTTGTCTTATGTTTGTCTATATCTGTGACCTTGTTGTATTGTACATTTAGTGTCTCCCATTCTTCTATATTTATAATCTTATTTTCTGTACTTGCTGTAACTTTGGGAAGGAGAGTAACGTAATTCAAATTCTCTGTATGTCCTATACATATGCAGTATTGACAATAAAACTACTTGACTTAAATTTACTTGACCATGAACCTTGGTGTGGACTCTGGTTTGGACTTTCAAGTATGAAAACAATGCCTACAAAATCTGAACATTGCATATTTTAACATTTTCTGGGAATTTAAAAGGCATTAAAGTCCCATATTCAGCTGCTTCTATCATTTTGATGCACAAGAGAATACTAGGATGCAGAGGGCATGGCAAAAATAATCACTGACTAATCAACAAATCTGGAAAATAGTCTTCAGATTAGTTGACTACCAAAATAAGCATTAGTTGCAGCCCTAATTTTTACACTGCTAGTGTGAGCTATATCTGACATTCTGAAAAGGCTGAACAGTCCATTCTTCACGTGAAGCATTGAGCTGTGGAGCAGTGACAGGATTCCTGCAGGTCCCTAGCGGTAAGCTAGCTTACATAGTAACATTAGCGGCGGGTTAGCTACATTACCAGGGAGAGAACTAAGGTTAGTGGAGAGCTAGCTAACATGGTAACATTAGCGGCAATTAGCTACATTACCCAAGAGAGAACTAAGATTAGCAGGAAGCTAGCTAACATTAGTGACGAGCTAGACAACATATTAATGTTTGCAGAAAGTTAGCTGGTTAGTTTTGATTTCCAATACAACAAATCATTTTCTACCAAATAAAATATTATATTATAAATTAAATTTATAAATTATAAATGTATAAATTATATTTATTGCGGTCTTAAAAAGCATTAAATTTTACTTTTAAAACGGTGCAAGAACCCTGAATGAAACTGTGTTCTCTGAAATTATTGAGCTCTGTCTAATAATTTTAGGGATGAGATGATGAGGTAATCATCCAACATCATTACTAACCTGAACCCTGTTGTTGAATGCAATCAAATCCTCCCATTTATTAAGTTTTAGTATTAATAGTGTATCTGCAACTGTATTGGAACATAGCAGATGGTTTTGTCTGTTTCCTCTCAAGAGTGGTTTGTAATAATGTGTGTGTGTGTGTGTGTGTTTCCTTGCTTTTCCTGTGTGGTTTTACTGTTATCAGCTCCAGTCCTGTGTCAGAGAGGCCAGCGGCAGGAACAGGCTTGTTCTCCTTTTTCCTGAAACACACATACACTCACACACACACACACACACACACACACACACACTAAAGCACACACAGGATGTCAGCTTTGAGCATTTAATAGTAAGCTTTATTGAGTCTACAGTTATTACAGTCGTGTTCTGTAATTAAATAATAAATGCTCTTTTTTTGGCTTATCAAGGCTTTAGCTCCAGCTCCAGCTTGCAGAGGATGTGTGCATCATGACACATCATGACACAGGGTTCTTTTAGGGTTCTTTAGTAAAGCAAAGTGTTTTATGTATACAGTAGAACAATGGCAGATAACTACTTGTGTGCCTAATCTGTGCTTAATCTGGTTGAAATGTTTTTTTTGTAATGTTGTACCATTATCACTCATTATCATAAATCAGCCTGGTAAGGACCCTTTAACCCTCTCAGACCCTGCGTCCATTACAATGGACATCATGTATTTTTTTATGTTTAATTGTTTTATTGCACATATTGAACAAGTTACTAAGCCCCGCCCATTGCACTGGAACAAAAACTAATTTCTTTGGTTTGCATTCTTGGTTTCTTTAAACTTTTAAGCTTTTACATTTTTTCTTTGACACTACAACAGTGCCCTCATATAATGGCAACATAATAGAATAGAACAGAATAGAATAGAATAGAATAGAATAGTTTGAACATAGAGACATACACATTCTACAATGCATATGTACCTTTCATACAATTGTACAAAGAATAGGACTCTCACTGCACTGGAAAAAACTTAACTCAGATTAGGGCATGGTAGCACTAGAGCCAGCGAGGCAAAGTAAGGCTTATTTTACTTATTTTATATCATTTAGAACACTTTATCATGTTTAGGGATGGTTTGTGAAACAAAAAGGTTAAAATTAAATATAAGATTAAGACAAAGTTAAACACAACCTCCAATGCAATGAACATTGCTCAGTGATAGAATTCCACCTGTGCAAGTCGAAAAATTTCCTCACAACAAGGGCTGTGCGATATATCATTTAAGCATCATCATCATGCACCCTCATCAGCATGCGCAGGATGTGAGATGTCACTTAAAGCAATTAAATCAAATATGTCATGTTGCAATGTTTGGATTCTTGACATCTTGATATCTAGAAGTAGATACACAGTGTTGTCTCTGTGTCTGTGTAAGTGACAGGCTGCTGCTGCCTAAGAAATGGGAGTGGGGGCTTCTATCCACATGGTTGGGCACAAGCTTCTAAACGCACGTGTGGAAAGCTGTGCACCTCATTCCAGCACAGTTTTGCTTAGATGGTCCAGTTACAGCTGAAATCACGCTTTTAATCCCAGAAAAACGCTCTTATTTTTCAATATCGTGCAGCCCTACTCACTACTAAATATTCCACAGTCAAATGTCAGTGGTACTGTACCATATGAGTGGAAGAATCGACTGGGAATGACAGCAACTTGCTCTGTCAACATGTAGATATATTGTCCAGCTCTACGTGAGGTACGTGTTTTCCTTTGGACAGTGACAATATATTATTATATATTCTGTTCTTATGCAGCTGTAGTATAAGTAAAGCTGTGCTACAGTGCTGAACCCACAGCCCATCGTACATTCAGCTGTGTTTACCCTGGGGACTGATGGTGTGTGTGTGTGTGTGTGTGTGAGTGTGTTCGCCCTCAGTTAGACGGTTCATTAGTCATTAGGTCTGCGGTCAGTAGACCTGGAACACTCACTTCCTGCTACCAGTCTGTGCGGTTATGACGAGCAAGTGATGTTTCTTGAGGAGTGAAGTTACGCAATACAGAGAGAGATGGTGGACATGTTTTAAAGGGCCATTGTTTCATTTTTGTATCATTATAACGACTCAAATGCTGAGTCCAGGAGCTGTAATTATATATATATTTAAGTGTTGGGCAGTATAGTTAAAATATTATTCCATGATATTTAAATACAATCTTACGATACATGTTATTTTCTATTTTTTGCTGCAAATCATTCAATTAAACAGGATTTTTTGCAATATCTCTATTAAAATGTGCAGTTTTATCAGTGTCAATTAAGCACTGATGATATCCACAATATGCCTAAAAAGTATATTGTTGATACAATAAGAACATTTATCATTATACAGTAAAATATTAATTTTTATAGTGCCAACCCCAACCATGTACCCAATACACCTTATATACCCTTTAAACCATTATTTAGGGTATATAACCTATTACCCTGTTTCCATTAACTATTTTCCCAGTTCTACACCCTTTAAACTATTGCCCTGATTCTATACCCTATCAACTTCTATACCTTAATAACCATTGCACTGTTTTTTATACCCTATCAAATGCTGTACCAGTTCTATACCCTATTAACTATTGTCCCAGTTCTATACCCTATTAACTATTGTCCCAGTTCTATACCCTATAAAATGTTGTCCCAGTTCTATACCCTATCAACTATTGTCCCAGTTATCTACCCTATCAACTATTGTCCCAGTTCTATACCCTATAAACAACTGCACTGGTTCTATACCCTATTAACTATTGTCCTAGTTCTATACCCTATCAACTATTGTCCCAGTTCTATACCCTATTAACTACTTCACGGGTTCTATACCCTATCAGCTGTTGTTCCAGTTCTATAACTAATTAACTATTGCACTGGTTCAATACCCTATCAACTGTTGTCCCAGTTCTATACCTTATTAACTATTGCACGGATTCTATACCCTGTTAACTATTGTCCCAGTTCTATACCCTATAAACTACTGCACTGGTTCTATACCCTATTAACTCTTGTCCCAATTCTATACCATATTAACTATTGCACTGGTTCTATAACCTATTAACTATTGTCCCAGCTCTATACCCTATAAACTACTGCACTGGTTCTATACCCTATTAACTATTGTCCCAGTTCTATACACTATTAACTACTGGACTGGTTCTATACCATATTAACTATGGTCCCATTTCTATACCTTATTAACTATTGCCTATCAAACTATTGACTCAATTGAGATCAATACTCCATCACCTATTGCTTATTTCTATACCCTATCAGCATGTTCTTTTTCAGGGAGTCTGCAGTTGGAACACTGGAGCAGTGAGGCTAATAAAGTTAATGGAAGCTGTTCTTTCTCAGCTCTTTATATTTCCCAGAATGCCCAGAATGCCATCTGTCAGCGCAGGCTCTTTATCTGGAACAGGGTGAGGCTGAAATGAAAAACTGATTATAAACTGTGTTTCTTCAAACAGCTGCAGAAAAACGCTGATTTGAATCTCAGAGACACAGCAGCCCAAGACACCCCCCCTCTCCACTCAGGCTCATTAGCATGCGCAGCACAAGTTCGAATACATTTCACACCCAAACCGCCCAATCACTGACTCCTAATCCTCATACTCAATTACAGCAGCCCTCAGTTCAAAGGCCGGTTCGTCTCCCGGTGACATTTTATTAAAAGTCAGCTGCTGGATGCAGATTGGATTTAGTTTGCATCATGAGAACGGTTAATCACTGCCACCAGGGGCTGCGACTTAATTAACCAAGAGTGAGAGATGTTAGAATAAGACATCCACAGTACTACAACACAAATATTTTGATTATATCCAAACCTATTAGGGAACCTACACAGGTCATCATATACAGTATGTATATACAGTTCAATCAATTTGTTTGCATTTTTCTTTAAATTGAGAGATGAAATGTTTCTGTAGATCTCTGTGTTCATTGTACTGCTGTCGTTGTGCCTGACATCATCAATGAAGATTAATAAGCCCACCCCAGAAGAAGCCAAGCAAGTCCAGGGCATGACACTACCTCCACTGTGTTTCACAGATGAGCTCATATGTTTAAAATCATGAGCAGATCCTTTCTTTTTCAGAACTTTAGCCTTTCCATCATGTCTGTAAAGATGGATCTTTGTCTCTGTACTTCTGTACTTGTGACCAATATCAGCCTGTGTACTTTTTTTTTTGAAGTCTTCTGTGAAGAGTAGATTGTGATTTTTTTCACTTCTGCTCTCTGGAAGTTGTTGCTGAACAACTAACAGCTATTTCAGGGTCTTTCTTTACAGCACTCACAATGTTTCTGTCATCAACTGTAGTTGTTTTTCGGGGTCTACCTGTTATTGTTATCTGTTACTTAGTACACCAGTGAGGACTTTCTTCTTCAAGAGATTCTAAATGGTTGTACTGGTCATGCCCAATATTTATCTGCAAAGGATCTGATTGATTTTCCATCTTCTATCAGAAATAAAGGATTGACCTCACTGTTACTACACTGTTAATACTTTTGGAAGGGAGTGTATGTATTTTATATATAGGCCGTTCATGACATTTTTTTTAATTGGACAATATGTTGTCCCGGAAATTATTCCAATAAACTGTAATTCTCATAAAATAATGTTATGCCATTAATGACACAATAGAAAATAATGCAATTACACAATTTTAAAGGGTGAATTCTCCAGTTCACATGCATGCTAAGTGGATGGGCAATATAGCCCCTAAATAACATCATGATATTTCAGTGTATTTATGCATTAATGATGTTCAATCATTCATTTCAAAAATACACTGCTGCAACAGAATATATGTTAAAGTTTTATTTCATGCAAGTATAGCAGTTTCAAACATTCAGGGCATGAAACATAAAATCTGTAAACTTTTGTCTATTTAACAGTAATTTACCAATAGTTTGATACTGATTAAAATAATAATAACCAAATAAAGATATCTATTTCACTTTCATCACAGTCTGTTTTATTGGTCGGATAAGGTCTGTTTATATAGAATGATGATGATGATAATGATAAAATCTAGCAAATGGCAAATCTGTACCAACCGGTTTTCATTGGGGACTATTTTGTGATTCTTTACATGTATCCTTCCACTGTTTTAGCAGTGGAACTGTGTTCTCTGGAATATTTGCGCTCTGTCCAGTGCTACATTAATTGATTAATGTATTGATAAGGCTGGTGTGTGATGTCTGTTGTTGTTGAGTTTCCAGGTGAGATGTGAGAACAGATGGGGCAGAGTAAATGATTTTGGATGACCCTAAACCACAATCACAGGTAAAATGACCTCATCTGACCTGATAAACACACACCCAGTACAAGATATAGCATGTTTATGAGTGTCTGTGTGTGTGTGTGTGCCTGGTGTAGTGTGTGTGTAGGAGTAGTCTGGTAGACAACAAATGACATAGCTGACCACAGGTGGACCACAAACACAATAACATGATGCTATTTTTATTCATATGCAGGCTCTCTCTCTCTCTGCGGTTCTTAGTAATGATCCTTGCACGGCCGCTGTTGTGCTGAGGGGTGAATTATCCAGTCAGTGCTCATGTTGAGTGTGTTAAATGTGTGTTTGTGTTTATTCACATCCTTTTGCAGAGCTTTTGAATAATGTTTGTATTTTTTACAATTAATTTGGTTGTAGTTCTTATCAACTATTGTCCTGTTTCTATACCCTATCAATAACTAGGTTTATTGTCCTTGTTCTATACCCTATTAAGTTTTGCCCTGGTTCTATACCCTATTAACAACTAGGCGTATTGTCCTGGTTTCATTCCCAATCAGCTTTTTGATATGGTTCTATACCCTATCAAACAACTAGGTATATTGCCCTGTTCTTTACCCTATGAATTATTGACCTGGCTGTATACCCTATAAGCTTTTTGATATGGTTCTATACCCTATCAAACAACTATGCATATTGCCCTGCTCTTTACACTATGAATTATTGATCTGGCTTTATACCCTATCATCTTTTTGATAGGCTTCTATACCCTATTAACAACTAGGTATATTGCCCTGTTCTATACCCTAAGAATTATTGACCTGGGTTTATACCCTATTAGCTTTTTGATATGGTTCTATACCCTATTAACTACTAGGTTTATTGCCCTGTTCTATACCCTATGAATTATTGATCTGGCTTTATACCCTATCAGCTTTTTGATATGATTCTATACCCTATTAACAACTAGGTATATTGCCCTGTTCTATACCCTAGGAATTATAGATCTGGCTTTGTACCCTATCAGCTTTTTGATATGGTTCTATACCCTATTAAAACTAGGTATATTGTCCTTGTTCTATACCCTATGCATTGTTCTATTCCCTATCAGCTATTAATTTGGTTCTATCAGTTACTGCCCTGGTTCTGTACCCTTTTAGCTGTTGCCCTGGTTCTATACCCTATCAGCAACTAGGTGTACTGAACTTGTTCTGTACCCTATTTAGTATTGCCCAGGTTGTATACCCTATGAACTTTTGGCCTGTTTTAATACCCCTTTAGCTTTTTGTTATGGCTCTATTGTCAACAACAATGACTATTGTCCTTGTTTTATACTATATTAAGTGTTTCTCTGGTTCTTTACACTATCAACAATCAGGGCTATTGTCATGGTTCTATGCCCTATCAAGTGTTTTCCTGGTTCTCTACCCCATCATCTATTAACCTAGTTTCTATACCCAATCAATTATTGCCATGTTTCTCCATCAACCATTGGCATTGTTTTATACACTGTTAGCTATTGTCTTGGTTCTATACCCTATTAACTATTGCTCTAGATATATACCCTAATAATTATTGACCTTGTTTTATACCCTTTCAGCTTTTTTTATGTTTTTTATCTTTTCATTCTCAACAGCTAGGACTATTGTCCCTGTTGTATACCCTATCAAATGTTTCCCTAGTTCTATACCCTATCATCAACTAGGGCTATTGTCAGGGTTTTATGCCCTATTAAGTGTTTTCCTGGTTCTGTACTCTTTTAGCTATTTTCCTGGTTCTGTACCCCATCAATTATTGACCTAGTTTTTTAACCTGTCAACTTTTTGTTCTGGTTCTATATTGCACATTGCATATTGAATTCTGCCGTGATTTGGGCAGCTGCAGTTTTATGTTTTTTGGATACAATCCAGGTTATCACCCGAACATCCCTTTCAGACAGCTTCCTCTTGCGTCCACAGTTAATCCTGTTGGATGTGGTTCGTCCTTCTTGGTGGTATGCTGACATTACCCTGGATACCGTGGCTCTTGATGCATCACAAAGACTTGCTCTTTTGAACTCTGTTATGTCACCCATAATGTTGTGTGCATTGCAATATTTTGAGCAAAACTATGCTCTTACCCTGCTAATTGAACCTTCACACTCTGCTCTTACTGGTGCAATGGGCAATTAATAAAGATTGGCCACCAGGCTGCTCCAATTTATCCATGAAACCTCCCACACTAAAATGACAGATGTTTCAGATTGTGTTTTCTGATCTTTCTATGAAATGCCGTTAGATAAATTGAAACACACTCTGGCAATGTATTAAAGGACTGGGAGATGTCAAATCCCATACCAAGCAGAGAGAGAGAAAGAAGAGTGAAAGAGAGCGAGAGAGAGAAAGAGAGAGAGAGAGAGTGCTAAGAATATGACAGATGTTTGCTCTGCTTGAGTTGAAGCCCTTTGGCAACCTCACAGTCTAGCTGTGTGTGTGTGTGTGTGTCGTTTTCACCACCTGGCCCATTTACTTACACAGCTAAAAATTAGCATTACACACACTCTAATCACCTCATGTGTGATATGCGCCAAAATGTCCTATCTATAATGTGTGTCTGTGTGTGCACGTGCACAAATGTGTGTGTGTGTGTGTGTGTGAAGACAAAAATGGCAACAGTATATCTGCTTGCAGATAAAAGCCATTAGCGTTGCACTGTGCTTTCTAGGAATGCATCAATATGGCAACTGTGTACCATTTTCAATATCGATTTCTTTTTTACATTTTCATGGTGATACATAAAATGCTTTTAGAGTGTTATTATTGGTAGGGTCAGTGTTGTAGGGCTCTTACTCTTAGTATTCCAGTCTTTAGGGCTTTTGTTGTTTGTAAGGTCAGTCTTTACGTCTGTAACTCTTGGTAGGGTCAGTCTTTAGGGCTGTAACTCGTGTTAGGCCCATGCTTTAACACTGTAATTCTTGGTAGGGTCAGTGTTAAAACTATAACTCTGGGTATGGCCAGCGTTTAAGGCTGTTGCTCTTGATAAAGCTGTGATATTTGGTGGGGTCGTTCCTTAAGGCTGTAACTCTTGGTGGGGTCAGTTTTCAAGTCTGTAACTCTTGGTAGAGTCAGTCTTTGAACCTCTAGCTCTTGTTAATTCCAATCTTTAAGGCTGTAACTCTTGATAACGACAGTCTTTAAAGCTGTAACTTTTGGTAGATCGGTCTTTAAGGCTGTTTACTCTTGGTGGCGTTGGTCTTTAAGGCTTTATCTCTTAGTAGGGTCTGTGTTTAAGGCTGTATCTCTTGGTAGAGTCAGTCTTTAAGACTGTTACTCCTAATAATACAAGTCTTTATGGCTGTTATTCTTGATAATGCCAGTCTTAAAGGCTGTATCTTTTGGAAGGATCAGAATGTAAGACTGAAGTCGTGGTAGGGTCAGTCTTTAAAACACTAGCTTTTGTTAATTCCAATCCTTAAGGCTGTAACTCTTGATAATGCCAGTCTTTAAGGCTGTAACTATTTGTAGAGCGGTCTTTAAGGCTGTTACTCTTGGTGGCGTTGGTCTTTAAGGCTTTATCTCTTGGTAGGGTCTGTATTTAAGGCTGTATCTCTTGGTAGAGTCAGTCTTTAAGACTGTTACTCCTGATAATACAAGTCTTTATGGCTGTTATTCTTGATAATGCCAGTTTTAAAGGCTGTATCTTTTGGAAGGATCAGAATTTAAGACTGAAGTCGTGGTAGGGTCAGTCTTTAAAACTCTAGCTTTTGTTAATTCCAATCCTTAAGGCTGTAACTCTTGATAATGCCCGTCTTTAAGGCTGTAACTATTGGTAGAGCGGTCTTTAAGGCTGTTACTCTTGGTAGCATTGGTCTTTAAGGCTTTATCTCTTGGTAGGGTCGGTCTTTAAGGCTGTAACTCTTGGTGGGGTCAGTTTTTAAGGCTGAAGTCTTGGTAGGGTCAGTCTTTAAAAATCTAGCTTTTGTTAGTTCTAGTCCTTAAGGCCGTAACTCTTGAAGGGGTCAGAATTTAAGGCTGTAACTCTTGAACAGGTCAGAATATAAGGCTATATCTCTTGATAGTAACAGTCCTCATAGTATTTGTAAATAAGTGTGTCTCAAGAGTGTGAGAGATCAAGTGTGTGTCTGTGTGTGTTGGATGAAATGCCAGCCCATGGGTGTGTGTGATTTTGTGTGTGAAAATTGTGTGGAAACAAACAAAATGACCCTTCATTTAAAGTGTATTGAAAGTGGATGCAGATATAGGCAAATGCTGACGATGTGTGTGTGTAAGTGTATGTGTGTGTGAGACAGTGCAGGAGTGACAGCATGGACATGTAAAGTTGAAGATTTGCATATTCCGGCCCAGCTGCAGTATAATCTACAAACACACACATTGTAAATTATCTGGCAACAAAGAAGGCTGATGAAGTGTTGCAATCTGGTAGAGACATTCCTGGGGAAACCCTCGCTGTGTGTGGGTGAGCATTGTCCTGCTGAAATTGCCAGTTGAAAGCCCTGCCATGAGTCATGAGACATGTGGCCACAGGATATCCTGCACATATCACTGAGCTGTTAGTGTCCCTTCTTTCACTACTAGGGGTAACCGACTTTTGTGTGCAATGGCTCCCCAGACCATCACACCAGCAGTTGGGCTGTTTGTCATTCCAAAGCAAAGGCAGGATTGTAGTGCTCACCATGAGATCTTCATAATCAAATCTAATCGTTTTGTTGCCTTAATATTTTGACAGTGAGTGTACATATTGAGTAAAAAGCAAGCAGTGAGATATGAGTAGTTATTGCACATGTGGTGCTCTCTCTCTCTCTCTCTCTAACAGGAAAGGGCTAATTTCCTGAGGTTGAGGTGGATCAGGGCTTCAGAGGAAAGTGTGTGTGTGTGTGTGTGTTGTGTAAGGAGTTCGACTGTGTATAAACTGTTCCTCGTCTGCTTAGGCCAAGCACAGAGGTTCTTTATACAGGGGGCTGAAATAAATGAATGCGTGTGTGTGTGTGTGTGTGTGTGTGACATTCAGTACTGTTTGTAAACTTAACTGTGTTGAGTGAGACTGCGTGAGGAGTTTCAGCTGAGGTCATTATTTTCATATTTGCTTTGTGCATGTGTGTGTGTGTGTGTGTGTAAGCAGTAAGTGGCTGTTGACAGGGTGACGTGTTGCTGTGGTGATATGAAAACTACTTTACTGTTTTTAGATTTGCAGATTTCCACTAAGGCTAGCTACGATTAGAGGCTAATGCCGCCAGCAGCACTACACTGAGGAATGCTGAGTGTTTTGGTAAGCGTTAGCATTACCCACTAACTGCACTAGCTCTTTAACCTAGCGGGTAATGCTAACACTGCTCCAGCAGTGCTAGCCGGGGTTAGCAGCACTCACCTCTGAATGGCAAAAGAGCTAGCGCTTAGCACGGTTAGTGGGTAATGCTAATAATGCTTCAGCAGTGCTAGCCGGGGTTAGCAGCAGGGTACAGGCTGATCATACTTACCTCTGAACAACAAAAGAACTAGCACTTAGCACGGTTACCAGGTAATGCTAAAACTGCTCCAGCTGTGCTAGCCGGGGTTAGCAGCAGGGTACAGGCTGATCATACTTACCTCTGAACAACAAAAGAACTAGCACTTAGCACGGTTACCAGGTAATGCTAAAACTGCTCCAGCTGTGCTATCCAAGGTTAGCAGCAAGCTACAGACCGGGGTTCGCAGCAAGGTACAGGCTGATAATACTCAACTCTGAATAGCAAAAGAACTAGCGCTTAGCCCAGTTAGTGGGTAATGTTAAGGCTGCTCCAGCAGTGCTAGCCGGGGTTAGGAGCAGGCTACAGGCCGATAATGCTCTCCGCGCTTCGCGCGGTAAGCAGATAATGCTAATACTGCTCCAGTCTCAGTGCTGGAGAACAAAACAGAAACTCCCTTATAATGTTTAGCTTTACTCCTCCTTACAATGTAACTGATAAAATGTATACATAAGGCACAGCAGATTTTAAGGTGCACTGATGATTTTTGGGAAAATTAAAGCAATTTAACAGGGCCCCATAGTGTAAAAATTACATTGAGTTACTTTAGGCGCCCATTGTTGACACAGATGTGCAACTTAACACACGCAACATGTCGAGGCCCTCTAGTAAGAAGTACTGCCAATAGAATTGGACTCTCTGGAGCAGATAATTAAACATGCACCTATCAGCACTGTGCTTAATGCCAGGCGTGGTCTAGAAAGGTATTAACCCCCCCTGTTCTCTGAAATAATGGAGCTCCAGCTAATACTTTTGGATGGGATGGCATGAGAAGACTTAAGCAGTTGGGGATGAGGTGATCAATAGATTGGTGGTTGGTGATCACTTATCCAACAACCTGACTTCACTAATGCTGGTGGCGCTAAAAGTAATCAATCAAATCCTCACAGAAGTTCATCTCTGGACAGTAGAGACAGTTAAAATGAGCAGGCATTACAATACTTTTGTCTCTATAGTGTATTTCCACACTGTTGTAGTTTGGCACAGCAGTGTGAGTGCGTGTAAGTTCTGCTGTTTACTCTCCTGCCGCTGATATCAAGATTACTAGAGACATAGATTAAGTGTGAGGGAGAGAGAGAGAGACAGACAGAAAGAGAAAGAGAGTGAAAGAGAGAGAGAGGGATCGAGAGTGACTTGCTCTGTTTGAAGTGCTGGTGAGCGTAACCTGAGCTGAACAAACAGAATGTGATATCTGCCGGAGAATCTGAATCTTTAGTTCTAGTACACAGTGTACCAGGAGTTCGTCCGAGTGCAGGTGTGCTGCAGAAATGTGTCAGTATCTTTCCAAGAATACATGAGGTACGGTACAGCATACCACAGGAAAGAAAAAAAATGACCAAAGTCTCCTTATCTAGGCAGAAACTCTTTATTTCCTAAGTAAAACACATTCATACGGAAAGTAGTAGTTTTACACCACAGTGTTTATTAAAACTCTTCAAAGCTCTCTTTATGGAGTTTAGCATTTATTTATCAGACAATGTTGGAACAGTATTTTTATTTGATAGAGACTTTTATTTGATTTGAGACATCATGAACCCATTCATATTTAGGGCCTTATTTTAGCAATCTATAGCACACCGGTTGAGCTTGATTTGATGTCACTGTTTCTTTGGAATCATGAGGATCCAAAAAAATATGCCTTGCACAGCTCATACTAATTCTCTTAATTAGTCATAAGTATGTTTTGGGCATAAAAAATAGTGAAATAAACCAATAAGTGTTCCAGTCGTCTTTACCTTTAAGAAGCAGGTGTGTTCTGACTTTGGCGCATTGATATCTAAACAGCAATGTTATTTTATTCTTTATTCAGTTTATTGTTGATGTAAAAACTGCATGGCTAAGATAGGAATTGCTTCTAAAAGTTGACTGTTGTCAAGGTTTTAATCAGTCAGTGGCGCACTGTATTTCCCACCATCAAGATAGAAACATGCTAGGTATTTACCTGAACACACCTCACTTCCAGACCACTACGCTCATCAGTGTAGATATATTCCTAAACTCTGATGCTATTTTAACAGCTCGAGCGCAAGGCGTGAAAAAAAGACTGTGGACGGGTGTATGATAAGGCCGTTAATGTTTGCACAACTCATCCCAAATGCCTTAAAGCCCAGAAAAGTCAACATCACTTCTGGACATGGTTAACAAAACATCTTCTGTTTTGCACAGAAAAATTGTGAGTGTACACTATATTGCGAAAAACGTATTCATCTGTCTGTCATTGCACATACCCATAGGGTTTATTTTGGTGTCGGTTCATCCTTTTGCAGCTTATAACAGCTTTAGAGAAGGATTTACGTGAGGTTTAAAAGTATGTTTATGGATTTTTTTTCTTCCAGAAGCACATTTGTGAGGTCAGACGCTGATTTATCTTTATTTTAAAGTTGTTATATCGTCTTGAGGTCAGGACTCTGTGCAGGCCAAGCAAGTTCTTCCCCACCAAACTCACTTATCCGTGTCTTTACGGGCCTTGGTTGTACACTGTTCCAACTGTTCCAGCAAAGTTGGGAGCAGAAAAATGTCCAAAATCCCTTGGTTTGCTAAAGCATCAAGAGTTTCTTTCACTGGAACTAAGAGCCGAAGTCCAACTACTGTAAGGGCGTTTTTCACACCAGCAAAATTTAGTCCAGTTAAAACAAACTCTGGTCCATTTGTAACTTTAGTGCAGTTCGATTGAGCAGGAAACAGTGAAAACTGTAATCGCACTCAAACGCGGATCAAAAGAACGGTCCAGTCCCAAAGGAATTCTGAAGCGGTTAACTTGTGGTGAGAATGTGATCCAGTCTCAATCTGACCCAGCTTTTAAATATAGTCCATTTATTTGAGCTAAACTGCTGATAAGTCGCAGTTTAACTGTAATAAACACAGCTATAAACAAATGCTGTGTCCATGCACGCGCGGTCTGTGCTGCGTACACTGCTCACAGCCGTGTGACTCGGTTTACTATGTGTATATATCTGTGCTACACGTCCAAACACTGTGTTTGAAAGCGTAGCGTTTCAGCGTTGAGAGTTAAAGCACAGATATAAGCGCTGGAACACAGAATCTTTTCACTATATTTACTTTTTTCGTATATTTATATTTACTCCCACGTCAGACAGCTCTGGCCAATCAATTTTGGTGTGTTTAGCTTTATGCCAGTGTGAAACCAAACCAAACAAAGGGAGAAACGCTCCAAGTAAACAAACTTATTAACTGATTCCAACCAGAAAAAAAAAAACTACAGGTGTGAAAACGCCCTAAAACAACCCCATACCATAATCCCCCCTCCACCAAACTTTACATTTGGCACAATGCAATCAGACAAGTACCATTCTCCTGGCAACTGCCAAACCCAGACTCATCCATCAGATTTCCAGACGGAAAAGCATGCTTTGTCACTCCAGAGAACACATCTCCGCTGCCCTAGAGTACAGTGGCTGTGTGTTTTAAACCACTGCATGCAATGCTTTGCATTGCACTTGGTGATGTAAGGCTTGGATGCAGCTGCTTGGCAATGGAAGCTCATTCCATGAAGCTCTCTACGCTTTACTGTTCTTGAGCTAATCTGAAGACCACATGAAGTTTAAAGCATTTAGCCATCTTACTTTTTGTGATACTACTCTTACTGATGGTACTGCAAGAAAAAAATATGTAGATAATGTAAATAATGTAAAATTGATTTGTAATGTAAAGAAAGTGTCGGACATGCAGTGTGTGTACCAGTATAAGCTGACTGCTCAGTTCCCAGCGTTTAGCTTTCATTATATGCTATTTATACTGTTATCCAGAGAGAGAGAGAGAGAGAGAGAGGGAGAGAGATGGGGATGGAGAGAGAGAGTGAGGGATTATGACAGCGGAATATTTCTTTAATTATGTGACGCAAACAGGCTGCCATGCTCTGACCTGGTTTCATTTCTTTCAAGCTGGAAAAAAAGCTTTCATACCAAAACACACGCACGCACACACACACATGCACACATACTCACACAGGCACTCAGCCAGCAGTCTGACCCCACGTCCAATATACACACTTTCAGAGAGAGGAGACACACTCTGTAGTGTGTGTGTGTGGTGGAATAAGACTCTCTCGTGTAGCTCATCTGTTTTTTTCAGACCCACAGGGAAAAATCACACACACACACACACACACACACACACACACACACTCGCACACACACACACTCGCACAGTTATTAGAGCAGGAAAATGAGTCAGAGTGTCTGTGCTGAGAGGTCACTGAGGGAACAAGCTCGTTCTTTTCTCTGCTAAGTGTGTGTGTGTGTGTGTTATGGTTTAGGAGCTGGAGGGAAGGGTAAAAACTGATGATGGAAAATATGTAGAGAGAAATAGATGAACAGAAACACTGAAAGCAGTACAATTAAAGCGATAGTTTAGACCAAAATCTAATGTACACAGTTCCAACCTCAGCCTCATGTTTGGTGTCTGAAAATTGTTTTATTTATTTTTGCACTACAGCTTCGAGGCTAATGTTGCTAACAAGTAATGGAAGCATATGTACACCAATTAGCATTGTGCTAACTTTAGGCATAATTCCTCACACACTCTCCTCACTGTGTGATTCCTGACACTGTATGACACACTGTTGCGTATTTATCTGCCCCCCAACATTGATAGATGTTGTTATTTGCTTGTTTCTGTACTAGGGCTGCAGCTATCGATTATTTTATTTTAGTAATTGAGTACTCTACTGAAAAATTGTTTCGAGTAATCGGATAAAACATAAGATAAGAGATTTCATAAAATTATTTATTTAGAAATGTATTGAATAATGAATGACCAATTGGTTTAATTTTTTAATTCACAACATACATTTCCACATTGCAAACACAAATACAAATAAATAAAACATAACATAAATACCACAAGTAATATTTTAATAATTAATAATTTAATAAATTAAGTTAAATTATTTAATCTTAGGATTTCTTGTAAGTATTAAATAAAGGGAATTAATAAATAATTAAGGCGTAAACATTGGCTTTATGTTGTGCATCTTAGCTAAATGTCAATACAGTAAGTTCATGGCCAGCTAACTTTATTTTTAAACTCCTCAGCACTGTGTTTACTAATTACCGTATTTTTCGGACTATAAGGCGCACTTAAAAACTTTTAATTTTCACAAAAATTGACAGTGCGTCTTAATTACGGTGCGCCTTTTGTATGGATTTTACTCGTCAGGTTGTAAGGAGCAGTAAACACACACTCCGTGCAGCGTTATAGAGAGTTTCAGTGCTATACAGAGTCCAGAGCCGTGCAGCTCCGAGGCTGGAGCAGCAATAGCATTAGCTAGATGCTAACCGCTAAGCTAGCTAGCTTATTCACTGTTCAGAGATCAGTATTATCTAAATTTTACTCGTCAGGTTGTAAGGAGCAGTAAACACACACTCCGTGCAGCGTTATACAGAGTTTCAGTGCTATACAGAGTCCAGAGCCGTGCAGCTCCGAGGCTGGAGCAGCAAATAGCATTAGCTAGCTTATTCACTGTTCAGAGATCAGTATTATCTAAATTTTACCCGTCAGGTGTAAGGAGCAGTAAACACACACTCCGTGCAGAGCCGTGCCGCTCCGAGGCTGGAGCAGCAATAGCATTAGCTAGATGCTAACCGCTTAGCTAGCTAGCTTTTTCACTGTTCAGAGATCAGTATTTTCTAAATTTAGCACTTTTAATACTGCTGGAGCAGTATTATTAGAGTTAGATGCTAATCGCTAAGCGTTCACCGTTCAGAGGTGAGTTATCGGCCTGTAAGTCTGTGCTGCTTTGCCTGGCTAGCATTAGCTAGATGCTAAGTGCTAACTCTCTCAGAGGTGAGTTTTATCAGCCTGTAATCTGCTTGTTTACCGTGTTAAAACAAGCTACGGGGGACGAATCGCTAGCTAATATCTCACTGTCTTACCAGAACACGCAGGATTACTCAGTGTAACGCTGTCGTTTAAGTTTGGGTTAACTTTACTAGTTTAGGTGACTAGCTAGCGTGCTAGCGGATAGCTATGCTAACGCTGGTGCAGCAAGCCTTAGTGGACATCTGGAAATCTAAGCTTACTGTAAATAAACTGAAGCACGTTACTCACCCAAATAAACAGTTTTCAGGAGAGGAATCTGTGTAGATTAATATCCAGCACTCGTTTGACTTTGAAAGAGCTAGATTTTGTATACTGAGACGCTCCACCGGCAAGCGACCACCCCCGGTGGGGGAAGGGAAACATGGCGCCACCCCTGTTCACTTTGATATAGGCACCCTTTCTAGTGTCACTTAACGCGCCTTATAATGCGATGCGTCCTATGTATGGAAAAATAGCAGAAAATAGGCGGGTGATTCTCACGAAAAACAGATTTAAAAGGGTTCACACTTGAAAAATTTCAAAAGGCATTTAAATATAAAATTTCTTTTTGTTATGCAAGACTAGGGTCTGAACTTTTTAGAAATACTTTTTTTTTTTAATTTTATAATTTTTTTCTGTATATTTTGCACCATTTTAGTCAGTCAGAGCACACACATTCTCAGTACCGCAACATGATAACACAGAACAGATATGGTTTAAAAGTTACACATTTGTTACTTTTTAAATAGATATTATTAACAGTTGTGCTCATATGTGTATATAACCCAGAAAATATTATATTTATAAGTTTCCCATTTTTTTTTATTTTATGATTTGTCTCATTACCGCAACAGATTTCATGATTCATGTCCTGTCTTTTCAGGATATTTAACTGAAAAATTACATGTATAATTTCTTATTTAGTACAGATGACCTATGAAGAAATACAATTTATCCAAATACCATTATAAACTAGAATTTGTTTTATAACAGTAAAATAATTAGTAAATAAATATGTGTTGCGGTAAAGAGAATGGTGTTTCGGTAAAGAGAGTCAATGTTTCGGTAAAGAGAGTCATTACAAGGATTCCTACTTAATTAACAATAACACTTTACACAACAAACACAGAGTGTGAATGCTGTGAATAAATAACAAATTCTAATGATGTACTTCTTGAGTTTTGTATGGAGTAGTAATATTGAACAAAATGTGGTATTTGCTGTTGAAAATTATTCTCAGTAAGACTCAAGCTGTGAAAATATCCTATTTTGAACTGTGTATTTTAATAAAACAAATTTCAACATACCTCATTAGACATAAATTCCCTAAAACTTTAAACATCACTGTATAACTAAATTGAAATGGAATGTTTAAATACAAAATAAGTAATTCAACATCTCATAAAACAACTTTTTTATTAAGTATTAATTTCATGACAGATATAAACATCAATGTACAACTAAATTGAAATTAAATATTTAAGTATGAAACAAGCAATTCAACATCTCATTAAACATCTTTGTATTAAGCATTAATCTCATGAAAAATGTAAACATCAATGTGCAACTAAATTAAAATTAAAGATAAAATTAAAGAAAGTTGTTTAATGAAATGTATATATGTGTGTATATATATAAATTTCATATATATAATATATACATTTCATGAAACAACTTTTATTGTTATAAACTGTTAATAAAGGTTGTTTCATAAAATGTGTATATATATCATGTATTGTTTTATATATTGTTTATTAGAAGTAAATAAAGGCTTTTTTATGAAACAATATATATATATATATATATATAAGTTCATGTCACTTAAAACATTAATTTCTCTTTACCGCAACAGTGAATCTCTCTACCGCAACAGGCCTTAAATTGTTGCGGTGTATGAGAAGGCTGTTGCGGAGTATGAGGGACCTTAACCTTCTTTGATCTCTGTGGGGCCACCATGATGCCTGGCTAAACTTTTGCTAGCTTTTTGTATTTAGACTTTAAAAACCTTAAAAATTCCCAAAACACAATAACATTTTCATTTTTTTAAACATTAAAAACTAGCTGTTTCGGTAATGAGAAACAAAAAGTTGTGTATGCTCGCTGACAACCAAGTTTTTAACATTTATCTGGAGAGGTATAAAATTAGGTGCTTACCTGGTAGCCATCTTGGGTGTCATACTAAAAGGTGTCCCCCCTCTCAAAATGGCTGTTTTTTTTCTGTTCCTTGTGGTCTTAAATGGTGCTTGAAAATTGTTGCGGAGGCTGAGAACATTGGTTCTGACCAAAGTTATTTTTCTAAATATTTTCTTTTCTTTTACCAATGAATTCCAAGTAATACATTTTTATTGACTGTAACAATTTACTTTATGAGATACATTTAAGTTTTTTATTATTTATTTATTTTAAATATTAAAATTGTGTAATTGAAGAGCCGAGATTCAGCAATGGACGCGTTGCGGTACTGAGAATTTCACACTAAATTATAAAAAATACATAATTTAAAATATCACAATGTCTACTTTTAATCACTTCCAATATAGCCTTTGATGAGATGTTTATAAACCAGTGTTTCCCAAATTGATAGCATTTACCTGTTCATCACACTCCTTAATGCCACCTCATTAGTCTGATTTCGTGAGAATCACCCAGGCGTTCTTTGATAGTGCGTCTTATAATACGGTGCGCCTTATAGTCCGAAAAATACGGTACCTAAAACCTATATTAAGTCTAGAACTTGTCTCTGTTGTAATAAACTAACCATGCACACACATTAGACAGTATTAATAATAATCAGCACTCCACAGCGCTGTCGTTATGTTATTATGGTACATTGTTAATCTCATTGATTTATTATTATTATTAAGTCAAATTTACCTGCTCAACGCTCTAAAAACCTCCGCCTCCTCCTCCTGATTCCCAGTGACGTAACGTTTAACGCGTTTCACAATAAAAGTCAGCGCTAAATTCCACGCTCTGCGTTTTAAAGCTAGTTAAACGATTATTCAAGGCACAGAAAATTAATCGATACATTTTTTAAATCGAGTAACTCGAATTACTCGAGTAATCGTTTCACCCCTATTCTGTTCTATCTGTAGTTTGTAATGTTGAATGATCAACATTTAATGTCAGGACAACATCTAATGGCGACATCTGTTTGATGTAGACTATGCCAGCCTATATAAATAGTGATGTAGAATAGTGATTGTGATGTCATATTGATGCAAAATACCAACAATTAATCAGTGTAAGTTGTGATATTACACGTCACACACCGAAGTCATACTGATGTAAAATATGTTAAAAAATGTATAGTTGTAAAATATAGAGGCCAAAACCCAATTTCTTCTAAACTTAATTAAGGCTCACACAACATAAAATTCCAAGGTTGTTAGACATTTGTATGTCTATGGTTAAAACATTAGATGATGTTAAGTCACCAAACTTTAGAACATTTGTCTACTCTTCTAGTCCTTATTATGTGCTTTGTCACTCTATAGTGTTTATTGTAATCTTGGAGATTATACTTGTATTTCTAGTGCTAAGCTGAAGAGACAAAACGATGATCTAAAACGATGGTTTTAGATCTTTTATCCCCACCACTCACAGCCTGTTAATGATTGCAGTATTGAACTACTTAATATTCCCAGTTTAATCATGTGCTTCCAGCTGTTGTTTCCAGTCTGTTCACACAGCTCACACTCTGTAGGTCTATATGTGTGTGTGTGTGTGTGTGTGTCACATCAGACTGCATCACACGTCCTGCACAGCTGTGGTCGCCCTGCTGTCAGCCGGTGTGTGTGCATGTGTGTGTGTGTGGTGGGGGTTGAATGGAGAGTGTTGTGTTAAGCTCACTAGTGTAGTGGTGAGCATATATGCAGATATACGCTGATTTACTGACTATTACATTTATTATACATTATAACGATATTGTTATTATTTTTTTCTGTTATTCAGTTTTTTTCAGTCAGATTTTCATCACAGATCTCAGCCTACAGTTTTTTGAGCAGTACTGCACCTCCAGATCAGTTTGTTCTGATTGTGTAATCTGTGCTTGTGTATAGTTTTTTTTTTTATTTATAGCTTTTTCAGCGTGATTGTCAGCCTCTCTATGGTGGTCGTGTTTTTGCTCTGAAATAGTAAAACATTTGGTTAAACCTTTGGTAAAACTCATTTATAAATAAATCGACGTATTAATGTGTAAAATATGCTCATGCACTTTTTAAACCTGACCTATAGTGTTTAATAGTTTTGCAGATATCATGAAGCAGGTGACACTAGAAATGACAAATAAAAACTGACATTCACTATAGATGAATAAAATAAACACGTAAAAAAGGAAAAATTGATACATAAAACATAAGGAATTTTTATCTTATGAAGAAAAAAATAATTAGATCAATAAAATAATACAACTATTTAAAATGAATAAAAAATAATTTATATAAAATAAAAACAAACAAACAAAAAAAGAATAATATCAGTTTCAGTTTCAAATCAGTAAAACAGCTCACCAAAACCTCAACCTGTCCAAATATTGGACAATAATTGATTAACTTTACAGGCCCTCACTCATTTTCATTTATTTAACTAAACTGAGTTTTATATTCTTAAATTATTATATTATTATATTCAGCCTCGCGCTTAATTCAGCTCCGCGCTGCCGGAGAGAGCGCCCGCGCGCGCCAGAGAGAGAGAGAGAGCGCAGCGCAGCGCGGCGAATTTTGCTTACCCTAGACTATATTTAGTATTAAAATGAAACCCCTTAAAATCAAGAGGGCTTCGCGACCCATCGTGGATCTTTGGCGACCCATAGGTTGGGTCGCGACCCATAGGTTGGGAACCACTGCTCTAGAGTCCATTGATGGCTTTGCATTGCTAATTGTGATAAAATGCTTGGATGCACCCATTGGAAATCCCGTTTCATGGAGCTCTATACGGACTGTTCTGGAGATATTTTGAAGTGATTGACTCTGCAGAAAGTTGATGACTGTGGATAACTTCCACCTGTAGCCATGGAAGTGGCATATTGTCGCTGTCCAATGAAAAACAAGCATCTTCATTTTTGTCGATTTTTAGTTCACTACATAATTTGAACAGACAAACTGTCCCTTACATTGTGCCAAGATTTCTTGATGAATGGACCAATAGAAACTCTTTAAAATGACCTGAAATAAACTCTTCCATTGAAAGTTCAGTAGGTTTTTGCTCTCCTGTAAAATTGCTGTTTTGTAGATACATGTTTTTTATTGGACAGCGGCGATATGAAAATAATTATTTGGACGGGTAAAGAAATACTTTTGCCAATATTGTGTATTGTATTATCTTGTTAGAGGTCCATAACAGACATATACAGATACAAAATATCAGGGTTTCTAGGCACAATATTGAGTAGTTGGGTAAGAGTTTGTATCGCTATCAGTTTATCCGTTGTGTTTATTAGACTACATGTAATGTTTAATGTACTCTCTCTCTCTCTCTCTGCAGTGTACATGGCTGGTGGGTGTTGATGGCAGGCCGGTAAAGGCCTGAGTGTAAACAGCTGCAGCAGCAGCAGTATGGCCTCCTTTAACTCTATGGACAGACACATCCAGCAGACCAATGACAGACTGCTCTGCATTAAACAGGTAAAATCACACTCTAATACACTACATATCCAAATACTGTATTTTACTTGTGAACACCTCTCTTACTGAATGCATTCAGCTACTTCAGGTGCCACCCATTGCTGACACAAATGTGAACATGCACACACAGCCTGTCTAGTTCCTGTAGAAGAGAACTACTGCCAATAGAATAAGACTCTCTTTGGAGTCAGTCAGGTTGTAAGGAGCAGTAAAGCCACTTTGCTGAAGTGCAGCCTAATACAGGAGTTTCAGTTTAGTTCTCCAGTACGGGGGCTGCTTAGTGATAGCTCTTTTGCCATTCAGTGGTGAGTATTATCAGCCTGTATCTTGCTGCTAACCCCGGCTAAGACTGCTGGAGCAGCATTAGCATTAGCTGCTAACCGTGCTAAGCGCTAGCTCTTTCACCGTTTAGAGGTGAGCATTATCGGCCTGTAGCCTAGTGCTAACCTCGGCTGGCACTGCTGTAACAGTATTAGCATTAGCCGCTAACTGCGCTAAGCGCTAGCTCTTTAGCTTTTGGTGAGAATACCGGACTGTATTCTGCGTGTTTACAGTGTTAAAACAAGCTACGAGGGCTGAACCGCTAGCTAATATCGCACTGGAACACTCAGGCTTTCTCAATGTAGGGCAGTTAATGCTGCTGCACCCGTTGGAAATCTGTAAATGTATGCTTACTGTAAATAAACAGAAGCACTTTACTCACTCAAATAAACTGTTTTCAGGAGAGATATCTGTGTAGATTAAAATCCAGCACTCATTTGACTATATAAGAAACTTTTTTTTTTTAAGAATTACAGTTTTGTTTACTTAAATTAGCTTAGCTTTACAGATTTACAGCTAAATTGAAAGGGAAATATGGCGACACCCCTATTCCTTACTAGTGTCTCATAATGTGCCTCATAATCCGGTGCGCCTTATGTATGAAAATAGATCAGAAAATAGACATTTATTGATAGTACACCTTATAATCCTGTGCACATGATAGTGTGAAAAATAGGGTATATAAATAAACAAACCTATTGGCACCATGCCTAATGCCATGTGTGGGCTAGAGGGGTATAAAGCACCCCAGTATTGAGGTGTGGTGCAGTGGACCAATGCTTTTTGGAATAATGGGCTTAATCCCATACTTTTTTGGATTGAATTAGTTAGAGACTTGGAGATGAGGTGGGGTGGTGTTGCTGAATGCAATCAAATCCTCACAGCAATGTCGAAACTAACGTCGAAGAAAGTCTTCCCTGGACAGTAGAGACAGTTAAAGAATAAGCAAGTGTCCCAATACTTTTGTTCATAATGTGAGGTCTAGCACTAATCTTTACATTTTAATAATAGATTAGTAATCAATAGCATTTTTTTAAGAATCAACACAGTATTGCAATATTTTGATATATTGGTATTTTTGTATACCTCTTTTATTGGAAGCAGTGTCCACAAATACTATTGTACATGGATGCAGATACAAATTTGAGTTGTGTGTGTGTGTTTTGCTGATACCTGGTGTATGGCGGCTGGGATTTGCTAGTGCAAAGGAACATCTGTTTGATGTCAATGCTGCACACACACACACACACACACACACACACACCCTCTGCAGCATGCTGGTAGTGCAGTCACTCAGGATTTGGCATCTGCCAGAGGCGTCTACATACACTCTGTTATGGCTTTCATTGAAGCATAAAAGTAGAGCTGAATAACGCACACACACACACACACACGCCAGAGAGAGGGTAATCAGTTGCATGATGGGTGGGTGTGATGTTTCTGCATGTGTTTGTCCTCCCACGCTGCCCTTTGCTGCCCCCGACAGGTCACTAAGTGCACAACGTGTCTGCTCACACACTCACACACACACACTTTAACTCGTTTGGCAGATTTATTGCAGCATGCTGGATGGTGGCGCCAGCCTCAGTGACTTCCTCTGTGTGTGTGTGTGTGTCTTGTGTTACACTGTCGTAGGGATTAGCTTTTGTTACATCAGAGCATGAAAATGAAAAAATATATATATAATAATTAAACATACAGTGGTGTGAAAATGTGTTTGCCCCCCTTACAGATTTCTTGTGTTTTTGCATTTTTGTCACACTTACAACTTTGGTTATCTTTGTCTGATATTAAAGATAGTATGACCAAAAAAACAACAACAAAATCTGTAGGGGGAAAATACTTTTTCACAGCACTATATATTAAATGTCTGTGCCAAATGTCACAAGACATGGGAACAGTATCATGTCTGTCCCTTGACTTTTGCCTTGTGCCATGTGATCTCCTGCATTGAATGTGGGTGTGAGTCGCTTGTGTGCTCAAATGAATAATTAAGGTCAGACATCATTACCACATACTGTACTGCAATGCACTGACCACTGTGGGTGGTAATGCCTCCTGTGACGTATTCCTGGTACCGACATGACACTTTGGGTCGAGTTAGGTTACACACCTGCACTTTACCACTTCAAAAATAGCATATCAGACTGCACTTCAACTCCCATAATTCCCCTGGCCTTGCTATGCGCACGCTGGCCAGTGGTTAGCCTCACTCACAAGAAATCACCTCACAATGACATATACATTGTTTGTCTTGTCTTCTAGCACTTACAGAATCCGGCCAATTTCCAGACTGCAGCCTCTGAGCTGCTGGACTGGTGTGGAGATCAGCGGGCGTTTCAGAGACCCTTCGAGCAAAGCCTTATGGGATGTCTAACGGTAGGAGTTTTCTCTTTCTGCATAATTGTACATAGATTTAAGATGAAATGTTTAACTACATTCATTTTTAATGTGGGTTTGTGTGTGTGTGTGTGTGTGTGTTAGAGACTGTGTTTAGGAGAGATAATAATACACTTGGCTTTGTGCCGGAACTCTGAGCTGGTGAAATGCATCATGGGATTGTCTTTACTAAAAAGCATACATCTGACCCTGCCTTCAAAATTGACGTAAAATAAAGATGCTGCCCATAAAGGATCATATGCTTCCTACTAAATTGCACCATCCTTTACTTAGGAGTGTGCCTATGCTGCCTGAAAATGCTGCCTAGTTAGGCAGCTTCCTTCAGAATGGAACGCAGCTAGTGCCTGTGTTTCTATACACTATACATTCCCCAGAGTTCCACACTCCCATTGCTCTCTAAATCTGATCACTTTCTAAAAGCTACAGTAATTATAGGCTAAATTAGAGAGTGTGTGTACAGCCTTCAATTACAGTCCAACACACCCCTCCCAACATGTTTTAGAAAGTTAATTAGACTACATACTTTCGTATATATCACTTTCCTAATGTGGGTTTGTGTGTGTGTGTGTGTGTGTGTGTGTTAGAGACTGTGTTTAGGAGAGATAATAATACACTTAGCTTTGACAGAGTGTAAACTTAGACACAAAGCAGACGAATTTAGAAAGTGTGAGTGTTTGTTCGTGTGAGTGTGTGTAAGTCAGTGTGCTGAATTCATTGCTAAGATCAAGGATGCTTTAAATAAACACCTACATTATGCAAACTTTGGACAGAATGCAATTTGCAATAAAAAAGTTATATTTCTTAAATTTACTTTGACTTTTATCTTTTCCCATTCTTCCTGCAAACATGCCATAAGATTTGAGACAGTACACGTTCCTAGATTTTTCATTTCAAAATTCTCCACACATTCTCTATTAGGGACTCTATTGCAAGCCAGCCATTAAAATGCCTTTGTAATGTATGCAGTCTTGTTGAAAAATGCATGGACGTACCTGGTAAAGCAGTAATCTTGGAAGCAGCATAAGTTACACTCTTACTGTATTTTTCATAGGGCGGTCAACATTAAAGTGTTAATGCACGCAATTAATTTAAAAACACATTATTATTTTTTGAACACAATTAATTATGCCCCCAAGTTTGACCCTAAGTTCCACTGTAATCTGCCCGCCCATTCAACATGCAGACTTTTTTCTGCAGCAGGTCGCTTGTGGTGAGAATGTGATCTAGTCTCAATTGCACCCATCTATCAAATATACTTCTTTTTAATTGAGCTAAACTGCTGATAAGGCACAGTTTCATCTGATATATAAGCCAAATAATATACTGCTATGAACAAACACTGTCTCTGCTGCTCCTTGCTGTTTACACACGCAGTCTGTGCAGCATTCACTGCTCACATTTGCACTGCGCGCCCCATTGCAAACATTTTTGCTCCTGTGCCAGACAGCTCTGACCAATCAGAGGAGACAGCCTGCTCATGTGTTTTAATCGTGCGAGTTTTTGTGCGTTTAGGTTATGCCTGTGTAAAATCAAACTAAACAGATGGAGAATAGAAACAAACACTACAGGTGTGAAAGCACCCTTTTAAACTCAAGCAAATTAAGTTCTAATTTAGAAATGCATTCTTTATTCCAGTGCCCCACTTTGGCTTTATCTCCCCTCAAATAAACAGATACATAATAGTATTTTAATTGACTCATATAAGTATAATTGCATTTTACATTTCTTACATTCATTTTTTTATTTACATTTAAATATCCACTATAAAAAAACTTGTATCTTTAGAAGAACAAGTGTGATTAATCGCAGTTAATCACCACGTTTAAACAACATGTGGACATTTAAATGCCTTTTAAATCTTATGTTTATCTGTTTTTCTATTGTTTTTAGAGATGAAGGACACGGCAGAAATAATTGCTGACTAATCGAAAAAATTATCATCAGATTATTCGACTCCCAAAATAATCATTAGTTGCAGCCCTACACTGAATTAAGTTAATTTGTTAACTGAAAAACCAAGGGCTCCTTTACATTATGTTATATGGGCTGCAGAGGGAGGAATTTTCAAATTGCTTAAAATCTTTCTTTGAGGAACACTGTTAGGAACATTTTAATTTACCCTTAATTCTCTCTCTCTCTCTCTCTCTCTCACAGGTGGTGAGTCGGGTATCTACTCAGCGAGGGTTTGATATGGATCTGGGCTACAGGCTGCTGGCTGTTTGTGCTGCAAACAGGGACAAGTTCACCCCCAAATCAGCAGGTACGATTCAGCTGGTTCCCTGACACTCTGACTTCACAAAACTTTTACTTCTAAAACTTCTGGCAGGATTCTGTTCTTATCAGATTCACCTGCTTCATCCATTTGATTATTGCCAAATAAAAATAAGCATGAAGGGGTGCCGAGTGGCCCAGCGGTCTAAAGAACTGCTGCTCCCTCTGGGTGGGTAGATGGCGCTCTCTCCCCACATCAATAAAGGGTGATGTCCGCAGCACAAGTCGTCTGTGAGCTGGTGTATCGGAACCGAGTCACTGTGCTTTTCTCCGAGTGTGCTGTGATGCTACTTGACAATGCTGCATCAGCAGCAACTCGAAAAGAGGTGGTGGCTGACTTGGCATGTATCGGAGGAGGCATATGTTAGTCTTCGCCCTCCTGGTGTTGAGGCATCACTAGTGATGGGGGGGAGCCCAAATAAGTGGGTTGGGTAATTGGCTGAGCAAAATTGGGGAGAAAATGGGTGAAAAATAGAAAAAAATAAAATAAAATAAATAAGCATGGATTTTGTCATGTTGTCAAATTTGCAACCAGACTCTGTGCAGAGAGACAAAAGGCAGAGTGTTAGCAAGAGAGTTAGCATGCACCAGTGGCGATTAAAAAAAGGAAAAATAATGTTTTAAACACTAATTATACTCGGTACACTCAGACTTCGGTAAAAAGATGGCAAAGAACTTTGTACTGAGTGTCAAAGAGTTTTCATCATACTAAAGCCAGCCAGCAGAGGCACTACACCTGTGGTGGCTTCACTCAGATTTTGTGCTGTCCATGCTTTTATACAGTCATTCCATCCATTCAGAAGCTCCTGAAATTTCAGCGTCTCAGTCTGTTTTAAAAGAGTTAAACTGGTGAAGACAGCTTTTCCCACAGAGGTCATTGGTGTCACAGAGATTTCATCTTTGTTCTGATTTAAGCCAGCGGAGGATAATTAGCTGTAATTGCTGTGTTTACTGTGGAGATGGAGGTGTCTGCCTTATCGTCTGAGAATGTCTCCGACCTCAGCAGCAAGTTCTAAGTCACCGCCAGACTGTTTGTGTTGTTGTGTGTCGTGGAACGTCTGTGTTTTAACTCAGAGCAGAACTAAAGCACAACACTGTGGTTCAGTGTGGTTCTGTCTTCATTAGAGTCTTGCAGAGACTAGTCCTGGAGTTTCCAGCTCCTCCTGTCTTCTCCTCTGGACCATTATGGCCATATCCCTCATAAAGTAGATCTTTAACTAAAGCCATGTTTTTAAATCTCTACATTTTTTCTGTAGCTCAGCTCTGTGGAGTCAAATGCTCGTCTCACTCTGTCCTGCCTGGAAAGAAATGAGAACAGCACTTTATCTGAGGAGCTCCTGTTGCTGTTCCATTCTGTATAAGTGTTTTTAGCTGAGCACAATAGAAAAACAACAGCAAAAATATATTAATACTCTAGCTTGAAGGATCATTTTAATGCACACTGAATTAAATTAATTTGTTAACTGGAGAACCAAGGAAAGTTTGGCTGATTTTAATACTGTAATGCCTTGGCTTTAAAAATAACATATTAAGCTGTGTTAAGGTTGGTGGCGTATCTCTTTTTAAGGTCTATTGTTTGCATTTTTTAGCATTTTTTCTGCTAATGAAGTCTTCAGTCTTCAGATGTCTTCATATATTGTGTAATTTTGTGGGACAAAGTAAAACCCAATACTAATCAAAGTCTTAATTTAAAGCCTTAGTGTTTTATATTAAATGTACACCTAAGAGTACAGTAAGACTGTCACAAATCTATATAAAAGCAACCAGCTTTTAAAAAATAAAAAATAAGAATAATAATGATGAAAATGAAAACATTGTGATAACATTGTGAAACCATCAGTATCTTAAAAAAACATTGATATACATTTTTTGTTTATACTGCCCAGCAATAGGTCAAAGGCACAGTTGGGGTGAACGTGTAGTTGTGGCGAACAATCGTTTGATGCAAAAGTGTTGTTGGAGTGAAGCTATGGTTGGGATGAACATATGAATATGAGTGAATATGTGTTTGAAGCAAAGGTGAAGTTTAGGCTTAAGCCTAGTTTGTGCAAAGAAGTGATGCTTTTGTTGAGTTCAAGGTGTGTTTGGAGTGAAGGTGTCCTCCCGGCTAAGTCATTTTTGTAGGTTGGGGCCAAGGCATGTTTGAGGTGAAGGTGTTGTGTAGGTGAAAGTGTGGTTGGGCCTAGGTGTGGAGGTTCCAGTGAAGGTGTGGTTGGGGATAGGTGTGGTTGTGGCTCAGGCATTTTGTGGCAAGGGCATAGTTTTAATGTTTTAAAAATCCTTATAAAAAAACTTTTTATTGAAAAATTAGCAATTCAGTGACTAGTAGTGAATCTCTCAGTAGTGAAACTCTTTTGATGAATGAATCAGAAAGCTTGTGGTGAGATTGCGGTCTGTTAGAGGAGCCGATGGCCGAGCTGTGCTCTAGACAGTAATTAAATTCAGTGTTCCTTCAGATAATGCTGGCAGCTAATGCATTTAGCGTGTCTGCCAGGATCACTGGACGCCCTGCAGAATTCGATCACAGTTCTGATGACATCAGTGAGGAGAAAAATTACATCCCATTAACAGGACATTTAACATGTGCAGATAGCTAGCAGTATATATATATGTATAGCACATCCACATGGTTTGAGGAGAGTGTGTGATGATGTAGGCCTACAGTTAGCACCGTTCTTATCAGGCCCGTAGCCAGCATTGTGATGGGGGGGGGGATCTTTTTCCCCCAAAAGTGGACTTCATTTGGCTCTCTACTCCAATGCCCCCTAAATACACGAGCACACTTCAAACCTTTTAATTTAGACATATTTTATTTATTATAAGTTTGTTGTGAATCTGTTGTTGCTGTCCTTATTTGTTCGTCTGTTGCTCCCCACTGTTAACATAAATTTGATATAAATGTAAGTGTTCCTCAAACTTCCTACATCTGTGATGTGACTTCATTGTCTGTCTCTGTTGCTCACCCCAGTTGTCTGTTGCTTTGTTCCATTGTCTCTGTTGCTGCCCTCCATTGTCTGTCTCTGATGTTGCTGTCCTTTATTGTCTATCTCTCTACTATTGACATAAATAGATAAGAATTACTTCATTAGGAACACTATCGGTATGGTCATTAAAACTTAAACATGAATTAATAATACTATAAATTGAAGTGTTCTGTCTCATTAAAATCTTCCTATAACTGTGCTGGGACTTCGTTGCCCCCCACACCCCCCCCCTCCCCCTCCCTTCAGCTCGCTGAACTCGGCGCCTGATTGGCTGACAGAGCTCATTTGCATACCGTCTGGTCTGTGAGGGTCTGCTGATTCATTAGATATGCGTGGATTCGTGGAGCGACCAATAATCCGCTTTTAATAACGCGTTAAAGTTGATATTATTTTTTTCTGCCTCAAATTATTTCAAGCACTGTTTGGATATATGTGAGAATTACTGGTGACTGGATTGATGGATTTTCTTAAGTTTGGAGGCGTTTTGAAGGTAAGAGTGTGGGGGAAGCGCTGGAGGGGGTTGGGGAGTTGGGGAGTGTCCTGAGGTAAACACAAAGCGAAAGACAAGCAGATTTAAACTCTAAACACAGTTCCGTAATCCGGAGAGGCAGACGGTTCGAATGGTGTATAACATGTCCGCATTCAATCAAATATGGACATACGAAAAACGTAAATATGAAAATAATATTTCATAACTTTCATAAACCAGGCATATTTTGCCCTAAATGTTTATTTTCTGAAAGGAGATACGGCTAAATAGGCTAGATAACTGAAAAGCTTTAAAATGGCATATTGGGTGTCTACATTGAACCTATAAGTATTCATAAACACAGCCAGATATTAAATATGATATTTTTCTGGCCCGCCGGCGGGCCAGGGCGTGTTAAGAGGTTAACCCCCTTTTTACACGTCTATACTGTATTTTATATATGGCCTTAGGAGCAACAGGCATGTTGAGAGTAAAATACACCCTAGCTTGATCGTCAGAATTGCAAAGTGAGTGACTGAATGTTATTGTCACTTAACCTACATTTCTTAAAAATCAACTAAAATCCAGACTTTGGAGTTATCGCAATAATAACAGTAATAATCCGGTGTTACATGTACAATATACTATTGGGCTAAGCCGAGCCCGGCACTTTTAACGCAGGGGAGTTGTAAAGAAATAGAAGACCTGCACTCAGCAGCTTACCGATTTTGGGCCTTTTTTTGAACAAGTCACCAATATTTTGGGACAATGTTACCGCCGTTTTCTTCCGTTTTCGCTCCTTGTCTTCTTTTTTACCGATTTTCTCAAGTAACTTTCCCCTGATTCTTATTCTTTCCACAAGCTAAGAACAGAAATGGGGGAATTACCGCCACCTACTGGATTGGTGTAAAACAGTCTGAACAAAATGTGTAAAGAGAAACATTAACAATTTTTCTTACTCGTCACTTCTCTGGGGGCAGGCGGGGGGGGGATTGGGGTGGCTGAGGGGGGGTTGTGGGGGATGGGGGGGGGATCGAACGAACCCTTCGATCCCCCCTGGCTACGGGCCTGCTTATAGGTGTACTTCAGGTCAGCATGTCAATTTTCTGCCTGATATCTTGAGGATCTCTATTCAAGCATTCATTAAAAAGGTTCATGTTTGATCAGAAACTTTACTGAAAATCCTATTTGTATTGTGATAGAAAATATTTTTGAATCTGCAACTGTCAAAATATAATGCATAAAAATCATAAAATTCTTGCTTTACTAAATAAAAAAATATATATTTTATTGATTAAAATAAAACAGTTCATGTCATCCGAACTTTTCGATTCTTTACTGTTTATGTCTATTTTCATATTTAAGAAATTGTATTGATTGCTGTTACTGATCTGAAATTATTAAGTGGAGTAGAAAGTGAACAGGCAGCCCTCAAAGGTTTGACAATGTGAATAACTTATTTTACTGCAGCGAAAAAAGTGTTTTATATCACCTACACTGTGAGTCCCGTGAGGTGGTTGTAGGCTCCCATCACTTATTAGCTACTTTAATTTCATATTCTGGTGTAAAATTACGAAGGAAACATTTGTTAACTGAGCAACTATATATGGGGTTTAGATGGGAAACCATAAATTAAACTTTTAACAAACTGTTTCTTTAAACTTAAAACTTTCCGATTGCAGTGATACACTATATGGTCAAAGGTATTGGGACACCTGCTAATGTAATGTTTCTTCTGAAATCAAGGGTATTAAAAAGAGTAACTATCAAAGTAACTTTTTCTACTGCCCAATGAAGACATTTACATTCCGTATTTGTGTGTGAGTCATTGCTTATTGCCTGTGCATAGATTAAATAGATAAGATAGATTAGACAGACAGACAGACAGACAGACAGACAGACAGACAGATAGATAGATAGATAGATAGATAGATAGATAGATAGATACTAGGTTCAGTAATGAGAGCTTTGACCCTATTTTAGCATTCTATAACGCATTGGTCTTTTACACTTTGCACAGATTGATTTAGGGGCGTGTCCTCTGTCTTTGGTATCGTGACGTCCCAAAAAGTCTGCTTTGCGCAGTTCGAAATACACAAAAGGCATGTACTAATTCTCTTGGGCGTAACATGAAATAAACCAATCAGTGTGCCAGTAGTCATTCCCTTTAATGCTTTCTTTGCTGTGATTTTAGCGTGTTTGTATTTTAAGAGCGTTGCGCTTTGTGCATCTCAGCAGCTCATTTAAGGGAAGAACAATGTTATTTTATTCTTTATTGTGTTTTAGTTGATGTAAAAGCTGGGTTTGCAACTCTAAATAATCTTAGTATGCAAAAGCCCTGTCATACTAAATATTGTGTAGGTTTATATATGTATATATGACATTTAATGTATTAATAATTAACAACACAGCTTTATGTAATGTAAAATAGTAAATACATTGTGTACAATAAATACATAAATAAGTGCTATAAATGTAAAAATCCTCTATTTGCATTATTTTGATTAAATAATATTAATCAAGCACACACTACTATTTTAGTGGAAATAACTGATAATTCCGTTAGATTATTCAAATAATCAGAATAAACAAACGGATTAATCAATAAAAGACAAGACAAGCATATTCTTCGTACGTGTACTAAAACCACAGACAGAATTTGACATTTAATCATAAACACATATAAACTACAAAATAGTTGATTTGGCCTTGATGTAGATGGTGGTGCTTTGCCTGTCTTACCAGCATATGGCAGTGCCCTCTGAGAGCCTTCTTGGCCTTTCAGACACACACATACATACACACACACACACACACACACACATACGCGGTCCTACAGTGCACCACCCTTATTGCAGGCATGTAATGTGAGCCATCTCTTTCTCTCTCTCTCTCTCTCTCTCTCTCTCTCCCTCTCTCTCTCTCTCTATACCCCTCCTTCATATCTGCTTTCTCCTCTATGAAGTAGCTGTGACCACATGAGCGAATGCATCATAATGTTTTAGCTTGCGACTGAGTGTGTGTGTGCATGTAAGTGTGTGTGCATGTAAGTGTGTGTGTGTGTGAGTGATGCTATGGATCATTAGGCAGACAAGGAGAAATAACATCTGCGTTCATCCCAGGTGAGAAAATCTACATTAATTTTCTCAGCCCCCCTTTGTCTCTCTCTTTTTCTCTCTCTCTTTCTCTCTCTATGTCTCTCTCTTCAGTGACCCTGAATTTGATTGTTTTACCCTGAAAGGCTTATGCATGAATAATAAATAGATTGATAGATGAGCTTCTGGAGGACAACAGAAGTGAGAGAGAGAGTAGATGTGAAGATGATGAATCAGCCACACCAACCTCTAAGCATTAGAATTAATGATAATTAAATACAGCATGCTATAATATTAATAATAATATTAAATATAAGATGCATTTGTTTTTGGTAAGAGATGCTGTTTTCCTGGTGTTTGGCTGTGAGTTTGAATTTCTAACATGCTTGTTGTATTGTTGTTACTCTTTACTATCTACTACTGCGTAAATATACTCAGTAATTCTCAGCATGCAGTTATGTCTTAGGAAGATATGTAAATGATTATAGGTGTGGTCTGATTAGACAATGGGTTTTGCCACAAGAGGGCATTAAAATGCTTCCCCCACTGCCTCATAAAAAGGCTCTTAGAGGCTACTTTTGGGTAGTGTTCCTCTTGGTGAGAGATCGTTGACTGTTAGACATGCCTCTACGACACACTTGAAAACATTTGGACCGAACAGCTATGAAATGGAAGAGATGGCACACCGTACCATTGTAAATAGAGATCATTTAACAGAGAACAGCTAATATTTCATGAATTATCATGTGATCTCTGTGGTATTCAGACTCAATTCACAAATCAATGAACACAAATTCAAAACATTCTTTACAAGCTTAATGTTGCAATGCTTTAATATCATACACAGCTACAGTGAAACTTAGAGCCAGACTCTGGATTCAGGGTTCTTTTGGATTCTTTTCCTTCTGCTATTACCAAACACAATTCTGCATGTGTTTACGTAAACATAATACAATCTTTTGCAGTGTGACAAAAAGCAAATCAATCATTTTAAGTATACGTATATAGAAATGCTCTCAACTCACCCCAGTTACTGACATACTACAGAAACTGCTCAATCAAGTGAATAGAGTAAACATGTGGTGAAGAACAATGGTATTTAAATTGTGTGAAACTGACAACAATAAATCCATTACTTCCTGCTATTTATGTACTTAGAAGTATTTTTTTCTCAGTAGCATAGTTGCTGTGAAGTGTGGAGAATAGTTTTTCGATATATTAATTATCACTGTAATCAATAATTTACCACAGCTGAAAGGTGCTGTAAAAACTTGAAAATGGGTCTTAAAAGTGCTTGAAAAGTGCTTGAATTTTACCTTGTAAAAGATGTATGAACCCTGTGGATTATACTTCAGAATGTGTGTTTCTGACGGAAAACTGAGAAATGAAGAAGCAAACAAGTATCAAAAAGTTACTGTGAAAGAATTGCTTATTATTGAGGCTTTTCCACAATTAATTAATCACAGATCCTCACAGTAAAAACGAACTAACAAACTAAAACCATAAAACCGAACTAATGCAATCGCTGCGGTGTTGTTTGTGTGTGTTTGTTTGTGTGTGTGTGTGTATGTGTATATGGTAAGCACGCAGGAGGTGGGTCACTCTGAACTACGGGAGCCCAAAGGGAGTGTAGGTAGCAGAAGTTTAAACTGAGAAAAAATAGATTTTCATGAAAACACATCATCCTTAATTGTAAATTGGAATTAATCGATAGAATCGATTTTTTCGCCCGGCTCTACCCCAAGTGATTTGTAAAGTAGTGGAAGTTTTGTGGAGCTCAACAACACTCCTCTTGGAGCTACCTTTGAAACCATCTGCTACTTTTATCTGTGTTTTATTTTTCACGTAGTGGAGAAAAGCACTGTCACTGTGCTAAAGACTCTCAGGCACTCTCTCTCTCTCTTAATCAATCATTCTGTATCATTTTTGGTGAAATATCAACTTTGGTAAATCATTGAGAAAATGGGGTTGAAGGGTTAGCAGGTGTTTGGCAGGTCTGATCTGTAGCAACGTGCTGAGTTTAAGTTTGAACAAAAAAGAAAGCAAGGAAACCTGGATGAACCGTCCTACAAGATGTTCCTCTGCAACCAACTTGACTGTGTGCTTTTAGATTTGAAGCTTTATCTTCTAAACATAAGTGATTTTAGCTTCAGTTAGTTTGAACGTGGTCTGTGTTGTGGTGTTTAGCCTGTTAGCTAACTTAGCTAGCTTACCTAAGCCAAGCTATGAGTGTAAACATAAAAGAACCCAGCCAGCGTTCGCCTTTCTTTTACTCTAATTCCAGTCTTTTGACTTCGCACTCAGTGTATCTGAAACTGAGCTAGCTAAGTGAAGGCTAGCTTAGCAATTATCAAAAAACAATACAAAACCATACAAATTAGAGTTTAGATTCTCTGCCCGAGCTTGACCTAATGTCTGACCCAAACTTGGGCCGGGCTGAGATTTCACACCATTTTCCTCAGACTAGGTTGGGATGGGCTCAAGAAAATGGTCTGTGAAGTAGTCGCCTGTTTTTTTATGCAATTTTTATTTTATATAAAGCTATGGATTGATAATCACAACACAGTAAAATAACAAATCATACTGTTTTTTAAATAAAAGTTGCACAGGTTAGAATTTTATAATCACGCAGCTCTGGGGCAAACACTTGAGATCCTCCACTTGTCTGCATTACACGCTGACTTGCAGTGCTGTGTGTTCCCATTCTTAATAAACATTTTCTTAAAGAACAGGTCAATGCTTCTTCAGTGTTTTTTGTTAAAAAGCTCAGTTTTAATGCTCTACTTACACAAAAATGTCGGGTTTAATTCAGGCTCCGGCTCATAATAAAAGTGTATGGAGCTGGTCAGGTTGGGCTCTGGCAGAATGTACATTGATTTGGGCCGGGTTGGTCTGATTTTTTGGGCCTGGTCTTAGCAAATACATTACAAAAATAACTGTAGCGTTAATTGCAGCTTTCTGACCATCATCAATCACGGAATCTGAGCCAAGTTTTACATAAAGATATATAAGTGGACTGTTAGTCAGACTTGAGTGTGTTCTGTGGTGAACAAGATATTAGCCATAATGGTAAATAAAGAAGCTAATGGTTTCCAGCATCTGTCTTATCTGATTTAGAGAAGGTGATCACTAAATTATTTCACTAAAAAGTAAAGAAAAAGTACCTGTATGTTTTAATTTTTCTTCATTTTTAACAGATTCTGCTCTTCTGCTATTCAAATGCGTTTTCATGCATAACTCTGTTTTTCTTACTTACTAATTTTTGCTGCATGCCATCGAGTTAAACAGGATTTTTGCAATCTCTGTAATAATATTAGCGGAGTAAAGTTAGTTTGATATTCGATATTCAGCGGAGATTCGCCTTTCGGCCGTTCTCTTGCTCACAGGCAATGTCCTAAACTCTCCCAAATTACATTTTCCAAACCACAGAAGAACAGAGAACAAACTACAAACGTCAGATTTTCTGAAAACATCCAACCTTTCTGTTTCTCCGAGAATATTTACTGAAAATGGCAGGAATCGCTGCAGCGGGCGCTGAAGCTGTTAAGGGACCGTCTGCAAAGTACGGACCCTGACTAAAAACGTAAACATTCACAGCGCCGTTTAATGCATTTCTACTGTAACACGCCCATATGAAATATAGATAAAAAAAAATCATACGTAGTCTTTAGAGACACACCTGAAAAATAACTACAACTTTTACTTTTGAAAAATATGATTTGGTTGATTTTATATTAATTTTTTAATGATAAAAATTGCTACTGTACTGCACTAATATGAAATATAGAAATAAAATCACTTGTAGTCTTTAGAGACACCTGATAAACATACTACAACCTTTAGTTTTGAAAAATATGATTCGATAGATTTTTTATTAATTTTTTAATACTAAAAATTGCTACTGTACTGTACTAATATGAAATATTGATAAAAAAATCACTTGTAGTCTTTAGAGACACACCTGATAAACATACTACAACTTTTAATTAAAAAAAATATGATTCGATTGATTTTTTATTAATTTTTTATACTAAAAATTGCTACTGTACTGTACTAATATGAAATATAGAAATAAAATCACTTGTAGTCCTCAGAGACACACCTGATAAACATACTACAACTTTTAATTTAAAAAAAATATGATTTGGTTGATTTTTTATAAATTTTTTAATAATAAAAATTGCTACTGTACTGTACTAATATGAAATATAGAAATAAAATCACTTGTAGTCTTTAGAGACACACCCGATAAACATACTGCAACCTTTAGTTTTGAAAAATATGATTCGATTGATTTTTTACTAATTTTTTAATAATAAAAAATGCTACTGTACTGTACTAATATGAAATATTGATAAAAAATCACATGTAGTCTTTAGAGACACACCTGATAAACATACTACAACTTTTAGTTTTGAAAAATATGATTCGATTGATTTTTTATTAATTTTTTATACAAAAAATTGCTACTGTACTGTACTAATATGAAATATAGAAATAAAATCACTTGTAGTCCTCAAATACACACCTGATAAACATACTACAACTTTTAATTAAAAAAAATATGATTCGATTGATTTTTTATTAATTTTTTATACTAAAAATTGCTACTGTACTGTACTAATATGAAATATAGAAATAAAATCACTTGTAGTCCTCAGAGACACACCTGATAAACACACTACAACTTTTAATTAAAAAAAATATGATTTGGTTGATTTTTTATAATTTTTTTAATAATAAAAATTGCTACTGTACTGTACTAATATGAAATATAGAAATAAAATCACTTGTAGTCTTTAGAGACACACCTGATAAACATACTACAACTTTTAGTTTTGATAAATATGATTTGGTTGATTTTATATTAATTTTTTAATAATAAAAATTGCTACTGTACTGTACTAATATGAAATTTTATTTATTTATTTATTTATTTACCTTTATTTAACCAGGGTAGTCACATTGAGATTAAAAAATCTCTTTTACAAGTGAGCCCTGACCAAGACAGCATCACAAAAAACACAAATCAACTAATCTACACCCTTATAGCATAGAGACGTAAATACACACATACAAACAAAATACTTTAACAAGAACAAGCATATTTATAAAGATTTGAGACAGATGATTTAAATTCCTTCAGTGAAATAAACTGATCTAATCTAAAATGTTTCTGAAGATCATTCCAGGTTGAAGGTGCATCATAACTGAAAGACTTCTTTCCAAATTCAGACCGAACAGCAGGAATATCCAGTGTTATATAACTACTGGAGCGTAAATTATACAAGGAACCGTTTCTTATCAAAATTTCAGACAAATATGAGGGAAGCTGACCAATAATTCCTTTATACACAAAAACTGCCCAGTGTATTTGGCGTCTTACTGATAGTGGAGCCCAACCTGTCATTTCATACAGTTTACAGTGATGCGTTAAGAAATTGGCACTTGTTATAAATCTCAATGCAGAATGATAAACAGAGTCCAGCGATTGCAGTGTCGTCTTTGGGGCAAATCTGTAAATTATATCCTCATAATCTAAAACAGATAAAAAGGTTGCTTCAACTAATTTTTTCTTAGCCTGTTGAGTGAAGCAAGAACGGTTCCTAAAATAAAATCCAAGTTTCAGCTTTAGCTTTTTAGTGATATACTCAATATGTGATTTAAAAGAGAGCTTATCATCTAGCATAATGCCTAAGTATTTATAAGATGAAACTTACTCTACTGACTTACCAGACAGTGTACATATTTGAGGGACATGTAGGTCATGTATCAGATTTTTGGAAAACAGCATATATTTTGTTTTCTGATCATTAAGGGCTAATCGTAGATCATTAAGATTATGCTGAAATGTCACAAATGCTTCCTGTAACTTTGAAAGTGCTTGTACCGGTGATGAAGCACAGCTATAAATAATAGTATCATCTGCATAAAAGTGCATATTGGCATTAGAAATATTACTACTTAGATTATTTATATATATAGTAAACAACAAGGGGCCTAAAATAGAACCCTGTGGCACTCCAGCACTGATATTCATCCTATCTGAAAGATTCCCCTCAAAGAGTACCTGCTGACATCTATTACTTAAGTAATTATTAAACCAACCAACCACACTATCGGCCAATCCAATACTAGATAGACGGAACAATAGTACATCATGATTCACTGTATCAAATGCTTTTGATAGATCTACGAATAGGGCAGCACAAGATTCCCTACAATCAAGAGCACGAATTACATCATTAAGTACTTTGGTGGTAGCTGTAATGGTACTATGTTTTTTCCGAAAACCAGATTGAGAAACAGACAAAATATTATAAGTAGATAGAAACTGCTTTACTTGATCTGAAACTAAGGATTCGAGAATTTTAGCTAATACTGACAATTTTGAAATTGGCCGATAATTGTCTAATTTAAAATGATCACCTCCCTTGAACAAGGGCTGAACTATAGCAGATTTCCAAACCTCTGGCACACAATTCTGCTCCAATGATAAATTTAAAATGTAAGTAAGTGGTTCAACAATAATATCAGCTGCAAGTTTCAAGAAAAATGGTTCAATCTCATCAAACCCTGCAGGTTTTCTAGTATCCAACTTTTTCAGAATTGATAAGAGCTCATTTCTCATAACTGGTCTAAAATTAAACTGAGGGTTATCTTTTACTTCTGCACATTTATGATCCAATATGTTCTGCTTTGGCCAAGAGTTAAATATAGATCCAGAGGAAATGAAATGCTTGTTAAAGCAATTCACCATTTCCATTTTATCCGTAACTTGTTGATTGTTTACAACTAATTGATTAGGAAGATTACAGCATGATGGGGTAGGAGACAATGACTTTATCGTTTTCCAGAATTTTGTTGGATTATTTAAACTTCTTGATGTTTCATCTAGATAAAATTGTGATTTAGCTTTTCGAACAGAAATATAAAAATAAAATCGCTTGTAGTCTTTAGAGGCGTGTCTCTAAAGACTACAAGCGATTTTATTTCTATATTTCATAGTACAGTACAGTAGCAATTTTTATTATTAAAAAATGTATAAAAAATCAACCAAATCATATTTTTTAAAATTAAAAGTTGTAGTATGTTTATCAGGTGTGTCTCTGAGGACTACAAGTGATTTTATTTCTATATTTCATATTAGTACAGTACAGTAGCAATTTTTATTATTAAAAAATTAATATAAAATCAACCAAATCATATTTTTTTAAATTAAAAGTTGTAGTATGTTTATCAGGTGTGTCTTTAAAGACTACAAGTGATTTTATTTCTATATTTCATTTTAGTACAGTACAGTAGCAATTTTTATGATTTGAAAATTAATATAAAATCAACCGAGACATATTTTTTTAAATTAAAAGTTGTAGTATGTTTATCAGGTGTGTCTTTAAAGACTACAAGTGGTTTTATTTCTATATTTCATTTTAGTACAGTACAGTAGGTGTGTCTCTAAAGACTACAAGTGATTTTATTTCTATATTTCATATTAGTACAGTACAGTAGCAATTTTTATTATTAAAAAATTAATATAAAATCAACCGAGTCATATTTTTCAAAACTAAAAGTTGTAGTATGTTTATCAGGTGTGTCTCTAAAGACTACAAGTGATTTTATATCTATATTTCATATTAGTACAGTACAGTAGCAATTTTTATTATTAAAAAATTTATAAAAAATCAAATCATGTTTTTTAAAATTAAAAGTTGTAGTATGTTTATCAGGTGTGTCTTTAAAGACTACAAGTGATTTTTTTATCAATATTTCATATTAGTACAGTACAGTAGCAATTTTTATTGTTAAAAAATTTATAAAAAATCAACCAAATCATATTTTTTTAAATTAAAAGTTGTAGTATGTTTATCAAGTGTGTCTCTAAAGACTACAAGTGATTTTATTTCTATATTTCATATTAGTACAGTACAGTAGCAATTTTTATTATTAAAAAATTAATATAAAATCAACCGAGTCATATTTTTCAAAAATAAAAGTTGTAGTATGTTTACCAGGTGTGTCTCTAAAGACTACAAGTGATTTTTTTATCAATATTTCATATTAGTACAGTACAGTAGCAATTTTTATTGTTAAAAAATTTATAAAAAATCAACCAAATCATATTTTTTTAAATTAAAAGTTGTAGTATGTTTATCAAGTGTGTCTCTAAAGACTACAAGTGATTTTATTTCTATATTTCATATTAGTACAGTACAGTAGCAATTTTTATTATTAAAAAATTAATATAAAATCAACCGAGTCATATTTTTCAAAAATAAAAGTTGTAGTATGTTTACCAGGTGTGTCTCTAAAGACTACAAGTGATTTTATTTCTATATTTCATATTAGTACAGTACAGTAGCAATTTTTATTATTAAAAAATTAATATAAAATCAACCAAATCATATTTTTTAAAATTAAAAGTTGTAGTATGTTTATCAGGTGTGTCTTTAAAGACTACAAGTGATTTTTTAATCAATATTTCATATTAGTACAGTACAGTAGCAATTTTTATTGTTAAAAAATTTATAAAAAATCAACCAAATCATATTTTTTTAAATTAAAAGTTGTAGTATGTTCATCAGGTGTGTCTCTAAAGACTACAAGTGATTTTATTTCTATATTTCATATTAGTACAGTACAGTAGCAATTTTTATGATTTGAAAATTAATATAAAATCAACCGAGACATATTTTTAAAAACTAAAAGTTGTAGTATGTTCATCAGGTGTGTCTCTAAAGACTACAAGTGATTTTATATCTATATTTCATATTAGTACAGTACAGTAGCATTTTTTATTATTAAAAAATTTATATAAAATCAACCGAGTCATATTTTTCAAAAATAAAAGTTGTAGTATGTTTATCAGGTGTGTCTCTAAAGACTACAAGTGATTTTATTTCTATATTTCATATTAGTATAGTACAGTAGCAATTTTTATTATTAAAAAATTTATAAAAAATCAATCAAATCATATTTTTTAAAATTAAAAGTTGTAGTATGTTTATCAGGTGTGTCTTTAAAGACTACAAGTGATTTTATTTCTATATTTCATATTAGTACAGTACAGTAGCAATTTTTATTATTAAAAAATTTATAAAAAATCAATCAAATCATATTTTTAAAAACTAAAAGTTGTAGTATGTTTATCAGGCGTGTCTCTAAAGACTACAAGTGATTTTTTATCAATATTTCATATTAGTACAGTACAGTTGCAATTTTTAGTATTAAAAAATTAATAAAAAATCAATCGAATCATATTTTTTTAAATTAAAAGTTGTAGTATGTTTATCAGGTGTGTCTCTAAAGACTACAAGTGATTTTATATCTATATTTCATATTAGTACAGTACAGTAGCAATTTTTATTATTAAAAAATTAATATAAAATCAACCGAGTCATATTTTTCAAAATTAAAAGTTGTAGTATGTTTACCAGCTGTGTCTTTGAGGACTACAAGTGGTTTCATTTCTATTTTTCATATTAGTACAGTACAGTAGCAATTTTTAGTATTAAAAATTAATATAAAATCAGCCGAGTCATATTTTTCAAAACCAAAAGTTGTAGTATGTTTATCGGGTGTGTCTCTAAAGACTACAAGTGATTTTATTTTTATATTTCATATTAGTGCAGTACAGTAGCAATTTTTATTATTAGAAAATTAATATAAAATCAACCGAGACATATTTTTAAAAACTAAAAGTTGTAGTATGTTTATCAGGTGTGTCTCTAAAGACTACAAGTGATTTTATTTCTATATTTCATATTAGTACAGTACAGTAGCATTTTTTATTATTAAAAAATTTATATAAAATCAACCGAGTCATATTTTTCAAAAATAAAAGTTGTAGTATGTTTATCAGGCGTGTCTCTAAAGACTACAAGTGATTTTATATCTATATTTCATATTAGTGCAGTACAGTAGCAATTTTTATTATTAAAATATTAATATAAAATCAACCGAGTCATATTTTTCAAAAATAAAAGTTGTAGTATGTTTATCAGGTGTGTCTTTGAGGACTACAAGTGATTTTATTTCTATATTTCATATCAGTACAGTACAGTAGCAATTTTTAGTATAAAAAATTAATAAAAAATCAATCGAATCATATTTTTAAAAACTAAAAGTTGTAGTATGTTTATCAGGTGTGTCTCTAAAGACTACAAGTGATTTTATTTCTATATTTCATATCAGTACAGTACAGTAGCAATTTTTATTATTAGAAAATTAATATAAAATCAACCGAGACATATTTTTAAAAATTAAAAGTTGTAGTATGTTTACCAGGTGTGTCTTTGAGGACTACAAGTGGTTTTATTTCTATATTTCATATTAGTACAGTACAGTAGCAATTTTTAGTATTAAAAATTAATATAAAATCAGCCGAGTCATATTTTTCAAAAATAAAAGTTGTAGTATGTTTATCAGGCGTGTCTCTAAAGACTACAAGTGATTTTATTTCTATATTTCATATTAGTACAGTACAGTAGCAATTTTTATTATTAGAAAATTAATATAAAATCAACCGAGACATATTTTTAAAAACTAAAAGTTGTAGTATGTTTATCAGGTGTGTCTCTAAAGACTACAAGTGATTTTATATCTATATTTCATATTAGTACAGTACAGTAGCATTTTTTATTATTAAAAAATTAATATAAAATCAACCGAGTCATATTTTTCAAAAATAAAAGTTGTAGTATGTTTATCAGGCGTGTCTCTAAAGACTACAAGTGATTTTATATCTATATTTCATATTAGTGCAGTACAGTAGCAATTTTTATCATTAAAAAATTAATATAAAATCAACCAAATCATATTTTTCAAAAGTAAAAGTTGTAGTTATTTTTCAGGTGTGTCTCTAAAGACTACGTATGATTTTTTTTTATCTATATTTCATATGGGCGTGTTACAGTAGAAATGCATTAAACGGCGCTGTGAATGTTTACGTTTTTAATCAGGGTCCGTACTTTGCAGACGGTCCCTTAACAGCTTCAGCGCCCGCTGCAGCGATTCCTGCCATTTTCAGTAAATATTCTCGGAGAAACAGAAAGGTTGGATGTTTTCAGAAAATCTGACGTTTGTAGTTTGTTCTCTGTTCTTCTGTGGTTTGGAAAATGTAATTTGGGAGAGTTTAGGACATTGCCTGTGAGCAAGAGAACGGCCGAAAGGCGAATCTCCGCTGAATATCGAATATCAAACTAACTTTACTCCGCTAATAATATTGTTGAGTCAGTAAAAATGTCTTTGATATGATTATTGTCAATATGTTAAGAAAATGTTTTATGATACAATAAAGTATTGATATGTTCAAGCTCTAGTTGCTCCATATTAACCAAGTGATTTTTGGGTATATGAGGAGAGCCTTGAGCCTTGTAGTCAGTCAGTTGCCTTGTTTTCTTTTTTACAACATAATGTTTAAGATATGGTATTACTTCTTTCCGTTCTCTGACTTTTGGCATAGGATGAACCACATGAAAATTAAAAAGTCAGTTATTTAAAAAAAAAAAAAAAAAATTCTACAGAATGATCTGAAAAGTCACTACATCTGAATCGCTAAGTTGGCAACACTGCTTGTAGTGTCTGACAAATTCAGAACATATTCTCAAGTGGATAGTTCTCTGACTGTATACCGCAATGATGTGGTGATATGAAAAGTATACTGCCCAACTATAAAAAAAAAATACTTTTTTTTTTTTAGTGTAAAACACAATCATTATACTACTAGCTGTCAAATCAGGTAGCATGTTATATAAGTATACATATGTTTAATTATGTATTCTGTGTTATGCAATATATAAATATATTATAATTATTTTCTGACGTTCATTTCATAAGAAACCTTGTGCTTCCACTCACTGGCCACTTTCTTAGAAACATCTACATTATCTGTTTCATCTTGTTATTATCAGTCATCCTAAAAACTAACATGTGTGCGTGTACATGTGTTTATGTGTGTGTAAACCCGTAGGCCCCCTCCTGTGTTGTGTGCGTCTGTTAAGGTCTGATTAAGGTCATTACTGCAACTCGTCTCCCTTCGTCTTCTGATCAGTCTGGCTTCCATAAGCCCTGATAATCTAATGATCTCTCACACACACACACACACACACTACTGAGACACACTGTACTGATGACAACACTGACACACCCACAGTCTAGGAGGATGACCGTATTCATTGTGCTGAGTTTGTGTGTTACAGTGTGTGTGTGTGTGTGTGTCTGTGTGTGTTTTTCTTTAGCTCTTCTGTCTTCCTGGAGTGAGGAGTTGGGTCAGCTGCTCCTGCTGAGGCACCAGAGGAACAGACAGAGTGACCCTACATCAGGAAAACCCCCCATACAGCCCAGCATGACCAGCATGAAACCAGCACTTAACCACGGGTTAGTCTCACACACACTTACACACACACACACACATACAGAGTACTTACAGCAAACCTACACATTCAATCACACAGCAAATCAGAAGCCAAACACTGATTAAACAGATAACAGTGTGAGATAGGACAAACATATATGCTGCCCTCTGGTGGTGATCAGATCATTCCTTACAAGCTCCTCCCTTCTTATAATAGCTCCTGACATGCTGATGTTGATGTCCTTTTTAAAATAACTATCAAAACATTTGCAGAAATTCACTGAAAATCCATCTGCAATGTTAATTACTTTTAAGGACTGCATCAAAGACTTGATACACTTACACTCAAGTCACTCACACTTAGGGACTAAAGCTTAGATCAGACCCAAAAAACCCACCTCAACAGGCACATTTTGCCCAAGCCCGAACCGGCCCACCCCATTAACTGTAAACTGTCATTATATGACAGAGCCTGATTTAAACCCAACATTTGTTCAGTAAGTAGAACGTCAAAATTAAGCTTTTTAAAATCTTTTTTGAATGAGAAAAATCTGTTCAGAATGATGTTAATTAACACTGCAACACTGAAGAAGCATAGACCTATTCTTTAAGAAAAACTGCTGCGCACAGCTCTACAAGTCAAGTATGTAATGCGGACAAGTGAAAGAGCTCACAAGTGCCTGAGCCCCAGAGCTGCATGATTATAACATTTTAACCCGTGCAACTTTTTTTAAAACACAATTTGATTTGTTACTTTGCTATATTGTAATTATCACGCCATAGCTTTAAATAAAATAAAAATAGCATTAAAAAAACATACGCCTATGTCACTGACCATTATTTTGAGCCTGACCCGACCCAGCCTGAGGAAAATGGTGAGAAATCTAGGCCCCACACTCCTGCCTGAGTTCGGGTCAGGCTTGGCCTCGGGCAGAGAATCTAAACTCTATCAGAGACTCAGGAGTCAACTTGGACCCAGCGGCAACTTGGACACTCAGACTACCATCCAGCGATTCAAATCTCAACTTGGACTTACGCTCAGAAACTCAACTCGATGTTCATAACTAAAGAGTTGAGACCAGAGATGTATAAAGTACTAGAGACCCAGACTTGAGTAAAAGTACTCAAAAAAGTGACACAATTAGAAGCTGAAGTGATCTTAAGCTCCATACTTAAGTAAAAGTATTCTACATTGTTTGTACTCACAGTGAGGAAAATAAGTATTTGAACACCCTGCGGCTTTGCAAGTTCTCCCATTTAGAAATCATGGAGGGGCCTGAAATTTTTATCCTAGGTGCACGTCCACCGTGAAAGAATACATCTAAAAAAACAAATTGTCACGATGTATGATTTATAAATAATTTATTTGTGTGTTACTGCTGCAAATAAGTATTTGAACACCTGTGACAATCAATGCTAATGTTTGGTACAGTAGCCTTTGTTAGCAATTACAGAGGTCAAACATTTCCTGTAGTTTTTCTCCAGGTTTGCACCAAACACTGCAGCAGGTATTTTGGCCCATTCCTCCACACAGATCTTCTCCAGATCAGCCAGGTTTCTGGGCTGTGGCTGAGAAACACGATGTTTGAGCTCTCGCCAAAGATTTTCTGTAGGGTTTAGGTCTGGAGACTTGCTAGGCCACTCCAGAACCTTGATATTCTTCTTACGGAGCCACTCCTTGGTTATCCTGGCAGTGTGCTTTGGGTCATTGTCATGTTGGAAGACCCAACCACAACTAAGATGATTATGGATCTTTTATACAAATTTTCTATTCTTGTCCTTTAAAGGACATTCAAATTATAGGAAAATACTGTGCAATTTTAATTTAAACACAAATAAATTATTGTTAGGTCATTTTTGCAACACAAGTTCCATGTATGACATTTATGCCTGTGTTATTTTTCTGTCTCTGCAGTGACGGCTCTTATCCATACGACCCTGTTCCGTGGCAGCCGAGCGCCAACCAGGCACCTGGAGCTGTCTCTGTGGTCACTACTGTCTGGGGAGTGACTAACACCACACAGAGTCATGTGGGTGATTTGCTTAAAGTGATAGCTTATTGAGTGCATAATATTGTGAGCGCATAATAACTTAACCGACTGTGTGTGTGTGTGTGTGTGTGTGTTAGGTGTTGGGGAACCCCATGGGGAATCCCAGCCCCCATATGAACCCTGTCGGTAACCCAATGGCCAGTGGCATGGCTGGTCCTATGAACCCAGGGGCTTTTCCTGGGCCGCAGCAGCAGTTCTCCAAGGCTGGGGGCAGTGAGGGGTACATGCAGCAGGGCATTTATGGGAGAGCCAGTTACCCCGGTGCTGGAGGATACGGGGGCAGGTCAGTGATGGAAACAGCCTTCTTTCCACTGCATGGCTGAACAGTTCTAAGTACAGAAGTTATTTGTGCTGGTGGCTTTTCCACGATTCTTTTTAAAGAATTTTATCCATTTTCTCCCTAATTTGAAAGGCCTCCTTCGATACATGTGAAGTCAACCACCATCTCTTTTCCAACTGCCACTGTTGTAGCATTACCGAGTAACCAGCGCACTCACTCCAATATCTCAGCTCACAGATGCCTGTGCTGATCGACATCACCTTGGGTGTGATGTAAGTAGAGAGTGCCATCTAGCCACCAAGAGAGAGCAAGGCCAGCTGTGCTCTCTCGGACTCCGGCTGCTGATGGCAAGCTGCATGATTTGGGATTTTAACCAGCGTTCCTCGAAACACAGTGACAGCGCCTAAGTCCGAGGGATGAGCCTGACTTTCTTAGCATGGTTATCTAACTGTACTTGAGGCCACACAACTGTTTAGTTGGAGGGCTTAATAATGCAGGGATTTATTGATTGGCTGCACGTTTGCTTTTTTACGGCAAGGTAACAGTTTATATTGTGTATAGCTTGTGCTCTTGTGTCACTGATGTAATAACAGGATCCAGCGATGAATGGAAGGGAATAAGATATCTCTCCTTTCTCTCTCTATTTCTCTCTGTAGTTATGGTGGAGGTCCTAATGGTATGACTCCAAGCTCCCGCCCTCATTCTGATTTCAGCCAACCAGCTGCTGCTGCTGCCGCTGCTGCTGTTGCTGCTGCAGCTGCCACAGCAACAGCCACTGCCACAGCAACAGTCGCCGCCCTGCAGGAGACTCAGAATAAAGACATGAGTCAGTACGGACCGGTGAGAGAACTGGACACACACAGTGGACACCTCTTCTAATGAATGCATTCAGCAGCATTAAGTTGTACCCACTGCTGACACAGAGGTGCAAATGCACACACACAGCTTGTCAACTCCCTGTAGAAGCGAAGTATTGCCAAAAAACAGGACTCTCTGGAGCAGAAGAATAAACATAAAACTACTGGAAGATGATAACTACTAATGATATGCACTATTTTAAATATTGTCATATCTCAGACTAAATTTATTGTCGTTTTAATCAACACTCATTTATATTTATTTGTTGTTTTATTTGTATCTCCTGTTATTACTATTAACTCCCATTTGTTTACATCCTCTATAATTTCCACTCTCCCCTTTGTGCTACAGCATCTAATCTGCATGTACTCTGTCAGGGTAGCTCTCCAAGCGCTAATCCAAGTTCGGCTGACTAGCACTCAACTGTTTGTCATTTTACCATCCCTCATTCCTCCCATTCACTTTCATTCATTTTCACACACCACAAACCATAGAGTTTCTGATTCCTGACAGCTACCAACTTCTAGTAATCTATCATCTTTTTTAATTATAATTTTATTTCAATTTTTTTTTCTCCCCAATTTTGCCCAGCCAATTACCCAACCCACTCATTAGGACTCCCCCTTTCACTGGTGATGCCCCAACACACCAGGAGGGTGAAGACTAACACATGCTTCCTCCGATACATGTGAAGTCAGCCACCGCTTCTTTTCGAGCCTCTGCTGATGCAGCATTGCCGAGCAGCATCACAGCATGCTTGGAGTAAAGCGCAGCGACTTGGTTCAGATACATCAGCTCACAGACGCCCTGTGCTGCAGACATCACCCTAGGAGTGATGTGGGGAGAGAGCGCCATCTACCCACCCGGAGGGAGCAGGGCCAATTTTGCTCCCTCTGAGCGCCGGCAGCTTGATGGCAAAGCTGCATGAGCGGGGGTTCGGACCCGCGACCTCCTGCTCATAGTGGCAGCGCTTTAGACCGCTGGACCACTCGGCGCCCTTCCTTCAAGTTTTGCTGCGCTACAATTCTGCATTTTTTAATGCCCCACTTTGTTTAATTATTAGTCATTTCTCTCCGTCTTCCTCCACTAGATGTGCTCTTCATTCCAAATGGGGACCCAGCCATACGGGGACCACTTCATGAGCCCTGCTGGCCCCCGAGGTCCCTCAGGCATGCAGGGAGGTATTGGTAGCCCTCCAATGGGTATGGGGCAACCCCGGGGACAGATGGGACAAATGGGACCTTATGGAGGACCTGGACAGAGGATGGGTTACAGTGGCAACCGTCCACCAAATGTACCCATGCAAGGCATGAAGAGGCCCTACCCTGGAGAGGTGAGAGTAGCCGGGGGCAAATTTGGGCGTGCTCTGGGGTATGGGCATAAAAACAGGTCTAAATGTAATCATATATTTATTTTGCTTTGTTATAGGTCAGTTATGCGGGGCAGCAATGTGGACCAAGTGGGCAGTTTCCTCCCCAGCAGGGGCCATACCCCACACTAAACTCCTCCAGACCCCTCCCGTCCCCTAATTACCCCAACCAGAGGCTTCCTCAGGGTCAAAACCCCGGGCAGTACCCTCCCAGCGGCCCCGGCATGGGGCACTTCTATAAGGTCAGCTTACTGTCCAGCAGAACTGGCTAATAAAAAACATCATAATATAGATAACAAAAGGCTTTACAGTGATCATGTCTGTGTCTCTGTGTGTGTGTGGGTATATGTATGTGTTTCAACAGCAGGAGCCTTTAAACTCTCAAAGCACCGTTAATAACTTCAGCGGAAACTTCCAGTACAGCCAGGGTAATATGAGTGGGGTATGTATATGATTACAACTTATTCAGCCAGCTCACCCAGCCAATACACACTATACACTACCGGTCCTAACTAAAGGACACCCCTATTGTTTAGTAGTCCAGTAGCAGTGCTGTATGGTCCAGACTGTTACACCTTAGCCTGTGTCTGTCCAGTGTCTTTCCTTTTTTGGTTCCTTCCTGCTCCTGTCCTCTGTTCTCTTGTTTTGTTTACCTGTCATGTTTCCCAGCCATGTGCTACTGTGTTTTGGTCCTGTCTCCGCCTTAGCCCCGCCTTGTCATCTGTAACCCCTCCTGTCTCATTTGTTACTCCACCCCCCTCATTACCTCCACAGGTGTCCCTAGTGTGTGCCTGAATATAAATAACCCGTGTGCTCCTTTGTTGTTTGTCGCGCTTTTTGTCTGATCTTGTCATGTTACTCTGTCCGGATTGTGTTTATATGTTTTGTTTAGCCTCAGACCTGCCGAGTTTTGTCTTCAGTATTCTGGTTTGTTTTCTTTAGTTTGTTTCTTTGTTTGCTTATTTTGCTTGTTTAAGTCTTTGTTTTATAGTGTTTGTTTCAGTAACCTTTTTCTTTATAGTTACATTACATTACATTACATTACATTTGGCAGATGCTTTTGTCCAAAGCAACTTACAATAGTCAAGTACAATGTAAAATAAGTTTAAAGGTAAAACATCTTTGGATAGGGATAAAAGGAGGTCAAAGGGGAATAATAGGATAGAGGAGTGAAGGAGGGGAAGAAGGAAATGAGGTTAGAAGTAGTTAGTCCCTAGTGTTTTGTTCTTTGTTTATTTTGTAATAATGGAAAATAAACCTGACTTGCATTTACATCCTGCCTCCTCCGTGTTACACAGACAATCTGCTTTTAAATTTTCTCATCTTAGCAGTACTCACTTCTCTCTGGCTTTATCTGTAATTTCTCCCAAAGAAAATACTTATATTAATTAGTGAGATCTCTGTTTCTGTGTCTTTTTTAGTAAAAAAAAATGTGAATGTGCTGTGTGTAAGTGTGGGTAAATGCTGCAGTAGAGAGTACAGTAATACAATCTGTACAATAATACTGTGCAATGTACAGTAATGCTTTTTTAGTTTTTAGTTCATTGTTTTTTTTTATTAAAGGCCTCTGACAGTTCACTGCTAAGTTGTGTACACTGGAGTTTGTACCATTTGCGGTTATTGACTATAGTTGAGTAGCTTAGTGTAAAGATAAAGGGGACACAATGGAGGTGTTCTAAAACCTTTGACCAGTAATGTGTGTTCAAATGTTTGTGGACGCATTTCTGATTAATGCTGCATTCAGCTACTTTACGTTTCCCCCTGTGCTAACACAAACACATGCACACATACACTTGTCTAGTTCCTGTAAAAGCAAAGTATTGCCAACAAAATATGATTCCATAACCTGTTTGGCACCATGCCTAATGCCAGGGGTGGGCTAGAGAGGTGTAAATCCCACCCCCAAAATTAAACAATGCATGACGGAGCTTTATTCATTAGTTTATATTCATATATATATATATATATATGTGTGTGTGTGTGTGTGTGTATGTATTCTTTCAGCTACACGGATTATATCACTTTGTAGTTATTTTGGTGGTGGGACATTCTCAGCACTACATTGGCATGGTGATGCTGTTTTGCTTTGTCTTGTGCTGGCATGAAAAAATCATACACAGGAGTGTTGCCAATTATCGTAATTAGTTTAAATGTAATTGGTATTCATATTAGAATGAATTAAATAAATAAGAAAAATAAATAAAACAGAATTCTAGATAAATATAATTAAAACTAAAGTGTGTATCTTACAGTTAATTATTTGTGTGTATTAATATTCAAAACTGATTTAATAAAGACATTCTAGATAGATAGTTTTACAGCTAAATATTTGTGTGTATTTTGTGTGTATTTGTGTTGCAGCCTCCGAGGCCTATGGGCAGCTACCCTCACTCGCCAGTGCCCGGTAACCCCACCCCCCCAATGACTCCTGGAAATAACATTCCTCCGTATCTGTCACCTGGTCACGATGTTAAACCTCACTTCCCACCGGACATCAAACCCAGCATGAGCTCTCTGCCGCCTCCTAGTGAGTATCCGATTAAATAAGTCATGTTTTGTGTTTAAAGATTTTTTGTTGCTGTTGTTTGGTGTGCTGAAGCTAGATATTGCTGTGTGTGTGTGTGTGTGTGTGTGCAGGTAGCTGCGGAGAGGAGCTGAGGTTGACCTTCCCAGTGCGTGACGGGGTGGTGCTGGAGCCATTCAGACTGGAACACAACCTCGCCGTCAGTAACCACATCTTCCACCTGCGGCCATCTGTTCACCAAACACTCATGTGGAGGTAATGCCCTCATACACACACAATTTACACACACTCATACACACACACTCGTACACACACAGTACTGCTTCCACTATATGGACTAAAGTATTGGGACACGGGTCTACTTGGTGATGCTACTATAGGCTGTGGCTGACACATGTATCAGAGGAGGCATGGGCTAGTCTTCACCCTCCTGGTGTTGGGGCATTATTGATATTGAAAGGGGCAGTAATGCTAAGTGGGTGGGGTAATTGGCCTAGCTAAATTGGGGATAAAATAGAATAAATATATTATTCAGTCATCAATTAAGTTGTTTGATTCATTTTCATTTAGCCACAGGAGTAGAATATTCAACCCCTAGTTCTGCAGTCTGCTTGAACAGACATTAGTAAAAGAATGGGTGGAGCTAGGCCAGTCACAATATTTTTTTTGGACAAAATATATTGTCCCAGAACAATGTTATTGTTATTTTAAGACTATTAAATGTCACTAACATAATGATAATAGAGTAGCATAATGAAGCACGTATACCCTTTTAAAAACAACTTCATTTTAATTCATTATAGTTTGGGAAATATATACATTTTATTCCTCTACTGCCATCACTGCACACTGTGTGTATGGAGTCACATTTATTAAAGCATTGGTCTAGTATTGCATGCAAAGTTATTATATTTTAACAGATAATTGGAGCCAGTAACAGACCTCACAAATGTTGTAATATGTGTGTGTTTGTGTGTGTGTTAGATCTGACCTAGAGCTGCAGTTTAAGTGTTATCATCATGAGGACCGTCAGATGAACACTAACTGGCCGGCCTCGGTGCAGGTGAGCGTGAATGCCACGCCCCTCACCATCGAAAGAGGAGACAGCAAGACATGCCATAAACCCCTGCTCCTCAAACACGTGTGCCAGCCTGGACGAAATACCATCCAGATCACCGTCACAGCCTGCTGCTGCGTGAGTACCGCAAACACCAATCACCAATATCCATCACTATAGTTCATTTATTAGCAAACAAGCATTCCTGCATTTCAGACCTGAAACAGCTTCCAAAAAACACGTGGACAGGGCAGTTTAGGGCTATTAATGGGGTAACAATTTTAATAATGATGTGATTTTAAAAAGGTGATTTCAACACGTAATTATGATTGTGGTTTGGTACAAAAGCTGTATCAATGGAGACATTAAGGAACAAAGATGGGCAGAGGATCTTCAGGTTGTAACAAATGTGTGAGAAAACCTTAAAGTAAGAAAGAAAGAAGTTTTTTAAAGATGCAGTGCTTCTGCAAGGTAATTTACTTGAACAGCAATGATATTTAATATGTATTCTGTTTATTGTTTATGTGAAAGCTGGGTTCGCGCACTGCTGCGTGTTTGTGTGTGTAATACGGACGGCGGTGTATGCGCTGGGCTACGCACACATAGCTAACATAGGAATTAACGTCTGACTGTTGACTGTTGTCAGCGTTTTAATCAGTTAGTGGAGCACCTGAAAAAAGAAAGATAACAAATGGAAAACGTTAAGTTTTGATCTCCGAAACTAAGAAATTAAGATAAATTATGACTACATTTTTGGGTCTTAAATTATATTTATAAAGGTTTTAAAATGTCTTAAAAGGCATTAAATTTGACTTTTAAAATGGCACAAGAACCCATGAACAAACTACTGTGCTATTTTATTTCTCAATTAATTATTTGTTTATTTAGGTAATCTACAGTGAAAGTATTGTCAAAACGGACAGTAACAAAAGAAATAGAATTTCTTTTTATATGATTTTTACTTTAATTTGGCTGCATTTAAAATGGAAACATCTTATTTTCAATCCACTACATTATTGGAAATCTGTCTGTCCTTCTGGCTTCTGAAGGCTGGGTGGAGCATCTGTCAAAGCCTGGAAGGACAGCACTTGTGAAGCGACCACAGTGAACATCTCCTCCGCTCCCACATAAGAGAAATAAAAAAAATGCTTGTGATTGACATATTCTTCGCACTTTGCTTACGCCCACTGGTTCTTTGGCCTGCATTAGCAGGATTGCAACCTCTGTTGTTCAAGCAATTCAACTGCATAACATTCCATAAACAGGACATGGAATCGTATGTTCCCACAATGCACATTTTTCCATTGTGATGCACTGTGTTTAAAAGTTTAAAAGTCAATGGAAGAAAAGCTGCATATGTCCAAACACTTATTAGCATTAGTGCTAGTATTTATTAGCGTAGTTATGATTCCCCTTATCACTAACTAGTACATATTATTACACAATACCTATGTAAATTATACATTCTACTGCTTATTATTTATTTTAAAACACATTTTTAATTATCTGTGTGTGTGTGTTGTTGCAGTCTCACCTGTTTGTGCTGCAGCTGGTGCACAGGCCGTCTGTGCGCTCGGTCCTGCAGGGCTTACTGAAGAAACGGCTGCTGCCCGCTGAACACTGCATCAATAAAGGTAAACACTGGTACTGTACTGTATTCTTCACGCTATAAGGCGCACTTAAAAATGTTTAATTTTCCCAAAAATCATCAGTGTGTCTTATAATAATAATGAGAATTATAATAAACTATTAAAACCTTGCTCGTCACCATGGTGACACCCCTGTTTTTTTACTAGTGTGGCATAATGCTCCTTATAACCCGGTGTGCCTTATAGTGCAAAAAATACAATAGTTCTATAGTAGTAGGCAGAATAGGCCACTAGAGGGCATGCAGCATCAATCTAGTCATTTTTGTCTACACTGTCTACTCATCCTTCCCTCTTTTGTATGTTATTAATCTCTCTCTGAACTCTCTCTCTTTGCAGTGAAGAGGAATTTCAGCAGTGCAGCTGTCTCTGCTGGGATAAACTCAGAAGATGGTGTGGAGCAGACAGCCATCAGAGTCTCTCTGAAATGTCCAATCACATTCCGGAGGATTCAGCTACCAGCGCGAGGACACGACTGCAAACACGTACAGGTCAGGAAATACACAAAAAGGCTCACACTAATATTAAACCTTAAAAGGGTTTTTTTAAGTTCATACTGGCCAGACTCAGGTATAATGGATTAATAGTGTGTATGTGAATAAATGCAGAGCTCTATATATGTGTATGAAACTGTACTTGGAATGTATATATTTTTATAATCAGACACTAATCAGACTTCATACCTGTCTTTTCATAGTGTTTCGATTTGGAATCATATCTACAGCTGAACTGCGAGAGAGGAACGTGGAAATGTCCTGTGTGCAAGTGAGTTACAATATGCATGTACAGTATATAAAATAAACTGTTTATCTTAGTAAATGTAAAAACACTGCACGCAGTTATTTTATATGCTCTTTATAATATTCAGGGTTCATACGGTCATGAAAAACCTGGAAAAGTCAAGAAATTTGAAAATAGCAATTCCAGGCCTGGATAAGTTTTGGAAAAATAAAAATACTCAGAAAGTTTGGAAAAGTATTTGAAATTTTGTCTACAAATTAATATACAAATCAGTTTATTGGAGAAAATCTATTTTAATCTAACAAATACGTCAGCTCAGAATTATTTCAGTGATTTAACCCTACACAATGGAGCTCTCAGGATCTGAAACACATTTTATTATTAAACATTCTGTGTCCGATTCATTTTAGGCTTACTATTATCAATTTCAATTACAGTTTTAGTTTAGTTTTAGTTTTATTGTCCATATCTGCAGTGTTTTAAAATTCGTATGGTCATGAAAATTTGCCTTGAAGGCATGAAAAAGGTCTGAAAAAATAATGGAAATTTATTGGTTAAAAAGTGTATGAACCCTGAACATTGGAACAAATTGCAAAACTCTCACTTCTTTTTTCTCTACAGTAAAACTGCTCTCTTAGAGGGGCTGGAAGTCGACCAGTATATGTGGGGTATTTTGAACGCCGTCCAGAAGTAAGCTGCTTATTCTTATTCATATTCACATTCAGAGCTATACACCGTTCATAACGGCCTGGATCTGACTGTAAATGTGGATTCTGTTCTCCCAGTTTGGATTTCGAGGAGGTGACCATCGATGCATCCTGTAGCTGGCGGCCAGTGCCAATCAAAGCGGAGGGTCATATAAAAGAGGATCCGGACGGGCCGCTGGTTAAACGGCTTAAAATAATGAGTCCCAGTCAGATGGTTCTACCAAACGTCATGGACATGATTGCACAGCTTGGGCCCGGAGCAAACCCACACCCCATGCAGAACCCCAGCGCCCTCCCTCAGCACAGCAGCAACAGCCACGAGTACCACAGCCGAGGTAGGCATTGTGATGTGTTCTATACTGAGGTGAAGATACAGTCTCTCATTTAGGTGTATATATATTTATATATACAGTACCAGTCACGTGTACCTAGGCCTGGACAATATTTCGATATCGGTATTTATCGCGATAAGAAATGTTTCCATAACGGTGATATCATTTTTGTGGCATATCGATATGTATTATTTACAGAATCTTTCACAGACAGGCGTTTTTTAGCGGCGTCAGTTCACTGCAGAGCTGAACACTATCAGCCTTGAGCATTGATTTATTCTGACCATTTTTTATTTCTAAAGTATTATACAGTTTTGTGAGGGGAGGCTTTAAAGACTTAAATTAAAATTTCAGACAGTAGTGTACAGATTTCCATTGCAGGGATTCTTAGCAGTTTTTCTAAACCCTTTAAAGTATTTATATCGATATCGAAATTATATCGTATCGACCGGAATTAAGGAATATATCATGATATAAATTTTGGCCATATCGTCCAGCACTACGTGTACCACGTTTGGACAAGTTTTTATCGTTATTTTAAAAGGTTCTGCATTGTAGATTAATACTAATCTAACCTAATACTAGTCTAATCTAATATTATTAGTCATCCAAACTAAGAGGAAATAAATGCATGGAAGTATTTAGTAAACAAAAAATGTTAAACAAACCAAAATATGCTTTATATTTTAGATTCTTCAAAGTCTTATCCTGCCTAGATGACAGCTTTGCATTGTATCTTGGTTGGATTTTCTCAGTCAGCTTTATGAGGTTGAGTCACCTGGAATTCAGGCTTTCAGTTAACAGCTGTGCTGAGCTTGTCAAGAGTTAATAACTTGAATTATTTGCCTCTCAAAGTGTTTGAGAGCATCAGATGTAAAGTTGTGAAGAGGTAGTGTTAATATACAGTGAAAAGCCCTATTTGAGTAACGTTCTTATTCATATTATGGCAAGAATCTCTTAACTAAGGAAAAAAAAAAAAATAAGTTTCAAGATCTTGCGAAGACCATCAAAAGTATGAAACTATTATGATGAAACTGGCTCTCATCAGGATTGCCCCAGGAAAGGAGGAGAAGTAGTTCCCTCTGTTGCACAGGATAAGGTAATCAGAGTTCCAAGCCTCAGAAACTAAAAGTTAACAGAACCCTAGGTAAGAGCACCTAAATGCTGCTTCACAGAGTATTTTGGTTTATTACTTGGTTTAGTACTTTTAAGTTACAACATGATTTCTTATGTGTTCCTTATTCATTCACAATGTAGATGAAAGTAAATAAGTAAAAATGTTGAGCGAAAAAGTGTGTCCAATCCTTTCATTGGTCCTGTAGTCAGTTTGATTGGTCCTTTTAATACCGTTATTGTGATATACAATGAGGTGGACTTAGAACCTAGCAACAGTAGCTGAGGAGTGATGCATTTGTGGGTGGAGTCTGCGTAAGTTAGCCAGTTCTATATTTTAACTCTAAACTTCACGTTATGGATTTCTTAGGTAACAGTTACCAAGGCCCTGGCAACTTCGACTACCCCCATGGCAGTGCACCAGAGTTAATGCAGGGGTCTCAGCTGTCCCACCCACCCCCAGACCCTCCATGCAGTGGCCTTCTGCCAGCAGATAAACCACTCACGCACTGCCCCGGCGACATGGTGAGTTACTGCTAATTATCTTGCTATTGTGTTTTTTATAAAGTGGCCAGTGAGTTAAAATACAAAAATATAATTTTTTCTTTTTTATTCTGTTCAGTGTTGTAATTAAACCTTCTCTACCTGGCAGGTGTCTCGTCCAATCAACTCAGATCATTCCCAGAATCCATTGCAGCACAGTTTACACGGGCCTCCAAACCCCAGCAGCCAATCAGGGCAGCATAGTAGTCCCTGCCAGCCTTCGAGGCCACCGCCAAACCAGCAAAACCCCGCCCCCAGTAGCCATATGCACCCACCGGACTTGACCTTTAACCCCACAAACAGCCTGGAGGGTCCACCAGGAATCTCTTCAGACATGCCGGAACCTTCTTTAGATGTGAGTAAAGCTATAGAAGATGCTGTACTCTTAGACCAATATTTACAGCAATAGGTCTGCAATGCAGGATAGTCCAGATAGTGAATAAGGAGCCTCAATCAAGTTCAAAAGAAATACAAGCTGTCCTGCAGTCTCAGGGTGCATCAGTCTCCGCACAAACTATCCGTCGACATTAAAATAAAATGAAATGCTATGTCAGGAGACTCACTGCACATTACTGCCAAAATCCTTGTGGACAGAGAAGACCATGATATTACTTTCTGGTGAAGCACGGCTTTGTACTGTTTACCAAAAAAGAAGGCCTACAAAAATGGTTCAAAGATGTTTTGGCCCCGCTTACGCAACTTTGCCATCAAGCTGCCGGCGCTCAGAGGGAGCAAAATTGGCCTTGTTCCCTCCGGGTGGGTAGATGGCGCTCTCTCCCCACATCACTAACGGGTGATGTTCGCAGCACAGGGCATCTTTGAGCTGATGTATCGGAACTGAGTCACTTCTCTTTCCTCCGTGTGTGCTGTGATTCTACTCGGTAATGCTGCATCACCAGCAGCTCAAAAAGAAGCGGTTGCTGGCTTCACATGTATCGGAGGAAGCATGTGTTAATCTTCACCTTCCTGGTGTGTTGGGGCATCACTAGTGATAGGGGGAGTCCTAATGAGTGGGTTGGGTAAATGGCTGTGCAAAATAGGGGAGAGAATGGGGAAAATTTGAAAAAAAAAATAATAATTTCGGGTGAGTTTTGCTGCCTTTGGCACTGGGTGCCTTGATTCTGTGCATGGCATTATAAAATCTGAAGATTACCAAAGTATTTTGGATGGCAATATAGGGACCAGTGTCAGAAAGCTGGGTTTGCTGCCAAGATCATGGGTGATCCAGCAGGACAATGACCTCAAACATACTTTTCTGTTTGTGTATGAAGAAATGTGTGTAACAATACATTTGTAATTTAAAAAAAATATACTTTGCCAACACTTAGAACTATGACTCTAAAACACTATATACATTAAGTCCACTGCATTTGATCTCTTTAGTTTCCTTTTCCCTAGTCGTCTGTGTAATTGCCACTATATACATTAGGTGCAATATATTTTAAATGTATAAATGTAATTTCACAGTATAGGTCTTCTGTATAAAGCCACCTTGCATCTTTATTTGAATAGTTCTTTTTTCATAGTATCTATTTCATTGCATTGATTGTGCACAGAATTGCCCACAGTTCTACACCACTACACAGTTTTCTGAAAGTGACATTAGTGTTTTTTTGTGTTCTTTGCAGCTTCTTCCAGATTTAACAAACCCAGATGACCTGCTGACCTTCTTGGACCCACCAGACCTGCCCAGCGGCAGCAGTGATGAACTGCTTTCACTCTTCGGGAATAACTGAGTGAAAGAGAAAGAGCGAGAAAGAAAAAACAGTGATGCACTCCCTGTGCCCTTATCCTCCTGTACAAACTCCAGGCCTCTGAGCGCCACCTTCAGTGCAGCTATGCCCAGCTTACTACGTTGCACAGAAGTCTGACTGATGAATTTTAGGAAAAGCATTTTTCTTTTTTTTTTAATTCTGGGATTCATTTTGTTTTTAATAAGAAACACACAAACACAAATCCGCCTCTTCTGGCCAGTATAGGTCCTCCATTCCCAGTTATGCTGCTGAAACCAAGCCAACCCAAGCCAAAACCAACACAGGGTTCGTTTCTTCATCTTTTTCAGACCAGTAGCACTGTTTGGGTCTCCAGGACGTTTCTCGACAAGTTCAAGAGAAGCTCCAGACTCCACCAAAACACTCCACAAGCAGCCTCTCCTCACGTGTCTTATTTCTGTAATGAAGAACCTCAGAATTTAGTGAACAACTACAGGGTTTTATACACTCATCATCTGAGGAATAGTTGAGTAGAGGTATCGGATTGCAGTGCTACAGCAGCTAGTCAGAAGGAAGATAAAGATTAGTAGGAACAAATAGATAATTGAACCTTTAGGCTAATATGGACAATATTTATTGAGCTACTCATACAGCATTGGGTTGTAGAGGTTGTTCATGATTTTTTTTTGTGATAAACAATCACAAATGCAATTCCTGTAAATTTTGCAGCAGAAATGGAGTGGCGGGATAGCACGTCCAATAGTAGCCTCCCACACATTTCCATTTGCGGATAGCTGGCCATGGAATAGCATCTGTGTCTTCAAGGCAAGTTCTTAAGAAGATGTTCAGAAAAGGTAGAAAAGGCAGGGCCTCATGATGGTTTGTTGTATTGTCTGTAAAGAAGACCAAATGTGATCCTGCATCGTAGGAAATTGTACACCATGCCAAGACACCAGGCCTTTTGAACATGTGACGCATGACAGCAGACCGTCATTGATCCTGGGGATGTGCAAGGTGGTTTGCACAAGCTGATTGTCAATGAAGACATTCTGTTTTTGTCTTGGTGGAGGTGAAAAATGACTTTACACACTGCTTCTGTATGTGTAGCTTAATAAATATTGCCCTCACCAGACTAAATTGATTGTTTCAGGTAACCTTTATCTTCCTTCCAAAAAGCACCCCAATCCCACACTGTTATTTGATGAAGAACTTACGATTCCTGTAGACAGGACAGAAGGTCTAACAGCCAGATCCAGTCGGAGAGCAAAAAAAACAGGAGTAAGAACGACAGTTTGTTTTAAGTAAACTGTATGTCTAAATGTTTTTGGACAACCCTACTAAACACATTTGAAGCACTATACTGGGGAACCTGCTACCATGCAATTTTACAATATCAATTTTTTTTTATCGTTACATCGTTTTTAGCATTAATTTTATATAATATCGTATAGATCCATCGTTGGACAAAATCACTACGTTCAAATTGGTGTCCAAACATTCAACTGTTATAAATCATAAATAATAAGTTTTGTGTACTGTTTCATGTATCAATGTTTGAGTCAGTACCTAGCAGATTACTACAATTCCAAATACAGGGCATGGACAAAATAATTGAAACGCCACATCAAATACTTATTGATCATATTATTAGAAACAAAAGCCCTGTCTGAGTCATTGCAATGCCGATATAATATCTGGCCATGTGGTCAGTGGTCATGTGGTCTGAATTGACCAGTAATGAATAAGGTAGAGGGGATTGATAAACTGTGTAACAGATGGAGCTTTAAGTAAATTTTTTTCAGACGTAAAAAAAAACAAATACAGTTCTTAACGTAGCGGAACCTTCACACAAACTCTGATGCATTTTTGCCTTCAGTTCTCTGTAAATGGGACTAATCAAACCACATTTCTCATGAATCTCCATTCTTTTCAATTTATTTATCTTCTTTCCACTCCTTTCCTGCTCTTTAATTTCTTCTTCCATGCGAGTGGTGCTCTTCAGCATGAGAAAAATTCATGTGGAACATGAACTGATGATAATGCTCCTGGACGAACTCTTTAAAACAGCTAGATACAGTGTCTGTAATGTTCATTATTCCCCAGGCTTTCAGCTCTGCTCTGGAATATATTTATTTAAACTAGGGTTATCAATGCTTAAGCCCAGCCCCTGCCCAACATGAAGATTTTTTGTCTGGCTGAATGACTTAAACAAAAGCTCCAACATGGACAAAATTGTGACAGAGAAGACATCCCCCAGCGTGTGCTGTCCAGCTGTAACACACTGGATCCAGTCTCAGTTCAAACTTCCAGCTCCGACCCAGATAGTGAGTTTTGGGGCACTTACTCATGTATTAGTTCGTACATAAACTATTGCAGCACCAAAACACATTCATGGCATTACTCACAGAAATAAAATAAAGGAGCTCGGTCCAGGTGGTTTCCGTGATACAGCACAGCACAACACATACTGGTTCTCTACACTATACACTCCCCAGACCATTTAAATGGTCATCCCCCATTGTGAGCATGTGTGCAATACCAAGCACTTCCTGAGGTTTTTATAATCAGCTAATTAAGTTCTAAAGGCAAACATTTAGTACATAAAACTCCACATGTTCATTCATAGTTTTGATGCCTTCAGTGAGAATCTACAATGTAAATAATCATGAAAATAAAGAAAACGCATTGAATGAGAAGGTGTGTCCAAACTTTTGGCCTGTACTGTATATCAATGTTATAAATACAATTTATATTCAATTCTGAGATACAATTTAGATGTTTCTAATAATCGTCCAGTTAGTAGAAATACAGAGTTTAATGTGGTGTTTCTCTTATTTTGTCCAGCGCTGTATGTCCCCAATGCTAAAAACTGATCAAAGGGCTTTTAAGTGTGAATAAAGTTGTTTAAATTGTTTGGATTTTAAACTCTAGAATCTGCTAAATGTGTTCAGCTCTGTCAGCGGCTGCAGTCCTGTTTCATGATGTATTTTATGAATTTTAAACCTGAACTCTCAAAATGTCAATATGTGAAGTTATAGAAGTCTACCACAGCCTTATTGTATTTTTTACTGTAGAAACAACATCATTTTTTAAGCTAAAAGGAAATTAATTCTTCATACATTTATCCCATTATATGTTTTAAATATTGATGTTTTTATTGTAACTTATTTTATATCATATCGGAGGTCTCTCATTTAAAAAAAAACAAGCGACAAAAATGTTTTTTTTTTTTTTTTTACAAAGCACAGCTCAAACCTTGTTGTTTTTTGTTTTGTTTTTTTTATTAAGGATTAGAAAGATTATAATTTAAATATAAATAAATAATTCTCAATTTTATGGAAATCAGAAAAAGTTTTTTTTTTTTTTTAAAGCTGTTGAAGACAAGTATGTACTGCCATGTTACTCTGAGTGGCCTTTTTTTTATAATTTATACATTTTAATATAAAAACACCTAAAAACAAATGTGTGTATACTGTATATGAAGGGCTCTCACTAAAAACCAGGGATTTCATGCATGACGTCTTTAAGGGGTGTGGTTTTGGGAGGGATTTCGTCGTTAGGGGAGGGGCTTAAAAAGTCAAGGAGCCTGCGCAGAGAGAGACCCGCGCAAATCAAAAAGCCAGTCGAAAGGAACTTCAGGTACAGTATTAACTCTATAAAACCCTTTTTGTGGAATAAAACGTGCACAAAACGATAGAAAATATTAAAAATATATCTGGATAAATCGATTTATATCAGTTTAATCTGTTTAAGGAACTTAAGGTACAGTATTGACTCTATAAAACCCTTTTTGTGGAATAAAACGTGCACGAAACGCTAGAAAATATTCGAAATATATCTGGATAAATCGATTTATATCAGTTTAATCTGTTTAAGGAACTTAAGGTACAGTATTGACTCTATAAAACCCTTTTTGTGGAATAAAACGTGCACGAAACGCTAGAAAATATTCGAAATATATCTGGATAAATCGGTTTATATCAGTTTAATGTGATTTATATATATCTGGTATCCAAATACCTGGATGCTGTGGCAGGTATTTCATGTCAGTGCAGTTTAATGTGATTTATATATATCTGGTATCCAAATACCTGGATGTTGTGGCGGGTATTTCATGTCAGTGCAGTTTAATGTGATTTATATATATCTGGTATCCAAATACCTGGATGTTGTGGCAGGTATTTCATGTCAGTGCAGTTTAATCTGATTTATATAAATCTGGTATCCAAATACCTGGATGTTGTGGCGGGTATTTCATGTCAGTGCAGTTTAATCTGATTTATATTTATCTGGTATCCAAATACCTGGATGTTGTGGCGGGTATTTCATGTCAATGCAGTTTAATGTGATTTATATAAATCTGGTATCCAAATACCTGGATGTTGTGGCAGGTATTTCATGTCAGTGCAGTTTAATCTGATTTATATTTATCTGGTATCCAAATACCTGGATGTTGTGGCGGGTATTTCATGTCAGTGCAGTTTAATGTGATTTATATTTATCTGGTATCCAAATACCTGGATGTTGTGGCGGGTATTTCATGTCAGTGCAGTTTAATCTGATTTATATTTATCTGGTATCCAAATACCTGGATGTTGTGGCGGGTATTTCATGTCAATGCAGTTTAATCTGATTTATATTTATCTGGTATCCAAATACCTGGATGTTGTGGCAGGTATTTCATGTCAATGCAGTTTAATGTGATTTATATTTATCTGGTATCCAAATACCTGGATGTTGTGGCGGGTATTTCATGTCAGTGCAGTTTAATCTGATTTATATTTATCTGGTATCCAAATACCTGGATGTTGTGGCGGGTATTTCATGTCAATGCAGTTTAATCTGATTTATATTTATCTGGTATCCAAATACCTGGATGTTGTGGCAGGTATTTCATGTCAATGCAGTTTAATGTGATTTATATATATCTGGTATCCAAATACCTGGATGTTGTGGCAGGTATTTCATGTCAATGCAGTTTAATGTGATTTATATATATCTGGTATCCAAATACCTGGATGTTGTGGCGGGTATTTCATGTCAGTGCAGTTTATATCTGTTTATATCTGTTTGGTATCCAAATACCTGGATGTTGTGGCGGGTATTTCATGTCAGTGCAGTTTAATGTGATTTATATATATCTGGTATCCAAATACCTGGATGTTGTGGCGGGTATTTCATGTCAATGCAGTTTAATGTGATTTATATAAATCTGGTATCCAAATACCTGGATGTTGTGGCGGGTATTTCATGTCAGTGCAGTTTAATGTGATTTATATATACCTGGTATCCAAATACCTGGATGTTGTGGCGGGTATTTCATGTCAGTGCAGTTTATATCTGTTTATATCTGTTTGGTATCCAAATACCTGGATGTTGTGGCAGGTATTTCATGTCAATGCAGTTTAATGTGATTTATATATACCTGGTATCCAAATACCTGGATGTTGTGGCGGGTATTTCATGTCAATGCAGTTTAATGTGATTTATATAAATCTGGTATCCAAATACCTGGATGTTGTGGCGGGTATTTCATGTCAATGCAGTTTAATGTGATTTATATATATCTGGTATCCAAATACCTGGATGTTGTGGCGGGTATTTCATGTCAGTGCAGTTTAATGTGATTTATATTTATCTGGTATCCAAATACCTGGATGTTGTGGCGGGTATTTCATGTCAATGCAGTTTAATGTGATTTATATATATCTGGTATCCAAATACCTGGATGTTGTGGCGGGTATTTCATGTCAGTGCAGTTTATATCTGTTTAATCTGATTTATATAAATCTGGTATCCAAATACCTGGATGTTGTGGCGGGTATTTCATGTCAGTGCAGTTTAATCTGATTTATATTTATCTGGTATCCAAATACCTGGATGTTGTGGCAGGTATTTCATGTCAATGCAGTTTAATGTGATTTATATTTATCTGGTATCCAAATACCTGGATGTTGTGGCAGGTATTTCATGTCAATGCAGTTTAATGTGATTTATATATATCTGGTATCCAAATACCTGGATGTTGTGGCGGGTATTTCATGTCAGTGCAGTTTAATGTGATTTATATAAATCTGGTATCCAAATACCTGGATGTTGTGGCGGGTATTTCATGTCAGTGCAGTTTAATGTGATTTATATATACCTGGTATCCAAATACCTGGATGTTGTGGCGGGTATTTCATGTCAATGCAGTTTAATGTGATTTATATAAATCTGGTATCCAAATACCTGGATGTTGTGGCGGGTATTTCATGTCAATGCAGTTTAATGTGATTTATATATATCTGGTATCCAAATACCTGGATGTTGTGGCAGGTATTTCATGTCAGTGCAGTTTAATGTGATTTATATATATCTGGTATCCAAATACCTGGATGATGTGGCGGGTATTTCATGTCAGTGCAGTTTAATCTGATTTATATAAATCTGGTATCCAAATACCTGGCAATGGGGTTCCATGGTAGCAGCATCCAAATGTTAGATCACTAAGCAAAATGCAGGGGAGTGGATATGTTTGGCAATATAGTGTGTATGAATTTGCTGCAGTTTTTTAAAAAGGTTGTTATATGAGTGATTTTAGTGAAATGAAATTTATTTTCAGATATTTACAAATTAGAATGGTGTGGTCATATATGTGTGTTATTTTTGTATTTTTTTTCCACAACTTTCTTATTTACCTTTAACATTTTCCTCTTATATTAGGCAGTTACATGATGGCTGAGCAAGGCAGTGTTGATTTAGGTAAGGATTTAATCCCTGCGATATTTTTTTGTTCTCTTTCTGGTGACCCACATTATTGCATTGCACACTTGAATGATTTAATGAATGTCCCAGTAATCAGTTGATTTTACTGTTTGTTGCTTCTTTGTTGTTTCTTTTATTTTAATCTTAATGACATCTATTTGCATGATGTACAAAACAGTAAATTTAGATCATTAGCTCTTTTGGGTGTGTTGGTGATTTTTGTATCGTGAATTGTAGAATTTGTTGGTCATGTTCAACATTCTCTTCAATAAAATTTATTATTTGTTTTTTGATTGTGCAGACTGGCTTCCGGCCTGTTTTACGGTTCTCACAAAAACCGACACACACATCGCAGGATTTGTGTCAACCGAACAAGAGCTGGAAACTGTTTTGGAGTGCCATAAGCGGGCAACCATGACCTCTTTCAATATCTGGTAAGAATTTAGTTGTGTTGTGCATTGTGTTGTTTTTAATTTTCCAAAGGGAAAGGGAAGCCAACTATTTTGCTTACATATTTTTCAAATTTTCAATCAAATGTCTTATAAATATCGTTCAACATTACTCTTTATGATTGTCTGAGCTGACATTAGAACTGAGCAAAGGTGTAGTTGTAAATCTAATTTCTAACATTCTGTATGGCTAAAGTGAAAAACAAAAATGGCAGTTGTAAGGAATGACCTGTTAATCATTATTACATGTTCTATAAGTGTGCATCATAGATGACACCACTTTTCATTATATTTTTTCCTTTCATTAAACATTTAAAAACTATTGCTTTTCAAAACTTATATAAAGCACCACCTCAATATTTAAAGTTACCAGTTTGTCAGTCTTTTTAAGAATATATTTCTCAAGGGTAAATAAAAACAAACACTGATTTATCTAGGTAGTTTAGCTTGTATAGATACCTTACATTTTATGAAATGTAAAATTTGTTTGCAAATTAGTAATTGTGCTTGCTTAAACTTTTGCACAGAAATGTCAGGACTTAAAAGTAAAAACATTTTGTCTCTCATATTTCCAGGTCCAATGACAGGAAAAAAAAGGAAAAATCTCCACATAGAATTCTTTGGCAGGTGGAGGATTTTTCAAACAATGTGCCATTAATAGTGACAAATCGCTTGATTTACTCCTGTCAACATGGCAAAGGAAGAAATCGAAAGACATCTGAAGAAGTAAGTTATTTTACTCATCTCTGTTTTTTTTGCTTTGACTTAGACAATTATCATAATTGTTTATGTCCTCACTTTTGATAATTTACAGTGTATATCTGATTTATTGTTAAAATGGTAATTGTTAAACAAGTGACTTATAGGAGTAGATGCCAGTATTATGGTGGCCATTTCAAATCATGTCTGTTACATAATTTGTTTTTGTTTTGGTACAGCTTTGTACAGGAGAAGAGCATGCCTATACAGGCAAACGGAAACGACTACAGATTCAGACAACAAAGAAGAAGAACTGTCCAGCAAAACTTTTTGTTCGCCACATAACAAGGTATGTTTTTGGGATATTCTTTTATTTATACAGTCACTTTTTAAGTTGGCTTTTCAAACACACAAACAAGCTCCACATCACACACATGCCTGACTTTAATATGTTAGCAACCACCTGGGAGACCATTATAACTACTTAGCAACATTAGCAACCAATAGCCTAGCAACCATTTAGCAACCACCTGAGATATAACAACTGCCCATGGATGCTAGGATACCATAGCACACATCTGGTGACACTGTAGCAATACCCAACAACCACCTGGGATATCATAGAAACCTACTACTATGCAACAATGCAAGCATGCCCAGGCACGGATTGTGCTTCTTGTTGACCAGATTGACTAACAATCATTTATGAGTCAATATTGCATATATGGACAGGAATAAAAAAAAGTGAAAATCCGCTGTGTTTAATGTGGGTGCTGTGAAAAAATACCTTAAAGTATTTTTCTATAATCAAAAATAATAATCAGCTTAAAGAAATATTTTATGTACCATGGAAAGATGCTTTAAAGCTTTATTTAGTGTGCTCTAAAGCTTCTTACTATAATCCCAATACTAAACAAGGGACTAAAGATAATCAAATGCATTTTGAATAAAGGTGTGAACCTATGGAAGGCAACATGACTTGACATGTCTAGTTTTAAATAAAGATGAGCTTAAATGTATGGATAGCAAAGAATAAGGAATAAAGGAAATAAGAGTGGTCAGGGACCACAATTTGCTGTGGGTGTGACCACGTCAGTCTAGTTAGGTTTTGCAGCTTCTGAGAAGTAACGGCACCGTAAATACAGAAGTTCTATTAGGAATATAGAGCGATCCTATGTCTTGTTTTTTTTTGAGAGAGAGAGAAAATGAATCTAGTGAGATTAGAGATACTTATCTCCGTCAGGTGACGGCTACCAGAGAGTAAAATAGGTACGGCTTGCCCGGCTGATCAGAGATCAGAAGTATCTAACTCTGTCAGCAAAAAGACACGCAGGAAATTCTCTAGTTCACCTAGGAGGGTTCTTGACAAGATACCGTGTAATGTACATATTGTCCTGTAAATATTGACGAGGAGAAAAAGAGACCTGTAAATACTGACTAGGATAAGAAGAGAAATTATCTCAGGAGCATTGCTTGAATGTGCTTCTGCTTGCTCACATAGTGTGTAGTTGACGACTTCCGTACCAAAAAGACTGTGTGCGAGTGTGAGTCTGATCAGTGAATGTGCGTAGTTTGAAGGAGTTGCAGTCTCTTAGACAGCTGTGGATGACCTAAGTTCTGAGAGCTGAGTTTGAAAGAGAGGAAGTGTTTGGTAGCCCCACTGCGGTGGGTGAACGCTGTAGTATCATAAGTAGACAAAACTAGTCCAGCCCGCGAGTCCGGTGGGGAGTCGAGTTCATTGTTTTACATTTTTAATTCCATTTTTGCAATTTTATGATTTTTTTTTTACTGCCTTTAAGTGTATTTTTCACTTTTTTATTTTATTTGAAACTTTAAACTTTACCATTTTTGAGGACATTTCTTGTTTGAGTTTTTGGGCATAATAAACAGACCATTGTTACTTTGAAATTTTAGTGCCTAAATCAGTTCACCAAAACAATATAACCAAGTAAAGCACGACAGAGTGAGTAAGTGGTAACCAGTATTGTGTTTTACAATAGTATACAATTGTGACAACAATGGAGGGAGAATTTAACAGGGAGAGCAGTGATGATGGTTGGGAAAATGAAAAAGAATATGTAACATTAGAGAGTCAGATTATTCATGTGATGGTCATTGCGTCAGCTGGACAAACAGGTAAGAAGGTGTAAAAGAAGGTTTGTGACCTGAAAGATAAACTGTTGACAGAGGAAAACAGGAGAATAAAGCATGTACGTGGGTGTCCACGAGAAAGCAGATAGAAAATTTATTAAAGGGGTTATGGGATGGTTAGCAGGACAGAGCAACCAAAATGGGAAGGGAGAATTGAGGGCAAGGCTTAATTCTGGAGGAATGAGGGTACAAGCCAGACATAAGGTGTTAAGTTGGCCACTTTAATATGGAATCAGTGGAGAAGGGCTAAAGCAGAACAGGAAATGGCCCAGAAGAAACTAGAGAGGGCTGGGGTTCTAGCAAAAGGTAGATGGAAGGGGACAGTTCATAAACAGGTCTATAAAAATAATCCAGCTTCTGTCCGCATTTACTGACTGGTTTATTTGTGTGTGGTTTAAAACTGAGTTTATCATACCGCCATATGCCAAGGTAATATATTTAGTGACACTGTCAATGGTGGATCTTAGTATTTAGAGATCTGGAAAACAGCATGAAGTTTTCATGGCATTTAAAACTAGTTTGTGCTTATACAATGGGAGCTGTGAGGTGAACGTGACCCTGAGTGGCAGAGAAGCATTACTGCTGTTCTGGGACCAGTGCATATGAACTAGGAGACAACAAGCTATCTGAGTGAAGTGCTAGGAACCTTTACTCTTTCCTAATGTATATATTAATTTATGTTAACTTTTATATATCTGTAATGCTGAAACTTTTTTTCCAATAAACTTTAATATTTTAAATTCTAAACTTCACTGACTCAATGGTCATCTTTTCATGTTCTGGGATTTTTCACATTATTTTTTCATATAGTTTTATTTTACATGCTGTGGTAAATTACCCTACAATGATAATAAATAAAAATATATAATGAATGAACGATGGGTCTGAAGAGTTCCAGGAAGGGAAGAGAAGGAGTTGAGAAAAGCAGAGGGACAAATGGGAAGCGCAGCTCAGGGAAGAGTGAGCAGAGTAGTACGAAGAAAGAAGCAGACGAATATGTCTTCTGGACAACTGTATGGTTTAATTTTCCTTTGATGTATTATCATTTTTTGGCTGGCATTATTTACTCTACTATTTTATCGGAAAGTCAATGTCTTGAAGTGAATAAATCAGAAGGAGTCAAGGGTGGTTTAGTTTAATTGCTTTTTTGCTTTTACAGGAAGTAGGACATATTAGTCTTCGCTGGAATTGGTAAGTATCAACAATAGCCCTATTCTGAGATGGGGTAGCTGGAGTACTTTGCTCGTTTTGGGTGTGATTTTGGTTACTTAAGTGGGGGCAATTTGTATTACATGTTTATTGACCAGTTGTAATCCATTGACCACTCATGAACACCAACCAGGCTCTAGGCCCAGCAGAGAAGTATACCGCTTCAGACGACAACCAAAATGTATGAAGAAATTTGGGGGAATAGAACTGAATTATGTTAAAAGGAGCACAATGACATTCTTATTTGGTCTGTCGCAAAATTCACTCATGAATATAGATGCCATAAGCATTGTAAGGGACTTCCTAACTAATATAAACTAGCAGACCAGGTAGCAGCAGGATTCAAAAACATTCCAATTATTGCAGCCCTATTCCCAAACAAAAATGTGAATCGAATTTACTTTGTACAGTATAATGTGCTAAGGCTGACTAACATTACCATGGATGCGGTTGAAGGCCTTAGGGATTGATTAGGTCCTACTAATGGCAGTGCAAAATAGGATGGTATTGGATACGGTTTTGGCAGAAAAAGGGGAGGGGTCTGCGGATGTGTAGGCTGCGCTAGGGAGGTTCAGAAGTTGAGAGACAGTTGTCTTTATAAGACGAATGATTCAGTAAGACAGTATGTTGAGAGAAGATGGCTTAGCATACAAGAGGTAATGGTAAAAACAGTTTTGAAGTGTCCTTTTCTTCAGTGGTTTAATGTTAGACTCTTAAGTTTGTCTAGGTCTAGTGTCAGGGTTTGTACATTAGTTTGTTAGTGTTAATTAAATTTGTATTGTTTTGTTTTATTATGTAGGTTTTAATATTTTTCACTATGTTTGGTGTAGAGCATTTGCTCCACATGGATTCAGCGTATCTGTAACAACAAACAATGGCATTGAAGCCATGAACAACTCACTGAAGAGCTTTTATTTGAAGCTTTCAAATACCGGAACAGTTTCCTCATTGGCTGAAACAGTTGTATGTGATTTTGTTCCAGAACATCTCCTGTCTTATGCAAAACTCAACTATTCCTATACCAGTGATTACAAAGCATACAGCAGTTATGTCCCTGATTTTTTGAGGAACCGTCCCAAAGATTTTGTCAAACACTGTCTTAAAGCTATTGAAGCAGCTTCTTGGTATGGAAAAGAACAAATTCGTAACCTTGGGAAAGGATGCTTTCAGATTAAGAGTGAGCAGTCAGCTCAGTGGTATTGTGTGGATCTGGGAGATGACCAGAGATTTCCATCTTGTGAGTGTCCCTCCTTCCAGTTAACATTTCTGCCCTGCAAACATCTGTTTGCCATTTTTAATAATTCAGAATATACATGGACCATGTTGAGTTCCAAGTACACAAACAGTCCATATGTGACATTAGATGTGGATGCTGTGTTAAGTGAAACCCAGAATGGCCAAGCAGAGAATGCAGTGGATGAAGACACAGATTGTATCTCTTTATTTTCCACCAAGGAACACTCCATTCAAAAGACATACCCGAGGTGTACTGAAAATAATCCAAGCAATGCCTGTGTTAACAGTGCTCAGCAATTCCTGCGAGAAAAGCTGAAGATTCTTCAGGATGTTTCATACCTCTGCAGAGATACAAAAGCATTGAGTGACGCTGCTGCAGTTGTACATAGTTTGGCAGACAACTTGAAAAGTTATATCCCAAAAGAAAACAGCCTACCACTCATCAGCACAACACAAGAGACTGCAAAGCAAAAACTACGCAAATTACCAAAACAGCGCAAAAAGATACAGAGTCAAGCTAGAAAAACAAGATTTGGAAACAACTACAGATGTGGTATGTGTTTTGTGTGTGTGTGTGTGTGTGTGAGAGAGAGACAGAGAGAGAGAAATAAATATATAATTTCAATGAAGTAAACATGGTTTGTTTCTAGGAAAAAGTGCTGATCAGCCAGCTGCAGAGATAGACTGCATTGTAATCCATGAAACAAGTAGGATATATACATATACACACACTATATTGACAAAAGTATCTGGTTGCCTGCATTGTGTTTGGTGATGTTAGGCATGGATGGAGCTATTCTGCCAAGGAAACCCACTCCGCAAAGCTCTTTATACACTGTTCGAAATCGTTTCTACTTTTTTATATCACTGAAAGTTGTGTGTGTGTTTGAGTCATAAATATATAATTACAATAAATGTGTAAATACTGTTTGTTTCTAGGAAAAAGTGCTGTTCAGCCAGGTGAAAAGATTGAGAAAGCTTGCACGGTAACCCTTGAAACAGGTAAAACAAGTAGGATATATGGATTTCATGTTGAAATAATATTTAATAAAAATATGTACAGTGAGCAACATGTGTTTAGGAATAGTAACGTTCAGAGAAGTTTCAGAAATTATTTATGAATATTCTTTGTCAGTGTTTTTTTATGTATTACAGTTGAACTCAGATTTAAAATGTTTTTTGATTTTGCTAAAATTAATCTCAGTTGAAGCCATTTGTGGGACTGGTGATACACATTCTACATAAAATAAACATATTTGGATATCTTGTCCCAGCAGAAATAAACACTTCACCTCCTGTTTTAAGTACCATACAGCACCCCGTGTCCCAGCAGATGGAAGAACAGCACCCCGTGTCCCAGCAGATGGAAGTACAGCACCCCGTGTCCCAGCAGATGGAAGAACAGCACCCCGTGTCCCAGCAGATGGAAGAACAGCACCCCGTGTCCCAGCAGATGGAAGTACAGCACCCCGTGTCCCAGCAGATGGAAGAACAGCACCCCGTGTCCCAGCAGATGGAAGAACAGCACCCCGTGTCCCAGCAGATGGAAGAACAGCACCCCGTGTCCCAGCAGATGGAAGTACAGCACCCCGTGTCCCAGCAGATGGAAGAACAGCACCCCGTGTCCCAGCAGATGGAAGAACAGCACCCCGTGTCCCAGCAGATGGAAGTACAGCACCCCGTGTCCCAGCAGATGGAAGTACAGCACCCCGTGTCCCAGCAGATGGAAGTACAGCACCCCATGTCCCAGCAGATGGAAGTACAGCACCCCGTGTCCCAGCAGATGGAAGTACAGCACCCCGTGTCCCAGCAGATGGAAGTACAGCACCCTGTGTCCCAGCAGATGGAATTCAGAGCACCCTCTGTCCCAGCACAATGAATTCAGAGCACCCTCTGTCCCAGCATAATGAATTCAGAGCACCCTCTGTCCCAGCATAATGAATTCAGAGCACCCTCTGTCCCAGCATAATGAATTCAGAGCACCCTCTGTCCCAGCATAATGAATTCAGAGCACCCTCTGTCCCACCATGATGAATTCAGAGCACCCTCTGTCCCACCATGATGAATTCAGAGCACCCTCTGTCCCAGCATAATGAATTCAGAGCACCCTCTGTCCCAGCACAATGAATTCAGAGCACCCTCTGTCCCAGCACAATGAATTCAGAGCACCCTCTGTCCCAGCATAATGAAATCAGAGCACTTCCTTTCCCAGTAAATGGGAGCACATGATTGCCTGTCTTAGCAGATGGGAGCACAACACACACACACAAAAGAGTAAAGCACTATATGTTGTTGCAAGCATAGCATTTTCTATAACTGCAATAACATTTTATCTTATTTTTAACAGTTGAAAGAACAGCTCCTGAGGCCCATCACAGTGAGCTTGACAAAAGTAGGTTCTGTTTTAAATCATATATATTTATATACGTTTGTATGACCTACTTTGTTGCAAGATGCCATTGCTTTGCTAAAAAAATGAGTGATGTATCTAATTCTTTATGAATTTGTGTGAATTGTGTTCATTTTTGTTTTATTTTTTACACTTTTTACAGGCATTGAATCACTTTGGACTGTAAAAAATGCAGCTGTTCTGATGTCCAAAATTGGCCCATTTAAACTGTTTACTATGGACTTTGCACGTCTTGCACCCCATAGAGAATTAGAGAGTGAGGTAAAGTACTGTCATTATCAGTGTTTGTTTTGCTTTAGAGTTTTATTTAATATGTGTTTTCTTCTCTGTGTAAGTAAATTGTAATGATCTTTATCAGTAGTTCTAAGAAAATTACACACTTTTATTTGGGTAAAAATCTGTTACTTTCGCCACTTTTACACACAGACTACAAACAAATTCTTAGTATTAGATAGTATTGCTGGTAATTAATTCTTGTTAGTAAAACATTCCATGGTTATTGATTACACAAGATCAACATCACATAACCTTTATGTCCTACTTTAACAATCTGTAACCTACACTTAAGATCTGACTGTGTTACTAACATGAGGTCTCTTTGTGTCTGAAGGTTATAAATGCATATATTCACACTCTAGTCAGCAAATATAATAAGTCACATGAGAGCAAAGCCTACTTGATCGACAGTTTTGCCATGACGAATCTTTGGCAAGGATCTTGTAACATTCTGAGAAAGGTATAATAACTTAATTCCATGTTTTAAATTGTTTTGAATTTAGACAAATATTTGTTTATTAATCAATATTTTAATTCTTGCTTTTAGTTTGATCCAAGCCTATATGGAATCCTTCTTGGTGTCATAAATGACCGTCATCACTGGACTCTTGCTGTGAGTATCTGTAAGCATGCCTCTGAAGGATGTCTATATGACCTGGAATTGATTTTGAATCATAACATATTGTACTTTACATAAACCTTTTACTTTTTGATAAACACAAAGACTTTGTTTTAACGTTGACTTGTTTGGATGGTATGTGCTCATTCTCAGTCCACCAATAGACATGCCTCTGCCAAAACATTACTCTTGAAATTAGTTTATGACTAATGTAAAGTTTCAATGTTTTAGGTAATTTATCCATCCGAAAAAAGAAGTGTATTTTTGGATCCTCTCGGAGAATCAAAGACCAACGTGACGAAATGCTTGGAAACAACAAGGTAACAAATTACAAAACAAATATTTTACAGCACATACATGTACATAAAGCATGTGTTAATATATAATGGTACATTTTCTGAACAGGGCAATACTTCACACATTAAATAATACTCCATACATTAAAGGTGTTTATTAGGCTTGTTACCTTTTAATAAATGTTTTTAAGTGGTAATGCTATTAAAATTGAGTGTTACTTATTGTTAGCCCTGTAGTACTAAAAGCCCCAGAAACCCTGGCTATGCAACAATCTGCATGTAATCACTTTACCATTATCTAAGAAGTACAGTAATGCTTTAATGTTGCATGCTTTACAGAGCCTTTATGAGGAGTAAAGGCTGCAATGTATCAAGGTGGACATGTGGAACTGTGCCACATCCACTACAGAGGGACAGTACATCATGTGGTGTTTTTGTTTGCAAGGTAAGCACTCATTATGTACATGTGACAGATCCAAAATGTTAGTGAATTAGTTGATTTAAAGACACAAGAAACACAATTTTTGAATCATAACTTTAGTTTAAACTTAAAAAACAAGACCGAACTGGTGAATCTCTTATACTGCATTCTATTTTTTTTTCATTGTTGTGTGTAATACAATTTACGAACATAAGAGTTTACAAATTTTTAAACATGATTTTTATTCATTAAACACTTTCATTTTTCATCACACAAATAGTATACAAATAGCAAATAGTAACTGTAAATACATAAACGTATTTATTTAATTTATAGAATGTTCCTATACCAATATTAAACAATAGGTTACTCAAATGTGTTTTTTTTTTTCAGTTTGCAGAAGGCATGCTTGAAGGCGAGCATTTCCCATTTCTAAACACAGAAGATGCAGTCCGAAAAATCAGAAAGGAAATTGCAGTGAAACTCCTGCAGGAATCCGGTAACTGTAAAACAGTCACATGCTGTAAATTCTAAACAGTTTATGTCTCTGTGCTGCTATTTATAGTATGGTTAAGGTGACTTAATTATCAGAACACATTATTATACGCAATTAATGTGGAATTATATGTGTATGTTATATGTGATATGCATGCATCTTGTGCAAATATTTAGGCACAATTGTGTTGCCAGTGATGCTCAAATGTTTGAATAAGACTGTATTATTTCTATTTGTGTTATTTATGATTTTATTGCTGACTATCGCATAAAGATTTCTGTGTCCTTTGTCTAAATATGGTAGGGCTGTACTCGTCTTAGTTAATTGGGATTTGTCCATCCAGACCAACGATTTGACTATTTGTATTTCCCCACATAGTGTACTTATGATAAAAATGAGTGCTTACAGTGTTTCAGTGATCTGCATGCAAATATGATCTGTTCTGTTTTGTAGAAGATTTGTCTGATGTCTGCAGATTCTGTGGGGAAACCACTTCCCATCATGCTGTGGAAACTGATTTGCCTTCTAAATGGGTACAACTGAAGTTCTGTTTTAAAACATTTTGAAGTCATTAAGTTATACTATATATTTTGAGTTATTTGGCTGTCACAGAGTTTTATTGCTAAAATATGATGAGAACACTGATAAAATGTACCTACAGAGGTATGAAAAAGTTTGGCACCCCTGATCATTTTCATAACTTTCCTTTATAAATCATTGGTTGTTTAAATCAGCAATTTCAGTTAAATAAATAATATAGCAGACAAACACAGTAATATTTGAGAAGTGAAATGAGGATTATAGGATTTACAGAAAGTGCAATAATTAAAAATTTGGCAGGTGAATAAATTTGGGGCCCAACAGAAAAATTACATCACTATTTTTATAACATCCTCCTTTTGCAGAAATAACAGCCTCCAAACACTTCTTATAGCTTCCAATAAAAGTCTTGCTTCTTTTTACTAAACATCTCCAGTTCAGTCAGGTTTGATGATTTCTGATCATGAACAGCCCGCTTTAAATCACACCACAGATTTTCAATAATATTGGACTGAGATGATCTGCTCTAGTAGATTTTGAGCAGAGTTTAGTGTTTAGGGTCGTTGTCTTGTTGAAGTATCCAGCCCTGGTGCTTCAACTTCAACTTTCTCACTGATTCTTCAACATTGTTCTCAAGAATCTGCTGATATTGACTGGAATCCATGAGACTCTCAACTTTAACAAGATTCCCAGTACCTGGGCTGATCAAACCGCCCCACAGCATGATGAACCACCACCAGATTTTACTGTAGTGAGCTGTAAAGTGTTTGTGTTGGAATGCTGTGTTCTTTTTCCTGCATGCATAAATAACCGCCCTCCAAATAACTCAATTTTAGCTTCATCAGTCCACAGAACCTCATTCCAAAATGAAGCTGCTCATCCAAATGTGCTTTAGCATACCTGAAGCGACTCTGTTTGTGGCATGTGCTCAGAAAAGGCTTATTCTGCATTACCCTCCCATACAGCCTCTCCTTGTGACTATGACTGTTCTCACCATCCTTTACTTCTGCTTATCTAAGATTTTTCTTTGCCTGTCACTTCAGGCTAAAACTGTGCCTCTGAATTTCTAAAATATGATATATTTAACTGAAATTGCTGAACAACCAGTGATTTATAAAGGAAAATCATGAAAATTATTAGGGGTGTCCAAACTTTTACATCCACTGTATACGATCTGATATTGTATTAATTTTTTTTTTTTTTTACCTTATTCAGATTGCCTGCGATGGATGTGACAAGTGGTTCCACCAGTCTTGTGTAGGGAACCCACCCGAAGAGGAGGAGTTCTTTTGCCAGTTATGCAAACACTAAATTGCACTTCCTATACAGTGACTGAACTAATTAAAGTTGAGGTAGTTGGTCCCAGTAACCTCACAATTAATTAAATGTAGATCAGCTGAGTGCTGAGAGCTTTCGGTCATGTGTGTTTATAATGCACTCAGCTGATCTTCATTTTACTAACTGTGAGACTACTAGCACCAACTACCTTGAATACTTTCTGAATTAAAAGCTTGGCACCTTTTCACGAGCTGGAGGACCCTATTTTACTTCAGAGCTGAACCCCACTCACCACTGCCCAGCTTTGTGGCCCTTCATTAGCTGGGCTGTCTTGCTTACCTTTTTTTAATAAAATAAACAATGCAGTTTGCATATTGTATTGTATTGTATAATCTTGTAATCACTCTAAAGCTTGATTGACAAGGGCGGCACAGGGGATAGAGGGACCCTGCCAAGCGCTTTTTTTTTTAACACAGATTGCACATGACACAGCTGGGATTTAAATGAAAACATTTGCTATTTGGGATCATCAGTATAAACATCATCATACAGGTGATCTCAAATAGCAAATGTTTTAATTTAAATCCCAGCTGTGTCATGTGCAATCTGTGTTAAAAAAAATGCGCTTGGCAGGGTCCCTCTATCCCCTGTGCCGCCCTTGTCAATCAAGCTTTAGAGTGATTACAAGATTGTTAGTGACTAAAGAATGCTAGAAACTCTCATTTATGCACATCAGCTAAGCCTTCTCAGATTGTTGATGATGGTAATAATGATGTGTGATGGGGAGAAACATATTACATTTTAATTTGACAAAATTAAATTAAATGACTAAATTGGGGAGAAAAGATGTTTACACTCTTACATTGTTCCTTTTATCACGAGAAAGACACTGTTTTACACTTTTAAACATATTCACACTAAAAAGATGCTGATTATTTTTTTAAATGAAAGGGGTTGATTTTGTAAGTGAAGCTGCTGAGTTAGCTTAGGATAAAGGATTTGCATGCTGAAGTCCTCCTTTGTTTTACATTTTACATCTGGACGGGATATAAATAGTTATTTTTTTGTATTTGTACACAGTTAGTGGCTAAAAATATAGTAGTTTGACTAGTTACTCAGTTTTAGCACTGTTTAATAATTACTTTGCAAACTAGCTGCTGTTAGACACTGACAGTAGTGTGTTTGTTGTTTGCTGCTTGAGGATGGACAAATCTTGAAATGTGCCTAATATCAGAAACCAAATTTTAATTAATGGGTTAATGACTTGCCCTGTCTTCCCATGACCCTGATCCACTGTGTGCATGAATAGTTTCTTTTAAGTGTTTGGCTTTAAAATGTTGGAGCTAGTTGTTGTATATTGCTCCTTTTATAATTAAATGTAAATATTGGTTATAGATGCAAAAAACTGGGGAAAAAAATAAAATCATTAAGTTTTACATTTGATTTGGTCCTGCCTTCTTATTTTCAGTTTCATGATATTACTCTGTTGTTACCAATCTGTAATTTTGTAGTCTTGTTTGTTTGACCTCATAAGCTAATGATTAATTTGTTTATGATCTAAATCTAAATTTGTATTCACAAACACCTCAGGAGGTCTAGAAAACACTCAAATGTGATTTTGGCCAGTCTTGATCAAGTGACATATTTAATTTATTATCAAAGTAAAACAAAAAACAGTGCAGAAAACATGTTTTTTTATCAATAAACTATGCAGTAAAATGTGCAACTATTTTGAAGATTTAATTTATGTACCACGGGTGACCAGACTTGACATATAACTTTGTGCTGCGTAACTGAAAACTAAGCATGGAATAACATAAATGATGGACAATATTAAGGAGTATCTAGGAGTAGAAATATATTTAATTTTAAAAATATATTAGTGCATCTAAAAAAAAATATATATATATATATATCATTGAAGTTACTTTATTTTAGTTATTCAGTTTAAAATGTGAAACTCATATATAGATGATATAATTTGAATATTATATAAGACTTTTGGCAGTGTGGGCAGTGTGTCAAGTCTTGCTGGAAAATGAAATCTGCATCTCCATAAAAGTTGTCAGCAGAGGGACGCATGAAGTGCTGTAAGACTTTAGACTTGATAATAAAATAGTTCTGAAGTGAGACTCCAATTAATTATTTTTTAAACAGCATATTGTCCCTAGTTTTGGTGATGGTCTGTTCTTCACACTGTCATAACCTGAAAAACAAAACATCAAAGAAAGTATGTTAGACAAAGTAAAGCAAAAAAATAAATAATTCAATAATAAATAATTACTAATAATAATGTAACATTAAGTATTTGTGTTCAAACAGATGTAAGCAAATATAAACTGCACTGACATACCAGTGCCACAACATCCAGGTATTTGGATACCAGATAAATATAAATCAGATTAAACTGCACTGACATGAAATACCCGCCACAACATCCAGGTATTTGGATACCAGATTTATATAAATCAGATTAAACAGATATAAACAGATATAAACTGCATTGACATGAAATACCTGCCACAGCATCCAGGTATTTGGATACCAGATATATATAAATCACATTAAACTGCATTGACATGAAATACCTGCCACAGCATCCAGGTATTTGGATACCAGATATATATAAATCACATTAAACTGCATTGACATGAAATACCTGCCACAACATCCAGGTATTTGGATACCAGATTTATATAAATCACATTAAACTGCACTGACATGAAATACCCGCCACAACATCCAGGTATTTGGATACCAAACAGATATAAACAGATATAAACTGCACTGACATGAAATACCCGCCACAACATCCAGGTATTTGGATACCAGATTCATATAAATCAGATTAAACTGCACTGACATGAAATACCTGCCACAACATCCAGGTATTTGGATACCAAACAGATATAAACAGATATAAACTGCACTGACATGAAATACCCGCCACAGCATCCAGGTATTTGGATACCAGATAAATATAAATCAGATTAAACTGCACTGACATGAAATACCCGCCACAGCATCCAGGTATTTGGATACCAGATATATATAAATCACATTAAACTGCATTGACATGAAATACCTGCCACAACATCCAGGTATTTGGATACCAGATAAATATAAATCACATTAAACTGCATTGACATGAAATACCTGCCACAACATCCAGGTATTTGGATACCAGATAAATATAAATCACATTAAACTGCATTGACATGAAATACCTGCCACAACATCCAGGTATTTGGATACCAGATAAATATAAATCACATTAAACTGCACTGACATGAAATACCCGCCACAACATCCAGGTATTTGGATACCAGATATATATAAATCAGATTAAACTGCACTGACATGAAATACCCGCCACAACATCCAGGTATTTGGATACCAGATATATATAAATCACATTAAACTGCACTGACATGAAATACCCGCCACAACATCCAGGTATTTGGATACCAGATATATATAAATCACATTAAACTGCACTGACATGAAATACCCGCCACAACATCCAGGTATTTGAATACCAAACAGATATAAACAGATATAAACTGCACTGACATGAAATACCCGCCACAACATCCAGGTATTTGGATACCAGGTATATATAAATCACATTAAACTGCACTGACATGAAATACCCGCCACAACATCCAGGTATTTGGATACCAGATTTATATAAATCAGATTAAACAGATATAAACAGATATAAACTGCACTGACATGAAATACCTGCCACAACATCCAGGTATTTGGATACCAGATAAATATAAATCACATTAAACTGCACTGACATGAAATACCCGCCACAGCATCCAGGTATTTGGATACCAGATATATATAAATCACATTAAACTGCATTGACATGAAATACCTGCCACAACATCCAGGTATTTGGATACCAGATAAATATAAATCACATTAAACTGCATTGACATGAAATACCTGCCACAACATCCAGGTATTTGGATACCAGATTCATATAAATCAGATTAAACTGCACTGACATGAAATACCTGCCACAACATCCAGGTATTTGGATACCAGATTCATATAAATCCGATTAAACTGCACTGACATGAAATACCTGCCACAACATCCAGGTATTTGGATACCAGATAAATATAAATCACATTAAACTGCACTGACATGAAATACCCGCCACAGCATCCAGGTATTTGGATACCAGATATATATAAATCACATTAAACTGCATTGACATGAAATACCTACCACAACATCCAGGTATTTGGATACCAGATAAATATAAATCACATTAAACTGCATTGACATGAAATACCTGCCACAACATCCAGGTATTTGGATACCAGATTCATATAAATCAGATTAAACTGCACTGACATGAAATACCCGCCACAACATCCAGGTATTTGGATACCAGATATATATAAATCACATTAAACTGCACTGACATGAAATACCCGCCACAACATCCAGGTATTTGGATACCAGATATATATAAATCACATTAAACTGCACTGACATGAAATACCCGCCACAACATCCAGGTATTTGAATACCAAACAGATATAAACAGATATAAACTGCACTGACATGAAATACCCGCCACAACATCCAGGTATTTGGATACCAAACAGATATAAACAGATATAAACTGCACTGACATGAAATACCTGCCACAGCATCCAGGTATTTGGATACCAGATTTATATAAATCAGATTAAACAGATATAAACAGATATAAACTGCACTGACATGAAATACCCGCCACAGCATCCAGGTATTTGGATACCAGATATATATAAATCACATTAAACTGCACTGACATGAAATACCTGCCACAACATCCAGGTATTTGGATACCAAACAGATATAAACAGATATAAACTGCACTGACATGAAATACCTGCCACAACATCCAGGTATTTGGATACCAGATAAATATAAATCACATTAAACTGCATTGACATGAAATACCTGCCACAACATCCAGGTATTTGGATACCAGATAAATATAAATCACATTAAACTGCATTGACATGAAATACCTGCCACAACATCCAGGTATTTGGATACCAGATTCATATAAATCAGATTAAACTGCACTGACATGAAATACCCGCCACAACATCCAGGTATTTGGATACCAGATTTATATAAATCACATTAAACTGCATTGACATGAAATACCCGCCACAACATCCAGGTATTTGGATACCAGGTATATATAAATCACATTAAACTGCATTGACATGAAATACCTGCCACAACATCCAGGTATTTGGATACCAAACAGATATAAACAGATATAAACTGCACTGACATGAAATACCCGCCACAACATCCAGGTATTTGGATACCAGGTATATATAAATCACATTAAACTGCACTGACATGAAATACCCGCCACAACATCCAGGTATTTGGATACCAGATTTATATAAATCACATTAAACTGCATTGACATGAAATACCCGCCACAACATCCAGGTATTTGGATACCAGATATATATAAATCACATTAAACTGCACTGACATGAAATACCCGCCACAACATCCAGGTATTTGGATACCAAACAGATATAAACAGATATAAACTGCACTGACATGAAATACCCGCCACAACATCCAGGTATTTGGATACCAGATATATATAAATCACATTAAACTGCATTGACATGAAATACCTGCCACAACATCCAGGTATTTGGATACCAGATATATATAAATCACATTAAACTGCACTGACATGAAATACCTGCCACAACATCCAGGTATTTGGATACCAGATAAATATAAATCAGATTAAACTGCACTGACATGAAATACCCGCCACAACATCCAGGTATTTGGATACCAGATTTATATAAATCAGATTAAACAGATATAAACAGATATAAACTGCACTGACATGAAATACCCGCCACAACATCCAGGTATTTGGATACCAGATATATATAAATCACATTAAACTGCATTGACATGAAATACCTGCCACAACATCCAGGTATTTGGATACCAGATAAATATAAATCAGATTAAACTGCACTGACATGAAATACCCGCCACAACATCCAGGTATTTGGATACCAGATTTATATAAATCAGATTAAACAGATATAAACAGATATAAACTGCACTGACATGAAATACCCGCCACAACATCCAGGTATTTGGATACCAGATATATATAAATCACATTAAACTGCACTGACATGAAATACCCGCCACAACATCCAGGTATTTGGATACCAGATAAATATAAATCACATTAAACTGCACTGACATGAAATACCCGCCACAGCATCCAGGTATTTGGATACCAGATAAATATAAATCAGATTAAACTGCACTGACATGAAATACCCGCCACAACATCCAGGTATTTGGATACCAGATAAATATAAATCAGATTAAACTGCATTGACATGAAATACCCGCCACAACATCCAGGTATTTGGATACCAGATAAATATAAATCAGATTAAACTGCACTGACATGAAATACCCGCCACAACATCCAGGTATTTGGATACCAGATAAATATAAATCACATTAAACTGCATTGACATGAAATACCCGCCACAGCATCCAGGTATTTGGATACCAGATTTATATAAATCACATTAAACTGCACTGACATGAAATACCCGCCACAACATCCAGGTATTTGGATACCAGATTTATATAAATCAGATTAAACTGCACTGACATGAAATACCCGCCACAACATCCAGGTATTTGGATACCAGATTTATATAAATCACATTAAACTGCATTGACATGAAATACCCGCCACAACATCCAGGTATTTGGATACCAGATAAATATAAATCAGATTAAACTGCACTGACATGAAATACCCGCCACAACATCCAGGTATTTGGATACCAGATAAATATAAATCACATTAAACTGCACTGACATGAAATACCCGCCACAACATCCAGGTATTTGGATACCAGATAAATATAAATCAGATTAAACTGCACTGACATGAAATACCCGCCACAACATCCAGGTATTTGGATACCAGATTTATATAAATCAGATTAAACTGCACTGACATGAAATACCTGCCACAACATCCAGGTATTTGGATACCAGATATATATAAATCACATTAAACTGCATTGACATGAAATACCTGCCACAGCATCCAGGTATTTGGATACCAGATATATATAAATCACATTAAACTGATATAAACCGATTTATCCAGATATATTTCGAATATTTTCTAGCGTTTCGTGCACGTTTTATTCCACAAAAAGGGTTTTATAGAGTCAATACTGTACCTTAAGTTCCTTAAACAGATTAAACTGATATAAATCGATTTATCCAGATATATTTTTAATATTTTCTATCGTTTTGTGCACGTTTTATTCCACAAAAAAGGTTTTATAGAGTCAATACTGTACCTTAAGTTCCTTAAACAGATTAAACTGATATAAACCGATTTATCCAGATATATTTCGAATATTTTCTAGCGTTTCGTGCACGTTTTATTCCACAAAAAGGGTTTTATAGAATCAATACTATACCTTAAGTTCCTTAAACAGATTAAACTGATATAAATCGATTTATCCAGATATATTTTTAATATTTTCTATCGTTTTGTGCACGTTTTATTCCACAAAAAGGGTTTTATAGAGTTAATACTGTACCTGAAGTTCCTTTCGACTGGCTTTTTGATTTGCGCGGGTCTCTCTCTGCGCAGGCTCCTTGACTTTTTAAGCCCCTCCCCTAACGACGAAATCCCTCCCAAAACCACACCCCTTAAAGACGTCATGCATGAAATGCCTGGTTTTTAGTGAGAGCCGTATATGAAGTTGCACAGAGTGCAGTATGATTTGAAGTTGCACTGTGTTAACAAACGAAGCTGTAAATATGGGATTTTTTGGATATGTTATTCAAATTGGTGAGAAAATCTAAATTGTTTTTCTGTGATTTTTACCTGCCGTGTGAACATGGCCTTGCATTTTTAATTATGCAAAGAATTTTGAATTTTGAAACAGTCATTTCCCCAGTAAATAAATATAAGTGAGTCTGGATGCTGGATCTGATCTGGCTGGAGCTGGACTGAGCTTTTCTTCCATCAGCAGGATGGCGTCTGTATTGATCACTGATTGGCTCATTCATTGTAAGTGAGGTAGGTTTCTGCCCTATTCAAAGGAACAGCTAAAGCCACATTTAGCAAACTGCCCTGTGGGACAGTGTCCAAAAGGAGCGTTCATTTTTCTCAAACATCGAGCCAAAGTGTCCATCTGCCCATCCAATATTATGCAGTACAGGCACAGCAGGATAACGGAGCTCAAACATTCCAGTATTTCATATCATTTAGGACACAAGTTACCCATCTGAGGAACTTGTGCTCGGCTAACTGTCTTAACATTTTCCCAGCTGGCATTTCAACGTTTCAACGATGTTATGGTTGAATCAACGTGTAACGCTCCCGCCCGATCTACCGCTCTGGCTTTAGTGATAATGTGATGTGGGTTTGGTTGGTGAGTATGGTTTGTAACATTTTTAGAATTGTAACGATGCAGCACATAAAACAATTATTAAAGTTAAAGTATTAAACTCACTGAAAATATATAATAAAGTAAAAGTGGAAGTAGGAGAAAGTTAATAATCCAGTAGAGACAGATTTTAGCATTTAGGTAAAGTAGTTCTACTTGGTTACTGTACATCTCTGCCTAGAGCCGTTTATAGAATCTGCCGACTCCCTTCAAAAAACTATAAGGCGTTTATAAACTATGATTTTTATGATATTGCTTCATATAAACCCATTCATTTTAGACCTTCAAGTGGGTACCTTATTCTCCTCACAAGAGATACTTATGTTCTTGTGACAAAACATGCTTTTGGAGAGCAGCCAGATGAGTCAGCGAATTGCGGGCCTCATTTATACGTTTTTAATCTTGATTTAAGTATTAATATGCGTGAGGAAGGTTTTTACGCATGTACCTGCAGTTCCGTGCTTTAACGCATGATGTCACTGATTCCCTCTCCCTCTGCAATCTTCTGAAGGGATACGCGTGTCTCAAATCTAGATTAAATGTACGCCCGTTTTTTACGCCATATATATTTTTTATAAATCACTGTTCTTGCGTGAGAGGTTGCGCACGCACATTTCAGCCCTGTTTTAATGCGTACGCACCCTTCAAAGGCAGCTCCCTCGTTCGGCAGCATTTTCACCCATAAGGGATCTTATAAGGCAGCGCGTTCGGGACACGCAGCTACTATTTCTAACTCAAACTTATTGGCTTTGGGTCATTTTCTGTGAAGAACATATATCAGAACACATTTTTGATGAACACCCCCCCTACACATTTAAATTACATACAGGATGTTCGGGTCTACTGGACCCGGGGCTAATAAAGGTGTTTACTCTGTTCTCCTCCTGTCTGGGTGTGTAGTTTGTGTGTGTTTTGTTTCTGCCCCTGTTGTTCCTGTACCAGCTTGTAATATTGTTGAAGAATTAAATGGATACCTGTCAGAAATTGAATGCTCTTTTGCCCAAAAAATGAGCCACCATGCATAGCTGCCCAGTGTGATAAGAATGCGACTAGGATTGGCGGATGGCAGTTTCCCCGGTACAGGACATCAAGTCTTTTTTTTTTTTTAGCTTTTTATCCCAGATTCCATCCTAAACATTATTCTGAATTGCACTTATTTAGAGGGAAGGCCTGTTTTTAGAGAAAAATGGAACGGAGTTGGACCTATTCCATAATTTTGCAGAATTTAAAACATTAAAATGCAGCGGGTCCACCAGACCCATGAACACTGTCTGAGTAACAAAAATATGAACACCATACAAGGGTTAAACGAGCGTACATTTAAGCAAGGTTTGAGGCACGCGTATCCCTTCAGAAGATTGCAGAGAGAGCGGGAATTAGTGACATTTGGACGTTTAACTATGACCACAACTTGGAGGACAATATGCAGTTAAACATTTGATCTTCGGACTAGGTAACTTTTTTTGGACGTTATGGTGACAGGTGCAGGAAATTGACATTATTAAAGAATACATATCATTTTTTATTTATAATATATCAACATCATTGTTATATTATTATTACAAAATAATACACAAGAAAACTGAACAAAAAACGATTAAAATGCTTATAAACAGAAAACTAGGTACTTATATTCATGTTCCTAATTCCTAAAACTGCGGTCAGAAAAGGTGAGGCTCCTTTGGCTTTTTACTGCTTGTCTTGTTTTTTTCTCCTGCCCAAAAAACACTGTAATTATCCGAATCTAACCTGCTACAGGTGCCTAGTGGTAACACACATTTCTAATGCCGTTACTGTTATACTAATACTGTCCCTTACACATACTTCGTTCTTCTCCATAATTTTAGTATTTACATTAGGTTTTGAACCTAGCCTTAGGTACTTAACGATAGTTAACTAGGTTAGCCAACTCAGGTTAGCTAAGTAAAGTAACTAAACTTGTTTGGTGAAAATTACGTGGAGTGGGCGGGGTTTGAGCAGTCACACGGCCCCGCCCCCCGCCTCCCACCTCTGTCACAGGCAAGATGGCAGCTTCCATTTCGGCCATATTTTGGCTTTAAAACGCCTTAATGAGAGTAAATGGGGACCGTCCAGTCCATACTTTTATACAGTCTATAATCACAACCCAAACTCCACAACGCGCCAAGCAGCACATTTTTAGTTGCTGCGGAAGCACAGCTCATTTAGGCTCAGCTCAGCTCACCTCAGGACTTGTTGTGCTACTAAGATATAAGGTAAGTTCGACCAGGTCCTTTATTTTATGATCATGTATGTGTTTGTAGTGTCTTACACCACCTGCACGTGCTGGCCTTGCCTCTCTTTCTAGGTAGTTAGCTAACGTTAGTTGTCTAAGGATAGCTAAACATTGCCATAGTTTAAATGTAATATGAATTGCATTTGAAAATGAGCAGATTTTTAAAACTTGTCTTATGAATAAGCTAATTTGAAATAGTTTTTTGTGGGAAAAAAACTAGATAAAATAGCTTAATGACGAAGTGTGAGAAAATTAAAACAGCACAATATTTTTCCTCAGGTGTAAGCTTAGCGCTGTTAGCTTAGCATTAGCTCAGTGTTCGTGTGAAGAATAAAGTTAACGTTATATGTAAATTTCATATAAATAAGCCAACTTGTTGTTGAAATTGTTTTGTTAAAATACTGCACATATTTCTGGTCAGGTGTTAAAAGTGTATCCCCGCATTATATTAGCATTAGAAGTAACGTTAAGTAACTTACATGTAAATATTATGTAAATACGCCAATTTTAAATAGTTTGTTGTTGGAAAAATTCAATAAAAAAGCCTAGCGATTAAAAAAAAACCTTGCAAGATTAAAACTGCACATATTTCTCGTCTAGAGTTCAATGAATGTGTATTCCCACCATTAGCTCAGCATCAGCATGAAGAATGTAAATATTATATAACGTTAAATAAGCCAACTTTAAATAGTTTGCTATTGGAAAAACTTAATTAAAATAGCCTAGGGGTGAGACAAGGTCTGGAAAGATTAAAACAGCGGAATATTTCCAGTCCAGAGTTAACTGTGTTTTTGTAAAAGTGTATGGCTCCCCCGCTGCAAAAAGCCTGCAGTGTGTGGAGCGGTAGAGCTTAGATCGGGCCCAAAAATCCACCCCGACCCGAATTCGACAGAACACCGGCCCAAATCCATGCACTTTCTGCCAGACCCGACCTGAGCCATAAACTGTCCTTCTGAACCCGAGCCATTTTTTAGTAATTAGAGCGTTAAAATTGAGCTATTTAAAACATTTTCGGGCTGTTTGAATTAGCGAAATCTGTTAAGAATTATGTTAAATAACCTTGCGACGCTGAAGAAGCATAGACCTAATATTATTTCTTTTTTTTATTCGCTTCTTTCTTTCTTTATTCCTTGTCTGTTGTACAGGCAGTGTGAGGTTGGTGGATGGTGGCAGTCGCTGTGCTGGGAGAGTGGAGGTTCTTCATAGAGGGCAGTGGGGATCAGTGTGTGGTGATGACTGGGATATGAGTGATGCTGCAGTGGTGTGTAGAGAGCTGGGCTGTGGAGAAGCTGTGCAAAGCTGTGCACTGGGCAAATCTCATTTTGGATCAGGATCAGGACCAATCTGGATGGATGATGTGGACTGTAGTGGATCAGAGTCTAGACTGAAGAACTGTAGATCACCAGTATGGGGTAAACATGACTCAGGCAAGCTACACTATGTTCATATAATATGTGCACTGTATTGAATAGTTACATTGTGTGTCTGTGCTGTCTGACTTTCATTTATTAAATCCTGTTGTTATCTCATTGTTTATGCTCTTGTGATATTTTAGGAGCCAGGCTGGTTTTAGGTTCTCACTGCTCTGAGAGAGTGGAGGTTCTTCATGGAGAGAGCTGGGTCACAGTGTGTGATGCTGACTTTGACCAGCAGGGTGCAGAGGTTGTGTGTCGAGAGAGCTCGGCTGTGGTTCTCCTGTGAAGGTTCTGGGAGCAGCTGCGTTTGGTAGAGGGGAGGGGGACTGGTGTGTGCAGGTAAGAACTGCATTTAGCACAATGAGCCTGTGACTTCATCTATTCCTACTTAGACAGCCCTCTGTCTCAGTGTAGGGGATCTGTGTTTGTCTAGAATACCTTGCAGTGTGAGTTTAAAAACATTAAAAACACAGCTAGCAGAAACTTCCTGGTGGATAGCACTAATTATAAACACAATAGACTTTGGACAAATGTAATGAGTTTCTCTAGTCTAACAGACACAAGAGACTGTTGTTTTGGAGATAATTTGTGGATTTTTGGAGCTGCAGTAACACATTATACAAAATGGCTACAGCAACATGTGTCCATGTGAATCACATGTAATATTCTGGGTTGGAGTGGAACAGACTTAGAATACTTGTACTGGCAGCACATAGTTTAAAAGCAAGAATGGTGAATTAAGTATGTGTCTACTGTTCTGTTCCTCCAGTCCATTAAGCAGGTAACAAGACTGGTGGAGGTCATATAGTGTCTGGAAAATAACTGCTACAGGATTGCCAACAAATTAAAAGTCTATGTGTATCTTTTTTATTTTTGTTATTTTGAAACTGTAAAGGGAAAAAATATTAAAAATGCTAAATAGACGTGTCCACTTCAATGTTATGTGTTCTAAACATTAGGTCATTTTTATTTCCTTCTGTAGTCACAATAATATAAATTTTGATTAGGGGTGTCCTATGCTGGAGTTATCTGTTCAGGTAAAACACTGTAAACAGGGACTGTACATTATCTGCCATGTAGGCAAAGTGTACAGCACATATGATTTTTCTTTTTAACCCACCCTAAATCCTTGTTGATTGCCAAGGTAAATTGGTATGTTTAAACTGAGCAATCACCAAACTGTGCTGTACACTGGAATTCTCAACCAACAATTAATTTACTGATTTTTTTTTTTTTACTGATTTCATAATTTTGCTGATCCATATTAATTTGTTTAATGTAATTCATAGCTTTACTGAACTTATTTTGAATCCTTATACTCTCTTTAGTTTTTTCCAATGCATTTATGAATCATTCATTGTGCAATATTTAGCATCATCATGCTTAATCATTTATCATTACTGATAAATAAGCTTTCTTTTTTTCATGGTAATTTTTAGGAGTCCTGCTGGTTAATGGCTCTCGCTACTCTGGAAGAGTGGAGGTTCTTCATGGAGAAAGCTGGGTCACAGTGTGTGATGCTGACTTTAACCAGCAGGATGCAGAGGTTGTGTGTCGGGAGCTGGGCTGTGGTTCTCCTGTGGAGGTTCTGGGAGCAGCTGCTTTTGGTAGAGTGGAGGGTCAGGTGTGGTCAGAGGAGCTTCAGTGTAGAGGAAACGAATCACAGATTCACTTCTGTCCAAAATCATCTTCACTCAAACACAACTGCTCCCATGATAATGATGTGGGACTGGTGTGTTCTGGTAAGAGCTGCATGTTTGTGATTAATGTCATTAAGATTAGCTCAATGTTTATGTAAACTTTTTGTAATTCTGTCAAAAATGCAAATGTCTTGCTATTATTTCAGTTTTCAGCCACAATTCTACTTTACATCATTTATAGTGGTGAAAATACATGTTTTTTTTCCATTCTTTTTCAATGTCTTGGTCTGTCTTACTCACTGTTGTACAGGCAGTGTGAGGTTGGTAGATGGTGACAGTCGCTGTGCTGGGAGAGTGGAGGTTCTTTATAGAGGACAGTGGGGATCAGTGTGTGGTAATAACTGGGATATGAGAGATGCTGCAGTGGTGTGTAGAGAGCTGGGCTGTGGAGAAGCTGTAGATACATATCATGAGTCTTACTTTGGATCAGGATCAGGACCAATCTGGATGGATAATGTGCACTGCAGTGGCTCTGAGTCTACACTGAGGAACTGTGAATCAGCAGGATGGGGTAAACATAACTGTGATCATTCTAAAGATGCTGGAGTCATCTGTTCAGGTAAATTGTATCAGTAAATTATTTTATGTTCCCTTCTGTTAACTAGGAACAGGAAATTGTTCATAATATATCATACATGTAAAACAAAGTCTTGTAAGTGGTGGGAAAGGACCCATTTTAGAGGCTTAGGGTCCATTTAAGCGTAGTAGTACTGTTTGTAAGGAAACAGATAGCGTTCATTTAGTCAACTTTTCCACTGAAGGTTAAATGCCATATCTCTTTTGACCATTCTTGCTGTGTTAATGTCAGAGATTCAATGACATGGAAAGACATTTTCATGTTGAAGCAGTGACTCACATATGTTTAAATTCAGCTTTATGTTCACAATTTTTAGGAGTCCGGGTGGTTGGTGGTTCTCACTGTTCTGGGAGAGTGGAGGTTCTTCATGGAGAGGTAAATTTTTCTTGTTCTTATTTTCTCTTACACAGACAGTGTGAGGTTGGCGGATGGTGGCAGTCGCTGTGCTGGAAGAGCAGAGGTTTTTCACAGAGGACAGTGGGGAACAATTTGTGGTGCTGGTGCAAATTTCATAGCGGGTTTTGTCATGTGTAAAGAGTTGGGCTGTGGAGAGCCGTTTAGGACTGATGCAGCTGTTCCAGGATCTGCACCGATCTGGATGAGTCATGTGAAGTGTACTGGATCAGAGTCTACACTGAAACACTGTGGATCATTAGGGTGGGGTGAACACAGCTGTAATCATTATATGGATATTGAGCTTACAGTTGTGGTCAAAATTTTACATACACTTGTAAAAAAACATAATGTTATGGCTGTCTTGAGTTTTCAATAAGTTCTACAACTCTTATTTTTCTGTGATAGAGTGATCGGAACACATACTGTACATGTTTGTCACAAAAAACAGTCATAAAATTTGGTTCTTTCATAAATTTGTTATGGGTCTGCTGAAAATGTCACCAAATCTGCTGGGTCAAAAATATACATACAGCAACAAAATTTGTCAATTTTGGTGATGTAGCGAGTTGTGTCAATCAAATTAGCTTCATGTCATGGCCTCTTCACTTCTTGTAAGTGATTCTGATTGACTACAGCTGTTGACTTCTCATGAGCCCATTTAAATAGGGCTCATTTGACCCAGTGATTAGACTCAGCTACAAAAGCTACAATGGGAAAGTCAAAGGAACTCAGTGTGGATCTGAAAAAGCGAATTATTGACTTGAACAAGTCAGGGAAGTCACTTGGAGCCATTTCAAAGCAGCTACAGGTCCCAAGAGCAACTGTGCAGACAATTATACGCAAGTATAAAGTGCATGGAACAGTTGTGTCACTGCCACGATCAGGAAGAAAACGCAAGCTATCACATGCTGCCGAGAGGAGATTGGTCAGGATGGTCAAGAGTCAACCAAGAATCACCAAGAAGCAGGTCTGCAAGGATTTGGAAGCTGATGGAACACAGGTGTCAGTCTCCACAGTCAAGCGTGTTTTACATCGCCATGGACTGAGAGGCTGCCGTGCAAGAAAGAAGCCCTTGCTCCAGAAAAGGCACCTTAAGACTCGGCTGAAGTTTGATGCTGATCACATGGACAAAGATAAAACCTTCTGGAGGAAAGTTCTCTGGTCAGACGAAACAAAAATTGAGCTGTTTGGCCACAACACCCAGCAATATGTTTGGAGGAGAAAAGGTGAGGCCTTTAATCCCAGGAACACCATGCCTACTGTCAAGCATGGTGGTGGTAGTATTATGCTCTGGGGATGTTTTGCTGCCAGTGGAACTGGTTCTTTGCAGAAAGTAAATGGGATAATGAAGAAGGAGGATTACCTCCAAATTCTGCAGGAAAACTTAAAACCATCAGCCCGAAGGTTGGGTCTTGGGCGCAGTTGGGTGTTCCAACAAGACAATGACCCAAAACACACATCAAAAGTGGTAAAGGAATGGCTAAACCAGGCTAGAATTAAGGTTTTAGAATGGCCTTCCCAAAGTCCTGACTTAAACCCCATTGAGAACATGTGGACAGTGCTAAAGAAACGGGTTCATGCAAGAAAACCATCACATTTAGCTGAACTGCACCAATTCTGTCAAGAAGAGTGGTCAAACATTCGACCTGAAGCTTGCCAGGAGCTTGTGGATGGCTACCAAAAGCGCCTAGTTGCCGTGAAAATGGCCAAGGGACATGTAACCAAATACTAATGTTGCTGTATGTATATTTTTGACCCAGCAGATTTGGTGACATTTTCAGCAGACCCATAATAAATTTATGAAAGAACCAAATTTTATGACTGTTTTTTGTGACAAACATGTATGTGTTCCGATCACTCTATCACAGAAAAATAAGAGTTGTAGAACTTATTGAAAACGCAAGACAGCCATAACATTATGTTTTTTTACAAGTGTATGTAAACTTTTGACTACAACTGTACCTGTTCAGGTATGTTTTAATTAGACAAAAACTGTAATACGTACGTATTACATGTATTACATTTGTGAACTTTCTGAGAATGTTTCGACACATCATAGACAAAATCAAATCAGAGATCATATGATGGAATGTCACTGTTTTGTATACCTATTCCGTATTAAATATTCTATTACATACTAAATTCTGACAGTTACAGCTAATGTGAGAAGCAGTGATGTTTTTTTTAACATTTGCTTTGACTTTTATTTAATTGCTGAAAATATTAACCCAAGATATTGTCTAGTCAGTTTCATTTTGTTTGATAAAATTTAATTTAATAAAAAAGGGTCTGCAGTACTGATTTGTTAGAGCACAACATTTGTTTTCAAAATTATAACCTGAATGAAACAAAATGCATTAGTCCTTTCCACTTCCAGACAACTTCTCAAACACTTTATGTGCCAAAACAAAACCAGTCAACACACTGTAATTAGAAACGTAGTGCCATTTCCAGCTTAACAATTTAGTGCTGGACGATATGACAAAACTTATGTCACAATATATTAATTTTAGTCGATGTGTTATCGTTTTGATATAAATGTGTACATTATCACACACTGAGATTGCCAGACTATGGTATTCTATACCACTCTGCTGTTTCGCTTAAAAAAATCAGTCAGTAAAGATGCTGTAAATACTGTACATATCTTAAAAAAATGTTATAAATTGATGCTCCTTTATTCGTATGCAAATTACAAAAAATGTCACACATGCCAGATATTCTAGGCTACTCTAAAATAGTTAACATTTTTACATTTATTATTACAATAACAGCTTCAATGCTTTGCTGTGTAATAATAAAATATACCAGCCCTGCTTAAAATGATTAAAAATAATATGCAAATATGGACAGAATTAAGATATTTAATTATATTTTGACCAACAAAAAAAGTCAGAATAAAAAAAAAAAAAAGTCTTTTTTTTTATTGTTTTTCTATAAATCTTTTGTTATGATTTTCAAAATGGCGGATTAGCCACTATGGCTATTTGGCGATGCCAACTGTTTTCCTAGCTAAATTAATCTGTATTATTAACATGGATGAATTGGATAGATTATGTGGTTTGATATGATCTGTGAACTGGGATCTAGCGTCGGAGGTCAGAGGGCACAAAGTAGGGTAATTAATGAGCAGTATTTTTGTTATTTGTGTTCATTTTTTTTATTCATTAATGAAGTGAACATGTTAATTTGACAACTCTAGTATTTTTTCATCTCATTACTAGCCTTCTGTTTTGTTTAGCATTTGTCTATTATACAAGTCTTTATTTAATCTGATTGTGAGAGAGAGAGAGAGAGAGAGAGATTTAACATTTTTGCATTACACACAGATCACAGGACATCCAGACTTGCTGATGGTCCTCATGTTTGCTCTGGGAGAGTGGAGGTTTTTCATGGAGCGTCTTGGTTCACAGTCTGTGATGCTGACTTTGACCAGCAGGATGCAGAGGTTGTGTGTCGAGAGCTGGGCTGTGGTTCTCCTGTGGAGGTTCTGGGAGCAGCTGCTTTTGGTAAAGGGAAGGGTCAGGTGTGTTCAGAGGAGCTTCAGTGTAGAGGAGATGAATCTGAGATTACTCTCTGTCCAATAACCTCTTCACACAAATACAACTGCTTTCATGGTAATGATGTGGGACTTGTATGTTCTGGTACAGTATAATATGTGATATTATTGTCTAACATTTCTTTATATAATATACAGTATAGGAGAGAACTTGCTCTTTTACGAGTCTCTTGGTTGTAAATTCAGGTCATACTCAGGCTCGGCTGATGAACGGCTCAGATTCCTGTTCTGGTCGAGTGGAGCTCCAGTACCTCAGTGAGTGGGGTACAGTGTGTGATGTAAGCTGGGATATGAGAGCTTCCAGTGTCCTCTGTGCTCAGCTGAAGTGTGGGAGTGCTGTGGCTGTGTTGTGGTCAGACTGGTTTGGGGAGGGGAGTGGCCGGATCTGGGCGGATGTGTTTGATTGTCAGGGGAACGAAACACACCTGTTAAAGTGTCCCATTTCATCATGGAGTCGAACTGCATGCTCTCATAAACAGGATGTTGGACTCATCTGCAGTGGTGAGCTTTTAAGAATCTAAAACATTCTTATCAATGGGCTGTAAAGTGATTTTAGGAGGAAGTGCCCTTATAATGTTCTTATATATATATTTTTTTTTTACTTCACTTCAATTCATTTACTAATGTATCTCAGTTTAGAACATGTATATACATTTCCATAGACAATTTTGATTTCTGAAAATCAATTTCTAATTTTGCTCCATATATAGCTCAGCTAATGCAGCAGTACCTGTAAAAAACAATGTGTTTAATTTCTAAATCTGATTTATTTCAAGTGCTGTAAAAAACAATCTTATTAAGCCTGTAAAATCTAAAATATATTTGTGGTACTTTCAGGTTCTTCTCTGGCGTCTCATGAGGGTGTAGTGAGATTGACTGGAGGGATGGAGTGTGAGGGGGAGGTAGAGGTTTTCTTCAGGCAGGACTGGAGGAGAGTTCTGCTGGACTCCTGGAGTGAGTCTGAGGCCTCTGTGGTCTGCAGACAGCTGGGCTGTGGTTCTGTACTCAACACCTCCAGCTCCTCTTCATCCAGTCCTGAACACAGCTACATGTGTGTGACGGGTTTCAACTGCTCTGGGAGTGAAGCTCATCTGAGGAACTGCAGCAGCTCACAAGCAGTTAACTGCAGCTCCACGGAACAGCTCTACATCACCTGCTCTGGTACATTTAATTCAAATTATTTGGAGTTGTAGTGAATAATGCCTGTTGTTAGGGGGGAATTGTTTTATTTTGTTTTATTGTAAGGGTTATTATAATTATTATGAATCTGAAATGAACCAATCATCATGTGACTACGGGTGAACTAAGAAATCATACTTTGAACTGGTTTCTCTTAATTTTAGGCTACAGCTTCATCAGGCTGGTTGGTTCTGGGGGAGACTGTGCTGGAAGGCTGGAGGTTTTCCACAGTGGATCATGGGGGACAGTGAGTGATGAATTGTGGGATATTGAGGATGCGCAGGTGGTCTGCAGACAGCTGCAGTGTGGAGTCGCCCTCAGTGCTCCAGTACCGGTACCAGCCCGGTTTGGATCTGGAACTGGACCCATATGGCTGAATGAGGTGGAGTGTGAGGGGAACGAGGCGTCTCTGTGGAACTGCAGATATCAGCTGTGTGGAGAGGATGAATGAATTCATTTATGAATTCATGAATTCAATTTATCTTTGACTACTCCAGTATATCCATGTCTGGCACAAGTTAAAAACAATGTCTTGCCTACTGTACAGTTTGTAATAGTGATTTTAGGATTGCCCAGGGGTAACTACAGGATTGTAAAAGGCATGTTGAGGTGAGTTAATATCCTTTGGTGTGTGGGAGTTTTTTTTTTTTTTTTTAAAGGGACACACTTTGATTTGTCAACCAGTTCTGATTGCAGAGGGCGACAGTACCAATACATTGAAAACCCCTTAGTATTTTAAAAGTTTGAGTCTTTGAGTAACAGTGTCTTGCTGCCATCATCCTGATGCTGCTGTGCTGCAATGCATTTTTTAATTTTTACAGAAAACTATGGCGAGGTCTATGATGATATCATACCTGCTGAAGAGAGCCCACACATTACAACAGGTTTGGATATTTTAATACGTACGATTTATTGTGAACACATGGTAAACATGCAAATTATATTTGCTTTTCACCTTAATCAAAAATATATCTATATATGTCTGTGCAGCATACATTATTATGGTTTTCTATATTATGATAATAAAGTGTGATTTTTTTTCACACCTATAAAGAATGTGTCTTCTTTTTTTTTCATTTTTAAAAGCTCACTGAGCAACATGTTTCAGTTAATTAATGCATTTCATACTGTTTTAGATAAATAAATTAATCATTACAGAGAGAATAAAGGTTTTCTCAACCACCCTTGTGGTCCCATGGGCTCACAAGTTCCTGGCAGCGCCAGAGTCGGCCCGTTTCTCATTATAGATTAAGCAAGTTTGGACTCTTGTACTTTGTCAGAACGAACTTGATTCGTTAAGTTCGGCTCACGAGTGCATACTCCAGAGAACAGGACTTTTATTTTGTAATTGGAACTGCTGTGATCAGTAGAGTAGTAGGTGCATCCTTAGATGCATTTCCACAAACATACCCTACACCCGCCTCACAGGGCAGACAAACCGTCTTTGTTTGGTCCATCGCTCACCAGCCTTGCTGTAGTTCACAGGGAACCCACAATATTCCCAATAAACTTAATCAGAGTTTCTGTAATCAGGATTAAAACTAGTTTTATATACTCTGTAAAAGCATGAGAAACACAAAAAAGTTGTTTGTATGTGTAGTTAAAAGAAACTGTGACTTCTCTTCATGGTGGATGTTATGTGTTTGGATCTGCTGTCTGCAGGTGCAGCTTTAATGCTGTATTTTGTGTGTTTACTCTCTCTGAAGTTTGTCTCCAGAAGGTAGCTGACTTTGTACCTTCCTTTGCCCATAGACACACACACAGACACAGACACAAGGAGGTGGAGCTGTGTTAATTAGTGCTGACGCTTTTTAAAAATATGGCGAAATGAAAAAAAAGCTTCTTCTGATTTGTCACTGAAAATGTTTGATAATTTCCTCTCCTCTTTCTAATAAGGTCATAGTGAGTGTGATTGGCGGCTGTGGGGAATCTCTCTCTCTCTTTCTCTCTCTGTCAGGTTCTTGAGTCTTATCTGGCTGAGAAGAGGTAAAGCTTGTTCTGCTGCTGAGTTGAGCAGTGTGTGTGCAAGAGATGGACATCCGAGTTCTACTCATTTTTCTATTGACCACTGTCACTCTTGTCACATCTGGTAAGTATAATATACTGGTAAAAAAAATAATAATAATATTTATATATATATATATATAATATATACAGCATATTTAAACTAACTTTGTGGACTGTATGTATACTGGCCTCTTTTTCTGTTAGGATGTTGTTGGAAAGGCAGTGAATGGTATAAATTCCTTTATCCTCGAAGAACTTAACTACTTTCTCCACATCGGGCCGGGGATTGTCATGCACCGTGAGAAACCACGGACTCACTGCGCCAGCGTAGGGTCTTACAATGGGTTCAAGGATTTCATCTCAATACCTAAGAGCAGGCAGGGTACTGTTGTCTAACCTGTAGAGGCCTGGGCATCTACAGGCCTCACCAGACCATCACTGATCCCCCACCAAACCAGACATGCTGAATGATGTTGCATAAAGTGGCATTTAATTGAAAAGTATATATTTACTTTTTGATCTTACATTCATGTGATTTACACTTTGCTATCATCCAGTCAGCCCATTTTAGTATTGCTATAGAAGTACAAATTAGTGAACTGATTTCTTATGATCTCTAAATGGGAGCTTTTGATGTCCATGATTTGGTTTAAATGTATTTCAGCCTTGTTTGAGTATTATTATTTGAGTATAAGTGTAATTATTCTCTGATTATCAGTGTGTTTGTTTTTTTTCTCCACACAGACAGTGTGAGGTTGGTGGATGGTGGGAACCGCTGTGCTGGGAGAGTGGAAGTTCTTCATAGAGGACATTGGGGAACAGTGTGTGATGATTACTGGGATATGAGAGATGCTGCAGTGGTGTGTAGAGAGCTGGGCTGTGGGGAAGCCATAGATGCACCACGGAGAGCTCGCTTTGGATCAGGATCAGGACCGATCTGGGTGGAATATGCTAACTGTGCTGGATCAGAGTCTTCACTGAAGAACTGTAGGTCGTATGATTGGGGTAGACAGAGATGTAATCATGATGAAGACGCTGGTGCTGTTTGTGCAGGTAAGATGCAAAAAAATAAAACATATTACACAGAGATGTAAACAAATGTGATGAGGCCTGTGTTGGAATGTACTGAATTAATTAAACAACTGTTAGTTGTTTTATATACACCCCTGTAAAAAAACTTCTTTGTAACATGAAAAGTTTAAGCCTGAACCTAAATTCACTTTCATACACTTAATAAATGGATTATTACAGAGGTGGTTTTGAATGCTTTGGTTTAGAATTAGCAACTAAGAAATAATATATATATATATTTAAAATCCTTGTATTTCAGTTAAAGAAAAGTGCAAAATATAAAAATCACTGCCCCATATTATTTAATTCCCTTCTATTCAAATTAACCTCCCAGCCCTCCCAATGCTGTGTGTTAATATTAACGTACATGTTCTCTTTGCTCTTATAAACACATTGTAGAAGTCAGATTGGTGGGCAGATCTCGCTGCTCAGGGAGAGTGGAGGTTCTTCATGGAGAGAGCTGGGTCACAGTGTGTGATGCTGACTTTAACCAGCAGGATGCAGAGGTTGTGTGTCGAGAGCTGGGCTGTGGTTCTCCTGTGGAGGTTCTGGGAGCAGCTGCTTTTGGTAGAGTGGAGGGTCAGGTGTGGTCAGAGGAGCTTCAGTGTAGAGGCAGCGAATCACAGATTCACTTCTGTCCAAAATCATCTTCACTCAAACACAACTGCTCCCATGATGATGATGTGGGACTGGTGTGTTCTGGTGAGAGCTACATATTTTATTTATTTTTTCTTTTTAGAGTCTTGATGAAAAGATGTTCTTTTCTTAGTGGTCAGTGTATAATGTACTTCATGAAACATATGCTTCTTAATTCTTTTATTGATATAGTTCATATTTGTGCATGTTGGAATATAGCACATGTGAATAGCATTAAAATGAAGTTTTACCAGATTTTAAAAGATGCAAAATTATGTTTGAGTTGTGCATTCAATCTTTCTCTTTCTGCCCTTTAGAAAGTGTGAGGTTGGTGGATGGTGGGAGTCGCTGTGCTGGGAGAGTGGAGGTTCTTCATAAAGGACAGTGGGGAACAGTGTGTGATGATAACTGGGATATGATAGATGCTGCAGTGGTGTGTAGAGAGCTGGGCTGTGGAGAGGCTGTAGATGCACTTAGTGGTGCTTACTTTGGATCAGGATCAGGACCAATCTGGATGGATAATGTGGAGTGTAGAGAATCAGAATCCATACTAAAGAACTGTAAATCAGCAGGATGGGGTAAACATAACTGTAATCATCCTAAAGATGCTGGAGTCATCTGTTCAAGTGAGTTACACTAAAAACTTAGTATGAACTTCTGTAATCAAAAAACCTTTTAACCCACTGCATAATGTTTATTATATTTTGATCATACCTAGGAGTCAGGCTGGTTGGAGGTTCTCATTGCTCTGAGAGAGTGGAGGTTCTTCATGGAGAGAGCTGGGTCACAGTGTGTGATTCTGACTTTAACCAGCAGGATGCAGAGGTTGTGTGTCGAGAGCTGGGCTGTGGTTCTCCTGTGGAGATTCTGGGAGCAGCTGCTTTTGGTAGAGTGGAGGGTCAGGTGTGGTCAGAGGAGCTTCAGTGTAGAGGCAGCGAATCACAGATTCACTTCTGTCCAAAATCATCTTCACTCAAACACAACTGCTCCCATGATAATGATGTGGGACTGGCATGTTCTGGTAGGTATTTCACTTCCTTTTGTCAATTTCACACAAAACACTGACAAAAACACACATCCACCAAATTCAGATAACAGACAGGTGACGGAGACACAAATCCACCAGTTTGATTGATTTCTGTATTGCACAATATTATGAAAAAAGATATTAAGACATTAAAACATTAAGAAACCTTTCATTTGATTTGTCATTTATGTCCTTGAGGGCTAACCAGACTTTTTAAGTTTACAAGGAGTGCTGCAGAGAAGTCAAAAAGCAAAAGTTTTATACATATGAAAAAATTTTTAGACTTTGACTATGTTGAATTGTTTTTGGTGACCATTTTAAAAGAAACTTACAAAGTCTTATTTTTTTATCTAAAACTACAAGTATGTTTTTTTTTTTTAATGTCAACCATTGATTTACAGGCAGTGTGAGGAATAATAAATTATTTCATTTAGACTAAGATGAGTAATATTTAAGGAACTACACATACAGTGTGTAATGCAACATGTCAGATGTGTGGCATTCCTAATGTGCTTTCACTAATGTGATTTTGCGATGTGGTAGAGTGCTGATCGTGGGTCCAACAGTATCCAGCACTTTTTAGTGGATTAGTGGATTGACCTGTCAATGTGTTTAGCCATGGCATAGCACATCTTTCTTCTGACTAGCCTTGTAATCTGATGCTTTCTTCTGGGTGCAGTGTTTTTGATGATCAATGTACACAAATACTATACTGTAGGTGACAAGCGAAGACTTGTTGGTGGTCCTCACGCATGCTCTGGGAGAGTAGAGAAGCTTCATCGGAATTCTTGGCTTCCAGTGTGTGATGCTGACTTTAACCAGCAGGATGCAGAGGTTGTGTGTCGAGAGCTGGGCTGTGGTTCTCCTGTGGAGGTTCTGGGAGCAGCTGCTTTTGGTAGAGCAGAGGGTCAGATGTGGTCAGAGGAGCTTCAGTGTAGAGGAAACGAATCTCATATGTACCTCTGCCAGACATCTCCTTCCTTGAAACCCAACTGCTCTCACAACAAGGATGTGGGACTAAGATGCTCTGGTATGATGAAGTATGTTTGTAAAAGATTTAGATTAGTACTAAACTGTGAGCAATTAGTTTGTAATTACTGTATTTTTTTTATTATTGTATTGTATTATTGTTGCCTACTATTTTTCCTCTGTTAATTCAGGTCACACTCAGGCTCGGCTGATGAACGGCTCAGATTCCTGTTCTGGTCGAGTGGAGCTCCAGTACCTCAGTGAGTGGGGTACAGTGTGTGATGTAAGCTGGGATATGAGAGCTGCCAGTGTCCTCTGTGCTCAGCTGAAGTGTGGGAGTTCTGTGGCTGTGTTGGGGTCAGGCTGGTTTGGGGAGGGGAGTGGCCGGATCTGGGCTGATGTGTTTGATTGTCAGGGAAACGAAACACACCTGTTAAAATGTCCCATTTCATCATGGAGTTGAACTGCATGCTCTCATGAACAGTATGCTGGAGTTGTGATCTGTAGTGGTGAGATCTTACAGTTGCAGTATAATAAATAACTGAAAGTTTATTACTCCCTCATTTTAAGCCAAGTAATATATTTTTTTCTCTTCAGGTTCTTCTCTGGCGTCTCATGAGGGAGGAGTGCGGTTGTCTGGAGGGATGGAGTGTGAGGGGGAGGTAGAGGTTTTCTTCAGGCAGGACTGGAGGAGAGTTCTGCTGGACTCCTGGAGTGAGTCTGAGGCCTCTGTGGTCTGCAGACAGCTGGGCTGTGGTTCTGTACTCAACATCTCCAGCTCCTCTTCATCCAGTCCTGAACACAGCTACATGTGTGTGACGGGTTTCAACTGCTCTGGGAGTGAAGCTCATCTGAGGAACTGCAGCAGCTCACAAGCAGTTAACTGCAGCTCCACAGTACAGCTCTACATCACCTGCTCTGGTAAGCATTGCACAGTTAATAAATGTATAATTTTATTTGTATGTATGATAACATGCAAAAGTGCCTCTATTATCCATATTTTTGAACATTTGAGAATAATTATTTGGCAAATATGAGTACATATACACAACACATATCTTGTGAAAGGAGTTTGAAAACATCTTTTGTATTTGTGTAAATTTTAGGTACAGCTAACACAGTCCACAGCTTCATCAGGCTGGTTGGTTCTGGGGGAGACTGTGCAGGAAGGCCGGAGGTTTTCCACAGTGGATCATGGGGGACAGTGAGTGATGAATTGTGGGATATTGAGGATGCGCAGGTGGTCTGCAGACAGCTGCAGTGTGGAGTCGCCCTCAGTGCTCCAGTACCGGTACCAGCCCGGTTTGGATCTGGAACTGGACCCATTTGGCTGAATGAGGTGGAGTGTGAGGGGAACGAGGCGTCTCTGTGGAACTGCAGATATCAGCTGTGTGGAGAGGATGAATGTGGACACAAGGATGATGTAGGAGTCGTGTGCTCAGGTACTTCGTATCTTGAATTGCTCAGTTTGTAATGATCTTGTAATCAAGTACCAATGCCCTATCTATGTACAACTGGAGGTACATTTTGAATAATTAAAGAAGAAACTTTTGCACGTTTAAATCAATGTGCATAACTAGCTAGCTATCTTTCTCCCGCCAGAGTATAAAGAGATCAGACTGACTGAGGGCTGTGAGGGGAATCTGGAGGTGTACTATAATGGAACCTGGGGGAATGTGTGTGTAAATGGGATGACTGATGAAACGGCAAAATTGATCTGTCGAGAGCTGAACTGTGGAAGAACTGGCAGTGAGTCTTGGTCTAAAGCAAGAGTGGAATCAGCTCCTAACTGGCTGGATAATGTACAATGTAGGAAACATAACTCCACTCGGTGGCACTGTCCATCTTCTTCCTGGGGGGAGAACAGGTGTGATAATCGCAATGAGGTTGCTTGCATTACCTACTCAGGTAGGCAGATATGATGAGGTGTTAAAAACTTTAAAGAATGCTAGAACTAATGTAGTTTGTAATTGGAATTTCATAATATTTGATTTTTTGTCCTACCACAGAGAATGGAAATACACTAGATTTGATAAATTGGCTGTGTGATTCATCTCCTCATGAGAGACCGTGCTCAAGTAAGAAAACTTATCATTATCAAAATGATCATGTCTTTGATAAACTACATTTTCTTTCTTTTTGACTGCATGTTCTGCCAGCATGCTTTCACTAATAAGCAATTCTTGTCTTTGCTCGCACTGTTTTATTTGTAGTTTGCATATTTTTTTGCACTTTAACATATTTTAGATAACACTTCTACAGTGATATTTTTAACAAAGGTTTAGAGAGGGATTCTGGGTAATGGAGTCCATCAGAGTGTCTATGTAAGTCTGAGGAATTCAGGTGTAGACAGGACAGGTGTGGTGGATGGGGGTGGGTAATATGGCCCTAAAACAATATCACGATGTTTCATGGCATTTATCGCGATAACAGTACTCTTGGTGATATGACAAAACACTGAATTAAAGATATTATTTTAAAAATACACTACTGAAACAAAATAAAAATTAAATTCTGTTTTTGCATATGATATGGCACCCCCCCAAACTACGATATAAAAAAATACAAGACTTTTTATCAGATGGTAACAGACATCAGTGATCAAGAAAGTCATGATACTGTTAATGCACTCTATATAATCTATATAATTAATAATAAAGTAAAATGAATAATATTGGACAGATAAAAACAGCAACCCCAGTGGTGCCCTGCAGTGGTAATTAGGGGTGGGTGATATGGCACGATATTTCAGGGTATAGTATCGTTTTTTGCGTTTGATACGATATGGCACAGCCCTAGTGGTGGAAATAACAGGTGTAACAGACAGCTTGCTGAAGACAGACAAACTACACTCTATTAGAAGCAATATCTTATTTAAAAAAAATATTAGTTTAAAAAAATCAACTGTTTCAACTAAAACGGTAAAACAAGGTAAGTGCTTTTTTTTTTTTACTATGGCTACTTCTGTTTTTTTTTCCTCATCTTACAATGCTTTTTTGTGGTTTACCACATCTCTATAAGAACATATTTCATCATAAAGTATATACGACTGTTGTAAATGTTTGTAAGACTTTGATGGATAATCATTTTTTTTCCCTCTGTGGTGTGTTTGTAGAGCACATTCCTCTGAGGCTGAGGGGAGGAGTAGGAAGCTGTTCTGGATGGCTGCAGGTGTATCATAATAAAACATGGGGGTCTGTATGTGGTGACCTCTGGGACATCAGGGATGCTCAGGTGATCTGCAGGCAGCTGGGTTGTGGGCCGGCGCTGAGTGCTAATAGAAGAGCTGCTGATGGTTCTGGTGGAGGAACTATCTGGATGAACAGAGTGAAGTGTAGAGGGAATGAGATTCACCTGTGGGACTGTCCTCATTCCCTGAAGAACCACACTGGCTGCTCCCACAGTGCTGGAGTCACTTGTGGAGGTCAGAGGAACAGACACAACTGAATATATTTGCCTCCTAACTGTTACAGAAACTTTACACATGCTTGAGAAAAATACTTACATCACATTGTTATTTTATGCTCACTCACTAGGCTTCCTGTATCATACTTTGCCTTTAAATAATAAAAGAGGACAGATGGGACATTTTGTCTTGCAAGGTCAGGGACCACTTTTCTCCATTGTAAACAGGCTTGATAGCAACTTTGGTAACTATTGTTGATCATAATGTTGGTCACACACATTTGGTTTCCATCATTTAATAATTGTAATGTTTTTGGGAAGGATAGAAAGTAACAATAGTGAGAGTCTGTATGTGCTTTGCACCAGTCTGTCTAGATCATTCTGTGTTTATAGACATTTCATATGTCATCTTCCATAATATTCATCACAAAATTATTCACATCCAATAAAAGGACTGTGTTCATGTATAAATTGTCTATACATTTTGTATATTTGTTTTTTAGATTCTCAACCACAGACAAGAAGAATCATACTTCCACAAACTCCTCCACCAGCTGTTCCCTCCATCTATCCAGTGTCTCTCCTGGTTCTGGGATATGTGCTCTTCCTGGCCTTAGTGCTTCTGGTTGTGCTGTTTTATCAGAACAGAGTGCTCAGGAGAGGTAGGGGGATTCAGAGATCATCTACAATCCACTTTCTGTACTTTCTCTAATCATCATTAGTACTTCAATCTGTCATCAGTCTTCTCTTCTACTGAACTGACTCCATGTTTCTCTCTGTCTCTCTCACAGTGATCTCTAAGAGGAGGAAGACTTCAGCTGAGCCTGTCTATGAGGAGATTGACACCAGGCTCATCCCTAAAAGAATTACTGTCTCAACTGAAAGTAAGAGTAAAATGTTTTTTTTTTTTTTTCTCTCAAAGCAGAAATGTCTGGTCTTTACAGAAATAATGTAGCAGTTAATCAAATACTTGTCAGATAACTCTCTTTTCATATTGTTATATTTTAGTGTTTAAATATTTAGTGGTTTTTTTTGTAGATTTTCTTCCTTTGTTAATAAATTACACCAATTTATCTATCTTTTCTTCCCACTGAATAATGTATCTTCTCATTCAATAAAATGTATTTATAAAAGCTATTGGATAAAAAAACTTTTAACAATAATTTTAGTTTTCTTTGCTTTTTATTGTTCTATGTATTGCTCTTTTATTGCAACTTTAATATTCACTATCATAGGGCACTACCAGTATTTTCAGTTTCCAGTAGAGGGCAATGTTAGACTTTTAGACCCTGTGGATGTTTAGTTTCTGTAACAGTAATGCAAGATGATTGACAGGGATTATTTTATTGTTTGTGCATGGAGTTTCTGTAGGTTCACATGTGCTGTAGGTACCAAATGTGTAGCACCTCAAACTATCAAAATATGTTACTGTGCCTGTTTACTTTTTTGAGACCAGAAAGTTATTTCTGTGGCGAGAGGTCATGAGATCTTGGGGGAAAGGGAAAAGAAAGAAGAAAAAAAGGAAGAAATAGGGAGACACTTAAATCAGGCCCTCAAACCCACATTTACATTTTTTGTAACAAATAAATAGAAAACACAGACACAAGCAATAACAATGAAAAAAAAACACTTATTTAGAAAGCAATTTACAAAGCTTTGATCTGCTCTTTACATCTTTACATCCTGGAAGCCTCCTTCTGCTGATCTTCCTCTTTCGGGTGGGGATGGAGACGGTGGAGTGGCAAGTGCTGCTGCTTGAGCTCCAGGACACTGAAGATGCTGGGTCTTCGGGGACTGGGCCTGAATTTACAGAAGAGAAAGATCTGTAGATTTACTTTCACATAGTTACTGTATTCCTGTAATAGTTTATCCAGATAAGAAGATCTACAGTTCTCCATATTTCATACATTTGTCTCATTAACATACACTGCTTTTAGCTTGTATGGGATCCTGGGCAACCCCCTGATTCAGCACTTCTCTCATACCATTTTATACACTGCCTGTATTTGTAATTAATGTACTAAACTAGAAATGTCAAAAAAGTAACCAAATAAATAACTTTACTGCAGGATACACACTATAATGATGAAATAATAGAATTAGTAAAACAACTATTTTTTTTAAACAAGCAAGCCTGGATGAAAATGTTCAGAACAGAGAATTAAGAATGACAAGTATTTAAAATTAAGTACAGATACAGTCCAGCATTCATTCTGACAGGTGACTTTAATTTAGTTTTAGTCTTTTGTTTGTCACACTTTAGTCATTTAGTCAACAAAACATTTTAGCCTAGTCTAGTCAAATAAAAAGTATGTATTACATTTATGGTTTTACTGTTTTAGATGTGTATAATTTATTGCTAATATTTATTAAAACACCAGCTTTTAAGTTTTGTTTCATTTAAATTAAGCACAAGCTATTTAAAACAAGGTGTATGTATGGACATATTGACAATTTAAAGAACAACTCCCAGGTTCAGATGATGCAAAAATGAAAGACAACCAAAACTGAGATAAAATGGCAATACTGCTAATTGACATTCTTAAAACTACATTTCATTTTAACAGTTTCTCAACTAGAATCTCTCCTTTACTCACAGCTAAATTGGTGTACTCTCATTATATATGTATATGATATATATGTGTGTGTGTGTGTGTGTGTGTGTGTGTGTGTGTGTATATAATAAAATAGCATTTTAAAATCTAAGAACTTGCTGACAAATATGATTCATCTTTATTCTGAAGTGCTCAGAATAGCAGAGGACTGACAGCTTAGGTACCATACTAATGCATACATAACTACATAGGTAGTTAGTTATCTATATTGTAATAAGTTGTTCACAGTCATTACATTGCAAAAAACTAAATCTTAGCAAGTGAAATTATCTAAATTTAAGGCAATAAATCTTATTTTCTTCTCTGATAAGACTTTTTGTCTTACTAAGCATGGTGTAAGTGTTAGATTATTTTGCTTATTTTAGGGATAATTATCTTAATCATTCTTACTTAGAATTTGTACCTTATTTTAAGTAATTTGAACTCAAAATAAGCACAATTAAGCAGCAATCAAGTTATTCTGATTCTTGTGTCCATAAACAGTGACTTTTTTTGCTTGATTTAGGTGTTACTTCACTCATTTTGAGACTTTGCCATTGCTTTTTTGTAAGAAATCTTACTAAGAAAATTTTGCTTACCCGATTGGCAGATTTGTTTTGCTTAATACATATATTTGTCTTAATTTGCATATATTTTATGTCTAGTTTTTTTTTTTTTTTTTTTTTTTTTTGCAGTGTAGTGTAAACTGCACTGTGAAGTTTTAAATTAAGGAATGAAATTAGTCCCCCTGTGTTAAAAAAAAAAGCTTCTTTTACCCGGTGAAAATAGTCACACTTCCATTACATTATGCTAACATTACTTTGTTTTAAAGCAACTGACCTATAAAGATAGTGAGCCAAATTTAGGTCGAGCCAAATTTATGAAACTACACACTTTTACTGCAGTACAGATTTACACTCTCTACTAAATAATCCATCTCAAAAGCAGAAAAAACGTACTTTATACTGGGAGGCTATATCGTTAAATATAGGGAGTATAGGGAATGTTTTCTTCTGATTTTGAGCTGGACTTTTTAGCAGGGTCAACATTACTGACTTTCAGGAGCCTAATCTTTAAATTCTTAACAAATAGATATATTGTAGCGAAGCTGCTTTTATATTCTGTTCACTGTGAATTCACTGTTCTGTTCTGTGCTGGGCTTGTGATTGGGGTAGGGGGAGGGGCAGAGCAGGAAAGCACGTGTGTGTGTGAAGGGAGGGAGAGGGAGAGGGAGAGGGAGAGAGAGAGAGAGAGAGGGAGAGAGAGAGAGAGAGAGAGAGAAGAGCTGCCCGTGAGTGTGTGCTGAGAGTGAGAGCTAGAGTTAACCAGTTAGCACTAGCCTTTTGTTATTTTTCGTAGTGATGGGCATAACAGCTCTTTTAGATGAACTGAACCATTAGAATAAGTTCACTAAAAAGATGGGAGACGGAAAGGTCTCCCGTTTTTTTTTACAAGTGTTGTAAATATATATATAAATAACAAATATTGAAATATGTAACTAAATGTTGGGTTTATTATACGATATCGTAAACGGGAGACTTTTCTTATTATGTTATTTGTAATGTGATTTATATATATATAAATCACATTACAAATAACATAATACAAAAAATAAGTATGAACTTCTGCAACATAGATATTACATTAAGAGCAAAATTAACATAAAAAAATTACATTCAGAAGAAAGTATCAACTTCAATGTGCAATCAAATTGAAAATAAATAGCGTAACTGTAGTGCAAAACAAAAGGTCAAGAAACTAAAATAACCACAAGAACATATAATTAACACCCTGCGGAAATTAAGATTGGAACTAAATGAAATCATTGATAAAAAGACACAATTTATGTTGCAGAGGCTGCGTTTGGAAAACTTCGAACATGGAAATAAATCTGGAAAATTCCTGGCAAACCAATTAAAACTAAATAAAGAAAAAACAGCTATTTCTTCAATTAAAGACTCTGTTGGTAACATTACTCATGACCCACAAGAAATTAATAACAATTTTAAAGACTTTTATGAGGCATTATACTCATCACAGATGAATCCATCTGATGCTGACATTGAAGAATTTTTGAAAAATATAAATCTACCTAAACTACAGGAACAGGTTATGACTCTTGATTCACCTTTTTCATCTTCCGAATTCTTTAAAGCAATACAGGATCTCCCAAATAATAAAGCTCCAGGTCCAGATGGCTTTCCTGCAGAGTTATATAAAGAATTCTGGTCTGTGTTAGAACCCATTTTTTTTTAGAATGGTCACTCAAATCAAGAAGGACCGCATAATATCTCCAAACATGAACTCTGCCAACATTACCTTGCTTCTTAAACCAGGCAAAGATCCAACACTCCCATCCAGCTATCGCCCAATTTCGCTTATAAATGTAGACCTTAAAATAATTTGCAAAGTTCTTGCAAGGAGGTTAGAAAAAATCACTCCATCCATTATACATTCGGACCAAACAGGTTTTATCAAAGGCCGGCACTCAGCCGATAACACACGTCGACTAATAAATGTAATAGATTACTGTTCCATTAACAAATTAGAAACCATAGTTGTCTCTTTAGATGCAGAGAAAGCATTCGACCGGGTAAATTGGAAATTTCTGTTAGCAGTTCTAAATAAATTTGGATTTGGTCCATCCTTCATAAACTGGATTGAAACATTATATAGCTCTCCCAATGCACGGGTTAGGACAAATGATCTTATTTCACAAAGCTTTAGTCTGCAGAGAGGCACCAGACAGGGCTGCCCGCTCTCTCCCTCACTTTTTGTATTTTTTATTGAACCACTAGCAGCAAAAATACGACAAAGTGTAGATATTAAAGGAATTCAAACAGAAAATACAGACCATAAGATAAGCCTTTATGCTGATGATGTATTACTTTTCCTTAGGGACTCACAAACTTCTCTGCTAAAGACAATCACACTCATAGATAAGTTCTCATCTGTATCAGATTATTCCATTAACTGGAGTAAATCAACAGTTCTACCTCTGAATTGTACATTTCAGAGCACTACTTCACTACAGTCGGGCAACATTAAATATTTAGGTATACATTTTTCCCCCAAGCTATCAGACCTGATACGATTGAATCATACTCCTCTACTAAAAACAATAGAGGACGATCTCACACGATGGAATTCTCTACCTATATCTCTTATTGGGAGAGTTGCTACTGTAAAAATGCTGATTCTACCTAAAATCAATTATTTGTTTTCATTAATCCCTAATAAACCTCCTGCTGCTTGGTTTAAGTCATTAGACTCAAACATTTCAAAATTTTTATGGAAAAATAAAACATCGAGAATAAGTCTGAAGACTTTACAGAAGCTAAAATGCCATGGTGGTCTAGAACTACCAAACTTCTATCACTATTTTTTAGCCAATAGATTGCAATATGTTACAAGTTGGATTAAAACAAACCCTTTAGGCAGCCCTTGGCTGGACCTAGAACAAACACTCAGTGGAAAAGTGAAAATCTCTGACTTACCTTTCATTAGCTCCAGTATTAAACACTATAGCTGCTTTAAAAGCCTAAACATAAACACCACTCTGACAGCTTGGTGGGAGTTTTTAAAGATAGCTAAGTCTTCACTAATACCATGTAAAAGGACACCCATTTGGAACAACCCAGATATATGTCAGAAAAAAACAGTTATTAATTTTTCGCAATGGCAAGAGAAAGGAATTAAGAATTTAGAACATGTTATACAGGAGGGGACCTTTATGTCATTTGAAGATCTTATTTCAAAATACGAAATTAGCAGTAGCAAATTTCTGGAGTATCTACAATTAAAGTCCATTATACAAGCAAGATTTAATTTAAATAATCTAACATTAGAAATCCCAGTATTGATAAAAGAGTTCATGAATCTCTATACTCCTAAATTGTTATCAAAAATATATAAGTTATTATCCAAAATTAATGATTCAATATCCCTCCCAATTACAAAATGGGATCGAGATCTCTCCATGAACCCAGATAAGAACTTTTGGACACATATGTTTAAACAATTTCAAAATGACGAAAAGTCCAAATTTACAACTCATACAATACAAAATTCTCCATAGAACACATTATACAGGGCATAGAATGTTCCAAATGGGCCTTAGAGAAACAAATATATGCACTAACTGTTCGGGCAATCATATTGAGAATTATATACATGCTATATGGTTTTGCATGCCTGTTCAGAGATTCTGGAAGATGATATGTGAAGACTTATCTACCTGGTTTAATTGCAATATCCCAGCTTCACCCAAACTATGCATTTTAGGTGATGTAAGTGAACTAAACATGGAAACAAATATATTGCACATAGTTCTCACTGTCTTATGCATCGCTAAGAAAACTATCCTCATGAAGTGGAAATCAAAAAATGATTTATGCATAAATCACTATAGAAATTTACTTTTAGACCACATTAGTCTGGAAAGAATGTCTGCAACCTCAAAAAACCAATTGGCTACATTTGAATCTCTCTGGTTCCCAGTGATCAGCTCCATCACATGATGGGGGTGGGCGGCTGTAGTCGTGTCTCCTGGTGCGTCCGGCAGGTGGCTGGGGGGGAATCGGGGGATTCGGGTGTCTGATGGCCCTTGGACTGGGGACGGTGGCTGCCGCTTGGTGATTTCTGTGTGCGGGCCCTGGTTGTTGGTGGGGGGGGGGGGGGCTGGATGTATGCTCTTGTGGTCTTGGGGTGTGGGTCTGGGGGGCCCATGGTGGTGGGTGCTGGCCCTGTCCGGTTGGCTGGGTTCCCCTGTGGCGGTCGGGGTGCGGAGTCCGGGGCCCTGGTGCCCGTGGGCGTCTGTCGCCTGTTTGGGTCCCTCCCTGCGCTGGGGAGGGTCTATGCCTCTCTTGGGCGCGCCGTCGTGGGGGGTGGTGGTTTGGTCCGTGTTGGGGTGTCTGGTTGGCATTCCGGGATTCTGGGTGCCCTCCCTGTGGGGAGGTAGGGGCGCTCAGGTGGGGAAGCGGCAGTCTCCCACTTAAGACCGGTTGGTCCTGGGCTCAGGACCACTGTGTGTGTATGAGAAAGAGTGGGATGTTGAGTGTAAATGTGTGTGTGTGTGTGTGTGTGTGTGTGTGTGTGTGTGTGTGCGTGTGTGTGTGCGTGTGTGTAATATCTGTTGTCTTTTGTATGTGAGTGGGGTGTGTATTTATGTTGTATTGCAGTGTGGGGATGGGGGCGCTGTCTTGCAGAGCGGCGGTGTCCTGGGGCCGTAGCCGCTCTACACCCTGGACTTGCCTTCCCTGTACTGCGGTTGGGTGTATGGAACTGGGTGCCTAGTGAGCCAGCAGTAGTTGGCTCTCTTCCTCCGGGGGGTAGTCCTCTGCCCCTCGGTCCTTTCCTGGCCCTTCCCCGACTCCTACTCAGTCTAACATCGCATTACACATACAAACTCATCATACAGCTTACACACATCATATTACACATAGGGTTTTGGGGGGCAGGTGCTCCCTGCTCCTCAATTTTATTTTTGCATTTTAGACATTGAGGGCCTTTGGGGGGGCAGTGTGGTTGGGTGCTGTTATTCAGTTCTCATATTACAGCTGTCCCTCCAATTTTAATAGCACTGTAGCTTTCATTCATTCTTCTCATTATACACATTCATATCACTGCAACATGCTGGGTGGGGGGAGGAGGGGGGTCAGGTCTTCTCACACCCTGGTTTCGTGCACCCTGCCTGGGGTGTGGGTCGGGTGGTTGTTTGGGGCCGGGCTGGCTGCTTCCCTAGGTTGCCGCTGGCTCGGTACTGGTGCCCGCATGCCCGCATTAGGTGTCTATGTATGTTCTGTGTGTGTGACTGGTGTGTGTGACTGGTGTGCGTGACTGGTCTGTGAGTGAATGTGCACGTGTGCGACGGGTGTATGTGTGACGGATGTGTGTGTGACGGGTGTGTGAATGTGCATGTGTGCGTGAACAGTTGGTCCTGGGTTTGGGGCTGACTGAGCATGGACACCTGTGGGACATGGTTGCGTAGGGCGGGTTTTTGCCCTCCCTACCGCTCCACGCTGCTCTCCGCCGATCGTCACTGCCGTTCTTGGGGGGGTGGGCGTCCGTGGGTCCATGGGTGCGTGGCCGGATGCCCTAATGTGGTCTCTGGCCCGCCCCCTTGGTGGCCGTGGCCTGGGGGTGGCTTGGGCCCCCTTGGCGTGGGAGGGGGGGCCTGCCGGGTGTCGGGCTGTTCCCGGGTGCTTGGGATCTCGGGGGCTCGTGCAGGGGGTGCTGGCCTGCCGGAGGGGTGGGCTGCTCGCTTCCTTTGGCTCTCTGGACTCTTGCTCTTTGCCATGGGGGCTTCGTCTGGAGTCTCCCCCGTCCTCATCTGGGGTGTGCACATGGTTACCATCGGGATGTGTGGCCGCGGGTCTTCTGGGCTCCTAATGGGCTGTGGATGGTCTGGGTCCACTGGGTTCTTCCCTATCTGCCTCTGGATCGCAGGGGCATGGTGGCGGTTTCTTGCCTCCATTGTGGTAGGCATTTCATGACATAATCCGTAACACATGATATTATTTTTGCAAAAAACAATAGAATAGAAGTAACTGTGCGTGTGTGTGTATGTATTTATGTGTATGTATTAATATGTATGTATATTTATGTATGTGTGTATATGTATAAGCATATGTATAGTTAGATATGTGAGTATGTGTATATATGTATGTTTGTTTATTTTATGTTTATTTTATTTTATTATTATTTTTTTGTTTGTTTGTTTGTTTGTTTTTTGTTTAGTTTTTTTTTTTCTCTTTTCTTTTTCTTCTTCTTGTACCCCCTCCTGTACCTCACACTCCGATCCTTCCAACCCTGAACTCCCACAACTATATCCACACAAAATATATATATATATATAAAAAAAAAAAAAAATTAATAATAATAATAATAATAATAAATAAAATAAATAAATAAAAATAAAGTATTAATTGTCCTCCGAAGAGGGGGGGTGGTGGTTGGGCCAAAAAAAAAAAAAAAAACTAAAATAAATACATATAAATAAAACAAAGACACATCCATACGCTCACTGTTGTGGGTGCAGAACAAATTAAATCCAAACAGGATCATCATGATAAAGGTGGCCTTATGCCCTTTACTTCAGAAACTTTGTCTATTGGTTATGAATATGCTTGTTATACAACTATTATTAATATTAATAGTAATAATATTATAAAAAAATAACCATGATAACAATATACGTTATTATTACTATTACCAGGCCTCAACCTTGTTTTTCTTTCTCGAGAGCGCCAGCCCTGATAACAGTTCAGTGAGTGACCGAATCACTGAGTGAACGAGAGCGCCAGCCCTGATAACAGTTCAGTGAGTGACCGAATCACTGAGCATTGAGCAAGTTTCCTCGCAATTAGAGTCTCCGCCACCAGATTCGCCGGTGATTCAGTGATTCACAGACCACACAGCAGTTCCCCTGCCGGCCTGTGGGGTCGCTGCTGAGCTTAACTACTGAACTGAGAAATTAACGAATCAGCTGGGGAAGTGATTGGATTCAGTTCGTTCACTCAAATGATTCGTTCATTCGAACGAATCGTTCATGAACGACACAACACTAATTTTTCGGCGTGGTTGCGGCCTACAGCAACCTGTGTTCTAAGTTAAGTCAATAAAGCGACTTAAACTGCCTACTCGGTCCTTCTTTCAGAGTCCAGGCGGACGCTACAATATATTTAAAACCCCTTCAGTCCAGTAACAGCTGTGTTTATTTGTTTTTTAAAGTCACTGGTTAGCACTGGTTGATCTCAGTTCATAATATTGCAGCAAATATCCAGCACAACAAACCCAGCTTTAAACCCAAACCATCGCTGTATAAACAGAGACAGAGGAGAAGTTTTCTTTCAGAAACAGCAAGGGTTACCTGCGTGTTTACTAATCCGTTACTCGTTCGTGCTGGCGTTAAGATCATTTGCACGTTAGGTGGATTTACAGGGCTAACGTGTATTTATCTTATTAATCTTTAGTGATAGCAGGTAAAATCTTGGCAATGAAAGCTATATGAGTTTCGTGGCTCGAGTTTATGGGGCGTTTGGGGACAGTAGAACCAAAACAGCTTAGCTATGTAAGTTAGTTTGCTAACTTACGGAGCTACTTCATGACGCAGATTAGTCCATTCATCATTAAATTATCATACAGTGCAAAGAACAAATGCTGTGTTCAGATGATGTGGTAAACTATTCATCTACATGTTGTTCTTTCTTAGCTATTCATGTGATTTTCTCTATCATTAACAGGGTGGTGAGCTTCCTGAGGGCTTTGAGGATAGTTATCCTGGTGCGTGTCTTTCGTCTGGCCTCTCAGAAGAAAGATCTGGAGAAGGTCACTACAAGAAAGGTGAGGATCTAAATGGGTGCTGGCCATCATTCTTTTATTTTAATTAAATTATATCAATTATTCATATAGATTCTAATGAAATGTTAAACTTAATTACAGTTTGATTATTTCATCATGATTCAGAGAGAATTAAATAAAAAAAAATAATTATGTATTTAGAAATAGGTTGGAAAATTATTAAAATCCATCAAAACCTTTTAAAATACACCCAAGTTACTGTTTGTATGCTGATTTGTGGCATTTGTGAATCTTGCAGGTATCTCTGAGAACAAAAGGCGGTAACAAAAAGGATGGATTTGATTTGGATCTCACAGGTTGGGATGCTTTACCTAATTATGTAATCTTATTTGAATCTAGATTTTCTGCTTATGGTTTGGGATCCAATAGTAAATAATGTTTGTTGCCATGTCTTTTCCCTCACCTGGAAAGCAGGCACTCTACAGAAATCCCATAAAAGTAAGCTTAACAATTAAGAAAATAAAATAAAACTGAAAAGTCTGTAGAAGGCAATTATTTTAGCTGAATTATTGATTTAAACAGATTTTTATGTAACAATGTTACAATTTGCTGTATTTAGGAAGCTGCCATATTTCTGGACACAAAGCATCCCGATCATTACAGAGTTTACAATCTCTGCAGTAAGTTAGATCATATAATATTATATTATATTGCTGGAGACACTCAATAAATGAGTGGTGCTGAGCATAGCTTTGGTCTTGTTTCAGGTCAAAAAGGCTACGATCCACTGTTCTTCCATTACAGAGTGCAACGAGTGATGATTGACGACCATAACGTACCGTCATTAGAGTAAGTAATGAGCAGCACTTTACTCAAATGCTTCTTCTGCCGTTAACGTTGTGTTCCATTTAGCTTTTATGTTGGATGTTGGAGCTGGGAATAACTTCACACCTGAGTTGACAACGTTCTGTTAAAATAACTGTACAAAATATGTCGAAAAAATGTCTTATCCTATAAGTGAAACTTGCACCTGTACATAACTAGCTATTATTGAGGTGTATATGAAGCACTGTGGAACAGGGTCATGAAAAACCTGGAAAAGTCAAGGAACTTGAAAATAGTCATTTTCAGGCCTGGATAAGTTTTGGAAAAAAAACAAAAAAAAAAAAAACAAAGTCAAATTTACTCTTTGTGATCTTTGTGTTTCCATTTATTGACTCTGTTTATCGACTCCGTTTATCGACTCTGTTTATCGACTGAGAAAAGCTATTTAAAAAATAATTTCATAACTTGATTGGAGTTTCAGATGGAATATAACTGTAAATTCACAGAGAAAAATCTAGGTGTTTAGGCTGTAATTAAGCTCTTGCTCTCTTCCACTCTTTGGGAAGCATATTGGTTATATATGCAAGTAAATTACCAGTAATGGTGACAAGAAGGCAACATTTAAACAGATGCATTTAAAAGCTGTTAAAAAATAAAGAATCTACACAATATAGACACAACCTAAACATATTCCCTGACAGCCAGATATATGCCAAATTAGTTTATTTAAAAATTGATTCTGTTCAAAGTTTTAAACAGAAGATTCTATATCATGTTTGATGAAAGTGTGAAATACTGTTTACAGGTTAAACATTAGAAATGTTTATCAGTGTTTGAAATGGGCCTGAGCTGATTAATACATCAGTGCAGAGTGAAGTAATTTAGCCCTACATTATGGAGCGCTCAGAATTTGACACATTTTATTATTGAAGATTGTGTCTTAGCATTGCTTAGATAAATGTTTTTTTTATTATTATTTAAATATATTTAATGTAAATATAGGCCTACTATAATCAGTTTTGATATACATTCTTGTCTACTCTGATGTTTTAAACACGCTATGGTCATTAAAATGTGCTGCGAAAGCATAGAAAAGGCACAGAAAATAATTTAAATTTATAGGTTAACACTATTTGTAATCTACATGTGTATAAATATTTTACCCTTGTTTTCTTTTTTTCCAGAGGGAATTATAAAATAAGCTAAAGACTTTCATGTTTACTACAACTTAATTATTAATCATGTACCAGTGTTTTATAGCAAATGTAACCAAAAAATGTCCCACATTATATGTCCCAGGTTATAATTTTTTGCATTGTCAGCGATACCAGACGCACATTCACACACTCAATGGAAACATGAACAGCTAGACGTGCTAATGAAACGTAAAATACTACTGCTTTTACTGCTGTTGATGTTTGGTGCAGCCATCTTGCGTTCTGAACTTGTAGGTTTATTCCAGTTGAAATGTTCTACTTAGAACTTGGAAATTTCCAGTTCTGAATTCCTACTTCAGATGGAATGCAGTATAAGGATTCACATTAGAGCTCGACCCATCCTGCCCCATACACTGTCATTTTGAGCCAAAGCCCGAATTAAACCTGACATTTTTTGAGTAAGTAGAGCATTAAAACTGAGCTTTTAAAAAAGATTTTCGTTCTGTTTAGAATGAGTGAAGAATGAATAAGACCTATTATTTAAGAAAAATATTATTAATTATTAGGAACAGATCTCCAAAAGATTATAACATGAACAATGCAAACAATGATCCAAAGGCCTAAACATTAGGCTACAACAATGTCTGAATGACTTTCCTCTAATCTAGTATTATATAACATGGTTTAAGAAAAGAAAATACATTCTTTTATAATTTTTTTTATATTTTTTTCCCATTTTCTCCCCAATTTACACAGCCAACCCACTCGTTAGGACTCCCCCTATCACTAGTAATGCCCCAACACACCAGGAGGATGAAGACTAGCACACTCTTTCTCCGATACATGTGAAGTCAGCCACCGCTTCTTTTCGAGCTGCTGCTGATGCAGCATTGCCAAGCAGCCAGCACATTTGGAGGAAAGCGCAGCGGCAGGTGAAGTGCGTAATATGGACAGTGTGCACTTTGCACTTTTTTTTTTTTTTAAAACAGTTTGATTTGTTTCTGCTATATTTTGATTCATAGCTTTATATAAAATGAAAATAACTTATAACTATATTATTTTCTTTAGCCCGAGGAACCTGAGGAAAGTGGTGGGAAATCTCGAGCCAGGTCAGACCTTGGGTTGGGTTTGGGCAGAGAACCTAAGCTCTTATTCACATATTGAACTTTGTGTTATTGTGTTCTCAGTGACATGTTGAACTACACTGCCAGTTTGAGGGAATGTCATTGCCATCCACTGCAAAGGAGGCAAAGGTGATGCTGAAGTTTTCACTGATTTAAAGACATCATCAATGTTTTCTATATGTATTTGATTTGATTTTTAGGTTAACCCATCACCATAGTTGTTCAGCTGAATGTCTAAAGCCATATCCAAACTGGATTCACTTATTCATTTTAGCTGAGGAGGTTTTTTTTTTTCACGGGTACGATGGTGTGTACATGGTTGATTGACAGCGTTTAGTTTGAGAGTGCGCAGGTACTGTATTTCCCCTGAGGTGAGGTGAATGTGTATGTATATATTCAGTGTGTCAGAACTGCTCCTTTAGTTTCTGCTGTGCTCAGTTGAAGACTGAGACCAAGTAGTTAAACATACAGCTCTGGGGAAAAAATGGTTTTCATGCATCTTGGCATGTTCTCCTCCACCAGTCTTACACACTGCTTTTGGATAAGTTTATGCCATTCCTGGTGCAAAAATTCAAGCAGTTCAGTTTGGTTTGATGGCTTGAGATTATCCATCTTCCTCTTGATTATATTCCAGAGGTTTTCAATGAGATTTTTAAGTGGTTTCTTTTTTTCCCAGAGCTGTATGTCTGCACTCTCCTACAAAAGTATTGAAACACTGAGGCCAATTGATTATTTTTTTCTTCTGCTCTAGTGAAAACATTTTGGTGTAACAAAAATATAATTTAAAGATGAATATTGAAGACAAATTGGTAAGTTCGGACAAAAGCTGAATTGTTGACCTTTTGTCTCCTATTCATCTTTTAATGTCAAACCCAATTTGTTTTCAGTCTAAAGCAGAAATAAAGAAATGAGACTGACTTATCAAGTACTTTTGGGGGGCAGTGTATGTTTAGGGGCTGTTTCCTGTGTAGTTCCAATTAAAATCTGCAGTCAGTCTGCTCCTTTCAGAGTGACTGCACTGTTATGTGTATTGGTTATGTAATTTAATGCTCCTGGGCATTGCTGTGTTTGTTGTGCAGGTGTGGGAAAGGGCAATGGCAGTGATCTGAAGGTGCGGATCATAGTGAAAAGAGAGCAGGTGTTCCAGTGTGTCTGTGCCACGCAGACGAACTGTAGGGTAGGCTAACTTTTAAAGGTTTTCTACAGTATAAAACTGTATTTACTTCCTCATAGTCAAATGACAAGAGTAGTTTCAGTACAAAAAAGTGAAAAACTGTGAACCTTAAACACAGTGGTTTCCTAATTAAAACAAGAGCTATATGGCATATCCAGAACAGACATGTGAAGTGGGCTAATCCCACAACCCCTAAATGATTTAGTAGTTTAGGGTGATTTCACACCTACTTTTTTTATTTGTCAAAATAAACTGTTCATATTTACGTGTAGTGCTGTTTGTTTGGACATGGATGAGTACAGTAATCACAACTGCAATGAGACTGCTGAGAACTGTTGGTCTGAACTCTGAATTGGTTGGTTTGTGATGAGAACATGATCTGACCTTGATCCAACCCATCTGTCAAGCATACTCAGTTTTAAGATGTGGAGTCAGTCAAATGAACACATGCCACCTCTGCTGTTGTTCCATGTTAAACTGCACAGAAAACTTTCTTGCTCCCAGCCAAGACAGCTCTGACCAACAACCAAAGAGATTACAAAGATTGTTGTGACTCATTTTGGTGAGCTTGAATTTTATCCTCTGTTAAAACAACAAACCATGAGGGAAATGCTCCAAGAGAATCAATTAATTACCTGACTTGGACCAGAGCAAACAAACTATAGTGTGAAAAAACAGCCTTACATACACTATTAAAATATTTTGTACATACATACACTAGTGAAAGCGTTTGTGAATCGGTATCATATTAACCCCAAATCATATTTTAAATATGTACTAAAGAACAACTTTTAAATATTCAATAAGCTCATAATATTGAACCTTTAAAGACAGTAGCAGCCCACTAAAACATAAATCACATTGTAATTGTTGGGAAAGGTCTTTCAGATGTTTGTCTTATGTTCCTTTGTGTTTATTTTACTGTTCGCTCATATACTGTGTTCTCATATTTTACCAGCTGTTCCCAGATACTGAAAACAATGCCGTGGTGATCAGCTTTCAGGAAGGGCCAGTGGTTTGTGGTGATGTTAAGGTCATGTTTGAATCCAGGGCTGTAAGTTCCCAATCTATTGTAACGTAAGAATGATTTTATGGACATCGTTTTTTCCAGTTGTTTGGCAAAATGTTTTTTCTCTATTGTTCTCTATGCCCAGGGTCTTCCAAAGGGGTATGAGGACTATCCTTTCTATTTCTGGTTCAACACTTCATTTGTAGAGAACAACAGGTGAGGTTTTTGCTGTCCATTGTCCTCAGAAGCAGACACTGGCTTTGTTTACCTACCAGACCACTCTGGTTTTAGATTTTATATATAAAAATGCCAGGCCACTTAATTCATTAATTAGAATATTTTGATATTTTGTCCCCTCTCAGTTTAGTAAACATTACTGCTTTCAATGTAAAAGGAAAAATCATATGGACTGCTGCTTGAATGCAATCTATAATGCTTTGGTCCCAAAACAGGCTCTATCTGTCAAGGGAGGAACTGGACAACCCACGTAAGTCCAAAACCTGGGACATCTACAAGGAGGACTTTGGTGTGACCGTGTCTTTCAGTGACCCTGCACTTATGTAGCAGACGACACTTGCTTGTGTATCTCAACTAAAACCCTTAAGCCCTGCACAAGGTCTAAATCTTTGCTCTAATGTAGGTTTTCACACACTTATAAAAGGTGAGTGATGTTTAGGGATTGGATTCGGGCATATTGTGCCCCTAAAGCTATAGCTATATAACCTCAACTTTATGTCCATCCCCCATCTTCACTGTAAGAGCTTTTTACTGAGCCGTGCATACATCACAATATTATGCATTTGTTTGTCAAATGTTTTTTTGTCTTTAAATGAAGACAAATGTTTGTGTCAGTTTAGCATATTATGCTTCCAAAATGTAAATCTTACTCTTTAAGCTTGAGTGTACATCAAATAAAGCAATCGAGGCTGCCACTGTGAAATGGTCAATGGTTATGTGTGCAGAAACATTTTTTTGTAGTACACATGTATTGAAATAAATACTAATGTCTCTGTAACACTTGTCTGTCTCTTTTTTGAATTAACAACTGATCTGGGTTGCTGAATTTCTGCAATTGTTTTTAAGGATAGATCTGAGTGACTTGTTTTTTTAGAAGTAAAAAGTCTGGTCTTACAGGTGGGCTTGCAACTCTAAACTCTTTAGAATCAGCAGTTTTAGAGGTGACCTTTTTCAGAAGCGCTGTCAGTGCCATTCTCATATAAAAGGCTTAAAATCAAATCTCAAATGTGCAGCTTTTATAATAGTAAATAAAATAATGTAATAATTAACTTAAGAGGTCTGTTTTGGTTATTTTTTTTAATGTTTATTTTGTACCAAAAAAATGGAATAATAATATATATACCTTTTATGATACACTCACATTTCAGTGCTTGGTTTGACTCTGTTTTTTTATTTTCCTAATGTTTTTTTAAGCCTTCACATCAGTGTATCAGCACTGGCATTCAGAGCCCCTTATTCACCATCGTACTCCATTGGACATTTCAGGGACAACAGCCTTTTTTGCCTAATTATAAACACTCTTCTTGTAAAAGTTATCCAGACATAGGTAAAAAAAAAAAAAAAAAAACAACAGTTGAACTATAAAGTATTGAAAGACTAGGATACTAAAAGCCAGTAATGTTAGCCCTGCTTTATTTGTCTCACTATCTTTATATATCAGTTGCTTTAAACATTATAATGTTAAGCATAATTTTATTTATAAATTTAAATAGAACAAAACATAAATGTTGTTTTAATAAACGTTAGCAATACATAATCTCAAAATAACACATCAAAAATACAGCAGACTAATAGTTTAAACCATTAAACCCAGCCTTTCATTGAGCTGAGAGAAAATTAAGTGTGCTGTTCAATTTCCAACGTTAAGAAATGGGTTAGACAAGCTATACTAATGCACCATCCATCATCTATCAGCAGTTCAGCTGTGACTTTTGGAAGAAACCAAAGTCAATGGAAAGGGGCGGGGGGCGGAGGAAGGATGTCTGAGATTTAATATAACAATATTATTTTAATATAACTGTTCATAGTTAATTATTATACTTACTCTGAATTACATAAGAGTGCTAGTAATATATATATATATAAATATATATATATAAACATTTCAGGCACCGTAGCCCCCACACCTAGTTTTGAATGGTCGTGTCTCCCCTGATTCAGTCAGTAAGAACAAGACGGTCGCCCTTTTCTTCGGGATCTTCAGGGAGTTTGCAGGAGGTGTAATTTATGGGGAACAATCATTAATGTTGGGTTAAATAATCTAGTGTTTTTTCATTCTGGTGCTGAAGGTCCGCTGCGCTGCTCTTTACTCTGTTTTCATTAAAAGCCCCTCAGTCTTAAAACAGCGGCAGTAAAACAGGTGGAGCGGTGGGCCTCCAGCAGCAGTAGTGATTAACCCTGCCGGCGTAGAGTGGAGCAGCGCGAAGGGAGCTCTTTCAGTCCCGGTGAGTAATTTAGCTAGCTGGCTCTCGGCGAAGCGCGGTCTTATTATAATACTTAACTACAGCGTGGTGAAACTATTTAAACTGAAGCGTGTTAATGGCGAATAACGCTGTAAGATAGCTAAGGCTAGCGAGCTACGGTGGAGCTGGCTAAGCTAATTAGCTTAGCCAGCTCCACCGTAGCTCGCTAGCCTTAGCTTCAGTTAGCCCGATTACCTGCAGCAGCTGCCCGTTCAGAAAAAAAAAACCCACAACCAGCGCTGTTTAAGAGCTGCTTTACGAGCTTCTCTCCCAGCATAGGGTGTGTTTTTCTCAATCAGCAGCTGCTTTTAAACCACGCTGTAGTTTAGTAATAAGATCGCGCTTCACCGAGAGTTGAAACAGCCAGTTAAATTACCTAACAGGGCTGAAAGAGCTACTCTCGGTTCTCCGGTCTAATTCGGTCTAAATAAACCCAAACACCTTTGGTTTATTTAGATTTAAGTTAGCAGTTTGTTCTCTCTAGACAAAAAACGAAAATAAGAATAAAAAATAAAAAAAAAAGAAAAATAAAAAACAATAAAATAAGGGGGGGGCGCAGTCTGCGCATGCGCCAGATTTTGTGGCCGCGCGTGCGCAGTAGACCGATTTTTTTTGCGGTCTTCTGCGCATGCGCGGCCGCAAAATCTGGCGCATGCGCAGAAGACCGCAAAAAAAAAAATCGGCCCACTGCGCATGCGCCAGATTTTACGGCCGCGCATGCGCAGAAGACCGCAAAAAATCGGCCCACTGCGCATGCGCCAGATTTTGCGGCCGCGCATGCGCAGAAGACCGCAAAAAAATCGGCCCACTGCGCATGCGCGGCCGCAAAATCCGGCGCATGCGCAGTGGACCGATTTTTTTGCGGTCTTCTGCGCATGCGCGGCCGCAAAATCTGGCGCATGCGCAGAAGACCGCAAAAAATCGGTCCACTGCGCATGCGCCGGATTTTGCGGCCGCGCATGCGCAGTGGGCCGATTTTTTTGCGGTCTTCTGCGCATGCGCGGCCGCAAAATCTGGCGCATGCGCAGTGGGCCGATTTTTTGCGGTCTTCTGCGCATGCGCGGCCGTAAAATCTGGCGCATGCGCAGTGGGCCGATTTTTTTTTTTTGCGGTCTTCTGCGCATGCGCCAGATTTTGCGGCCGCGCATGCGCAGAAGACCGCAAAAAAAATCGGTCTACTGCGCACGCGCGGCCACAAAATCTGGCGCATGCGCAGACTGCGCCCCCCCCTTATTTTATTGTTTTTTATTTTTCTTTTTTTTTTATTTTTTATTCTTATTTTCGTTTTTTGTCTAGAGAGAACAAACTGCTAACTTAAATCTAAATAAACCAAAGGTGTTTGGGTTTATTTAGACCGAATTAGACCGGAGAACCGAGAGTAGCTCTTTCAGCCCTGTTAGGTAATTTAACTGGCTGTTTCAACTCTCGGTGAAGCGCGATCTTATTACTAAACTACAGCGTGGTTTAAAAGCAGCTGCTGATTGAGAAAAACACACCCTATGCTGGGAGAGAAGCTCGTAAAGCAGCTCTTAAACAGCGCTGGTTGTGGGTTTTTTTTTTCTGAACGGGCAGCTGCTGCAGGTAATCGGGCTAACTGAAGCTAAGGCTAGCGAGCTACGGTGGAGCTGGCTAAGCTAATTAGCTTAGCCAGCTCCACCGTAGCTCGCTAGCCTTAGCTATCTTACAGCGTTATTCGCCATTAACACGCTTCAGTTTAAATAGTTTCACCACGCTGTAGTTAAGTATTATAATAAGACCGCGCTTCGCCGAGAGCCAGCTAGCTAAATTACTCACCGGGACTGAAAGAGCTCCCTTCGCGCTGCTCCACTCTACGCCGGCAGGGTTAATCACTACTGCTGCTGGAGGCCCACCGCTCCACCTGTTTTACTGCCGCTGTTTTAAGACTGAGGGGCTTTTAATGAAAACAGAGTAAAGAGCAGCGCAGCGGACCTTCAGCACCAGAATGAAAAAACACTAGATTATTTAACCCAACATTAATGATTGTTCCCCATAAATTACACCTCCTGCAAACTCCCTGAAGATCCCGAAGAAAAGGGCGACCGTCTTGTTCTTACTGACTGAATCAGGGGAGACACGACCATTCAAAACTAGGTGTGGGGGCTACGGTGCCTGAAATGTTTATATATATATATTTATATATATATATATTACTAGCACTCTTATGTAATTCAGAGTAAGTATAATAATTAACTATGAACAGTTATATTAAAATAATATTGTTATATTAAATCTCAGACATCCTTCCTCCGCCCCCCGCCCCTTTCCATTGACTTTGGTTTCTTCCAAAAGTCACAGCTGAACTGCTGATAGATGATGGATGGTGCATTAGTATAGCTTGTCTAACCCATTTCTTAACGTTGGAAATTGAACAGCACACTTAATTTTCTCTCAGCTCAATGAAAGGCTGGGTTTAATGGTTTAAACTATTAGTCTGCTGTATTTTTGATGTGTTATTTTGAGATTATGTATTGCTAACGTTTATTAAAACAACATTTATGTTTTGTTCTATTTAAATTTATAAATAAAATTATGCTTAACATTATAATGTTTAAAGCAACTGATATATAAAGATAGTGAGACAAATAAAGCAGGGCTAACATTACTGGCTTTTAGTATCCTAGTCTTTCAATACTTTATAGTTCAACTGTTGTTTTTTTTTTTTTTTTTTTACCTATGTCTGGATAACTTTTACAAGAAGAGTGTTTATAATTAGGCAAAAAAGGCTGTTGTCCCTGAAATGTCCAATGGAGTACGATGGTGAATAAGGGGCTCTGAATGCCAGTGCTGATACACTGATGTGAAGGCTTAAAAAAACATTAGGAAAATAAAAAAACAGAGTCAAACCAAGCACTGAAATGTGAGTGTATCATAAAAGGTATATATATTATTATTCCATTTTTTTGGTACAAAATAAACATTAAAAAAAATAACCAAAACAGACCTCTTAAGTTAATTATTACATTATTTTATTTACTATTATAAAAGCTGCACATTTGAGATTTGATTTTAAGCCTTTTATATGAGAATGGCACTGACAGCGCTTCTGAAAAAGGTCACCTCTAAAACTGCTGATTCTAAAGAGTTTAGAGTTGCAAGCCCACCTGTAAGACCAGACTTTTTACTTCTAAAAAAACAAGTCACTCAGATCTATCCTTAAAAACAATTGCAGAAATTCAGCAACCCAGATCAGTTGTTAATTCAAAAAAGAGACAGACAAGTGTTACAGAGACATTAGTATTTATTTCAATACATGTGTACTACAAAAAAATGTTTCTGCACACATAACCATTGACCATTTCACAGTGGCAGCCTCGATTGCTTTATTTGATGTACACTCAAGCTTAAAGAGTAAGATTTACATTTTGGAAGCATAATATGCTAAACTGACACAAACATTTGTCTTCATTTAAAGACAAAAAAACATTTGACAAACAAATGCATAATATTGTGATGTATGCACGGCTCAGTAAAAAGCTCTTACAGTGAAGATGGGGGATGGACATAAAGTTGAGGTTATATAGCTATAGCTTTAGGGGCACAATATGCCCGAATCCAATCCCTAAACATCACTCACCTTTTATAAGTGTGTGAAAACCTACATTAGAGCAAAGATTTAGACCTTGTGCAGGGCTTAAGGGTTTTAGTTGAGATACACAAGCAAGTGTCGTCTGCTACATAAGTGCAGGGTCACTGAAAGACACGGTCACACCAAAGTCCTCCTTGTAGATGTCCCAGGTTTTGGACTTACGTGGGTTGTCCAGTTCCTCCCTTGACAGATAGAGCCTGTTTTGGGACCAAAGCATTATAGATTGCATTCAAGCAGCAGTCCATATGATTTTTCCTTTTACATTGAAAGCAGTAATGTTTACTAAACTGAGAGGGGACAAAATATCAAAATATTCTAATTAATGAATTAAGTGGCCTGGCATTTTTATATATAAAATCTAAAACCAGAGTGGTCTGGTAGGTAAACAAAGCCAGTGTCTGCTTCTGAGGACAATGGACAGCAAAAACCTCACCTGTTGTTCTCTACAAATGAAGTGTTGAACCAGAAATAGAAAGGATAGTCCTCATACCCCTTTGGAAGACCCTGGGCATAGAGAACAATAGAGAAAAAACATTTTGCCAAACAACTGGAAAAAACGATGTCCATAAAATCATTCTTACGTTACAATAGATTGGGAACTTACAGCCCTGGATTCAAACATGACCTTAACATCACCACAAACCACTGGCCCTTCCTGAAAGCTGATCACCACGGCATTGTTTTCAGTATCTGGGAACAGCTGGTAAAATATGAGAACACAGTATATGAGCGAACAGTAAAATAAACACAAAGGAACATAAGACAAACATCTGAAAGACCTTTCCCAACAATTACAATGTGATTTATGTTTTAGTGGGCTGCTACTGTCTTTAAAGGTTCAATATTATGAGCTTATTGAATATTTAAAAGTTGTTCTTTAGTACATATTTAAAATATGATTTGGGGTTAATATGATACCGATTCACAAACGCTTTCACTAGTGTATGTATGTACAAAATATTTTAATAGTGTATGTAAGGCTGTTTTTTCACACTATAGTTTGTTTGCTCTGGTCCAAGTCAGGTAATTAATTGATTCTCTTGGAGCATTTCCCTCATGGTTTGTTGTTTTAACAGAGGATAAAATTCAAGCTCACCAAAATGAGTCACAACAATCTTTGTAATCTCTTTGGTTGTTGGTCAGAGCTGTCTTGGCTGGGAGCAAGAAAGTTTTCTGTGCAGTTTAACATGGAACAACAGCAGAGGTGGCATGTGTTCATTTGACTGACTCCACATCTTAAAACTGAGTATGCTTGACAGATGGGTTGGATCAAGGTCAGATCATGTTCTCATCACAAACCAACCAATTCAGAGTTCAGACCAACAGTTCTCAGCAGTCTCATTGCAGTTGTGATTACTGTACTCATCCATGTCCAAACAAACAGCACTACACGTAAATATGAACAGTTTATTTTGACAAATAAAAAAAGTAGGTGTGAAATCACCCTAAACTACTAAATCATTTAGGGGTTGTGGGATTAGCCCACTTCACATGTCTGTTCTGGATATGCCATATAGCTCTTGTTTTAATTAGGAAACCACTGTGTTTAAGGTTCACAGTTTTTCACTTTTTTGTACTGAAACTACTCTTGTCATTTGACTATGAGGAAGTAAATACAGTTTTATACTGTAGAAAACCTTTAAAAGTTAGCCTACCCTACAGTTCGTCTGCGTGGCACAGACACACTGGAACACCTGCTCTCTTTTCACTATGATCCGCACCTTCAGATCACTGCCATTGCCCTTTCCCACACCTGCACAACAAACACAGCAATGCCCAGGAGCATTAAATTACATAACCAATACACATAACAGTGCAGTCACTCTGAAAGGAGCAGACTGACTGCAGATTTTAATTGGAACTACACAGGAAACAGCCCCTAAACATACACTGCCCCCCAAAAGTACTTGATAAGTCAGTCTCATTTCTTTATTTCTGCTTTAGACTGAAAACAAATTGGGTTTGACATTAAAAGATGAATAGGAGACAAAAGGTCAACAATTCAGCTTTTGTCCGAACTTACCAATTTGTCTTCAATATTCATCTTTAAATTATATTTTTGTTACACCAAAATGTTTTCACTAGAGCAGAAGAAAAAAATAATCAATTGGCCTCAGTGTTTCAATACTTTTGTAGGAGAGTGCAGACATACAGCTCTGGGAAAAAAAGAAACCACTTAAAAATCTCATTGAAAACCTCTGGAATATAATCAAGAGGAAGATGGATAATCTCAAGCCATCAAACCAAACTGAACTGCTTGAATTTTTGCACCAGGAATGGCATAAACTTATCCAAAAGCAGTGTGTAAGACTGGTGGAGGAGAACATGCCAAGATGCATGAAAACCATTTTTTCCCCAGAGCTGTATGTTTAACTACTTGGTCTCAGTCTTCAACTGAGCACAGCAGAAACTAAAGGAGCAGTTCTGACACACTGAATATATACATACACATTCACCTCACCTCAGGGGAAATACAGTACCTGCGCACTCTCAAACTAAACGCTGTCAATCAACCATGTACACACCATCGTACCCGTGAAAAAAAAAAACCTCCTCAGCTAAAATGAATAAGTGAATCCAGTTTGGATATGGCTTTAGACATTCAGCTGAACAACTATGGTGATGGGTTAACCTAAAAATCAAATCAAATACATATAGAAAACATTGATGATGTCTTTAAATCAGTGAAAACTTCAGCATCACCTTTGCCTCCTTTGCAGTGGATGGCAATGACATTCCCTCAAACTGGCAGTGTAGTTCAACATGTCACTGAGAACACAATAACACAAAGTTCAATATGTGAATAAGAGCTTAGGTTCTCTGCCCAAACCCAACCCAAGGTCTGACCTGGCTCGAGATTTCCCACCACTTTCCTCAGGTTCCTCGGGCTAAAGAAAATAATATAGTTATAAGTTATTTTCATTTTATATAAAGCTATGAATCAAAATATAGCAGAAACAAATCAAACTGTTTTAAAAAAAAAAAAAAAGTGCAAAGTGCACACTGTCCATATTACGCACTTCACCTGCCGCTGCGCTTTCCTCCAAATGTGCTGGCTGCTTGGCAATGCTGCATCAGCAGCAGCTCGAAAAGAAGCGGTGGCTGACTTCACATGTATCGGAGAAAGAGTGTGCTAGTCTTCATCCTCCTGGTGTGTTGGGGCATTACTAGTGATAGGGGGAGTCCTAACGAGTGGGTTGGCTGTGTAAATTGGGGAGAAAATGGGAAAAAAATATAAAAAAAATTATAAAAGAATGTAGTTTCTTTTCTTAAACCATGTTATATAATACTAGATTAGAGGAAAGTCATTCAGACATTGTTGTAGCCTAATGTTTAGGCCTTTGGATCATTGTTTGCATTGTTCATGTTATAATCTTTTGGAGATCTGTTCCTAATAATTAATAATATTTTTCTTAAATAATAGGTCTTATTCATTCTTCACTCATTCTAAACAGAACGAAAATCTTTTTTAAAAGCTCAGTTTTAATGCTCTACTTACTCAAAAAATGTCAGGTTTAATTCGGGCTTTGGCTCAAAATGACAGTGTATGGGGCAGGATGGGTCGAGCTCTAATGTGAATCCTTATACTGCATTCCATCTGAAGTAGGAATTCAGAACTGGAAATTTCCAAGTTCTAAGTAGAACATTTCAACTGGAATAAACCTACAAGTTCAGAACGCAAGATGGCTGCACCAAACATCAACAGCAGTAAAAGCAGTAGTATTTTACGTTTCATTAGCACGTCTAGCTGTTCATGTTTCCATTGAGTGTGTGAATGTGCGTCTGGTATCGCTGACAATGCAAAAAATTATAACCTGGGACATATAATGTGGGACATTTTTTGGTTACATTTGCTATAAAACACTGGTACATGATTAATAATTAAGTTGTAGTAAACATGAAAGTCTTTAGCTTATTTTATAATTCCCTCTGGAAAAAAAGAAAACAAGGGTAAAATATTTATACACATGTAGATTACAAATAGTGTTAACCTATAAATTTAAATTATTTTCTGTGCCTTTTCTATGCTTTCGCAGCACATTTTAATGACCATAGCGTGTTTAAAACATCAGAGTAGACAAGAATGTATATCAAAACTGATTATAGTAGGCCTATATTTACATTAAATATATTTAAATAATAATAAAAAAAACATTTATCTAAGCAATGCTAAGACACAATCTTCAATAATAAAATGTGTCAAATTCTGAGCGCTCCATAATGTAGGGCTAAATTACTTCACTCTGCACTGATGTATTAATCAGCTCAGGCCCATTTCAAACACTGATAAACATTTCTAATGTTTAACCTAGGCCTGGACAATAATTCGATATCGGTATTTATCGCGATAAGAAATGTTTCAATAACGGTGATATCATTTTTGTGGTATATCGATATGTATTATTTACAGAATCTGTCACGGACAGGCGTTTTACTGGCGTCAGCTCGCCGCACACCTGAACACAATCAGCCTCCGTAGCTGGACTATCTCTGTGCGTGATGATGCAATCACATAGGCACGTAGCCAGATAGGCTAGGCTAGATTTGGCTAGGCTAGGCTAGGCTCGGGTCCGCTACGCATCTAAAATGCCTCGCGCTGGAGCCAAACGGAGCCGGCACGAGCGGATCCAAGGCTAAGGTAGGCTCGGTTCGCATCTGAAATGCTCCGCGCTGGAGTGGAACGGAGCGGAACCAAGCCGAGCCTAGCCTTGCCTAGCCTAGCCTTGCCTAGCCTAGCCTAGCCTCGGGTCCGCTCGGTCCGCCCACGGGTCCGCTCGGTCAGCGGTCAGTCGCGGGTCCTCTTGGCTCCCAGCACGGGACATTTTTGATGCAAAATGAATGCCCCTGCCGCTTCCACAAGTGATCAATTGAAGGAGGGAGGTCTAATTCAGTGGTGAGGATTTGGTTCAACTCTCGAAGGTCTGCTAAACTTCAGTTTGCTGCAAATTGTGCCGGAGAGTGGAGCAGGTTAGCAGCGGTAACGTTAAAACATCTAATCTGTTCCACCACCTCAATCAGTTTCACTACATACAATATTTTCCTTATACTGGTTGAATCACTTTTATAGCGTATGTTGTAAGTTATTTAAGTTATTTAAAGTTTATGAATCCTTTAGGTTTGTTTATTTGACGGGGATATCATGTTCCTTTTATGTTTATAAAGAGTTGTATTTTGGCTGAAGCACTTTTGTAGCTTATATTGTAACTAAGTTATTTATAGTTGATAAAGCCTATAGGTTTGTTTATTTGACGGGAAAATCTTGTTGCTTTTATGTATATAAAGGCTTCTTTTATTCTTTATCCTAGTTGGAACACTTTTGTTTTGATCTGTTAAATTTGTTTACAAAAGAATAAGAAGCTCTGCTTCTGTCCTAATTTAAAGTTATTTTTATTGGTAATAGTTATATAGGCTTATGTTTGACAGGGATGTCATGTTTTTATTTTGCTATATGCAAATAAAATTGAGCATTGATTTATCTTGACTATTTTTTATTTCTTAAGTATTATAATGTTTTCGTGAAAGGAGGTTTCAAAGACTTAAATTAAATTTTCAGACAGTAGTAGGTACATATTTCCATTGCAGGGATTCTTCGCAGTTTTCTGTGGCCTTCTAAGTATTTATATCGATATCGAAATTATATCGTATCGACCCAAACTAAGGAATATATCGTGATATGAATTTTGGCCATATCGTCCAGCACTAGTTTAACCTGTAAACAGTATTTCACACTTTCATCAAACATGATATAGAATCTTCTGTTTAAAACTTTGAACAGAATCAATTTTTAAATAAACTAATTTGGCATATATCTGGCTGTCAGGGAATATGTTTAGGTTGTGTCTATATTGTGTAGATTCTTTATTTTTTAACAGCTTTTAAATGCATCTGTTTAAATGTTGCCTTCTTGTCACCATTACTGGTAATTTACTTGCATATATAACCAATATGCTTCCCAAAGAGTGGAAGAGAGCAAGAGCTTAATTACAGCCTAAACACCTAGATTTTTCTCTGTGAATTTACAGTTATATTCCATCTGAAACTCCAATCAAGTTATGAAATTATTTTTTAAATAGCTTTTCTCAGTCGATAAACAGAGTCGATAAACGGAGTCGATAAACAGAGTCAATAAATGGAAACACAAAGATCACAAAGAGTAAATTTGACTTTGTTTTTTTTTTTTTTGTTTTTTTTCCAAAACTTATCCAGGCCTGAAAATGACTATTTTCAAGTTCCTTGACTTTTCCAGGTTTTTCATGACCCTGTTCCACAGTGCTTCATATACACCTCAATAATAGCTAGTTATGTACAGGTGCAAGTTTCACTTATAGGATAAGACATTTTTTCGACATATTTTGTACAGTTATTTTAACAGAACGTTGTCAACTCAGGTGTGAAGTTATTCCCAGCTCCAACATCCAACATAAAAGCTAAATGGAACACAACGTTAACGGCAGAAGAAGCATTTGAGTAAAGTGCTGCTCATTACTTACTCTAATGACGGTACGTTATGGTCGTCAATCATCACTCGTTGCACTCTGTAATGGAAGAACAGTGGATCGTAGCCTTTTTGACCTGAAACAAGACCAAAGCTATGCTCAGCACCACTCATTTATTGAGTGTCTCCAGCAATATAATATAATATTATATGATCTAACTTACTGCAGAGATTGTAAACTCTGTAATGATCGGGATGCTTTGTGTCCAGAAATATGGCAGCTTCCTAAATACAGCAAATTGTAACATTGTTACATAAAAATCTGTTTAAATCAATAATTCAGCTAAAATAATTGCCTTCTACAGACTTTTCAGTTTTATTTTATTTTCTTAATTGTTAAGCTTACTTTTATGGGATTTCTGTAGAGTGCCTGCTTTCCAGGTGAGGGAAAAGACATGGCAACAAACATTATTTACTATTGGATCCCAAACCATAAGCAGAAAATCTAGATTCAAATAAGATTACATAATTAGGTAAAGCATCCCAACCTGTGAGATCCAAATCAAATCCATCCTTTTTGTTACCGCCTTTTGTTCTCAGAGATACCTGCAAGATTCACAAATGCCACAAATCAGCATACAAACAGTAACTTGGGTGTATTTTAAAAGGTTTTGATGGATTTTAATAATTTTCCAACCTATTTCTAAATACATAATTATTTTTTTTTATTTAATTCTCTCTGAATCATGATGAAATAATCAAACTGTAATTAAGTTTAACATTTCATTAGAATCTATATGAATAATTGATATAATTTAATTAAAATAAAAGAATGATGGCCAGCACCCATTTAGATCCTCACCTTTCTTGTAGTGACCTTCTCCAGATCTTTCTTCTGAGAGGCCAGACGAAAGACACGCACCAGGATAACTATCCTCAAAGCCCTCAGGAAGCTCACCACCCTGTTAATGATAGAGAAAATCACATGAATAGCTAAGAAAGAACAACATGTAGATGAATAGTTTACCACATCATCTGAACACAGCATTTGTTCTTTGCACTGTATGATAATTTAATGATGAATGGACTAATCTGCGTCATGAAGTAGCTCCGTAAGTTAGCAAACTAACTTACATAGCTAAGCTGTTTTGGTTCTACTGTCCCCAAACGCCCCATAAACTCGAGCCACGAAACTCATATAGCTTTCATTGCCAAGATTTTACCTGCTATCACTAAAGATTAATAAGATAAATACACGTTAGCCCTGTAAATCCACCTAACGTGCAAATGATCTTAACGCCAGCACGAACGAGTAACGGATTAGTAAACACGCAGGTAACCCTCGCTGTTTCTGAAAGAAAACTTCTCCTCTGTCTCTGTTTATACAGCGATGGTTTGGGTTTAAAGCTGGGTTTGTTGTGCTGGATATTTGCTGCAATATTATGAACTGAGATCAACCAGTGCTAACCAGTGACTTTAAAAAACAAATAAACACAGCTGTTACTGGACTGAAGGGGTTTTAAATATATTGTAGCGTCCGCCTGGACTCTGAAAGAAGGACCGAGTAGGCAGTTTAAGTCGCTTTATTGACTTAACTTAGAACACAGGTTGCTGTAGGCCGCAACCACGCCGAAAAATTAGTGTTGTGTCGTTCATGAACGATTCGTTCGAATGAACGAATCATTTGAGTGAACGAACTGAATCCAATCACTTCCCCAGCTGATTCGTTAATTTCTCAGTTCAGTAGTTAAGCTCAGCAGCGACCCCACAGGCCGGCAGGGGAACTGCTGTGTGGTCTGTGAATCACTGAATCACCGGCGAATCTGGTGGCGGAGACTCTAATTGCGAGGAAACTTGCTCAATGCTCAGTGATTCGGTCACTCACTGAACTGTTATCAGGGCTGGCGCTCTCGTTCACTCAGTGATTCGGTCACTCACTGAACTGTTATCAGGGCTGGCGCTCTCGAGAAAGAAAAACAAGGTTGAGGCCTGGTAATAGTAATAATAACGTATATTGTTATCATGGTTATTTTTTTATAATATTATTACTATTAATATTAATAATAGTTGTATAACAAGCATATTCATAACCAATAGACAAAGTTTCTGAAGTAAAGGGCATAAGGCCACCTTTATCATGATGATCCTGTTTGGATTTAATTTGTTCTGCACCCACAACAGTGAGCGTATGGATGTGTCTTTGTTTTATTTATATGTATTTATTTTAGTTTTTTTTTTTTTTTTTGGCCCAACCACCACCCCCCCTCTTCGGAGGACAATTAATACTTTATTTTTATTTATTTATTTTATTTATTATTATTATTATTATTATTAATTTTTTTTTTTTTTTATATATATATATATATTTTGTGTGGATATAGTTGTGGGAGTTCAGGGTTGGAAGGATCGGAGTGTGAGGTACAGGAGGGGGTACAAGAAGAAGAAAAAGAAAAGAGAAAAAAAAAAACTAAACAAAAAACAAACAAACAAACAAACAAAAAAATAATAATAAAATAAAATAAACATAAAATAAACAAACATACATATATACACATACTCACATATCTAACTATACATATGCTTATACATATACACACATACATAAATATACATACATATTAATACATACACATAAATACATACACACACACGCACAGTTACTTCTATTCTATTGTTTTTTGCAAAAATAATATCATGTGTTACGGATTATGTCATGAAATGCCTACCACAATGGAGGCAAGAAACCGCCACCATGCCCCTGCGATCCAGAGGCAGATAGGGAAGAACCCAGTGGACCCAGACCATCCACAGCCCATTAGGAGCCCAGAAGACCCGCGGCCACACATCCCGATGGTAACCATGTGCACACCCCAGATGAGGACGGGGGAGACTCCAGACGAAGCCCCCATGGCAAAGAGCAAGAGTCCAGAGAGCCAAAGGAAGCGAGCAGCCCACCCCTCCGGCAGGCCAGCACCCCCTGCACGAGCCCCCGAGATCCCAAGCACCCGGGAACAGCCCGACACCCGGCAGGCCCCCCCTCCCACGCCAAGGGGGCCCAAGCCACCCCCAGGCCACGGCCACCAAGGGGGCGGGCCAGAGACCACATTAGGGCATCCGGCCACGCACCCATGGACCCACGGACGCCCACCCCCCCAAGAACGGCAGTGACGATCGGCGGAGAGCAGCGTGGAGCGGTAGGGAGGGCAAAAACCCGCCCTACGCAACCATGTCCCACAGGTGTCCATGCTCAGTCAGCCCCAAACCCAGGACCAACTGTTCACGCACACATGCACATTCACACACCCGTCACACACACATCCGTCACACATACACCCGTCGCACACGTGCACATTCACTCACAGACCAGTCACGCACACCAGTCACACACACCAGTCACACACACAGAACATACATAGACACCTAATGCGGGCATGCGGGCACCAGTACCGAGCCAGCGGCAACCTAGGGAAGCAGCCAGCCCGGCCCCAAACAACCACCCGACCCACACCCCAGGCAGGGTGCACGAAACCAGGGTGTGAGAAGACCTGACCCCCCTCCTCCCCCCACCCAGCATGTTGCAGTGATATGAATGTGTATAATGAGAAGAATGAATGAAAGCTACAGTGCTATTAAAATTGGAGGGACAGCTGTAATATGAGAACTGAATAACAGCACCCAACCACACTGCCCCCCCAAAGGCCCTCAATGTCTAAAATGCAAAAATAAAATTGAGGAGCAGGGAGCACCTGCCCCCCAAAACCCTATGTGTAATATGATGTGTGTAAGCTGTATGATGAGTTTGTATGTGTAATGCGATGTTAGACTGAGTAGGAGTCGGGGAAGGGCCAGGAAAGGACCGAGGGGCAGAGGACTACCCCCCGGAGGAAGAGAGCCAACTACTGCTGGCTCACTAGGCACCCAGTTCCATACACCCAACCGCAGTACAGGGAAGGCAAGTCCAGGGTGTAGAGCGGCTACGGCCCCAGGACACCGCCGCTCTGCAAGACAGCGCCCCCATCCCCACACTGCAATACAACATAAATACACACCCCACTCACATACAAAAGACAACAGATATTACACACACGCACACACACACGCACACACACACACACACACACACACACACACACACACACACACACATTTACACTCAACATCCCACTCTTTCTCATACACACACAGTGGTCCTGAGCCCAGGACCAACCGGTCTTAAGTGGGAGACTGCCGCTTCCCCACCTGAGCGCCCCTACCTCCCCACAGGGAGGGCACCCAGAATCCCGGAATGCCAACCAGACACCCCAACACGGACCAAACCACCACCCCCCACGACGGCGCGCCCAAGAGAGGCATAGACCCTCCCCAGCGCAGGGAGGGACCCAAACAGGCGACAGACGCCCACGGGCACCAGGGCCCCGGACTCCGCACCCCGACCGCCACAGGGGAACCCAGCCAACCGGACAGGGCCAGCACCCACCACCATGGGCCCCCCAGACCCACACCCCAAGACCACAAGAGCATACATCCAGCCCCCCCCCCCCCCCCACCAACAACCAGGGCCCGCACACAGAAATCACCAAGCGGCAGCCACCGTCCCCAGTCCAAGGGCCATCAGACACCCGAATCCCCCGATTCCCCCCCAGCCACCTGCCGGACGCACCAGGAGACACGACTACAGCCGCCCACCCCCATCATGTGATGGAGCTGATCACTGGGAACCAGAGAGATTCAAATGTAGCCAATTGGTTTTTTGAGGTTGCAGACATTCTTTCCAGACTAATGTGGTCTAAAAGTAAATTTCTATAGTGATTTATGCATAAATCATTTTTTGATTTCCACTTCATGAGGATAGTTTTCTTAGCGATGCATAAGACAGTGAGAACTATGTGCAATATATTTGTTTCCATGTTTAGTTCACTTACATCACCTAAAATGCATAGTTTGGGTGAAGCTGGGATATTGCAATTAAACCAGGTAGATAAGTCTTCACATATCATCTTCCAGAATCTCTGAACAGGCATGCAAAACCATATAGCATGTATATAATTCTCAATATGATTGCCCGAACAGTTAGTGCATATATTTGTTTCTCTAAGGCCCATTTGGAACATTCTATGCCCTGTATAATGTGTTCTATGGAGAATTTTGTATTGTATGAGTTGTAAATTTGGACTTTTCGTCATTTTGAAATTGTTTAAACATATCTGTGTCCAAAAGTTCTTATCTGGGTTCATGGAGAGATCTCGATCCCATTTTGTAATTGGGAGGGATATTGAATCATTAATTTTGGATAATAACTTATATATTTTTGATAACAATTTAGGAGTATAGAGATTCATGAACTCTTTTATCAATACTGGGATTTCTAATGTTAGATTATTTAAATTAAATCTTGCTTGTATAATGGACTTTAATTGTAGATACTCCAGAAATTTGCTACTGCTAATTTCGTATTTTGAAATAAGATCTTCAAATGACATAAAGGTCCCCTCCTGTATAACATGTTCTAAATTCTTAATTCCTTTCTCTTGCCATTGCGAAAAATTAATAACTGTTTTTTTCTGACATATATCTGGGTTGTTCCAAATGGGTGTCCTTTTACATGGTATTAGTGAAGACTTAGCTATCTTTAAAAACTCCCACCAAGCTGTCAGAGTGGTGTTTATGTTTAGGCTTTTAAAGCAGCTATAGTGTTTAATACTGGAGCTAATGAAAGGTAAGTCAGAGATTTTCACTTTTCCACTGAGTGTTTGTTCTAGGTCCAGCCAAGGGCTGCCTAAAGGGTTTGTTTTAATCCAACTTGTAACATATTGCAATCTATTGGCTAAAAAATAGTGATAGAAGTTTGGTAGTTCTAGACCACCATGGCATTTTAGCTTCTGTAAAGTCTTCAGACTTATTCTCGATGTTTTATTTTTCCATAAAAATTTTGAAATGTTTGAGTCTAATGACTTAAACCAAGCAGCAGGAGGTTTATTAGGGATTAATGAAAACAAATAATTGATTTTAGGTAGAATCAGCATTTTTACAGTAGCAACTCTCCCAATAAGAGATATAGGTAGAGAATTCCATCGTGTGAGATCGTCCTCTATTGTTTTTAGTAGAGGAGTATGATTCAATCGTATCAGGTCTGATAGCTTGGGGGAAAAATGTATACCTAAATATTTAATGTTGCCCGACTGTAGTGAAGTAGTGCTCTGAAATGTACAATTCAGAGGTAGAACTGTTGATTTACTCCAGTTAATGGAATAATCTGATACAGATGAGAACTTATCTATGAGTGTGATTGTCTTTAGCAGAGAAGTTTGTGAGTCCCTAAGGAAAAGTAATACATCATCAGCATAAAGGCTTATCTTATGGTCTGTATTTTCTGTTTGAATTCCTTTAATATCTACACTTTGTCGTATTTTTGCTGCTAGTGGTTCAATAAAAAATACAAAAAGTGAGGGAGAGAGCGGGCAGCCCTGTCTGGTGCCTCTCTGCAGACTAAAGCTTTGTGAAATAAGATCATTTGTCCTAACCCGTGCATTGGGAGAGCTATATAATGTTTCAATCCAGTTTATGAAGGATGGACCAAATCCAAATTTATTTAGAACTGCTAACAGAAATTTCCAATTTACCCGGTCGAATGCTTTCTCTGCATCTAAAGAGACAACTATGGTTTCTAATTTGTTAATGGAACAGTAATCTATTACATTTATTAGTCGACGTGTGTTATCGGCTGAGTGCCGGCCTTTGATAAAACCTGTTTGGTCCGAATGTATAATGGATGGAGTGATTTTTTCTAACCTCCTTGCAAGAACTTTGCAAATTATTTTAAGGTCTACATTTATAAGCGAAATTGGGCGATAGCTGGATGGGAGTGTTGGATCTTTGCCTGGTTTAAGAAGCAAGGTAATGTTGGCAGAGTTCATGTTTGGAGATATTATGCGGTCCTTCTTGATTTGAGTGACCATTCTAAAAAAAAATGGGTTCTAACACAGACCAGAATTCTTTATATAACTCTGCAGGAAAGCCATCTGGACCTGGAGCTTTATTATTTGGGAGATCCTGTATTGCTTTAAAGAATTCGGAAGATGAAAAAGGTGAATCAAGAGTCATAACCTGTTCCTGTAGTTTAGGTAGATTTATATTTTTCAAAAATTCTTCAATGTCAGCATCAGATGGATTCATCTGTGATGAGTATAATGCCTCATAAAAGTCTTTAAAATTGTTATTAATTTCTTGTGGGTCATGAGTAATGTTACCAACAGAGTCTTTAATTGAAGAAATAGCTGTTTTTTCTTTATTTAGTTTTAATTGGTTTGCCAGGAATTTTCCAGATTTATTTCCATGTTCGAAGTTTTCCAAACGCAGCCTCTGCAACATAAATTGTGTCTTTTTATCAATGATTTCATTTAGTTCCAATCTTAATTTCCGCAGGGTGTTAATTATATGTTCTTGTGGTTATTTTAGTTTCTTGACCTTTTGTTTTGCACTACAGTTACGCTATTTATTTTCAATTTGATTGCACATTGAAGTTGATACTTTCTTCTGAATGTAATTTTTTTATGTTAATTTTGCTCTTAATGTAATATCTATGTTGCAGAAGTTCATACTTATTTTTTGTATTATGTTATTTGTAATGTGATTTATATATATATAAATCACATTACAAATAACATAATAAGAAAAGTCTCCCGTTTACGATATCGTATAATAAACCCAACATTTAGTTACATATTTCAATATTTGTTATTTATATATATTTTTACAACACTTGTAAAAAAAAACGGGAGACCTTTCCGTCTCCCATCTTTTTAGTGAACTTATTCTAATGGTTCAGTTCATCTAAAAGAGCTGTTATGCCCATCACTACGAAAAATAACAAAAGGCTAGTGCTAACTGGTTAACTCTAGCTCTCACTCTCTCAGCACACACTCACGGGCAGCTCTTCTCTCTCTCTCTCTCTCCCTCTCCCTCTCCCTCTCCCTCCCTTCACACACACACGTGCTTTCCTGCTCTGCCCCTCCCCCTACCCCAATCACAAGCCCAGCACAGAACAGAACAGTGAATTCACAGTGAACAGAATATAAAAGCAGCTTCGCTACAATATATCTATTTGTTAAGAATTTAAAGATTAGGCTCCTGAAAGTCAGTAATGTTGACCCTGCTAAAAAGTCCAGCTCAAAATCAGAAGAAAACATTCCCTATACTCCCTATATTTAACGATATAGCCTCCCAGTATAAAGTACGTTTTTTCTGCTTTTGAGATGGATTATTTAGTAGAGAGTGTAAATCTGTACTGCAGTAAAAGTGTGTAGTTTCATAAACTTGGCTCGACCTAAATTTGGCTCACTATCTTTATAGGTCAGTTGCTTTAAAACAAAGTAATGTTAGCATAATGTAATGGAAGTGTGACTATTTTCACCGGGTAAAAGAAGCTTTTTTTTTAACACAGGGGGACTAATTTCATTCCTTAATTTAAAACTTCACAGTGCAGTTTACACTACACTGCAAAAAAAAAAAAAAAAAAAAACTAGACATAAAATATATGCAAATTAAGACAAATATATGTATTAAGCAAAACAAATCTACCAATCGGGTAAGCAAAATTTTCTTAGTAAGATTTCTTACAAAAAAGCAATGGCAAAGTCTCAAAATGAGTGAAGTAACACCTAAATCAAGCAAAAAAGTCACTGTTTATGGACACAAGAATCAGAATAACTTGATTGCTGCTTAATTGTGCTTATTTTGAGTTCAAATTACTTAAAATAAGGTACAAATTCTAAGTAAGAATGATTAAGATAATTATCCCTAAAATAAGCAAAATAATCTAACACTTACACCATGCTTAGTAAGACAAAAAGTCTTATCAGAGAAGAAAATAAGATTTATTGCCTTAAATTTAGATAATTTCACTTGCTAAGATTTAGTTTTTTGCAATGTAATGACTGTGAACAACTTATTACAATATAGATAACTAACTACCTATGTAGTTATGTATGCATTAGTATGGTACCTAAGCTGTCAGTCCTCTGCTATTCTGAGCACTTCAGAATAAAGATGAATCATATTTGTCAGCAAGTTCTTAGATTTTAAAATGCTATTTTATTATATACACACACACACACATACACACACACACACACACACACACATATATATCATATACATATATATATAATGAGAGTACACCAATTTAGCTGTGAGTAAAGGAGAGATTCTAGTTGAGAAACTGTTAAAATGAAATGTAGTTTTAAGAATGTCAATTAGCAGTATTGCCATTTTATCTCAGTTTTGGTTGTCTTTCATTTTTGCATCATCTGAACCTGGGAGTTGTTCTTTAAATTGTCAATATGTCCATACATACACCTTGTTTTAAATAGCTTGTGCTTAATTTAAATGAAACAAAACTTAAAAGCTGGTGTTTTAATAAATATTAGCAATAAATTATACACATCTAAAACAGTAAAACCATAAATGTAATACATACTTTTTATTTGACTAGACTAGGCTAAAATGTTTTGTTGACTAAATGACTAAAGTGTGACAAACAAAAGACTAAAACTAAATTAAAGTCACCTGTCAGAATGAATGCTGGACTGTATCTGTACTTAATTTTAAATACTTGTCATTCTTAATTCTCTGTTCTGAACATTTTCATCCAGGCTTGCTTGTTTAAAAAAAAATAGTTGTTTTACTAATTCTATTATTTCATCATTATAGTGTGTATCCTGCAGTAAAGTTATTTATTTGGTTACTTTTTTGACATTTCTAGTTTAGTACATTAATTACAAATACAGGCAGTGTATAAAATGGTATGAGAGAAGTGCTGAATCAGGGGTTTGCCCAGGATCCCATACAAGCTAAAAGCAGTGTATGTTAATGAGACAAATGTATGAAATATGGAGAACTGTAGATCTTCTTATCTGGATAAACTATTACAGGAATACAGTAACTATGTGAAAGTAAATCTACAGATCTTTCTCTTCTGTAAATTCAGGCCCAGTCCCCGAAGACCCAGCATCTTCAGTGTCCTGGAGCTCAAGCAGCAGCACTTGCCACTCCACCGTCTCCATCCCCACCCGAAAGAGGAAGATCAGCAGAAGGAGGCTTCCAGGATGTAAAGATGTAAAGAGCAGATCAAAGCTTTGTAAATTGCTTTCTAAATAAGTGTTTTTTTTTCATTGTTATTGCTTGTGTCTGTGTTTTCTATTTATTTGTTACAAAAAATGTAAATGTGGGTTTGAGGGCCTGATTTAAGTGTCTCCCTATTTCTTCCTTTTTTTCTTCTTTCTTTTCCCTTTCCCCCAAGATCTCATGACCTCTCGCCACAGAAATAACTTTCTGGTCTCAAAAAAGTAAACAGGCACAGTAACATATTTTGATAGTTTGAGGTGCTACACATTTGGTACCTACAGCACATGTGAACCTACAGAAACTCCATGCACAAACAATAAAATAATCCCTGTCAATCATCTTGCATTACTGTTACAGAAACTAAACATCCACAGGGTCTAAAAGTCTAACATTGCCCTCTACTGGAAACTGAAAATACTGGTAGTGCCCTATGATAGTGAATATTAAAGTTGCAATAAAAGAGCAATACATAGAACAATAAAAAGCAAAGAAAACTAAAATTATTGTTAAAAGTTTTTTTATCCAATAGCTTTTATAAATACATTTTATTGAATGAGAAGATACATTATTCAGTGGGAAGAAAAGATAGATAAATTGGTGTAATTTATTAACAAAGGAAGAAAATCTACAAAAAAAAACACTAAATATTTAAACACTAAAATATAACAATATGAAAAGAGAGTTATCTGACAAGTATTTGATTAACTGCTACATTATTTCTGTAAAGACCAGACATTTCTGCTTTGAGAGAAAAAAAAAAAAAAACATTTTACTCTTACTTTCAGTTGAGACAGTAATTCTTTTAGGGATGAGCCTGGTGTCAATCTCCTCATAGACAGGCTCAGCTGAAGTCTTCCTCCTCTTAGAGATCACTGTGAGAGAGACAGAGAGAAACATGGAGTCAGTTCAGTAGAAGAGAAGACTGATGACAGATTGAAGTACTAATGATGATTAGAGAAAGTACAGAAAGTGGATTGTAGATGATCTCTGAATCCCCCTACCTCTCCTGAGCACTCTGTTCTGATAAAACAGCACAACCAGAAGCACTAAGGCCAGGAAGAGCACATATCCCAGAACCAGGAGAGACACTGGATAGATGGAGGGAACAGCTGGTGGAGGAGTTTGTGGAAGTATGATTCTTCTTGTCTGTGGTTGAGAATCTAAAAAACAAATATACAAAATGTATAGACAATTTATACATGAACACAGTCCTTTTATTGGATGTGAATAATTTTGTGATGAATATTATGGAAGATGACATATGAAATGTCTATAAACACAGAATGATCTAGACAGACTGGTGCAAAGCACATACAGACTCTCACTATTGTTACTTTCTATCCTTCCCAAAAACATTACAATTATTAAATGATGGAAACCAAATGTGTGTGACCAACATTATGATCAACAATAGTTACCAAAGTTGCTATCAAGCCTGTTTACAATGGAGAAAAGTGGTCCCTGACCTTGCAAGACAAAATGTCCCATCTGTCCTCTTTTATTATTTAAAGGCAAAGTATGATACAGGAAGCCTAGTGAGTGAGCATAAAATAACAATGTGATGTAAGTATTTTTCTCAAGCATGTGTAAAGTTTCTGTAACAGTTAGGAGGCAAATATATTCAGTTGTGTCTGTTCCTCTGACCTCCACAAGTGACTCCAGCACTGTGGGAGCAGCCAGTGTGGTTCTTCAGGGAATGAGGACAGTCCCACAGGTGAATCTCATTCCCTCTACACTTCACTCTGTTCATCCAGATAGTTCCTCCACCAGAACCATCAGCAGCTCTTCTATTAGCACTCAGCGCCGGCCCACAACCCAGCTGCCTGCAGATCACCTGAGCATCCCTGATGTCCCAGAGGTCACCACATACAGACCCCCATGTTTTATTATGATACACCTGCAGCCATCCAGAACAGCTTCCTACTCCTCCCCTCAGCCTCAGAGGAATGTGCTCTACAAAACACACCACAGAGGGAAAAAAAATGATTATCCATCAAAGTCTTACAAACATTTACAACAGTCGTATATACTTTATGATGAAATATGTTCTTATAGAGATGTGGTAAACCACAAAAAAGCATTGTAAGATGAGGAAAAAAAAACAGAAGTAGCCATAGTAAAAAAAAAAAAGCACTTACCTTGTTTTACCGTTTTAGTTGAAACAGTTGATTTTTTTAAACTAATATTTTTTTTAAATAAGATATTGCTTCTAATAGAGTGTAGTTTGTCTGTCTTCAGCAAGCTGTCTGTTACACCTGTTATTTCCACCACTAGGGCTGTGCCATATCGTATCAAACGCAAAAAACGATACTATACCCTGAAATATCGTGCCATATCACCCACCCCTAATTACCACTGCAGGGCACCACTGGGGTTGCTGTTTTTATCTGTCCAATATTATTCATTTTACTTTATTATTAATTATATAGATTATATAGAGTGCATTAACAGTATCATGACTTTCTTGATCACTGATGTCTGTTACCATCTGATAAAAAGTCTTGTATTTTTTTATATCGTAGTTTGGGGGGGTGCCATATCATATGCAAAAACAGAATTTAATTTTTATTTTGTTTCAGTAGTGTATTTTTAAAATAATATCTTTAATTCAGTGTTTTGTCATATCACCAAGAGTACTGTTATCGCGATAAATGCCATGAAACATCGTGATATTGTTTTAGGGCCATATTACCCACCCCCATCCACCACACCTGTCCTGTCTACACCTGAATTCCTCAGACTTACATAGACACTCTGATGGACTCCATTACCCAGAATCCCTCTCTAAACCTTTGTTAAAAATATCACTGTAGAAGTGTTATCTAAAATATGTTAAAGTGCAAAAAAATATGCAAACTACAAATAAAACAGTGCGAGCAAAGACAAGAATTGCTTATTAGTGAAAGCATGCTGGCAGAACATGCAGTCAAAAAGAAAGAAAATGTAGTTTATCAAAGACATGATCATTTTGATAATGATAAGTTTTCTTACTTGAGCACGGTCTCTCATGAGGAGATGAATCACACAGCCAATTTGTCAAATCTAGTGTATTTCCATTCTCTGTGGTAGGACAAAAAATCAAATATTATGAAATTCCAATTACAAACTACATTAGTTCTAGCATTCTTTAAAGTCTTTAACACCTCATCATATCTGCCTACCTGAGTAGGTAATGCAAGCAACCTCATTGCGATTATCACACCTGTTCTCCCCCCAGAAAGAAGATGGACAGTGCCACAGAGTGGAGTCATGTTTCCTACATTTTACATTATCCAGCCAGTTAGGAGCTGATTCCACTCTTGCTTTAGACCAAGACTCACTGCCAGTTCTTCCACAGTTCAGCTCTCGACAGATCAATTTTGCCGTTTCATCAGTCATCCCATTTACACACACATTCCCCCAGGTTCCATTATAGAACACCTCCAGATTCCCCTCACAGCCCTCAGTCAGTCTGATCTCTTTATACTCTGGCGGGAGAAAGATAGCTAGCTAGTTATGCACATTGATTTAAACGTGCAAAAGTTTCTTCTTTAATTATTCAAAATGTACCTCCAGTTGTACATAGATAGGGCATTGGTACTTGATTACAAGATCATTACAAACTGAGCAATTCAAGATACGAAGTACCTGAGCACACGACTCCTACATCATCCTTGTGTCCACATTCATCCTCTCCACACAGCTGATATCTGCAGTTCCACAGAGACACCTCGTTCCCCTCACACTCCACCTCATTCAGCCAAATGGGTCCAGTTCCAGATCCAAACCGGGCTGGTACCGGTACTGGAGCACTGAGGGCGACTCCACACTGCAGCTGTCTGCAGACCACCTGCGCATCCTCAATATCCCACAATTCATCACTCACTGTCCCCCATGATCCACTGTGGAAAACCTCCAGCCTTCCTGCACAGTCTCCCCCAGAACCAACCAGCCTGATGGAGCTGTGGACTGTGTTAGATGTACCTAAAATTTACACAAATACAAAAGATGTTTTCAAACTCCTTTCACAAGATATGTTTTGTGTATATGTACTCATATTTGCCAAATAATTATTCTCAAATGTTCAAAAATATGGATAATAGAGGCACTTTTGCATGTTATCATACATACAAATAAAATTATACATTTATTAACTGTGCAATGCTTACCAGAGCAGGTGATGTAGAGCTGTACTGTGGAGCTGCAGTTAACTGCTTGTGAGCTGCTGCAGTTCCTCAGATGAGCTTCACTCCCAGAGCAGTTGAAACCCGTCACACACATGTAGCTGTGTTCAGGACTGGATGAAGAGGAGCTGGAGATGTTGAGTACAGAACCACAGCCCAGCTGTCTGCAGACCACAGAGGCCTCAAACTCACTCCAGGAGTCCAGCAGAACTCTCCTCCAGTCCTGCCTGAAGAACACCTCCACCTCCCCCTCACACTCCATCCCTCCAGACAACCGCACTCCTCCCTCATGAGACGCCAGAGAAGAACCTGAAGAGAAAAAAATATATTACTTGGCTTAAAATGAGGGAGTAATAAACTTTCAGTTATTTATTATACTGCAACTGTAAGATCTCACCACTACAGATAACTCCAGCATACTGTTCATGAGAGCATGCAGTTAGACTCCATGATGAAATGGGACATTTTAAAAGGTGTGTTTCGTTTCCCTGACAATCAAACACATCAGCCCAGATCCGGCCACTCCCCTCCCCAAACCAGCCTGACCCCAACACAGCCACAGAACTCCCACACTTCAGCTGAGCACAGAGGACACTGGCAGCTCTCATATCCCAGCTTACATCACACACTGTACCCCACTCACTGAGGTACTGGAGCTCCACTCGACCAGAACAGGAATCTGAGCCGTTCATCAGCCGAGCCTGAGTGTGACCTGAATTAACAGAGGAAAAATAGTAGGCAACAATAATACAATACAATAATAAAAAAAATACAGTAATTACAAACTAATTGCTCACAGTTTAGTACTAATCTAAATCTTTTACAAACATACTTCATCATACCAGAGCATCTTAGTCCCACATCCTTGTTGTGAGAGCAGTTGGGTTTCAAGGAAGGAGATGTCTGGCAGAGGTACATATGAGATTCGTTTCCTCTACACTGAAGCTCCTCTGACCACATCTGACCCTCTGCTCTACCAAAAGCAGCTGCTCCCAGAACCTCCACAGGAGAACCACAGCCCAGCTCTCGACACACAACCTCTGCATCCTGCTGGTTAAAGTCAGCATCATACACTGGAAGCCAAGAATTCCGATGAAGCTTCTCTACTCTCCCAGAGCATGCGTGAGGACCACCAACAAGTCTTCGCTTGTCACCTACAGTATAGTATTTGTGTACATTGATCATCAAAAACACTGCACCCAGAAGAAAGCATCAGATTACAAGGCTAGTCAGAAGAAAGATGTGCTATGCCATGGCTAAACACATTGACAGGTCAATCCACTAATCCACTAAAAAGTGCTGGATACTGTTGGACCCACGATCAGCACTCTACCACATCGCAAAATCACATTAGTGAAAGCACATTAGGAATGCCACACATCTGACATGTTGCATTACACACTATGTGTAGTTCCTTAAATATTACTCATCTTAGTCTAAATGAAATAATTTATTATTCCTCACACTGCCTGTAAATCAATGGTAGACATTAAAAAAAAAAAACATACTTGTAGTTTTAGATAAAAAAATAAGACTTTGTAAGTTTCTTTTAAAATGGTCACCAAAAACAATTCAACATAGTCAAAGTCAAAACATTTTTTCATATGTATAAAACTTTTGCTTTTTGACTTCTCTGCAGCACTCCTTGTAAACTTAAAAAGTCTGGTTAGCCCTCAAGGACATAAATGACAAATCAAATTAAAGGTTTCTTAATGTTTTAATGTTATAATATCTTTTTTCATAATATTGTGCAATACAGAAATCAATCAAACTGGTGGATTTGTGTCTCCGTCACCTGTCTGTTATCTGAATTTGGTGGATGTGTGTTTTTGTCAGTGTTTTGTGTGAAATTGACAAAAGGAAGTGAAATACCTACCAGAACATGCCAGTCCCACATCATTATCATGGGAGCAGTTGTGTTTGAGTGAAGATGATTTTGGACAGAAGTGAATCTGAGATTCGTTTCCTCTACACTGAAGCTCCTCTGACCACACCTGACCCTCCACTCTACCAAAAGCAGCTGCTCCCAGAACCTCCACAGGAGAACCACAGCCCAGCTCCCGACACACAACCTCTGCACCCTGCTGGTTAAAGTCAGCATCACACACTGTGACCCAGCTTTCTCCATGAAGAACCTCCACTCTCCCAGAGCAATGAGAACCTCCAACCAGCCTGACTCCTAGGTATGATCAAAATATAATAAACATTATGCAGTGGGTTAAAAGGTTTTTTGATTACAGAAGTTCATACTAAGTTTTTAGTGTAACTCACTTGTGTAACCCATCCTGCTGATTTACAGTTCTTTAGTATGGATTCTGATTCTCTACACTCCACATTATCCATCCAGATTGGTCCTGATCCTGATCCAAAGTAAGCACCACTAAGTGCATCTACAGCTTCTCCACAGCCCAGCTATCTACACACCACTGCAGCATCTATCATATCCCAGTTATCATCACACACTGTTCCCCACTGTCCTTTATGAAGAACCTCCACTCTCCCAGCACAGCGACTCCCACCATCCACCAACCTCCCACTTTCTAAAGAGCAGAAAGAGAAAGATTGAATGCACAACTCAAACATCATTTTGCATCTTTTAAAATCTGGTAAAACTTAATTTTAATGCTATTCACATGTGCTATATTCCAGCATGCACAAATATGGACTATATCAATAAAAGAATTAAGAAGCATATGTTTCATGAAGTACATTATACACTGACCACTAAGAAAAGAACATCTTTTCATCAAGACTCTAAAAAGAAAAAATAAATAAAATATGTAGCTCTCACCAGAACACACCAGTCCCACATCATCATCATGGGAGCAGTTGTGTTTGAGTGAAGATGATTTTGGACAGAAGTGAATCTGAGATTCGTTTCCTCTACACTGAAGCTCCTCTGACCACACCTGACCCTCCCCTCTACCAAACGCAGCTGCTCCCAGAACCTCCACAGGAGAACCACAGCCCAGCTCTCGACAAACAACCTCTGCATCCTGCTGGTTAAAGTCAGCATCACACACTGTGACCCAGCTCTCTCCATGAAGAACCTCCACTCTCCCAGAGCAGCGAGATCTGCCCACCAATCTGACCCCTAAATTAGTTTATAAGAGAAAGAGAACACGTACATTAACATTAACACACAGCATTAAGTACTTGGAAACCTTAAGAAGTTCCACAGGGTTCTACTGTAGGACCGATGAAACTAATATTAGTGAAGAACTGATGACAGTGAAAAACTGCAGTGTGGGCTTACAAATGGAGTCAATTAACAGTTTAAGCACTAAACACAAACAAATGTACTAATTAACTGCTTAAAATATATAAAGATAAAAACTCTGGCCATGTACCACTGAACTAAGGTGTAACTGTAATTAACTAAAAAATATTAACGCCTGTTTCTTTGTGAATGGGACTTCTGCATGGAAATCCATTATTTTCTACCAGAAAGGAAAGATTACAAAAATGTATTTCTCCATCATGCCTACAGTCTTTCTGTAATTAAGTATTGTCTTATAGTGAAAATCACTTTTCATCTCCATATAATAATTTGCTTTTTTAATAATTTGACTTAGTATATCAAGTTATTACCTACATTTAAGTACTAGTAAGACCCGGAAAGTATTTTGTATGTGCTAGTTCATACAGAGAAATCACACTGTAAGTTATGGGAACTTAAGCTCTAAAACACAGGCTGTATTATAAGTGTTAACTAGGTTTATTACAGCTTATAGTTTTCTTCTATGCAGTAATTTGCCACATTATTTTTTAAACGCAAAACCAGGTCTGAGATTGAGCAAACAGTGACTGATCTAGTGGTCTTAACCAAATAGAAGTGGGTTAATATAGGTGAAAGTAGGTCATGATTATGGCAGATTAGGAAGAAATGCTATAATAAATAAATTGTGCACAACTGATATACATTCCAACGACAAGTATTTTAAGATTTAGGAGAGCTCACCTGAACAGATGACTCCAGCAAGTCGATTACAAATTTGTTCCACCCATCCAGCTGATCTACAGTGCTTCACTGAAGACTCTGATCCACTACAGTTCACATCATCCATCCAGGCTGATCTTGGTCCAAACTGAACATTTTTAAATACAGCCTCCCCACAGCCCAGCTCTCTACACACCACTGCAGCATATCTTATATCCCAGTTTTTACCACACACTGATCTCCATGTTCTGTTATAAAAAACCTCCACTCTCCCAGCACAGCGATGGCCACCATCCACCAACCTCACACTGTCTGTACAACAGAGAGAGAAAGAGAGAGGAAAAGATGTAGAAATCTGAAAAATCAGACTGAATCTCAAAATTAATACATAAGCCATTTAGCTCTTACCAGAACACACCAGTCCCACATCATTATCATGGGAGCAGTTGTGTTTGAGTGAAGATGATTTTGGACAGAAGTGAATCTGTGATTCGCTGCCTCTACACTGAAGCTCCTCTGACCACACCTGACCCTCCCCTCTACCAAAAGCAGCTGCTCCCAGAACCTCCACAGGAGAACCTGAGAAAAATGAGTAGAACTCGGATGTCCATCTCTTGCACACACACTGCTCAACTCAGCAGCAGAACAAGCTTTACCTCTACTCAGCCAGATAAGACTCAAGAACCTGAGAGACAGAGAGAGAGAGAGAGAGAGAGAGAGAGAGAGAGATTCCCCACAGCCGCCAATCACACTCACTATGACCTTATTAGAAAGAGGAGAGGAAATTATCAAACATTTTCAGTGACAAATCAGAAGAAGCTTTTTTTTCATTTCACCATATTTTTAAAAAGCGTCAGCACTAATTAACACAGCTCCACCTCCTTGTGTCTGTGTCTGTGTGTGTGTCTATGGGCAAAGGAAGGTACAAAGTCAGCTACCTTCTGGAGACAAACTTCAGAGAGAGTAAACACACAAAATACAGCATTAAAGCTGCACCTGCAGACAGCAGATCCAAACACATAACATCCACCATGAAGATAAGTCACAGTTTCTTTTAACTACACATACAAACAACTTTTTTGTGTTTCTCATGCTTTTACAGAGTATATAAAACTAGTTTTAATCCTGATTACAGAAACTCTGATTAAGTTTATTGGGAATATTGTGGGTTCCCTGTGAACTACAGCAAGGCTGGTGAGCGATGGACCAAACAAAGACGGTTTGTCTGCCCTGTGAGGCGGGTGTAGGGTATGTTTGTGGAAATGCATCTAAGGATGCACCTACTACTCTACTGATCACAGCAGTTCCAATTACAAAATAAAAGTCCTGTTCTCTGGAGTATGCACTCGTGAGCCGAACTTGCTTAATCTATAATGAGAAACGGGCCGACTCTGGCGCTGCCAGGAACTTGTGAGCCCATGGGACCACGAGGGTGGTTGAGAAAACCTTTATTCTCTCTGTAATGATTAATTTATTTATCTAAAACAGTATGAAATGCATTAATTAACTGAAACATGTTGCTCAGTGTGCTTTTAAAAATGAAAAAAAAAAAAAGAAGACACATTCTTTATAGGTGTGAAAAAAAAAATCACACTTTATTATCATAATATAGAAAACCATAATAATGTATGCTGCACAGACATATATAGATATATTTTTGATTAAGGTGAAAAGCAAATATAATTTGCATGTTTACCATGTGTTCACAATAAATCGTACGTATTAAAATATCCAAACCTGTTGTAATGTGTGGGCTCTCTTCAGCAGGTATGATATCATCATAGACCTCGCCATAGTTTTCTGTAAAAATTAAAAAATGCATTGCAGCACAGCAGCATCAGGATGATGGCAGCAAGACACTGTTACTCAAAGACTCAAACTTTTAAAATACTAAGGGGTTTTCAATGTATTGGTACTGTCGCCCTCTGCAATCAGAACTGGTTGACAAATCAAAGTGTGTCCCTTTAAAAAAAAAAAAAAAAAAAACTCCCACACACCAAAGGATATTAACTCACCTCAACATGCCTTTTGCAATCCTGTAGTTACCCCTGGGCAATCCTAAAATCACTATTACAAACTGTACAGTAGGCAAGACATTGTTTTTAACTTGTGCCAGACATGGATATACTGGAGTAGTCAAAGATAAATTGAATTTAGCATTAGCATTACCCGCTAACCACGCTCACTATTTTCCCGTTCAGGGGTGAGTCTTATCGGCCTGAAGCCTGATGCTAACTGCTAAAACACTTCAGAACCCTACACATATTGCATGGAACTTTTTTCTATAAAACAATATATATATATATGTTTTTTCTTCTGCATTAAAAATTCTAACACACATTCAGTATATGTCAACTTACCTGAGAGAAGCTCCTCATCTACGTCCTCATATCCTGAATGCTGATCTTCAGAGATAAAACTTCCTGTTAAAGGAGATCAGAAGTCAGAATGCCAAAGTTAAATTATTTAATCAAAATCTACAGCAAAAAAAATTATTTGTAAGTCTGAAAATGAGATGAGGCTTTAAGCCCAATCCCATTTCACCCCATGGCCCTACCACTTACCCCAACCATTCTTTGAGTGTAAAGGGTGAAATCCTCCCCATAAGAATTGGGACAACACTTCATGCACCAGATACGTCATCAGAAGCACTAAGGTTCAGTAACCTAGCTAATTTCTTAATTCCTGTTATGGGGAGCTTGGATTAGCTTTCATTTTATTTAATTGTTCTGTTCCGCCTTAAATGATGCAGCCTCTGCTGTCTCTTGCACCATTTAAGGTGAAATGGGAAAGTTGGCTAACAAACCCCATCCCTTTCCTCTGCTTTTTAACAGCAGTACAGGCCTGAATTGATAGTAACAGATATGTAATTCTTCCTATTATAGTCAGTGGAGTAACACATATTATTTTGAACCTGTAAGATAAGGTAACAATGCTACAATTGATTTACTGCATGTAGTTTTTTCATTTATAGTCATTTAAACACTCAGAATTGCTATTTGATATCTGACCTTAGATCCACTTTACATACTGTGAGAAGACTGCCTTCAGTGAAACTCTCTACATATAATTTACCTCTTTTAGTATATCTGTTAGTGACACATTTATGGTTAATCTCTTCATAGACTGCCTCAAGCAGAGTCTTCCTCCTCGCCTTAGAAATCACTGTGAGAGAGAAAGAAAGAAACATGGAGTCAGTTCAGTAGAAGAGAAGACTGATGACAGATTGAAGGACTAATGATGATTATAGAAAGTACAGAAAGTGGATTTTAGATGATCTCTAAATCTCCCTACCTCTCCTGAGCACTCTGTTCTGATAAAACAGCACAACCAGAAGCACTAAGGCCAGGAAGAGCACAGATCCCAGAACCAGGAGAGACACTGGATAGATGTATGGAAAATTAGATGATGGATTTTTTGAAGGAGGGACTGTCTTTTTCTCTGTTAGCTGTGCTGGTACTGAAAACACAGAATAAAAACACTGTTGAACACTGCATAGTGTTGTTTAAACTTAAAAAAAAAAATCACACAAAGGAACTAATTAAAAGAGTACCTGTGGTGTAAGTTGTAGTTGTGTCAGATGAAAAAGGTAATGTGACAAATATGTCTGAAAGAAATATCATAAAAATGGTCAAGAAAAAGAGGTTACAGAAGGAGAAAGAGATTAGAGCAGCATTATTTAGATATGGTATTTATTGTTTTTGTGTTTATTGTCTTTGAAACAAAATAAGTATATGGCTGATATGGTAATATTGTAGGTATTTTCAAAAATATTGTTGCATTATTGTCTGCCAATGTTACTTAGTGTATTTATCAGTTTTGTGAGCCTAAATCAGCCATAATATAAATGCTATTCTCCCTTTTACAGGTCAGAGGAGCACAATAATAATAATATTGAACCTGACTGAAATACAGAGTATACTGCTTAACATAACCATAGTTATCTTAAGAGAAGTTAATACTAGATTAAAAAACGTTCTCGCACACCTGCACAGGTGACTCCAGCACTGTGGGAGCAGCCAGTGTGGATCTTCAGGGAATGAGGACAGTCCCACAGGTGAATCTCATCCCCTCTACACTTCACTCTGTTCATCCAGATAGTTCCTCCACCAGAACCATCAACAGCTCTTCTATTAGCACTCAGCGCCGGCCCACAACCCAGCTGCCTGCAGACCACCTGAGCATCCCTGATGTCCCACAGATCAGCACATATAGACCCCCACTCAGCATTATGATACACCTCCAACCTCCCAGAACAGATTTCCTCTCCTCCTCTCAACCTAATAGGCATGTAATCTACATCACACATGAACAGACACATGAATAATATTACATTTTTATAACAAAACTACAGCAAACTGCATTAGTGTTTTTATTTAATCAGTTTTCACTCAAATCAAAGATCAACTGATGAAAAGGGAAGTTTAGAATTATTTGACAAAACAAGTTAGAATGTAGGCACGAACAAATCTGATTAATATGTATACTTATTCAAGTAGTGAATGGAGTGGTAGTCAAATATTCGTACTTGAGCACTGACCCTGGTTTGGAAATAAGAAGAATTTTTGAAGGTTTTCAAATGCAAGCTGTTTCTTCTCTCCTAGAAATGGAGACACATGCTATAAATACTACAAAAATCAAATCAATACTACTAAACTCATTACTAAAATAATGATCTCAGCAATAACAATTGAGAGTTTCAATTGAGTGGCAAACCCCCTCATTTCACACCAACGCACAGAATTAAAAGTCAGTCTGGTTGTGCTGATTTTCAAATAACACCAGGCATTCTAACAGGGCGCACAGGAAACTTCAAGCTGCACCAGACTGCTCTTTTTCTCTAACCCCACCGAACTATTCCAGCAATGACAAAAACAAATTTTCAGTGCGATTTTCGGACAGAACAGGCTCCTATTAGTAAATGTACACCATTATTGTAAGTCACTTTGGACAAAAGCATCTGCCAAATGTAATGTAATTCAATGTAATATATCTTATTATTTCACTCACAAATGTAATTTTTTCTGATACACTTTACACTTTTTATTAAAATGTTTTCCCAGCATGACCAGATGAGTGTAAAAAGCACAGCAAGGTGTAGCTTGTAGTCCCAAAAAATCTCAAGCAATCCTGCACACGTACATTGCCATGAAGAAGTATTTGCCCCCTACAGATATACTGATATTTTTCTGATTATTAAAAAAAACTTTAACATCAGACAAAGATAACCCGAGTAAACATAAAAAAAGCTCATTTTAAATTATCAGGAATAAAGGAATTTAAAGAATTTCTTGATTCTACAGGTCTGGCAGTAATCAGGCCTGGTTGAGTTAAGTGAAATTGAATACTCATCTATCCAAAAAGTGTAATTAATCACATTTTATTTTTTAGGGGGTGTTTGGATATTTTTTTTCCCTTAATAAATAAAATGATTATTTAAAAAATTATTTTATATTTACTCAGGTTGTATACACTCACACAGGGAAAGAGGATGAGGAAAAGTGAGGGTGATCCGGTCACCACAACACTTTCTTTCAACACAACTTTCCATGAAAAACTGTTTTACTCATGCTCATCTACTACAAAGAAAAACAACATACCGGAGCAGGTAATGTGAGTCACCTCACTGCTTCTATCACAATTGTTCTGACTCCAGGATGAAGATGGACAGTGAAACAGAGTAGAGTCATGTTTCCTACATTTTACATCATCCAGCCAGTTAGGAGCTGATTCCACTCGTGCTTTGGTAGCTCTCTCAGTCTTAAATCTTCCACAGTTCAGCTCCCGACAGATGAGACCCATTGTTTCTACATCCATCCCATTGTTACACACATTCCCCCAGGGTCCATTATAGAACACCTCCAGATTCCCCTCACAGCCCTCAGTCAGTCTGATCTCTTTATACTCTGATGAGAGAAAATGCTTTATGTTAGACCCTGGAGTTTTCATGTAGTTTAAAACAAACTTAATGAATCTACACTATTAGTTAAAAGTTTTAGAACACCCCCATTTTTTTGCCATTTTTTTAAGCTCTCCAGCCCAGTTAATAACCTGAAATGGTACAAAATCCAGTGTGCTCAAATGGTACAAAAGTTAGCAGTGCCAGGGCCTTTAAACAGAAAAGGATCCCAAAAAAGTGTATATTGTAAAAAAAAAAAAAAAAAAACCCTGAATATATTTGTTTTAAAGAAAGCTTTGGAAATTGGCGCAAAAATAAGAATAAATTAAGTCTTAGTCTGTAGTAAAGTTAGAAGAGAATGTGTTACTGCACTCTACTGCTGACTTTGTAGTAAACTGCACTTTTATCATAATACCTAAAAAAAGACACCAAAATACAGATCAATTTGAAACAATTTAGTTTGCCCTTTAGATACATTCTGACACATTCAAAAAAACAAGAAAAAAAAGGTACAGGAAGAGGTCTGGCTGACCCACATGGCAACAACTTTAGATTGGTTTAACAAGTCTTATTTTAACAGTTTAACTAAGTCTCACTTTCAGCACTGAAGAGAAAATTTAGAGGTCTGACAGGTGAAGTGTTCAATGTAAGAACACCAGCAATCAGCACACTGTACCTGAGCAGACGACTCCTACATCATCCTTGTGTCCACATTCATCCTCTCCACACAGCTGATATCTGCAGTTCCACAGAGACGCCTCGTTCCCCTCACACTCCACCTCATTCAGCCATATGGGTCCAGATCCAGATCCAAACCGGGCTGGTACCGGTACTGGAGCACTGAGGGCGACTCCACACTGCAGCTGTCTGCAGACCACCTGCGCATCCTCAATATCCCACAATTCATCACTCACTGTCCCCCATGATCCACTGTGGAAAACCTCCAGCCTTCCAGCACAGTCTCCCCCAGAACCAACCAGCCTGATGAAGCTGTAGCCTAAAATTAAGAGAAACCAGTTCAAAGTATGATTTCTTAGTTCACCCGTAGTCACATGATGATTGGTTCATTTCAGATTCATAATAATTATAATAACCCTTACAATAAAACAAAATAAAACAATTTCCCCCTAACAACAGGCATTATTCACTACAACTCCAAATAATTTGAATTAAATGTACCAGAGCAGGTGATGTAGAGCTGTACTGTGGAGCTGCAGTTAACTGCTTGTGAGCTGCTGCAGTTCCTCAGATGAGCTTCACTCCCAGAGCAGTTGAACCCCGTCACACACATGTAGCTGTGTTCAGGACTGGATGAAGAGGAGCTGGAGGTGTTGAGTACAGAACCACAGCCCAGCTGTCTGCAGACCACAGAGGCCTCAGACTCACTCCAGGAGTCCAGCAGAACTCTCCTCCAGTCCTGCCTGAAGAAAACCTCTACCTCCCCCTCACACTCCATCCCTCCAGTCAATCTCACTACACCCTCATGAGACGCCAGAGAAGAACCTGAAAGTACCACAAATATATTTTAGATTTTACAGGCTTAATAAGATTGTTTTTACAGCACTTGAAATAAATCAGATTTAGAAATTAAACACATTGTTTTTTTACAGGTACTGCTGCATTAGCTGAGCTATATATGGAGCAAAATTAGAAATTGATTTTCAGAAATCAAAATTGTCTATGGAAATGTATATACATGTTCTAAACTGAGATACATTAGTAAATGAATTGAAGTGAAGTAAAAAAAAAAAAATATATATATAAGAACATTATAAGGGCACTTCCTCCTAAAATCACTTTACAGCCCATTGATAAGAATGTTTTAGATTCTTAAAAGCTCACCACTGCAGATGAGTCCAACATCCTGTTTATGAGAGCATGCAGTTCGACTCCATGATGAAATGGGACACTTTAACAGGTGTGTTTCGTTCCCCTGACAATCAAACACATCCGCCCAGATCCGGCCACTCCCCTCCCCAAACCAGTCTGACCCCAACACAGCCACAGCACTCCCACACTTCAGCTGAGCACAGAGGACACTGGAAGCTCTCATATCCCAGCTTACATCACACACTGTACCCCACTCACTGAGGTACTGGAGCTCCACTCGACCAGAACAAGAGTCTGAGCCGTTCATCAGCCGAGCCTGAGTATGACCTGAATTTACAACCAAGAGACTCGTAAAAGAGCAAGTTCTCTCCTATACTATATATTATATAAAGAAATGTTAGACGATAATATCACATATTATACTGTACCAGAACATACAAGTCCCACATCATTACCATGAGAGCAGTTGTATTTGTGTGAAGAGGTTATTGGACAGAGAGTAATCTCAGATTCATCTCCTCTACACTGAAGCTCCTCTGACCACACCTGACCCTTCCCTTTACCAAAAGCAGCTGCTCCCAGAACCTCCACAGGAGAACCACAGCCCAGCTCTCGACACACAACCTCTGCATCCTGCTGGTCAAAGTCAGCATCACAGACTGTGAACCAAGACGCTCCATGAAAAACCTCCACTCTCCCAGAGCAAACATGAGGACCATCAGCAAGTCTGGATGTCCTGTGATCTGTGTGTAATGCAAAAATGTTAAATCTCTCTCTCTCTCACAATCAGATTAAATAAAGACTTGTATAATAGACAAATGCTAAACAAAACAGAAGGCTAGTAATGAGATGAAAAAATACTAGAGTTGTCAAATTAACATGTTCACTTCATTAATGAATAAAAAAAATGAACACAAATAACAAAAATACTGCTCATTAATTACCCTACTTTGTGTCCTCTGACCTCCGACGCTAGATCCCAGTTCACAGATCACATCAAACCACATAATCTATCCAATTCATCCATGTTAATAATACAGATTAATTTAGCTAGGAAAACAGTTGGCATCGCCAAATAGCCATAGTGGCTAATCCGCCATTTTGAAAATCATATCAAAAGATTTATAGAAAAACAATAAAAAAAACTTTTTTTTTTATTCTGACTTTTTTTGTTGGTCAAAATATAATTAAATATCTAAATTCTGTCCATATTTGATATCTTAATTCTGTCCATATTTGCATATTATTTTTAATCATTTTAAGCAGGGCTGGTATATTTTATTATTACACAGCAAAGCATTTAAGCTGTTATTGTAATAATAAATGTAAAAATGTTAACTATTTTAGAGTAGCCTAGAATATCTGGCATGTGTGACATTTTTTGTAATTTGCATACGAATAAAGGAGCATCAATTTATAACATTTTTTTAAGATATGTACAGTATTTACAGCATCTTTACTGACTGATTTTTTTAAGCGAAACAGCAGAGTGGTATAGAATACCATAGTCTGGCAATCTCAGTGTGTGATAATGTACACATTTATATCAAAACGATAACACATCGACTAAAATTAATATATTGTGACATAAGTTTTGTCATATCGTCCAGCACTAAATTGTTAAGCTGGAAATGGCACTATGTTTCTAATTACAGTGTGTTGACTGGTTTTGTTTTGGCACATAAAGTGTTTGAGAAGTTGTCTGGAAGTGGAAAGGACTAATGCATTTTGTTTCATTCAGGTTATAATTTTGAAAACAAATGTTGTGCTCTAACAAATCAGTACTGCAGACCCTTTTTTATTAAATTAAATTTTATCAAACAAAATGAAACTGACTAGACAATATCTTGGGTTAATATTTTCAGCAATTAAATAAAAGTCAAAGCAAATGTTAAAAAAAAACATCACTGCTTCTCACATTAGCTGTAACTGTCAGAATTTACTATGTAATAGAATATTTAATACGGAATAGGTATACAAAACAGTGACATTCCATCATATGATCTCTGATTTGATTTTGTCTATGATGTGTCGAAACATTCTCAGAAAGTTCACAAATGTAATACATGTAATACGTACGTATTACAGTTTTTGTCTAATTAAAACATACCTGAACAGGTAAGCTCAATATCCATATAATGATTACAGCTGTGTTCACCCCACCCTAATGATCCACAGTGTTTCAGTGTAGACTCTGATCCAGTACACTTCACATGACTCATCCAGATCGGTGCAGATCCTGGAACAGCTGCATCAGTCCTAAACGGCTCTCCACAGCCCAACTCTTTACACATGACAAAACCCGCTATGAAATTTGCACCAGCACCACAAATTGTTCCCCACTGTCCTCTATGAAAAACCTCTGCTCTTCCAGCACAGCGACTGCCACCATCCGCCAACCTCACACTGTCCGTGTAAGAGAAAATAAGAACAAGAAAAATTTACAGAATTATGAACTAGTAAGAGTAAAAATGGGAAACATTTTTTTGAAAAACACTTACCTGCACTCACCAGTCCCACATCATTATCATGGGAGCAGTTGTGTTTGAGTGAAGATGATTTTGGACAGAAGTGAATCTGAGATTCAGTTCCTCTACACTGAAGCTTCTCTGACCACACCGGACCCTCCCCTCTACCAAAAGCAGCTGCTCCCAGAACCTCCACAAGAGAACCACAGCCCAGCTCTCGACACACAACCTCTGCATCCTGCTGGTTAAAGTCAGCATCACACACTGTGACCCAGCTAGGGCTGCAGCTATCGATTATTTTTGTAATCAGGTACTCTACTGAAAAATCGATTCGATTAATCGAGTAATCGGATAAAACATTTTTTTTTGTTAAAGAGCAATTAAAAAGGCATTTTACTTAGTAATGAATGACCAATTGGTTTCCTTTTTTAGATAAGTTATATTTTTTAATTCACAACATACATTTCCAAATTGCAAATACAAATAAATAAAACACAATAAATAAATAAATACCACAATAAAAAAATATTAGTAATTACATTACTTTCACATTAGGATTCCTTGTAAATATCAAATATAGTGTATAAATCAATAAAAAAGGCATAAACATCGTCTTTGTGTTGTGCATCTTAGCTTCTGAACAGCAAAGACGTTGTCAGTTCTGCCAGTGTTGGATCAGTGCGCTGCATTCTTTTACCACCAAGCCACTTCTCCAAAATATATCAGGACCTGTGGAATAATTGTGATACACAAGTATTACAAATGTTGCTTTTTTCTTTATTTATAGGTTGGACTACTTGGGTCTAATTACATCACTAAGACTAATAACTCTAATAATAAGTTCATGGCCGTGCATTTATGAACACTAAGATTGAAACCTATCGCACTGGGGCACATTAGACACTAGTGGTAATTAATATTTTATCCAATAAATAAGAGACACACTTCCTTTTATGAACAACAGTGTTCATACAGTTTTTGTCTCACCGGCCAAATGTACTCTTAGATGAAGAAATTATGCATTTAGTTTTCAGCCAAAGTAACTTCAGTTTCGCTAACTTTTAACATTGTTATTGTTTATATTCAGAACTCCACAGCGCTGTGTTTACTGTTTACATAAAGCAAGTATAAACTTGTCTCTGTTCTAATAAACTAACCACACATTATAGACAGTGCTTCTATTAATTCACACTCCAAAGCGCTGTCGTTTTGTTATTAATTCACATTAATGTTAATCTCATTGATTTATTATAAGGTATATTACCTGCTCTCTCTACGTCCTCCCGTCTCGGGTGTCCTCGGCTCAGATGGTGCAGCATTAAAACGCGCTGTTTTGGCACTGCACCGAGTACAGGTCACAGTTCGAACATAAAATGCTTTTATTCCTTTAAAATCGCTGTTTTCTCTCGCCGCTTCCATTTTTGCCGCTGCTCAAACCTCCGTCTCTCTCTTCCCGGGTGAGGGTGACGTAACGCTGAGCGCGTTGTCAAAATAAAAGTCGCGAAAATACCGCGCGCTGAGTTTATTAATTAAATAAACGATTACTCGAGGCACAGAAAATTAATCGATCAATTTTGTGAATCGAGTTACTCGATTTACTCGAGTAATCGTTTCACCCCTAGACCCAGCTCTCTCCATGAAGAACCTCCACTCTCCCAGAACCATACCTGTCAAGTCTCCCGTTTTGGCCGGGAAACTACCGTATTTTACTCCTCTTTCCCGCCGTCCTCCCGTATTAGTATTTTCCCGTAAATTTCCCGTATTATACTACAATAAAAAATATATATATATTATTGAGGAGACAGGGCACTGACCGATATCTTAACCAATCGTGGAGCCGATTCAAGGAGAAAGTCCCGCCTTTCAGGAGAAACAGCCAATCAGCTTGCAAAGGAGGGTCAGTGTGGGAAAGCCCCCCGTCGCTGTGAGTTCAGGCAGCTAGTTAGAGCAGCTGATGTTAAAACATACATGGATATACAGCAATTTTTCTAAAAGAAAGGTAACGGTAGGCTAATCATGTAAACTGTGATGAGATTTTTCTGATAGCTGCTTAAAAATACAGCTTGTGACTTTAGAAAAAAATACAGCTTGTGACTCTAGAACTAGAAATGTGGAGAGGACCGAAATGAACTGAACTGATCAGGGGTGGAGTGATCAAAAGAAAGAAGTATTAATTAAAAATTATGAATTGTGTAGGCCCCTTAGGACTAATTTTTACTGATGGAACATATCTGGTCCATGTCCTTTTAGTAAAAGCTCATGATACTATTTTTAGTTCACCTACAGTCATTTTGCAGAATTTGTGCACCCTTTGTTCAATTTTATATCCATTAAATAAATAAAAAATATATCATATAAAAGAGTGCATTTATTACAAAAAGACATGAAATCTTATATATTTTTAAATATATAGAAAAGGGTATTTAATTTGGCTGTATTAAAAGAATGACATATGTAGGAATGTCCACAACATTTCAGATTCTGATAATCTAATTGTAGTGTGTAAGTGGTTCACTTGTGGTTATTTTAGATTTTTTGTAAACCCGTCTTAAAATGTAAGGGATACTGAACCTTCGTTGGGCTGGTGGGACGGCTTTAGGAGTACAGAGGAAAATATCCCTTATTCTTAAATGTAAAACTTGACAGGTATGCCCAGAACAGTGAGAACCACCAACCACCCGGACTCCTAAAAATTGTGAACATAAAGCTGAATTTAAACATATGTGAGTCACTGCTTCAACATGAAAATGTCTTTCCATGTCATTGAATCTCTGACATTAACACAGCAAGAATGGTCAAAAGAGATATGGCATTTAACCTTCAGTGGAAAAGTTGACTAAATGAACGCTATCTGTTTCCTTACAAACAGTACTACTATGCTTAAATGGACCCTAAGCCTCTAAAATGGGTCCTTTCTCACCACTTACAAGACTTTGTTTTACATGTATGATATATTATGAACAGTTTCCTGTTCCTAGTTAACAGAAGGGAACATAAAATAATTTACTGATACAATTTACCTGAACAGATGACTCCAGCATCTTTAGAATGATCACAGTTATGTTTACCCCATCCTGCTGATTCTCAGTTCCTCAGTGTAGACTCAGAGCCACTGCAGTGCACATTATCCATCCAGATTGGTCCTGATCCTGATCCAAAGTAAGACTCATGATATGTATCTACAGCTTCTCCACAGCCCAGCTCTCTACACACCACTGCAGCATCTCTCATATCCCAGTTATTACCACACACTGATCCCCACTGTCCTCTATAAAGAACCTCCACTCTCCCAGCACAGCGACTGTCACCATCTACCAACCTCACACTGCCTGTACAACAGTGAGTAAGACAGACCAAGACATTGAGAAAGAATGGAAAAAAAACATGTATTTTCACCACTATAAATGATGTAAAGTAGAATTGTGGCTGAAAACTGAAATAATAGCAAGACATTTGCATTTTTGACAGAATTACAAAAAGTTTACATAAACATTGAGCTAATCTTAATGACATTAATCACAAACATGCAGCTCTTACCAGAACACACCAGTCCCACATCATTATCATGGGAGCAGTTGTGTTTGAGTGAAGATGATTTTGGACAGAAGTGAATCTGTGATTCATTTCCTCTACACTGAAGCTCCTCTGACCACACCTGACCCTCCACTCTACCAAAAGCAGCTGCTCCCAGAACCTCCACAGGAGAACCACAGCCCAGCTCCCGACACACAACCTCTGCATCCTGCTGGTTAAAGTCAGCATCACACACTGTGACCCAGCTCTCTCCATGAAGAACCTCCACTCTTCCAGAGTAGCGAGAGCCATTAACCAGCAGGACTCCTAAAAATTACCATGAAAAAAAGAAAGCTTATTTATCAGTAATGATAAATGATTAAGCATGATGATGCTAAATATTGCACAATGAATGATTCATAAATGCATTGGAAAAAACTAAAGAGAGTATAAGGATTCAAAATAAGTTCAGTAAAGCTATGAATTACATTAAACAAATTAATATGGATCAGCAAAATTATGAAATCAGTAAAAAAAAAAATCAGTAAATTAATTGTTGGTTGAGAATTCCAGTGTACAGCACAGTTTGGTGATTGCTCAGTTTAAACATACCAATGTAGTGGATTAACCAGAGGATTTCTTCATTGCTTGGACACAAACACACACTACCCCCACTTTACGGCCTATAAGGAAACTTCGAACCCAGAACACTCTAAAAAAACCTTGGAGTAATCTTTTTTTCAAACAACCTTAAATTTCAAAATGACATTTACTGACTATTTCTTCACTCAGCCTCGCTCAAGAGCCCTAAATGCGAGTTTAGGGTAAAATTCTGTTTACATTCCTCCAAGTCATAAACCTCGGAGTTAATGTAAACATTTGGAACATTTGCAACACCATCACTAGGATGGGACTGCGGACTTAAGAGAGTGTCAAAACTTAATTAATGCCTTGGAAATTGTTAATTCACCAAATGTTGTACCAATTTAGGGGTTTGTGCCTAGTTATTTCTGCAATCACTTAGAAATAAGATTAATGAAATTAAGAGAAATGTTCTAAGCTTGGGATTCCATTTTCAACATTGCAGGCTCAAATTCTGTGGGGTGCAGAAAGAGCTCCTTCCCCCACCATCGTAAATTCCGATGCCAACCGCTTATCTAAACTCAGCAAAGGGGAGGAATTTCTCACTCAGAAGATTTTGCTTAAAATACATATATATTGACTATATAAAAAAGGTGTTTTATAGAATGTTTACTAAATAATGGTATATGTGTCTGGTATATGGTATATGTGTTTGGATGTGTCCTGATTGAATTCTCCTACACATTCAAGTCTGAATCAACAAGGTTTAATTAGCATTTGATAATTTAGCTTTATTTGGTTATCAGTGGTTTAACCATGTATTATCTTTTAAGTGATTTAATTGGGTTTAAATAATAACATGACTCTTGATCTCTTTCTGACAGAGTACCATCCATCGTTGTATTTCTAAGATTATCTTGAATATTACATGTTTGTGGGCAATATATATATATATTACATTTATTGTGATTCAATTGTAAGATTGTTTGTTTCCTGAATTTATCCTCACAAACTGATATGCTGAAAAATGTATTTTGATCCACTGTTTAATTGAGTTTTCTTTTGGTTTGATCTATTAGAAAAATGCTGAAGCATGCTGACCATGTGAGCGAGGGGGGGTTTATGGCCCTTTGTGAATCCCCACCAAAGTTTGAAATTGCTCCTAGACCAATCAAAACACAGACATTTGGGCCACAGGGCCAATCATAGCTCAGGGGCCAAACAGGCCACAGAGACTAATAGTAAAACTGGGCAGACACAGTTCAGTTTCGAGTTTAGAGTTTCCAGTTCAGTTTGGAGTTGAGGAGAGTGGAAGAAGATGGGTTGAAGGAAGCAGTTAGAAGAGAGAAGTTAGAGGAGAGAGGTTAGAGAGGGCCTAGAGATGAAGAAAGGATAAACTGTTAGTTAGTCATCTTAGGTTAGTTTTCTTAGACTAGTGCATTTAATCTTCTTCAAGCATAATGGTATTAGTTATCCTAGTTTAAATAACTAAGCTATTTTATGATCTACGGAGTTCTCCTGCTTGCCAAGATAGTTAATATAGTTCAGTAAACCAACTAGACCAACCGACGGATCACCGAGAGGGTACGCCAGCCGAGCCAGCTCCAGGGAAGGCTTTCCCTGTGCAGAGACTAGAAGTGGGTGTCGACCAGGTGCGCCGCTGGCCCACAGAGCACCATCTTTACCCTGCGGATGGGTCCACACTGGACCTTCTAGGGGTGCAGGATGTCAGCCGAACAAGAGGTTTAAACAGCGGACCGAACCGATGGGGACCCCCCTTTGTAGACGTCTCAGAGTAAGGCAGTTTGGGTATTTCTCTCAGCAATTGGTGTTTTGGTTGGTCAAGTCTAGTTTGGTTATTGTTCTTAACTCTCTTCGTAGTATAGATTAATTTTTAGTTATTTGGCGAAAGGGATGATCTTTGTAGGCCGTAAAATATCTTACTTATCTACTTATTTTAGTGTTCTCATTTGATTAGTTCGACCTCATTACATTAAGACCCTTATTTAGAAATATTCACTTAATAGTTCTATTAATCTTTATTCCTTTCATACCAGTATTATAACGTGTTTGTTCTTTTATTTTTCATTTATTATTCTACACTATGATTTGATATCTAATGGCTACATTATGACTTTTTAATTAATTATTTACTCATATCTGTGTGATTTAATAAAATACTTTTATTTTACAAAACCTGTAATTTCAGTGTGTTTTTCTGGATAACTTGGTTATGAAAATTTCTGTCACCTGTAGAAACCACACCCTGAGATGTCTTGTGTTATTAATTAATTTGATTAATTAATTAATTAATTAATTAATCTAATTAAATTAATTTAATAACTGGCGCCCAATTAAAAATATTTCAACATCTCAATTAGCACCAGGTATTAAACCACTGAGCCCGCTACATAATTGGCTCGCCAACGTGGGGCAGGATTATATTCTTATTGGTTCTCCGCCGCGAGACCAGAATATATACACATTTCATAACCAGTTCCAGAAAATAGCGCTGTAAGTTGCAGAATAAAGTGTATTTTGTTGTTATTATTAAATGCGTTAGCTGCTGGCTAGCTGGCCTAGCTGGAGTTAACTGCATAAACCCAGCGTGTTAGAAACACACGTGTTTTTGTTTACAATTCAGGACTGGCCAGTCCCCTGTCTGTGTCACGCGCACAGTCCCCCGCTGTGTGTGCGTCGCCCGCACGGTCCCCTGTGTGTCTGTATAACGTGTACAGTTGTGTGTGTGGTACGTGAGCGCTCTTGAAAACATTACTCTTATTTGTAAAATAAGCTTGGTTGACACACCGCCGTGTGTGGGCAACCTTAAACCCGGGTGTATATACGTGTATATACGTGTGTACTTACATAAAGTTCGAACTGTTTCCGGTAAAATAGACATATTTTGCCAGTGTTGATCTGATAAGGCCTTCGCGCAGCTCTGAGCCGCGGATTTCCGGCTCACTGACTCCGCGCTCCAGTTAAAACTGCCGGTTTTTGCGCGAAATCCGTAAAATCCTGCAGTACTGGACACTTCCACGTGCGTAAAAGAGTAGCTAACTTTTACGTAACACCACCCTGAGTGGCAGGAAGTCTATTGTGTGCGTGATTAAACTAACCACGCCAGGATGTAAATCCTCTTTGCTCATCTTGTGAAGTGTGTTGCTGCTGTGTTAAACTTTAGGACAGCCGAGTCCTTCTCCTCTGCTATTCACAGTCGACTGAGTCAGTCAAATCTGCTGACCAGGTCCCAGACCCAAGGGGCGGTCCTTAACGTGGCATCATCAGTGGGCGTGACCACTCCCACCAGTCGGCCTCTGCCACCATCTGGTGGACAGCCTGACTATTTACACTCAAACTCAAAGGGTGTTTTACTACCCCTCACCACTAGGGGGGGTACACTGCCACATCGCCATCTGGTGTTTGATTTGGTTAACTGCATACAGTGCAGAAAGGTGCATTTCATTTGTTTGACCACCAGAGGGAGCCACTTAGCCATATAGCTGTGTCGCCACCTGGTGTTGTACTTGTGTAATTGCTATCATCCTGTAGAGTGCATTTAGAGTTTCTGTCGCCAGAGGGTGCCAATTTCAAACAAACTTTTTGTTAAGTTAATAAAGGGAATTTGCATTGTGGTGGGGTTAAATGGTTTGTAAATAAGTAAACAAATAACTGCATTCATTTAATCGGTTAATATTAAATAGTTAAATTTAAGTTTCAGGTCTGCTCTCTCAAACATTACTCTTTATGTTACATTGAACCAAGCTAAATAGCTATCTCCATTGAGTAACTAATCACAACATAAAATAATTAACTGGTCATTTTAATCAATTTGATTAAGTAAAGTTAATTAAATTTTTGTTAATTAATTATTTTCAATTTAATTCAACCATCTTCAAATAAATTAAGCTTAATTATTGATCGATTAAGATCAATTATTAATAACTGATTGAAATTAATTAATTAATTAACCATTAAAAAAAAAAAAAAAAAAAAATCTATCCAGTTATCAGTTACTCAACCATATACCCAGCACACCTGTGCTTAATACATAGTTAAATTCTCCCATCCTGTACATAGTTAATAACTCTACCCATATTTAGATTTAGACATTGTGTATAGTGCCCTACAGTTATTAAACTGTTCACTAGCATCACTGACAACAAATCTAACTATTCTTTTAAAATTAATCTACTAATTGTAACCTTAGGTCGCCCACTTTTAACAGATTTTCTTCTAAAAAAAGGCACAATGCTAATCAACTCGTACATAAAATAAACTTGTTTGTCACCAAAATTGTTTGATTCCACGTGCTTTACGTAAATCAAAATGTGTGTCACCGAAAAAGCTCTTTTAGAGCTTACAGCTGGTTTACCCCCAGGACTTACCGTCCCAGTCCAACAAACGGACAGTGGGGGTCTCCATGCACTAATTGCCAAAAGCCTCAATGAGTGTGTATCTAAAATCCTTGAGGGCAAGCAACAAGTGGATCCGATTTCTCTAATACTGTGGAAACAACTGCTGTTGTCACAGGATCAACTTGCTGCTTCCTCCAAAACCATTCAAAATCTCCAAGCAGAGATTGTGACTTTAAATGATAGAGTTGCAGACCTAGAGAACAAAACTGTACAGTCTGAAATGAACCAAAGAGACCTCAAAACCGAAGTGCAGCTGCTTCAAAAGGAAGCCAACATAGCTACCCAACTTGCAGCTCAGTCACAGGAAAAACTAAAACATGCTATTGCAAAACAGGTTGAGCTACAAACTGAATTAGCACATGCTAACAATGCAGTCAAATTAACTCGAGACCAAACAGAGTTAACATTTGAGCTGATGATGGAGGGAGACTCCCCCATCAATCCAGCTGGTAAATCAGGAACCCCTGGGGTTCCGGATCCTAAGCAACAACCATCCACAAATACATTCCCTCTAGCCTCCCTTAAAGGTGCTGAAGCACCAGTAGAACCAAGGTTCACTCAGCGTTCCCAGCCACATGGGACCTCTGTGCAACCTCAAGCACCCTCTGATAGAGATTTGGACAAAATTGCGCGTAACATCCCACGCTTTGAACCAGAACCGGACGGTTCTAATGATGTCCACCAGTATCTTCGCGACATTGACTTCTTCTTACGCCGTTTCCCCAAGGCCACGGTAAATGATAAAATCTACCTCATTAAGGTGTCCTCTAGTCGGGAAGTTGGACGTTTCATTGAGCGCCAACCACCCCAGGTTAAGAGAGATTATCCTGCTCTTTGCAAGGCTTTGGAGAATGAGTTCTCCAACCACCTTGTTCAAACCGGCCTTGCTGCAGCTCTTGCAATTAAGCAGAGTCGCCAGGAAACACCCCTACAGTACTATCACCGCCTCAGGCTAGCTTATTTCGGCTATAGAAATGAGCCTGGAATGGAGGAAGAGGAAGTTTTCAAAACATTGTTCGTGAGAAACCTCCATCCCTCCACCAGTCGCTCTTTTGGAGTCGCAGCCTGCCCTCGTACGCTAACAAGCCGGCAGCTGCGTGATTTGGCTCTCAGAGGATTTGCTAAGTTCCAACCAAACATTAATAAAAAATCAGAGTCAAATGACATCCTGATAATTAATGAGCAGTCCTCCCACGTCAAACAAAAAGGGGCACACAAGGCTCCGATGCCACCTAAGACCCAGTTAAACCACAAAAACCAGAGAGTGTTCCACTCTTGGCGTCGCTCGTCCCTACATTGGGCCAAGCAAAGTGACCAAAAGCCCTCCTATCGAAAGAAAGGTAGGATAAAACGCAGTTGGAATGGCAAACACTCACAGCACCATGCTCGAGCACAGAGCTCCAGCAAACTTCAATCTCCGCTCAGGAGAAGGAGCCCAAAGCACCACAAACGTTGGTGTCCACCTAAAGGGCACAAGCATGAGACATATCCAACTAACCTGAGCACTAAAGACGGCAGTCTGCTCAGACAATTTCGTAACGAAATACGCAAGCAGGACAATGCTGAATCTGAATTCTTGCCAATTGTCCATGCTCCAGATCAACCTGCTTGGGGGGGTGCGAAATCCATCCACTCCAATGCAGCCTTGGTTGTACAGCCAGACGCTGAAAACAACCACACTGAGGAAGCTTCTTTCCTCAGCCTGGAGGATCCACCACCTAAACAATTCTTGGGTTTCTTAACCGAGAAAGGTTCAACACCAAAATTCTACCTAGCCACCTGGCTGGAAGATGTGTTCGGGTATGAAGCTCTTTTGGACACGGGGTCAGACATTTCTCTGATGTCAAATTCACTTTTTGACCAGGTGAGGGCGACAGCCCGCCGAAACAACAAAAAGATACCTCTGAAAAAGTGTGCTCTTCACCTTCAACCATATTCGCACACTGGTATCACTCTGCATTCAGCAGCCCTGGTGCACGTTGCCATCGGTCCAATGAGCCTCACCCATCCAATTCACATTTCTCCGTTGGAGAACGTCCCATTGCTCTTTGGCAAAGACCTCCTTGACCGGTTCAAACCATTGATTGACTTTCAGCATCGTAGAATCTGGGCACAGGTTTGCGAACCCCTGCCCTGTCCTAAGGCACAGGATAGAGTTCAATGCTATCATGTTGCTAGCAACATTGAGCCACACAAGCTCATTGAACCTTCAAATTCCACGGGAATCAATGAGAAGCTCACTGTCAGGGTTCTGAAACCACCATCTTCAGAGTCCCCTAGCATGACTCTAAAACAAAACACCTGTTCATGGGCATTGACTCCCTCTATGGCTGTAGATGAGTACAACCCAAAAGCTGGAAAGTCATTCACTCTTAACACAACGGTCAACGGTGAAATCTTTGTTCCATGGGCTGACAAGTCAGCTGTTCACAGACCACCTGCAGGTTCCTTGCCACGGACTAACTGTGATCCTCTGTTCGTGCACCAAAAGGATTGTTCTCTTCTTGTTCCTGCACCAGTGGTTCCAGACAAACACAGTCCCTTGGATTCTTATGAATGTAAAAACATTCCCACCATCTACACAGATGGATGTGCTTTTCAGAATGCTCAAATCAAATGGAAAGTTAACATGACAATTGGTGCATGTGACAACACTTCTTTCAGAACACTGGCATTTCAACTTGATCCACTTGCCACTTACTGTGCGTCTTTCAGGATGCTCAAGGGCCTGTTTGTTTATGCCCCAGATACACACGCTTCATCTTCATTCGTGGTGCCTCAGTGCCATGGGGGGGAGAGCCTAGCCCAGGCCCTCGATCACCCATGGGTGGACCACAAAATGATGGGGAAAACACACAGAGCACTCCCACAATTGACATATCTGCCACTTGTTGGAAAAAGGCTAGTGTGTTTTCAGCCCCAATCTTCAGAAGATCTGTGTGGTATATGGCCAATTCCACAAATGGATTGGGTCGAAAGACTCATGAAATTTGTTCGAAGGAACAAACATCGCATCACTGTGGCAGGTGCATTTGCCAGATGGAGGGGACGTCCCCCAGACCCTATTGAAATGGCTCAGGCCACAACTTTTTCGCTGAACCACACTTTCTCAGGTGTTGGTATATCTCACCGTTCTAGCGGAGAACTGCGGAAACACCCAAAACTGGGAAAAAGCACGCTTGGATACCAACCATTGTGCTACACTGCTGACAAGCTACTGGTGAGGTCCCAGCACAGCACTGGCAAAACAATTCGCGAGCTCAGGTCTCATTGGTTTGGTCCTCATGCAGGGGCAGACAAACTGCCTCGCATCTGGAACCAAATCCCGCATCGTCAGTGTTTTATTAAACCGATTCTCAAACAAGTTCACTGTAACCCAATTAAACTATGCAAAAGCCCCATGGGACAAGTCGGGACCAATAATGCCCTAGGTTAAATCATAATACGGGGCCACACACTGAGTGTTCATTGTCCACCATTTTCTGGCCTGACGCAATTGTTAAATTGAGAACGTACCACACATTCATTGTCTGGAACTCACCTATCCGAGTAGCATAACCCACAACAAATTGGATATTTTGTTAAACCTAGAGTTTGAATCACCATTTCAAACCATTAGCATAGCAGTATAATAAATACGTGGAGAAGGGGGGGTGCCAATTTTTTTTTTCTCTCCTCTCTTCAGGTGCCCAAAACATATTTTGTTTCCCTTCTGACTACGTTTGCTCCGCTATATTGTTCTCAATTGTTGACTAAGTAGTGGCTAATTATTGAAGCATACCTTATGGGTAGGTTGTCTTGATAAAGTTATAAAGGAACAAATAGCTAGCAAACTATTTGTGACCCTTTCCTATGCTTGTTGCCACACTATCACATTAAATTAACTATTTTATTCAGAACCAAAAGCCAATAGCTACAACAAAAAAAAAAAAAAAAAAAAAAAAAAAACTGATCATCAGAGAAATTGTATATCCATTAGACCAAAAACTCTGTCAGCGACCTTGTAGTAGATTGTCTTAAGAAAGCATGACCAACAAGACACCAATTGCATGAAAGATGTACCCTAACGTGCTCTGTCTACAGAAATCCACGTTGACATCGACCGATGACCCAACGTCCAGTGGCCCATCGATCGATGGGGGGGGAATGTAGTGGATTAACCAGAGGATTTCTTCATTGCTTGGACACAAACACACACTACCCCCACTTTACGGCCTATAAGGAAACTTCGAACCCAGAACACTCTAAAAAAACCTTGGAGTAATCTTTTTTTCAAACAACCTTAAATTTCAAAATGACATTTACTGACTATTTCTTCACTCAGCCTCGCTCAAGAGCCCTAAATGCGAGTTTAGGGTAAAATTCTGTTTACATTCCTCCAAGTCATAAACCTCGGAGTTAATGTAAACATTTGGAACATTTGCAACACCATCACTAGGATGGGACTGCGGACTTAAGAGAGTGTCAAAACTTAATTAATGCCTTGGAAATTGTTAATTCACCAAATGTTGTACCAATTTAGGGGTTTGTGCCTAGTTATTTCTGCAATCACTTAGAAATAAGATTAATGAAATTAAGAGAAATGTTCTAAGCTTGGGATTCCATTTTCAACATTGCAGGCTCAAATTCTGTGGGGTGCAGAAAGAGCTCCTTCCCCCACCATCGTAAATTCCGATGCCAACCGCTTATCTAAACTCAGCAAAGGGGAGGAATTTCTCACTCAGAAGATTTTGCTTAAAATACATATATATTGACTATATAAAAAAGGTGTTTTATAGAATGTTTACTAAATAATGGTATATGTGTCTGGTATATGGTATATGTGTTTGGATGTGTCCTGATTGAATTCTCCTACACATTCAAGTCTGAATCAACAAGGTTTAATTAGCATTTGATAATTTAGCTTTATTTGGTTATCAGTGGTTTAACCATGTATTATCTTTTAAGTGATTTAATTGGGTTTAAATAATAACATGACTCTTGATCTCTTTCTGACAGAGTACCATCCATCGTTGTATTTCTAAGATTATCTTGAATATTACATGTTTGTGGGCAATATATATATATATTACATTTATTGTGATTCAATTGTAAGATTGTTTGTTTCCTGAATTTATCCTCACAAACTGATATGCTGAAAAATGTATTTTGATCCACTGTTTAATTGAGTTTTCTTTTGGTTTGATCTATTAGAAAAATGCTGAAGCATGCTGACCATGTGAGCGAGGGGGGGTTTATGGCCCTTTGTGAATCCCCACCAAAGTTTGAAATTGCTCCTAGACCAATCAAAACACAGACATTTGGGCCACAGGGCCAATCATAGCTCAGGGGCCAAACAGGCCACAGAGACTAATAGTAAAACTGGGCAGACACAGTTCAGTTTCGAGTTTAGAGTTTCCAGTTCAGTTTGGAGTTGAGGAGAGTGGAAGAAGATGGGTTGAAGGAAGCAGTTAGAAGAGAGAAGTTAGAGGAGAGAGGTTAGAGAGGGCCTAGAGATGAAGAAAGGATAAACTGTTAGTTAGTCATCTTAGGTTAGTTTTCTTAGACTAGTGCATTTAATCTTCTTCAAGCATAATGGTATTAGTTATCCTAGTTTAAATAACTAAGCTATTTTATGATCTACGGAGTTCTCCTGCTTGCCAAGATAGTTAATATAGTTCAGTAAACCAACTAGACCAACCGACGGATCACCGAGAGGGTACGCCAGCCGAGCCAGCTCCAGGGAAGGCTTTCCCTGTGCAGAGACTAGAAGTGGGTGTCGACCAGGTGCGCCGCTGGCCCACAGAGCACCATCTTTACCCTGCGGATGGGTCCACACTGGACCTTCTAGGGGTGCAGGATGTCAGCCGAACAAGAGGTTTAAACAGCGGACCGAACCGATGGGGACCCCCCTTTGTAGACGTCTCAGAGTAAGGCAGTTTGGGTATTTCTCTCAGCAATTGGTGTTTTGGTTGGTCAAGTCTAGTTTGGTTATTGTTCTTAACTCTCTTCGTAGTATAGATTAATTTTTAGTTATTTGGCGAAAGGGATGATCTTTGTAGGCCGTAAAATATCTTACTTATCTACTTATTTTAGTGTTCTCATTTGATTAGTTCGACCTCATTACATTAAGACCCTTATTTAGAAATATTCACTTAATAGTTCTATTAATCTTTATTCCTTTCATACCAGTATTATAACGTGTTTGTTCTTTTATTTTTCATTTATTATTCTACACTATGATTTGATATCTAATGGCTACATTATGACTTTTTAATTAATTATTTACTCATATCTGTGTGATTTAATAAAATACTTTTATTTTACAAAACCTGTAATTTCAGTGTGTTTTTCTGGATAACTTGGTTATGAAAATTTCTGTCACCTGTAGAAACCACACCCTGAGATGTCTTGTGTTATTAATTAATTTGATTAATTAATTAATTAATTAATTAATCTAATTAAATTAATTTAATAACTGGCGCCCAATTAAAAATATTTCAACATCTCAATTAGCACCAGGTATTAAACCACTGAGCCCGCTACACCAATTTACCTTGGCAATCAACAAGGATTTAGGGTGGGTTAAAAAGAAAAATCATATGTGCTGTACACTTTGCCTACATGGCAGATAATGTACAGTCCCTGTTTACAGTGTTTTACCTGAACAGATAACTCCAGCATAGGACACCCCTAATCAAAATGTATATTATTGTGACTACAGAAGGAAATAAAAATGACCTAATGTTTAGAACACATAACATTGAAGTGGACACGTCTATTTAGCATTTTTAATATTTTTTCCCTTTACAGTTTCAAAATAACAAAAATAAAAAAGATACACATAGACTTTTAATTTGTTGGCAATCCTGTAGCAGTTATTTTCCAGACACTATATGACCTCCACCAGTCTTGTTACCTGCTTAATGGACTGGAGGAACAGAACAGTAGACACATACTTAATTCACCATTCTTGCTTTTAAACTATGTGCTGCCAGTACAAGTATTCTAAGTCTGTTTCACTCCAACCCAGAATATTACATGTGATTCACATGGACACATGTTGCTGTAGCCATTTTGTATAATGTGTTACTGCAGCTCCAAAAATCCACAAATTATCTCCAAAACAACAGTCTCTTGTGTCTGTTAGACTAGAGAAACTCATTACATTTGTCCAAAGTCTATTGTGTTTATAATTAGTGCTATCCACCAGGAAGTTTCTGCTAGCTGTGTTTTTAATGTTTTTAAACTCACACTGCAAGGTATTCTAGACAAACACAGATCCCCTACACTTTATTACACTATTATCCACTAAAAAACAAATGCCAGAACAGTAATGCTGCACAAACATAACACCCTCACCCCAAACAAACAATATAATAAGTCACAAATATTTAATTTCACCAGGTCTTAATGGCAAACAGGTAATGGAGCACAGGGCTGACCTACTGAGACAGAGGGCTGTCTAAGTAGGAATAGATGAAGTCACAGGCTCATTGTGCTGAATGCAGTTCTTACCTGCACACACCAGTCCCACATCATTATCATGGGAGCAGTTGTGTTTGAGTGAAGATGATTTTGGACAGAAGTGAGTCTGAGATTTGTTTCCTCTACACTGAAGCACCTCTGACCACACCTGACCCTCCCCTCTACCAAACGCAGCTGCTCCCAGAACCTTCACAGGAGAACCACAGCCGAGCTCTCGACACACAACCTCTGCACCCTGCTGGTCAAAGTCAGCATCACACACTGTGACCCAGCTCTCTCCATGAAGAACCTCCACTCTCTCAGAGCAGCGAGAACCTAAAACCAGCCTGGCTCCTAAAATATCACAAGAGCATAAACAATGAGATAACAACAGGATTTAATAAATGAAAGTCAGACAGCACAGACACACAATGTAACTATTCAATACAGTGCACATATTATATGAACATAGTGTAGCTTGCCTGAACAGATGACTCCAGAATTGTTTACCCCATACTGGTGATCTACAGTTCTTCAGTCTAGACTCTGATCCACTACAGTCCACATCATCCATCCAGATTGGTCCTGATCCTGATCCAAAATGAGATTTGCCCAGTGCATCTACAGCTTCTCCACAGCCCAGCTCTCTACACACCACTGCAGCATCACTCATATCCCAGTCATCACCACACACTGTTCCCCACTGCCCTCTATGAAGAACCTCCACTCTCCCAGCACAGCGACTGCCACCATCCACCAACCTCACACTGCCTGTACAACAGACAAGGAATAAAGAAAGAAAGAAGCGAATAAAAAAAAAGAAATAATAATAGGTCTATGCTTCTTCAGCATCGCAAGGTTATTTAACATAATTCTTAACAGATTTCGCTAATTCAAACAGCCCGAAAATGTTTTAAATAGCTCAATTTTAACGCTCTAATTACTAAAAAATGGCTCGGGTTCAGAAGGACAGTTTATGGCTCAGGTCGGGTCTGGCTCGGGCAGAAAGTGCATGGATTTGGGCCGGGTCGGGCTGGATTTTTGGGCCCGATCTAAGCTCTACCGCTCCACACACTGCAGGCGTTTTGCACTGCGGTCAAGCCAGCCCCCACTTCAAAACATTTGGTCAAACTAGCCCCCACGCTGTTTCTTAGAGCGCGCATACACTGAACATTGCGGCAAGCGTGAGAAGGAACACATTTCAAAATAAAAGTCCCCCCTTAATATCACGACATTATGCTGTGGAGTGGTATTAAAAGGAATCCACACAATATCACATGTTATGTCTGATATCACATGTCAATTTCATGTAGTCCTGGTAGTACACAAAATAAAAGCCCTGTAAATTATAACAAGTATGTTAATTAAATAATAATAATACTAATAATAATAATACTAACAATACTACTACTACTAATAATAATACTTGTATGTGTCACTCACTTAATAGCAGGGCATTATAATGTGTCATTTCAAAATAAAGGCCCTTTAAATTTTAACATTTATGTAATTTTACACAATGTTTAGACTGTTATTAAAAGGAATCTGTCTGATATCACAGTTCAATTTCATATAGTCCTGATAGTACACTACTTGTATGTTTCACTCAATTACTATCAGAACATTTTGATGTGTCATTTCAAAGTAAAGGCCCTTTAAATTGTAACATTTATGTAATTTTACACAATGTTTAGACTGTTCTTAAAATAAATCTGTCTAATATCACAGTTGAATTTCATATAGTCCTGATAGTACACTACTTGTATGTTTCACTCACTTAATATCAAAAATTTATATGTGTTATTTCAAAATAAAGGCCCTTTAAATTATAACATTTATGTAATTTTACACAATATTTAGACTGTTCTTAAAATAAATCTGTCTGATATCACAGTTCAATTTCATATAGTCCTGATAGTACACTACTTGTATGTGTCACTCACTTAATAACAGAACATTTTGATGTGTCATTTCAAAATAAAGGCCCTTTAAATTGTAACATTTATGTAATTTTACAAAATGTTTAGACTGTTATTAAAAGAAATCTGTCTGCTATCACAGTTCAATTTCATATAGTCCTGATAGTACACTACTTGTATGTTTCACTCAATTACTATCAGAACATTTTGATGTGTCATTTTAAAATAAAAGCCCTTTAAATTGTAACATATGTAATTTTACACAATGTTTAGACTTATTAAAAGAAATCTGTCTGATATCACAGTTCAATTTCATATAGTCCTGATAGTACACTACTTGTATGTTTCACTCAATTACTATCAGAACATTTTGATGTATCATTTCAAAATAAAGGCCCTTTAAATTGTAACATTTATGTAATTTTACACAATGTTTAGACTGTTCTTAAAATAAATCTGTCTAATATCACAGTTGAATTTCATATAGTCCTGATAGTACACTACTTGTATGTTTCACTCACTTAATATCAAAAATTTTTATGTGTTATTTCAAAATAAGGGCCATTTAAATTATAACAATATTTTATTTCAACACAATGTTTAGACTGTTATTAAAAGGAATCTGTCTGATATCACAGGTCAATTTCATATAGTCCTGATAGTACACTACTTGTATGTTTCACTCACTTAATATCAGAACATTTTGATGTGTCATTTCAAAATAAAGGCCCTTTAAATTATGAAATGAAATATGAAATTGACCTGTGATATCACACAGATTCATTTTAATAACAGTCAAAACTTGCGTTAAAATAAAAATATTGTTATAATTTAAAAGGCCTTTATTTTGAAATGACACATCAAAATGTTCTGTTATTAAGTGAGTGACACATACAAGTAGTGTACTATCAGGACTATCTGAAATTGAACTGTGATATCAGACAGATTTCTTTTAATAACAGTCTAAACATTGTGTAAAATTACATAAATGTTACAATTTAAAGGGCCTTTATTTTGAAATGACACATCAAAATCTTCTGATATTAAGTGAGTGAAACATACAAGTAGTGTACTATCAGGACTATATGAAATTGACCCGTGATATCAGACAGATTTCTTTTAATAACAGTCTAAACATTGTGTTGAAATAAAATATTGTTATAATTTAAAGGGCCTTTCTTTTGAAATGACACATCAAAATGTTCTGATATTAAGTGAGTGACACATACAAGTAGTGTACTATCAGGACTATCTGAAATTGAACTGTGATATCAGACAGATTTCTTTTAATAACAGTCTAAACATTGTGTAAAATTACATAAATGTTACAATTTAAATGGCCCTTATTTTGAAATGACACATCAAAATGTTCTGATTTTAAGTGAGTGACACATACAAGTAGTGTACTATCAGGACTATCTGAAATTGAACTGTGATATCAGACAGATTTCTTTTAATAACAGTCTAAACATTGTGTAAAATTACATAAATGTTACAATTTAAAGGGCCTTTATTTTGAAATGACACATTATAATGCCCTGCTGTTAAGTGAGTGACACATACAAGTATTATTAGTAGTAGTAGTAGTATTGTTAGTAGTATTATTATTAGTATTATTATTATTATTTAATTAACATAATTGTTATAATTTACAGGGCTTTTATTTTGTGTACTACCAGGACTACATGAAATTGACATGTGATATCAGACATAACATGTGATATTGTGTGGATTCCTTTTAATACCACTCCACAGCATAATGTCGTGATATTAAGGGGGGGGACTTTTATTTTGAAATGTGTTCCTTCTCACGCTTGCCGCAATGTTCAGTGTATGCGCGCTCTAAGAAACAGCGTGGGGGCTAGTTTGACCAAGCGTTTTGAAGTTGGGGCTGGCTTGACCGCAGTCGGATAGGGGAGAAGGGTAATGCTGCAGACCGGAGCCCCCAGTGGGCGTGGCTAAAGGGCGGAGCATGTGTCAATCCTTTTCGACTGCAGCCAATCAGATACTACACTTTCGTTGTCAATCACTTTTTATTAAGCCAATCCTCAGACAGACCAAGCTGTCCATCATTTTTTACTGCAGCCAATCACCTTAACAGATCTGTCAAAAGAAGGCGGAAACTGCGCTGCTACCGGTTAAACGTAGCGCGATTTAAACTTCTGAACAGCGATGAAGCTGAATGTGTATAAATATTTTACAAAATACTACATTAACATTTTAAACACATTTATGTGCTATTGTAGTTAGTCCTGCCTATATGCCGCTCTTAAACATAACTAACTGAATGAAAACGTTAGAAAAGCCCTGACTTTTTTGACTCAAAGATTAAAAAAAAATTGATGGAGTGCCTGCTAGAGAGCCCTGTCTTACAATAAATTACAAAGATGTGCCCTCTAGATTTAGATTTACATTTAAAAATGTGTCCTAATAAATGCCCACCTGTAGGTGGAGGTCTTTCTGCCCTTTCAGTTGAAAATGGTTCCATTATATAAAAAAAGTCATTCAAAATTATTTTTAAGTCATTTATATAAGAAAGTATTTTCTACTTTCTACTGAAGATAAAATTTAAAAGCGTTTAAAAAGGTATTTATGTGAGCCCTTTAAAAAAAACATTTCAACCACTTTCAAAAGACACCTTTTTATATTTCACTTTCAACCCAAACTGGATGAAGTTTCACATTTTTTCCAACATTTTTACCACGAGGCTGAAGTTGGTTTGATATTCGCAGCTCCAGATTCGTTTGGCTCGATATTCGCAGCCTAGTATTCCCCGGCTGAAGTTGGTTTGATATTCGCAGCTGCCGCTTCACTGAACCACCGTGAACTAAAGGGAGCGTTCACAAACACCCGCTGTTTATATTAAACACCTCACAGATCAACACTGAAGGAGATAGAATGAAGAAAAGCAGTACATCTGTTTATTAACAATGTAAATATACAATATATTATTAAATATAATTTTGTATATTGTAAAATATTTATTTTAATTACTGAATTTATAATTATATATTACAATAAATAATTAAATATATATTTAATAAAATTATATTTTAAAAGCCATTGCGCTCAAAAAATATGAGGCAGATGTTCAAGTGTGATTTTGAAGAACTTTTTCATCTTGGGCCAGACCAAATACACATGATCTGAAGAGTACTAGTCTTCTTCTTTAAGGAAAACCTGGAATTAGCCTGGCCCGAGCTGATTTTATACTTTAAAATGAACTGGCAACATGGAATAACGATAGATAATGCACAAAAAAATTGAATATAAAGCTGATGTTCTAGTGTGATTTTGAAGGACTTTTTAATCTTGGGCCAGACCGAATACACATGATCTGAAGAGTACTAGTCTTCTACTTTGAGAAAAACCTGGAATTAGCCTAGCCCAAGCTGATTTTATACTTTAAAATTAACTGGCAACATGGCCTACCGATCAATAATGCACAAAAAAAATGAATATAAAGCTTATGTTCTAGTGTGATTTTGAAGGACTTTTTAATCTTGGGCCAGAACAAATACACATGATCTGAAGAGAACTAGTCTGCTACTTTAAGGAAAACCTGGAATTAGCCTGGCCCGAGCTGATTTCATACTTTAAAATGAACTGGCAACATGGTATAACGAGCCATAATGCACAAGTTTTTTTATGTAAAGCTGATGTTCTAGTGTGATTTTGAAAGACTTTTTCATCTTGGGCCAGACCAAATACACATGATCTGAAGAGTACTAGTCTTCTTCTTTAAGGAAAACCTGGAATTAGCCTGGCCCGATCTGATTTTATACTTTAAAATTAACTGGCAACGTGGCCTACCGATCCATAATGCACAAAAAATTGAATATAAAGCTGATGTTCTAGTGTGATTTTGAAAGACTTTTTAATCTTGGGCCAGAACAAATACACATGATCTGAAGAGAACTAGTCTTCTACTTTAAGGAAAACCTGGAATTAGCCTGGCCCGAGCTGATTTTATACTTTAAAATGAACTGGCAACATGACATGAAAGCCATTTTGCACAGAAATAATGAATATAAAGCATTGATTCTGAGAATACCAGAACACTTCATCTCATGTGTATTTGGTCTGAAAAAAAAAGTCCAAAATCATACTGGAATATCAGCTTTAAATAATATTTTTTTTGTGCTGCCATGTTGCCAATTAATTGTGCAGTCTAAAATCAGCTCGGGCCAGGCTAATTCCAGGTTTTCCTTAAAGTAGAAGACTAGTACTCTTCAGATCATGTGTATTTGGTCTGGCCCAAGATTAAAAAGTCCTTCAAAATCACACTAGAACATCAGCTTTAAATTAAACTTTTTTGTGCCTTATGGATAGGTATGCCATGTTGCCAGTTCATTTTAAAGTATAAAATCAGCTCGGGCCAGGCTAATTCCAGGTTTTCCTTAAAGAAGAAGACTAGTACTCTTTAGATCATGTGTATTTGGTCTGGCCCAACATGAAAAAGGTCTTCAAAATCACACTTGAACATCTGCCTCATATTTTTTGAGCGCAATGGCTTTTAAAATATAATTTTATTAAATATATATTTAATTATTTATTGTAATATATAATTATAAATTCAGTAATTAAAATAAATATTTTACAATATACAAAATTACATTTAATACGATATTGTATATTTACATTGTTAATAAACAGATGTACTGCTTTTCTTCATTCTATCTCCTTCAGTGTTGATCTGTGAGGTGTTTAATATAAACAGCGGGTGTTTGTGAACGCTCCCTTTAGTTCACGGTGGTTCAGTGAAGCGGCAGCTGCGAATATCAAACCAACTTCAGCCGGGGAATACGAGGCTGCAAATATCGAGCCAAACGAATCTGGAGCTGCGAATATCAAACCAACTTCAGCCTCGTATTTTTACCAGACAATGCTTGGGGTGTGTATATTTGGATTCTGTGCGTACAATCATTCAGGCACCCATCGGTTGTGCTGAAGAGCGAATATTAATCTCTAATTCTGAATTTCAGTTATGCAAAGCTGTTAGTAGGGAAGAAAATGAGACATTTATCTAGTAAATACAAACTCAGATTATATATCTATGTCCTCATGATTTATTCTCTTCTTAAGAAGATGGTTAAACTGCTTACTTTAGGTCTTGACCAATCAATTGTTGAGAGTCACATGTGTTTACCACGCATAACGTCACCATTAAAGCACCATGTTTAAGGTATACAACCCCTGGCAAAATTATGGAATCACCGGCCTCTGAGGATGTTTATTCAGTTGTTTAATTTTGTAGAAAAAAAACAGATCACAGACAAGAAACAAAACTAAAGTCATTTCAAATGGCAACTTTCTGGCTTTAAAAAACACTAAGAAATCAAGAAAAAACTGTGGCAGTCAGTAACAGTTAATTATTTAGACCAAGCAGAGGGAAAAAAATTATGATCAGCTTTGCAGGTTGGAGCAGCTTGTCATAGACCATTTTCTTCAACTTCCACCAAAGATTTTCAGTTGGATTGAGATCCGGTTTGCAGGCCATGACTGACTTTATGTGTCCTTTTTTTCTTAAGGGATGTTTTCATAGTTTTTGTTCTATAGCAGGATGCATTATAATCTTCCCCAAATCATCCCCAAACATCCTTTCAACTGATGGGATAAGAAAGGTGTCCAAAATATCAACATACACTTATACACATTTATTGAAGATGTAATGACAGCCATCTCCCCAGTGCCTTTACCTTACATGCAGCCCCATATCATTAATGACTGTGGGAATTTGCATGTTCTCTTCAGGTAGTCATCTTTATAAAGCTTATTGGAACGGCACCAACAAAAAAAAGTTTCAAAATCATCACTTTGCCTAATGCAGATTTGCGATTCAAGGAGATTTTATTGTCATTCGCATCACATGTTTTAGATGAGGTGGATCGAAATTGTGATCTCACAATCCAGTTTACACCCAGGAGCAATTGTTAAAATAGATAAATATAGATGAAATAAAATAAAATAAAAATAAGAACACAATAAAATAGAATAGAACAAAATAGACATCAAAATAAATACCCAAAAAATAGGGAGAGTAGGCAGGTGGCAGCAACATGAAGTCCAGAGTGCAAGTTTGCTAAAGCAGCATAATAGTGTGAATTAAGAGAACCATTGTAAAACAAAAACTGGCAAAATCCAAATTGAAATATTTTTTCAATAACTGCAAAGAACAATAAAGTAACCAGTAATATATAAAGTACCAATAATTATAATAATAATAGAGATTTAATTAGTAATTTGTTAGTAAGAAAAATCAGTAAGAGAATTAATTAGTAATTTGTTCTAAAATACAATTTTTCAAAAGAATATTTCATATACACTTTATCATATATTAGTAATCCATTGTTAAGTTGTTTGTGCATTTAAATTCGTTCTGTAATACACCTTTTAAAAGAATAATATTTCATGAACATTTTATAATTTATTAGTAATCTGTTTTTGTTTTTGCATGTAAATTAGTTCTGTAATACAACTTTTCAAAATTGTAAACTGGCCATCTCTTTACATGTTTATATGTCTCTTTTTAACGGCAAAATCTTAATAACAGGAAAAAGAATTAAACTTGCCCTTGATTTGTTAACTTATATATATATAACGTATATATATACGTTTATATATACGTATATATATACGTATATATACGTATATATATATATATATATACGTATATCTATACTTATATATATATACGTATATATATGTGACGTCATCACACAAGGTGTATAAATAGCGCGCCGCTGGAGCAGCGCAGCACTCTAGCCAAGTTCTTGCCTAGTCTGAGTTAGTGGAAGGAGAGCACAATGGAGAACCTTTACTTTGAAGAACGCTTAAGCAGTGTGGTCAGCACTGTATGGGACATGCACCAACAGCGTACTAGTGACGTGAACCACATGATCAGAAAAGTGACTGCAGAGATTAAATCACTGGAACAGCAGCTGAAAGTCGTGGAGGAACTGTCCAAGGCAAAGGCTGCGAGGATAAAGGAGTGCGAGGCCAAGGAGAAAGAACAAGAGGCGGCGATGGAAGAGACTGAGCTCCAGAAAGAGAAACAGCAGCTCCTGGACAGGATGGAGGTCATGAACAAGAGCAAAGCTGCTGAAAACATTATTGCTGCAGAGAGCATCTCCGCTGCAACCCAGAGCATCAGCATCAGCACCCAGACTGATGAACAGAAGAGCCGCGGTGTTACAGTCAGCACCCAGACTGAAGAACAGAAGAGCCGCGGTGTTACAATCAGCACCCAGACTGAAGAACAGAAGAGCCGCGGTGTTACAATCAGCACCCAGACTGAAGAACAGAAGAGCCGCGGTGTTACAATCAGCACCCAGACTGAAGAACAGAAGAGCCGCGGTGTTACAATCAGCACCCAGACTGAAGAACAGAAGAGCCGCGGTGTTACAATCAGCACCCAGACTGAAGAACAGAAGAGCCGCGGTGTTACAATCAGCACCCAGACTGAAGAACAGAAGAGCCGCGGTGTCGCAATCTGCATTCAGACTGGAGAACAGAGGAGCTGCGGTGTCACAATCTGCATCCAGACTGGACAACAGAAGAGCCGCAGGAGTTTAATGTTTTTTGTCTTAACTAAAAAAAGGATAGTTCAATAACAAATAACGAGCTGGATAAGCTTGCTAAAAATGTTGAAAAAAGTGATGGCAGAGCTACATGTACGTGCCGGTGCCCAGAGGGAGCACAATTGGCCCGGCTCCCTCCGTGTGTGTAGATGGCGCTCTCTCCCCATCTCGCTCCAAAAAAGTGGTGCCAGGCAGCACGAGGCATCTGTGAGCGTATGTAGAAACCTAGTGGCTGTGCTTTCCTCCAAGCGCGCTAGCCGCTCAGACAATGATGCATCTGCAGCAAGCTCGAAAACAAACAAAAAAAAAATCTGACTGACTTCACATGTGTCGGAAGAGGCACCACTGGTAATGGAGACGCACAAAGGGGTGTGACAATTGGCTAGCTAAATTGGGTGAAAAATGGGAAGAAATAAAATTATTTTTAAAAAAAATAGTTCGACGTCAACTCACTAAGCCAGTGTATAAATTTGGGTGGATAGGCCGATTTGCAATCTAGCAAAATATTTCTCCGTGCTAGGAGAGTAGCAAAAGCAAAGACGTCTCTCTTTTTGTTACTGTTTGCAGCGTATTGCTGTGCTCTAATTCCAAACAAAAACAGCCTTATTTGAATTTATATATATATAAATTCAAATAAGGCTGTTTTTGTTTGGAATTAGAGCACAGCAATAATATAATATAATATATATATATATATATATAATAATACAATATATATATATATATATATATATATATATATTTTTTTTTTTTTTTTTTTTTTTTTTTTTTTGCAACTTGGGATGTCTGCAATCGTGCTACCCTACTGTGTAATTTCAACGTAAAAACAAGCACACTTTTAGAAATATGTTTCCAACAGGATATTTGGATAAGCTAGCTAACTAAGTCACTGTATCAAAAAGTAAGGTCTATCTTGACTATCTTTAATATGTTCATTAGGCCAATGGGCGTGAGAAGATTAGGAGGGACTGGTTGAGCCACAGTGACAACAGAGTGCAAAAGCTCTGTTCTACATCCCATGCCTTCTGTTCTCACATGAGCAGACAAAGCCATCTAAAAGTGCACTGAACAGCAAGCAAGGATGGCCTACGCAAACACTTGCAAAGATCTCACAATTTGCAAGAAACTAAAGGGTTTGAGGTTGAGCATTCTTTCAGATGTGAGATTTGTGACTCCTTTTATCCTAATACAAAATACTATTTTCAACATATTAATGCCCACTTGAAAAGACATGAAACCATAGAATGTGCCTTTGATGGATGTGATTTTATGAAACACACAGATGTAGAACACACAAATCATGTTTCTGGAAAGATTTGAAAAGCTTCAGTTTATCTGCACAACATCAACATGCTCTTAATGACACTGTCGTCAATGAACTGGTAGACAAACTGTGACATTCGAATCCTGTTTGCGCCGCTTTTGGTCCTTATGGTACCTTTTCTTCAAAATTTAAGAGAGGGAAATATTTTAAGGACAACTTTACTGTAATAAAACCAGTGTATATTCTGGATTTAGAGGAGTAGTTCAGTTCAGTTACACTTACAGCAAGTATTAAGTAAAGAAGACAATGTAAACTGTTTATTGACTTCATTCAAATCTGCAATTCTCTTGGATCTTCGTGCTGGGTGATGTAGCATCTGAACTGAGATCACAGCTAACATCAATTTATTTGGCTCACCTTTGTAAAGCAAATGATGTTAAAAAATACAGCTATGAAACCGTTTTGGAGCCTCTTTTGTAAGATCTCACAACATTAGAGAAAGATTGAGAGAAATGTCAGGGGTACTGTTTTTTGTGTGTCAGCAGACAATATAGGTGCACATTCTTTAGGTGGACTTGTAGAAAGCTTTTTGGACATTATTTCTGTAGGTCTTGTACCGGAGACCCTTCTGACTATCATCAAAAGAAAGTGCATTGTTGTGGTGTGAAGAATGGATGTCCCATAACTGGGAAATTAAGTTACTTCCATTTTGTAACAGGGTACCAGGTGCTACATGACCTTTTTGAAGGCATAATTCCATTAGAATTAGCACTTTGTCTTAATGTCTTCATCCACAAGAAGTATTTCACCTTGACAGAACTAAACAAGTCCATAACTCAGTTTCCATTCAGATTTACTGATAAAACCTATCACCCCCAAATTATTGGTCTAAAAAAAGTATTGGTGGGAACACACATAAGAACTGGACATTATTACCATTATTATCATTCATTATCGGTGCGAAGATACCATTGAATGATCCTGCATGGCAAGTTCTCATGATTTTAAAAGATATTACTGAACTTGTTGTATATCCTCTGTTCACAATGAAGATAGTATTTGCTATCTAAACTCTAGGCTGTTTGATGTTTTCCCAGACCAAACATAAACTCCAAAGCAATATTTTAAAGCATTATCCCAATTTAATAAGAGGATTTGGGCCTTTGGTTAGCCTCTGGACTATGTGTGTTGTCTAGGAGTAGTAAATCAGGCTAGTTATTGAATTGCACCTTATCCGTAGGTTCTCTTGGTAAAGTTATAAATAAAGAAACAAATATCCAGCAAACTATTTGTGGCCAATTCCATATGCTTGTTGCTGCACTATTGCATTACACTAATTATTTTGTTCAGAACCAAGCCCAGTAGCTACAAAAACTGATAGATACTTCATCATAGACCAAAACTCTTCGGTGGGGTTGGGGTGAAATTGAAAACCTATGTTTATGGGAGCCACTTACCTTGTAGTTAATTGTCTTAAGAAACCACGACCAATAAGACACCAATTGCATAAAAGATGTATCCTAACGTGCTCTGTTTACAGCTATCAACTCTAAAAAAAAGAAAAAAAAAAACCCACACAATAATAAAATATTAAAAAATAAATTAAAAAATAAATAAATAAAAAACAACTAAAAAAGGATTATGTAAAAAAACAACCACAAAAACTAAAAAACAAAAACTACATCTGCCCCCAAAAAAACCCAAACAATCACAAAAATAATTAAATGTTAAACAACAACAAAAAGATTACTTTAAAAAACACCTAAAAGACTAAAAATCAAAAACCTACTCCCCCTCAAAAAAAAATAAACACAAAAAATAAGTCAATATTTAAAAATGATATAGCAACCAAAAAAAAGATCATATTAAAAACACTTTAAAATCCTAAACACCAAAAAAACTATTCCCTTCTCCCCAAACAAATTTAGAAACCCCACAAAAATATTTTTTTTCTATTTTTTTCACTATTTTTTATTAAATGAAAACGTCATTAAATCAAAGGAATAATTTATTGAATTGGTTTCAAAATGTATTTAGTTGAGTAATTGTATAAACTGAAGGTACAATTTATGTTTTAGCGACTATATACTAACTTTAAACCTGATTTTAGTGCTCATTAGACTAAGTTTGGCATCTTCTCATTTCGAATTTCAGTTCCTCCTTAAATCCGGTAGAAGGCGTCGGTGTGTTTTAAGGTGGACTGATCGCTGCTATAAGGAGTCAGTGAGCAGCGCTCGGAGCAGTGCAGACCGCGTGCGTTTCCGTGGCTGCAGCCCGTGTTTCCGGTGGTGAAGGGGAGCCGTTGCTGGTGTTTATAGCGGATAATACATTAATGGCGATGTTTATAATCAGTAACCGGGTGAAGTTCTGCTCGCTGGCCTTCACCGCCGCTCGGCTGTACTCCAGCGGGGCGCAGGCGAACGCTAACCCGGTAGTTTACTTCGACATTGCCGCGGATAACCAGCCTCTGGGGAGAGTCACCTTCGAGGTAAGATCACTGAAGTTCACTCTGATCAATAACCAGTAATTACCAGTATCAGCTTACCCAGTTTCTGCAGAGTGGAGATGATCCACAGCTAAGTTAAATGATTAAGGTTAGAGTTAGAGATCTTTGTCATTTTAGAATTCGGTCATTCTACAGAAACTTCTCTTCTGTAGAGGAAAATGTCATATTTGTTATTTTTCTAACATTTACACTCAGGCTTTATTAGTAGGGCTGCACGTTATATATAATTAAATTTAAAATTGAGTAGTCAGCAGAGAGAAGCATGAACTTGCACTTGACATAACACAGTGGACCCACTCCAGCAACATTTGCTTACAACATGTATCATACCTGTCAAGTCTCCCGTTTTGGCCGGGAAACTACCGTATTTTACTCCTCTTTCCCGCCGTCCTCCCGTATTAGTATTTTCCCGTAAATTTCCCGTATTATACTAAATAAAAAAATACATAGGCCACAGGCGACAATGCACTGACCGCTGTGTGTCTCTTAACCAATCGTGGTGCCGGTTCAAGGAGAAAGTCCCGCCTTTCAGGAGAAACAGCCAATCAGCTAGCTGGTTTTGCGGAGCGCAGTTTAGTGTGCGGGAAGCCCCGCCCCTCCCCTCGCTGTGAGCTCAGGCAGCTAGTCGGAGCAGCTGTCGTTAAAACTAATCTGGATATACGGAGATTTTTCTAAAAGAAAGGTAATTAACCATGTAAACTGTGATGAGATTGTTTCTGATAGCTGGTTAAAAAGACTCTTCTCTGAATCAAAACATAAATTAAACCCACTGTGTGTTTAATAAAATACAGCTTGTGACTCAGTTAGCTTAACTTTAGAATTAGCTAGATAGATATTCAGGGTTTGAGAAAAATCTACATATATATATAATGCCCTGCCCTGATGTGCCTGATCAGCCAATAACTATCATTTCCAAACTCTATTAGTTCAGGGCTAGTTTTAGGGTTTGTTAGAATTTGTTTAAATCTCAAGTATTGTGGTAATGTATTATAATGTAATGTAATGTATTATTTAGAAGGGGTAGAAGAGATGGTTGAGCTAGAGAGAGAAAATGTGGAGAGGGCTGAAATTAACTGAACTGATCAGGAGTGGACTGAACGATAGAAAGAAGTATTAATGAAAGATTATTAATTGTGTAGGCCCCTTAGGACTATTATTTACTTATGGAATATATCTGATCCATGTCCTTTTTGTAAATTTGTGCACCCTTCAATTTCAATTTTAAATCTATAAAATAATTAAAAAAATATATATATATATAAAAAAAAAAAATATATATATATATATATATATATATATATATATATATATATTGTTTTTTTTTTTTTTTCCCTCGTTTGGGCTGTTGGGGCGGCGGAAAAATCCCTTATTTTTAAGTCCAAAACTTGACAGGTATGTACATCATGTATAGAGATTTTTTTTATTTTTTATTGGCTGTAATCCGTAATCAACAATAAAAGAAAAAAAACCGCTCACAATAGGTCACACTATGTGTATAATACATCTATATATTCATTGAACTGAATTACTGAAATAAAGTAGCTTTTCAATTATATCAATTTTTTTTGATGCCCTAGTATCTAGATATTATTTACGTACTAAAACAGTGTGTTTTTATTTGTTGTCTCAGGGCAACAACATACTGTAATGGTTCTTATTTTCCTCCAAAAAAAAGTTATCTTAAGTTTCATGATACAAAATAAAAACAGGGTGAATGTTTCTTTGTGTTAAGCAGCAAAACATTTTGGAACAAAAAATGAGACAATTTCAAAATGAGTAGTTTCTTTACTAATTTTACTATCCACAGGTATATGTTTGGGTAAAGTGAAAATGGTGTTTTATTCTATAAACTATTGAAAATATGGTCATTTAGAGCATGTATGTACAGAAAATGAGAAATGGTCAAATTAACAAAAAAGATGCTGAGCTTCATATTCATGTAGAAACAACAACAATAATGTTTGGTGGAATAACCCTAATAATTTTTATTTCACAGTGTCCTAATAATGTGGCTTGCCATGCTCTCCACTAGTCTTTCACACAGCTTTTGGGTGACCTTTTTTCACTCCTGGTGCAAAAAAAATCAAGCAGTTCAGCTTGTCTGCTGGCTTGTGACCTTCCATCTTCATATTTTTGATGTCATTTTTCTGTGTTTGTGTTTCAGCTGAAGGCCGATGTTGTTCCCAAAACAGCAGGTGAGCTCATCTGGCCACTGTATGGTTAATGATTTTTCTGTGTTTACATTTACAGAATATCAGGGACAGTCTGTTAAGCAGTCAGTCTGTATGTTGTTTTGTGGACACAGACATTTATCCTTTTGATAGTATTGTATTTTGATGTACTTGGCATTAAATACCAATATTATTAAAACATAGGCTCGCTAAACTCACTAAGACTCAAAGTTACTGCTTCATTACTGCACGTGGTGGCAAATGAATAAACGAACATAGTCTAATCAAATGAATAGTGTAAACCTGTGTTGAAGAATATCGGTTGTGAAATTCTGGGACACCAACAAATCAATAATTCCTGGTATTTGCTTATTTAGAAGTATTTTATCCTCATCAGTAACACTGATGCTGTGAATTATCATAGAGAATAGTTTTGTGATATAGAGAGTATGTCAGTATTGTGATATTATCTTTATTGTGGGCAAAATTAATATCGTGATTATATCGTATTGTGTGATGCCTTGTGATTACCACCCCTACTGAGGGTACTGTTTGGGACATTTTCTCAGCATTATAACGTCTGTACCGCCCTCTTAATTTTGCCGTATTGTTACAACAGTACCGAACTGAACTTTACTGTATGCATTTGACAAAATCAGACTCATAGTGCTATGGAATTAAATCAGACAAGTTGAAGTCCTAGGTAACTAGGCCTGATAACCACAATATTGACTGACTTTATAATAAATGTTTTTTTTGTTTTTTTAATTAGCTTAATATTTTGAATGTTTTTCTGAGCAAGAATAACCTATTAACACAAATGTTAGTATTACAAACAGCAGTTTTATGTTAGTTTTGCTTTATTCCATTTCCAATTTGATGAAAAACAAAAATCTGATTTGTTAAAGGGATGGGTGCAAAATTTACCTCATTAAATTGATTGGTGTAAAAAAAAAAAAAAAAAAAAAAGACCAGTTGAAGTGGAGGTGGCAAAATGGGCAGCAATGTTAAAATAACACTCTCTCTTTGTCTCTCTCTCTTGCTCTCTTTCTCTTTCTGTGTTTCTTCTTTTGTCCGTTTCTTTTTGTCTGTGTGTCTCTCTCTCTCTCTGTCTGTTTCTTTCTTTCTGTCTCTCTTTCCGTTCTTCACTTTCTGTCTCTGTCTCTCTGTCTCTCTCTGTAGAAAACTTCAGGGCTCTGTGTACAGGAGAACATGGTTACGGTTATAAAGGTTCCATCTTCCACAGAGTCATCCCACAGTTCATGTGTCAGGTACACAAACACACAGCAACTATCTCACCATACCAACTCTAACCCACTTTCTGATTGGTTGGCTCTTTGGGGAAGTGAAACTTCAGTAGGGTGTTCGCCCTGTTTGACACACAAACATGTCTATGGCTGTGTGTGCCACACACGCAGACAGACAGACCACTGTGCCAGTTCCAGTTTCTGCATTATGAACTCCCTCATTTCACACAGTGTACTGAATGTGATCAGAATAGACAGTAAGGCTGGGGTTTATAGAGATATGGAGGAGTTCGGTTTTAAGGATCTGAGGTCTGGTGTGACTCGACTCGACTGGGCTGTGTTGGGAGGAGAAGTGTGGCTGATGAAGCTAATCTGATATTAACACACTCCTATTACAGATAAAATACTCACCCTGAGTCAGAACAGTGACTTACAGGGTCAGTTTCCACAGTCAGTAATTAAGCCTCCAGTAGTCTTAGACAGCACAGCATTTTAAATAGAGATCTCTCATTGAAAGGAAAGCATACATAGTCTTGGACTGGACATAACCCTTGTCTGGAGAACTGACCTATAGTGAATCATTTAGTGTTGGAACATGCAAAAATAATATAATAAATCACATATTGGATTTATTTTTATTATTTGCTACATTGTAGGTTAATATTGAAGACTTAAAAGCTATGAAGGAGCACACATGCAATTAGGTAGTAGACAAAAAAAAAGTGTTTGACCTTTCTAAAAACACCTGAAATAAAAACCCAACCCAGGTGGTTTGTGACGAGTTTAACCGCACAGTGAAGGAAAAGCACTAACAAGAGCTCAGCACCTTTAGAGCTCCTTCTTTAAGACAGCTTGAGAACCATTCCAGGTTCAACCTCATAAAGGAGACTGAGAGAATATTTTGTCTGGTTTCTCATTTGACTAGTACTGTAAGTTGTGAGGTGCTTTCTTGTTAGTAAGGTTGAATACTGGTCATTGTAATCATGACAAGGCTATGTGAATTATGGGAGTTGATAGCAAGTGCCACAGTGTCATGGGTTTCCGGAATATATGACAGAAGGCAATACCACTCACAGTATGTATCGCAACGGATTCTAGGAATTCGCTTTATCATATCGTACATAGTAATATCGCAAACATTTTTGAATAATGTGAACAATATTATACCCTGCAATATTTTGCCATATCACCCACCCCTAATTATCACATCAGGGTACTACCTGATCACAGTCTTCTCATTTCCCATTATATATCTACTATAGACAATAGTGTCTGTTCAGTATAATTTATTTTACTTTAATCCTGGATAAATGGAGATATTTGAAGTGCATTATTTATTAGCATCATCACATTCTGGTTTATTGACTTCTGTTACAATTATGATAAAATTCTTGTATTTTTATTCTTGTATTAGTGTATTCCTAAAATTATTTTGGAATTCATTGTTTTGTCATATTGCCAAGAGTATTATTATTGAGAAAATACCATGAAATATCGTGATATTATTTTAGGGCCATATCACCCACCCCTAAATTTAATCGTAGTGGAGTGTTTCTTCATTTAGCCTCCTATCTCTACTTCTCCACTGGACATGACTCAGCTAACTGACTGCATTTGTGGTTACTTGCGTCTGTGCATCTGTATGCGTGTGTGTGTGTGTGTGTGTGTGTGCATTAGAGTTGAGTAAACGCACTGCATCTGATCTGCAGGGAGGAGACTTCACCCACCACAATGGCACTGGCGGAAAATCCATCTATGGCCCCCGATTTCATGATGAGAACTTTAAGCTGAGGCACACTGGACCAGGTCAGAACACCAGCGTTCACAATAAATCATGTTTAAAACAAGAAAAACTAAAAGTATTGGAACCCTTTAAAAACCTTCTTTCTTCTGAAATTAAAGGTATTTAAAGAGTTGATCCTGCTTTTGTTCGATTTTTCGTCTTTACTGTCCAGAGAAAACGCTCTGCTAGTCTGTCTAAGCTTGAAATTCCTGGCAAGAGACCCTGCTTGAAAAGCCGGCCCCTAGGGGCAGACAGGCCCAAACACACACTGTTTAAATAATTATTATAATATGATTCCTACTGTAAAATAAATCCAGTTAAGACTGGTTTCTGTTGGTGATTAGCTTCAGAATGTCTAAAGCCCTCTCCGGACGGGATTAGTGTCAGAGGGGGACATTTGTGAAAAATATTTTACACTTCTAAAAGTCTTAAAAAAAAAAAAAAAAATAGGACCAGTAAGTTTTTTGGACTTTCTTGATCACATGACCTCACGTTTCACGTGAGGAATTAGTTCAGTAGCTCCTCCATTTCCACTCGCTGTTGTGTTTACATGGATCTCTGTGAAAACATGCAACCGAATTGTGCATAGCAGTGGACAAATAGCTATTTATTAAATGCGAGGTGATGTGGATCCGGACAAAGCAAAACACATACATGGTCGTTTTGGACAGGAATAAAATCACAGAGGACCCCCATAAAAGAGAAAATTACCCCAGGACCCCCAGAGAAACTAATCCCGTCCAGATAGGGCTTAAGGGCGTTTTCACACCGGCACAATTTTGGTCCGGTTAAAACGGAATCTGGTTCGGATGCGGATCAAAACAACCATCAATCCGTTTTCAAACAAACTCTGGAGTGGTTCACTTGTGGTGAGAACGTGATCCGGTCTCAATCCGACCCATCTATCAAGTATACCTTTTTTTTAAAATAACTTTTACTCTGGCTGACAAGGGGCTCTTTAATCTGATATATTAGCCATTTAACGCTAATCAGCACAGCTATGAGGGAACGCTGTATCTCCTGCTCCATGCTGTTTCACAATGAACGTGATAAGTGCAGTGTTCACTGCTCGCAGACGCTGCATGTCTCGTTGAAACACTGTTTGAAAGTGCAGTGGAACATTTTCAGCTTTCTGTGTTAAAGCAGCTTCACATTGCACAGATATACGCACTGAAACACAGAATGTTCTCGCTATTTTTACTTTCTTGTTTTCGCACCAGACAGCTCTGACCAATCAGAGGAGACAACATGTTTGCGTGGTTTTTAGGGCCCATATTGGTGTGTTTTAGATTTATGCCTATGTAAAACCAAACCAAACAGAGGGAGAAAACGCTTCAAGTAAATTAACTTGTCAACTGATTCAGACCTTAGAAGCCAACTATAGCTCTGGACTAGCAAACTGTATGTTGTGTGATTTTTGTTTATGCTGGCCATCCTACTTGGTCTTACTGGTTAAGAGCTTAGCTGGTCCACCGACTAACTAACCAATTTCTTTAAGCAGGGATGTTTTTATTTTATTATAGTTTTCTGCTTTTTTTAGTATTTAATTACATTCAGTATTAATCTTGAACTTCAGAGCTCAGTTAGAAAAACAATATTCAGGATTTTAAAGGACCTGTTCATAGGTGGAAGCTGCTCCGGTAACGTGTAGCTTCATGTAGAGACTCATTACAGGATTTAAACCGCTAGAGAGAAAATCAGCCTAAAGCTGTTTAGCTCTACATACTGAGGTCAGGAGGAGTGTTTCAGCCCATGCTGGCACCCATAAATTGTCTCATTGTGTCTCATTCAAAAATCATTCAGAACAAACATTATTTCCATATATCATATGCTGTCTTAAGGGCAGTGTTACAGAAACATGGATTAAAAATAACATGGTATGAAGAGGTTTTTAAAGCTAATTAATGCAGTACATGCATGCGCATGTAGCCACTACTAGATGGCGCCAATGATCAGGATAAAATAGATTTTTTTTTTTCAATTTGAACTTTGGCACAGTCAAAAAAATTTACGTTGTAAAATAGTTCCTCCTTGTGGGACGTGTTGGAACTGCGGGGGATTTAGTTAAACACTTTATTGGTTTATATTATGCAGTTATTAATAAATGGTCACACGAGATGTTAGTCCATTGCATCATATCTGACATGCTGACTCTGCATCTCTGTGCTGTGTGTTTTATAGGAATTCTCTCCATGGCAAATGCTGGACCCAACACCAATGGCTCCCAGTTCTTCATCTGTACAGTTAAAACAGAGTGGTACGTTATAAATGTTTGTGTTTCCTAAAAAAAAAATCCATTCTTTTAAAATTAGATTATATTTTATTTGCCAATGACAAAGTGAAAACCAGTAAAATGCAGTCAGTATCTAATAAATATTGAAACATCTATCATATTTTTTTCACACTATAAGGCACACTTAAAATCCCTTTATTTTCCATAAAAACGATGTATGAATTTAACCAATCAGGTATTAAGGAGCTGTAAAGCCACTCTGCTGAAGTACAGCGTTATACAGGAGATTCAGTTTAGTTCTCCAGCTCTGTGACTCAAGACTGGAACAGTATTAGCATTAGCTGCCAACCTTGCTAAGCACTAGCCCCTTTGCCATTCAGAGGTGAGTATTACCAGTCTGTAGTGTGCACGTTTACTGTGTTAAATCAAGCTACGTGGGATGAACCGCTAGCTAATATTGCCCTGGCTTAACGGAACACTCAGGGTTTCTCAATGTAGCTCTGTCAGGTGGCATTAACCGCTAACCGTGGCTAGCGCTAGCGGTTAGCTGCTAAAGCTGCTGAGGGCAGCCTTAGTGGAAATCTGCAAATCTAATGTGCTTAATATAAATAAACGGAAGCGCTTTACTCATCCAAATAAACAGTTTTCAAGAGGGACATCTGTGTAGATTAACATCCAGCACACATTTATCTTTAGTTTTTTAAGAATTACAGTTTTGTTTACTTAGCTTAGCTTTAGAAGTCTCACCACCCAGTGACAAGACCTGCTGAATTAAAAGGAAAACATGGTGACACCTTTGTTCCTTACTAGTGTCACTTAATGCGCCTTATAATCAGGTGCGCCTTCTGTATGAAAATAGACCATAAACTAAACGTTCATTGGTAGTGCGCCTTATAATCGGCTCTGCCTTATAGTTAAAAAAATATGCTAATCTGGCCTTTCTAGTAACGATTTGCAGCTTTTGGTAAACCCTTGTATCTACTCTTATGTAGTATTATTATGGACTGAGATACTGATACACCTGCTACCTGGAATGTTCTTTACTTGTGTAAATGTTGTGAAGGGTTTTTTTTTTTCACTGTGGAAAAGATTCTGCAATCATCCATCACTTTTGTGCTGTTCCTGAGCTCACCTCTGTACTGTCTTTCCCTCAGAATTTACCCATTCCATCTCTGATGGATTTCTTCTTTTTTTAAGGCTAATGATTATCTTTTACATCCGTTGAGAACTCCTTTGACTGCATGTTGTAGGTTCACAGTAAAAGCTACAAAATACAAATGTCACACCTGGAAGCTTCAGCTTCAGATATTTTACCTGCTTAACGAATGATTGATTCGTGAGGATAAAATAGCCCATGCAGCCCATAAAATAGCTTTTGAAATCATTTGTCTAGTTACTTTTGAGCCCCTGAAAGGAGACGGTAGGAAAATTGTTGTAATACTAAATTTAATACTAAATGTAACACTTTATGATATTTTTGTTCAACCCCTATTTAATTAAACCTGAAATTCTACACTTTGGCTTTTCCTTTAGATGTGTAGAGATTGTGTCACTGTCCAATTACAAATGGACCTTACTGTGATTGTGGGTGTGTTTCAGGTTGGATGGGAGGCACGTGGTGTTCGGCAGTGTTAAGGATGGGTTGGATGTGGTGAAGCAGGTGGAGGCTTTTGGCTCTCGCTCTGGAAAAACCTCCAAGAGGATCACCATCACTGACTGTGGAGAACTCAAGTAGATCACAAACCCTGGCTTTTCCTGCTGATCATGTTTCTACAACGCACATACACACACACACACACACACACTTCTAGATGCCACATTAGAGTACACAATGGACTCCCGCACATTTTGGTGGTTTGGGTGTTGAAACACACCTTCTGTACCTGGCAGGTAGCTTGACACTTGCCTAGACTGTGCTGGAAAACTGAAGTTGCCCTTTTTCCTGGTTCTGATTGATATAATAAATCATTGTTCATTATTAATGATGACCAAGCTCTGTATATACAAATATAGTATCCATATCAAAGTCACAGCTTGGTTCTGGTCATTAAAAGGCATTAACTGTCCAATGGCTGTGGAACGTGTGTGTGTGTGTGTGTGTGTGTGTGTGTGTGTGTGTGTGTGTGTGTGTGTGTGTGTGTGTGTGTGTGTGTGTGTGTGTGTGTGTGTGTGTGTGTGTGTGTGTGTGTGTGTGTGTGTGTGTGTGTGTGTGTGTGTGTGTGTGTGTGTGTGTGTGTGTGTGTGTGTGTGTGTGTGTGTGTGTGTGTGTGTGTGTCAATACATGTCAGTTCTGTTTTTCTAAAAGGTACTCTTGGGTAAGATCTAGATCGAAGCAGGAAGTTGAGTTTGTGTGACCATTAGCAATAGTAGGTGCTGGTGGGCTGCGGCACTGGAGTTTTAACCTGGAATAAAATAATCTGAATTGCCTGAGGTCAGTTCTGAGCACTTATTTCTAATGTGAACATTACAACCAGTTGCAGAAAGTGCATTGGTTTGTGTCAGTGACATTTCATCCAATCAGAGTCAGCTGATTTAAATATGCAATTGTGTATAACTTCCACAAACTTGAAGACAAGAGAATTCCAATATGAATTAAATCTAATGTGAATGTTTATACTGAAACACTGTTGGTTGTGCGTGTGAGTGTATGTAGCATGCGTGTGTGTAGAGTGTTGTGTATAATCTGAACTGACTCTTGTTTGTGTTGGGCTGTAACTCTGTAACCTCAGGAATAAATAAAAAATTATGACCATGTGATTGACTCCTTTTGTTCTCTCTGTTTCTTCAAACTCACTCCACCACATGAACATATTAATAATAATAGATCTAATATAAACCTATGCATCTGCATTTATGGCTAACAGTATGTCAAATACATGTTTAAATAAAATTAATTTATCTGTAGCATATATTCCACACTCCCACACAATAATAATCTGAAAAAAATTGACTAACACACAATTTTAGCCTGATGAATCTTGGCATTGTCATCAGACAAGAAAGAATCCATTAATAGAATAACCTGCTCTTTAGTTCAGACATTTATTGTAGATTCTCACCAGGTTTTTGCACGTCTCTGGGGATGTCCCACTCGTCTTTACAGAAAATCTAAACGTTTTGAGGATGTACTTGGCAACTCGAAGTTTGAGCTCACTCCACAGAATTTACAGTCTGGACAATTGAAAGCCCACTCCAGAATCTTAATGTGCTTCTTCTTAATCTATTCTTTCTGCCCTGGCTGTATGGTTTGGGTCATTGTCATGCTGGAAGACCCATCCATAAGCTACTTTTAGTGTTCAAAATGTTGAAGTGTTACTATTAATTTTCTTGTTGACTGGTCTCCAATGCTCCCTTGAGATCATTAACAAGCTCCTAGAAGGAATTCTGGAATGACGCCTCACCCTTCTCAGAATCATCCCTACCCCGTGAGGTAAGATCATGTATGAAGCTTTATCAGGCCAACAATGTTTTTCTCGCAACCTGATGGATTTGTAGCCTATTCCAGCCTTGCACTGTTGTCGCCGACATCCTGTGACAGACTATTTTCGTAAAGGTGCAGGACTAATTTGTGTGCCTCATGGGTCTGTGGTGGTCAGAATTCTTGCAGGTTGTCTGGAATAAAATACTTATTACACTTAATCAAATGAATGACATTCTATCTCAGTTTCTCTAGCAACACCCAGGTCTGATTACTGCCACACCTGTTCTCAATCAAGAAATCACTTTAATATGACCTGCCTGACAAAGTGAAGTAGACCAAAAGACTCAAAAGCTAGACATCATACCAATATCCAAAGAAATTCAGAAACAAATGAGGGGAGGGGGGGTAATTAAGATCTATCAGTCTGGAAAAGGTTTCTAAAGTTTTGGGACTTCTCAGGAGTGACTGGCTGACCAAAATTACTCCAATAGTGCAGCAACAACTTATCCAAGAGGTCACAAAAGACCCCACAATAGCATCCACAGAACTGCAGGTCTCACTTGCCTCAGTTAAGGTCATCCAGACACACACACACAC